>NC_137900.1:60567144-61767144 GCF_963455335.1 Martes martes
AGAGAGAGGGAAGCAGGCTCCCCGCTGAGCAGAGAGCCCAATGCGGGACTCGATCCCAGGACCCTGAGATCATGACCTGAACCAAAGGCAGCGACTTAACCCACTGAGCCACCCAGGTGCCCTAAAAATTAATTCTTAATTCTTAACAACACTGAAAAATCAGAGAGAGTGCTACCAGCAGACCAGAAATGTTGAGAATTGCTGAGAAATGATAAACAAATGAGACTGGATTGTTAGAGGAAATCACAGCCAACCAAAGTAAGGAAGAGGTTACTGCAATAAAGACAGTGGTTTTGGGGGGTTCTTGGCTCACAGGCAATGGTTACGAGGAGCAGGAGGAAGGGCCTGAGGGAACCATCAAGATGACTGGTAAGAGACTGTAACAGCAAGCAGGCAGGCCCAGGTAGTGGACATGGGAGATATTTGCCCTCAAACTGAGTCAGTAATTGTCACTTCTTGAACCAGAGACACCCTGAGAAGTCCTGGGAGGAATGGGGAGCTGCCAAGCCCAGCTGATATCCTCTCAGTAACTCCTTCAGCCCCTCCATCACCACTCCCGGAGGTGGTAAATGGAAACTGAATTCATAGACAAGGCAATAGGGAATTGTAAATAAGAAGACGAGCCTACCATGTGGCATTATACGGTATTTATCTTTTTGTGACTGGCTTATTTCAATGAGCATAATGCCTTCAATGTTCATCCATATTGTCGCCATTGCAGAATGCCTTCCTTTTTTAAGACAGACTAACATTCCATTGTATGGACATACCGCATTTTGCTCATATGTTCACCAGTTGATGGGAAGTTGGGTTCCTCCCATGTTTTAGCTGCTGTGAACAATGCTGTTATGCTAACGTTAACCCTGCTTTCAGTTTTTTGGGGTATGTACCCGAAGTGGAGTTGCTGGCTGGTATGGCATTTCTTTTTAAAATTTTCTTGAGGAACCTCCAAAATTTTGAAGAGCCTCCACTATTTTCTACAGTGGCAGTACTATTATTTTATACTCCCATCAACAGTATGCAAGGGTTCCAATTTCTCCACATGCTTGCCAACACTTGTTAATTTCCATTTTTTTCCATAATAGTAGCCGTCATAATGGGCATGAAGTTGTATCTCATTATGGTTTTGATTTACGTTTCCTAATGGTTCGTGATATTGAGCATCTTTTCATGTGCTTATTGGCCATTCATATATCATCTTGGAGAAATGTCAGTACAAGTCCTATGCCCATTTTAATTAATTAATTTATTTAGGAATAACTTCTCTTTTTTTTTTATTATGTTCAGTTAGCCAACATACAGTACATCATTAGTTTTTGATGTAGTGTTCAATGATACATTAGTTGTATGTAACACCCAGTACTCATCACCACACGTGCCCTCCTTAATACCCATCACCCAGCTACCCCAACTCCCCACCTCCTTCCTCCTGTAACCCTCAGTTTATTTCCTGGAGTCCAGAGTCTCTCATGGTTTCTCTTCCTCTGTGATTTCTTCCCATTCAGTTTTCCCTTCCTTCCCCTATGGTCCTCTGCACTATTCCTTATATTCCACATAGGAGTGAAACATTATGATAATTATGATAATCTCTGCTTGACTTATTTCATTTAGCATAATCCCCTCCAGTTCCTCTATGTTGATGCAAATGCCCATTTTTTCTGATGCCTATGCCCATTTTTTTTTTTCAAAAAAAAATTTTTTTTTTAAATTTGACAGAGAGAGATCACAAGTAGGCAAAGAGGCAGGCAGAGAGAGAAGGTGAAGGAGGCTCCCTGCTGAGCAGAGAGCCCGATGCGGGGCTCGATCCGAGGACCCCGAGACCATGACCTGAGCCAAAGGCAGCAGCTTAACCCACTGAGCCACCCAGGCACCCCCTATGCCCATTTTTAAATTAAATTGTTTTTGTTGTTGTTGTTGTTGTTGTTGAGTTTTAGAAGATCTCTAGAGATTCTGGATATTAATCCCTTATCAGATATATGATTGGCAAATATTTCCTCCCACTTTGTAGGCTACCTTTATACTCTGTAGATAGTGGGTTTTTTTTTGTTGTTGTTGTTTGTTTTTTTGATACACAAAGTTTTAAAATTCTCATGGGTCCAGTTTGTCTAACTTTTTTTTGTTGTTGTTACCTATTTCCTTGGTGTCCTATTTAAGAAATTATTGCCAAATACCATGTCATGAAAGTTTTGTCCTATGTTTTCTTTTAAGAGTTTTATTGTTTCAGGTCTTACATTTAGGTCTTTGATCCATTTTGAGTTAATTTTTGTATATGGTTTTAGTAAGGGTTTAGCTTCATTCTTTTCATGTAGATACCCAGTTTTCCCAGTGCCATTTTTTGAAAAGACTATCCTTTCCTCACTGAGTATCTTGGCACCCTTGTTGTCAGTAGTCATTTGATCATATGTGTGGGGGTTTATTACTGGGCTCTCTATTGTATTCTAATGGTCTATACAACTCTTTCTTTGCCAGTGCCATACTGTTTTGATTGCTGTAACTTTGTAGTGGGTTTTGGAATCAGGAAGTGTGAGTCTTCCAATTTTGTCTTCCTTTTCTTCTTTTTTCAGGATTGTTTTGGCTACTTGCCATTTTTTGAGATTCCATTGTATTTTAGGATGAGTTTTTCTATTTCTGTGACACATGTCATTGGGATTTTCTTAGGGATTGCATTGAATCTGTAGGGCACTTTGGATAGTTTTGATATTTAAAGTATGTTAAGTCTTCCAATCCAGGAACATGGGAAGTGTTTCTATTTATTTATGTCTGCTTGCATTTCTTTCAGCAATTTTTGTAGTTTTTTTTTTTTTTTTTTTTTTTTTTTTTTTTTTTTTTTTTGTAGTTCTTATTGTACAAGTCTTTCACTTCTTTGGTTAAGTAAATTCCTAAGTCTTTTATTCTTTATGATACTATTTTTTATTTTTTATTTTTATTTTTTAAAGATTTTATTTATTTATTTGACAGAAAGAGGAGGATCACAAGTAGGCAGAGAGGCAGGCAGAGAGAGAGGGGGAAGCAGGCTCCCCACTGAGCAGAGAGCCCATTGTGGGGCTCTATCCCAGGACCCTGAGATCATGACCTGAGCCGAAGGCAGAGGCTTAACCTACTGAGACACCCAGGTGCCCCTTTATGATGCTATTGTAAATGGACTTGTTTTTGTGATTCTTTCCAGATTGTTCTTGTATAGAAATGCAACTGATTTTTGTGTGTTGGCTTTTGTGTATAGTATCCTGCTATGTTGCTGAGTTCGTTTATAGTGCTAATGGCTTTTTTTTGTGGAGTCTTTAGGGTTTTCTAAATATAAGATTATATCTGCCAAAGGAGATAATTTTACTTCTTTCTTTCCAATTAAGATGCCTTTATTTCCTTTTCTTTCCTAATTTCTCTGGCTAGAACTTCTAGTACTATGCTGAAAGGGGGGCATCCTTGCCTTGTTTCTGATCTTAGAGGAAAAGCTGTCAGTCTTTTACAACTGACTGACTTTTACAACTGAGCATGATGTTTCCTGTGGGTTTTTTTTCATATATGACTTTGACTTTTATTATGTTGAAGTAGTTTCCTTCTCTTTTTATTTTGTTGAGAGTTTTTACAATGAAAGGGTGTTGAATTTTGTCAAATGCTTCTCCTGAATCAGTTGAGATGATCACTTTTTTTATCCTTCATTTTGTTGACATGGTGTATTACATTGACTGATTTTTGTCTGTTGAACCATCCTTGCATTCCAGGAATAAGTCTGCCTTGTTGTAGTATATAATCCTTTTAATGTAATGTTGAATTCAGGTTTTTTAAGAATTTTTATTGAGGATTTTTGCATCTATGTTCGCCAGGGATATTGACTTGCAGTTTCTGTTTTTGTTTTTTCTCATGGCAGCTGTTTTGGATTTGGTATCAGGGTGAGGCTAGCCTTATAAAATTATGAGTTTGCAAGTGTTCCCTCTTGTTCTGTTTTTTTGGGGGGAGGATTTAAGTAGGATTGGTTTTAATTCTTCTTTTGGTGTTTGGTATAATTCACCTGTGAAGCCATCTGGTCCTAGTCTGTCATTGGTAGGTGGTGTTTGGTTATTGATTCAATCTTTTTATTTGTTATTGGTCTGTTCAGGCTTTTTATTTCTTCTTGATTCAGTTTTGGTAGATTGTGGGATTCTAAGAATTTATCCATTTCTTCTAAGAATTTAGAAGAAATTTCTTCTTTCTAATTTATCCATTCTCTAAGAATCTATCCATTTCTAGATTATGCAATTTGTTGATATGTAATTGTTTATAGTAATTCTTATGTTATTTTTAATTTCTCTGTCATTTGTTATAGTGTCTCCTCTTTCATTTCTGATTCTATTTATTTGAGTCTTTGCTCTTTTTTCTATTAGTCTAGTTCAGGATTTACCAATTGTATATATTTTTAAAAACCTACTCTTTTTTTTTTTAATTTATTTGACAGACAGATCACAAGTAGGCAGAGAGGCAGGCAGAGAGAGAGGAGGAAGCAGGCTCCCCAATGAGCAGAGAGCCCAATGCGGGGCTCGATCCCAGGACCCTGGGACCATGACCTGAGACGAAGGCAGAGGCCTTAACCCACTGAGCCACCCAGGTGCCCCTAAAACCTACTCTTGATTTTGTTGATTTTTAAAAAATTATTTCTCTCTTCCTTGTTTGATTTATATCTGGTCTAATCTTTATTATTTTCTTTTTTCTGCTAACCTTGGCTTATTTTTCTCAGTTTTTAAGCTCATTAAATTTGACTTTATTTTTTCTAATCATAAATTTTTTTTAATTTCACTCCACATATTTTGATATGTACTATTTCTAAATCTGTCTTGTTCTAAATAATTTGTGATTTCTATTATTATTCCTTTTAATTATTATGGAAGTATATTCCTTAAATCCCAAACAAATGGAGGTTGTTGGATAAACCTTTAAATTTTTAAAATTTATCTCAACTTGTTTTCTAATTTAACTTCATTATAGTCCAAGAATGTGGTCTGTATGATATCCATCCTTTAATTGTGTTGAGATTTGCTTTATGACCTATTTTCTGGTGATTTTTCTTTTTTTTTTTTTTTTAAAGATTTTATTTATTTATTTGTCAGAGAGAGAGAGAGAGAGCGAGCACAGGCAGACAGAGTGGCAGAGGGAGAAGCAGGCTCCCTGCGGAGCAAGGAGCCTGATGTGGGACTCGATCCCAGGACACCGGGACCATGACCCAAGCCGAAGGCAGCCGCTCAACCAACTGAGCCACCCAGGCGTCCCCTGGTGATTTTTCATCAATAGTGTCTGTGTGTTTGAAAAGAATGTGTCTTCTCTGCTGAGGGCAGTTATTCTATATATGTCCACTTTATCAAGTTCACAGTCAACTTTGTTCAAATCTAAATTCTTACTGATTGTTTGGTCTGCTTGACCTCTCAATAATGTAAGGGTATGTGTTAGAATCCTTTTCCTTATTATGAATTTGTCAGTTTCTCCTTAGAGTTCTAGAAATTTTTGCTTTATATACTTTCATACTATGTTATTAGGAGCATACAACACTATAATTGGTGTATCCTGCTGGTAAAAATGATCTTTTATGTTTATATATGCATCCTCTTAATCTCTAGAAAGTTTTTTTGCCCTAAAATTTACTTTGTCTACTATTATACCAATTTTCTTTTGCTTATTTGCTTCACGTATCTTTTCTTTCTTTTTGTTTTCAATTTTTCTATCACCTTTTTAAAAACTTTTGTGGTAAATAGCACATAGTTTAATTAAAAAAAGAAAAACACCTGTGAGCAGGAAGGAAAAGGAATGAGGTCCAAGGAGCATCACTTCAAGTATCTAGTTGGCTGGAGGCTCATGATACCAGCCACTGAGACAGGGAGTCAATATCAAAATATCCCACTCCACCCCTATTCCTGACCCTAATCCCTAATCCCTCTCTTCTCCACAGGAATGTCACTCCATGAGTTACACCCTTCCCTTGGGGATTCCCATGGAATACAGGGCTCCATCTTCTTACATCTTTATTTTTTATATTTTTATTTTATTTTATTTATTTTTTCAGTGTTCCAAGATTCATTGCCTATGTACCACACCCAGTGCTCCATGCAATATGTGGCCTCCTTAATACCCACCACCAGGCTCACCCATTCCGCACCCCCTCGCTTCCAAAACCCTCAGTTTGTTTTTCAGAGTCCATAGTCTCTCATGCTTTGTCTCCCCCTCTGATTTACCCCAATTCAATTTTCCTTTCCTTCTCCTGATGTCCTCCATATTACTCCTTATGCTCCAAGGTGCCTCGTTTGCACAGTAGGTAGTGCGTCAGTCTCATATTTCTTATGCTCCATAAGTAAGTGAAACCATATGATAATGTACTTTCTCTGCTTGACTTATTTCACTCACCATAATCTCCTCCAGTCCTGTCCATGTTGATACAAAAGTTGGGTATTCATCCTTTCTGATGGAGGCATAATATTCCATTATATATATGGACCATATCTTTTTTATCCATTCGTCTGTTGAAGAGCATCTTGGCTCTTTCCACAGCTTGGTCATTGTGGCCATTGCTGCTATGAACATTAGGGTACATGTAACCCTTCTTTTCACTCATCTGTATCTTTAAAATAAAACTTTCTTTGACATAATTTCCTCTTGCAGCTGCTGCCTCATCCCTCTTCTCCTCTTCACTGACAAATTTCTCAAGAAGTTATTCCGGCCTATTCTACCATTCAGTTGTTCATTCCAGGTCCCTTAAGTATCCTTATCAAATGTGTCAGAAAGTCCTTTTAATATCTAAACAATATATTTTAAGTCTGTTCCACCTGCATTTCTCCCAGATACTGTTATGATGCAGGCACCTCTCATCTCTTGCCTGTGCCACTGAACCTTGGTCTAGGAAGGGATTTCTGATCCTTTCACAAGCTAGCAGTGATACTTACCTATCTCAGAGTCCTTACACCTTCACCTGGTGCTCAACTGAGGCCTTCTGGGGATCTGTGGAGTTTGAGGACTTGTCCTTAACTGAAGTTATGCTAGGACACCCATCCACACTCCTCATCTCCCATAGCTCCAGCCCCTGAGGTCAGACCAAAGGGATGACTCATTTTCACTGGGAACCACCTCCAGAAGTGGGCTGTTCCTGTGGCATTTTAAAGCCTGATGCTGGAGAGTGGTGCCCTGAGCCCTGGGTACAGGCTCCCAGACGATTAATTAGGCTGGGCTAAGTGAACGCTGCCTTTGGCAGTCTTCATAATCAGACAAGTTTCCTGCTGGGAGCCAAACCCTTGGGTGTCCTTAACTGTCCCAGGGTAGGTTTCCTACCTTTAAGGAGACATGGAATTGGGTTATGTGACTCAGTACCCAAGGGAGTTGTTCTTGTTCTTGTTCTCGTTCTTGCCTACATAGAAATATTAGTGCTACCTCTGTATTGGTTGGTAAACAGGCCTCAGAGTCCTTAACCAGTGGGCAGAAACAGGTGTGTCATTCTTCCCCTACTGGGTTTCTCAACAGGGACACTACTGGTGTTTTGGACAAGATAATTCTCCTCTAGTGGGACTGTCTTCAGTGTGGGATGCTTACCTTCCCTGACTCTTGCATGTGAAATGCTGACCCTCAATCCTGACCTCTTCAAACACCCCCACATATTTCTAAATGTGCTGTAGAAAGGTTCTGTCCTCAGTCTAATAAGAAAGGCACCACATGGACACTCACAAGCAAGGAAGCCACGGAGATTACCTAGATACTAAAATCCTATAGTGTTTTCAGGTCTGTCTTGGCTTGTCTCCTGGACCTAGACCTTCAGCTATCTGCGGCCGTGACTGTGTTTGATTCATCTCTGCCTCCCCCAGCACAGGAATTGGTCCAGAGCAGGTGTGATAAGCAAAGGAATAGGATCTGTGGTGACTCAGTGCTGTAGGTGACACTGGTCAGGAGAAATGCTCTACAGGGTGTGCATATAAGTTACATGTGTAGTACATGTTTAAAAAAGCCAAAATCTGGTAAAATTAATTTAAATAACATTTTATTTAATCTAACATATAAAAAATTATCATTTCAACCTGCAAATAGGATAAAAATTATTTTTTAAAAGATTTTATTTATTTATTTGTCAGAGAGAGGGAACACAAGCAAGGGGAGCAGCAGGCAGAGAGAAAAGCAGGCTCCCCAGTGAGCAAGGAAAAGCTCTATGTGGGACTTGATCCCGGGACCCTGGGATCATGACCTGAGCTGAAGGTAGATGCTTAACTGACTGAGCCACCCAGGTGTCTGTAGGATAAAAATTATTGAGATATTTTCTATTCTTTTATGTACGAGTTTTTAAAATCTGGAGTCTATATTACGTGTACAGAACCCCTCAACTCAGATTAGCCACATTTCATGGACTCAGTTGCCATGTGGCTAATGCTACCATATGGGACAGCACTAGAAAACTCCATTCTCCTACTTTCCTGCCCACCTATTGCTTACTGCCCCCTGCCTACAACATTGTGCGTGTGTGGGGGGAGGGTTGGTGGTGGGTGTGTATGTGAAAATCTCAAACATATAGAAAGGCCAGAAAAATTGTAGTGTGAATAGCCATATACTAAAAATCTAATTTTGACAATTGGCAGCAATTTGCTGTTCGCATTATCACATATTCATTCACTATCCAATCATTTCATTTTTTGATTATTATATACTTTAAGAAGAAGTTTCTTTTTGGTGCAGAATAGGTTGGAAAGACACTCAGGAAAATATTATCTCTTTGAACATTGTTCTACATGTCTAATCAGAATTTTTCAAATTTTTTAGGTGGAATTCTTGAAAGACTCTTCCTTTTTTTTCCTCCTTTATCCTCCCAGTCTCTTTTTCCTCTCCTGTGGATTCTCAGAGACACAGCTCCTCTTTCCAAGGGAGGCCTCATGCCTCACTCAGTTCCCTCTCTCCTAGCACTGGGTTGGTGGTAGGCCTTGGGGCTAGACAGGCCCAGGCTCCATTCTGGCTTGCACTTCCTAGCTGTGAGCCTCATATGGATGTAACATGAGGATAATTGAGTTGTGGGAGGTTTAAGTGAGATCAATTTGTAAAGTATAATTATTCTAGCAATTATTAAAATAGCAGGTTGGGGAGAAAAGGGAGAGAAGTTTATTGCTTATGAATGATCCTCTCTTTTGCAATGTGCTGGGACCTTCTGAACACTCAGGTCCCAGAATTTACCTGGCACATTGTAATCATTTCTATTTCTGTCTCCTATCCAAGGTAGAAAGCTCCTGGAGGGCAAAGATTTACATCTTTCTTCTCCCTAACCTTAGCACCAAATGTGGGCCAGGTTAAATAGATGTTAGTTAAATTAATGAAATTCTAAGTGTCACAGTTATCTTTTAATGGTGGTTTCAGAAAGTTGCAGAAACTTGAAAAGTCAGAAAGGAAGGCAACTTTGACTACAGATTCAATCTGTCACCAGTCTTTCCCTCATGTGCATAAGGGGAAAGTGAGGCTCAAAAAAATTTACTGTATTTACCTGCATATGCGTGTCTAAATGCCCACGGGCACACCATCCAGGAGGGCTGGGGAAGAGCAGTCCCCTTGGGTTAATCAGCTCCCTCCCATTCCCGAGGACAGCCAATCTGATATACTTCTTACACTTTTTGGCATTTTTAAGCTGACACCAATCGAGTTTATGATTCTGGAGTCTGGCTGCTCTTTGGTGAAGGAGGTGAATGGCTTGGCTGGGATTCAGAGCTATTCTATTTGGGTTGGCATGGTTTCTGAATATTTATTTGTTAATTGAGAGAGAGCTAGTGAGCTGGAGAGCACAGAGGGGAGGGGCAAAGGGAGAGGGAGAGAGAAACTCAAGCAGACTCCATGCTGAGCATAGAGCTGGGGATGGGGTCAAGACCCTGAGATCAAGACTTGAGCGGAAACCAAGAGTTGGTTGCTTAACTGGGTTACCTGGGTTACCATCCAGGCACCTCCTGAATATCTTTTCTTTTTTTTTTTCAGCATTTTTTTTTTCTGAATATCTTTTCTAAAGCTGCTGTAACTTTTGTTGCTTTCGTTAATATACAAATAAGGTGTTTATTGTTAAAATGTTAAAAATACAGATTGCCGAAATAAAAATCAATCACTGGTAACCCCACCACTCAGTGAGAAGCACTGTTAATATCATGTCGTGTAGCTCTCCGGCTCTTATCTGTGCATACATTTAAGGTTGCAACTTGAACATTCCCAGCCCTAACTGCCTTGTATGCACAAATGAGGTCACGTTTTTATGAATTCCCAGATTTTGTAGACTGTACTTTTTATCCACATAATGTCAGTGTCTACTGGTCTCTACCCCCATCACTACCCCCATCCCCTAGGGGCTGCCTCACAGATTTTATACTTCACGTCTCTTTCTTCTGTTTCTTTTCTCTTTTCCATCATCACCTGGGGCCAGAGGAGACCAGGCTTCCCCTGGGCCTGGCTATCATGGCCCCCCTCTACCTTAGAGCTTCAAACCCTTGCTACTCGGCTGTCACACATGCAAGTCGGGAGCTTTCTGCACTGTGGGGGAGCTCTGGGGGCCGGATCCTCAGCTTGCTTCTTGATCCGGTGTGTTGAAAGGGGGAGAAAAAGGAACTTTGAAAATGCTCTCAGGACATCGGCTTGACTTAATAAGGAAGAGGCCTGCTCTGAATGTCAAAGATTGCATATTCATTCCTTTTCTTTGTATTTTTTCTGTAATAATTCAAATCTTTCCCCAGACAGGTGCTCTGGGCCTACAAGGAAGAAGCTTACATATTTCCCTCCTGAGCAAAATATTGTCTCCCTTACCCCCTCCAGCCCCCACCATTAGTATTCTTGCTTAATTTATTCCTAGAGGTTTTGCGTTTTTTGCTGCCAATTTCTGTAATGTTTTTACTTTGTTGTGTTTTTAAATTAATTATTACCATTATGCAGGAAAGTCCCTGCTTTTTGTATTTGTATTTTTGTATTTTGTATTATTTATTTATTTATTTGACAGAGAGAGAGAGAGAGAGAGAGATCACAAGTAGTCAGAGAGGCAGGCAGAGAGAGAGGGGGAAGCAGGCTCCCCGCTGAGCAGAGAGCCCGATGTGGGGCTCGATCCCAGGACCCCGAGATCATGACCTGAGCCAAAGGCAGAGGCTTAACGCACTGAGCCACCCAGGCGCCCCTTTATTTTTTTTTTAAAGACTTTATTTACTTATTTGACAGAGAGAGAGAGACAGTGAGAGAGGGAACACAAGCAGGGGAAACGGGAGATGGAGAAGCAGGCTTCCCGCCAAGCAGGGAGCCCAACATGAACCTTGATCCCAGGGCTCTGGGGTCATGACCTGAGTTGAAGGCAGACGCTTAACAGCTGAGCCACCCAGGAACCCCTATATTTTATTTTTAAATTATCTTTATTACACTCTTATTAGTGTGAATGGTTTTTAGTATAATTTCTTAAGGTTTCTAGATATGTAATTACATAGCAAATATTTCTACTTTTTATTTTGTGCTCTTTTAAAAATGTGCTAAGTGGGGCACCTGGGTGGCTCAGTGGGTTAAGCCTCTGCCTTTGGCTCAGGTAATGATCTCGGGGTCCTGGAATCGAGGCCCACATCAGGCTCTCTGCTCAGTGGGGAGCCTGCTTCCCCCTCTTTCTCTGTCTGCCTCTGTGCCTACTTGTGATCTCTCTCTCTGTGTCAAATAAATAAATAAAATCTTTTTAAAAAATGTGCTAAGTGAAATTGGTATGAGTGAGCATTCTCACTTTTCCCTGGTTTTCATGAGAACATCTCTGTTTTCTTACCATCAGTCATGATGTTGGCTAGTAGTTTGAAATATTTTTCTTTTGAATCATGTGAAGAGACTATCCTTCTTATACTGCACTTCTATTTTTTTGTTTATATATATATGTACATATATATATATCAAGAATGAATAATGAATTTTATCAAATGCTTTTCTGCCACCTACTAAGGATATGTGGTTTTATTCTTTTTACATATTTATATAAATAATTATAACAATAGACTTCTTAAAAATATCAAGCCATCCTCACATTCCTAGAATAAACTATTTGTTTATGGAGCATTAGTCTTTCAACATTCTGCTAGGGATATAAATATGTTATTTTTTAGAGTTTTGATATTTGTGGTGTTTTTATGCGATCGTTGTCAGGGTTGGTATCAGGGTTATGCTAGGTTTAGAAAGTAAATTAGAAAATAGAAGTAAATTAAAAAATAAAGGAAAGTTCCTATCTTTCTCTATTCTTTGAGCCAGTTTGAACAGCTCCAGTTGTTTGTAGGATCATTTCTTAATCCTTTTACTTTTTTAGAATAGACTATTTGTTTAGAGCAGTTTTAGATTCACAGCAAAATTGAGTGGCATGTACACGGATTTCCCATAACCACCCTGTCCCCACATGTGCATAGCCTCCCGCACTATCATCTGGCCCCACGGTGGCACATTTGTTGTGATTAATGAACCTCCATTGATACATCATAGGCCACCAAAGTACATAGTTTACATTAGGCTTAACTCTTGTGTGGTCCATTGTGTAATAACATATATCCAACATGATGGTGTCCTGGGAAATAGTTTCACTGCCCCAAAAATCCTCTGTGCCCCACCTATTCATGCTTCTCTCGTCTCTGACTCCTGGCAATCAGTGATCCTTTTGTCTCCATAATTTTGCCTTTTCCAGAATATCATATGGTTGGAATCATACAGTATTTAGCTTTTTCAGATTGTATTCTTTCTCTTACCAAAATGTATTTAAGATTCCTCCATGTCTTTTAATGGCTTGATAGCTCATTTCTTCTTAGTGCTGAATAATACTCTTGTCTTAATGTACCCTGGTTTATTTATTCATTCTCCTACGGAAGGGCATCATGGTTGCTTCTAAGTTTTGGCAATTAAGAATAAAGATGCTGTAAACATCTATGTGCAGGTTTTGTGTGAATGTAAGTTTTAAACTACTTTGTAGCTTAGTAGTTTAAACTACTAAGAAGTGTGATCACTGGGTAATATAGTAGAAGGTGTTTACTTTTGTAAGAAACTGCCGACTGTTTCTATATAGCTGTACCATCTCAAGTTCCTTTCTATATTTTTTTTACATAACATTTTTAATGTCAAAATTTCACCTGGGTATATCCAGACGGTCTGCCCTGGCTACCCCCACCCCTGCAAATAGTTTGCCTAGTATGCAGTGCGACTTCTCATCTAAATGCTCAATTCTTGCTCAGGAATTTTCTTTATTTCTTTAATGATTATTTCTCCGTGGTCTCTGCTCTCTACTTCTAGAATGTCCATTATATAAGCATATTTGAGTTGTTGGGAATTTCCTCTCTCTCTCTTTATTCTTTTTTCCTCCAGACTTATGAGATAGGTTCTCAAAGTGGTCTTTCCTGATTTAATTTTTAATCTGAAAGCAAATTTCCTGCTTTGCATAATTTCCCCAAATTCATGTATGGATTGACTTTTGAATCTTATTTAAATGGAATATAAATTTTGGGATTTTACTCTTTATCCATTTTTTAGATTCTAGTAACCCTGGTAATAAGGTGTAATCCTTGATATCTTTTTTCATATGTCTAGCAATTTCTCCCTATTTGTTCACTTTATTTTTTATTTATTTATTTGACAGAGTTCACAAGTAGGCAGAGAGGCAGGCAGAGAGAGAGATGGGGAAGCAGGTTCCCTGGTGAGCAGAGAGCCCGATGTAGGGCTTGATCCCAGGACCCTGGGATCATGACCTGAGCCAAAGGCAGAGGCTTTAACCCACTGAGCCACCCAGACGCCCCTATTTGTTCACTTTAAAGAGGAACCTAGATCTATGTTTTTTGGTATTGTAATTGAAATGGTTCTATAAAAATTACGTAGCTAAAGTTCAAGCATGTTGGCTCCAGACAGTGGAGAAAGAAGAAGAAGAAGAAAGCCGAGTTGTGTATGGTTTAGTGGGGCAGGGGTGGGGTGGTGGTCTGCTCAGCCATGATTGGAACAGGAAGAATTCCTGAGAAAGGAGAGAAGTTTGCTGCTGTTCTGAGCAACTTCTTTTCAATATTTGCTGAGGCCACCCACGTTAGGCAGAGGAATATCTCCCTTCTCTAACTGGCATGAGCACCCAGGTTAGGAAACTGCTGATCATTATCCCTACTTTTCTGTGCAAAACAAAAGATGGGCTGATATTGGCCTTTCCTCTGAGAGCAGACACTTGTGTTCCTAGAGTCACTCATCTTATTTTCTGCCTGTGCCCACCTCACCCTTATTCCTAGTCCTGGCTGTCTACCACAGGGCTGAGGGAGACTCTGGGGGGCATACCTTCCACTACCTCCCAGAGACACCCTTCCTTAGTGCCTCCATCAGTATGGTTTCATTTGCACTATATCTTGTAGAAATTCCGTAAATTTTCTGCACCAGGATTTGTAACAGAGAGGAGTTAAGTGCATGGGTTCAAATTATAATCTGTAAAAGAAGATCAGGAGACTGTAATTTCTGGCAGATCAGAATACGAACCTGATTTTTACAGTTTCACCACTAGGTGGTGCCACCAATTACTGAAAACAAGGGTTGGATCGTGGGACAACCAAGAGCCACTTGTATCTAGTACAAGCACAATTTTGTGAGCTTGTATGGAACATATGTGCACGAGTATGTGCGCACACAATTCTTGGTGCATGAGTTTACCCACAGAGCAGTTTACAAGGGCGCACAGGCATGCAAGTATAAGTCTTTGCGCCCTAGAATGTATGGGCATGAAGCTAAATGATAGGAACTCCAAATGGCTGACCTATCAGCTGCATGGTCTGAAACTCCCAGCACGTCGGCCAGGAAGGCAGCCTGTGGAGTGTGCAGAAGACCAAACCCTATGGGAGAAATACAATCACAGTGGTACAGAACAGCTTTTCTGACACAACCACACATTCCTCTAAAATCTTCAGTCCTGCAAACCCTTGTGTCCAGTCAGGCCACCAAGAAGGTCTCAGTCGCTTCTGCGGACCCAGAGGACTGTGCCTTCTCTACCTTCCCCCAGGTGCTCAAAGCATCTCATCAAATACCCACTCTGGGATCCTGTCTTCTGTCCAGATGGGAAGTGACTCTGCACTCAAGAAAACAAATGCCATGTGTATGTGTGTGTGAGGGAGTAGAACGCTCAGTGTCATCCACTTCTGCCCTGTCCCTGTTAACTCTGTAGAAGTTCCCCAGCTGATCTCAGCCTCTCACTCTGGATGCCCCCATCACTCCAGGAATAGTGCTGTCTTTGTTACCTGCTATAGACAATAGCCCACAAAGCTGGGAAACCTGAAGCAAGTTGCTTCCCTTCTCTGTCCTCAGTTTCTCTAACTCTCATTGAGGGCTGGGTCTGAGTGATTCCAACAGGCGCTTTGTGCCGACTGAAGCCCTGCATGTCTGCCATTTGCAGGGCTCTGCCCCCATCCCGTGGCTGGTGTGGAGTGGGAGTCTCCTTAGAGAAGAAGGAGAAAGTTCTGTTTGCCTTCCTCCTCCTCTTTCCAGCAGACTCCCCTCACCACCCCTTAACGGGCCTTGAGAGAAGGCAGCTGGGCTCCCAGGGCCCCAGAAGCCATAGGAGGGAGTTTTCGCTTTGGCATCATTAAAAGTTTAAGTGGCTTTCCCTCTGAGGACAAAAACCCCTGGATTCATTAGAGCTGCTGCCCCCTGAGTCCAATTTTGTTGAAGATAGCATTTGGCGTTTTCATCCAGAGGAAGTTTTCACTAAGGGTTTGAGGCCTCCCCGAGAGAGCTCATGTCATTGAAGTCTGAGAGGGAAAGTCCCCGGAGGTCACCTCTTGCCCTGGCACTTTTCCAGAGGAGGAACCGGACTGGGTCAGGGGAAGGGTTTGCCTAAGGATCTTCAGAGGCTAGCTGCTGAAAACATTCCTCCAGGTGGCAGGGAGATGAGCGCGCACCAGAGAAGGACACAGAGGATGCGGGGCCTCACTGTGGAGGGCCCTGGGCATCTGTGGTCTGGTGGAGTGAGATGCAGAGTTGCATGTGCAGAGGAGCTTTGAGGATGAGAACATCTCTGAGCTGACAAGCCCACTGCAGAAGGGGCTCCCCAGGGAGATCGTGGGTGCCTGGCCCTGAGGCATGTGAGCCAGATGTACAGTGTTCGTTTAGGATGGACAGAGGGGATTTGGGACTAGGAGGGGCAGGGGAGTGAGTCTGTGGCTGCTCAGGTCCTGCCTGCTCTGTAAATTCTTCACCAGGAAGGAATGGCATGTCACTCCTGCTGTGCAGAAGGTATGGGATGGAGCCAGAAGCCTGCCATTTATGGCCAGTCGAGGCTGTTGAACGGGTGCCGGGAGGCAGGATGGGGTCTGGCCTCTCTGAGCTCAGCAGCCTCCTTCCTGCCTCCTGAGCGTGGGCTAACACCCAGACCCAGTGGCAACGAGGACCTAGAGACAGGGTTCAACTTGCCCAATGATGCAAATCTGCCTGCAGTACCTCACTGAGCTCCTGAAGTACAGGACAATTCATTCCATAGGGCCTGTCCCTGTCCCGGAGGACTCGGAAGGCAGGACAGGGAACCAGAGACTCACAAAGGCTGAGGTCTCCCGGGGCCACACTCCACTGCAGTAATATTGAGGGAAAACATGTGTCAGGGACTAGTAAGCGCTTTGTAAATCTTAACCCCTTGAATCCTTAGAAAACCCTGTGTATGTGGGAAAGTACTCTTACTGGCCATTTTGCAGATGAGGAAATCGAAGCACAGAGAAGTTAAGTAACTTGTGCACAGTCACAGAGCTAATGAGTTGTGTTGTTCCAGAACCCACATTCTTACTCGCTATGTCATCCTATCTAAGAATGGCGGTTGCTGAGGCCAGGGAGGGGAGGGGGCTGGCCTGGTCACTTGGCCAGGTGGCAGAGATGGGGGGCCTGGACCTCTTGTCCCCAATCTCAGGGCTCTTCCTTCCACAGCCCTGCTTGATGCCTCCTCTGTTCCCACCCAGCGTCCCCATGGACCTCCCCAGAGTTAACAGTCGCCTGGCCTCACACTTGGCAGGCAGCTCTGGCCCAAAGAGGCTGCGCCCACATTCTCTGGCTCTTCTCCAGCCCGCGGGAGCCGAGACAACAAGGTCCCGGGACTGTGAAGGCTGAGCAGAGGCTTCCGAAGGGGAGGAAGCAGCAAGGAGCTGCCGAATGGAAGGACCGTCCAGCTCCCAGATGCTAGCCCTCGTGGGCTTGATCATTGGCGCTGCTGCGGCCGTTCTGCTGCTGCTGCTGCTGGCCGCCTGCCTGTGCCGCGGACAGCAGGACCTCCGTGTGGATGTGGAGAGGAACCGACTGGCTGCCAGGAGAAACCGCGTCCGCTGGGCCCAGCCTTGCTTCTTCCCGCGCCAGGGCCACCTGGGACACCTTCACCACTTCCATCATCCTGGCCACGTGCCTCACGCGCACCATGCGGGCCTCCATCACCACCACCTCCACCACCACCACACCCACCACCACGCCCACCATGCCCACCGAGGCCGCCGCTGACACCCGTGAATGGCAGCCCAGGCCTGCCCTACCTACTGTCCCCGGGACTCTGGACTCATGGACCCCTGTGCTCCCATGCAGAGGGGCGCCTCTCTGCAGGAAACGCCGGAGAGGGTGCCCCGCTCCTACTGGGCTGCTTCTGCATACTACGCCCCAGGGTACGATGAGGAGAGAACCGAGGGCCACTGGGGGTGGCCCTGAGCACACTGGAGGGTAATGGGGTGAGAGCAGGGGTCTCCTTTGGGGACAGATGTCGCCTTGTGCCTGTAACTCCCAGGGAATGTCGGTGCACGTGGATGCACAGATGTGCGGGGCTCTCTGAAGGGCTGTCTTCTGATGTACTGGCCAGGGGGCTAGCTGGGAGGGACTGGCAATGGAGAGAAGGCAATATGAGGCTGCAAGGTCAATTCACTTGTGCCTTGATGCAAGAAAATAAAACGCGCTAAGAAGCTTTTGTGAAGAGGCTCCTGACTAACACAGGTGGGAGAGGGAGCAGCCAGGCATGTGTCTGCACTGCCCTGGGACCTTCGTCTCTGACAAGAAGTGAATGCTTGACACAGGCGCCTTCTGCCTGGTGCTGGAGGGCTAGCAGTGCGCTGGGGGAACCTGGGCGGGACCTGTGGTTCTCCAAGGGTAGTAGGGAAAGAAAGCTCCGGAACCAGGCTCTGAGGGAGGATTTAGGGTTTGCACGCAGCCCCGCCCAGAGAGGGCTCTCTGTATACCAGGGGAGCTCTGTGCCTCTGTGGGACAGTCCAGGGGCTCAGGGAGAAGAGGGATGAGGCCACCCAGGCTGGCCCTCAAGGGCTCCAGTGATCTTCCCAGCCCATCTCCAAGGCAGACTGAGCTCTGGGACCTGCAGAAGCCCCACTCTGCGGGCTGTGTTGAATTTAATATTTCCTTGGTAACTGGGTCAGGGTTTCTTAGCCAAGCTTTGAGTCTCCAGCTCCCTGTGCCCATGGATGCCTGTGTATACCAGAGGGGTGGAGAGGTTCTTTAAACTGGAGGAGGTGGTGCTAGGTGGCCTTGGGAGTGCTTGCCTCCTCGGGATCTGTTTCCTCATCCCTAAAATGGGATAGCAGAGACTACTTCTTGTGAAAGCCTGGAGGCATGTTTCAAATATCCCATGAATAGCTGGCAGAATTCCACAGGGAGGAAAGAAATCTTGTTCTGAGGCCTTCAGCTTGTGCTTGGGTGGGAAGTGGAGGGAGGAGAGCCTTGAGGGCCAGGAGAGGTGGTGGGGAGGGGCTTGAGAATAGGCCAGAAAGTCAGGGGCCTGGTGACTCATTGGAACAGAACATCCTGTTTCTTTTCTGTTTCCCGGTGGAGTCTCCATGAGGGCTGGGGGGTGTGAGGGGGAAAGGGAGGTGGATTCACACTGACAGCCACACTAGATTTCTGGGCTGGAAAAGTGGGCCATGGGTCAGTAGGTATTGCTGATTTTATCTCTGCTGTGTCCTTCAAATCCTTCTCCCCTCTTGCACTCCCGTGTTTGCCCTGGCTTGTCCCTCCAGCCCGGGTTGCTGCCTACATCCAGCCCTGCCCTTTCTGAAGCATCTGTGTATGGTTTGAGGGATCTGCTGAAACCCCTCATCACCCTGGGGGAGAGTCTGTGCCTCTCGGTTGTCTATTTGAAGCCCCCTGATCCGGTTCCTACCCCTTGCTCCTTTTGTCCTGTCCATGCTGCTCCATCATTGGCCCCAGAAAACACTTCGTACCTTCCCCTCTCTGGGTCTTTGCTCAAGAAGAAGTTGTCACTCCCTCCCATAGGCTTCCAGTTTGCTTTTAGTATTTATTTTTCTAGTTCTGTTGGCATACGATCACATTTTCTTCTTCTCCCAAGATTTATGGCAGGATTCAGGGGTCCCCTGCCCTCCTAGATCTGAGAAACTTTGAGGGCTCCCAGCCCCCAGCGCAGAACTGGCCAACACAACAGATGGTCAGGAAAAATTCTCAGAACGTTGTGCTCTCTGGAAAAGTAAATATGATTGGAATGACCACTGCCAGAAACTTGGGGCTTGTGGGACACCAAGTATAGCAGTAGGGCCCCGAGAGGATTAAGCCTCTGAGCTTCTGGGGCCTTGCTGAGGGAGCTTGGGTTCCCACTCTATCCCCGGTATTGGGGGGTCGGAGAAGGGGGAAACATTTAACAGAAGGATGTGTGTGGCCTGCTGGCTTGAATGTCCCCTCTCCCTCATCTCTCTGCGGATCCCCAAGACTCAGATGGCCTGCCTTTCCTCAGTGTGGCCTGGAGTCTCTGGGAGAGCTCTCTCCTTTCTGTTCTTGGATGTCTGCCGTCATCTTTGCCCTTGCTAATATAAGGGAAAGTGTGGGATGTGGTCTCTTTCTGATCAGTTGCTGATGGTGGATATGGGAGGAAAGGTACGTATCTAAGTGATTGTTATAGTTATCTTGGGGAGTCCTATGGCATCTGGGGTCCACAGGCAGTGGCTGTATGTCACAGGATGACAATAGTCACAAGAAGAAGAGAACATATCCAGAAAAAACCCTTAGTACGAACATCTCTGAGCTGTGGGTAAACATGTATGGCTGTCTTGATCTTTCCAGCTTGCCTGACTGTGCTGCTGCCGCTTGTCACAGGACAAGGCTGTGGGGGGATGGACGGAACAGGCACTGTGGTGAAGGCATCTACACTTCGTCCTTCTTTATGAGATTGCTGCTTTTGCCCTGGGCTTGAGGCGCTGTGTTGGTCATTCCACATGGCAGACTGCCTGTGTGACGTGAAATCCCGAGAGGCCTTCAGAGCAGACAGCACCTGTCCTCACAACACAAGCCAGGTCCCTCTCACTGTGCCACCAGCCTCCATTCAAATACTGAATGCCTGTTGTGAGAACAGACCAGAAGACCTGTTTTACTGATGAATCAAAGAAGGGCCCCCAAATCTCAGATTCAGATAAGGAAACCCATACAGGCGGAAGATAAGAGGGCCGAGCAATTGCCCTTTATTCCAGTTTAAAACTGCTGAAAAGCACACATCTACCATAGATAGCCTCCCACTCTTCTGCATCCACAAAGAACAGGCAAACCAGAAGTCAGAGAACAAATAACTCAGCTTGAAACCTGATTCCTCTGATGCCTTCTACGTTCTGAATTGGTGAGTTGATTTTGGTAATTCAGTCTGAAACCACACACCACAGATTGGTTCATCATGTTTCCTTCTCTGCTCTGGTTGCCCCAGTTAATAGCAATAATTCGAGGTGTCCAGCTTCCTGCCAGGGGCCCAGCTTGCCCAGCACTGCTCACACAGAGGAAGAGCCCTGAGCTCTTCCTGGAAAAAGGAAGAGTGAGAGTTTGACAGGCTTCATGGAGTCCCAATAGTCACTCATTCTATGCCTAAGCATCTCCCTAAAACTGGTACTAAAGAAAATTCACTGGGGCCTTGGACAGCTTGCAAAAGACCCAGGCTGTGTGACCTCAGGCTGGCCCTTTGCCCTCTCTGAGTCTTCGCACTCCGATCAGTAAAACCGAAGAAAGAGGTGATCGCTCCGTGGCCCTGTGGTACCCAGGAAGAGCGCTGAGCTAGAAGGGAAAGGATGGAAGCCCCCATTTCAGCCATTTGGTGCTCTTGTTATCACTACGACTAATCAGCAGTAGGCTGCAGGCCTGACTATACGCATTTTGTCTGTGAAATGTAGACTTGCCAGCGTTGCTGGAGCCATTAAATGAACTAATGCCTGGCTGTGTCTGGCACCCGGAAGCATTGTTTCTCTCTGCTCTATTCCTCATAGTTTGGGTAGAGCCTCCTTTCTGGAAGCGGGTAGGGGTTAGCGGTATAAGAGCTGTGACTGAGGGAGAGGATGCAGCTCTCCCGGCGGACTCAGCGGCCGGGCTGGACTCACCCTTCACCCGGAAGGGCTGAGCGGAGAACACAACTGCGACTGCGCAGGGCAGGACCGGTGTGGGTGTGCGTGGGGGTGGGGTGAGTGCAGTCACCGAGGGGGCCGGCAGCTGTGCGGGTCCTGCGCCCACACAATCGGAGGAAGGAATTCAGGAAGTGCTCACAGCTCGTCAGACATCTCGGAGCCTTGTTGGAAGCAGGACAAAGGCTGTAGCACCCAGGGATGAGTATGCTGTGGGGTGGCCCGTGGGGTGGCCCCCGGGGCAGAAGGCCATGGCACTGCGTACAGCCAGCGCTGTCACTCGGGGAAGCCCGGGGTAAGTTGTCCTAGCACCTGAGTGTGGGCAGGCTGAGTGAGCCTGCGGCGAGGAGGACTGGGGGGAGGCCGTGCAGAAGAGGGCTTCTTGGGAACTGCGGGGCAGAGGAGCCCGGATGTTAGTCGTTGGAGCGGGTCAGGTCCTAGGGGGAGCATAGCCCGCCCTCTTCCAGTCCCATGTAGGAAGGGACTGCAGCCCCCGCCGAAGGCCCCATGGCCCTCAAGGTGACCGTGCAGCGCTCCCACCCCGACCGTGCCCAGGGCTGGCGTTGCCTTCCTCCCCACCTGCCTGCCTGTCTCCTGCCTGAGGCCAGGAGCTCAGGTGGCGGCAGATAGGCCTACTCAAGGACAGGCCCAAGGTTCTTGCAGGGGAGGAGCCCAGGCTCATCCTGGAGCCCCAGGAGGGGGAGTATTTTGTCTGTTGTCTGAGCAGACAAACTCTCTTGAAATGGGTAGGCGGCACCGGAGGGCCGGGTCGGCAAGGTTCTCTCTGAGCAAAGTCTTCTGCTCCCTCTTACTCAGCCCCTCCAAGTCCGGGGAGTCTTGAGCTCACAACTTTCAGGATAGCTCTTCTTCCAGGAGCTGCCACTGGAGTTGACCACGGCACTTGGGATCCTGGCCAGAGGCTTAGCGAACAGTAACAGAGACCAACTGAGGTCTGACTGGCGCAATGCAGAGCGCCCAACGGCCTAGTGGGGCCGTGTTGCAGGACCTCAGACTGGCATCTGCCTAGGAGCCCACAGGGAGCGTGGCTCGAAGAGCGGGGTGCCTGCTACCACCCAGAGCCCCCTGGTGCGGATGGGGAGCTAAGACTCTAAGACACACCCCTGGTTGCTCAGCCGGTCAGCTGCTGCGCCCGGCCATGGAAACAGCAGTGATTGGAGTGGTGGCGGTGCTGTTTGTGGTCACCGTAGCCATCACCTGCCTCCTGTGCTGTTTCAGCTGTGATTCGAGGGCCCAGGATCCTCAGGGGGGCCCTGGCCACAGCTTCACGGTGGCCACGTTTCGCCAGGAGGCTTCTCTCTTCACGGGCTCGGGTCGCCATGCCCAGCCTGCGGCGGCGGTGGGTGCCCGGGACTTCTGGACCTTCATGTGAGGCCTCTCAGTTCCTAGGATTTGTTCTGCTGGTGGGTCAGACCCACTCACCCACCAGCAAGCCTTCCTGCTGTCCCACTACTCCAGGTCTGGCCTTCCCGGCCTTCCCTGCCTGTTGTATTCGGCAAACTCCCCGTGCCATCCCATCCCAGCTTGCTGTGCCCGCCAGCCTGGTAGATCTGCAGGGCCGGGACCAGGTGGAATTCAGCTCTGACCCCTGAGAACTCAGCTGGACCCTGCTCACAGGATGGGGCCTAGGGGAGGCCTGAAGAGTGAGTGACTGGGTCAGATTGCACGGGGGCCAGCTCTACGGACTAATGGCGGTATGACTGGAGTTTATCAGGAACAGAGGGCTAGTTCACTCAGGTTACCCCAGCATGCCGGTGAAACTGGTTCTGTTGCCACCAGAAGAAAGAGTGCCCTCGAGTGGACATTTTTACATTTTTATATCCTCTGCTGAGGGAGTCGTTTGGTTCCTTGCCAGGGCACAACGCACAGAACCCAGCCCTGAGACCTGTCCCCTGCCGATTGTCTGAAATTAGACCTGCAATTCTGCAACCAAAAGACTGCTTCCTTGGGAACGAAGAATTTATTTTGTAATTGAAAATGTATATCCTTATATAGGTTTCTCAAGAACCAGTGTTGAAAACTACAAAATGAAACAGAAGAGAAAAAAACATGGTCACAGAAAGTACAAGCTGTTTGATTAACAGGAAAGTCAGAAAGAAGACTTTGAAACATATTTTGAATGAGACTTTATTATTGTCTTCTTATAGGTCACTTGTGCTCTTAGAGAACGTGAGTGACTTGTGTCATTAGGAATGATAGAAGAATCATGAACTGAAAGATAATCCCAAATAAGTTAAAATGTTATGTTACATCAAAAGAGCCTATAACAAAGCTCTTGTTTTCATCACAAATAAAGAGATGTTCAGTTTTTATTAATAGAAAATCTGCTTTTTTTTTTCTGTACTGGGAAACAAATGCTGTGCCATATTTAGAGTACAGTTTGAGGGGTGCAAAATTCTGGGTCTCCTGGCTCATATGTCTCCATTCAGCCCTGAATGGATGGCTCTCCTGGGACCCTTTTTGAGGGTGGCAAAACTGACCCTGATAAGGGTCTGGGCTCTAAGGTACCTAGACAGGCCATCTTGGCCACAGGAAGGACTCTCAGAGAGAGGCTTGGGGCTGCAGAGGTATAGGGGGGGAAAGGGGGCAGGGAGAGTGTCAGGCTGGCAGAGAGGGATGGAATAGGGGAATATGGGGAAGGGAGAGGCACAGCTCAGGAACAGGAGTTCTTGGGAGCTTGTCTTGGTCACACTGGACCCGAAAGCTCCCAAACAGGGCCTTCGTAAATGCACGTGGAAAGGAACTGTTGCAGTTTGCATTCCCCACAAATGAATACTGAGACAAAGCTTGGGGTATAAGATGTTTGTAGGGGTCAACATTTGTGAGGGGAGGGTGGAGAAAGCAGGACTAGATAGAGGAAAAAGTCAAATTATAATGCAGGCCCTTAATACACACCTTCTGCCTTTGCTCGGTCTCTGAGTGCTGCCCACTCAGGTTTTGACCTCGGCAAAGCAGCTCTGCGGCTGAGGCTGACCCTGAAGTCCTTCCTTGAAGGGGTCCTGGGTGGTGCCTTTCTCAGAACTCAGCAGGGGCCTGTTCTCAGAGGTGCCCAGATATCAGAGGTAGGCGAGCATATCTAGACACAAAGAAATATCTGGGCATGGAGGCTCCAGATGGGCAGAGATGGAAGTGCAAGGTCTGGGAGGGGTGAGCAAAGTCAGCTCTGGTCCAGGTCAGGTGCCTTTCAGCTGGACCCAAGCATCAGGACCCAGGCCTGGAGCTCTGTCCCTGTGCTGCATGGTCACAACCTCTCTGGGTCAGTGAATGGAAGGTCTGCAGGCTGGAATCATGTGACTCTGAAAACAAAGCAATGGTGGGGAGCTTGACCTCACTCTTCAGGCAATGGGCAGTCTGTCAATCCCTGAGTTTTCCTCACTTGTTCACTTGCTAATCCACCCACTTATCTACCATCCACCCATCCACCCATCCACCCACCCACCCATCCATCCATCCATCCATTTACTTACCCATTCATCCATACATCCATCCATCCACCTGCTCTCATTCACCCACTTAACCATCCACCCGTTCACCTCCTCATCCACGCATCCACCCACCCATTCTCCCTCCCCTCCATCCATCCATCCTTCCATCCACTCCATCTGCTCAATAAGTCTTCCTTCCTTCCTTACTCAAGCATTTGTTCATTCATTCTGTCACTTTTTCTCTTACTTAGTCATTCACTTCTCTATTCAATACACACTGGCAGAGCACTGACTGTGTACCAGGTTCTGCGGAGGGAACATGGGAGTCAACCAGATATGGTCCCAGCACTTGGTGAACTTCTAATTTAGTGACCTGGACAAGGCTGCAGATAACATACTAAGGTGTTTAAGGGAGGGAGAGCTGGGAGATCCAGGGGAAACTGGGAGGAGGTGGCTCTTGGGCTAGACCTGAAGAAAAGAGGGCACTTCAACAGGGAGAGTTTGGGAAAGGGTGTTCCAGAGGCAGCAGCACAGGTGGTGATTCAGAGAACATGTGGGGGCAAGGAGTAGGCAGCTCAGTGGGAGGAAATGAGGCTGGACAACAGCCAGCTCCCAAGGGAAGCGCTTCTTGCCACATCTGGCCAGCATGTTTCTGGGCAATAGATGATGAAGGCAACAAAGAGGCAGCCTTGCTCCTTGCGCTGGACAGGTAGTCTTTCCAAGCACACACACGTACACCTCCCCCCCAACACTGCAATCTGCTGTTGCTACAAAGGAGCTAGAGAAAAGGCCTTTCAAGACTCTGGGCAAGGCCAGCTGCGAGTGGAGCTGGGCTTAACGGTGTGGGAGAAGCTGTCTTAGAGATTAAGGAGCTTGAGAAGGGAAGGTAGGCAAGGCCAGCACCCTGGAGCAGGCTGACCTAAGGTGGGGGCTGAGGAGGAGCAGCTGAAGAAGGGGTAGGAAGGTGGGGGGCACATGGGACAGAGAAGCAGGGAATAGGGTTGCCAGATTTAGCAAATAAAAATGCAGGACATCTAGTTATTTTTATTTCAGATAGAAAAAACAAACAAACAATTATTTAGTATAAGTATGTCCCATGCAATATGTGGGACATAATTATACTAAAACATTTTTTGTTGTCTATCTGAGAGTCTATTTTAACTGCTGTTCTATATTTTATCTGGCAACCTTGCAAGGGAGAAAGTGGTTTTCAGAGAGGACGAGTCAGCTGGTTGAAAGCTTCGGGGGTGGGGGGGCTGGAGATGGTGAGCACAGAGCTGAGACCTTGGACTTTGCAACAGGAGAGTTGACAGTGACCTTGGTGAGAACAGTTTGAGTGGAGTGAAGGGAGTGGCCCTACAGTGGCTTGTTTAGGGTGTGTGCATGTGTGTGGGGGCTCTGTGTGCAGGGGCAGTTGGATCAATGGGAGCTGAGGAAGGAGAGGTTACTGTTGAAGATAATTTGAAGGGAAGAGGAGCCATGTATTTTGGCCAGAATGGCACCACACTGAGGCAAAGGTGATTATTATTTTTAGGAATAGGAGGGAGGTTGAGCATGTGTTGAGCAAGGAGGATTGGAGAGGGAGACACTAACAGTACACCAGCAAGGAAAAGACCCACAGAGGGCTCCCCAGGATGGGCCTGGGAGGCAGAACTCAGGAAGGGGGTCTGGGGGGGCTCAGGCCCAGGTGGTGGTGTGTGGATGCAGTGATGGTGCTGGGAAGGATGTTCAGGGATGGAGATAACTGCTGTGTGTCTGCCTGTCCAGGGGAGAAGGGAGATGAGCATGTCACGCCAGATGATCCATTGTCTCAGAGAAGCAGGAGCATCTGCTGAAAGATGGGTATGGGGTAGCTGGGATAGGATAGTCGGGAAGGATGACCCAGAGAAGGGATGAGCAGCTCCTATAATCATACTTTTCTTATGTGTGTGGAGTGTGTGGGTGCCAGAGCACGCATGGGCTATGTGGTGTGAGAGTGAAGTGTGTGTGTGATGTGTGTGGCATGGGTATGTATGTGTGTGAGGTGTGTGTTGTGTGTGTGGTGTGGTGTGTGGCGCCCCCAGTGCTCCTGCTCTTCCGCCCAGCGTAGCCCATTGTGTAAGGGCAGCGGTGGGGGGGGGAGGGGGCTCTGGAACAGGCCCGCAGCAAGCGCCTCTGTGTCCCCGGGGAGGAGGTGGCAGCTCAAGGACAGAGACACCAGAATGCCAGCAAAGCCAGGAGTGTTTATCTGGTGGCAGCAAGGGAAGGGGCTGCTCAAGGTCACCCGAGAAATCTGGGGTGGAGCCTCACTTGAACCCAGTTTCCAAATCCAGCGTTCTCTCTGTTCCTTCTACTGCTGTTACCTGTTCCTATTTACTCAACGTCTCCTATGCACAGAGCTCCAGGCTTTCTACAGATCTTCTCAGTGCTCACAGCCACCCCATCCCCTTTATTTTGTAGCTGAGGAACCTAGCTGCCCACTGTGAGGCACTTTGGACCCAATGTCTTATAGCACTGCTGGGGCAGGAACCCACAGGCACAAAGCTCAACTGTCCTTTTCGTCCATAAATGGGGTCTGCCTCCAGCCACCTCTCAGCAGACCCATTTGCTATCTTCAGAATGAAGGGAAGGCCAGAGCACCTGGGGATCTAATTTGCCCTGGGTTTCCCCGGACAGAAGCTTTGTGCCATGTCCTAAGGAGAGTGGGGACCTGGCAAGGCACAATGACACTTTTCTACTCCTTGGAACAAGTGGTTTCCTTTAAGGAAGGTAATTTTCTGGAAAACATGTTATTTAATGGCCCACTGACTCCAGAATTCAGCCTGTCCCAGAGAGGAACACCTCCCTGGTTGCAGGGTCAAGAATGTGGAGGAAAAGCCGGGCAGGGGTGAGCCCCTCCTGACAGCTGGGTTTAGAGGCTCTTCCAGCTCTGTGACTTCCTCTCGACAAAACAGGACAGAATCCTGTACCCCTGCAGGTGTGGAGCCTCAGGGAGGCTGTGGTGGGCTGGGTCAGGGCTGAGGTTCCACTCTTGTTCATCAGGGTGAGACTTCCTGGGCTGCTCTTTAGGACTGGGTATGGCAAAGACCCCTTTCTTCTTCAGAGTAAGAGATCCAGGGAAATCCACACGTGAATAGGGCTTCACTGTTGCTGTCCTTCACGGGCTTTACCACTGTAATACCCTCCGGCTGACCTCCCTGCCCTTACCCCACCACTGCCCGCCTGGCCCCAGAGGGATTTTTCTCAGACGTACATCTAAACTCCTTAGGAGTCTCCTATGTGGGCTCTGTTCTCAACTTCAGGCTCTTGGTGTCTGTGCTAGGCATGATAATGGTCTCCCAAAGATGTCCATATCCTAATCCCCAGGACCAGTGAATATGTTGTATTACATCCAAAGGGGAATTACTCTTGCAGATGGAATCACAGTTGAAAACCAAATGACCCCAAAATGAGGTTGTCCTGCATCATCCAGGTGGGCCCAACATAATCGAAAGGATCCTTAAATGTGGAAGGGGGAAGCAAGAGACGTCAGAGAAAGTCTTGGAGAGAGAAGGGACCACCAGCCAAGAAATGCCAGCATTCTCCAGAAGCTGAAAAGGAAAAAGCAAGGAAACAGATTCTCCCTGAGAGCCTGCAGGTAGGACCCCAGCCCTGCCGACACCTTGACTCGAGCCCCCTGTGTCCCAGTTTGGACTCTGACCTCCAGAACTGTAAGACAGTACGTTTGTTATCTACATAACAAATTTGTTATAATAATGTGTTGTTTTAAGCCACCGACTTTGGGGTTACAACAGCAAAGCACCCTTGGCTTAACCATCATTGCTCATCAAGACTAAGGCTAGAATTTGCTCCTCTAGGTAACCCCAGTCCTGGCTGAGTCAGGTGGCATCTGAAGAGCAGAAGAAGGCAGTTGGGCTCAGGGGATAGGAGAACCCTACAGATAGGGACGTGGAGATAGAAATCATGCTTTACAGATGTTGCTGGGAATAGGCCAAGGGTAACAACATGGGTTGTTGGGCTCTGTGTGTCGGGCAATGTGCATCTCCAGCCACCCCAAAACACAGAAATACCCACACGTGTGTGCAAACATGTATGTCCAGGGATGGTCTTAACAGTATTACTATTTTTTTAGAGGATTATTTTGAAAGCGAGAACATTATAAAGACCAAAGTATCCATCAATAGGGAAACACGTGTGTCCCTATTGGAATTATTATTATTATTATTATTATTATTATTATTATTTTTAAAGATTTTATTTATTTGACAGACAGAGATCACAAGTAGGCAGAGAGGCAGGCAGAGGTTAGGGGGAAGCAGGCTCCCTGCTGAGCAGAGAGCCCGATGTGGGGCTTGATCCCAGGACCCTGGGATCATACCTGAGCCAAAGGTAGAGGCTTTAACCCACTGAGCCACCCAGGCGCCCCCCTATTGGAATTATTATGGTACATCCACAAAGCGGAATAATAACCATTACAAAAATGTACTGACTTGGAAACTGCCCAGTACAAATAGAGAAAAAACAGTAAGTTACAGAATGGTCCCATGAAATGGGGTGGGGGAAGCAAATAAACACCCCTTCTCCCTAAGAAAACAAAAGCAAAAACAAAAAACTCCTAAATTACTCTTATGTGTATATGTATACATATACACATGGAAAGTCTGGAAGGATATGATTACCACTGGGGCAAAGGGTTGCAGGGAGGAGGAAACTTACTTTTGACTTTGGTTACTTCTGCATTGTTTGAATTTATTTTAACAAGCATGTGTTGCTTTTTAGTACATGTAATAATGTTTTTTTAAAAAATGGTGCAAAGGTTAAGAAAAGCAAACTTTACTGCTACTGTTCAGAAAATAGCTGTTATTTGCAAAAAGAGCTCTCCAGGCTGAGGAATGCCAGAGCTGCCCTTGGCAGGAACATTCTGGACGCACATGAACAAAACTGATTCCTGTTGCTGTGCGAGCTCAGCCAGGGAATGGGGACAGCCTGAATCCTCATGGAAATGTGCAGTCATCCAGGCGCTCCTGTCCTTTTACAGATGTGATAGTTCTGAAGATCTGAAGTTCAGGGAGGGGAACTGACATCTTCCTCCACATCTTATGGTAATTCCAGACTGAAATGCTACTTCCTGGCTCCCATTTAGCTGAATTTGCACACTATTCACACCCTCCTTTTATAATCCATCACTTTCATGTGAGGAGTATAATTTTCTGTGTTCTACTGTCTGATCCCAATTAGGTGTAGAATGATTCCACTATAAACTCAAGGTCTTGTTTATATCTTGAAGCTCCAGCTCTTAAAAAGGTCAGGCACTGGGGCGCCTGGGTGGCTCAGTGGGTTAAGCCTCTGCCTTCGGCTCAGGTCATGATCTCAGGGTCCTGGGATCAAGCCCCGCGTCAAGCGCTCTGCTCAGTGGGGAGCCTGCTTCCTCCTCTCTCTCTGCCTGCCTCTCTGCCTACTTGTAATCTCTGTCTGTCAAATAAATAAATTAAATATTAAAAAAAAAAAAAAAAAAAAAAGGTCAGGCACTGGCAGAGAGTCTAGGAAAGTGGCCAGGATGGGTGGCGTCTGGAGTTCCAGTCTTTGATCTCCCCATCGGGCTCGAATTACAATGGTTGTATCAGGTGTGTGGATGGTCGGTCTGGCACCTAACCCTCTACAGGGTGTCCCAAGTTTGCAAAGCTCTTCTGAGCATCGTCTCAGCTGCATCCCGCAACAAGCCAGGGGCCAGGTAGAGCAGCATTAGTTGAAATTTACAAGTGAGGAAACCAAGACAGAGACCCTTAAGTGATAGGCCCCAAGTCACTCAGCAATTTGGTTGCAAATTTGGGGACAGAATCCCATCTCCTAATTCTTCTCCTTCAGCCAGAGTTTCCTTTTATATCTTTTTTATCTCCTGTTTCCAAGGTGGGCTTTGTTTGATAGTAAATATTGGCTGCTTTAAAAAGTTTGAAAATCGATTATCCAGAGTAATGTTTCCAAATTTCCAACTGATACCAATATCAACAGCTGGGAACAACAAATTCGAATTTCTGGGAATTCTCAAGCTTCCTGACATTGTAAATCATTCCACATCTTTTTTTTTTTTTTTTTTAAGATTTTATTTAGAGGTGCCTGGGTGGCTCAGCGGGTTAAGTCTCTGCCTTCGGCTCAGGTCATGATCTCAGGGTTCTGGGGTCAGGCTCTCTGCTCAGCAGGGAGTCTGCTTCCCCCCCTCTTTCTCTGCCTGCCTCTCTGCCTACTTGTGATCTCTCTCTCTGTCAAATAAATAATAAAATCTTTAAAAAAAAAGACTTTATTTATTTATTTGACAGAGATAAACAGTGAGAGAGGGAACACAAGTTAGGGGAGTGGGAGAGGGAGAAACAGGCTTCCTGCTGAGTGGGAAGCCTGATGCAGAGCTCGATCTCAGGACCCCGGGATCATGACCTGAGCCAAAGGCAGATGCTTAATGACTGAGCCACCTAGGGGCCCCAATAAATCATTCCACATCTTTCATAATACTTATTTATATACTTTAAAAATGAGAGACCATAATAATAAACTGAATAATTTTCTGATCGTACAATACTAAAAGTTTCAGAAGTTTTCAGCAAATAATACAGTTTTATATTATTATCCTCATGAACCAATATACCGTGGCAATATTATTTCAATAACATGAAAAATGATCTCTCCCTGATGCAGACTCTTGGTATAGAAAATGATAAAAGGAAGGGAATGGTAACACAAAATAAATGCCAAACAAAATCACTTAAAGAATGGAAAGGAAACACCACAAATATTTGATATTTACAAGTTACGATTTACAAAATGAACTTTAAAAACACAAAGCATGAAATAGTCCACCTGATAGTTTTAACAATTTCTTTGCAACAAGCATTCGAGATGTAGAAAATGTTCTTTCATTTTGCACTCATGTTGGTTGACTTGAGAGCATGGCCCAAACATCTTCAAGTTGGGCATTAGGGTACATGTTGCTTCAGAGAAGTTCCTTTCCTTTCCTTTTCTTTTTTTTTTAATTTAAAGATTTTATTTATTTATTTGACAGACAGAGATCACAAGTAGGCAGAGAGGCAGAGAGAGACGGGGAAGCAGGTTCCCTGCTGAGCAGAGAGCGCGATGCGGGGCTTGATCTCAGGACCCTGGGATCATGACCTGAGCCGAAGGCAGAGGCTTTAACCCACTGAGCCACCCAGGCGCCCCTCCTTTTCTTTTTTTAAAAAAATATTTACTTATTTTAAGGAGAGACGAGAGCGAGCGAGCAGGGGGAGGGGCAGAAGGAGAGAGAAACCCAAGCAGATTCTGCACTGAGCATGGAACCTGACATGAGGCTCGATCTTGATTTAGACTCAGGTCATGATCTCAGAGTCATGGGATCGAGCCCCATGTCAGGCTCCATGCTCAGTGCAGAATCTGCTTGGGTTTCCCAGACACCCTGCATTTCCTTTTTTTTTTTTTTCTTTTTCTCAACATTTTATTTATTTACTTGAGAGAGAGACAGTGAGAGAGAGCATGAATGAGAAGGTCAGAGGGAGAAGCAGACTCCCCGTGGAGCTGGGAGCCCGATGTGGGACTCGATCCCCGGACTCCAGGATCATGACCTGAGCTGAAGGCAGTCGCCCAACCAACTGAGCCACCCAGGCGCCCTGCATTTCCTTTTTTTTTTTTTTTTTTAAGATTTTATTTATCTGACAGGCAGAGATCACAAGTAGGCAGAGAGGCAGGCAGAGAGAGGGGGAGAGGGAAACAGGCTCCCTGCTGAGCAGAGAGCCCGATGCGGGGTTCCGTCCCAGGACCCTGAGATCATGACCTGAGCCGAAGGCAGAGGCTTTAACCCACTGAGCCACCCAGGCACCCCTGCATTTCCTTTTTTAATGACAATTTTGTCTGCTTGCCTTAATCTTGATTTTGAATTTGTTTGAATTTGCTGTTGAATTCAGTATTGCTCTTGCCAATTCAGATTTTCATGTGGTTTCTGATTTCATGTTGGAGTGTTCTACGAAAGCAATCACGTTGTACTTTTTTGCATCTCTTTTATTGAATATTAACAAAGAACTGTAGCCTGTAGTGAATACTTGAACACCTGGAAATGCCAGCAATCATTATTGGAAAGTTTTCAAATAATATTAACATTCAGACCTACTGGGGAACGTTACTAATACTACACAAAATCACTTGTTGAAATTGCCAAAGAAGGACTTACTTTGCCTCAAAATTTGTTGTTTTTTTCTAACATCACTCATAGGACTTGTACAAGTATCCTATGTGCATAAAATTACTAGAATTTATTTTGTTTATAAAAATGACTTACTGTTAGAAGCAGACCAGTCCACACACACACACACACACACACACACACACACACACACACACTTGAAACCAGTGTGTGCTGGTAAACCAACTCTCTGGGGAAAAAATAAAAGCCCTGTTATGTAGCATTTGCCTGGTACTGAGGGGAGGTGTAAGTATTCCCAGTACGGTCAATTTTGAGCTCCCAATGTGATGTCCCTGAGCACTGGGAAGAGATGCACACAGCTGCTCCCCAGGGCCTGTGCGAGCCTGCACCAGCCCACCACGGCTCCTAACATGGCCACACTTGCCCACTTGCTGTGGGCAAGCCTGATGGGACCCCATTTGGAATCTGTCCACCTTAATTTTCCAGCGCATGCTTCAGTGTCCTCTGTGTCTCTACACGTGCTTCCAACTTGACATCAGTGGATTTCTTTGAACTAGTGACATCTCTATGTTCACCATCAAGGTTCTTTTGTTTGTTTGGTTTGGTTTTTTTGTTTTTCTATCCTAAACATTTTTTATTTTTGTTTTTTTCAGAATAAAATATAAAATAATACAACAGTCCCCAAATTGCTCAAGTAAATCTTTTTTAAAAATTGAAGGAGAGTTGACATTTTCATATTAGTTTCAGGTGTACAACATAGTGATTCCACAATTATCTACATTGCAAAATGCTCACCACAATAAGCATCATCACCATTGGTCACCACACAGTTATCGCGATATTATTGACTATATTGCCTGTGCTATATTTTTCATCCCCGTGGCTTATTCATTTTGAAACTGGAAGTTTGTACTCTGAATTCCCTTCACCTAGTTTGCCCACTCCCTACTTGATCGTTAAGTTTTAATTTTCATGGGAGAAAACTTTCTCCAGGTTTCTAGACTTCCCAACGTACTTTGGTTAGGATTTGGGCTTTGGAAAAACAAGATATTTCTGAGAAATTCCAGGAAGGAATTCTTGCATGGACACACTAATTGAGAAGATCTGAGTTAAAAAACCCATTTGCTTGAATGATCATGATTCCACTGGATACATTTTTACGTGCCCAGTTTTGTCCACTGATCATTGATCTTATTTTAGGGGATTTTAACTGTGGAGTCCTATATAATTTGGTGTCAAGGTTAGTGATTTTCCAGAGAGGCTGGCCACCAGGGCTGGATCAGTAACCACTTGACCTTGTGTCTGACCCTGAGCACATGTCATACAAGTTGTTGTCCACATAGCTAGTTGTACCCCGATCTCAGTGTCCCCCTTCTTCCTTATTATTAGAAACAACACCTCAGCCTCCGTTGAATCTAGGAATGCCCAACAGAGGTGGGGTGCATCCTCTGGGGGAATGTCCTGAGGTAGACAGAAAGTGTTCTGTACTTTGCCTTTCGGCTTTCCATCTGGCCAGAACGTGGATGTAATGGCTGGAGCCACCCAAGTCACACTGGACCATAAACAGATCTTGGAATGGAATAACAAGGTAAAAGGAGTCTCGGTTTCTGATATGGTGGGGGTGCCATACCTCACCCACTTCTAGGCTTGTACACCAAAGGGAAATAAATCAGCTGGTCTAAACTGCTGGTGAGGACGGGCTTTCTATCACTCGCCGCTGAAACAAATGAAACCGCATACTCACCCATTTGTTTCCTATGGAAAGCACAGCGTGCTTGCAAGAGACTAAGAAAGGTCAGTCATGGAGGGCAGCTGATGAAAGACCTCAGCCTTATTCAGTGACTCAGCGGGCATCTTCGAGGAGATTTTACCTAAACGTGTGGAGGACAGATTTTGTAATATAAGGGACCGTGGGTCCCCCGGGGTGCTTGCTGTAGGTTTGTCAAGAAGGTTGGTACCTAAGAAAACTTCTGTACTGCTCTGAGCTGGTTAGCCTGGGAAAAGAAGTTTTCAGACCTCTGATTCTTCACAGGATCTGTTCACAAACGTCTATAATCTTAACTTTGTAGCAACCAGAGCCCTGGGAGGCATAGAATGTACTTTATTGCCCTGCAGGCTGAGTGTAAGTACGGACTGAAGGACCAGGGGGTTTAGACCAGGGAAGAGATTAGAGGAGGTGGGGATCTGAGAGCCGCTTTCACACATCAGAATAAAGAAGGGTGTAGGAGACTCCCAGGCCCAAACCAGGACCCTTGGGTAGAGGCTGCCTATTCTGCCCCAAGTTACAGGGAAACCCGTCTGGGCGCTGGAAGGAGGTGGTCGAGGGGAGTGCCTCTCCTGGTGGAGGGGATTTTTTTTTAATAATTTTTTTATTTTAATAAACATATAATGTATTTTTATCCCCAGGGGTACAGGTCTGTGAATCACCAGGTTTACATATTTCACAGCACTCATCATAGCACATACCCTCCCCAATGTCCATTTCCCCACCACCCTCTCCCGTCCCCCCTCCCCCCAACAACCCTCAGTCTGTTTCTTGAGATTGAGTCTTTTATGGTTTGTCTCCCTCCCAATCCCATCTTTTCATTTTTTTCTTTTCCTACCTCCCTCCAACCCCCCCCCGCCTTGCATCTCCACTTCCTCATATCAAAGAGATCATATGATAGTTGTCTTTCTCCGATTGACTTATTTCGCTAAGCATGATACCCTCTAGTTCCATCCACGTCGTCGCAAATGGCAAGATTTCATGTCTTTTGATGGCTGCATAGTATTCCATTGTGTATATATACCACATCTTCTTTATCCATTCATCTGTGGATGGACATCTAGGCTCTTTCCACAGTTTGGCTATTGTGGACATTGCTGCTATAAACATTCGGGTGCACGTGCCCCTTCGGAGCACCACGTTTGTATCTTTAGGATATATACCCAGTAGTGCAATTGCTGGGTTGTAGGGTAGCTCTATTTTCAGTTTTTTGAGGAACCACCACACTGTTTTCCAGAGTGGTTGCACCAGCTTGCATTCCCACCAGCAGTGTAGGAGGGTTCCCCTCTCTCCGCATCCTCGCCAGCATCTGTCATTTCTTGACTTGTTAATTTTAGCCATTCTGACTGGTGTGAGGTGGTATCTCATTGTGGTTTTGATTTGTATTTCCCTGATGCCGAGTGACGTGGAGCATTTTTTCATGTGTCTGTTGGCCATCTGGATGTCTTCTTTGCAGAAATGTCTGTTCATGTCCTCTGCCCATTTCTTGACTGGATTATTTGTTCTTTGGGTATTGAGTTTGATAAGCTCTTTATAGATTTTGGATACTAGCCCTTTATCTGATATGTCGTTTGCAAATATCTTCTCCCATTCTGTCAGTTGTCTTTTGGTTTTCTTAACTGTTTCCTTTGCTGTGCAAAAGCTTTTGATCTTGATGAGATCCCAATAGTTCATTTTTGCCCTTGCTTCTGTTGCCTTTGGCGATGTTCCTAGGAAGAAGTTGCTGCATTTGAGGTCAAAGAGGTTGCTGCCTGCATTCTCCTCAAGGATTTTGATAGATTCCTTTCTCACATTGAGGTCCTTCATCCATTTTGAGTCTATATCCATTTCGTGTGTGGTGTAAGGAAATAGTCCAATTTCCTTTTTCTGCATGTGGCTGTCTAATTTTCCCAGCACCATTTGTTGAAGAGGCTGTCTTTTTTCCATTGGATATTCTTTCCTGCTTTGTCGAAGATTAGCTGACCATAGAGTTGAGGGTCTAATTTCTGGGCTCTCTATTCTGTTCCATTGGTCTATATGTCTGTTTTTGTTCCAGTACCATACTGTCTTGATGATGACAGCTTTGTAATAGAGCTTGAAGTCTGGAATTGTGATGCCACCGACTTTGGCTTTCTTTTTCAATATTCCTTTGGCTATTCGAGGACTTTTCTGGTTCCATATAAATTTTAGGATTATTTGTTCTATTTCTTTAAAAAAAAGAATGGGGTTTTGATAGGGATTGCATTAAATGTGTAGATTGCTTTAGGTAGAATAGACATTTTCACAATATTTGTTCTTCCAATCCATGAGCATGGAATATTTTTCCATTTCTTTGTGTCTTCCTCAATTTCTTTCATGAGTACTTTATAGTTTTCTGAGTATAGATTCTTTGCCTCTTTGGTCAGATTTATTCCTAGGTATCTGATGGTTTTGGGTGCGATTGTAAATGGGACTGACTCCTCAATTTCTCTTTCTTCTGTCTTGTTGTTAGTGTAAAGAAATGCGACTGATTTCTGTGCATTGATTTTATATCCTGACACTTTACTGAATTCCTGTACAAGTTCTAGCAGTTTTGGAGTGGAGCCTTTTGGGTTTTCCACATAGAGTATCATATCATCTGCAAAGAGTGATAATTTGACTTCTTCTTTGCCAATTTGGATGCCTTTAATTTCTTTTTGTTGTCTGATTGCTGAGGCTAGGACTTCTAGTACTATGTTGAACAGCAGTGGTGATAACGGACATCCCTGCCGTGTTCCTGACCTTAGCGGAAAAGCTTTCAGTTTTTCTCCATTGAGAATGATATTTGCAGTGGGTTTTTCATAGATGGCTTTGATAATATTGAGGTATGTGCCTTCTATCCCTACACTTTGAAGAGTTTTAATCAGGAAGGGATGCTGCACTTTGTCAAGTGCTTTTTCAGCATCTATTGAGAGTATCATATGGTTCTTACTCTTTCTTTTATTAATGTATTGTATCACATTGATGGATTTGCGGATGTTGAACCAACCTTGCAGTCCTGGAATAAATCCCACTTGGTCGTGGTGAATAATCCTTTTAATGTACTTTTGGATCCTATTGGCCAGTATTTTGGTGAGAATTTTCGCATCTGTGTTCATCAAAGATATTGGTCTGTAATTCTCTTTTTTGGTGGGATCCTTATTGGTGGAGGGGATTTAAGCAGAGGCTGTTGCAGGAATGATTCATCAGCTGAGCAGAGTTCCCAAATACAAGTTTCCACATTGGTACCTGTCCGTAAAGCTTTCCAGGCCTCATTTTCCTATTGAGGAAAGGAAAGATTGCATGGTACATTTTTTATAAAGCCAAATACTTCAAATATCAATTTGAAGTACTTTTCCTTTATTCTGAGATTATGTTCTATTTTGGGAGGTGTTAAAATGGTTTTTGGTTGTTTTTAGATAGCAGGTGGTATTTGTTATTGTTGTTTAACATCCTAAGTCAACAAAATCCAATCTTGACAACTCCTTATAAGTCACTATAAACAAACAAACAAACAAACAAACAAACTAACAAACAAACAAACATAAAAATCCTTATATGTCTGTGAGATCTGGAAATCTGGTAACCACTGGCAAGATGGACCATAGGATACAGCTGTCTCTGACTTGACCTTTCAAGGAGTTGTAGTTCATAAAAGTGGCCACTAGGTGACACTCCTGTCTATTTCCAACAGCGGGATAGTTTCATGGCGCCAATACAGAGATCAGAAATGGGAGCCACTGCTTTAAGGTAGATTAACTTTCACTGATAAAGTATCCACTTTTGCCACACATAACTACTTTGGAATAAACACTAATTTTTTATGAGCGTATGAAAACAAAACTAATTTTCAAACTTTTTTTCTTTAAATTGAAATGATTGCTTTCCTAAATGCTCTAACTCTCCAGTAATCTTGGCAATTTAGTGTGCTTACAACAAACCTCTTGGTCGAGAGCCTTTGTGAACATCTCAGACAGCTGCTGTCTTTACTCGTGTGGCAATATGTCGTGTCCATTTTTACAGGAGCACACAGCCTCTAGCACGATGCTACACTGATACAATGATACTAATCTCCGTTTGTCTAGTGGTTTGGGCTTTACAGTCCTCTTCCAATGGGAACTCAAGTTGCAGAGAATGACCTTTCCTTTGTCCTTCTTTGTAATAAGCTCAAATGAGTCTAATGCACATTCTTCATAGTGAAAACCTTCTACCTTATTCATTTATTCAACAAATAGTTATTTGAGCATGTTAATCATTCTACCATGCTCCCTGCCAGATATTGTGTGTTAGCAATAGTCACAGCAGAGGAAGTCCATGCCCCCATGGAGTGGACATTCCAGTGGGGAGATAGTCAGTAAACAAGCAAAGGAAGAGATTGCTTGTTGGGTGGTAATGAGTGCGGTAGAGAAGAATAAAGGTGCAGGGGGATGGGAGGGCATCCATCTTGGGCATGTAGAAAGATGCCCTTTAGGCAGAGACCTGAGTAGGTGAAGGGCAGCACAGGGTGATGATGTGGATGAAGCACATGCCAAATCTCATAGCAAAAAGGAACTGGGAAGTTTGACGGTGAGGAAAGGGCTTAGAAGGATGTCAGCTGGAGGGGTGGGTTGAAGAGGTGGACAGGACACAGATTGTGTGGAAGTTGGGAATTTCCTTCCAAGTGCGACAGGATGCCACTGGAGGGTTTTGAGCTGGGAGGAAACATGCTTTGAAACATGAGGAATGGCCTGCAGAGAAGCATGTGTACCAACAGAATGGGCTCAATTTCAGTACTTTTTGAAGGAGGCAAATGGGACTCCCTGATGCATTGGATATAGAGGGTGAGGGAAGGAGTAAATGAAGATCCATAGGTTCTTGGCAGGTGGTGGTGCCCCCATTTATTTAGATGGGAAAAATGGGGAAGGAACAAATCAGAAGAAGGGCACTGAGAAACTGAGGATTCTGTTTTGGACTTATTTGATTTGAGGATTTATTATACATCCAAGTACAGATGTCAAATAGGCAGGTGCTTATTCAATTCTAGACTTTGGAGGATGGGTTGGGGCTGACAAAGTTGCTATGAGGTCCGTTCTTGTGGACCTCAGCTGTCTGGCAGCTTTAGGTAACAACAGGGTCTGTTTAACTTACTGTAATGACACTTAGAAATTTGCCATGATCTCATAATATTTTTACTGCATTTCAAATGGAATATTTAGTAAATTCTACATCTACTGAAGCCGTCAGACATGAGACAATATGTTTCAAATCGTACAAAGCATATTTGGAAAAGTTAAAGATTACAATTTTCTGTTAATTTTACTTAATGAAGTTAGAAATTACTTTGCTTCTGAATGACAGTAGTATCAACTTGAGAGAGACTTCCTTGAGCTGCTTGTGAGAGCATCATATCCAGACACCTGCCAAACCAGCAATCCTCTTCAGGGACTTAGTCCTGAGGAAATAATCAAGGAAGTGGATCAAGTTTTCTTAACAAAGATGTTCATTTCATCATTATTTACAAGAAAAATTAGGAAAAATAATTGTCCATCCATAAATGGCATAGTCAAGAACTGTGGTATATTCATAAAATGGAAGATTGTTCACACTCAAAGGATGTCAGCAAAGGGTTTTTAGTAGCATGGTAGGGATGATTATGATATAAAATTAAGTGAATGATAAGATTTAAATGTTTTACATACAATATATTCTCAATCACATAAAACATTTAAAACTTCCAACTTTTTAGAGTGGTTAACCATGGAGGGATAAAATTCTGTCTTATACTGCTTTGACTTTTTTTTTTTTAAGATTTTATTTATTTACTTGACAGACAGAGATCACAAGCAGGCAGAGAGGCAGGCAGAGAGAGAGAGGAAGGGAAGCAGGCTCCCCTCTGAGCAGACAGCCCGACACAGGGCTCAATCCCAGGACCCTGGGATCATGACCCGAGCCAAAGGCAGAAGCTTTAACCCACTGAGCCACCCAGGCGCCCCTATACTGCTTTGATTTTGTCTGAACTTCCTACAATGGGCATGTGTTAATTTGTACTCTGCCAAAATATAAATATAAATATAAATATAAATATAAATATATATAAATAAAATTTGGATTGAAAACAATGAAAAAGAAATGGGAAAATGGAAAGAACTAGCATCAGGGTGGGAATCAGAAGATAAGGATTTGGATCCAGAGGGAAAAATTTATTTTTTCTTTGACCTTAGGTTTCTTACCTGTAAAATATGGCTAGGAATCCAGCCTGTCTCTTTTTTGGAGTTGATGTGAAGATTTAGGATTTATATCAGCACAGGGGCCGATGCCAGAAGCAATTCAAAGTTTGAAATGTGAAGGGCCTACACCAAGGCCCCAGGACAATGTCCTGTCTTCCCTCCTAGGGAAGAGTGAGTGGGAGAAGATAACTGAAGAGGAAGGAAAGTCCACAGGTGCAGTAACTCCTCTGAGCACCCTGTCCTGGCACCTAGGAAGTGGGTCTTCCAGTGTCCACTGGATGTAGGCCCAATCCTGACTCATTTCATGTCTTAGAACTTTGGTGGTAAGATGGGAGAGACCTCAGTGATCATCCATTAATAATACTTATTTTATGGTTGTATTTATTGAAAATTCACAATGTGTCAGGCACTGTGATTGGTGCCTTTTACTGATTTTGTTCATCTGTTCCACCCAACAAATAATTATTGGACCCATTCTATGTGTCCTACCTAACTCCATTTTTATGTGGCAGGATTTCCCTACTCCTTACCCCTTTTGGCCCATCACATTCCCACACTCCCTTTTTGGCGCAAGTGAGACACCATGCTGGGTGACAGGAGTTTAACTTTTGTGACACAAGTTGAAGCAAATAAAGAGACCATGACTTTTGTGGCATAATAATGTATACATGATATACTAAGAGACCTGGACTGCGGTAAAAACCTCAATATCTCATGGGTGCTTGACCTTGAGGCTATACTTCAGATCTTTTCCCTTCATGTTCATGCATTTCAAATTGTCTCTGGCTCCATCCAAGAGAAAACAAGATGGTACTCAGTGGTCAGGGGACGAGGGAAGGCTCCAATGGGAAGGAATAGGGAGGTTAAAGGACCACAGAACTTTAGGGGGAGGAAGTCTCCAGGGAAGTGGCTCCCAGGCAGACTGAGAGAGGGGCACCTACCTGGGCAGCAACAAGGGTCGAGAACAAATGTCGCCATGACCTTTTTTGGCACAGAGGAGAGGCAACCTGAACAGGGCAGAGGAGCCATTCCTGATCCGTCCTCTATAGTGGACACTGAGGATGTGGCAACAGGTGACTTGAACCCAAGGAAGAGAACAGTGTAAATCCTGAGCAATAACTACTTGACTAATCCTCTGACTGCTGCTTTTGTTCAGTTATGATCTTTGCTGCCTTGCCTTTCTGAAATTCAGGCTGTAATAAGGGGGTTACAGTTCAGTGAAGAAATTGAGACTTGAAACAAAGCACAATGTGTGGATTGTTTGGATTCTTGTTCAAAGAAACTGTAAGAAAAAAGAAAAGAAAGAAAAGATTAGGGCGTTAAGAGACAATTGGAAATTCCAGATTTGGAAATGAGTAGATATTTGAGTATATTAAGGAATTACTGATAGAATTTTATACACGGTAATGGTATTGCACAATATGTTAAAAATGTCATTACCTTTGAGAGATACACTATTGTTTTTTATAGGCGTAATGATAACAGTGTCTAGAAAATAAAGAAACTAGCTGAGCAGTTCCTGTGACAAAATATTGGCAATAATCATCCCCCGGGGGAGGAGACATCATAAAAGAGGAGAGGCAGGGCAGGATTTTTAGCATCAACCCCAGGTAAAACTTTCCTCTCTTGTTGTTCTTATTGTTTTATCTTAAATTAGGGCTGCCAGATAAAACATAGGTTGCCCAGTAAAATTTTAATTTCAGATAATCAATGGAAACCCTTTTTGATAAAAGTATATATACTTATACTAAAAAATATACCTTTTAAATGTATATATTTTATGGGTGTATATATAGTTATGAAAGTATTAATGATTTATCTGAAATTTGCATTGACTTGGGCATCTGCATATTGATGTTAAATCTGGTACCCCCTCGTAAATACATGGACACCGCTTGTGAAACAGGACTTTGGACTTCTAGGCCCCTTAGTTTTCTTTCTTGGAAGATGGTTGAATTTTCTTTTCTTTATTCAGCTCCTTGTTTTATATGTCTACCTAATATTATAGCATTATATTTTAAGTAATCTCTACACCCAGTGTGGGGTTTGAACTCATGATCCAGAGATCAAGAGTTGCATGCTCTACCGACTAAGCAAGCCAGATGTCCCCTTATAGCATTGTATCTTAAAAACTGACCTACTTCACATTAGCACCAACGGAATATGGAAGTGTTTATTTCCCTCTGTTCTCATCAACATCAGATATCATCTGTCTTTTAAGTTTTGCTAATCTGCAGCACGAAAAGTTTGAGAATTGCCAGTTTAGAACACTTTTTAAATGAGACAGACTTTTCTTTGGTGATGCCTAGCATCAAGGTTTTGTTTAAAATAATTTTAAATATTACTCTACATTGTGAAAATTTGCACCATAAAGTGTAATGACTTATAAGACATTAGCTGCTTTTTAAATTTCAACAGTAGATTTCCTTAGCTTCTTCTAACAAAACTGAGCTTTTCTGTGCATGCTCAAGTCAACGCTCAAGAATTTCAAATTAGCTTTAGCAAAAGCAAATATTTATATTTAAAAAGAAAATATTTGAACCCAGAACTCATTAAGATAAAAAATTTAATAAACTGAAGATGTCTTGTTCGTTGAAGCCCCTAAAGGAAACATCTAGGTCAGATAACATATATTGATTTAAACAGCATTCCCATTAGCTTCATGTAACGGTATTTGTAATTATTGCAATAAGGGATTTAAAAAAACTAGTCTCTTTAATCTACATTTCCACAAAAAGCTGTTGAAAGAACACATTCCTGCTCAGTTGTTTTTTCCTTTGCTTAAAAAAAAAAATGAAAAGTGCCAGGAATCCCACCCCACCCTGCTGCTGGGTAACAGTCAATCATTTATTATTCCTGGATCAAACACAAGCATTCATGCCTATGAAAACATGTTGCAATGAACGGGATCTTGGTCTGTACTAAAAACAAAAAATGGCTAAAAAGAGACTTCAATTTATTTTCAAATTCTATGGCTAAATTCCTATAATTCCTCACTGGTAAAAACATTGGCAAGCCACTACATTTTACTTAGAATCGGATTTACTTCTTAGGTGTCTGCCCAGAGGTGTTATTGGGAGCTATTTGTGGCTAGCTTTTTAAGAGACCAGATGGGCCTCAAATGGAATGAATACAGACACTGATGTACAATGCACAAGGAAAGGCTGGAGAAAGAATCAAATAATTTTTAAAAATAACTAAGCACAGCTCATTTTGACTTGAAAGTTTTAATATTTGACAAACCACAAAGGTTACTTCTCAAAATGACCAAACTTATAGCTGAAATCTTTCCTTTTGTTTTGTTATTAAAGCAGGAGTTATACATCTTATCAAAATTCTTTCTAATCAAACTATTCAATCAACTTCAAAAATACAATCACTGTAGATCCAGACATACTCAGTGGTCTTCCTTTCCTCGAGCCTCATCAGCCCTTAACCTAATTAAGCCTCTAGAAACTAATACATCCCCCCAAAGTACTCAGTCCCCCCCCCAAAGTGATCAAACCCCTTCTCCCAAGCATTCCTTGTCATCCAGTCAACCATTATGGTCCAGAAATCACCTATAAAACAAATGTCATTCTGTAGAGACCAATAATATTTCAGTTTATACATTCTGATTATTTTCATTTGGGGGATGGATTCCTACATTGTATGGTACCAATAGTTTTTGAGAAAGATCGATGACCTGGGCCCAAGAACAGTTTTTCTCTGTCTTCTGTTGTCTTGTTCCTGTTGATGCAACTTCTTTTTTTTGAAAGCATGGGCCACGAGACAGGTGATTGACTATGAAATACAAGGAATGTGAGATGGGAGGTTGGGAGTAGAATTAGCCATTGTTCCTAGACAAAACAATTTACGTGATTTTTTACTTAACAATTACATTAACATTATGTCATCCATGATATAATATGATATGGTTGCCATTACTCAGAGGAAAAGCAAATGAGCAGAGGATGGCCTAACAAGAAGGTGGTCTTCTTCAAAAGTGATTCTCTATACCAGTCTAATCTCAGTTATCCTGGGGGAAATAGAGTTAGCTTGGCAGCATCATTATTATTCCCAAGGTATTTTCTGAACTATCATACTCTTTCCATTTTTGATGATGCTCTAGATACAGTTGGGTAAGGTGGGTGATTTTGGCATCAGAGGAGGGACTGGGACTGATGGAGCTGGAGGGGAACTATCTAGAAGAACTATCTTCATATACCAGAAGGAAAGAGATTTGGTGCATTTCATATAGAGGCACTAAACCTAATTAGGAGTGAAGGTAGAAGCTACTGGAGGGTATAGTTAAGCATAATTCAAAGAAGAATTTGCAAAGGCTGTACGAAAAAGCCAGACTCCGGATGTATTGAATTCTTGTCACTGGAAATGCCCAAGCAAATGCCAGTTGACTGGGGTCAGGGACATTGAAGAGGAACAGCATGCATCCTGTGCGTAGGGTTGAACAAGAAACCCCCCCAAGCCTCTTCTAACAATGATATTGCATGGCTCCACTAAGTGGCTGAAGTTTGCTTAAATGGCCACTAGATGGCATTTGTGTATTTGCAAGAGCAATATTGTTCCCTACTGGTGCAAAAAAGAAATCAAGAACAGGACTCACAAAAGGATGTGAAATTTTATTAACAAAATATGTATCCTTATGCAACTCATTTTATTTAAAGATTTTATTATTTATCTGAGATAGAGAGATTGAGAGCGCATGAGTGGTGGTGGGCAGAGGGAAAGGGAGAAGCAGGCTTTCCACTGAGCAGGGAGCCCAGCACAGGCTCGATTCCAGGACTCTGATATCATGACCTGAGCAGAAGGCAGACGCTTAACGGACTGAGACATCCAGATGGCCCACAACTCATTTTTAAATAAGTATAAGAAAACATAACTATCACTGAAGCAAAACCTTCCACTACCAAGATCTAGTCTCAAAATTGGACTCACTTTCTAAATTCTCTTTTTAAATATGTGTGCCATATTCAAAGAATTTCATAGAACTTGCCATAAAAATGCTTCTATTCACCTGCTAACACCTCTGAATCTCTCATTTACCTTGTGTGTCTATTGCTCTATATAGGGACGGTGTCTTACTCTGTTCCACATGGCACACAGCACTGGGCAGCATTCATGATGCAACCAAAACTGGTATCTAATAGTTCTATTGTGCTTACCATTTACAAAGCTAATATCTTATATAATTTGTGTAAAATCAAGTGGTTAGATGTTAAAATATGAAGAAAAATGTTAGACTGAAAAATGTTAGGCAACCCACCAAAGGTCATAGGTAAGAAAAAGCTTCCCAGTTTTTATCCTGCTGAGCTATGGAGGCTCAAGAAATGCTACCGAGTTTACATCTCTTAGACATTCACAGTGTACTGTAGCATATTAAAGACTTTGAGAAGTCCTGGAACAAAGAAATGTGTCATATGTTAGCCCAAATTCTTCAAATATATTCGGCCTCTGTCTGTCTGTCTATCTATATCTCTATCATCTTTCTTTTTTCCAGAATGTGAGCATCACATTCAACTCTATACTCCTTCTTGCCGTTAACTTACGAGCAGCATTTCATAATGTGAAGTGCATTGAGAAAAAATAGCCTCGATTTTCTCATAGCTAAGAAGAAATGGGGTGTTCAGAATAGCTTGTTCCCACCCAAAAGCTCTCTAGGTGGAGAACTTGTCTTTGTCTCTTCTTATACTTCAGCCAAACTGCCTGTCTTCCAAAAACAGTCCAAAATGAAAATTCCCACTTCCTTCTTGTTCCTGTGACTCTCCTGGGTAATCCAAGACGGATGGCAACAGTGCTGGGAGTGCCCTCTCTCCTCCGTGCACTGGCTGTGTGGCTAGACATAGTGCAGGCCATTCACCAAACTTGCTTTGATGATTCCTCTCTCCTTAGTTTTATCGTGTGTTCAGAATGTCTTTGTGTATTCAATTAGAGATCTGTTGTATGGCATCTGTCAAAACTCTCAGCTGTATGGCTAGAACTCAGAAAATATACTCTGAAAAGTTAAATGTTCTCTGAAAATGGACAGAAGGGCAAGAGAGGATTCGGGATCACGTGACTTGTCTATCGGATGGCAGCTATAATGATCAGAAATCCTTTATCCCATAGGGTAGGAACACAGAGGAGCTCTCCGTCACTGGGCAAAACATTTCTGAGCCACCAGGTTCCTCACAGCAACCTTCACATCCTTGTTCCTGAGGCTGTAGATGATGGGGTTGAGCATGGGGGTTACCACCCCATAGAAGAGGGGGATGAGCTTGTCTGAAAGGTCTTGTTTGTCTGCCCCCAGGGGGTCCTTAGACTTGGGCTTCCCGTACATGAAAAACAAGGTCCCATAGAAGATGACCACCACTGTGAAGTGGGCAGAGCAGGTGGAGAAGGCCTTTCTCCTCCCCTCAGCTGAGGGGATCCTCAGGATGGTAACAATGATGAACACATAAGAGATGGAGATGAAGAGAACTGGGGCCCCCAGGAAGATCACGTTGGTCACCCCCATGCTGATCACATTGATGGAGATGTCAGCACAGGCCAACTTCAGGACAGCCAGGATTTCACAGGTGAAGTGGTTGATGACATTGTCCCCACAGAAAGGCAGCTGAATTGTCAAAGATGTGTGTACCACAGAAGCCGTACCACCAATAGCCCAGGAGCTGACAGCCATGGGGACATAGGTAGCCTTGCTCATGACCACAGGATACCTAAGGGGGTTACAGATGGCCACATAGCGATCAAATGCCATCATGCTCAGAAGCACACACTCTGTCCCTGCCATGGCAAAGGAGAGAAACATCTGCACGGCACAGGCTGAGAAGGAGATGGTTTTCCTGGGAGTGAGGAAGCCATCCAGGACTAGAGGGACTGAGGAGGTTGTGTAGCAGATGTCCAGGAAGGAGAGGTTCCCCAGGAAGAAGTACATGGGCGTGTGCAGGCGGGAGTCAAGGACGGTCACCAGGATGAGGACCCCATTGCCCAGTAAGATCACCAGGTACATCAGGAGGATGAGCACAAAGAACATTTTCTCCAGCTTTGGGTAGGCTGAGAGGCCCAGGAGAATAAACCCCACCACAGGGGAGGACCAATTGCCTTTTTCCATGTGCTATCCCTTCTGTCATCACCCAAGGACAAATGCAGCAAAGGAGGCTTTCTTGAGAAGAGTCTCAGACATCAGGTACACCATCACTCTGTGCTACAGAACAGGACAACATATGTGCATAAGAGATAAATGAGTGAAAGAGACAGTAGGTAGGAGTGTGGTTAGATCTTAGATGGGGGACGGTCAGGGCTGGGAGACGGCTTACAAATACTGCACTGAGGTCCAGAGAGGGGAAGTGACCTGTCCAAGTCTTCTGAGCAAGGTGGTGATAGAGACAGGACCTGAGCCCAGCAGAGGTAATCCCCAGTCAAGGAGGGCTTTTCCTCTGCTTTATGATGAGCATGGGAATATGCTGTAAGTTACTTCTTTTTGATGTAAATGCATAGAAATTTCATTTAATCTGGGCTTTCCTAGATTCTTAGAGAGGGGAATCCCCAAGCTGATCCTATTCTTACAACTACCAAAATTTCAAGCCTTGTTAAACGTTGATTACATTTGGAAGGAACTTTTTAAAAAAGTGTTAATCCGGGGCACCTGGGTGGCTTGGTGCATTACAGTCTCTGCCTTTAGCTCAGGTCATATTCAGGGTCCTTGGATGGAGCCCTGCATCGGTCCTTCTGCTCGACAGGGAGCCTACTTCCTCCTCTTTCTCTGCCTGCCTCTCTGCCTACTTGTGATCTCTGTCAAATAAATAAATAAATAAATAAATAAAATTGTTAAAAAAAAAAAAGTTACTCCCCATCCAGACAGAAAAATCCTAGATCAATGTTCAGCCATATGAGGGATCCTTCCCTAGTCGTCCCATCCTCAGCAACAGACTTGCCTATTGTCAGAATTAGGATCTGTCTATTCTTTTTTTTTTTTTTTTAAAGATTTTATTTATTTACTTGACAGAGAGCACAAGTGGACAGAGAGACAGGCAGAGAGAGACAAGGAAGCAGGCTCCCTGCCGAGCAGGACCCTGGGATCATGACCTGAGCCAAAGGCAGAGGCTTTAACCCACTGAGCCATCCAGGCACCCCGGGATCTGCCTATTCCAATACATATTAAACAATATGTGGGGGAGGTTCCCTCACGGGGAAGAATTCATGAAGGCCACAAAAGGAGTCATTGGAGTGAGTGAACCCACACTATGGGATGACAGCCATGCTGCTTACTGACCAGTTAACTCAGTTCTTAATAACCAGGCATTAACATCTAATCCCAGCTCAGTAGAGTTTGGTGAACTCTTAGCCAGGGTGTCTAAAGAATGGTTTTTCTTTGTCCTTTTGTTTATACTGTATTCTTGTGTAATATTCTGGCTCTCTGCTTCCATTCTTGGGTTCCCTGCAAGCAGCTAGCTTATGGGAAGACTTGCATGTCTTTGGGTAGAGGATTTACAGACTCTCAGCAACAATTGCCAGACTCTGTATTCAGAATTCTCATTTGTAATATTTCTATAGCTCTTTCTTAATTGCAGTGGTGTGTACACGTGTGTATGTGTGTGTGTGATGAGTGTGTGTGTGTGTGTGTGTGTGTAGGCATGGGCAGAGGGTAGCGGATGAGTCGTTAATATTGATGAACATCTATTCTGTGCCATATTCTTTGAAGCAAGCCTGGAGAAGACACTGTCATTCAGATGTCATGGGTAAACTTAAGCAAAGCTCAGAGGAGCCAAAGATTTGGTTCTTAAGATTGAACGCCATTGCCGGGGTTGGATCACAGGCCCCCAATCTGGGTTCTTCCCACCAAATAGCTGCCACACTGTCTTGCACAGATATTGTAGAGAGTCTGTCTCTGCAGTTCCAGCTCTGGGTGCTCTGTCTCATAGACCAGCCTGTCTTGCTTCAGTCATGGTCGGAGTTTATGCGAGATACTCTGTCAGGCAGAGTGACTCCCACCCTGCACTGAGCCCAGAGCTGTGAGACCAGCCCTTGCTGGTCCATATCCATGGATATGGATATTCCATGTAGCTTGAGCAAGTCCCCAGGCCTCAGTTTCCCCATATGCATCACAAAAAGGCTGAACAGTTTTCCTCCCAGGGCATCCCAACTCTGTCATGGAGTGCCCAGCGCTGTCCTCACCAGGCAGGGAGCAGTCTTGGGTGAAGGTGACAGACCCTTCCTTTGGGTGAGTGTGTGTGTGTGTCAGAGAGAGAGAGAGAGAGAGAGAGAAGAGGTGATCTGAATGCTTGGATACCAATCAAGATATGGCCAGCAGGAAATAGTGCCATGTTAGGCTTTGGAGGAGACTCAGGGTGGAAGAAAACAGAGAGCTCTGACACCTAGAGCCCCAGGTGCACATGAGTCAGCCTGTGAGAGCAGGAAAGAAAGGGAAGCTCTTACCTTCGTGACTGCATCCTACAGGTGTGACACTGAGATAGGGCTTGCTTGTGGCCTGATCCCTACTTATCTCTGGAGGCAGCAGGCAGCTGAGAAAAGGAATGCAGTCCCGAGCCCCATGTATTGTCATGCCGCCTCTGTGGAGAGCAGCTTGTGTAGAAAAACAAAAAAGCTGGGAATTGCACATAACTCAATATTTCAACCTCTGGAAGAAAATTGTGAATGCTCAATGAAGTGGGAGGCCAGTATCTCTCAATGGAAGCCTTCATAACTGTCTGCCAACAAATGCCTAATGGTGCCATTTCATGTAATGGAATATTAGACATTTAAGTTACATTTATAATTTTTACACTAGCACGTCATTACACTTTAAAGATAAAAGTGAGAATGCAAAATCGTACATACCGTTTTGATCTCAGTTAGGTAAACAGTATATGTGGATAAAAGTGTTTGAAAAGAGAACAATTGGGAAAGGGATTCTGCTTTGTAACTCTTCAATACTATCAGATTATGTAATAAATTACAGGCAGAAATTACTTTGTGTTCAGGCAAAAAAATTCTCAGTACGGTAATCTCCCTTACCAATATTGTGCTTCCAAAATTTCAGTTCTGGCCCCCCTACCCAGCCCCCCAGCTGTGGTTTCGAGCAGAAGACTGCGATTCTGACCTGTGGTCATGAGGTCAAGATAGCCTTATGTTGCATCTCAATGTCTAGGTCACTTACCTCACTGTGGTTCATCATGTGACCATTTTGTCATCTTGCACTGTCACAGCAGAAAGGGAGTCCAGTATAATAAGATACTGTGAGGGAGAGACCACATTCATATAACTTTATTATGGGATGTTGTTATAATTATTGTATGATATTATTGGTTATTGTTAACCTCTCACTGTGTCAGATTTGTAAATTAAACTGTATCATAGGTATGTATATAGGAAGAAATGGGATACATAGAGTTCAGTACTATCTGTGGTTTGAGGCATCCACTGGGGGTCTTGGGAGGTATCCCCATGAATAAGGAGTAGAAAGAAAGTGAGGAGAAAAGAACTAGCCACAGACTGGGCATCACAGACAGGGATGGGTCCCAGCTTGCCTGTCTGCTCACCCTCTGACCCCGTGAAAGGCTCAGTCTTCTGGGAAGTCTCAGCGGGATGGGGTGGAAATCAGGCTGCCTTCTTCCCAGGACTCTGGGCTCCTCCCAGGGAGGATGGAACAGCAGTGTCAGGGCAGGGCTTGGTCAGTGGTGAGCTCTGTAGAGCAGGAGGGACTGCCTGGGCTTAGCCTCAGCTGTTCCTCCCTGCTCCAGCATCAGCTGCTCACAGCTGGTTGCAGCTGGAAGGTGCTTGGAGCAGAGGCAGGGGGAGGAGGAAAGTCCATCTTTGGAAAATGCTCTGCAAAAGTCATGGCCACTGAGCTTGTCCCCATCACAGCCCAGCGCTTCCCACCTGCATCCTGCTTGCAGCCACTTCTCCGAGTCTCCTGATCTCAGAGCCAATTCTCAGCTCCTCACTGTGCCCTGGGCCAGACCCTGGATCCCAGAGAAGGACCCCAGACACTCCCCTGCTGGAGTTCTTCACCTCTGAGACCCTGTGTCTTCTTTTTCCCCATACAGCCCTGTGGAAACTTTAGCCTCTGGTGGGGTTTCTCTCACATCCTTCCTCCTAGATGTGCAGGCTAACTGGGTGTCTCAGCTACAGACTCTTCGTGGACAGGACCTGTCATCCTGGTCTGAAGCCCAGAAATCCCACAGTTACATCTTCTCCAGCAGTGAAAGGAGTCCTCAAGAAGGAGCTGTGAACTCCTACAGGGACCCTGTCAGTCCCAGAAGCAATTTAAAGTTTGGAATGTCAAATGTGCACAGGGTACAGGCCCTATACATACCTGGGGCTCCAGGGACCATCTCCCTGTCCCAATTAGAGATAACGACTGGGACACGGTCACCTGGAGATGGAGAAGAGTGTATAGCAGATGCTGGTTTCCTCCTGAGCTTTCCCTGGGCTCCCAGAGAAGCCGGTGCTCCATTCAGAGCCAGAGTATGTTGTCCCCCTGCTGAGTCCTAGACATCCAGAATGGAGAGGCAGGACACACGTCTCACAACAGCAGCAGCAGAACTGGCTACACTGAGTGAGGTGCTCCCATGTGCCAGGCACTGTGACAGACACTTCACAAACCTTCATTTTCACATTTCCTCCACTTCCTCACCAACACATTTTTTGCCATATTGATTCTTGGCATTCTGACTTGTGTGAGGTGGTATCTCACTGTCGGTTTAATTTGCATTTCCCTGATGATAGTGATGTTGAGCATCATTTCATGTTTCTTTTAGCCCTCTGCAGGTCATCTTTGGAGAAATGTCTATTCAGATCCTCTGCCCATTTTCTATCAGATTATTTGTTTTCTTGGTGTTGAGTTGTACGTTTTATTTATATATTTTGGATACTATCCAAATATATTGTTCGCAATTACCTTCTCTCATTCAGTAGGTTGCCTTTTCGTTTAGCTGATGGTTTCTTCACTATGCAAAAGCTCTTTAGCTTGATGAAGTCCAAGAGTTTATTTTTGCCTTTGTTTTCCTTGTCTGAGGAGACCTTTCCTGAAAAATGTTGTTGAGGCTGATGTGCATGAGATTGTTGCCTGTGTTTTCTTTTAGGAGTTTTATGGTCAGGTCTTACCTTTTGGTCTCTACTCCACTTTTATTTCACATCTGTGTAAGACAAAAGAAAGTAGTCCAGTTTTTATTCTTTTGGATGTAGTTCTCCAGGTTTTTCAACACAATTTACTGAAGAGACTGTCCATTGTGTATTCTTATCTTCTTTGTTATGGACTAATTGATGAGATAAGCATGGGTTTATTTCTGGTGGTTATCCTGTTCCTCTGATCAATGTGTCTTTTTTTGTATCAGCATCCAAGGGTTTTGATTACTATAGCTTTGTAGTATAGCTTGAAAAGTGCCATTATGTCCCTAGCTTCTTATTCCAGGGAACAAAATATAAAAGGTTAAACAATTTACCAAAGGCCTCATATTTTGTGAATGGCAGAGCTTGTTTCAGTCTCAATACATCTGATTCTGTTTATCACCATTGATTTCTTCCTCCTCCTCGATTCATCTTCGTGATTATCATTCCATTAGGAGGTGTTCCTTGTACCCAAATCAAAATTTAAAAGGTGTAAACAAATATAGAATAAAAATTAATTTCCTTTCTTGTCACATAATTATGTTCCCTCAAGGCAACCAATGTTAGCAATGTCCTTATGTTTTTTTTCCCCCAGAGATATTCTATGGTTATTGTTGAGTGAGAAAAGCAAGATATTAAGACAGTGACAAATTTTGCACAACAGTGCTCTTTTTTAATATCTTGATTTTCTCACTGAACAATATATCTTGGGTATATGTATCTGGGAAAAAGATATGTAATACTGCCTCTTTTTAAAAAATATTTATTTATTTATTTAAGAGAGAGAGAGAGAGAGAGAGAGAGACCTTGAGTAGGGGGATGGGCAGAGGAAGAGGGAGAAGCAGACTCCCGTCTGAACAGGGAGCCCCATTCAGGGCTTCTTCCTAGGACCCTGAGCTCATGATTTGAGCCCAAGGTATATGCTCAACCAACTGACCCAGACAATATACTGTCTTGTTCTTTTAAATGGCTACATATATTCCGTTTAAGTTTGTGCCATCATTTAATTAATCAGTCTAATAGTGATGGACATTTAGATCTTTCAAACTTCTGCAATCTTATGTTGTTACAATCAATGCTACAACAAATTTCCTTAAGAATTCATAATTTAGCACTTCGTAAAAATACACCTGTTTCTCTACATTCGTAATTTTGTTAGGTATTGACAAATTTACACATTCCTGTCATTAGCATGTCTGACATGTCTGTTTTCCACACTCTGCTAACATAGTAGTTTAGTCTCAAGAACTCTTTTTGGTCTTTACAATCTGAAAGATGAGAAGTGGTATCACATATTTAATAATTTAGGAATTTAACATGTGAAAAGTAACACAGATATGTAAATGCATATGAAAGTACATCAAACTCATAGATTTAATTTAAAGACTAATAAAATAACAATCTCCTAATTTAAGGAGTAGAACATTGCCAGTACCTTGGAAGCTTCCTGGATATTTCTGCCCAATCTATCGTCTCCCTCTCCTGCCAGAGAGAACCACATTCCTGATGAGTTTAATCATTTCTTTGCTTTTCTTGAGTTTTATGACCAATGTATACATCCTTAAACAGTATAGTCTAGGCTTTCCTCTCTCTAAACTCAATATAGGGATGCCTGGGTGGCTCAGTTGGTTAAGCCTCTGCTTTTGGCTCAGGTCATGAGCCCAGGGTCCTGGGATGGAGTCCCACATGGGTCTCTTTGCTGAGCAGGGAGCCTGCTTCTCCCTGTGCCTGCAGCTCTCCCTGCTTGTGTTCCCATTCTCTCTAACAAATAAATAAACAAAATCTTAAAAAAAAAAACAAAAACCTCAATGTCAGTTGAACCCTTATAAGTTTTCTTTTTGTCTTGATTCCTTAGTCAATATTATGTTTGCTAGACTCATTAATATTTACGAGTATGGCTAAATTCAATAATTTGTATTGCTAAATTCCATTATATGAATGTAGCACAGTTTATTTATACATTTTATGTGATGGATCATTGGGTTGCCTCCTAGTTGAATGCTGCTATAAATATTTTATACACTTCTCCTTGGTACACGTATTTCCAACTGTCCTGTTTGCATTTATGACCCACCCTTTCTCCAGTGATGTGTAATACATCACGTGTGTTATATATCAAATCTCCAAACATGCATGTGTCCATTTCTGGGATTTCTCTTCTTTTTTAAAATTATATTTTGTTTAATTCAATTAATAACAGATAGTGTATTATTAGTTTCAGAGGTAGAGTTCAGGGATTCATCAGTTGCATATAATACCCAGCTCTCATTATATCAGGTGCCCTCCTTAATGCCCATCATCCAGTTACCCCATCCCTCCACCCACCTCCCCTTTATAACCCTCAGTTTGTTTCCTGTAGGTAAGAGTCTCTTATAGTTTGTCTCCCTCTCTGATTTTGTCTTATTTTATTTTTCCCTCCTTTCTTCCATGAGCTTGTGTTTTGTTTCTTAAAATCCACATGTGGTGAAGTCATAGGATAGTTGTCTTTCTCTGATTGACTTATTTCGCTTATGATAATACATCTAGTTCCATCCACGTTATTGCAAATGGTAAGATTTCCTTTTTTGATGGCTGAGAAATATTCCATTGTATGTGGTATATACATATACATACATACATACATACATACATACATACATGTGTGTATGTGTTGTGTGTGTGTGTGTGTGTGTATGTGTGTATATATATATATATATATATGTATATTTATCTTCTTTTCCATTCATCTATTGATGGATGTCTGGGCACTTTCCATAGTTGGGCTATCATGGACATTGCTGCTATAAATTGGGGTGCAGGTACCCCTTTGGATCACTACATGTGTATCTTTAGGGTAAACAGCCAGTGGTGTGATTTGCTGGGTCGTAGGGTAGCTCTATTTTTATCTTTTTGAGGAACCTCCATGCTGTTTTCCAGAGTGGCTGCACCAGCTTGCATTCCCACCAACAGTGTAGGGGGGTTCCCCTTTCTCCACATCCTCACGAATATCTGTCGTTTCCTGACTTGTTAATTTTAGCCATTCTGACTGGTGTGAGGTAGCATGTCATTGTCCTTTTGATCTGTATTTCCCTGATGCTGAGTGATGTTGAGCAGTTTTTCTGGTGTCTGTTGGCCATCTGGTTTTCTTCTTAGCAGAAATGTCTGTTCATGTCTTCTGCCCGTTTCTTGACCGGATTATTTGTTCTTTGGGTGTTGAGTTTGATAAATTCTTTATAGATCTTGGCTACTAGCCCTTTATCTGAAAAGACATTTGCAAATACCTTCTCCCATTCTGTAGGTTGTCTGTTGGTTTGTCGACTGTTTCCTTTGCTGTGCAAAAGTTTTTAATCTTGATGATGTCTCAGTACATCACTTTTGCTTTTGTTTCCCTTACCTTAGGAGACGTGTCTAGCAAGAAGTTGTTGTGTCTGAGATTGAAGAGGTTGCTGCCTGTGTGTTCTCTTCTAGGATTTTGATGCATTCTTGTTTTACATTCAGGTCTTTCATTCGTTTTGAGTTTATTTTGTGTATGGTGTAAGAAAATGGTCCAGTTTGATTCTTCTCCGTGTGGCTGTCCAATTTCCCCAACACCATTTGTTGAACAGACTGTCTTTATTTCCAGTGGACGGTCCTTCCTGCTTTGTCGAAGATTAGTTGATGGTAGAATTGAGGGTCCATTTCTGGGTTCTCTTTTCTGTTCCACTGGTCTATGTGTCTGTTTTTGTGCCAGTAGCATACTGTCTTGAGGATTACAGCTTTGTAATAGAGCTTGAAGTCCAGAATTGTGAGGCTACAGCTTTGGTTTCCTTTTTCAACATTCCTCTGGCTATTTGGGGTCTTTCCATACAAATTGTAGGATTACTTGTTCCAGCTCTGTGGAAAATGGTGATGGTATTTTGATGGGGATTGCACTGTACGTGTAGATTGCTCTGGTTAGCATGGACATTTTAACAATATTTGTTCTTCCCATTCATGAGCATGGAATATTTTTCCATTTCTTTGTGTCTTCCTCATTTTCTTTCATGAATGTTCTATAGTTTTCAGAGTACAGATCCTTTGCCTCTTTGGTTAGGTTTATTCCTAGGTTTCTTAAGGTTTTGGGGGGCAATTGTAAATGGGATTGATTCTTTGATTTCTCTTTCCTCTGTCTCATCGTTACTGTATAGAAAAGCAACTGATTTCTGTGCACTGATTTTTATATCCTCCACTTTGCTGAATTCCTATATGAGACTTAGCAGTTTGTGGGTAGAGACTTTTGGGTTTTCCACATCGAGTGTCACGTCATCTGTGAAGAGTGAGAGTTTGACTTCCTTGACTAGAAGCCTTTTATTCCTTTTTGTTGTCTGATTGCTGAGGCTGGGTGTTCTAGCACTGTGTTGAACAGCAGTGGTGAGTGGTCATCCCTGTCCTGTTCCTGACCTTAGGGGGAAAGCTCTCAGTTTTTTCCCATTGAGAATGATATTCTCTGTGGGATCTTCGTAGATGGCTTCTATGAGAATGATGTTCCCTCTATTCCTACACTGCGGAGAGTTTTAATCAAGAAAGGATGCTGTATTTTGTCAAATGTTTCTTGTGCATCAGTTGAGAGGATCATATGGTTCTTGTCCTTTCTGTTCTTAGTGTGATGTATGGGATCTCTGTTCTTTTCCATTGGTTTATTTGTCTGTTACCGTGTTGATGTTATGCTGCCCCAATCGATATTGCTTTATAGTATACTTTGATATCTCGTAGGCTATGTCCCTTTATCCCCACCCAGTACATCTTCAAATGTGTCTGGGCTGTTTTTAGTCCTTTGTTCTCCTCTATACATTATGGAGCCAACTTCTTAAATTGTAGAATAGTTATTTTGGGGGTTTAAAATTGGCATTTCATTGAATCTATAGATGAATTTGAGGAGAACTAATATCTCCCTAGTGAATTTCCTGGCCCATGAATAGGAAACATTACTCTATTTTAGTGTCATTTAAAAATATATATTAATATATTAAATTAATACATATTAATTTAATATATAATTATATAATAATATAATATATAATTTAATATATAAAAACATATGCTAAAGTTTATATTATATATAATTCTATACTAAAATTCATATTAAAATATCTAAACATGCATGCTTATATTTAAATATATAAACATGTACATTTATATTTCTTCACATGTTTTAAAATATTTCATAACCTGTTGCTGGAATGTGGAAATGCAATATATTTTTTTGTACATTGATTTAGTGTTGAGTGTTCAATATTTGTATTTAGTGTTCAATATTTGTAATATATCTCAAAGGTATTTAGATTTTGTATATAGTAGGCAATAATAACACCAGTGAATAATCACAACTTTTGTCTTCCTTCAAATTTGATAGGCTTGTCTCTTTTCTTGCCCTACTGCCCTGTCTGGGACCTCTAGTTCAATGCTGAAAGTTTTTGTTTTTGTTTTTGTTTTGCTTTGATCATGGCTTGGTCTTGTTTGAAATGCTCTGATTTCACCTATTGGGGTAATTACTTTCATCATCTGTTGTCTGTGACCACGTGGGATGTTCCATTTGGTCATGTCAATAAAGACGTTCATTGGAGGCTGTAATCTCTTGAAGATTTTAGGGGTCATCCTAACGTGAGATAAGTGGTTATGAGTCGTAATGAGATGGAAAGTAATCAGCCCATAAACAGAGCTGTGAAAGCCTCCATTTGTCAGTGGTCTGTTCTAGACTCTTTGGTTATCTCCATAGCATGGACTGAGTTGAAGGCTGGTTTTCTTTGCTTCTGAGACCTTTAGATCAGGGAGCGTTCATGTTTGCCTCAGGGCTTGGACCGTCCCTCCCAACTAATAGTTGGGGCTGCTCTAAGGATGGGAAAGTGGGTGGAGAATGGCTCTTCCCACCTGCTGGCAAGAGGGAGAAGGGCTTTGAATGAGGGCACTTGGAGGATAGTTAAATGTCCTGAGGCTTCCATTCTGGACTTTTGCTTCCTCAAAATGAAAATATCTTATGACTTCTCCTGTTAATATATGGTCATTGTAAATATATGATATTCACATAGGCCTCTCATACTTCTTATATATTTTCCATAGGTATGTAAAATTTTTCTAACTACAGTGAATTATATACAGCCCCTCTCGTGTACTGTCTTGTTATTTCTTATAGTTTTGGCATTTGAGTAAATTTTTTTCAGTTAAACAACATTTGTGGTTCTTCCTTCTTTTCAATATTTATGTTCCTTGTTTTCCTCATCTCATCTAATTATCTAGACTGCAAAATGATGTAGACATTGAAAGCTGGTGACCTCAACCAAGTCGTAGACATGCTGCTTGCTGATGTTCTGGTATTTTATTTCATGTCAGGGACAGTTTCCTCTATTGAAGTGTGCTACTTTTATTTTTTAATTTTTTTTTATTTTTTAAGATTTTATTTATTTATTTGACAGACAGAGATCACAAGTAGGCAGAGAGAGAGAGAGAGAGAGAGAGAGGAGGAAGCAGGCTCTCTGCTGAGGAGAGAGCCCGATGTGGGGCTCAATCCCAGGACTCTAGGATCATGACCCGAGCCAAAGGCAGAGGCTTTAACCCACTGAGCCACCCAGGTGCCCCTGAAGTGTGCTACTTTTAAAAAGTCAGAAATCAATGTTAAGTTTTATCAAGTGACTTGTCAACATCTGTTGATGAGATCACTTTTTCCTCTTGAATCTATTAATAAAATGGTTGCAATAGATCTCCTAATGTTAGAAACCTTGAAGTCCCTTACAAAACTGGGTATTATGTACCATGTATTTAATATGGAATGATTTAAATCTATTCAGGTTCAGTGTATGACTTTTTCATTTGATCAAGTTTGCTCATTCATCATCCTCCTATTCTTTCAAATGTCTTCATGCTAATATTTGTCTACTGGTATTTCTCTTAAGATTTCCATGAGCATACATTTTTTTTCAATATTCCATTTATCTGAGAGAGAGAGAGCATGAGAGAGAGACGAAAAGCAGAGTTGGGGCAGAGGGGGAGGGAGAAGCAAACTCTGAGTTGAGCTGTTGAGCAGGGAGCCGGAAACTTGGCTCCATCTCAGCACCATGGGATCATGACCTGAGCCAAAGGCATCTGCTAACTGACTGAACCCTCAGGTGCCCCTCAACAAGCACATTAATACTTTTGTTATTTTAGTATCAATGCATTGTACTCATATTATAAGATTCCCTTTCCTGCCACATCCTTCTTAAGATGAGACCTTCAATGGGATATCACTATACATCTTTTTCTAAATTTCTCAGCTTAATAAAGTCATCTAGAATTGTACCTAGAGTTACACCAGTGCTTTGTTGTCACTGTTAACCTCAATGCATTTCCTAATAATTTCTTCATATATTTGTCTTAGCACATTTCGTATCAGGTGTTCATTAGACTTTTTAAAATTTCATTTTATTTTTTCAGTGTTCCAAGGCCAATGTTTATGCACCACACCCAGTGCTCCATGAAATACGCGCCCTCCTTAATACCCCCGACTAGGCTCACCGAACCCCCACCACCCACCCCTCCAAGACTTTGTCACTCTTCAGACATTTAGACATCCTCTACTGTGTCTTACTTACAGTATAGGTCCCAGTCCCTCCATTATTTATTTTTAACTATTTGTTGGGAGAACTTTATAAACAAAATCTTTTTGAATAAGGGATAATAGGGGCGTGTGCTGTCCGGGTTTGCACGTGCCAACAATGTCTTTTCAAGTGTCATATAGGTGCAATGGTCAGGGTGTGTAGAATTCGGATTCTCAGCCCCTTTCCCTCAGCACTCTGTCAGCCTTGTTTCACTGGCATCTACATTTAGGGCAGCAGGGAAGCAGGCAAGCGGCAGCCAGATTCTTGGTCCTCGTTGGGAAGTACAGTTTTATGCTGTGGAAGACTCTATAGAATTCTTTTGGCATAAATGAGAATCACAACTTATCTTTGGATCGACTGTACATAGGTAGGTCTTTTGGTACAATTCTTGCCTGGTGATTGATGAACATTTTGTGAATCAACGTGCAAAATTTCTGTTCAGTGAAATGTTTTTCTCCTCCTTTGTTATTTGTCTTTCATCTGTTCTGTTTTCTTCTCCTGATTACTTAATGGATTCCCGTGGTGTACCTTTTATGACTCTTACCTGTTTTTTAATAACCAACTTCTGTCTCTTGCTCTCTCTCTCTCTCTTCTTTTTTCCCTCTTAGCCTCAGAGAGAAACTTAAGTTCTTTTTATTTTAAAAATTCAGTTTTAAGTATTTTGTGTACTTTTAAGTACTTTCTCCTGGATTTTATTTGATCGACAATGTCAAATTTCCCCCCTAGGACAAATTTTTATCTCCCAGCCACTTTTTCTGCTCCTAGCTTCTCTTTGATTGACGGCTTTTGCTTTTATTGATCCGATGGCCTTCCAAATTCCACACAGAACCCACTGAGGTTTTTCTTCACTGTCTCACCATCTTCCTGCAATAACTCTTTTCCAGGAAAGGCTGTTTGTTTTGATGACTAGTTTATTTCCTCCCTATTGGGATAAAAGTTCATGTCAGCTCTCGGAGGCTTTCTATTCTGCTCATTCTTTTAACTGGACTTCTAGATTGCTCACTATTGGGAAGTGGCTTGGAATTCCTCACCAGGCATGGGGGTGATTCTTAGATGTCTGCTGGTATACATCACCTTCCTCTCCCTCTGACTGCCATGTAGGGTTGGATATTCTGGGCAGAAAAGCAATTGATGGTCACCAGTTGGCTGCATGCATGGTCGAGCCAGGTCAGGAAGTTAAGAGAATTCATTTGACCCTCCTAAAAACATCTCAGTTTCCACATCACTCTGATGAGCTCTGGGAGGCCTCAGCTATCCAGGGACAGAAGTAAGGGGGTGAATAACAGCCTCAACAAGGGGAAAGGAAAAAGGCCTGGGTCTTTCACCCTTACATCAGTTTTGCCACCACCTATGCACTCCCCTCTGTGCTCCCAAGGTGTGAATGGTTTTCTGGTGGGGACCATGACTGAGGACAGGAAAAGAGGTCAATTTTGGAGACACAGGAAGAGAACAATTCAAGAAACAATTTTAGGAATTAATATGAAAATAAGGAGAAAGAAACAATGAGCACGGAGATAAATATTACTCTTGTTTAATATGGAGTAGGATATGTTGAAAGGTATATGAATCAAGGACCCATCCAAACATGTTCAAAGAAAGAGGCCAGGGAGCAATTGAATTACAGATACATAGCCTAGAGTTTTTGTAAGTTAAAAATAAAACTTGAAGAGTTATTTTCCCTGGACATCAAGTAGCTCAGTATTCATCCCAAGGATAGATGAGTATAAGGCTTGACCAATGGTATATACTTGTGTAGAAGTGCTCCTAGAATGGGGCAGAAACGTCCCATTAAATGCTTCCTTATTCATACAAAGTGTTCTGTATAATCAGATTTGCCTATGTACCTTTGACGAAATTGGCCCTTTAGCTTATCCTCTGAGCCCCTCAGGTGAGAGAAACTAGGGAAGGCAGATCTATCAGGACCCCTCCACCATCACTGGATGACGTGTTTGTGTAGGACCAGGTTCTTCACAGTGGCCTTCACATCCTTGTTCCTGAGGCTGTAGATGATGGGGTTGAGCATAGGGGTCACCACCCCATAGAAGAGAGAGGCGAGCTTGTCTGAAACATCCTGCTTGTCTGCCCCCAGTGGGGTCCTTGGATTTGGGCTTTCCATACGCAAAGAGCATAGTTCTGTAGAACCATGAATGTGAGGTAGGCAGAGCAGGTAGAAAAGGCCTTTTTCCTTCTCTGAGCTGGGGGTATCCTCAGGTTGGTAGCAATGATAATCACATAGGAGATGAAAATGTAGTGAGCTGGAATGCCCAGAAAGATCACATTGGCTACTGCCATAGTGATCAATCACATTGATGAGATGTCAGTACAGACCAACTTTAGGACAGCCAGGATCTCACATGTAAAGTGGTTGATGAAGTTGTCCTCACAGGAGGGTAATCATGTCACTAAAGATGTTTGCACCATGGCAGTCATGCTTCTGGCTGTCCAGGAGCTGACAGCCATGGGCACATAGGCAGCTTGCTCATGACCAGTAGGTACCTGAGGAGGTTACAAATGGGCAGATAGAGATCAAATGCCATCATGCCCAGAAGCACACATTCTGTGGCTCCCATGGCAAAGGAGATAACCATCTGCACACCTATGCAGAGAAGGGGATGGTTTTCCTGCAGATTAGGAAGCTGTTGAGAATGAAGGGGCCTGAGGTGGTTGTGTAGTGGATCTACAAGAAGGAGTGGTTCCCAGGGAAGAAGTACATGATCATGTGCTGGTAGGAGTTAGACACAGTCCCCAGGATGAGGACCCCATTGCCCAGCAGGAGCACTAAATAGATCACGAGAATATGCACAAAGAACATTTGGCATGGGAGGAAGGACTGGCGCTGTGTGGGCTGCAGGGGATTTAGGAGACCAGAATACCTTCACATATGAGAAGGAAAGAGATTGGGTGCATCTCATGTAGAGGCACTAAACCTAATTAGGAGTGAAGGTAAAAGCTACTGGAGGGTAGAGTTAAGCGTAATTCGAGGAAGAGTTTGTTATGGCTGAATGAAAAAGATAGACCAAGGAAGTACTGAACTCTTTGTCATTGGAGACATTCAAGAAATGCCAGTTGACTGGGGTCAGGGACATTGGAGAGGAACAGCATGCATGCTGTGCATAGGGTTGAACAAGAAAACCCCCAAACCTCTCCTAACAACGATATTGCATGGCTCTACTAAGTGTCTGAAGTTTGCTTAAATGGCCACTAGATGGCATTTGTGTATTTGCAAGAGCAAGATAATTCCCTACTGGTGCAAAGTAGAAATTAGTAACAGGACTAACATTAGAATCAGAAACTTTATTAAACAAACACTAATCCTTAGGCAATTCAGTCTAATAAATATAAGAAAATGTAAATATCACTTGATCAAAAACTTCCAAAATCTGTTCTCAAAAAAGAATTCACTTTCCAAATTCTCTTTCTACGAAGTCTGCCATATTCAAAGAATTTCATAGAACTTGCCATAAAAATGCTTCTATTCACCTACTAACACCTCTGAATCTCTCATTTACCTTGTGTGTCTATTGCTCTATATAGGGACGGTGTCTTACTCTGTTCCACATGGCACACAGCACTGGGCAACATTCATGATACAACCAAAACTGGTATCTAATAGTTCTATTGTGCTTACCATTTACAAAGCACTTGTTTATAATAAGTAATTCCTGTGAAATCAAGTGGTTAGATGTTAAAATATGAAGAAATGGACTGAAAAAGGTTAGACAACCCACCGAAGATCATAGGTAAGAAAAAGCTTCCCAGTTTTTATCCTGCTGAGCTATGGAGGCTCAGGAAATGCTACCAAGTTTACATCACTTGGACATTCACAGTGTACTGTGGCATATTAAGGCTTTGAGAAGTCCTGGACCAAAGAAAGGTGTTAAATGTTAGGCCCCAAAGACTTCAAATATATTTAACCTCTGTCTATCTGTCTGTCTATATTTCTGTCATCTTTCTTTTTTCCAGACTGTGAGTTATTATCCAAACAAATACTAGCTTTTTTTTTAGTGGGAATTGCTGTAAGTGATTAGCATTGAATTCAACTCTATACCCCTTCTTGCCGTTAACTTACGAGCAGTGTTTCATAATGTGAAGTGCATTGAGAAAAAATAGCCTCAATTTTCTCATAGCTAAAAAGAAATGGGGTGTTCAGAATAGCTTGTTCCCATCCACAAGCTCTCTAGGTGGAGAACTTGTCTTTATCTCTTCTTATACTTCAGCCAAAGTGACTCTATTTCGCTTTGATGATTCCTCTCTCCTTAGTTTTATCGTGTGTTCAGAATGTCTTTGTGTATTCAATTAGAGATCTGTTGTGTGGCATCTGTCAAAACTCTCAGCTGTATGACTAGAACTCAGAAGATATGCTCTGAAAAGTTAAACGTTCTCTGAAAATGGACAGAAGGGCAAGAGAGGATTCCGGATCACGTGACTTGTCTATCGGATGGCAGCTATAATTATCAGAAATCCTTTATCCCATAGGGTAGGAACACAGAGGAGCTCTCCATCACTGGGCAAAACATTTCTGAGCCACCAGGTTCCTCACAGCAACCTTCACATCCTTGTTCCTGAGGCTGTAGATGATGGGGTTGAGCATGGGGATCACCACCCCATAGAAGAGGGGGATGAGCTTGTCTGAAAGGTCTTGTTTGTCTGCCCCCAGGGGGTCCTTAGACTTGGGCTTCCCGTACATGAAAAACAAGGTCCCATAGAAGATGACCACCACTGTGAAGTGGGCAGAGCAGGTGGAGAAGGCCTTTCTCCTCCCCTCAGCTGAGGGGATCCTCAGGATGGTAACAATGATGAACACATAAGAGATGGAGATGAAGAGAACTGGGGCCCCCAGGAAGATCACGTTGGTCACCCCCATGCTGATCACATTGATGGAGATGTCAGCACAGGCCAACTTCAGGACAGCCAGGATTTCACAGGTGAAGTGGTTGATGACATTGTCCCCACAGAAAGGCAGCTGAATTGTCAAAGATGTGTGTACCACAGAAGCCGTACCACCAATAGCCCAGGAGCTGACAGCCATGGGGACATAGGCAGCCTTGCTCATGACCACAGGATACCTAAGGGGGTTACAGATGGCCACATAGCGATCAAATGCCATCATGCTCAGAAGCACACACTCTGTCCCTGCCATAGCAAAGGAGAGAAACATCTGCACGGCACAGGCTGAGAAGGAGATGGTTTTCCTGGGATTGAGGAAGCCATCCAGGAATAGAGGGACTGAGGAGGTTGTGTAGCAGATGTCCAGGAAGGAGAGGTTCCCCAGGAAGAAGTACATGGGCGTGTGCAGGCGGGCATCAAGGACGGTCACCAGGATGAGGACCCCATTGCCCAGTAAGATCACCAGGTACATCAGGAGGATGAGCACAAGGAACATTTTCTCCAGCTTTGGGTAGGCTGAGAGGCCCAGGAGAATAAACCCCACCACAGGGGAGGACCAATTGCCTTTTTCCATGTGCTATCCCTTCTGTCATCACCCAAGGACAAATGCAGCAAAGGAGGCTTTCTTGAGAAGAGTCTCAGACATCAGGTACACCATCACTCTGTGCTACAGAACAGGACAACATATGTGCATAAGAGATAAATGAGTGAAAGAGACAGTAGGTAGGAGTGTGGTTAGATCTTAGATGGGGGACGGTCAGGGCTGGGAGACGGCTTACAAATACTGCACTGAGGTCCAGAGAGGGGAAGTGACCTGTCCAAGTCTTCTGAGCAAGGTGGTGATAGAGAGACAGGACCTGAGCCCAGCAGAGGTAATCCCCAGTCAAGGAGGGCTTTTCCTCTGCTTTATGATGAGCAAGGGAAAATGCTGTAAGTTACTTCTTTTTGATGTAAATGCATAGAAATTTCATTTAATCTGGGCTTTCCTAGATTCTTAGAGAGGGGAATCCCCAAGCTGATCCTATTCTTACAACTACCAAAATTTCAAGCCTTGTTAAACGTTGATTACATTTGGAAGGAACTTTTTAAAAAAGTATTAATCCGGGGCACCTGGGTGGCTCGGTGCGTTACAGTCTCTGCCTTTAGCTCAGGTCATATTCAGGGTCCTTGGATGGAGCCCTGCATTGGTCTCTCTGCTCGACAGGGAGCCTACTTCCCCCTCTTCCTCTGCCTGCCTCTCTGCCTACTTGTGATCTCTGTCAAAAATAAATAAATAAATAAAATTGTTAAAAAAAAAAAAAAGTTACTCCCCATCCAGACAGAATAAAGCCTAGGTCAATGTTCAGCCATATGAGGGATCCTTCCTTAGTCGTCCCACCCTCAGCAACAGACTTGCCTATTGTCAGCGTTGGGATCTGCCTATTCTAATACATATTAAACAATATGTGGGGGAGGTTCCCTCGCGGGGAAGAATTCATGAAGGCCACAGAAGGAGTCATTGGAGTGAGTGAACCCACACTATGGGATGACAGCCATGCAGCTTACTGACCAGTTAACTCAGTTCTTAATAACCAGGCAGACTGTAAGTTATCAGACAGCAGGATATATGGCATTAACATCTAATCCCAGCTCAGTAGAGTTTGGTGAACTCTTAGCCAAGAGTGTCTAAGGAATGGTTTTTCTTTATCCTTTTATGTTTATACTGTATTCTTGTGTAATATTCTGGCTCTCTGCCTCCATTCTTGGGTTCCCTGCAAGCAGCTAGCTTATGGGAAGACTTGCATGCTTTTGGGCAGAAGATTTACAGACTCTCAGCTACAATTGTCAGGCTCTGTATTCAGAATTCTGATTTGTAATATTTCTATAGCTCTTTCTTAATTGCAGTGGTGTGTACACGTGCACATGTGTGATGTGTGTGTGTGTTGAGTGTGTGTGTGTGTGTGTGTGTGTGGGCAGAGGGTAGATTACGAGTATTTAATATTAATGAACATCTATTCTGTCCCATATTCTTGAAGCAAGCCTGGAGAAGACACTGTCATTTCGGTGTCATAGTAAAAGTAAGCAAAGCTCAGAGGAGCCAGAGATTTGGTTCTTAAGATTGAACGCCATTGTTGGGGTTGGATCACGGGCCCCAGATCTGGCTCTTCCCACCAAATAGCTGCCGAACTGTCTTGCACAGATGTTGGAGAGAGTCTGTCTCTGCAGTACCAGCTCTGGGTGCTCTCTGCTCTGTCTCATAGCCCAGTGTGCTCTTGCTTCAGTCATGGTTGGAGTTTATGCGAGATACTCTGTCAGGCAGAGTGACTCCCACCCTGCACTGAGCCCAGAGCTGTGAGACCAGCCCTTGCTGGTCCATATCCATGGATATGGATATTCCATGTAGCTTGAGCAAGTCCCCAGGCCTCAGTTTCCCCATATGCATCACAAAAAGGCTGAACAGTTTTCCTCCCAGGGCATCCCAACTCTGTCATGGAGTGCCCAGCGCTGTCCTCACCAGGCAGGGAGCAGTCTTGGGTGAAGGTGACAGACCCTTCCTTTGGGTGAGTGTGTGTGTGTGTCAGAGAGAGAGAGAGAGAGAGAGAGAAGAGGTGATCTGAATGCTTGGATACCAATCAAGATATGGCCAGCAGGAAATAGTGCCATGTTAGGCTTTGGAGGAGACTCAGGATGGAAGAAAACAGAGAGCTCTGACACCTAGAGCCCCAGGTGCACATGAGTCAGCCTGTGAGAGCAGGAAAGAAAGGGAAGCTCTTACCTTCGTGGCTGCATCCTACAGGTGTGACACTGAGATAGGGCTTGCTTGTGGCCTGATCCCTACTTATCTCTGGAGGCAGCAGGCAGCTGAGAAAAGGAATGCAGTCCCGAGCCCCATGTATTGTCATGCCGCCTCTGTGGAGAGCAGCTTGTGTAGAAAAACAAAAAAGCTGGGAATTGCACATAACTCAATATTTCAACCTCTGGAAGAAAATTGTGAATGCTCAATGAAGTGGGAGGCCAGTATCTCTCAATGGAAGCCTTCATAACTGTCTGCCAACAAATGCCTAATGGTGCCATTTCATGTAATGGAATATTAGACATTTAAGTTACATTTATAATTTTTACACTAGCGCGTCATTACACTTTAAAGATAAAAGTGAGAATGCAAAATCGTACATACCGTTTTGATCTCAGTTAGGTAAACAGTATATGTGGATAAAAGTGTTTGAAAAGAAGTTATAACAAATCAATTGGGAAAGGGATTCTGCTTTGTAACTCTTCAATACTATCAGATTATGTAATAAATTACGGACAGAAATTACTTTGTGTTCAGGCAAAAAAAATTCTCAGTATGGTAATCTCCCTTACCAATATTGTGCTTCCAAAATTTCATTTCTGGCCCCCCCACCCAGCACCCCAGCTGCGGTTTCGAGCAGAAGACAACAATTCTGACCTGTGGTCACAAGGTCAAGATAGCCTTATGTTGCATCTCAATGTCTAGGTCACTTACCTCACTGTGGCTCATCATGTGGCCATTTTATCATCTTGCATTATCACAGGAAGAAAGGGAGTCCAGTATAATAAGATACTGTGAGGGAGAGACCACATTAATATAATTTTATTATGTGATGTTGTTATAATTGTTAAATGTTGTTATTGGTTATTGTTAACTTCTCACTGTGTCAGATTTATAAATTAAAAAAGTATCACAGGTGTGTGTATATAGGAAGTACTATCTGTGGTTTGAGGCATCCACTGGGGGTCTTGGGAGGTATCCCCATGAATAAGGAGTAGAAAGAAAGTGAGGAGAACAGAACTAGCCACAGACTGGGCATCACAGACAGGGATGGGTCCCAGCTTGCCTGTCTGCTCACCCTCTGACCCCGTGAAAGGCTCAGGCTTCTGGGAAATCTCAGCAGGATGGGGTGGAAATCAGGCTGCCTTCTTCCCAGGACTCTGGGCTCCTCCCAGGGAGGATGGAACAGCAGTGTCAGGGCAGGGCTTGGTCAGTGGTGAGCTCTGTAGAGCAGGAGGGACTGCCTGGGCTTAGCCTCAGCTGTTCCTCCCTGCTCCAGCATCAGCTGCTCACAGCTGGCTGTAGCTGGAAGGTACTTGGAGCAGAGGCAAGGGGAGGAGGAAAGTCCATCTTTGGAAAATGCTCTGCAAAAGTCATGGCCACCGAGCTTGTCCCCATCACAGCCCAGCGCTTCCCACCTGCATCCTGTTTGCAGCCACTTCTCCGAGTCTTCTGATCTCAGAGCCAATTCTCAGCTCCTCACTGTGCCCTGGGCCAGACCCTGGATCCCAGAGAAGGACCCCAGACACTCCCCTGCTGGAGTTCTTCACCTCTGAGACCCTGTGTCTTCTTTTTCCCCATACAGCCCTGTGGAAACTTTAGCCTCTGGTGGGGTTTCTCTCACATCCTTCCTCCTAGATGTGCAGGCTAACTGGGTGTCTCAGCTACAGACTCTTCGTGGACAGGACCTGTTTTCCTGGTCTGAAGCCCAGAAATCCCACAGGTACATCTTCCCCAGCAGTGAAAGGAGTCCTCAAGAAGAACTCCTACAGGGACCCTGTCAGTCCCAGAAGCAATTTAAAGTTTGGAATGTCAAATGTGCACAGGGTACAGGCCCTATACATACCTGGGGCCTCCAGGGACCATCTCCCTGTCCCAATTAGAGATAACGACTGGGACACGGTCACCTGGAGATGGAGAAGAGTGTATAGCAGATGCTGGTTTCCTCCTGAGCTTTCCCTGGGCTCCCAGAGAAGCCGGTGCTCCATTCAGAGCCAGAGTATGTTGTCCCCCTGCTGAGTCCTAGACATCCAGAATGGAGAGGCAGGACACATGTCTCACAACAGCAATAATACTGATTACATTGAGTGAGGTGCTCCCATGTGCCAGGCACTGTGACAGACACTTCACAAACCTTCATTTTCACATTTCCTCCACTTCCTTACCAGCACATGTTATTTCTTGCCATTTTGATTCTCAGCATTCTCACTGATGTGAGGTGGTATCTCATTGTGGGTTTATTTCCCTGATGATAGTGATATTTGAGCATTGTTTCATGTTTCTCTTAGCCCTCTGTAGGTCATCTTTGTAGAAATATCTATTTCAGATCCTCTGCCTTTTTTACAAAATCAGATTATTTGTTTTCTTGGTTTTGAGTTGTATGCATATATATTTTGGATAATATCCAATATATTGTTTGCAAGTATCTTCTCCCATTCAGTAGGTTGCTTTTTCATTTAGCAGATGACTTCCTTCACTTTGCAAAAGATTTTTAGTTTGATGAAGTCCAAGTGTTTTTTTGCCTTTGTTTTCCTTGTCTGAGGAGACATATCCTGAAAAATGTTGTAGAAGCTGATGAGCAAGAGATTGTTGCGTATATTTTCTTCTAGGAATTTTATGGTCAGGTTCTACCTGTTGGTCTCTACTCCACTTTTATTTCACATCTGTGTAAGACAAAAGAAAGTAGTCCAGTTTTTATTCTTTTACATATAGTTCTCCAGTTTTTTCAACACCATTTATTGAAGAGACTATCCATTGTATATTCTTGCCTCCTTTGTTGTAAATTGATGAGATAAGCATGCGTTTATTTCTGGGTGTTTTATCCTGTTTCTCTGATCTATGTGTCTATTTTTGTGTCAGCATCAAACTGTTTTGATTAGTAGTAATCAACCACATTTCAAGCTGTAGTAAAACTTGAAATGTGGTATTGTGTCCCCAGTTTCTTATTCCAGGGAACAGACTTTAAAAGGTAAACAATTTACCAAAGACCCCATCTTTTGTGAGTGGCAGAGCTGGATTTCAGTCTCAATACATCTCATTCTGTTTGTCACCATTGGTTTCATCCTATTCTTCGATTCATCATCATGATTATCATCCCATTAGGAGATGTTCCTTATACCCGAATCAAAATTTAAAAGATATAAATGAATATAGAGTAAAAACTAAGCACCCATCTTGTCACATAATTATGTTCCCTTGAGTCAACCAATGTTAGCAATGTCCTTATGCTTTTTTCCCCCAGAGATATCTATGGATATTGAGTGAGAAAAGCAAGATATTAAGACAGTTACAAACTTTGCACAGCTGTGCTCTTTTTTAATATCTTGATTTTCTCACCAAACAATGTATGTTGGGTATATATATCTGGAAAACATGTGTAATTCTGTCTCTTTAAAATAATATTTTATTTAAAAATGGCAGAGAAGTAGCAGGCTGAGGTGACATCAGGTAGCAGGAGATCAGCTAGATAGCTTATCAAACCATTCCAAACACCTACAAATCCAACAGGAGTTTGAAGAGAAGAAGACCAGCAATTCTAGAAACAGAAAATCAACCACTTTCTGAAAGGTAGGACCTGCGGAGAAGTGAATCCAAAGCACTTGGAAGATAGACCACGGGGGCAGGGCCGGCTCCCAGCAAGCGGTGGAGCAACAGAGCACAAAATCAGAACTTTTGAAAGTTAGCTCCACTGAGGGACATCGCTACATCACTCCAGTGGGCTAAGCTGGGGTGAAGCCCATGCAGGGACAGCATGGTCTCAGGTCCCATGGGGTCACAGAAGGATCAGGGGTGTCTGAGTGTCACAGAGCTCACAGGTATTAGAGTGGGGAAGCTGGCTACAGAGATGGAGCTGAGGAGTGAGCTCTCAACTTGGGGTTACCTTAAGTTGTGATCCGTGGCACAGGCCACTGCTCTGTGAGTGAGGACCCCTCAAGATCCGGGGAGACCCCCCTGGAAGAGTGCAGGGATCTGTGGGGTTTGGAGATTCCAGGCAGGGCTGTGTGCCAGAGAGAGATGCTTGGTCACAGGCTGGATGAGCTCAGAGCACAGCCAGAGGACAGGGAGACGGGAGTGATTGAGTGCTTTTCTCCAAGGGCACACTGAGGAGTGGGGCCCTGAGCTCTTGGCTCCTCTGGGCCAGGATTGGGAGGCCACCATTTTCATTCCCGTCCTCTGGAACTCTTTGGAAAGCATTCAGGGAACAAAAGCTCCCAAAAGGGAACCCGAATGGATTACTTAGCCTAGCCCCTGGTAAGGGTGGGGCAGTTCTGCCTTGGGCAAAGACACTTGAGAATGACTACAATAGGCCCCTCCCCCAGAAGATCAGCAAGAAATCCAGCCAAGACCAAGTTCACGTATCGAGAACAGCGGAATTCCAGAGGAGGAGAAAGCATAGCGTGGAATTCATGGCTTTCTCCCCATGATTCTTTAGTCTTGCAAAGTTAATTAATTTTTTTTCTTGTGCTAAAATTTTTTTAACTTTTACTCTTTTTTTAAAAAAGATTTTTATTTATTCATTTGATAGACAGAGATCACAAGTAGGCAGAGAGGCACGCAGAGAGAAAGAGGAAGGGAAGCAGGCTCCCTGCTGAGCAGAGAGCCGGATGCGGGGCTCGGATGTGGAGCTTGATCCCAGGACCATGGAATCAGGATCTGAGCCGAAGGCAGAGACTTTAACCCACTGAGCCACCCAGGCGCCCCTTACTCTTTCCTCTTTTAACGTTTTAAAACTAGTTTATCTTAACAATAACTTTCATTTAAAAAAATCTTTTTTGAACCTTCATTATTATAGTCATATTTTATCCTTCATTGTACCTAACTTTATTTTTTTGTATACACATAGGGTTTTTTCTTCTAAAAAAATTTGGGATACAACTTCTTCTAATAGATCAAAATATACCCTAAATCTAGCACAGGGCTTTGTTCTAGTCTCCAGCCTGAGCAAATTCTCTCCACTTTCTTTTCTTTGTTCTCCCAACCAACTTATCATCAACTCCTTTTTTAGAAATTAAAAAAAATTTTTTTCATCTTTATAGTCATATTCCATCCTTTCTTTGTGTTTACCCTTATATATGTTTTTCATTCTTTAAAATTTTGGGAGGTAGTTTCTTCTAAGAGACCAAAATACTCCCCAAATTAAATGGGTGACCCTGTTCCATTCACCAGTGTAATATATATTTTTTTCTTTATTTTTTTTCTTAAAAAATTTTTTTTTCTGAACTTCTTTTTGCCCCCCTTGCTTCCCCCCATGATTTAGGGTCTCTTCTGATAGGTTAAAACACATTTTCCCGGGGTCTTTGCCACCCTTTTAGTATTTTATGCACTCCTTCATATATTCTTATGTGGATAAAATGACAAGGCTGAAAAACTCACCACAAAAAAAAAAAAAGAACAAGAGGCAGTACCAAAGTCTAGGGACCTAATCAATATGGACATTGGTAATATGTCAGATCTAGAGTTCAGAATGATGATTCTCAAGGTGCTAGCCAGGTTTGAAAAAGGCATGAAAAATATTAGAGAAACCCTGTCTGGAGAAATAAAAGCCCTTTCTGGAGAAACAAAAGAACTAAAATCTAACCAAGTTGAAATAAAAACCTATTAAGGGAGGAGCAATAAAAAATGGAGGCTCTTACTGCTAGGATAAATGAGGCAGAAGAGAGAAATAGTTATATAGAAGACCAAATGACAGAGAATAAAGAAGCTGAGCTAAGGAGAGACCAACTACTGGACCATGAGGGGAGAATTCAAGAGATAAGTGATACCATAAGATGAAACATTAGAATAATTGGGATTCCAGAAGAAGAAGAAAGAGAGGGGCACTTGGTTGGCTCAGTGGGTTAAGCCTCTGCCTTCGGCTCAGGTCATGGTCTCAGGGTCCTGGGATCGAGCCCCGCATCGGGCTCTCTGCTCAGCGGGGAGCCTGCTTCCTCCTCTCTCTCTGCCTGCCTCTCTGCCTACTTGTGATGTCTGTCTGTCGAATAAATAAATAAATAAAATCTTAAAAAAAAAAGATGAAAAAAAAAAAAGAAGAAGAAAGAGAGAGGGGAACAGAAGGTATATTGAAGAGAATTATTGTAGAGAATTTCCCTAATATGGCAAAGGGAACAAGCATCAAAATCCAGGAGGCGCAGAGAACCCCCCTCAAAATCAATAAGAGTAGGTCCACACCCCATCATCTAATAGTAAAACTTACAAGTCTTAGCAACAAAGAGAAAATCCTGAAAGCATCCCGGGACAAGAAGTCTGTAACATGGGGCGCCTGGGTGGCTCAGTGGGTTAAAGCCTCTGCCTTCAGCTCAGGTCATGATCCCAGGGTCCTGGGATCGAGCCCCGCATCGGGCTCTCTGCTCAGCAGGGAGCCTGCTTCCCTTCCTCCCTCTCTGCTTGCCTCTCTGCCTACTTGTGATCTCTGTCTGTCAAATAAATAAATAAAAAATCTTTAAAAAAAAAAAAAAAGAAGTCTGTAACATACAATGGTAAAAATATTAGATTGGCAGCAGACTTATCCACAGAGACCTGGCAGGCCAGAAAGAACTGGCATGACATGTTCAGAGCACTAAACGAGAAAAACATGCAGCCAAGAATACTATATCCAGCTAGGCTATCATTGAAAATAGAAGGAGAGATAAAAAGCTTCCAGGACAAACAAAAACTAAAAGAATTTGCAAACACCAAACCAGCTCTACAGGAATTATTGAAAGGGGTCCTCTAAGCAAAGAGAGAGCCTAAAAGTAGTAGATCAGAAAAGAACACAGACAGTATACACTAATAATCACCTTACAGGCAATACAATGGCACTAAATTCATATCTCTCAATAGTTATCCTGAATGTAAATGGGCTTAATGCTGCAATCAAAACACACAGGTATCAGAATGGATAAAAAACAAAACCCATAAATATGCTATCTATAAGAAATTCATTTTAGACCCAAAGACACCTCCAGATTTAAAGTGAGGGGGTGGAAAACAATTTACCATGCTAATGAACATCAAAAGAAAGCTGCGGTGGCAATCCTTACATCACATGAATTACATTTTAAGACAAAGACTATAATAAGAGATGAGAAAGGACACTATGTCATACTCAAAGTGTCTGTCCAACAAGAAGATCTAACATTTTAAAGATTTTATTTATGTATTTGATAGACAGAGATTACAAGTAGACAGAGAGGCAGGCAGAGAGAGAGGAAGGAAAGCAGGCTCCCTGCTGAGCAGAGAACCTGATGTGGGACTCGATCCCAGGACCCTGGGATCATGACCTGAGCTGAAGGCAGAGGCTTTAACCCACTGAGCCACCCAGGCGCCCAAGATCTAACATTTTAAATATCTATGCCCCTAACATGGGAGCAGCCAACTATATAAACCAATTAATGACAAAATCAAAGAAACACATTGACAATAATACAATAATAGTAGGGGACTTTAACACTCCCCTCACTGAAATGGACAGATCATCTATGCGAAAGATCAACAAGAAAATAAAGGCTTTATTTATTTATTTTTTAAAAGATTTTATTTATTTATTTGACAGAGAGAGATCACAAGTAGGCAGAGAGGCAGGCAGAGAGAGGGGGAGAGGGAAGCAGGCTCCCCGCTGAGCAGAGAGCCCGATGTGGGACTCGATCCCAGGACCCTGAGATCATGACCTGAGCCGAAGGCAGCGACTTAACCCACTGAGCCACCCAGGCGCCCCCAAAATAAAGGCTTTAAATGACACACTGGACCAGACGGACATCACAGGTATATTCAGAACATTCCATCCCAAAGCAACAGAACAGAAGAATACACATTCTTCTCTAGTGCACATGGAACATTCTCCAGAATAGATCACATCCTGGGTCACAAATCAGGTCTCAGTTGGTACCAAAAGATTGGAATGGTTCCCTGCATATTTTCGGACCACAATGCTTTGGAACTAGAACTCAATCACAAGAGGAAAGTTGGAAAGAACTCAAATACATGGAGGCTAAAGAGCATCCTACTAAAGAATGAATGGGTCAACCAGAAAATTAAAGAAGAATTGAAAAAATTCATGGAAACAAATGATAATGAAAACACAACAGTTCAAAATCTGTGGGACACAGCAAAGGCAGTCCTGAGAGGAAAATATATAGCGATACAAACCTTTCTCAAGAAAGAAGAAAGGTTTCAAATACACAACCTGACCCAACACCTGAAGGAGCTGGAGAAAGAACAACAAAGAAAGTCTAAAACCAGCAGGAGAAGAGAAATAATAAAGATCAGAGAAGAAATCAATGAAATAGAAAGTAAAAAAAAAAAAATTAGAACAAATCAACGAAACTAGGAGTTGGTTCTTTGAAACAATTTATAGGATTGATAAACCCCTGGCCAGACTTATCAAAAAGAAGAGAAAGGACCCAAATTAATAAAGTCATGAATGAAAGAGGAGAAATCACAACCAGCACCAAAGAAATACAAACAATTATAAGAACATTTTATGAGCAAAAATATGCCAGCAAATTTGACAATCTGGAAGAAATGGATGCATTCCTAGAGACATATAAACTACCACAACTGAACCAGGAAGAAATAGAAAACCTGAACAGACCCATAACCAGTAAGGAGATTGAAGCAGTCATCAAAAATCTCCCAACAAACAAGAGCCCAGGGCCAGACGGCTTCCCAGGGGAATTCTACCAAACATTTAAAGAAGAATTAATTCCTATTCTCCTGAAACTGTTCCAAAAAATAGAAACGGAAGGAAAACTTCCAAACTCATTTTATGAGGCCAGCATCACCTTGATCCCAAAACCAGACAAGGATCCCTTCAAAAAGGAGAATTACAGACCCATATCCTTGATGAACACAGATGCGAAAATTCTCACCAAAACACTAGCCAATAGGATCCAACAGTACATTAAAAGGATTATTCACCACGACCAAGTCAGATTTATTCCAGGGCTGCAAGTTTGGTTCAACATCCACAAATCAATCAATATGATACAATACATTAATAAAAGAAAGAACAAGAACCATATGATACTCTCAATAGATGCTGAAAAAGCATTTGACAAAGTATAGCATCCTTTCTTGATCAAAAGTCTTCAAAGTGTAGGGATAGAGGGTACATACCTCAATATCATCAAAGCCATCTATGAAAAACCCACCGCAAATATCATTCTCAATGGGGAAAAACTGAGAGCTTTTCCCCTAGGTCAAGAACACGGCAGGGATATCCACTATCACCACTGCTATTCAACATAGTAATAGAAGTCCTAGCCCCAGCAATCAGACAACAAAAAGAAATTAAAGGCATCCAAACCGGCAAAGAAGAAGTCAAGCTATCACTCTTTGCAGATGATATGATACTATATGTGGAAAACCCAAAAGACTCCACTCCAAATCTGCTAGAACTTGTACAGGAATTCAGTAAAGTGTCAGGATATAAAATCAATGCACAGAAATCAGTTGCGTTTCTATATACCACAGCAAGACAGAAGAAAGAGAAATTAAGGAGTCAATCCCATTTACAATTGCACCCAAACCCATAAGATACCTAGGAATAAAACTAACCAAAGAGGCAAAGAATCTATACTCAGAAAACTATAAAGTACCCATGAAAGAAATTCAAGAAGACACAAAGAAATGGAAAAATGTTCCCTGATCATGATCATGGATTGGAAGAACAAACATTGTAAAAAATGTTTATGCCACCTAAAGCAATCTACAAATTTAACGAAATCCCTATCAAAATGCCATCCATTTTTTTTTCAAAGAAATGGAACAAATAATCCTAAAATTTATATGGAACAAGAAAGGGCCCCAAATAGCCAGAGGAATGTTGAAAAAGAAAGCCAAAGGTGGTGGCATCACAGTTCTAGATGTCAAGCTCTATTACAAAGCTGTCATCATCAAGACAGTATGCTACTGGCACAAAAACAGAGACATAGATCAATGGAACAGAATAGAGAGCCCAGAAATAGACCCTCAACTCTATGGTCAACTAATCTTCAACAAAGCAGGAAAGAATGCCCAATGGAAAAAAGACAGTCTCTTCAACAAATGGTGTTGGGAAAATTGGACAGCCACATGCAGACGAATGAAACCGGACCATTTCCTTACACCACACACGAAAATAGACTCAAAATGGATGAAAGACCTCAATGTGAGAAAGGAATCCATCAAAATCCTTGAGGAGAACACAGGCAACAACCTCTTTGAACTCAGCCACAGCAACTTCTTCCTAGGAACATCGCCAAAGGCAAGGGAAGCAAGGGCAAAAATGAACTATTGGGACTTCATCAAGATCAAAAGCTTTTGCACAGCAAAGGAAACAGTCAACAAAACCAAAAGCCAACTGACAGAATGGGAGAAGATATTCACAAATGACATATCAGATAAAGGGCTAGTATCCAAAATCTATAAAGAACTTATTAAACTCAACACCCAAAGAACAAATAATCCAATCAAGAAATGGGCAGAAGACATGAGCATACATTTCTACAAAGAAGACATCCAGATGGCCAACAGACGCATGAAAAAGGGCTCAACATAACTAGGCATCAAGGAAATACAAATTAAAACCACAATGAGGTGCCACTTCACACCAGTCAGGATGGCTAAAATTAACAAGTCAGGAAACGACAGATGTTGGCGAGAATGCAGAGAAAAAGGAACCCTCCTACACTGTTGATGGGAATGCAAGCTGGTACACACACACTGGAAAACAGCATGGAGGTTCCTCAAAAAGTTGAAAATAGAGCTACCTTATGACTCAGTAATAGCACTGCTGGGTATTTACCCTAAAGATACAAATGTAGTGATCTGAAGGGGCATGTGCACCCAAATGTTTATGGCAGCGATGTCCACAATAGCCAAATTATGGAAGGAACCTAGATGTCCATCAACAGATGAATGGATAAAGAAAATGCGGTGTGTGTATCTATATCTATATCTATATCTATATCTATATCTATATCTATATCTATGAATGATGCAGTCATCAAAAGAAACGAAATCTTGCCATTTGCAATGACAAGGATGGAACTAGAGGGTATTATGTTGAGCGAAATAAGTTCATCAGAGAAAGATACTTATCGTATGATCTCTCTGATATGAGGAATTTGAGAGGCAGGGCGGGAGGTTGTCGGGGGTAGGGAAGGAAAAAATGAAACAAGATGGGATAGGGAGGGAGAAAAACCATAAGAGACTCTTAATCTCACAAAAAAATAAAAAACTGAGGGTTGCTGGGAGTGGGGGAGTAGGGAGAGGGAGGTTGGATTATGGACATTGGGGAGGGTATGTGCTATGGTATGTGCTATGGTAATATTTCTTTTTTTTAGTGTAATTTTTAAATTTTATATTAACATATAGTGTATTATTTTCCCCAGGGGTACAGGTCTGTGAATCATCAGGCTTACACATTTCACAGCACTCACCATAGCACATACCCTCCCCAATGTCCATAATCCAACCTCCCTCTCCCTACTCCCCCACTCCCAGCAACCCTCAGTTTTTTATTTTTTTGTGAGATTAAGAGTCTCTTATGGTTTTTCTCCCTCCCTATCCCATCTTGTTTCATTTTTTCCTTCCCTACCCCCGACAACCTCCCGCCCTGCCTCTCAAATTCCTCATATCAGAGAGATCATACGATAAGTATCTTTCTCTGATGAACTTATTTCGCTCAACATAATACCCTCTAGTTCCATCCTTGTCATTGCAAATGGCAAGATTTCGTTTCTTTTGATGACTGCATCATTCATAGATATAGATATAGATATAGATATAGATATAGATATAGATATAGATATAGATACACACACCGCATTTTCTTTATCCATTCATCTGTTGATGGACATCTAGGTTCCTTCCATAATTTGGCTATTGTGGACATCGCTGCCATAAACATTTGGGTGCACATGCCCCTTCAGATCACTACATTTGTATCTTTAGGGTAAATACCCAGCAGTGCTATTACTGAGTCATAAGGTAGCTCTATTTTCAACTTTTTGAGGAACCTCCATGCTGTTTTCCAGTGTGTGTGTACCAGCTTGCATTCCCATCAACAGTGTAGGAGGGTTCCTTTTTCTCTGCATTCTCGCCAACATCTGTCGTTTCCTGACTTGTTAATTTTAGCCATCCTGACTGGTGTGAAGTGGCACCTCATTGTGGTTTTAATTTGTATTTCCTTGATGCCTAGTTATGTTGAGCCCTTTTTCATGCGTCTGTTGGCCATCTGGATGTCTTCTTTGTAGAAATGTATGCTCATGTCTTCTGCCCATTTCTTGATTGGATTATTTGTTCTTTGGGTGTTGAGTTTAATAAGTTCTTTATAGATTTTGGATACTAGCCCTTTATCTGATATGTCATTTGTGAATATCTTCTCCCATTCTGTCAGTTGGCTTTTGGTTTTGTTGACTGTTTCCTTTGCTGTGCAAAAGCTTTTGATCTTGATGAAGTCCCAATAGTTCATTTTTGCCCTTGCTTCCCTTGCCTTTGGCGATGTTCCTAGGAAGAAGTTGCTGTGGCTGAGTTCAAAGAGGTTGTTGCCTGTGTTCTCCTCAAGGATTTTGATGGATTCCTTTCTCACATTGAGGTCTTTCATCCATTTTGAGTCTATTTTCGTGTGTGGTGTAAGGAAATGGTCCGGTTTCATTCGTCTGCATGTGGCTGTCCAATTTTCCCAACACCATTTGTTGAAGAGACTGTCTTTTTTCCATTGGGCATTCTTTCCTGCTTTGTTGAAGATTAGTTGACCATAGAGTTGAGGGTCTATTTCTGGGCTCTCTATTCTGTTCCATTGATCTATGTCTCTGTTTTTGTGCCAGTAGCATACTGTCTTGATGATGACAGCTTTGTAATAGAGCTTGACATCTAGAACTGTGATGCCACCACCTTTGGCTTTCTTTTTCAACATTCCTCTGGCTATTTGGGGCCCTTTCTTGTTCCATATAAATTTTAGGATTATTTGTTCCATTTCTTTGAAAAAAAAATGGATGGCATTTTGATAGGGATTTCGTTAAATTTGTAGATTGCTTTAGGTGGCATAAACATTTTTTACAATGTTTGTTCTTCCAATCCATGATCATGATCAGGGAACATTTTTCCATTTCTTTGTGTCTTCTTGAATTTCTTTCATGGGTACTTTATAGTTTTCTGAGTATAGATTCTTTGCCTCTTTGGTTAGTTTTATTCCTAGGTATCTTATGGGTTTGGGTGCAATTGTAAATGGGATTGACTCCTTAATTTCTCTTTCTTCTGTCTTGCTGTGGTATATAGAAACGCAACTGATTTCTGTGCATTGATTTTATATCCTGACACTTTACTGAATTCCTGTACAAGTTCTAGCAGATTTGGAGTGGAGTCTTTTGGGTTTTCCACATATAGTATCATATCATCTGCAAAGAGTGATAGCTTGACTTCTTCTTTGCCGGTTTGGATGCCTTTAATTTCTTTTTGTTGTCTGATTGCTGGGGCTAGGACTTCTATTACTATGTTGAATAGCAGTGGTGATAGTGGATATCCCTGCCGTGTTCTTGACCTAGGGGAAAAGCTCTCAGTTTTTCCCCATTGAGAATGATATTTGCGGTGGGTTTTTCATAGATGGCTTTGATGATATTGAGGTATGTACCCTCTATCCCTACACTTTGAAGACTTTTGATCAAGAAAGGATGCTATACTTTGTCAAATGCTTTTTCAGCATCTATTGAGAGTATCATATGGTTCTTGTTCTTTCTTTTATTAATGTATTGTATCATATTGATTGATTTGTGGATGTTGAACCAAACTTGCAGCCCTGGAATAAATCTGACTTGGTCGTGGTGAATAATCCTTTTAATGTACTGTTGGATCCTATTGGCTAGTGTTTTGGTGAGAATTTTCGCATCTGTGTTCATCAAGGATATGGGTCTGTAATTCTCCTTTTTGAAGGGATCCTTGTCTGGTTTTGGGATCAAGGTGATGCTGGCCTCATAAAATGAGTTTGGAAGTTTTCCTTCCGTTTCTATTTTTTGGAACAGTTTCAGGAGAATAGGAATTAATTCTTCTTTAAATGTTTGGTAGAATTCCCCTGGGAAGCCGTCTGGCCCTGGGCTCTTGTTTGTTGGGAGATTTTTGATGACTGCTTCAATCTCCTTACTGGTTATGGGTCTGTTCAGGTTTTCTATTTCTTCCTGGTTCAGTTGTGGTAGTTTATATGTCTCTAGGAATGCATCCATTTCTTCCAGATTGTCAAATTTGCTGGCATATTTTTGCTCATAAAATGTTCTTATAATTGTTTGTATTTCTTTGGTGCTGGTTGTGATTTCTCCTCTTTCATTCATGACTTTATTAATTTGGGTCCTTTCTCTTCTTTTTGATAAGTCTGGCCAGGGGTTTATCAATCCTATAAATTGTTTCAAAGAACCAACTCCTAGTTTCGTTGATTTGTTCTAATTTTTTTTTTTTTACTTTCTATTTCATTGATTTCTTCTCTGATCTTTATTATTTCTCTTCTCCTGCTGGTTTTAGACTTTCTTTGTTGTTCTTTCTCCAGCTCCTTCAGGTGTTGGGTCAGGTTGTGTATTTGAAACCTTTCTTCTTTCTTGAGAAAGGTTTGTATCGCTATATATTTTCCTCTCAGGACTGCCTTTGCTGTGTCCCACAGATTTTGAACTGTTGTGTTTTCATTATCATTTGTTTCCATGAATTTTTTCAATTCTTCTTTAATTTTCTGGTTGACCCATTCATTCTTTAGTAGGATGCTCTTTAGCCTCCATGTATTTGAGTTCTTTCCAACTTTCCTCTTGTGATTGAGTTCTAGTTCCAAAGCATTGTGGTCCGAAAATATGCAGGGAACCATTCCAATCTTTTGGTACCAACTGAGACCTGATTTGTGACCCAGGATGTGATCTATTCTGGAGAATGTTCCATGTGCACTAGAGAAGAATGTGTATTCTTCTGTTCTGTTGCTTTGGGATGGAATGTTCTGAATATACCTGTGATGTCCGTCTGGTCCAGTGTGTCATTTAAAGCCTTTATTTTCTTGTTGATCTTTTGCATAGATGATCTGTCCATTTCAATGAGGGGAGTGTTAAAGTCCCCTACTATTATTGTATTATTGTCAATGTGTTTCTTTGATTTTGTCATTAATTGGTTTATATAGTTGGCTGCTCCCATGTTAGGGGCAAAGATATTTAAAATTGTTAGATCTTCTTGTTGGACAAACCCTTTAAGTATAGTATATTGTCCTTCCTCATCTCTTATTATAGTCTTTGTCTTAAAATGTTATTCATGTGATATAAGGATTGCCACCCCAGCTTTCTTTTGATGTCCATTTTAAATTGTTTTCTACCCCCTCACTTTAAATCTGGAGGTGTCTGGGTTAAAATGAGTTTCTTGTAGACAGCATATCAATGGGTCTTGTTTTTTTTTAATTTTTAATTTTTTTATTTTAATAAACATATAATGTATTTTTATCCCCAGGGGTACAGGTCTGTGAATCGCCAGGTTTACACATTTCACAGCACTCATCATAGCACATACCCTCCCCAATGTCCATATCCCCACCACCCTCTCCCGTCCCCCCTCCCCCCAGCAACCCTCAGTCTGTTTTTTGAGATTGAGTCTTTTATGGTTTGTCTCCCTCCCAATCCCATCTTTTCATTTTTTTCTTTTCCTACCTCCCCCAACCCCCCCACATTGCATCTCCACTTCCTCATATCAAAGAGATCATATGATAGTTGTCTTTCTCCGACTGACTTATTTCACTAAGCATAATACCCTCTAGTTCCATCCACGTCGTTGCAAATGGCAAGATTTCATGTCTTTTGATGGCTGCATAGTATTCCATTGTGTATATATACCACATCTTCTTTATCCATTCATCTGTGGATGGACATCTAGGCTCTTTCCACAGTTTGGCTATTGTGGACATTGCTGCTATAAACATTCGGGTGCACGTGCCCCTTCGGAGCACCACGTTTGTATCTTTAGGATATATACCCAGTAGTGCAATTGCTGGGTCGTAGGGTAGCTCTATTTTCAGTTTTTTGAGGAACCTCCACACTGTTTTCCAGAGTGGTTGCACCAGCTTGCATTCCCACCAGCAGTGTAGGAGGGTTCCCCTCTCTCCGCATCCTCGCCAGCATCTGTCATTTCTTGACTTGTTAATTTTAGCCATTCTGACTGGTGTGAGGTGGTATCTCATTGTGGTTTTGATTTGTATTTCCCTGATGCCGAGTGACGTGGAGCATTTTTTCATGTGTCTGTTGGCTATCTGGATGTCTTCTTTGCAGAAATGTCTGTTCATGTCCTCTGCCCATTTCTTGATTGGATTATTTGTTCTTTGGGTGTTGAGTTTGCTAAGCTCTTTATAGATTTTGGATACTAGCCCTTTATCTGATATGTCGTTTGCAAATATCTTCTCCCATTCTGTCAGTTGTCTTTTGGTTTTCTTAACTGTTTCCTTTGCTGTGCAAAAGCTTTTGATCTTGATGAGATCCCAATAGTTCATTTTTGCCCTTGCTTCCATTGCCTTTGGCGATGTTCCTAGGAAGAAGTTGCTGCAGTTGAGGTCAAAGAGGTTGCTGCCTGCATTCTCCTCAAGGATTTTGATAGATTCCTTTCTCACATTGAGGTCCTTCATCCATTTTGAGTCTATTTTCGTGTGTGGTGTAAGGAAATAGTCCAATTTCCTTTTTCTGCATGTGGCTGTCCAAGTTTCCCAGCACCACTTGTTGAAGAGGCTGTCTTTTTTCCGTTGGACATTCCTTCCTGCTTTGTCAAAGATTAGTTGACCATAGAGTTGAGGGTTTATTTCTGGGCTCTCTATTCTGTTCCATTGATCTATATGTCTGTTTTTGTGCCAGTAGCATACTGTCTTGATGATGACAGCTTTGTAATAGAGCTTGAAATCTGGAATTGTGATGCCACCGACTTTGGCTTTCTTTTTCAATATTCCTTTGGCTATTTGAGGTCTTTTCTGGTTCCATATAAATTTTAGGATTATTTGTTCTATTTCTTCAAAAAAATGGATGGGATTTTGATAGGGATTGCATTAAATGTGTAGATTGCTTTAGGTAGAATAGACATTTTCACAATATTTGTTCTTCTAATCCATGAGCATGGAATATTTTTCCATTTCTTTGTGTCTTCCTCAATTTCTTTCATGAGTACTTTATAGTTTTCTGAGTATAGATTCTTTGCCTCTTTGGTTAGTTTTATTCCTAGGTATCTGATGGTTTTGGGTGCGATTGTAAATGGGACTGACTCCTCAATTTCTCTTTCTTCTGTCTTGTTGTTAGTGTAAAGAAATGCGACTGATTTCTGTGCATTGATTTTATATCCTGACACTTTACTGAATTCCTGTACAAGTTCTAGCAGTTTTGGAGTGGAGCCTTTTGGGTTTTCCACATATAGTATCATATCATCTGCAAAGAGTGATAATTTGACTTCTTCTTTGCCAATTTGGATGCCTTTAATTTCTTTTTGTTGTCTGATTGCTGAGGCTAGGACTTCTAGTACTATGTTGAACAGCAGTGGTGATAACGGACATCCCTGCCGTGTTCCTGACCTTAGCGGAAAAGCTTTCAGTTTTTCTCCATTGAGAATGATATTTGCAGTGGGTTTTTCATAGATGGCTTTGATAATATTGAGGTATGTGCCTTCTATCCCTACACTTTGAAGAGTTTTAATCAGGAAGGGATGCTGCACTTTGTCAAGTGCTTTTTCAGCATCTATTGAGAGTATCATATGGTTCTTACTCTTTCTTTTATTAATGTATTGTATCACATTGATGGATTTGCGGATGTTGAACCAACCTTGCAGTCCTGGAATAAATCCCACTTGGTCGTGGTGAATAATCCTTTTAATGTACTGTTGGATCCTATTGGCCAGTATTTTGGTGAGAATTTTCGCATCTGTGTTCATCAAGGATATTGGTCTGTAATTCTCTTTTTTGGTGGGATCCTTCTCTGATTTTGGGATCAAGGTGATGCTGGCCTCATAAAATGAGTTTGGAAGTTTTCCTTCCGTTTCTATTTTTTGGAACAGTTTCAGGAGAATAGGAATTAATTCTTCTTTAAATGTTTGGTAGAATTCCCCTGGGAAGCCATCTGGTCCTGGACTTTTGTTTGGAGATTTTTTTTTTAAAGATTTTATTTATTTATTTGACAGACAGAGATCACAAGTAGGCAGAGAAGCAGGCAGAGAGGAGAAAGCAGGCTCTCCATGGAGCAGAGAGCCCAATGCAGGGCTCGATCCCAGGACCCTAGGATCATGACCTGAGCCAAAGGCAGAGGCTTTAACCCACTGAGCCACCCAGGCGCCCCATGTTTGGAGATTTTTGATGACTGTTTCAATCTCCTTACTGGTTATAGGTCTGTCAGGTTTTCTATTTCTTCCTGGTTCAGTTGTGGTAGTTTATATGTCTCTAGAAATGTATCCATTTCTTCCAGGTTGTCAAATTTGTTGGCTAGAGTTGCTCGTAGTATGTTCTTATAATTGTTTGTATTTATTTGGTGTTGGTTGTGATCTCTCCTCTTTCATTCATGATTTTATTTATTTGGGTCCTTTCTCTTTTCTTTTTGATAAGTCTGGCCAGGGGTTTGTCAATCTTATTAATTCTTTCAAAGAACCAGTTCCTAGTTTCATTGATTTGTTCTATTGTTTTTTTAGTTTCTATTTCATTGATTTCTGCTCTGATCTTTATGATTTCTCTTCTCCTGCTGGGTTTAGGCTTTCTTTGTTGTTCTTTCTCCAACTCCTTTAGGTGTAGGGTTAGGTTGTGTATTTGAGACCTTTCTTATTTCTTGAGAAAGGCTTGTACTGATATATATTGTCCTCTCAGGACTGCCTTTGTTGTGTCCCACAGATTTTGAACCGTTGTGTTTTCATTATCATTTGTTTCCATGAATTTTTTCAATTCTTCTTTAATTTCCTGGTTGACCCATTCATTTTTAGAAGGATGCTGTTTAGTCTCCATGTATTTGCGTTCTTTCCAAATTTCCTCCTGTGATTGAGTTCTAGCTTCAGAGCATTGTGGTCTGAAAATAAGGAGGGAACCATTCCAATCTTTTGATACCGGTTGAGACCTGATTTATGACCCAGGATGTGGTCTATTCTGGAGAATGTTCCATGTGCACTAGAGAAGAATGTATATTCTGTTGCTTTGGGATGGAATTTTCTGAATATATCTGTGATGGCCATCTGGTCCAGTGTGTCATTTAAGGCCTTTATTTCCTTGTTGATCTTTTGCTTAGATGATCTGTCCATTTCTGTGAGGGGAGTGTTAAACTCCCCTGCTATTATTGTATTACTGTTGATGTATTTCTTTGATTTTGTTATTAATTGGTTTATATAGTTGGCTGCTCCCATGTTAGGGACATAGATATTTAAGATTGTTAGGTCTTCTTGTTGGACAGACACTTTGAGTATGATATAGTGTCCTTCCTCATCTCTTACAGTCTTTGGCTTAAAATCTAATTGATCTGATATAAGGATTGCCACCCCAGCTTTCTTCTGATGTCCATTAGCATGGTACATTGTTTTCCACCCCCTCACTTTAAATCTGGAGGTGTCTTCGGGTCTAAAATGAGTTTCTTGTGGGCAGCATATTGATGGATTTTGTTTTTTTTATCCATTCTGATACCCTGTGTCTTTTGATTGAGGCATTTAGCCCATTAACATTCAGGGTAACTATTGAGAGATATGAATTTATTGCCATTGTATTGCCTGTAAGGTGACTGTTACTGTATATTGTCTTTGTTTCTTTCTGATCTACTACTTTTAGGGTCTCTCTCTGCTTAGAGGACCCCTTTCAATATTTCCTGTAGAGCTGGTTTGGTGTTTGCAAATTCTTTCAGCTTTTGTTTGTCCTGGAAGCTCTTTATCTCTCCTTCTATTTTCAATGATAGCCTAGCTGGATATAGTATTCTTGGCTGCATGTTTTTCTTGTTTAGTGCTCTGAATATATCATGCCAGTTCTTTCTGGCCTGCCAGGTCTCCGTGGATAGGTCTGCTGCCAATCTAATGTTTTTACCCTTGTATGTTACAGACTTCTTTTCCCGGGCTGCTTTCAGGATTTTCTCTTTGTCGCTAAGACTTGTAAATTTTACTATCAGGTGACGAGGTGTGGACCTATTTTTATTGATTTTGAGGGGCATTCTTAGCATCTCCTGGATTTTGATGTTTGTTCCCTTTGCCATATTAGGGAAATTCTCTCCAATAATTCTCTCCAATATACCTTCTGTTCCCCTCTCTCTTTCTTCTTCTTCTGGAATCCCAATTATTCTAATGTTGTGTCATCTTATGGTGTTGCTTATCTCTCGAATTCTCTCCTCATGGTCCAGTATTTGTTTGTCTCTCTTTTGCTCAGCTTCTTTATTCTCTGTCATTTGGTCTTCTATGTCACTAATTCTTTCTTCTGCCTCATTTACCCTAGCAGTAAGAGCTTCCATTTTTTATTGTACCTCATTAATAGCTTTTTTGATTTCAACTTGGTTAGATTTTAGTTCTTTTATTTCTCCAGAAAGGGATTTTATCTCTCCGGAGAGGGTTTCTCTAATATCTTCTATGCCTTTTTCGAGCCAGGCTAGAACCTTGAGAATCCTCATTCTGAACTCTAGATCTGTCATGTTACCAGTGTCCGTATTGATGAGGTCCCCAGCCTTCAGTACTGCCTCTTGTTCTTTTTTTTGTGGTGAGTTTTTCTGCCTTGTCATTTTGTCCAGATAAGATTTGCTTTCTCCTCCTCTGGAATTCCACTGTTCTTGGTGAGTGAAGTTGGTTTTGGCTGGGTTTCTTGTTGATCTTCTGGGGGAGGGGCCTGTTGTAGTGATTCTCAAGTGTCTTTGCCACAGGCGGAATTGCACCGCCCTTGCCAGGGGCCGGGCTAAGTAATCCGCTCGGGTTTGCTTTTGGGAGCTTTTGTTCCCTGAGCGCTTTCCGTAGAGTTCCAGAGGACGGGAATGAAGATGGCGGCATCCCAATCTCTGGCCCGGAGGAGCCCAGAACTTGGGGTCCCGCTCTTCAGTGCACCCTCAGAGAAAAGCGCCCAACCGCCCCACCTCCCTGGCCTGCGGTCGCGCCTGTAGGAAAGCAGTCAATTGCTGGCACTTGGAGAAAAGCACCCAGTCGCTTCCATCCCCGTGGCCTCTGGCCACGCTCCGAGCCCACCCAGCCTGCGACCAGCACAAGGTAACCCCAGGCTGAGAGCTCACTCCTCGGCTTTGTCGCTGTTGCTGGCTTCCCTGCTCTAATACCTGTGGGCTCTGTGGCACTCAGACACCCCCTTCTGTGACCCCGCGGGACCTGGGGTTACACTACCCCACCTGGGCTTCCCCCCGGTTTAGCCTCTGGAGCAATGTCCTTCTGTGGAGCAGACTTTTAAAAGTCCTGATTTTGTACTCCGTTGCTCCACCGCTTGCTGGGAGCCGGCCTCTACCCCCCACGGTCTGTCTTCCCGTCGCTTTGGATTCACTTCTCCGCAGGTTCTACCTTTCAGAAAGTGATCAATTTTCTGTTTCTGGAATTGTTGCTCTTCTTCTCTTCGATTTCCCATTGGATTTGTAGGTGTTCACAATGGTTAGATAAGCTATCTAGCTGATCTCCTGCTACTCTATGCCGTCTCAGCCTGCTACTTCTCCACCATCTTGACTCCTCAGTCTTGTTTTTTTTTTTTTTTTTATCCATTCTGATACCCCGTGTCTTTGATTGGGGCATTTAGCCCATATACATTCAAGGTAACTATTGAAAGATATTAATTTAGTGCCATTGTACTGCCTGTAAGGTGACTGTTACTGTATATTGTCTCTGTTCCTTTCTGGTCTATTTCTTTTATGCTCTCTCTTTGCTTAGAGGACCCTTTTCAATATTTCCTGTAGGGCTGGTTTGGTGTTTGCAAATTCTTAGAAACTTTTTATCTCTCCTTCTATTTTCAATGACAGCCTAGCTGGGTATAGTATTCTTGGCTGCATGTTTTTCTCATTTAGTGCTCTGAGTATATCATGCCAGTCCTTTCTGGCCTGCCAGGTCTCTGTGGATAAGTCTGCTGCCAATCTAATATTTCTACTCTTGTATGTTACAGGCCTCTTGTCCTGAGCTGCTTTCAGGATTTTCTCATTGTCACTAAGACTTGTAAGTTTTATTATTAGATGATGGGGTGTGGACCTATTTTTATTGATTTTGAGGGATGTTCTCTGTGTCTCCTGGATTTTGATGCTTGTTCCCTTTGCCATAATAGGGAAATTACCTATTATAATTTGCCCCAATATACCTTCTGCCCCCCTCTCTCTTTCTTCTTCTTCTGGGATCCCAATTATTCAAGTATTATTTTTCTTATGGTATCACTTATCTATCAAATTCTCCCTTCATGGTCCCCTAGTTGTTTGTCACTTTTTTTCAGCTTCTTTATTCTCCATCAGTTAGTCCTCTGTATCACCAATTCTCTCTTCTGCATCATTTATCATAGTGGTAAGAAACTCCATTTTTTATTGCACCCCACTAATAGTTTTTTTTTTTTATTTCAACTTGGTTAGATTTTAGTTCTTTTATTTCTCCAGAAAGGGATTCTCTAGTGTCCTCCTGTGCTTTTTTTTCAAGCACAGCTAGCACCTTGATAATCATCATTCTGAACTCTAGTTCTCACATATTACTAATGTCCATATTGATTAGGTCCCTATGCTTTTGGTACTGCCCCTTGTTGCTTTTTTTTGATGATGATTTTTCTGCCTTGTCATTTTATACAGATATGAATAGATTAATGAGAGAACAAAATACTAAAAGGGTGGCAAAGACCCCAGAAAAATATATGCTAACCAAATCAAAAGAGACCTGAAACCTGGGGGAGAAGAAAGGGGGAAAAATAAAAAATATATATATTAGACAGGTGAATTGAACAGAGCCACCCACTTGATTTTCTGTGTATTCTGCTCTCTTAGAAGAAACTACATCCCTAAATTTTAAATTAAAAAAATATATATATACACACACATATATACACACACACACACACACACACACACATACAAGAAAATAAGAGTAACCATGATGAACAGATGGAATATGATAGTAAAGATGAAAATTGAAAAAGATTCTAAAAAAGGAATTGATAAGATAAGTTGGTTGGAAAAAGAAAAAAAAGAGGGGACAGTATGATCAGTCTGGAGATTTGAACAAAGCAATGCACTAGGTTTAGGGTATATTTTGATCTCTAGAAGAAATTGTATCCCAAAATTTTAAAGAAAAGAACCCTATTTGTATACCAAAAATAAGGTTAAATACAATGAAGGGATAAAATATGACTATAATAATGAAAATTTTAAAAGATTTTTTATTTTTATTTTTATTTTTTATTTTTTATAGATTTTATTTATTTATTTGACAGAGAGAGATCACAAGTAGACAGAGAGGCAGGCAGAGAGAGAGGGGGAAGCAGGCTCCCTGCGGAGCAGAGAGCCTAATGTGGGGCTTGATCCCATGACCCTGAGATCATGACCCGAGCTGAAGGCAGAGGCTTAACCAACTGAGCCACCCAGGCGCCCCTAAAAAGAGTTTTAAAAAAGATATTGATAAGATAAAATAGTTAAATGTTAAAAGAGGAAAGAGGAAAAGTTAAAAAAATAGAGTAAGAAAAAAATAAAATTAAGGAAATTTAACTTTGGAAGACTAAAGGATCATGGGGTAAAAGCCTTGAATTCTATGCGTTGCTTTCCCCTAGCTCTGGAGTTCTGCAGTTCTCATTGATTGGTAAGCTTGGTCTTGGCTGGATATTCTTGCTGATCTTCTGGGGGAGGGGCCTGTTGCAGTGATTCTCAAATGTCTTTGCCAAGGCAGAATTGCACCGCCCTTGCCAGGGACCAGGCTAAGTAATCTGCTCTGGTTTGCTCTCAGGAGCTTTTGTTCCCTGAATGCTTTCTGTAGAGCTTTAGAGGACAGGAGTGAAAATGGCGGCCTCCAAATCTCCAGCCCCACAGGAGCCAAGAGCTTGGGGCCCCAATCCTCAGTGCACCCTCAGATAACAGCAGTCAATCACTCCCATCTCCCTGGTCTCCAGCCGCAGTCCGAGTTCACCTGCCTTGTGACTGAGTGTTTCTATCTCTGGTGCATGGCCCCATTTGGAGTCTCCAAACCCAGCAGATTCCTGCTGCACACTCCCCTGCCGCTCTTCCTCAGGGGGAAGGAAGCGGTGTCTCCAGATCTACCACTTGTGGGGTCCCTGCTCAAACAGTAGTGGTCCGATTGTGCTTTGGATCACGGGAATAGGCTGAAAGCCTATTCCTCAGCTCTGTTTCTGCAGCTGGCCTCCCCACATCAGTACTTGGCAGCTCTGCCACACTCAGACACCCCTGATCTTTCTGTGACCCACAGGACCTGAGAGTACACTGTCCCCATGAGGACTCCACCCCTGCTTAGTCTCTGGAGCAACGTCCCTCAGTGATGCAGACTTCTACAAGTTCTGATTTTGTGCTCCACTGCTCTACCGCTTGCCAGGAGCTGGCCTCTCCCCCTGTGGTCTATCTTCATGTTGCTTTGGATTCTCTTCTCCGCACATCCTACCTTCCAGAAAGTGGTCAATGTTGTGTTCTTAGAATTGCTGCTCTTCTTCTCTTCTATCTGCTGTTGAGTTTGTAGGTGTTTGGAATGTTTTGATAACTATCTAGCTGAATTCCAGGGACCTAATGATATTTCAGTCTCCTACTCCTCTGCCATCTTACTTCCTTGAAATTAAAATATCTTTTTTTGATGGCTGAGTAATATTCCATTGTATGTATGTAGCTGTGTGTGTGTGTGTATACACATATACACACACACACACACACAGCCACATACACATATATATTCTTTTTCCATTTTTTTGTTTTATTTTATTAACATATAATGTATTATTTGCTTCAGGGGTACAGGTCTGTGAAGTTCAGTTTTACACAATTCACAGCACTCACTATAGAGCACACCCTTCCCAATTTCCATAACCCAGTCAACCCACCCCCTCACCCCCCTCCCATCCAGCAACCCTTAGTTGGTTTCCTGAGATTAAGAGTCTCTTATGGTTTGTCTCCCTCACTGGGCCCATCTTATTTCATTTTTTCCCCTCCCTTCCCCCCAAAGATCCCCAGCCCTGCCTTTCAAATTCCTCATATTGGAGAGATCATATGATAATTGTCTTTCTCTGATTGACTTATTTGGCTTAGCATAATACCCTTCAGTTCCATCCACATTATTACAATGGTAAGATTTCAGTTTTTTTTAATGGCAACATAGTATTCCACTGTATATATATACCACATCATCTTTATCTATTAATCTGTTGATGGACATCTAGGTTCTTTCCATAGTTTGGCTATTTTGGACATTGCTACTATAAACATTTGGGTGCACATACCCCTTTGGATTACTACATTTGTATCTTTAGGGTAAATACCCAGTAGTGTGATTGCTGGGTCGTAGGGTAGCTCTATTTTCAACTTTTTGAGGAACATCCATACTGTTTTCCAGAGTGGCTGCACCAGCTTGCATTCCCACCAACAGTGTAGGAGGGTTCCCCTTTCTCTGCATCCTCATGAACATCTGTCATTTCCTGACTTGTTAATTTCAGCCATTCTGACTGGTGTGAGGTGGCACCTCACTGTGGTTTTGATCTGTATTTCCCTGATGCCGAGTGATGTTGAGCAGTTTTTTCTGGTGTCAGTTGGCCATTTGATTGTCTTCAAAGTACAAAGTAGAAGTTAGGAACAGGACTGACTAAGGATGTGAAATTTTATTAACCGAATAGGCATCCTTAGGCAATTCATTCTTTTTTTTTTTCTTTTTTAAGATTGTATTTATTTATTTGAGAGAGAGAGAGAGAGAGAGAACAGCAGGGGGAGCAGTAAGCAAAGGTACAGGGAGAAGCAGGCTCACCTGAGCAGTGAGCCCAACACATGCCCTATCCCAGGACTCTGGGATCCTGACCTGAGCTGAAGGCAGCTGCTTAACTGATGGAACCACCCAGGTACTCCCTTAGGCAATGCATTCTTAATAAATATATGAAAATGTAAATATCACTTGAAGCAAAACCTTCCAACTTCCAAGATCTAGTCTCAAAATTGGACTCACTTTCTAAATTCTCTTTAGAAAAAAGTCTGCCATATTCAAAGAACTTCATAGAACTTGCCATAAAAACTTGCTTCTATTCATCTGCTAACACCTCTGAATCTCTCAATTACCTTGTGTGTCTATTGCTCTATTTAGGGACGATGTCTTACTCTGTTCCACGTGGCACGCAGCACTGGGCAGCATTCATGATGCGACCAGTACTGGTATCTAATAGTTCTATTGTGCTTACCATTTACAAAGCACTTGTTTATAATAAGTAATTCGTGTGAAATCAAATGGTTAGAAGTTAAAATATGATGAAATAGACTGAAAAGGATTAGGCAACCAACCGAAACTCATAGGTAAGAAAAACCTTCCCTGTTTTTATCCTGCTGAGCTATGGAGGCTCAGGAAATGGTACCGAGTTTACATCTCTTGGACATTCAATGTGTACTGTAGCATATTAAAGACTTTGTGAAGTCCTGAAACAAAGAAATGTGTCAAATATTAGCCCCCAAAGTCTTCAAATACATTTAGCTTCTATCTATCTGTCTATATCTCTCTCTATCATCTTTCTTTTTTCCAGACTGTGAGTTATTATCCAACCAAATACTAGCATTTCTAGTGGGAATTGCTGTAAGTGATGAGCATCAAATTCAAACTCTATACTCCTTCTTGCCCTTAACTTCCTAGCAGTGTTTCATTATGTGAAGTGCATTGAGAAAAAATAGCCTCAATTTTCTCATAGCTAAAAAGAAATTGAGTGTTCCAGATTAGCTTGTTCCTACCCAAAAGCTCTCTAGGTGGAGAACTTGTCTTTGTCTCTTCTTATGCTTCAGCCAAACTGACTATCTTCCAAAAACAGTCCAAAATGAAAATTCCCACTTCCTCCTTGTTCCTGTGACTCTTCCTGGGGAATCCAAGAGGGCTGGCAACAGTGCTGGGAGCGCCCTCTCTCTGTGCACTGGCCATGTAGCTCAGACACAGTGCAGGCCATTCATGAAGCTCACTCTGATGGCTGGCTCCTCTCACTTTGGTTTTATCATGTGTTCAGAATGTCTTTGTGTATTCAATTAGAGATCTGTTGTGTGGCATCTGTCAAAACTCTCAGCTGTATGGCTAGAACTCAGAAGATATGCTCTGAAAAGTTAAACGTTCTCTGAAAATGGACAGAAGGGCAAGAGAGGATTCTGGATCACATGATTTATCTTTCGAATGGCAGCTATAATGATCAGAAGTCCTTTATCCCTTAGGGTGGGAACACAGAGGATCCCTCCATCACTGGGTGAAACATTTCTGAGTGACCAGGTTCCTTACAGCTGCCTTCACGTCCTTGTTCCTGAGGCTGTAGATGATGGGGTTGAGCATGGGGATCACTACCCCATAGAAAAGGGGAATGAGCTTGTCTGAAAGGTCTTGTTTGTCTGCCCCCAGGGGATCCTTAGACTTGGGCTTCCCATACATGAAAAATAAGGTCCCATAGAAGATGACCACCACAGTGAAGTGGGCAGAGCAGGTGGAGAAGGCCTTTCTCCTCCCCTCAGCTGAGGGGATCCTCAGGATGGTAACAATGATGAACACATAGGAGACAAAAATGAGCAGAACTGGGACCCCCAGTAAGACCACATTGGTCACCCCCATGCTGATCACATTGATGGAGATGTCAGTACAGGCCAACTTTAGGACAGCCAGTAGCTCACAGGCAAGGTGGTTGACGACGTTGTTCCCACAGAAAGGCAGCTGAATTGTCAAAGATGTGTGTACCACAGAAGCCGTACCACCAATAGCCCAGGAGCTGACAGCCATGGGGACATAGGCAGCCTTGCTCATGACCACGGGATACCTAAGGGGGTTACATATGGCCACATAGCGATCAAATGCCATCATGCTCAGAAGCACACACTCTGTGGCTCCCATGGCAAAGGAGAGAAACATCTGCACGGCACAGGCTGAGAAGGAGATGGTTTTCCTGGGAGTCAGGAAGCCGTCCAGGGCTAGAGGGATGGAAGAGGTTGTGTAGCAGATGTCCAGGAAGGAGAGGTTCCCCAGGAAGAAGTACATGGGTGTGTGCAGGCGAGAGTCAAGGATGGTCACCAGGATGAGGACCCCGTTGCCCAGCAAGATGACCAGGTACATTAGGAGGATGAGCACAAAGAACATTTTCTCCAGCTTTGGGTAGGCTGAGAGGCCCATGATGATAAAACTTGTCACAGGGGAAGATGAATTGGCTTTTTCCATGTGCTATCCCTTCTGTCATCAGCCAAGGACAAATGCAGCACAGGAGGCTTTCTTGAGGAGGTCTCAGGCATCTTCTACACCATCACTCTGTGCTACAGAACAGGACAACATATGTGCATAAGAGATAAATGAGTGAAAGAGACAGTAGGTAGGAATGTGGTTAGATCTTAGATGGGGGATGGTCAGGGTTGGAAGATGGCTTACAAATACTGCACTGAGGCCCAGAGAGGGGAAGTGACCTGTCCAAGTCTTCTGAGCAAGGTGGTGATAGAGACAGGACCTGAGCCCAGCAGAGCTAATCCCCAGTCAAGGAGGGCATTTCCTCTGCTCTATGATGAGTGTGGGAAAATGTTGTAAATTACTTCTTTTTGATGTAAATGCATAGAAATTTCCCTTAATCTGGGCTTTCTTAGATTGTTAAGAGAGGAGAATCCCCAAGCTGATTGTGTTCTTGCAACTACCAAAGTTTAACCTCGTTAAATTTGGTTACATTTGGAAGAACCTGTTTAAAAGTGCTAATCCCCATGGAGACAGAATAAAGCCTAGGTAAAAGTTCAACCATAAGAGCGATCCTTCCTTAACTGCCCACCCTCAGCAACAGACTTGACCTTTGTCAGAATTGGGATCTGCCTATTCTCATACATATTAAAGGCAATATGTGGGGGAGGTTCCCTCACGGGGAAGAATTCATGAAGGCCACAGAAGGAGTCATTGGAGTGAGTGAACCCACACTATGGGATGACAGCCATGCAGCTTACTGACCAGTTAACTCAGTTCTTAGTAACCGGGCAGACTGTAAGTTATCAGACAGCAGGATGTATGGCATTAACATCTAATCCCAGCGCATTAGAGTATTGGTGACATTCTTAGTCAGGGATGACTAAGGAATGTTTTTTTCTTTTTTCCTTTTCATGTTTATATTGTATTCTTGTGTAGTATTCTGGCTCTCTGCCTCCCTTTTTGGGTTCCCTGCAAGCAGTTAGCTTATGGGAAGACTTGCATGCCTTTAGAGGATTTACAAACTCTCAGCAACAATCGCCAGACTCCGTATTCAGAATTCTCATTTGTAATATTTCTATAGGTTTTTCTTAATTGCAGTGGTGTATACACACGTATATGTGTGTGTGTGTGTGTCATGAGTATGTGTGTGTGTGTAAACTTGTGTGTGTGGGCTTGGACAGAGGGTAGACAACGAGTGGTTAATATTAATGAACATGTATTCTGTGCCATATTCTTTGAAACAAGCCACGGAGAAGACAGTGTCCTTCAGGTGTCATAGGTGAAAGTAAGCAAAGCTCAGAGGAGCCAAAGATTTGGTTCTTAAGATTGAACGGCAGAGCCCGAGTTGGATCATGGGCCCCAAATCTGGGTTCTCACCACGGAATAGCTGCCACACTGTCTTGCACAGATGTTAGAGAGAGTCTGTCTCTGCAGTACCAGCTCTGTGTGCTCTCTGCTCTGTCTCATAGCCCAGTGTGCTCTTGCCTCAGTCATGGTTGGAGTTTATGTCCAGGCAGAGTGACTCCCACACTGGACTGACCCCAGACTTTGTCAGCCTCAGCACAAGTGACACTTGGGGCTGGAGAGTTCCTTGTTGTGCAGGGCTGTCCTGTGCATCAGAGGATGTTTAGGACCATCCCTGACCTTTGCCCACGTGCTACCAGTAGCACCTGTTCCTTGAGCTGTGACCACCAAGTGTGTCTCCAGACACTGCCAAATGTTTCCGGGAGGAGAAGGAGGTACAAGTTGTGCCCTGCAGAGGAGCATTGCTCTGAGCCAGGAGAGGTCTCCCCCATGATGCAACCATGGGTTTCATGGTATTTTCTGTGCAGGCCTAGGGCCCTTCCCCCATCCCTCAATTCAGCACGTAAGGGTGTTCCCATCTGTTCAGTGCAGTCCCACTCTGGGTGCTCCACCATGAACCTCTGCCCCAACTTATCTCCCACGCCTCCCGTGGCTCTTCCAGCCCCTTCCTTCTCCCAAGAAAGGCATAGGAAACACTGCAGTCCATGCCACAAGCAGGATTCAAAACTGATAAAGATATGCTGTGGCTGGAGAGGCCAAGGAGAGTGGCTTCTGTTAGAGAAGCCATCCTCCAGAGCTGTACACACAGAAGCTTCTTCCCATGAGCAGTGTGCTGTGGGCGTGAGTGATGCACAGGATTTGACCCACGTGAGAGCTTCAGCCCCGGAAGTCCTTAGTGCCCACCATATTAAAGTTGCTGAACGAAAGGTAGTTCAATTGAAATGAATGGAATCGCTAGGAGGATCTTGCACACTGAGCCCAGATATGTAGGACCTGTCCCTGCCTGGGACATAGATATTCCATGTAGCTTGAGCAAGTTCCAGGCTTCGATTTTCCTGTATGCATCATGAAAACGCTCCCAGGGCATCCCAATTCTGTCATGGAGTGCCCAGCGCTGTCCTCACCAGGCAGGGAGCAGTCTTGGGTAAAGGTTACAGTCCCCTCCTTTGGCTGTGTGTGTGTGTGTGTGCGTGTGTGTGTGTGTGTGTGTGTGTGTGTGAGAGAGAGAGAGAGAGTGTGTGTGTGTGTGTGTGTGTGTGTGTGAAGATGTCATCTGAATGCTTGTTTTCCCATCAAGATATGGCCAGCAGGAAATAGTGCCATGTCAGGCTTTGGAGGAGACTCAGAATGGAGGAAAACAGAGAGCTCTGACACCTATACGCCCCAGGTGGACTGGAGTCCACCTGGACTGTGAGAGCAGGAAAGGAAGGGAAGCTCTTACCTTTGTGGCTGCATCCTACAGGTGTGACACCTGGGTCTGGTCACTACTCATCTCTGGAGCCATCAGGCATCTGAGAAAAGAAAGGGAACAGAGGCTCCTGGGTGACACAGTTGGATAAGCAGCTACGTTTAGTTCAGGTCATGATCTTGGGATCCTGGGATCGAGTCCCACACAGGGTTCCCTACATGGTGGGGAATCAGCTTATCTCCCTCTCCCACTTCCCCTCCCCACCACTCATGCTCTCTCTCTCTCTCAAATAAATAAATAAAATATTAAAAAAAAAGAAGAGAACGCAATGCTGTCCAGAGCCTCATGCATTGTCCAACAGCCTCTCCAGAGAACAGTTTGCATAGAAGAACAGAAACTTAAAAAACCTATATAACTCAGCAATTCCACCTCTAAGCTTTTAGAAAAAATTCTAAAGGAACAATGAGAATGGAGGGCCAGTGTCTCTCAATAAAGACATTCATCACAGTCATATTATGAATGAATACAGGAAACAAAATAACTCTCTACCAATAAATACCTAATGGTGTACTTCATCTAATGGAATTTTAGACATTTAAGTTATATTTATAATTTTTACACAGCGGCATCATTACACTTCAGTAATAAATGAGAGAATGCAAAATTGTACACAGTGGTTTGATCTCAATTAGGTTAGCAATATATTTGATTAAAAGTGACTGAAAAGAAGTTATAGCAAAATCAATAGGGATTCCTCTTTATACCTCTTCAATATTACCAGATTTTCTTTTTTTTTTTTAACTTTTTAATTATTTTGAGAGAGAGAAAGAGAGCAGTTGTGTGAGTGGGTTGGGGAATGGAGGGGCAGGTGGATTTCAAGCAGACTCCTTACTGAGCTCAGAACCCGAAGCAGGCTCAGTCACACAACCATGAGATCATGAGCTAAGCTAATATCAATAGCAGGAAGCTTAACCACAGGAGACACCCAGGTGCCCCGATATTATCAAATTTTCTAATACATTGCGTGGAAATTTGTATTCAGGGAAAACCATTCTCGATAAGATAATGTCCCTCACTCACAGTTTGCTTTCCAAAGCTTCAGTTCCTGCCCTGCCACCACCTCTAACTATGGTTTGGAGCAGAAGATAGTGTTTCTGACCTGTGGTCACAAGGTCAAGAGTAGCCTTATGTTGCATCTCAATGTCTAGGTCACTTACCTCACTGTGGCTCATCATGTGGCCATTTTTCACCTTGCATTGTCACAGGATGAAAGGGAGTCCAGTGTAATAAGATACTGTGAGAGAGAGACCACGTTCACATAATTTTATTATGGGATGTTGTTATAATTATTGTATGTTATTATTGGTTATTGTTTTTTTTTCTTTTTAATTTTTTTATTTTAATAAACATATAATGTATTTTTATCCCCAGGGGTACAGGTCTGTGAATCGTCAGGTTTACACATTTCACAGCACTCATCATAGCTTATTGGTTATTGTTAACCTCTCACTGTGTCAGATTTGTAAATTAAACTGTATCAAAGGCACGTGTATATAGGAAGAAACAGGATACATAGAGTGCAGTACTATCTGTGGTTTGAGGCATCCACTGGGGGTCTTGGGAGGTATCCCCATGAATAAGGAGTAGAAAGAAAGTGAGGAGAACAGAACTAGCCACAGACTGGGCATCACAGACAGGGATGGGTCCCAGCTTGCCTGTCTGCTCACCCTCTGACCCCGTGAAAGGCTCAGTTTTCTGGGAAGTCTCAGCAGGATGGGGTGGAAATCAGGCTGCCTTCTTCCCAGGACTCTGGGCTCCTCCCAGGGAGGATGGAACAGCAGTGTCAGGGCAGGGCTTGGTCAGTGGTGAGCTCTGTAGAGCAGGAGGGACTGCCTGGGCTTAGCCTCAGCTGTTCCTCCCTGCTCCAGCATCAGCTGCTCACAGCTGGTTGCAGCTGGAAGGTGCTTGGAGCAGAGGCAGGGGGAGGAGGAAAGTCCATCTTTGGAAAATGCTCTGCAAAAGTCATGGCCACCGAGCTTGTCCCCATCACAGCCCAGCGCTTCCCACCTGCATCCTGTTTGCAGCCACTTCTCCGAGTCTTCTGATCTCAGAGCCAATTCTCAGCTCCTCACTGTGCCCTGGGCCAGACCCTGGATCCCAGAGAAGGACCCCAGACACTCTCCTGCTGGACTTCTTTCACCTCTGAGACCCTGTGTCTTCTTTTTCCCCATACAGCCCTGTGGAAACTCTAGGTTCTGGTGGGGTTTCTCTCACATCCTTCCTCCTAGATGTGCAGGCTAACTGGGTGTCTCAGCTACAGACTCTTCATGGAGAGGACCTGTCATCCTGGTCTGAAGCCCTGAAATCCCACAGGTACATCTTCCCCAGCAGAGAAAGGAGTCCTCAAGAAGGAGCTGTGAACTCCTACAGGGACCCTGTCAGTCCCAGAAGCAATTTAAAGTTTGGAATGTCAAATGCACACAGGGTACAGGCCCTATACATACCTGGGGCCTCCAGGGACCATCTCCCTGTCCCAATTAGAGATAACGACTGGGACACGGTCACCTGGAGATGGAGAAGAGTGTATAGCAGATGCTGGTTTCCTCCTGAGCTTTCCCTGGGCTCCCAGAGAAGCCGGTGCTCCATTCAGAGCCAGAGTATGTTGTCCCCCTGCTGAGTCCTAGACATCCAGAATGGAGAGGCAGGACACACGTCTCACAACAGCAGCAGCAGAACTGGCTACACTGAGTGAGATGCTCCCATGTGCCAGGCACTGTGACAGACATTTCACAAACCTTCATTTTCACATTTCCTCCACTTCCTCACCAGCACATGTTATTTCTTGTGATATTGATTCTTGGCATTCTGACTTGTGTGAGGTGGTATCTTACTGTCGGTTTAATTTGCATTTCCCTGATGATAGTGATGTTGAGCATCATTTCATGTTTCTTTTAGCCCTCTGCAGGTCATCTTTGGAGAAATGTCTATTCAGATCCTCTGCCCATTTTTTATCAGATTATTTGTTTTCTTGGTGTTGAGTTGTACGTTTTATTTATATATTTTGGATACTATCCAAATATATTGTTCGTAATTAACTTCTCTCATTCAGTAGGTTGCCTTTTCGTTTAGCTGATGGTTTCTTCACTATGCAAAAGCTCTTTAGCTTGATGAAGTCCAAGAGTTTATTTTTGCCTTTGTTTTCCTTGTCTGAGGAGACCTTTCCTGAAAAATGTTGTTGAGGCTGATGTGCATGAGATTGTTGCCTGTGTTTTCTTTTAGGAGTTTTATGGTCAGGTCTTACCTTTTGGTCTCTACTCCACTTTTATTTCACATCTGTGTAAGACAAAAGAAAGTAGTCCAGTTTTTATTCTTTTGGATGTAGTTCTCCAGGTTTTTCAACACAATTTACTGAAGAGACTGTCCATTGTGTATTCTTATCTCCTTTGTTATGGACTAATTGATGGGATAAGCATGGGTTTATTTTTGGTGGTTATCTCTGGTGGTTATCCTCTGACATGTGTCTATTTTTGTATCAGCATCCAAGTGTTTTGATTACTATAGCTTTGTAGTATAGCTTGAAATGTGCTATTATGTCCCTAGGTTCTTATTCCAGGGAACAGAATTTAAAAGGTTAAACAATTTACCAAAGGCCTCATCTTTTGTGAATGACAGAGCTTGTTTTAGTCTCAATACATCTGATTCTGTTTATCACCATTGATTTCTTCCTCCTCCTCGATTCATCTTCATGAGTATCATCCCATTAGGAGGCGTTCCTTGTACCTGAATAAAAATTTTAAAGGTGTAAATGAATATAGAATAAAAAGTAATCTCCTTTTTTGTCACATTATTATGTTCCCTCGAGGCAACCAATGTTAGCAATGTCCTTGTGCTTTTTTTCCCCAGAGATATTCTATGGATATTGTTGAGTGAGAAAAGCAAGATATTAAGACAGTGACAAGTTTTGCACAACAGTGCTCTTTTTTAATATCCTGATTTTCTCACTGAACAATATATCTTGGGTATATGTATCTGCAAGATAGATGTGTAATACTGCCTCTTTTGAAAAAGTATTTATTTATTTATTTGAGAGAGAGAGAGACAGAGATACCTTGGGTGGGGGATGGGCAGAGGAAGAGGGAGAAGAAGACTCCTGCCTGAACGGGGAGCCCCATTCAGGGCTTCTTCCCAGGACCCTGAGCTCATGATTTGAGCCCAAGGTATATGCTCAACCAACTGACCCAGACAATATACTGTCTTGTTCTTTTAAATGGATGCATATATTCTGTTTAAGTTTGTGCCATCATTTAATTAACCAGTGTAGTAGTGATGGTCATTTAGATCTTCCAAACTTTTGCAATCTTATGCTGTTATAATCAATGCTACAACAAATTTCCTTATGAACTCATAATTTAGCACATCATAAAAATATTCCTGTTTCTGTACATCTGTAATTTTGTTAGGTATTAACAAATTTACACATTCCTGTCATTAGCATGTCTGAACATGTCTGTTTTCCACACTCTGCTAACATAGTAGTTTAGTCTCAAGAACTCTTTTTGGTCTTTACAATCTGAAAGATGAGAAGTGGTATCACATATTTAATAATTTAGGAATTTAACATGTGAAAAGTAACACAGATATGTAAATGCATATGGAAGTACATCAAACTAATAGATTTAATTTAAAGACTAATAAAGTAATAATCAACTAATTTAAGAAGTAGAACATTGCCAGTACCTTGAAAGCTCCCTGGATATTCCTGCCCAATCTATCCTCTCCCTCTTCTCCCAGAGATAACCACATTGCTGATGAGTTAAATCATTTCCTTGCTTTTCTTGAGTTTTGTGACCAACATCCTTAAACAGTATAGTCTTGGCTTTCCTCTCTCTAAACTCAATATAGGGACGCCAGGGTGGCTCAGTTAGTCAAGTGCCTGCTTTTGGCTCAGGTCATGAACCCAGGGTCCTGGGATGGAGTCCCACAAGGGTCTCCTTGCTCAGCAGGGAGCCTGCTTCTCCCTGTGCCTGCAGCTCCCCCTGCTTGTGTTCCTGCTCTCTCTAACAAATAAATAAACAAAATCTTAAAAAAACCCCACAATAACCCTCAATGTCAGTTGAACCCTTATGTTTTCTTTTTTTTTAAATAAAGATTTTATTTATTTATTTGACAGAGAGAGAGATCACAAATAGGCAGAGAGGCAGGCAGAGAGTAGAGAGAGAGGGGGAAGCAGGCTCCTCGCTGAGCAGAGAGCCCGATGCGGGGCTTGATCCCAGGACCCTGGGATCATGACCTGAGCTGAAGGCAGAGGATTTAACCCACTGAGCCACCCATGTGCCCCAGTTTTCTTTTTGTCTTGATTCCTTAGTCAATATTATGTTTGCTAGACTCATTAATATTTACGAGTATGGCTAAATTCAATAATTTGTATTGCTAAATTCCATTATATGAATGTAGCACAGTTTATTTATACATTTTATGTTGATGGATCATTGGGTTGCCTCCTAGTTGAATGCTGCTACAAATATTTTATACACTTCTCCTTGATACACGTATTTCCAACTGTCCTGTTTACATTCGTGACCCACCCTTTCTCCAGTGATGTGTAATACATCACGTGTGTTATATATCAAATCTCCAAACATGCATGTGTCCATTTCTGGGATTTCTCTTCTTTTTTAAAATTATATTTTATTTAAATTCAATTAATAACAGATAGTGTATTATTAGTTTCAGAGGTAGAGTTCAGGGATTCATCAGTTGCATATAATACCCAGCTCTCATTACATCAGGTGCCCTCCTTAATGCCCATCACCCAGTTACCCCATCCCTCCACCCACTGCCCCTCTTATAACCCTCAGTTTGTTTCCTGTAGGTTAGAGTGTCTTATAGTTATATCTCTTATAGAGTTTCCCTCTCCACTTTTGTCTTATTTTATTTTTCCTCCTTTCTTCTATGAACCTGTGTTTTGTTTCTTGAAATCCACATGTGGTGAAGTCATAGGATAATCGTCTTTCTCTGATTAACTTATTTTGCTTAGGAAAATACCCCCTAGTTCCATCCACATTATTGCAAATGGTAAGATTTCTTTTTTTGATAGCTGAGTAATATTCCATTTTATGTGGTATATACATATACATACATACATACATGTATGTATGTGTGTGTGTGTGTGTGTGTGTGTGTGTATGTGTGTATAAATCTATCTATCTATCTTCTTTTCTATTCTTCTATTGATGGATGTCTGGGCACTTCCCATTATTTGGCTATTGTGGACATTGCGGCTATAAACACTGGGGTACAGTTACCCCTTTGGATCACTACGTTTGTGTCTTTAGGGTAAATAGCCAGTGGTGCGGTTGCTGGGTCGTAGGGTAGCTCTATTTTCAACTTTTTGAGGAACATCCATACTGTTTTCCAGAGCGTGCACCAGCTTGCATTCCCACCAACAGTGTAGGGGGGTTCCCCTTTCTCCACATCCTCGCGAATATCTGTCATTTCCTGACTTGTTAATTTTAGCCATTCTGACTGGTGTGAGGTAGCCCGTCATTGTCCCTTTGATCTGTATTTCCCTGCTGCTGGGTGATGTTAAGCTGTTTTTCTGGTGTCTGTTGGCCATTTGGTTGTCTTCTTTGCAGAAATGTCTGTTCATATCTTCTGCCCGTTTCTTGACTGGATTATTTGTTCTTTGGGTGTTGAGTTTGATAAGTTCTTTATAGATCTTGGCTACTAGCCCTTTATCTGAAAAGACATTTGCAAATACCTTCTCCCATTCTGTAGGTTGTCTGTTGGTTTGTCGACTGTTTCCTTTGCTATGCAAAAACTTTTTAATCTTGATGAAGTCTTAGTACGCCACTTTTGCTTTTGTTTCCCTTACCTTAGAAGACATATCTAGCAAGAAGTTGCTGCATCCGAGATTGAAGAGGTTGCTGCCTATGTGTTCTCTTCTAGGATTTTGATGCATTCTTGTTTTACATTCAGGTCTTTCATTCGTTTTGAATTTATTTTGTGTATGGTGTAAGAAAAAGGTCCAGTTTCATTCTTCTCCGTGTGGCTGTCCAATTTCCCCAACACCATTTGTTGAACAGGCTGTCTTTATTTCCACTGGACGGTCCTTCCTGCTTTGTCAAAGATTAGTTGATGTTAGAATTGAGGGTCCATTTCTGGGTTCTCTATTCTCTTCCACTGGTCTATGTGTCTGTTTTTGTGCCAGTAGCATACTGTCTTGAGGATTACAGCTTTGTAATAGAGCTTGAAGTCCAGAATTGTGAGGCTACAGCTTTGGTTTCCTTTTTCAACATTCCTCTGGCTATTTGGGGTCTTTCCATACAATCTTTTTTTCCTTATCAGCATTACTGAGGACAATTTATTTTACAACAGACTACATTCATTTAAAGTATGCCATTTAATGAATTTTGACAACCATACATACCCATGAGAATAACACCAGAATCAAGCTACAGAACATTTCCAACACCTTCCAAAAATGTCTCATGCCTTTTTACAGTCCCTCCCTTCCTTGATTGATCCTCAGCTCCAGTCAACCACTAACGTGCTATTGTTACTAGGGATTAGTTTACATTTTATGGAAAAAAGATCATATAGTATGTTATGTCTTGCTCTTTCCCATCAACCCATTGTTTTAAGATTCATCCATACTGTAGCATAGATTAGTAGCTGTTCCTTTTTATTGCTGACTAGAATTCCATTCTATGCAATGCATATATTTAACTTCATTTTTGCATTCACCGTTGATGAACATTTTGCTTGTTTCCAGTTTAGGGTTATTACAAAGAAAACACTATGGAAATTCATGTAAAAATCTTGGAGGAGACATATGACTTTATTTTTCTTCAGTAAATATGTAGGAGAGAAGTGACTGGGTCATATGGTAGGTATATTTTTAACTTTCTAAGAAACTGCCAAACAGTTTTCCCGAGTGGTTGTGCAGTTTTACATCCCTACCTGCAATGTAGGAGGCTTCTAGTTGTTCCATGCCTGCCAATAATTGGTCTTTTCTGTCTTTTTAATATTAGCCAAACTAGTGGATATGTAATGGTGTATCCTCATGGTTTGAATTTGCTTTTCCCTGATAATTAGCATCTTTTCATGTGTGCATTGGCTGATCATTCATATACTTTCTTTCTTTCTTTTTTTTTTTTTAATTTCTTTTCAGTGTAACAGAATTCATTGTTTATGCACCACACCCAGGGCTCCATGCAATACATGACCTCCATAGTACCCGCCACCAGGCTCACCCAACCTCCCACCCCCCGCCCCTTCAAAAACCTCAGATTGTTTTTCAGAGTCCATAGTCTCTCATGGTTCATCTCCCCCTCCAATTTCCCTCAACTCCCTTCTCCTCCCCATCTCCCCATGTCCTCCATGTTATTTGTTATGCTCCACAAATAAGTGAAACCATATAATTGACTCTCTCTGCTTGACTTATTTTACTCAGCAAAATCTCTTCCAGTCCCGTCCATGTTGATACAAAAGTTGGGTATTCATCCTTTCTGATGGAGTCATAATACTGGGTTGCAAGTATGGTTCAACACTCGCAAATCAATGTGATAGAACGAATTAATAAGAGAAGAGAGAAGAACCACATGGTCCTCTCAATTGATGCAGAAAAAGCATTTGACAAAATCCAGCATCCGTTCCTGATTAAAATGCTTCAAAGTATAGGAATAGAGGGAACATTCCTCAACTTCATAAAATCTATCTATGAAAAACCCACAGCAAATATCATCCTCAATGGGAAAAAGCTGACAGCCTTCACTTTGAGATCAGGAACACGACAAGGATGCCCACTCTCACCACTCTTGTTCAACATAGTATTAGAAGTCCTAGCAACAGCAATCAGACAACAAAGAGAAATAAAAGGTATTCAAATTGGCAATGAAGAAGTCAAACTCTCTCTCTTCGCAGATGACATGATACTTTATATGGAAAACCCAAAAGACTCCACCCCCAAACTACTAGAACTCATACAGCAATTCAGTAATGTGGCAGGATACAAAGTCAGTGTACAGAAATCAGTTGCTTTCTTATACACTAACAGTGAAAACACAGAAAGGGAAATTAGAGAATCGATTCCATTTACTACAGCACCAAGAACCATAGGATACCTGGGAATAAACCTGACCAAAGAGGTAAAGGATCTGTACTTGAGGAACTATAGAACACTCATGAAAGAAATTGAAGAAGACACAAAAAGATGGAAGACCGTTCCATACTCTTGGGTCACAAAAATAAACATTGTTAAAAATGTCTATACTGCCTAGAGCAATCTATACTTTCAATGCCATTCTGATCAAAATTCCACTGGCATTTTTCAAAGAGCTGGATCGTAAAATTTCTATGGAATCAGCAGGACCCCAAATTGCTAAGGAAATGTTGAAAAAGAAAAACAAAACTGGGGGCATCACGTTGCCTGATTTCAAGCTTTACTACAAAGCTGTGATCACCAAGACAGCATGGTACTGGCATAAATACAGACACATAGACCAGTGGAACAGCGTAGAGAGCCCAGATATGCACCCTCAACTCTATGGTCAAATAATCTCCGACATAGCAGGAAAAAATACACAGTGGAAAAAAGACAGTCTCTTCAATAAATGGTGCTGGGAAAATGGGACAGCTATATGTAGAAGAATGAAACTCTACCATTCTCTTACACCATACACAAAGATAAACTCGAAATGGATAAAAGACCTCAATGTGAGGCAGGAATCCATCAGAATCATAGAGGAGAACATAGGCAGTAACCTCTTCGATATCAGCTACAGCAACTTCTTTCAAGATATGTCTCCAAAGGCAAAGGAAACAAAAGTAAAAATGAACTTTTGGGACTTCAAGATCAAAAGCTTCTGCACAGCAAAGGAAACTTCAGTCAACAAAACAAAGAGGCAACCCATGGAATGGGAGAAGATATTTGCAAATGACAGTACAGACAAAAGGCCAATATCCAGGATCTATTAGGAACTTCTCAAACTCAGCACACACAAAACAGATAATCATGTCAAAAAATGGGCAGAAGACATGAACAGACATCTCTCCAATGAAGACATACAAATGGCTACCAGACACATGACAAAATGTTCATCATCACTAGCCATCAGGGAGATTCAAAGTAAAACGACATTGAGATACTACCTTACACCAGTTAGAATGGCCAAAATTAGCAAGACAGGAAACAACGTGTGTTGGAGAGGATGTGGAGAAAGGGGAACCCTCTTACACTGTTGGTGGAAATGCAAATTGGTGCAGCCACTTTGGAGAACAGTGTGGAGATTCCTTAAGAAATTAAAAATAGAGCTTCCCTATGACCCTGCAATTGCACTACTGGGTATTTACTCCAAAGATACAGATGTAGTGAAAAGAAGGGCCATCTGTACCCCAATATTCATAGCAGCAATGGCCAGGTTCGCCAAACTGTGGAAAGAACCAAGATGCCCTTCAACAGATGAATGGATAAGAAAGATGTGGTCCATATACACTATGGAGTATTATGCCTTTCCATACAAATTTTAGGATTATTTGTTCCAGCTCTGTGGAAAATAGTGATGGTATTTTGATGGGGATTGCACTGTACGTGTAGATTGCCCTGGGTAGCATGGACATTTTAACAATATTTGTTCTTCCCATTCATGACCATGGAATGTTTTTCCACTTCTTTCTGTCTTCCTTAGTTTCTTTCATGAGTGTTCTATAGTTTTCAGAGTAGAGATCCTTTGCCTCTTTGGTTAGGTTTGTTCCTAGGTTTCTTAAGCTTTTGGGGGGCAATTGTAAATGGGATTGATTCTTTGATTTCTCTTTCCTCTGTCTCATCATTACTGTATAGAAAAGCAACTGATTTCTGTGCACTGAATTTTATACCCTCCACTTTGCTGAATTCCTATATGAGACTTAGCAATTTGTGGGTAGAGTCTATTGGGTTTTCCACATCGAGTGTCATGTCATCTGTGAAGAGTGAGAGTTGACTTCTTTGACTGGAAGCCTTTTATTCCTTTTTGTTGTCTGATTGCTGAGGCTGGGTGTTCTAGCACTGTGTTGAACAGCAGTGGTGAGAGTGGTCATCCCTGTCCTGTTCCTGACCTTAGGGGGAAAGCTCTCAGTTTTTTCCCATTGAGAATGATATTCTCTGTGGGCTCTTTGTATGTGGCTTTTATGAGATTGAGGTATGTTCCTTCTATTCCTATTCTACGGAGAGTTTTAATCAAGAAAGGATGCTGTATTTTGTCAAATGTTTTTGTGCATCTGTTGAGAGGATCATATGGTACTTGTCCTTTCTCTTCTTAGTGTGATGTATGGGATCTATTCTTTTCCATTGATTTATTTGTCTGTTGCCATATTGATGTTATGCTGCCCCAATCAATATTGCTTTATAGTATACTTTGATATATTTTTTTAAAAAGATTTTATTTATTTATTTATTTATTTATTTGACAAACAGAGATCACAAGCAGGCAGAGAGGCAGGCAGAGAGAGAGGAGGAAGCAGGCTCCCCACCGAGCAGAGAGCCCAATGTGGGGCTCGATCCCAGGACCCTGGGATCATGACCTGAGCCGAAGGCAGAGGCTTTAACCCACTGAGCCACCCAGGCGCCCCTATACTTTGATATCTTGTAGAGGATGTCCCTTTATCCCCACCCAGTACATCTTCAAATGTGTCTGGGCTGTTTTTAGTCCTTTGTTCTTCTCTGTACATTATGGAGCCAACTTCTAATATTGTAGAATAATGATTTTGGCGGTTTAAAAATTTGCATTACATTGAATCTATAGATGAATAATATTTGGGAAGAACTAATATATATTAAAATATATATTAAAGTTCATATTATATATAATTCTATATTAAAATTTATATTTAAACACCTAAACGTGCATGCTTATATTTAAATATATAAATATGTACATTTTTATTTCTTCATATGTTTTAAAATATTTCATAACCTGTTGCTGGAATGTGGAAATGCAATAGTTTTTTTTTGTACATTGATTTCATGTTGAGGAAAACTCTTTTCTTTTCTTTTTTTTTTTTTTAAGATTTTATTTATTTATTTGACAGACGGAGATCACAGAGAAGCAGGCAGAGAGAGAGGAGGAAGCAGGCTCCCTGCCGAGCAGAGAGCCCAATGCGGGGCTCGATCCCAGGACCCTGGAATCATGACCTGAGCCGAAGGCAGAGGCTTTAACCCACTGAGCCACCCAGGCGCCCTGAGGAAAACTCTTTCAATATTTGTAATTTATCTCAAAGATATTTAGATTTTGTATAGTGGGCAATAATAACGCCAGTGAATAATGACAACTTTTGTCTTCCTTCAAATTTGATAGGCTTGTCTCTTTTCTTGCCCTACTGGCCTGTCTGGGACCTCCAGTTCAATGCTGAAAGTTTTGTTTTGTTTTGTTTTGATCATGACTGGGTCTTGTTTGAAATGCTCTGATTTCACCTATTGGGGTAATTACTTTCATCATCTGTTGTCTGTGACCATCTGGGATGTTTGATTTGGTCATGTCAGTAAAGACGTTCATTGGAGGCTGTAATCTCTTGAAGATTTTAGGGGTCATCCTAACGTGAGATAAATGGTTATGAGTCATAATGAGATGGAAAGTAATCAGCACATAAGCAGAGCTGTGAAAGCCTCCATTTGTCAGTGGTCTGTTCTAGACTCTTTGGTTACCTCCACAAGCATGGACTGAGTTGAAGGCTGGTTTTCTTTGCTTCTGAGACCTTTAGATCAGGGAGCGTTCATGTTTGCCTCAGGGCTTGGACCGTCCCTCCCAACTAATAGTTGGGGCTGCTCTAAGGATGGGAAAGTGGGTGGAGAATGGCTCTTCCCACCTGCTGGCAAGAGGGAGAAGGGCTTTGATTGAAGGCACTTGGAGGATAGTTAAATGTCCTGAGGCTTACATTCTGGACTTTTGCTTCTTCAAAATGAAGATATCTTGTGGCTTCTCCTGTTAATATATGGTCATTGTAAATATATGATATTCACATAGGCTTCTCATACTTCTTATATATTTTCCATAGGTATGTAAAATTTTTCTAACTGCAGTGAATTATATACAGCCCCTCTCGTGTACTGTCTTGTTATTTCTTATAGTTTTGGCATTTGAGTAAATTTTTTTCAGTTAAACAACATTTGTGGTTCTTCCTTCTTTTCAATATTTATGTTCCTTGTTTTCTTCATCTCATCTAATTATCTAGACTGCAAAGTGATGTAGACATTGAAAGCTGGTGACCTCAACCAAGTCGTAGACATGCTGCTTGCTGATGTTCTGATACTTTATTTCATGTCAGGGGCAGTTTCCTCTATTGAAGTGTGCCACTTTTTAAAAAAACATTTTAAAGCTTGTTGATTTTATTTATATATCTATTTATTTTTAATAATTTTTAGTTTTTTAATAAACATATATTGTATTATTAGCCCCAAGGGTACAGATCTGTGAATTGCCAGGTTTACACACTTCACAGCACTCACCATAGCACATACCCTCCCGAAGTGTGCTACTTTTAAAAGCCAGAAATCAATGTTAAGTTTTATCAAGTGACTTCTCAACATCTGTTGATGAGATCACTTTTTCCTCTTGAATCTATTAATAAAATGGTTGCAATAGATCTCCTAATCTATCCTAATGTTAGAAACCTTGAAGCCCCTTACAGAACTGGGTACTATGTATCATGTATTTAATATTCAATGATTTAAATCTATTCAGGTTCAGTGTATGACTTTCATTTGATCAAGTTTCTTTGCTCATTCATCATCCTCTTATTCTTTCAAACGTCTTCATGCTAATAGTTGTCTACTGGTATTTCTCTTAAGATTTCCATGAGCATATATTTTTTTCAAGATTTCATTTGTCTGAGAGAGAGAGCATGAGAGAGAGACAACAAGCAGAGTTGGGGCAGAGGGAGAGGGTAGAGCAAACTCTGAGTGAGCTGTTGAGCAGGGAGCCAGAAACTTGGCTCCATCTCAGGACCGTGGGATCATGACCTGAGCCAAAGGCATATGCTAACTGACTGAACCCCCAGACACCCCCCAACAAGCACATTAATACTTTTGTTATTTTGGTATCAGTGCATTATACTCATCCTTATAAGAATCTCTTTCCTGCCATATCCTTCATAAGCTGAGATCTTCACTGGGATATCACTACACATCTTTTTCTAAAATTCTCAGCTTAATAAAGTCATCTAGAATTGTAACTAGAGTTACACCATTGCTTTGTTGTCACTGTTTACCTTGATTCATTTCCTAATAATTTCTTCATATATTGTCTTTGCACATTTGGTATCAAGTGTTCATTAGACTTTTTTAAAATTTCATTTTATTTTTTCAGTGTTCCAAGATCCACTGTTTATGCACCACACCCAGTGCTCCATGAAATACATGCCCTCCTTAATACCCCCAACTAGGCTCACCAAACCCCCACCCCACCCACCCCTCCAAGACTTTGTCAGTCTTCAGATATTTAACCATCCTCTACTGTATCTTACATACTGTATAGATCCCAGTCCTTCCATTATTTATTTTTAACTATTTGTTGGGAGAACTTCATAAACAAAATCTTTTTGAGTAAGGCATTATAGGGGTGTGTGCTGTCCGGGTTTGCACGTGCCAACAATGTCTTTTCAAGTGTCATATAGGTGCAATGGTCAGGGTGTGTAGAATTCGGATTCTCAGCCCCTTTCCCTCAGCACTCTGTCAGCCTTGTTTCACTGGCATCTACATTTAGGGCAGCAGGGAAGCAGGCAAGCGGCAGCCAGATTCCTGGTCCTTGTTGGGAAGTATTGTTTTATGCTGTGGAAAACTCCATAGAATTCTTTTGGTATACATGAGAATCACAACTTATCTTTGGATCGACTGTTCATAGGTAGGTCTTTTGGTACAATTCTTACCTGGTGATTGATTTTTGAATCAACGTGCAAAATTTCTGTTCAGTGAAATGTTTTTCTCCTCCTTTGTTATTTGTCTTTCATCTGTTCTGTTTTCTCCTCCTGAGTTACTTAATGGATTCCCGTGGTGTACCTTTTATGACTCTTACCTATTCTTAAATAACCAACATCTCTCTTTTGCTCTCTCTCTCTCTCTCTTCTTTTTTCCCTCTCTGTCTCAGAGAGAAACTTAAGTTCCTTTTATTTTAAAAATTCAGTTTTAAGTATTGTTTTGTGTACTTTTAAATACTTTCTTCTGGATTTTATTTAACTGATAATGTCAATTTTTTCCCTAGGACAAATTTTTAACTCCTAGTTATCTTTTCTGTTCCTAGCTTCTCTTTGATCGACGGCTTTTGTTTTTATTGATCCAATGGCCTCCCAAATTCCACACAGAACCCACTGAGGTTTTTCTTCACTGTCTCACCATCTTCCTGCAATAACTCTTTTCCAGGAAAGGCTGTTTGTTTTGATGACTAGTTTATTTCCTCCCTATTGGGATAAAAGTTCATGTCAGCTCTCGGAGGCTTTCTATTCCGCTCATTCTTTTAACTGGACTTCTAGATTGCTCACTATTGGGAAGTGGCTTGGAATTCCTCACCAGGCATGGGGGTGATTCTTAGATGTCTGCTGGTATACATCACCTTCCTCTCCCTCTGACTGCCATGTAGGTTTGGGTATTCTGGGCAGAAAAGCAATTGATGGTCACCAGTTGGCTGCATGCATGGTCGAGCCAGGTCAGGAAGTTAAGAGAATTCATTTGATTCTCCTAAAAACATCTCAGTTTCCACATCACTCTGATGGGCTCTGGGAAGTCTCAGCAATCCAGGGACAGAAGCAAGGGGGTGAATACATCCTCAATAAGGAGAAAGGAAAAAGGCCTGGGTCTTTCACCCTTACATCAGTTTTGCCACCACTTATGTGCTTTCCTCTGTGCTCCCGAGGTGTGAATGGTTTTCTGGTGGGGACCATGACTGAGGACAGGAAAAGAGGTCAATTTGGAGACACAGGAAAAGAACTATTCAACAAACAGTTTTAGGAATTAATATGAAAATAGGGAGAAAGAAACAAAGAACACAGAGATAAAATATTACTATTGTTTAATATGGAGTAGGATATGTTGAAAGTTCCATGAATCAAGGACCCATCCAAACATGTTCAAAGAAAGAGGCCAGGGAGCAATTTAATTACAGATCTATAGCCTAGAGCTTTTTGTATGTTAAAATTAAAACTTGAAGAGTTATTTTCCCTGGACATCAAGTAGCTCAGTATTCATCCCAAGGATAGATGAGTATAAGGCTTGACCAATGGTATATACTTGTGTAGAAGTGCTTCTAGAATGGGACAGAAACGTCCCATTAAATGCTTCCTTATTCACACAAAGCGTTCTGTGTAATTGGATATGCCTATGTACCTTTGACGAAATTGGCCCTTTATCTTATCCTCTGAGCCCCTCAGGTGAGAGAAACTAGGGAATAGAGATCTATCAGGACCGCTCCACCATCACTGGATGACATGTTTGCATAGGACCAGGTTCTTCACAGTGTCCTCATGTCCTTGTTCCTGAAGCTGTAGATGATGGGGTTGAGCATAGGGGTCACCACCCCATAGAAAAGGGAGGTGAGTTTGTCTGAAACATCCTGCTTGTCTGCCCCCAGTGGGGTTCTTGGATTTGGGCTTTCTATACACAAAGAGCATAGTTCTGTAGAAGATGACCATGAATGTGAGGTAGGCAGAGCAGGTAGAAAAGGCCTTTTTCCTTCCCTGAGCTGGGGGTATTCTCAGGTTGGTAGCAATGATAATCACATAGGAGATGAAAATGTAGTGAGCTGGAATGCCCAGAAAGATCACCTTGACCACTGCCATAGTGATCACATCCTGTGCGTAGGATTGAACAAGGAAACCCCCAAAACGTCTCCTAACAATGATACTGCATGGCTCCACTAAGTGTCTGAAGTTTGCTTAAATGACCACTAGAAGGCATTTGTGTATTTGCAAGAGCAAGGTTGTTCCCTACTGTTGCAAAGTGGAAATTAGTAACAGGAGTAACATTAGATCAGAAATTTTATTAAACAAACACTAATCCTTAGGCAATTCATTCCTAATAAATATAAGAAAATGTAAGTATCACTTGAATCAAAACTTCCAAAATCCGTTCTCAAAAAAGGATTCACTTAAATTCTCTTTTTACATAAGTCTGCCATATTCAAAGAATTTCATAGAACTTGCCATAAGAATGCTTCTATTCATCTGCTTACACCTCTGAGTCCCTCATTCACCTTGTATGTCTATTTCTCTATATAGGGACAGTGTCTTACTCTGTTCCACATGGCACACAGCACTGGGCAGCATTCATGATACGACCAAAACTGGTATCTAATAGTTCCGTTGTGCTTACCATTTACACAGCACTCATCTGTAATTAGTAATTTGTGTAAAATCAAGAGGTTAGGTGTAAAACATGAAGAAATAGACCGACATAGTTTAAGCAACCCACCAAAGATCATAGGTAAGAAAATGCTTCTCTGTTTTTATCCTGCTGAGCTATGGAGGCTCAGGAAATGCTACCAAGTTTACATCTCTTGGACATTCACATCTCTTGGACATTCACTAATATACTGTAGCATATTAAAGACTTTGAAACCTGGAACAAAGAAATGTGTCAAATGTTAGCCCCCAATGTCTTCAAATATTTTTAGCCTCTGTCTATCTGTCTGTCTATCTATATCTACATCACCTTTCTTTTTCCAGAATGTGAGTTATTATCCAACCAAATACTAGCTTTTCTAGTGGGAATTGCTGTAAGTGATGAGCGTCAAATTCAAACTCTGTACTCCTTCTTGCCATTAACTTCCTAGCGGTGTTTCATAATGTGAAGTGCATTGAGAAAAAATAGCCTCAATTTTCTCATAGCTAAGAAGAAATGGGGTGTTCCAGAATAGCTTGTTCCCACCCAAAAGCTCTCTATGTGGAGAACTTGTCTTTGTCTCTTCTTATACTTCAGCCAAACTGTCTTCCAAAAACAGTCCAAAATGAAAATTCCCACTTCCTCCTGTTCCTGTGACTCTTCCTGGGGAATCCAAGAGGGATGGCAACAGTGCAATTCACCAAGCTCAGTCTGATGGCTGGCTCCTTTCTCCTTGGTTTTATCATGTGTTCAGAATGTCTTTGTGTATTCAATTAGAGATCTGTTGTGTGGCATCTGTCAAAACTCTCAGCTGTATGGCTAAAACACAGAAGATATACTCTGGAAAGTTAACCATTCTCTGAAAATCGACATAAGGGCAAGAGAGGATTCCGGATCACGTGACTTGTCTATCGGATGGCAGCTATAATGATCAGAAGTCCTTTATCCCATAGGGTAGGAACACAGAGGAAGCCCTCCGTCACTGGGTGAAACATTTCTGAGTGACCAGGTTCCTCACAGCTGCCTTCACATCCTTGTTCCTGAGGCTGTAGATGATGGGGTTGAGCATGGGGGTCACCACGCCATAGAAGAGGGGGATGAGCTTGTCTGAAAGATCTTGTTTGTCTTCTCCCAGGGGATCCTTAGACTTGGGCTTCCCATACATGAAAAACAAGGTCCCATAGAAGATGACCACCACAGTGAAGTGGGCGGAGCAGGTGGAGAAGGCTTTTCTCCTCCCCTCAGCTGAGGGGATCCTCAGGATGGTAACAATGATGAACACATAAGAGATGGAGATGAAGAGAACTGGGGCCCCCAGGAAGATCACGTTGGTCACCCCCATGCTGATCACATTGATGGAGATGTCAGCACAGGCCAACTTCAGGACAGCCAGGATTTCACAGGTGAAGTGGTTGATGACATTGTCCCCACAGAAAGGCAGCTGAATTGTCAAAGATGTGTGTACCACAGAAGCCGTACCACCAATAGCCCAGGAGCTGACAGCCATGGGGACATAGGCAGCCTTGCTCATGACCACGGGATACCTAAGGGGGTTACAGATGGCCACATAGCGATCAAATGCCATCATGCTCAGAAGCACACACTCTGTCCCTGCCATAGCAAAGGAGAGAAACATCTGCACGGCACAGGCTGAGAAGGAGATGGTTTTCCTGGGTGTCAGGAAGCTGTCAAGAATGAGGGGGACTGAGGAGGTTGTGTAGCAGATGTCCAGGAAGGAGAGGTTCCCCAGGAAGAAGTACATGGGCGTGTGCAGGCGGGCATCAAGGACGGTCACCAGGATGAGGACCCCATTGCCCAGTAAGATCACCAGGTACATCAGGAGAATGAGCACAAAGAACATTTTCTCCAGCTTTGGGTAGGCTGAGAGGCCCAGGAGAATGAACCCTGCCACAGGGGAGGACCAGTTGGCTTTTTCCATGTGCTGTCCCTTCTGTCATCAGCCAGGTACAAAATCATCACAGGGAGCTTTCTTGAGAAAAAGCTCAGGCATGTGGAACACCATCACTGTGTGCTATAGAATAGGAGGAGATATGTGCATATGAGATAAATGAGTGAAAGAGACAGTAGGTAGGAGTGTGCTTAGATCTTAGATGGGTGATGGTCAGGGCTGGAAGGCGGCTTACAAATACTGCACTGAGGCCCAGAGAGGGGAAGTGACCTGTCCAAGTCTTCTGAGCAAGGTGGTGATAGAGACAGGACCTGAGCCCAGCAGAGCTAATCCCCAGTCAAGGAGGGCTTTTCCTCTCTTTATGATGAGCATGGGAAAATGCTGTAAGTTACTTCTTTTTGATGCAAATGCATAGAAATTTCATTTAATCTAGGCTTTCTTAGATTTTTAGAGATGAATATCCCCAAGCTGATCCTATAGGGCACCTGGGTTGCTCAGTGGGTTAAGCCTCTGCCTTCAGCTCAGGTCATGATCTCAGGGTCCTGGGATTGAGCCCCACATCGGGCTCTCTGCTCATGGGGGAGCCTGCTTCCCCCTTCCCCCCTGCCTGCCTCCCTGCCTACTTGTGATCTCTCTCTCTGTCAAATAAATAAATAAAATCTTAAAAAAAAAAACAACTACCAAAAATTCAAGCCTTGTTAAACGTTGATTACATTTGGAATGTACTTTTTTTAAAAGCGTTAATCTGGGGTGTCTAGGTAGCTCAGTGGGTTTAAGTCTCTGCCTTCATCTCAGGTCATGATCTTAGGGTTCTGGGATCGAGTCCTGCATTGGGCTCTCTGCTCGGCAGAGAGCTTACTTCCCCACACCCCCCTGCCTGCCTCTCTGCATACTTGTGATCTCTGTCAAATAAATAAATAAGAAGAATCTTTAAAAAAAAAAAGTGTTAATCCCCATCGAGACAGAATAAAGCCTAGGTAAAAGTTCAACCATATGAGGGATCCCTCCTTAGTCTGCCCACCCTTAGCAACAGACTTGACTGTTGTCAGAATTGGGATCTGCCTATTCTAATACATATTAAAGGAATATGTGGGGGAGGTTCCCTCACGGGGAAGAATTCATGAAGGCCACAGAAGGAGTCATTGGAGTGACTGAACCCACAGTATGGATGATAGCCATGTAGCTTACTGACCAGTTAACTCAGTTCTGAATAACCAAGCATACTGTAAGTTATCAGACAGCAGGATGTATGGCATTAACATCTAATCACAGCTCATTAGAGTATTGGTGACATTCTTAGTCAGGGATGACTAAGGAATGTTTTTTTCTTTTTCCCTTTTATATTTATACTGTATTCCTGCGTAATGTTCTGGCTCTCCGCCTCCATTCTTGGGTTCCCTACAAGCAGCTAGCTTATGGGAAGACATGCATGACTTTGGGTAGAGGATTTATGGACTCTCAGCTATAATTGCCAGACTCTGTATTCAGAATTCTGATTTGTAATATTTCTATAGCTCTTTCTTAATTTCAGTGGTGTGTACACATGTGTATGTGTGTGTGTCATGAGTGTGTGGGTGTGGGTGTGTGTGGGTGTGTGTAGGCGTGGGCAGAGCATAGACGACGAGTGGTTAATATTGATGAACATCTATTCTGTGCCATATTCTTTGAAGCAAGCCACTGAGAAGACAGTATCATTCAGGTGTCATAGGTAAAAGTAAGCTCAGAGGAGCCAAAGATTTGGTTCTAAAGATTGAACGCCATTGCCGGGGTTTAATCACAGGCCCCACATCTGGGTTCTTCCCACCAAATAGCTGCCACACTGTCTTGCACAGATGTTGGAGAGAGTCTGTCTCTGCAGTACCAGCTCTGTGTGCTCTCTGCTCTGTCTCATAGCCCAGTGTGCTCTTGCTTCAGTCATGGTTGGTGTTTATGTGAGATACTCTGTTAGGCAGAGTGACTCCTGCCCTGCACTGACCCCAGACTTTGTCGGCCTCGGCACTAGTGACACTTGGGGCTGGAGAGTTCTTTGTTGTGCAGGGCTGTCCTGTGCATCAGAGGATGTTTGGGACCATCCCTGACCTCTGGCCACCTGCTGCCAATAGCACCTGTTCCTTGAGCTGTGACCACCAAATGTGTCTCCAGACACCATGAAATGTTTCTGGGAGGAGAAGGAGGCACAATTTGTGCCCTGCAGAGGAGCATTGCTCTGAGCCAGGAGAGGTTTCCCTCATGATGCAACCGTGAGTTTCATGGTATTTTCTGTGCGGGCTTAGGGCCCTTCCCCCATCCCTCAATTCAACACGTGAGGGTGCTCCTGTATGCTCATGCAGGCCCACTCTGGGTGTTCCGCCATGAACCTCTGCCCCAACTCATCTCCCGTGCCCCCCAGTGGCTCTTCCAGCCCCTTCCTTTTCCCAGAAAAGGCAAAGGAAACACTACAGTCCATGCCATAAGCAGGATTCAATAATGATAAAGATATGCTGTGGCTGGAGAGGTCAAGGAGAGTGGCTTCCATTAGAAAAGCCATCCTGTCCACTCCCATGAGCCAGAGCTGTGCACACAGAAGCTTCTTCCCATGAGCAGTGTGCTGTGGGCATGAGTGATGCACAGGATTTGACCCATGTGAGAGCTTCAGCCCCGGAAGTCCTTAGTGCCCACCATGTTAAAGTTGCTGAATGAAAGGTAGTTCAATTGGAATGAATGGAACAGCTAGGAGGATCTTGCACAATGAGCCCAGAGCTGTGGGACCTGTCCCTGCCTGGTACATAGATATTCCGTGTAGCCTGAGCAAGTCCCAGGCCTTGATCTCCCCATATGCATCACAAAAACACACCCAGGGCATCCCAACTCTGAAATGGAGTGCCCAGCGCTGTCCTCACCAGGCAGGGAGCAGTCTTGGGTGAAGGTGACAGCCCTTTCCTTGGGTGAGTGTGTGTGTGTGTGTGTGTGTGTGTGTGTGTGTGTGTGTGTGTGATTGAGAGAGAGAGAGAGAGAGAGAGAGAGAGAGAAGAGGTGATCTGAATGCTTGGATACCAATCAAGATATGGCCAGCAGGAAATAGTGCTATGTTAGGCTTTGGAGGAGACTCAGGATGGAAGAAAACAGAGAGCTCTGACACCTAGAGCCCCAGGTGCACATGAGTCAGCCTGTGAGAGCAGGAAAGAAAGGGAAGCTCTTACCTTCGTGGCTGCATCCTACAGGTGTGACACTGAGATAGGGCTTGCTTGTGGCCTGATCCCTACTTATCTCTGGAGGCAGCAGGCAGCTGAGAAAAGGAATGCAGTCCCGAGCCCCATGTATTGTCATGCCGCCTCTGTGGAGAGCAGCTTGTGTAGAAAAACAAAAAAGCTGGGAATTGCACATAACTCAATATTTCAACCTCTGGAAGAAAATTGTGAATACTCAATGAAGTGGGAGGCCAGTATCTCTCAATGGAAGCCTTCATAACTGTCTGCCAACAAATGCCTAATGGTGCCATTTCATGTAATGGAATATTGGACATTTAAGTTACATTTATAATTTTTACACTAGCACGTCATTACACTTTAAAGATAAAAGTGAGAATGCAAAATCGTACATACCGTTTTGATCTCAGTTAGGTAAACAGTATATGTGGATAAAAGTGTTTGAAAAGAAGTTATAACAAATCAATTGGGAAAGGGATTCTGCTTTGTAACTCTTCAATACTATCAGATTATGTAATAAATTACGGGCAGAAATTACTTTGTGTTCAGGCAAAAAATTCTCAGTACGGTAATCTCCCTTACCAATATTTTGCTTTCCAAAATTTCAGTTCTGGCCACCCCACCCAGCCCCCTAGCTGTGGTTTGGAGCAGAAGACAGCGATTCTGAACTGTGGTCACAAGGTCAAGGGTAGCCGTATGTTGCATCTCAATGTCTAGGTCACTTACCTCACTGTGGCTCATCATGTGGCCATTTTTCATCTTGCATTGTCACAGCAGAAAGGGAGTCCAATATAATAAGATACTGTGAGGGAGAGACCACATTCACAGAACTTTATTATGCGATGTTGATATAATTGTTGTATTATTATTGGTTATTGTTAACCTCTCACTGTGTCAGATTTGTAAATTAAACTGTATCACAGGTATGTGTATATAGGAAGAAACGGGATACATAGAGTTCAGTACTATCTGTGGTTTGAGGCATCCACTGGGGGTCTTGGGAGGTATCCCCATGAATAAGGAGTAGAAAGAAAGTGAGGAGAAAAGAACTAGCCACAGACTGGGCATCACAGACAGGGATGGGTCCCAGCTTGCCTGTCTGCTCACCCTCTGACCCCGTGAAAGGCTCAGTCTTCTGGGAAGTCTCAGCGGGATGGGGTGGAAATCAGGCTGCCTTCTTCCCAGGACTCTGGGCTCCTCCCAGGGAGGATGGAACAGCAGTGTCAGGGCAGGGCTTGGTCAGTGGTGAGCTCTGTAGAGCAGGAGGGACTGCCTGGGCTTAGCCTCAGCTGTTCCTCCCTGCTCCAGCATCAGCTGCTCACAGCTGGTTGCAGCTGGAAGGTGCTTGGAGCAGAGGCAGGGGGAGGAGGAAAGTCCATCTTCAGTAAATGCTCTGCAAAGGTCATGTCCACCAGCCCTGTCCCCACCACAGCCCAGCGCTACCCACCTGCATCCTGTTTGCAGCCACTTCTCCGAGTCTCCTGATTCAAGACCCAATTCTCAGCTCCTCACTATGCCCTCGCCAGACCCTGGATGCCAGACACTCCCGTGGTGGACTTCTTTACCTCTGAGACCCTGTGTCGTCTTCTTCCCCTACATCCCTGTGGAAACTTTAGCCTCTGGTAGGGTTTCTCTCACATCCTTCCTCCTAGATGTGCAGGCTAACTGGGTGTCTCAGCTACAGACTCTTCGTGGACAGGACCTGTTTTCCTGGTCTGAAGCCCAGAAATCCCACAGGTACATCTTCCCCAGCAGAGAAAGGAGTCCTCAAGAAGGAGCTGTGAACTCCTACAGGGACCCTGTCAGTCCCAGAAGCAATTTAAAGTTTGAAATGTCAAATGTGCACAGGGTACAGGCCCTTTACATACCTGGGGCTTCCAGGGACCATCTCCCTGTCCCAATTAGAGATAACGACTGGGACACGGTCACCTGGAGATGGAGAAGAGTGTATAGCAGATGCTGGTTTCCTCCTGAGCTTTCCCTGGGCTCCCAGAGAAGCCGGTGGTCCATTCAGAGCCAGAGTATGTTGTCGCCCTGCTGAGTCCTTGACATCCAGAATGGAGAGGCAGGACACGTGTCTCACAACAGCAGCAGCAGAACTGGCTACACTGAGTGAGGTGCTCCCATGTGCCAGGCACTGTGACAGACACTTCACAAACCTTCGTTTTCACATTTCCTCCACTTCCTCACCAGTACATTTTATTTCTTGCCATTTTGATTCTCAGCATTCTCACTAATGTGAGGTGGTATCTCATTGTGGGTTTATTTCCCTGATGATAGTGATATTTGAGCATTGTTTCATGTTTCTCTTAGCCCTCTGTAGGTCATCTTTGTAGAAATATCTATTTCAGATCCTCTGCCTTTTTAAAAAAATCAGATTATTTGTTTTCTTGGTTTTGAGTTGTATGCATTATTTATATATATTTTGGATAATATCCAATATATTGTTTACAAGTATCTTCTCCCGGGGCGCCTGGGTGGCTCAGTGGGTTGGGGCCACTGCCTTCGGCTCAGGTCATGATCCCGGCGTCCTGGGATCGAGCCCCGCATCGGGCTCTCTGCTCGGCGGGGAGCCTGCTTCCTCCCTTCTCTCTCTGCCTGCCTCTCTGCCTACTTGTGATCTGTCTGTCAAATAAATAAATAAAAATCTTTAAAAAAAAAAAAAAAACAAGTATCTTCTCCCATTCAGTAGGTTGCCTTTTCATTTAGCTGATGACTTCCTTCACTTTGCAAAAGCTTTTTAGCTTGATGAAGTCCAGGAGTTTATTTTTTGCCTTTGTTTTCCTTGTCTGAGGAGACATATCCTGAAAAATGTTGTTGAAGCTGATGAGCAAGAGATTGTTGCTTATATTTTCTTTTAGGAGTTTTATGGTCAGGTCCTACCTGTTGGTTTCTACTCCACTTTTATTTCACATCTGTGTAATACAAAAGAAAGTAGTCCAGTTTTTATTCTTTTGCATGTAGTTCTCCAGTTTTTTCAACATCCTTTACTGAAGAGACTGTCCGTTGTACATTCTTGTCTCCTTTGTTATAGACTAATTGATGAGATACGCATGGGTTTATTTCTGGTGGTTATCCTGTTTCTCTGATCAATGTCTATTTTTGTATCAACATCCAAGTGTTTTGATTACTGTAGCTTTGTAGTATAGCTTGAAATGTGCTATTATGTCCCTAGGTTCTTATTCCAGGGAACAGAAATTAAAAGTTTAAACAAGCAACGTCTGGGTGGCTCAGTGGGTTAATCTGCTGCCTTCGGCTCAGGTCATGATCCCAGGGTCCTGGGATCCAGTCCAGCATCGGGCTCCTTGCTCTGCAGGGAGCCTGCTTCTCTCTCTCTGCCTCTCTGCCTGCTGGTGTGCTCTCTCTCGCCTTCTCTCTGACAAATAAATAAATAAATAAATAAAATCTTAAAAAAAAAAAAAAGGTTAAGCAATTTACCAAAGTCCACATCTTTTGTGAATGGCAGAGCTGGATTTCAGTCTCAATACATCTGATTCTGTTTATCACCATTGATTTCTTCCTCCTCCTTGATTCATCTAATTAGGAGGTGTTCCTTGTCTCTGAATCAAAATTTAAAAGGTATATATGAATATAGAATAAAAATTAAGCTCCTTGTCACATAATTATGTTCCCTCGAGGCAACCAATGTTAGCAATATCCTTATGCTTTTTCCCCCAGAGATATTCTATGGATATTGTTGAGTGAGAAAAGCAAGATATTAAGACAGTGACAAATTTTACACAATAGTGCTCTTTTTTAATATCCTGATTTTCTCACTGAACAATATATCTTGGGTATATGTATCTGCAAGAAAGATGTGTGATACTGCCTATTTTTAAAAAGTATTTATTTATTTATTTATTTGAGAGAGAAAGAGTGAGAGAGAGAGAGAGAGAGAGACCTTGAGTAGGGGGATGGGCAGAGGAAGAGGGAGAAGCAGATTCTTGCCTGAACAGGGAGCCCCATTCATGGCTTCTTCCCAGGACCCTGAGCTCATGATTTGAGCCCAAGGTATATGCTCAACCAACTGAGCCAGATAATATACTATCTTGTTCTTTTAAATGGCTGCATATATTCCATTTAAGCTTGTCCCATCATTTAATTAAGCAGTGTAATAGTGATGAACATTTAGATCTTTCAAACTTCTGCAATCTTATGCTGTTATAATCAATGCTACAACAAACTTCCTTATGAACTCATAATTTAGCACATCATAAAAATATACCTGTTTCTGTACATTTGTAATTTTGTTAGGTATTGACAAATTTACATATTCCCGTCATTAGCATGTCTGAACATGTCTGTTTTCCACACTCTGCTAACATAGTGGTTTAGTCTCAAGAGCTCTTTTTGGTCTTTACAATCTGAAAGATGAGAAGTGGTATCACATATTTAATAATTTAGGAATTTAACATGTGAAAAGTAGCACAGATATGTAAATGCATATGGAAGTACATCAAACTAATAGATTTAATTTAAAGACTAATAAAGTAATAATCAACTAATTTAAGAAGTAGAACATTGCCAGTACCTTGAAAGCTCCCTGGATATTCCTGCCCAATCTATCCTCTCCCTCTCCTCCCAGAGATAACCACATTGCTGATAAGTTTAATCATTTCCTTGCCTTTCTTGAGTTTTATGACCAATGTATACATCCTTAAACAGTATAGTCTAGGCTTTCCTCTCTCTAAACTCAATATAGGGATACCTGGGTGGCTCAGTTGGTTAAGCCTCTGCTTTTGGCTCAGGTCATGAACCCAGGGTCCTGGGATGGAGTCCCACATGGGTCTCCTTGCTGTGCCTGCAGCTCCCCCTGCTTGTGTTCCCATTCTCTCTAACAAATAAATAAACAAAATCTTAAAAAAAAAAAAACCCTCAATGTCAGTTGAACCCTTATAGGTTTTCTTTTTGTCTTGATTCCTTAGTCAATATTATGTTTGCTAGACTCATTAATATTTACGAGTATGGCTAAATTCAATAATTTGTATTGCTAAATTCCATTATATGAATGTAGCACAGTTTATTTATACATTCTGTGTTGATGGATCATTGGGTTGCCTCCTAGTTGAATGTTGCTACAAATATTTTATACACTTCTCCTTGATATACGTATTTCCAACTGTTCTGTTTGCATTCATGACCCACCCTTTCTCCAGTGATGTGTAATACATCACGTGTGTTATATATCAAATCTCCAAACATGCATGTGTCCATTTCTGGGATTTCTCTTCTTTTTTAAAATTATATTTTATTTAAATTCAATTAATAACAGATAGTGTATTATTAGTTTCAGAGGTAGAGTTCAGGGATTCATCAGTTGCATATAATACCCAGCTCTCATTACATCAGGTGCCCTCCTTAATGCCCATCACCCAGTTACCCCATCCCTCCACCCACTGCTCCTCTTATAACCCTCAGTTTGTTTCCTGTAGTTAAGAGTCTCTTATAGTTTGTCTCCCTCTCTGCTTTTGTCTTATTTCATTTTTCCCTCCTTTCTTCTATGAGCCTGTGTTTTGTTTCTTGAAATCCACATGTGGTGAAGTCATAGGATAGTTGTCTTTCTCTGATTGACTTATTTTTTTATTTTAATAAACATATAATGTATTTTTATCCCCAGGGGTACAGGTCTGTGAATCACTAGGTTTACACATTTCACAGCACTCATCATAGCACATACCCTCCCCAATCTGATTGACTTATTTCGCTTAGGATAATACCCCCTAGTTCCATCCACATTATTGTAAATAGTAAGATTTCGTTTTTTGATAGCTGAGAAATATTCCATTGTATGTGGTATATACATATATACACATACATATATGTATGTATGTGTATGTATGTATGTATATACATATATATATATATATAGAAAAGAAGATATATACATATATATGTGTGTGTATATATATGGATGTCTGGGCACTTTCCATAGTTGGGCTATTGTGGACATTGCTGCTATAAACGTTCAAGTGCACGTGCCCCTTTGGATCACTGCATTTGTATCTTTAGGGTATTAGGTATCTACTGGGTACTTAGGGTAAATACCCAGTAGTGCAATCGCTGGGTCATAGGGTAGCACTATTTTCAACTTTTTGAGGAACATCCATACTGTTTTCCAGAGTGGCTGCACCAGCTTGCATTCCTACCAACAGTGTAGGAAGGTTCCCCTTTCTCTGCATCCTCGCCAACATCTGTCATTTCCTGCCTTGTTAATTTTAGCCATTCTGACTGGTATGAGGTGGCAGCTCACTGTGGTTTTGATCTGTATTTCCCTGATGCCGAGTGATGTTGAGCAGTTTTTCTTGTGTCTGTTGGCCATCTGGATGTCTTCTTACCAGAAATGTCTGTTCATGTCTTCTGCCCACTTCTTAATTGTATTATTTGTTCTTTGGGTGTTGAGATTCGTAAGTTCTTTATAGATCTTGGATACTAGCCCTTTATCTGAAAAGACATTTGCAAATACCTTCTCCCATTCTGTAGGTTGTCTATTGGTTTGTTGACTGTTTCCTTTGCTGTGCAGAAGCTTTTGATCTTGATGAAGTCCAAAAATTCATTTTTGCTTTTGTTTCCTTTGCCTTTGGAGACATATCTTGAAAGAAGTTGCTGTAGCTGATATCGAAGAGGTTACTGCCTATGTTCTCCTCTATGATTCTGATGGATTCCTGCCTCACATTGAGGTCTTTTATCCATTTCGAGTTTATCTTTGTGTATGGTGTAAGAGAATGGTAGAGTTTCATTCTTCTACATATAGCTGTCCCATTTTCCCAGCACCATTTATTGAAGAGACTGTCTTTTTTCCACTGTGTATTTTTTCCTGCTATGTCGGAGATTATTTGACCATAGAGTTGAGGGTGCATATCTGGGCTCTCTACGCTGTTCCACTGGTCTATGTGTCTGTATTTATGCCAGTACCATGCTGTCTTGGTGATCACAGCTTTGTAGTAAAGCTTGAAATCAGGCAACGTGATGCCCCCAGTTTTGTTTTTCTTTTTCAACATTTCCTTAGCAATTTGGGGTCCTGCTGATTCCATAGAAATTTTACGATCCAGCTCTTTGAAAAATGCCAGTGGAATTTTGATCAGAATGGCATTGAAAGTATAGATTGCTCTAGGCAGTATAGACATTTTAACAATGTTTATTTTTCTGATCCAAGAGCATGGAATGGTCTTCCATCTTTTTGTGTCTTCTTCAATTTCTTTCATGAGTGTTCTGTAGTTCCTCAAGTACAGATCCTTTACCTCTTTGGTCAGGTTTATTCCCAGGTATCCTATGGTTCTTGGTGCTGTAGTAAATGGAATCGATTCTCTAATTTCCCTTTCTGTGTTTTCACTGTTAGTGTATAAGAAAGCAACTGATTTCTGTACACTGACTTTGTATCCTGCCACATTACTGAATTGCTGTATGAGTTCTAGTAGTTTGGGGGTGGAGTCTTTTGGGTTTTCCATATAAAGTATCATGTCATCTGCGAAGAGAGAGAGTTTGACTTCTTCATTGTCAATTTGAATACTTTCTATTTCTCTTTGTTGTCTGATTGCTGTTGCTGGGACTTCTAATACTATGTTGAACAAGAGTGGTGAGAGTGGGCATCCTTGTCGTGTTCCTGATCTCAAAGTGAAGGCTGTCAGCTTTTTCCCATTGAGGATGATATTTGCTGTGGGTTTTTCATAGATAGATTTTATGAAGTTGAGGAATGTTCCCTCTATTCCTATACTTTGAAGCATTTTAATCAGGAACGGATGCTGGATTTTGTCAAATGCTTTTTCTGCATCAATTGAGAGGACCATGTGGTTCTTCTCTCTTCTCTTATTAATTCGTTCTATCACATTGATTGATTTGCAAATGTTGAACCATCCTTGCAACCCAGGGATGAATCCCACCTGGTCATGGTGGATAATCTTTTTAATGTGCTGTTGGATCCTATTAGCTAGGATCTTGTTGAGAATCTTAGCATCCATATTCAGCAGGGATATTGGTCAGAAATTCTCCTTTGTGGTGGGGTCTTTGCCTGTTTTGGGGATCAGAGTAATTCTGGCTTCATAAGAAGAGTCCAGAAGTTTTCTTTCTGCTTCAGGAGAATAGGTATTATTTCTTCTTTGAAAGTTTGGTAGAATTCCCCAGGGAATCCGTCAGGTCCTGGGCTCTTGTTTTTTGGGAGGTTTTTGATCACTGCTTCAATCTCATTACTAGATATCGGTCTATTCAGGTTGTCAATTTTTTCCTGGTTCAATTTTGGAAGTTTATAGGTTTCCAGGAATGCGTCCATTTCATCTAGGTTGCTTAACTTATTGGCATATAACTGTTGATAATAATTTCTGATGATTGTTTCTATTTCCTTGGTGTTAGTTGTGATCTCTCCCTTTTCATTCATAATTTTATTAATTTGGGCCTTCTCTCTTTTCTTTTGGATTAGTTTGGCCAGTGGCTTATTGATCTTATTGATTCTTTCAAAAAACCACTTCTAGTTTCATTGATGCATTCTACTGTATCTCTAGTTTCTATCTCATGGATCTCTGCTCTAATCTTGATTATTTCCTTTCTTGTTTGTGGAATTGGCTTAATTTGTTATTGATTCTCCAGTTCTTTAAGGTGTAAAGACAGCTGGTGTATTCTGGATTTTTCAGGTTTTTTTGAGGGAGGCTTGGATGGCTATGCATTTCCCCCTTAGGACTGGCTTTGCTGTATCCCATAGGCTTTGGACCAAAGTGTCTTCATTCTCATTGGTTTCCATGAATTGTTTAAGTTCTTCTTTGATTTCCTGGTTGATCCAGGCATTCTTAAGCAAGGTGGTCTTTAGCTACCAGGTGTTTGAATTCCTTCCAAATTTTCCTTGTGGTTGAGCTCTAGTTTCAAAGCATTGTGATCTGAGAATATGCAGGGAAAAATCTCAATCTTTTGGTATCAGTTGAGCCCTGATTTGTGACTCAGTATGTGGTCTATTCTTGAGAAGGTTCCATGTGCACTTGGGAAGAATGAGTATTCTGTTGTTTTAGAGTGGAATGTTCTGTATATATCTATGAGGTCCCTCTGGTCCAATGTGTCATTCAATGCTCTTGTTTCTTTATTGAATTTCTGCTTGGGTGATCTATTACTGAGAGTGGTGTGTTAAGATCTCCTACTATTAATGTATTTATATCAATATGATTCTTTATCTTGATTAACAGTTTTCTTATGTAATTGGCTTCTCCCATATTGGGGGCATAAATATTTACAATTGTTAGATCTTCTTGGTGGATAGTCACTTTAAGAATTATGAAGTGTCCTTCTGTATCTCTGACTACAGTCTTTAGTTTAAAATCTAATTTATCTGATAGGAGAATCACTACCCCAGACTTCTTTTGAGGCCCATTGGCATGAAAGATGCTTCTCCATCCCTTCACTTTCAGTCTGGATGTATCCTTAGGTTCAAAATAGGTCTCTTGTAGACAGTATATGGATGGGTCCTGTCATTTTATCCAATCTGCAACCCTGTGCCATTTTATGGGCACATTTAGGCCATTCACATTGAGAGTGGTTATTGAGAGATACATTTTTATTGACATTACCTGTGAAGTCTTTGTTTCTATAGATTGTCTCCATATATTTCTGTTCAATGATATTCTTGGGTTTTTCCTCCTTTAAAGAACCCCCCTTAATATTTCTTTCAGTGCCGGCTTGGTGGTCACATAATCTTTTAAACCTTGCAGGTGTTGGAAGCTCTTTATCTCTCCGTCCATTTTGAATGTCAGTCTTGCTGGATAAAGTATTCTTGGCTGCATGTTCTTCTCATTTAGTGCCCTGAATACATCTTGCCAGCCCTTTCTGGCTTGCTGGGTTTTTCTGGATAGGTCTGATGTTATTCCGATGGGCTTTCCTCTGTATGTAAGGAATCTCTTCTCCCTAGCTGCTTTCAATAGCTCCTGTCTAAAATTATGATTCTTAATTTTCACAATCAGGTGTCTTGAGGTCTTTCTAGGTTCTATGATCTTGGGGGGAGACCTTTCTGTCTCTAGTACATGAACGCTGGTTCCATTCGCCAGATTGGGAAATTTTTCATGGAGAATTTGTTCACCTATATCCTCTAGTCTTATTTCTTTCTCCTCCCCATCAGGGATTCCAATAATTCTGACATTGGAACTTTTTTTTTCATTTTTTATTTCTTTTCAGCATAACAGTATTCATTGTTTTTTCACCACACCCAGTGCTCCACGCAATCTGTGCCCTCCCTAATACCCACCACCTGGTTCCTCTGACTTCCCCCCCCCCCCCGCCCCTTTAAAACCCTCAGGACATTGGAACTTTTCATGGAGTCATTTATTTCCCTAATTCTGTTTTCATGGCTTCTAAGCTGTTTGTTCCAGACTTCCTCCTGATCCTTTTTCTCTATCAGTTTGTCCTCCAGATCACTAATTTTATCTTCTGCCTCAGTTACCCTAGCTTTTAGAGAATTTAGATTAGATTGGAAATCATTGAGAGCATTGTTAACATCATCCCTGGTGGCTTTCACTTCTGCCCTAATCAATTCCATTTTGTCATCAAAGGCTTTCTCCAACCTAGCTATTACCCGGATAATTGTTAGCCTGAATTCCCTTTCTGACATACTGTTTATGTCCATGTCCAATAGCTCTGATGGAGAGGGCCCAGTCTCTGAATTTTTCCTCTGTTGAGCATTCCTTCTTCTAGTCATTTTGGTGAGAGATAGCTGAACAGATGTGTAGCTGAATATATCAACCATGGTGCAGGCAAGGTGCACTCTGGAACGCCTCTGAGGAATTGAGAGTCCCCACAAAAAAAGAAAGAAAAAAGAAAAGAGAGAAGGGGGGGGAAATAAGAAGGAAAAAATAAGAGAGAAGACCCAGCCTGAATGGCCCCAAAGGTAAGATTTATAAAGTATACAAACAAAAACAGACAAACAAAAAGACTGACAAAAGGAGATAACATGAAAAAGAAAGAAAGAAAGACAGAAAGAAAGAAAGAACAAACTCAGCCAAAAAGACCCCCAAGCATAAGATTTATATACTACCAGAACAAAAACAAATATACAGAAACACTGACAGAAGAAAAAGATGGGACAGAGGTTATAAATTCTCAGTGTGGGCGAGGAAGTCTATTTTGACTCTTCCTGGATGTATCTTGGTATCTTTGTAAAGGACTCAACTTTCCTGAGATAAATGGGGATTAAAACTGGTAGCATTGCGGAGAGAGGGGAACCCTCCTACACTGCTGGTGGGAATGCAAGCTGGTGCAACCACTCTGGAAAACAGTGTGGAGGTTCCTCAAAAAACTGAAAATAGAGCTACCCTACGACCCAGCAATTGCACTACTGGGTATATATCCTAAAGATACAAACGTGGTGCTCCGAAGGGGCACGTGCACCCGAATGTTTATAGCAGCAATGTCCACAATAACCAAACTGTGGAAAGAGCCTAGATGTCCATCCACAGATGAATGGATAAAGAAGATGTGGTATATATACACAATGGAATACTATGCAGCCATCAAAAGACATGAAATCTTGCCATTTGCGACGACGTGGATGGAACTAGAGGGTATCATGCTTAGCGAAATAAGTCAATCGGAGAAAGACAACTATCATATGATCTCTTTGATATGAGGAAGTGGAGATGCAAGGTGGGGGGGTTTGGGGGGAGGTAGGAAAAGAAAAAATGAAAAGATGGGATTGGGAGGGAGACAAACCATAAAAGACTCAATCTCAAGAAACAGACTGAGGGTTGCGGGGGGGAAGGGGGATGGGAGAGGGTGGTGGGGAAATGGACATTGGGGAGGGTATGTGCTAGGATGAGTGCTGTGAAATGTGTAAACCAGACGATTCACAGACCTGTACCCCTGGGGATAAAAATACATTATATGTTTATTAAAATAAAAAAATTAAAAAAAAAAAACTGGTAGCATTGCGGAGAGAGGGGAACCCTCCTACACTGCTGGTGGGAATGCAAGCTGGTGCAACCACTCTGGAAAACAGTGTGGAGGTTCCTCAAAAAACTGAAAATAGAGCTACCCTACGACCCAGCAATTGCACTACTGGGTATATATCCTAAAGATACAAACGTGGTGCTCCGAAGGGGCACGTGCACCCGAATGTTTATAGCAGCAATGTCCACAATAACCAAACTGTGGAAAGAGCCTAGATGTCCATCCACAGATGAATGGATAAAGAAGATGTGGTATATATACACAATGGAATACTATGCAGCCATCAAAAGACATGAAATCTTGCCATTTGCAACGACGTGGATGGAACTAGAGGGTATCATGCTTAGCGAAATAAGTCAGTCGGAGAAAGACAACTATCATATGATCTCTTTGATATGAGGAAGTGGAGATGCAAGGTGGGGGGGTGTTGGGGGAAGGTAGGAAAAGAAAAAATGAAAAGATGGGATTGGGAGGGAGACAAACCATAAAAGACTCAATCTCAAGAAACAGACTGAGGGTTGCTGGGGGGAGGGGGGACGGGAGAGGGGGGTGGGGAAATGGACATTGGGGAGGGTATGTGCTATGATGAGTGCTGTGAAATGTGTAAACCTGGCGATTCACAGACCTGTACCCCTGGGGATAAAAATACATTATATGTTTATTAAAATAAAAAAATTAAAAATGTTAAAAAAAAACTGGTAGCATTGGTTGGGGAAAGGGAATTACCTTGAAGCTTATCTCTATATCAATGTTAAAAAAATAAAATAAAATAAATAGAAAAGCAAAAGAAAAACACAGGTATATGTATCAAAAAAAGTTCAGGTTAAAAGGTTATTATGGAATTTGATGTACTGAACATCTCATTGTGATGGTAAATAGGTTAAAAAGTTATTTAAAAAATGAAAAGAACCAGAATAGTGGGAACATATTAAAATAGAAGTTGTATCTATGAAGCAGTGGCGGTTGTCCTCTTGTTTTTTGTTTTGTTTTGGGTGTTTTTGGGGGGGGGGCTGCCACGTGGTTTTTCAGGGAGTCTTGCTAGAGTTGAGTCCTCCTACCCCCATCAAGGGTCTGGGCTCTGAGGAAACCGGTTTTTCAGGCTTTTGTTCTCTGGAGGTTTGTTTGTTTGTTTGTTTTTTAATCCCCTTGGCAGCTTTTGGCAGTTCTTTGGAGATATAGAGGAAAGCAAACTGCACCCAGACCTCCATCTCAGAGAGAAGCCTCAGTCTGTTCCCCTCTGGGTGCTCCAGAGCACATAAATTCTCCCTCTGCCACTGGCAGATCACATCCCCAGTCATGGTCTCTGGGGTCACAGAGACCCCAAACCACCACAAATACTAGCTGTGGCTCTCTGGGCAGGTCCAGACTACCAGAGAGATCCCAAGCAGGGATAGTGCACTGAGATTTTCATGGTGGCTCCAGCTGGTAGTGTTCAGAATTTCCTGGTCCTAGAGAACATGCTAGTGCCTGCATGGACCTCTCTCAGGGGAGGGTGTAGAGAGCAACTCAGGCCCTGGTCACGCAGCGCGTGTGCAGAGTACAAAAAGCTGTGGTTCTAGAGAGTGCCGGTTGGCGTCCACACCAGACCCCCTCACGGGCACCGCCACCCAGATGCTGTCAGACATGCCTGCAGCTCAGGGACCAAGACCTGGCTTCTTCGCTGCACTCTCTGGTTCCACGCCAGCGGTGGCCGTCCTGGGCTCATGGGCTTAAGTCCCTGTCCCTAACTGCTCAATTCCACCAATTTCCCCTTAAGATCTTTTGCTCTTTTTGAGTGCTTTCAAGCAGACTCCAAGTTAATGCTGGTCCCCAATCACAGTGCACTCTCGTATTGGGGTATTACTTTCCTGTGGATCACTTATGGTGGCTCCCTCCCCCTTTTGTTTATCTTCCGATAACAGTCTGATGTTCCCACTCTGCCTTACCTGTCCACTGGTGTCTTCTGCCCACATAGAGATCCAGCAATGGATAATTCTAATTTCAGGATGATTTCATGGGTGATCAGAGTTCTTTGGTAGGTAATCAGCTCACTTTAGGGGACTGGATGAAACAGCGCCTCCTACTTCTCTGCCGTCTTGCCTCCCCTCCCTAAAATTGATACTTAAATATCTAAACACACATGCTTATATTTAAATATATAAATATGTACATTTATCTTTCCTCATATGTTCTAAAATATTTCATAACCTGTTGCTGGAATGTGGAAATGCAATAGATATTTTTTTTTGTACATTGATTTAGTGTTGAGGAACACTCTTTCCAATATTTGTAATGTATCTCAAAGTTATTTAGATTGTGTATATAGTAGGCAATAATAACACCAGTGAATAATGACAACTTTTGTCTTCCTTCACATTTGATAGGCTTGTCTCTTTTCTTGCCCTACTGGCCTGTCTGGGACCTCCAGTTCAATGCTGAAAATTTTGTTTTGTTTTGTTTTGATCATGACTGGGTCTTGTTTGAAATGCTCTGATTTCACCTATTGGGGTAATTACTTTCATCATCTGTTGTCTGTGACCATCTGGGATGTTTGATTTGGTCGTGTCAGTAAAGACGTTCATTGGAGGCTGTAATCTCTTGAAGATTTTAGGGGTCATCCTAACGTGAGATAAATGGTTACGAGTCATAATGAGATGGAAAGTAATCAGCACATAAGCAGAGCTGTGAAAGCCTCCATTTGTCAGTGGTCTGTTCTAGACTCTTTGGTTACCTCCACAAGCATGGACTGAGTTGAAGGCTGGTTTTCTTTGCTTCTGAGACCTTTAGATCAGGGAGCGTTCATGTTTGCCTCAGGGCTTGGACCGTCCCTCCCAACTAATAGTTGGGGCTGCTCTAAGGATGGGAAAGTGGGTGGAGAATGGCTCTTTCCACCTGCTGGCAAGAGGAAGAAGGGCTTTGAATGAAGGCACTTGGAAGATAGTTAAATGTCCTGAGGCTTGCATTCTGGACTTTTGCTTCTTCAGAATGAAAATATCTCATGACTTCTCCTGTTAATATATGGTTATTGTAAATATATGATATTCACATAGGCTTCTCATACTTTTTATATATTTTCTATAGGTATTATAAAACGTTTCTAACTGCAGTGAGTTATATACAACCTCTCGCATATATTGTGTTATTATTTCTTGTAGTTTTGGCATGTGAGTAAAATTTCTTCAGTTGAAAAAAAATTTGTGGTTTTTCCTTCTTTTCAATGTTTATGTTCCTTGTTTTTCTCATCACATCTAATTATCTAGACTGCAAAATGATGTAGACATTGAAAGCTGGTGACCTCATCCAAGTCGTAGACATGCTGCTTGCTGATGTTCTGATACTTCCTTTCATGTTCGGACTGGTTCCCTCTATTGAAGTGTGCTACTTTTAAAAAGCCAGAAATCAATGTTAAATTTTATCAAGTGACTTCTCAACATCTGTTGATAAGACTATTTTTCCTCTTGAATCTATTAATAAAATGGTTGCAATAGATCTCCTAATCTATCCTAATGTTAGAAACCTTGAAGCTCCTTACAAAACTGAGTACTATGTATCATGAATTTAATATTCAATGATTTAAATCTATTCAGGTTCAGTGTATGACTTTTTCATTTGATCAAGTTTCTTTGCTCATTCATCATCCTCTTATTCTTTCAAACGTCTTCATGCTAATGCTTGTCTACTGTATTTCTCTTAAGATTTCCATGAGCATATATTTTTTTCAAGATTTCATTTGTCTGAGTGAGAGAGCATGAGAGAGAGACAACAAGCAGAGCTGGGGCAGAGGGAGAGGGTAGAGCAAACTCTGAGTGAGCTGTTGAGCAGGGAGCCGGAAACTTGGCTCCATCTCAGGACCATGGGGTCATGACCTGAGCCAAAGGCATCTGCTAACTGGCTGAACCCCCAGACACCCCCCAACAAGCACATTAATACTTTTGTTATTTTGGTATCAATGCATTATACTCATCTTTATAAGAATCCCTTTCCTGCCATATCCTTCATAAGCTAAGATCTTCAATGGGATATCACTATACATCTTTTTCTAAAATTCTCAGCTTAATAAAGTCATCTAGAATTGTAACTAGAGTTACATTGCTTTGTTGTCACTGTTTACCTCGATTCGTTTCCTAATAATTTCTTCATATATTGTCTTTGCACATTTGGTATCAAGTGTTCATTAGACTTTTTTAAAATTTCATTTTATTTTTTCAGTGTTCCAAGATCCACTGTTTATGCACCACACCCAGTGCTCCATGAAATACGTGCCCTCCTTAATACCCCCAACTAGGCTCACCGAACCCCCACCCCACCCATCCCTCCAAGACTTTGTCAGTCTTCAGATATTTAACCATCCTCTACTGTGTCTTACATACTGTATAGATCTCAGTCCTTCCATTATTTATTTTTAACTATTTGTTGGGAGAACTTCATAAACAAAATCTTTTTGAGTAAGGCATTATAGGGGCGTGTGCTGTCCGGGTTTGCACGTGCCAACAATGTCTTTTCAAGTGTCATATAGGTGCAATGGTCAGGGTGTGTAGAATTCGGATTCTCAGCCCCTTTCCCTCAGCACTCTGTCAGCCTTGTTCCTCTGGCATCTACATTTAGGGCAGCAGGGAAGCAGGCAAGCAGCAGCCAGATTCTTGGTCCTTGTTGGGAAGTATTGTTTTATGCTGTGGAAAACTCTATAGAATTCTTTTGGCATACATGAGAATCACAACTTATCTTTGGATCGACTGTTCATAGGTAGGTCTTTTGGTACAATTCTTACCTGGTGATTGATTTTTGAATCAACGTGCAAAATTTCTGTTCAGTGAAATGTTTTTCTCCTCCTTTGTTATTTGTCTTCCATCTGTTCTGTTTTCTCCTCCTGAGTTACTTAATGGATTCCCGTGGTGTACCTTTTATGACTCTTACCTGTTCTTAAATAACCAACATCTCTCTTTTGCTCTCTCTCTCTCTCTCTTCTTTTTTCCCTCTCTGTCTCAGAGAGAAACTTAAGTTCCTTTTATTTTAAAAATTCAGTTTTAAGTATTGTTTTGTGTACTTTTAAATACTTTCTCCTGGATTTTATTTAACTGACAATGTCAATTTTTTCCCTAGGACAAATTTTTATCTCCTAGTCACCTTTTCTGTTCCTAGCTTCTCTTTGATTGACGGCTTTTGTTTTTATTGATCCAATGGCCTCCCAAATTCCACACAGAACCCACTGAGGTTTTTCTTCACTGTCTCACCATCTTCCTGCAATAACTCTTTTCCAGGAAAGGCTGTTTGTTTTGATGACTAGTTTATTTCCTCCCTATTGGGATAAAAGTTCATGTCAGCTCTCGGAGGCTTTCTATTCCGCTCATTCTTTTAACTGGACTTCTAGATTGCTCACTATTGGGAAGTGGCTTGGAATTCCTCACCAGGCATGGGGGTGATTCTTAGATGTCTGCTGGTATACATCACCTTTCTCTCTCTCTGACTGTCATGTAGGGTTGGATATTCTGGGCAGAAAAGCAATTGATGGTCACCAGTTGGCTGCATGCATGGTCGAGCCAGGTCAGGAAGTTAAGAGAATTCATTTGACCCTCCTAAAAACATCTCAGTTTCCACATCACTCTGATGAGCTCTGGGAGGCCTCAGCTATCCAGGGACAGAAGCAAGGGGGTGAATACATCCTCAACAAGGGGAAAGGAAAAAGGCCTAGGTCTTTGACTCTTACATCAGTTTTACCACCACCTATGCACTCTCCTCTATGTTCCCAAGGTATGAATGGTTTTCTGGTGGGGACCATGACTGAGGACAGGAAAAGAGGTCAATTTTGGAGACACAGGAAAAGAACTATTCAAGAAACAATTTTAGGAATTAATATGAAAATAAAGAGAAAGAAACAATGAGCACAGAGATAAATATTACTCTTGTTTAATATGGAGTAGGATATGTTGAAAGGTATGTGAATCAAGGACCCATCCAAACATGTTCAAAGAATGAGGCCAGGGAGCAATTGAATTACATATACATAGCCTAGAGTTTTTGTAAGTTAAAAATAAAACTTGAAGAGTTATTTTCCCTGGACATCAAGTAGCTCAGTATTCATCCCAAGGATAGATGAGTATAAGGCTTGACCAATGGTATAATCTTGTGTAGAAGTGCTTCTAGAATGGGACAGAAACATCCCATTAAATGCTTCCTTATTCATACAAAGCGTTCTGTGTAATCAGATTGCCTATGCATCTTTGACGAAATTGGCCCTTTAGCTTATCCTCTGAGCCCCTCAGGTGAGAGGAACTAGGGAAGGGAGATCTATCAGGACCCCTCCACCATCACTGGATGATGTGTTTGTGTAGGACCAGGTTCTTCACAGTGCCCTTCACATCCTTGATCCCGAGGCTATAGATGACGGGGTAGAGCATAGGGGTCACCATCCCATAAAAGAGGGAGGTGAGTTTGTCTGAAACATCCTGCTTGTCTGCCCCCAGTGGGGTCCATGGATTTGGGCTTTCCATATACAAAGAGCAAAGTTCTGTAGAAGACGACCATGAATGTGAGGTAGGCAGAGCAGGTAGAAAAGGTCTTTTTCCTTCTCTGAGCTAGGGGTATTCTCAGGTTGGTAGCAATGATAATCACATAGGAGATGAAAGTGGAGTGAGCTGAAATGCCCAGAAAGATCACCTTGACCACTGCCATAGTGATCAATCACATTGATGAGATGTCAGTACAGACCAACTTTAGGACAGCCAAGATCTCACATGTAAAGTGGTTGATGAAGATGTCCTCACAGGAGGGTAATCATGTCACTAAAGATGTTTGTACCATAGCAGTCATGCTTCTAGCTGCCCAGGAGTCACCAGCAATGGGCACATAGGCAACTTTGCTCATCACCACTAGGTATCTGAGGAGGTTACAGATGGCCACATAGCGATCAAATGCCATCATGCCCAGAAGCACATACTCTGTGGCTCCCATGGCAAAGGAGAGAACCATCTGCACAGCCTAGGCAGAGAATGGGATGGTTTTCCAGCAGATTAGGAAGCTGTTGAGAGTGAGGGGGGCTGAGGAGCTTGCGTAGCAGATTTACAAGAAGGAGTGGTTCCCAGGGAAGAAGTACATGATCATGTGCTGGTAGGAGTTAGACACAGTCCCCAGGATGAGGACCCCATTGCCCAGCAGGAGCACTAAATAGGTCACGAGTATATGCACAAAGAACATTTGGCTTGGGAGGAAGGGCTGGGGCTGTGTGGGCTGCAGGGGTTTTAGGAGATCAGAATACCTTCACATACAAGAAGGAGAGAGATTGGGTACATCTCATGTAGAGGCACTAAACCTAATTAGGAGTGAAGGTAGAAGCTACTGGAGGATATAGTTAAGCATAAATCGAGGAAGTGTTTGCAAGGGCTGAACGAAAAAGCTAGACTCTGGAAGTACTGAATTCTTTGTTACTGGAGTTGTCTAAGCAAATGCCGTTTGACTGGGATCAGGGACATTGGAGAGGAATAGCATGCATCCTGTGCATAGCGTTGAACAAGAAAATCCCTGAAACCTCTTTTAACAATGATATTGCATGGCTCTTCTAAGTGTCTGAAGTTTGCTTAAATGGCCACTAGAAGGCATTGCAAGAGCAAGATTATTCCCTCCTGGTGCAAAGTAGAAAGTAGTAACAGGATTAACATTAGAATCAGAAATTTTATTAAACAAACACTAATCCTTAGGCAATTAATTCCTAATAAATATAAGAAAATGTAAATATCACTTGATCAAAAACTTCCAAGATCTGTTCTCAAAAAAGGATTCACTTTCTAAATTCTCTTTTTACATAAGTCTTCCGTATTCACAGAATTTCATAGAACTTGCCATAAAAATGCTTCTATTCACCTGCTAACACCTCTGAATCTTTCATTTACCTTGTGTGTCTATTGCTCTATATAGGGACAGTGTCTTACTCTGTTCTACATGGCACACAGCACTGGGCAACATTCATGATATGACCAAAACTGGTATCTAATAGTTCCATTGTGCTTACCATTTACAAAGCAGTTACTATAATAATTAATTCATGTAAAATCACGGGGCTAGGTGTAAAATATGAAGAAATAGACTGAAATAGGTTAAGCAACCCACCGAAGGTCATAGGTAAGAAAAAGCTTCCCAGTTTTTATCCTGCTGAACTATGGAGGCTCAGGAAATGCTACCAAGTTTACATCTCTTGACATTCACAGTGTACTCTAGCATATTAAAGGGTTTGGGAAGTCCTGGAACAAAGAAACATGTCAAATATTAGCCCCTAAATATTTAGCCTCTGTCTGTCTGTCTATCTATATCTGTATCATCTTTCTTTTTTCTAGAATGTGAGTTATTATCTAACCAAATACTAGCTTTTCTAGTGGGAATTGCTGTTAGGTGATGAGCATCAAATTCAAACTCTATACTCTTTCTTGCCATTAACTTCCTAACGGTGTTTCATAATGTGAAGTGCACTGAGAAAAAATAGTCTCAATTTTCTCATAGCTAAGAAGAAATGGGGTGTTCCAGAATAGCTTGTTCCCACCCAAAAGCTGTCTAAGTGCAGAATGTGTCTTTGTCTCTTCTTATACTTCAGCCAAACTGACTCTCTTTCAAAAACAGTCCAAAATGAAAATTCCCACTTCCTCCTTCTTCCTGTGACTCTCCTGGGGAATCTAAGAGGGATGGCAACAGTGCTGGGAGCGCCCTCTCTCCTCTGTGCACTGACTGTGTAGCTCAGACACAGTGCAGGCCATTCACCAAGCTCGGTCTAATGGCTGGCTCCTCTCTCCTTGGTTTTATCATGTGTTCAGAATGTCTTTGTGTATTCAATTAGAGATCTGTTGTGTGGCATCTGTCAAAACTCTCAGCTGTATGACTAGAACTCAGAAGATATACTCTGAAAAGCTAAACGTTCCCTGAAAATGGACTGAAGGGCAAGAGAGGATTCTGGATTACATGACTTGTCTTTCAGATGGCAGCTATAATGATCAGAAGTCCTTTATCCCATAGGGTGGGAACACAGAGGATCCCTCCATTACTGGGTGAAACATTTCTGAGCCACCAGGTCCCTCACAGCAGCCTTCACATCCTTGTTCCTGAGGCTATAGATGATGGGGTTGAGCATGGGGGTTACCACCCCGTAGAAGAGGGGGATGAGCTTGTCTGAAAGGTCCTCCTTGTCATTACCTAGGGGATCCTTAGACTTGGGCTTCCCATACATGAAAAACAAGGTCCCATAGAAGATGACCACCACTGTGAAGTGGGCAGAGCAGGTGGAGAAGGCCTTTCTCCTCCCCTCAGCTGAGGGGATCCTCAGGATGGTAACAATGATGAACACATAAGAGATGGAGATGAGCAGAACTGGGACTCCCAGTAACGCAACATTGGTCACCCCCATGCTGATCACGTTGATGGAGATGTCAGTACAGGCCAACTTTAGGACAGCCAGTAGCTCACAGGCAAGGTGGTTGACAACGTTGTTCCCACAGAAAGGCAGCTGAATTGTCAAAGATGTGTGTACCACAGAAGCCATACCACCAATAGCCCAAGAACTGACAGCCATGGGGACATAGGCAGCCTTGCTCATGACCACAGGATACCTAAGGGGGTTACAGATGGCCACGTAGCGATCAAATGCCATCATGCCCAGAAGCACACACTCTGTGGCTCCCATGGCAAAGGAAAGAAACATCTGCACGGCACAGGCTGAGAAGGAGATGGTTTTCCTGGGGGTCAGGAAGCTGTCAAGAATGAGGGGGACTGCAGAGGTTGTGTAGCAGATGTCCAGGAAGGAGAGGTTCCCCAGGAAAAAGTACATGGGTGTGTGCAGGCGGGAGTCAAGGACAGTCAACAGGATGAGGACCCCGTTTCCCAGCAGGATGACCAGGTACATCAGGAGGATGAGCACAAAGAATATTTTCTCCAGCTTTGGGTAGTCTGAGAGCCCCAGGATTATGAACCCTGCCACAGGGGAGGACCAGTTGGCTTTTTCCATGTGCTATCCCTTCTGTCATCACCCAAGGACAAATGCAGCAAAGGAGGCTTTCTTGAGAAGAGTCTCAGACATCAGGTACACCATCACTCTGTGCTACAGAACAGGACAACATATGTGCATAAGAGATAAATGAGTGAAAGAGACAGTAGGTAGGAGTGTGGTTAGATCTTAGATGGGGGACGGTCAGGGTTGGAAGACGGCTTACAAATACTGCACTTAGGCCCAGAGAGGGGAAGTGACCTGTCCAAGTCTTCTGAGCAAGGTGGTGATAGAGACAGGACCTGAGCCCAGCAGAACTAATCCCCAGTCAAGGAGGGCTTTTCCTCTTCTTTTGATGAGCATGGGAAAATGCTGAAAATTATTTCTATTTGATGTAAATGAATAGAAATTTCATTTAATCTGGGCTTTCCTAGATTCATAGAGAGGAGAATCCCCAAGCTGATCCTATTCTTACAACTACCAAAATTTCAAGCCTCATTAAACATTGATTACATTTGGAAGGACCTTTTTAAAAGTGCTAATCCCCATGGAGACAGAATAAAGCCTAGGTACAAGTTCAACCATAAGAGCGATCCTTCCTTAACTGCCCACCCTCAGCAACAGACTTGCCTATTGTCAGAATTGGGATCTGCCTATTCTCATACATATTAAAGGAATATGTGGGGGAGGTTCCCTCACGGGGAAGAATTCATGAAGGCCACAGAAGGAGTCATTGGAGTGACTGAACCCACACTATGGGATGACAGCCATGCAGCTTACTGACCGGTTAACTCAGTTCTTAATAACTGGGCAGACTGTAAGTTATCAGACAGCAGGATGTATGGCATTAACATCTAATCCCAATGCATTAGAGTATTGGTGACATTCTTAGTCAGGGATGACTAAGGAATTTTTTTTTCTTTTTCCCTTTTATGTTTATACTGTATTCCTGTGTAATATTCTGGCTCTCCGCCTCCATTCTTGGGTTCCCTACAAGCAGCTAGCTTATGGGAAGACATGCATGACTTTGGGTAGAGGATTTACGGACTCTCAGCTACAATTGCCAGACTCTGTATTCAGAATTCTCATTTGTAATATTTCTATAGGTTTTTCTTAACTACAGTGGTGTGTACACCCAGGTATGTGTGTGTCTCATGAGTGTGTGTGTGTGTAGGTGTGGGCAGAGGGTAGATGACGAGTAGTTAATATTAATGAACATCTATTCTGTGCTATATTCTTTGAAAAACATCCACAGAGAAGACAGTGTCATTCAGGTGTTATAGGTAAAAGTAAGCTGGGCGCCTGGGTGGCTCAGTGGGTTAAGCCTCTGCCTTCGGCTCAGATCATGATCTCAGGGTCCTGGGATCGAGCCCCGCATTGGGCTTTCTGCTCAGCGGGGAGCCTGCTTCCCCCTTTCTCTCAGCCTGCCTCTCTGCCTACTTGTGATCTCTCTCTCCCTGTCAAATAGATTAATAAAATTTAAAAAAAAAAAAGTAAGCAAAGCTCAGAGGAGCCAAAGAATTGATTCTTAAGATTGAATGCTGTTGCCGGCATTCGATCACAGTCCCCAAATCTGGGTTCTTCCCACCAAATAGCTGCCACACTGTCTTACACAGATGTTGGAGAGTCTGTCTCTGAAGTACCAGCTCTGTGTGCTCTCTGCTCTGTCTCATAGCCCAGTGTGCTCTTGCTTCAGTCATGGTTGGTGTTTATGTGAGATACTCTGTTAGGCAGAGTGACTCCTGCCCTGCACTGACCCCAGACTTTGTCAGCCTCGGCACTAGTGACACTTGGGGCTGGAGAGTTCTTTGTTGTGCAGGGCTGTCCTGTGCATCGGAGGATGTTTGGGACCATCCCTGACCTCTGCCCACCTGCTGCCAATAGCACCTGTTCCTTGAGCTGTGACCACCAAACATTTCTCCAGACACTGCCAAATATTTCCAGGAGGGGAAGGAGGTACAAGTTGTGCCCTGCAGAGCATTGCTCTAAGCTCTAAGCCAGGAGAGGTCTCCTTCATGATGCAACCGTGGGTTTCATGGTATTTTCTGTGCAGGCCTAGGGCCCTTCCCCCATCCCTCAATTCAGCATGTGAGAGTGCTCCTGTCTGCTCAGTGCAGGCCCACTCTGGGTGTTCCGCCATGAACCTCTGCCCCAACTCATCTCCCATGCCTCCCAGTGGCTCTTCCAGCCCCTTCCTTTTCCCAGAAAAGGCAAAGGAAACACTGCAGTCCATGCCACAAGCAGGATTCAATAGTGATAAAGATATGCTGTGGCTGGAGAGGCCAAGGAGAGTGGCTTCTGTTAGAGAAGCCATCCTGTCCACTCCCATGAGCCAGAGCTGTGCACACAGAAGCTTCTTCCCATGAGCAGTGTGCTGTGGGCATGAGTGATGCACAGGATTTGACCCACATGAGAGCTTCAGCCCCGGAAGTCCTTAGTGCCCACCATGTTAAAGTTGCTGAACGAAAGCTAGTTCAATTGGAATGAACAGAACAGCTAGGAGGATCTTGCCCACTGATCTCAGATCTGTGGGAACTGTCCCTGCCTGGGACATAAATATTCTGTGTAACTTGAGCAAACCCCAGTCTTCAGTTTCCCCATGTGCATCATGAAAACGCTCCCAGGGCATCCCAACTCTGTCATGGAGTGCCCAGCGCTGTCCTCACCAGGCAGGGAGCAGTCTTGGGTGAAGGTGACAGCTTATTCCTTTGGGTGTGTGTGTGTGTGTGTGTGTGTGTGTGTGTGTGAGGAGATGATCTGAATCCTTGGTTTCCCATCAAGATAATGCCAGCAGGAAATAGTGCTGTGTCAGGTTTTGGAGGAGACTCAGGATGGAAGAAAACAGAGAGCTCTGACACAGCCCCAGGTGGACTGGAGTCAGCCTGTGAGAGCCAGGAAAGGAAGGGAAACTCTTACCTTCCTGGCTGCATCCTACAGGTGTGACACCTGGGTCTTCTCACTAATTATTTCTGGAGCCATCAGGCATCTGAGAAAAGGAAGGGAACAGTGGGTGGCTCAGTTGGGTAAGCAGTTACCTTCAGCTCAGGTCATGATCTTCAGGTCCTGGGAGAGGACATCATCAGGCTCCATGTGTGGTGTGGAGTCAGCCTGTCTCCCTATCCCTCTTCCACCTCCCCACCACTCATGCTCTCTCTCTCTCTCAAATCAATAAATAAAATATTAAAAACAAAAAAAAATGAAGGGAACACATGCTGTCCAGAGCCTCATGCATTATCAATCAGCCTCTCTGGAGAGCAGTTTGCATAGAAGAACAGAAACTTAAAAAACCTATATAACTCAACAATTCCACCTCTAAGCTTTTAGAAAAAATTCTAAAGGAACAATGAGAATGGAGGGCCAGTGTCTCTCAATAAAGACATTCATCACAGCCATATTATGAATGAATACAGGAAACAAAATAACTGTCTACCAATAAATACCTAATGGTGTACTTCATCTAATGGAATTTTAGACATTAAAGTTATATTTATAATTTTTACACAGCGGCATCATTACACTTCAGTAATAAATGAGAGAATACAAAATTGTACACACTGGTTTGATCTCAATTAGGTAAATAATATATTTGATTAAGAGTGACTGAAAAGAGGGGCACCTGGGTGGCCCAGTGGTTTCAGCCACTGCCTTCGGCTCAGGTGATGATCTCAGGGTCCTGGGATCGAGCCCTGCATTGGGTTCTCTGCTCAGTGGGGAGCCTGCTTCCGCCTTTCTCTCTGCCTGCCTCTCTTCCTACTTGTGGTATGTCTCTCTGCCGAATAAATAAATAAAATCTTTAAAAAAAGAGTGATTGAAAATAAGTTATAGCAAAATCAATATGGATTCCTCTTTGTACCTCTTCAATATTACCAGATTTTCTTTTTTTTTTTTAACTTTTTGATAATTTGAGAGAGAAAGAGCAGTTGTGGGAGTGGGTTGGGGTATGGAGGGGCAGGTGGATTTCAAGCAGACTCCTTACTGAGCTCAGAACCCGAAGCAGGCTCATCACACAATCATGAGATCATGAGCTAAGTTAATATCAAGAGCAGGAAGCTTAACCACTGGAGTCACCCAGGTACCCCAATATTATCAAATTTCCTGATACAAGGGTAGAAATTACTTTGTATTCAGGAGAAAAAATTCTTGATATGATAACATCTCTCCCTCACATTTTGCTTTCCAAAGCTTCAGTTCCCGCCCTGCCATCACCTCTAACTGTGGTTTGGAGGAGAAGATAGTGTTTCTGACCTGTGGTCACAAGGTCAAGAGTAGCCTTATGTTGCATCTCAATGTCTAGGTCACTTACCTCACTGTGGCTCATCATGTGGCCATTTTTCATCTTGCATTGTCACAGCAGAAAGGGAGTCCAATATAATAAGATACTGTGAGGGAGAGACCACATTCACAGAACTTTATTATGCGATGTTGATATAATTATTGTATTATTACTGGTTATTGTTAACCTCTCACTGTGTCAGATTTGTAAATTAAACTGTATCACAGGTACGTGTATATAGGAAGAAACGGGATACATAGAGTTCAGTACTATCTGTGGTTTGAGGCATCCACTGGGGGTCTTGGGAGGTATCCCCATGAGTAAGGGGTAGAAAGAAAGTGAGAAAAACAGAACTAGCCACAGACTGGGCATCACAGACAGGGATGGGTCCCAGCTTGCCTGTCTGCTCACCCTCTGACCCCGTGAAAGGCTCAGTCTTCTGGGAAGTCTCAGCAGGATGGGGTGGAAATCAGGCTGCCTTCTTCCCAGGACTCTGGGCTCCTCCCAGGGAGGATGGAACAGCAGTGTCAGGGCAGGGCTTGGTCAGTGGTGAGCTCTGTAGAGCAGGCGGGACTGCCTGGGCTTAGCCTCAGCTGTTCCTCCCTGCTCCAGCATCAGCTGCTCACAGCTGGTTGCAGCTGGAAGGTGCTTGGAGCAGAGGCAGGGGGAGGAGGAAAGTCCATCTTTGGAAAATGCTCTGCAAAGGTCATGTCCACCAGCCCTGTCCCCACCACAGCCAGTGCTTCTCATCTGCATCCCGCTTGCAGCCACTTCTCCGAGTCTCCTGATTTGAAACCCAATTCTCAGCTCCTCACTGTGCTCTCACCAGACCCTGGATAACAGACGCTCCCGTGGTGGACTTCTTTCACCTCTGAGACCCTGTGTCGTCTTCTTCCCCTACATCCCTGTGGAAACTTTAGCCTCTGGTGGGGTTTCTCTCACATCCTTCCTCCTAGATGTGCAGGCTAACTGGGTGTCTCAGCTACAGACTCTTCATGGAGAGGACCTGTCATCCTGGTCTGAAGCCCAGAAATCCCACAGGTACATCTTCCCCAGCAGTGAAAGGAGTCCTCAAGAAGGAGCTGTGAACTCCTACAGGGACCCTGTTAGTCCCAGAAGTAATTTAAAGTTTGGAATGTCAAATGTGCACAGGGTACAGGCCCTATATATACATGGAGTCTCCAGGGATCATCTCCCTGTCCCAATTAGAGATAACGACTGGGACACGGTCACCTGGAGATGGAGAAGAGTGTATAGCAGATGCTGGTTTCCTCCTGAGCTTTCCCTGGGCTCCCAGAGAAGCCGGTGCTCCATTCAGAGCCAGAGTATGTTGTCCCCCTGCTGAGTCCTAGACATCCAGAATGGAGAGGCAGGACACACGTCTCACAACAGCAGCAGCAGAACTGGCTACACTGAGTGAGGTGCTCACATGTGCCAGGCACTGTGACAGACACTTCACAAACCTTCATTTTCACATTTCCTCCACTTCCTCACCAGCACATGTTATTTCTTGTGATATTGATTCTTGGCATTCTGACTTGTGTGAGGTGGTATCTCACTGTCAGTTTAATTTGCATTTCCCTGATGATAGTGATGTTGAGCATCATTTCATGTTTCTTTTAGCCCTCTGCAGGTCATCTTTGGAGAAATGTCTATTCAGATCCTCTGCCCATTTTTTAAATCAGATTATTTGTCTTCTTGGTGTTGAGTTGTATGAGTTATTTATATATTTTGTATAGTATGCAAATATGTTGTTTGCAAGTATCTTCTCATTCACTAAGTTGCCTTTTCTTTTAGCTGATGATTTTCTTCACTTTGAAAAGCTTTTTAGTTCAATCCAGTCCATGAGTTTATTTTTGCCTTTGTTTTCCTTGTCTGAGGAGACATATCCTGAAAAATGTTGTTGAAATTGATGGGCAAGTGATTGTTGCCTATGTTTTCTTTTAGGAGTTTTATGGTCAGGTCTTACCTTTTGGTCTCTACTCCACTTTTATTTCACATTTGTGTAAGATATAAGAAAGTAGTCCAGTTTTTATTCTTTTGCATGTAGTTCTCCAGTTTTTTCAACACCATTTATTGAAGAGACTATCCATTGTGTATTCTTGCCTCCTTTGTTGTATATTGATGAGAAAAGCACGGGTTTATTTCTGGTGGTTATCCTGTTTCTCTGATCTATGTGTCTTTTTTTTGTGTCAGCATCACACTGTTTTGATTAGTATAGTTTTGTAGTATAGCTTGAAATGTTCTATTATGTCCCTAGTTTCTTATTCCAGGGAACAGACTTTAAAAGGTAAAAAATTTACCAAGGACCCCATCTTTTGTGAATGGCAGAGCTGGATTTCAGTCTCAATACATCTGATTCTGTTTATCACCATTGATTTTGTCCTCCTCCTCGATTCATCATCATGATTATCACCCCATTAGGAGGTGTTCTTTGTACCTGAATCAAAGTTTAAACAATATAAATGAATATAGAGTAAAAATTAAGCTCCTATCTTGTCACATACCATTGTTCCCTCAAGGCAACCAATGTTAGCAATGTCCTTACGCTTTTTTTCCCCAGAGATATTCTATGGACATTGCTGAGTGAGAAAAGCAAGATGTTGAGACAGTGACAAACATTGCACAGCTGTGCTCTTTTTAAATATCTTGATTTTCTCACCGAACAAAATATCTTGGGTATATGTATCTGGAAAAAATGTGTAATTCTGCCTCTTTAAAAAATATTTTATTTATTCATTTGAGAGAGAGAGGGAGAGAGAGACACACACAGACTTGAGTGGGGAGATGGGCAGAGGGAGAGAGAGAAGCACTTTTCCCCTGAACAGGGAGCCCTATTCAGGGCTTGTTCCCAGGACCCTGAGCTCATGATTTGAGCCCAAGTCATACGCTGCCTTGTTCTTCTAAATGACTGAGCCAGGCAATATACTACCTTGTTTTTTTGAATAGCTGCATAAGTTCCATTTAAGTTTGTGACATCATTTAATTAACCAGTCTAATAGTGATAAACATTTAGATCTTCCAAACTTTTGCAATCTTATGCTATTACAATCAATGCTACAACAGATTTCCTTGTGAATTCATAATTTGGCACTTGGTAAAAATACACCTGTTCCTGTACATTTGCAATTTTGATAGGTATTGACGAATTCACACATTCCTGTCATTAGCATATGAACATGTCTGTTTTCCAGACTCTGCTAACATAGTATTTTAGTCTGTCAAGAACTCTTTTTGGTCTTTGCCAATCTGAAAGATGAGAAGTGATATTGTGTTGTAGTATTTAATACTTTAGGAATTTAACATGTGAAAAGTAACACAGATATGCAAATGTGTATGAAAGTACATTAAACTCATAGATTTAATTGAAAGACTAATAAAGCAATAATCTCCTAATTTAAGGAGAACATTGCCAGTACCTTGGAAGCTCCCTGGGTATTTCTTCCCAATCTATCCTCTCCCTCTCCTCCCAGAGATAACCACATTCCTGATGAGTTTTAATCATTTCCTTGTTGTTATTGTTGTTTTTTAATTTTATGGCCTAGTATACATCCTTAAACAGTACAGTTTAGGCGTTCCTCTTTCTAAACTCAATGTAGGGACACCTGGGTGGCTCAGTTGGTTAAGCCTCTGCTTTTGGCTCAGGTCATGATCCCAGGGTCCTGAAATTGAGTCCCACATCGGTCTCCTTGCTCAGAAGGGAGCCTGCTTCTCCCTGTGCCTGAAGCTCCCCCTGCTTGTGTTCCTGCTCTCTCTGACAAATAAATAAATAAAATCTTTAAAACTGGGGGTTTTGGAGGGGAGCGGGATGGGAGGTTGGGTGAGCCTCGTGGTGGGTATTATGGAGCAACGTATTACGTAGAGCACTGGGTGTGGTGCATAAACAACGAATTCTGTTACACTGAAAAGAAATTTTAAAAGATACATTATTAAAAAAGAATTTTAAAAAATCTTTAAAAAATAAAAAACAAAGAAACAAATAAAAAGCCCTCAATATAAATTCAATCTTTGTAGGTTTTCTTTTTGACTTGATTCTTTAGTCAATATTATTTTTTTTGCTAGACTCATTAATATTTAGGAGTATGGCTAAATTCATTAATTTGTATTGCTAAATTCCATTATATGAATGTAGCACGGTTTATTTATACATTCCACATTGATGGATGATTGGGTTGCCTCCTAGTTGAATGCTGCTATAAATATTTTATACATTTCTCCTTGGTACATGTATTTCCAACTGTCCTGTTTGCATTTATAACCCATCCTCTCTCCAGTGATGTGTAATACATCACGTGTGTTATATATCAAATCTCCAAACAAGCATGTGCCCATTTCTGGGAACTCTCTTCTTTTGTTATATTTCATTTAAATTCAATTAATAACAGATAGTGTATTATTAGTTTCAGAGGTAGAGTTCAGGGATTCATCAGTCGCATATAACACCCAGCGCTCATTACATCAGGTGCCCTCCTTAATGCCCATCACCCAGTTACCCCATCCCTCCACCCACCTCCTCTCCTATAACCCTAAGTTTGCTTCCTGTAGTTAAGAGTCTCTTATAGTTTGTCTCCCTCTCTGATTTTGTCTTATTTTTTACCCCTTCTTTCTTCTATGAGCCTGTGTTTTGTTTCTTAAAAATCCACATGTGGTGAAGTCATAGGATAATTGTCTTTCTCTGATTGACTTATTTTGCTTAGCATAATGCCATCTGGTTCCATCCCCGTTATTGCAAATGGCAAGATTTCATTTCTTTTGGTGGCTGCATAATATTCCATTGTATATATATACCACATCGTCTTTAGCTATTAATCTCTTGATGGACATCTAGGTTCTTTCCATAGTTTGGCTATTTTGGACATTGCTACTATAAACATTCAGGTGCACATGCCCCTTTGGATTACTACATTTGTATCTTTAGGGTAAACACCCAGCAGTGTGATTGCTGGGTCGTAGGGTAGCTCTATTTTCAACTTTTTGAGGAATATCCATACTGTTTTCCAGAGTGGCTGCACCAGCTTGCATTTCCACCAACAGTGTAGGAGGGTTCCCCTTTCTCTAAACCTCATGAACATCTATCATTTCCTGACTTGTTAATTTCAGCCATTCTGACTGGTGTGAGGTAGCATGTCACTGTCATTTTGATCTGTATTTCCCTGATGCCGAGTGATGTTGAGCAGTTTTTCTGGTGTCTGTTGGCCATTTGGTTGTCTTCTTTGCAGAAATGTCTATTCATGTCTTCTGCCCATTTCTTGACTGGATTATTTGTTCTTTGGGTGTTGAGTTTGATAAGTTCTTTATAGATCTTGGGTACTAGCCCTTTATCTGAAAAGACATTTGCAAATACCTTCTCCCATTCTGTAGGTTGTCTGTTGGTTTGTCGACTGTTTCCTTTGCTGTGCAAAAGCTTTTTAATCTTGATGATGTCTCAGTACATCACTTTTGCTTTTGTTTCCCTTGCCTTAGGAGACATGTCTAGCAAGAAGTTGCTGCAGCCAAGGTCAAAGAGGTTGCCGGGTGTGTTCTCCTCTAGGATTTTGATGTATTCTTGTCTTATATTCAGGTCTTTCATTCATTTTGAGTTTATTTTGTGTATGGTGTAAGAAAAAGGTCCAGTTTCATTCTTCTCCGTGTGGTTGTCCAGTTTCCCCAACACCATTTGTTGAACAGACTGTCTTTATTTCCACTGGATGTTCTTTCCTGCTTTGTCGAAGATTAGTTGATGGTAGAATTGAGGGTCCATTTCTGGATTCTCTATTCTGTTCCACTGGTCTATGTGTCTGTTTTTGTGCCAGTAGCATACTGTCTTGAGGATTACAGCTTTGTAATAGATCTTGAAGTCCAGAATTGAGGGGCTACCAGCTTTAGTTTTCTTTTTCAACATTCCTCTGGCTATTCAGGGTCTTTCCATACAAATTGTAGGATTATTTGTTCCAGCTCTGTGGAAAATGGTGATGGTATTTTGATGGGGACTGCACTGTATGTGTAGATTGCTCTGGGTAGCATGGACATTTTAACAATATTTCTTCTTCCTATTTGTGAACATGGAATATTTTTCCATTTCTTTGTGTCTTCCTCAGTTTCTTTCATGAGTGTCCTATAGTTTTCAGAGTACAGATCCTTTGCCTCTTTGCTTAGGTTTATTCCTAGGTTTCTTAAGGTTTTGGGGGGCAATTGTAAATGGGTCATTTACAATTTGATTTCTCTTTCCTCTGTCTCATCGTTACTGTATAGAAAAGCAACTGATTTCTGTGCACTGATTTTTATACCCTCCGCTTTGAATTCCTATATGAGACTTAGCAGTTTGTGGGTAGAGTCTTTTGGGTTTTCGACATCGAGGGTCAAGTCATCTGTGAAGAGTGAGAGTTTGACTTCTTCTTTGACTGTTTGGAAGCCTTTATTCCTTTTTGTTGTCTGATCGCTGAGGCTAAGAGTTCTATGACTGAGTTGAACAGCAGTGGTGAGAGTGGTCATCCCTGTCCTGTTCCTGACCTTTGGGGGAAAGCTCTCAGTTTTTTTCCCATTGAGAATGATATTCTCTGTGGGATCTTCATATATGGCTTCTACGAGAATGATGTTCCCTCTATTCCTACACTGCGGAGAGTTTTAATCAAGAAAGGATGCTGTATTTTGTCGTGTTTTTTGTGCATCAGTTGAGAGGATCATATGGTTCTTGTCCTTTCTGTTCTTAGTGTGTTGTATGGGATCTCTGTTCTTTTCCATTGGTTTATTTGTCTGTTGCCATGTTGATGTTATGCTGCCCCAATCAATTTTGCTTTATAGTATACTTTGATACCTTGTAGGGTATGTTCCTTTATCCCCACACAATACATCTTCAAATGTGTCTGGGCTGTTTTTAGTCCTTTGTTCTTCTCTATACATTATGGAGCCAACTTCTTAAATTGTAGAATAATTATTTTGGGGGTTTAAAATTGGCATTTCATTGAATCTACAGATGAATTTGAGGAGAACTAATATCTCCATATTGAATTTCCTGGCCCATGAATAGGAAACATTCCTCTATATTAGTATCATTCAAAATATGTTATAATTAACAATTCTATGCCTAAACGTCTTGGAGATCTTTTGCAAGAGATACCCCTACATGATGATATTTATATTTTAATACAAAGCTGTGATTACCAAGACAGCAGAATAGTGGCACAAAAACAGACACATAGACCGATGGAACTGAGTAGAGAGCCCAGATATGGACCCTCAACTCTGTGGTCAAATAATCTTCGACAAAGTAGGAAAAAATATGTAGTGGAAAAAAGATAGTCTCTTTAATAAATGGTGCTGGGAAAATTGGACAGCTATGTACAGAAGAATGAAACTTGACCATTCTCTTACACCATACACTAAGACAAACTCAAAATGGATGAAAGACCTCAATGTGAGACAGGAATCCATCAACATCCTAGAGGAGAACATAGGCAGTAACTCTTTGACATTGGCCACAGCCACTTCTTCCAAGACACGTCTCCAACTGCAAAGGAAACAAAAGCAAAAATGAACTTTTGGGACTTCATGAAGATAAAAACTTCTGCACAGCAAATGAAACAGTCAACAAAACAAAGAGGCAACCCACGGAATGGGAGAAGACATTCACAAATGACACTACAGACAAAGGGCTGATATCCAAGATCTATAAAGAACTTCTCAAACTCAACACCAAATAACAGATAATCAAGTCAAAAAATGGGCAAAAGAAATAAACAGACACTTGTCCAATGAAGACACACAAATGGCTAACAGACACATGAAAAATGTTCATCATCATTAGCCATCAGGGAAATCCAAATCAAAACCACATTGAGATACCATCTTACAGCAGTTAGAATGGCAAAAATTGACAAGGCAAGAAACAACAAACGTTGGAAAGGGTGTGGAGAAAGGGGAACCCTCTTACACTGTTGGTGGGAATGCAAGTTGGTGCAGCCACTTTGGGGAACCATGCGGAGATTCCTCAAAAAATTAAAAATAGAGCTACCCTCTGACCCGGCAATTGCACTACTGGGTATTTACCTCAAAGATACAAAGGTAGTGAAAAGAAGGGCCATATGTACTCCAATGTTCATAGCAGCAATGTCCACAATAGCCAAATTGTGGAAAGAGACGAGATGCCCTCAACAGATGAATGGATAAAGAAGATGTGGTCCATATACACAATGGAATATTACTCAGCCACCAGAAAGGATGAATACCCAACTTTTGTGTCAACATGGATGGGACTGGAGGAGATAATGCTGAGTGAAATAAGCGAAGCCGAGAAAATCAATTAACACATGGTTTCACTTACTTGTGGAACATAAGGAATAACAATAACATGGAGGACATTAGGAGAAGGAAAGGAAAAGTGAAAGAGAGGAAATCAGAGAGGGAGACTCACTGAGAAACATGATTTTAGAGGGACTCGCTGAAAAACAGGATTTTAGAGAGAAGGGGACCAGGGGTATAGGTGACCCTGGTGGTGGGTATTAAGGAGGGCAAGTATTGCATGGAGCACTGGGTGTTACATGTAAACAATTAATCTTGGAACACTACATCAAAGCTATGTATGGTGACTAACATAACACAAAAAATACATATATTTTAAAATTTATAGTTAAATATATAAGTACGCATGTATACATTTAAATACACAAATATGTACGTTTACATTTCTTGGTGTGTTTTAGATTATTTCATAATCTGTTGCTGGAATGTGGAAATGCAATAGATTTTTTTGGTACATTGATTTAGTGTTGAGGAACACTCTTTTCAATATTTGTAACATATATCAAAGGTATTCAGATTTTGTATATAGTAGGCAATGATAACACCAGTGAATAATGACAACTTTTGTTTTCCTTCAAAATTGGTAGACTTGTCTCTTTTCTTGCCCAACAGCCCTGTCTGGAATCTCCAGTTCAATGCTGAAAGTTTTATTTTGTTTTTGTTTTGTTTTGTTTTGTTTTGTTTCGAACATGACTGGGTCTTGTTTGAAATGCTCTGATTTGGGTGCCTGGGTGGCTCAATGGGTTAAGCCTCTGCCTTCGGCTCAGGTCATGATCTCAGGGTCCTGAGATAGAGGCCCATATCAGGCTCCCTGCTCAGCGGGGAGCCTGCTTCCCCCTCTCTCTGCCTGACTCTCTGCCTACTTGTGATCTCTCTTTCTCTGTCAAATAAATAAATAAAATCTTTAAAAAATTAAAAAGAAATGCTCTGATTTCACCTATTTGGGTAATTACTTTCATCATCTGTTGTCTGTAACCATCTGGGATGTTTGATTTGGTCATGTCAGTAAACACTTTCATTAGAGGCTGTAATCTCTTGAAGATTTTAGGGGTGATCCTAACCCGAGATAAATGGTTATGAGCCGTAATGTGGAAAGTAATCGGCACATAAGCAGAGCTGTGAAAGCCTCCATTTGTCAGTGGTCCGTTCTACACTCTTTGATTACCTCCAAAAGCGTAGACTGAGTTGAAGGCTGGTTTTCTTTGCTTCTGAGACCGTTAGATCAGGGAGCGTTCATGTTTGCCTCAGGGATTGGACCATCCCTCCCAACTAAGAAGATGGACCCGCTGTAGGGATGGGAAAGTGGGTAGGGAATGTCTCTTCCCAACCTGCTGGCAAGAGGGAGAAGGGCTTTGAATGAGGGCACTTGGAGGATAACTAATGTCCTGAGGCTTACGTTCAGTGCTTTTCCTTCTTCAAAATGAAAATATCTTATTACTTCTCCTGTTAATATATGATCACTGTATCACTATGTGATATTCATATAGGCCTCTCATACTTCTTATATATTTTCCCTAGGTATTGTAAAATTTTTCTAACTGCAGTGACTTATATACAACCCCTCTTGTGTACTGTCTTAATATTGCTTGTAGTTTTGGCATTCAGTAAATTTTCTTTAGCTAAACAACATTTGTGGATAGTATTCCTTTTTTCCTTCTTTTCAATACTTATGTTCCTTGTTTTCCTTATCTCATCTAATTATCTAGACTGCAAAATGATGTAGACATTGAAAGCTGGTGACCTCATCCAAGTCGTAGACATACTGCTTGCTGATGTTCTGATACTTCCTTTCATGTTAGGGGTAGTTTCTTCTATTGAAGTGTGCTACTTTTAAAAAGTCAGAAATCTATGTTAAGTTTTATCAAGTGACTTCTCAACATCTGTTGATCAGATCACTTTTTCTTCTTGAATCTATTAATAAAATGGTTACAATAGATCTCCTAATCTATCCTAATGTTAGAAACCTTGAAGCCCCTTAAAAAACTGGATCCTATGTGTGATGTGTTTAATATGCAATGATTTAAAACAACTGAGGTTCAGTAAGTGACTTTTTTTCATTTGATCAAGTTTCTTTGCTCATTCATCATCATCTTATTCTTTCAAACGTCTTTATGCTAATACTTGTCTACTGTTATTTTCTCTTAAAATTTTCACAAGTATATATATATGTGTGTATATATATATATTTTTTAAAGATTCTATTTATCAGAGAGAAAGAGAAAGGGGGAGAGAGAGAACAAGTCGGGGAGGGGGAGAAGGAGAGGAAAAAGACTCCACACTGAGTAGCTGAGCAGAGTCTGACCTGGCTCCATCCAAGGACCCTGGGATCATGACCTGAGTCGAAGACAGCTACTAACCGACTAAGGCACCCAAAAGCCCCTAACAAGCATATGAATACTTTTGTTATTTCAGTATCAATGCAGTGAATTATATTCACACAATTCCCCTTCCTTCCATATCCTTCATAAGATGAGACCTTCAACGTGTTGTAACTATACTTCTTTTTCTAAATTTCTCAGTTTAATTAAGTCATCTAGAATTGTAACTGGAGTTATACCATTGCTTTGTTGTCACTGTTTACCCTGATGCATTTCCTAATAATTCCTTCATATATTTGTCTTTGCACATTTGGTATTAAGCATTTATTAGACTTTATCAGTCTTCAGACATTTGACCATTCCCCACTGTGTCTTATATACCATATCTGTCCCAGTCCTTCCATTATGTATTTTTAGATGCTTTTTGGGAAAACTTTATAAATAAAATTTCTTTTTGAGAAAGGAATTATAGGGGTGTGTGCTCTCTGTGTTTGCATATGCCAACACTTCAACTCTCATATTGGTACAATGGTCAGGGTAGGAGAATTCCGCACTTGCAGCCCCCTATGTACTAGAGCTATTTGAAAGTAAAAAATAAAACTCGAAGTGTTATCTTTCCTGGACATCAAGTAGTTCAGTATGCACCTGAGAGATAGACAACTCCAAGGCTTGACCAATAGTATATACTTTTGTCCAAGTGCTTCTAGAACAGGGCAGAAATATTCCATTAAATGTTTCCTGTTCACTTAAAGCCTTCTGTGTAATCAGATTTGCCTATGCACCTTTGATGAAAGTGGCCCTTTATCTTATCCTCAGAGACCCTCCTGAGAGAAACTAGACAATAAAGATCTATCAGGACCCCCCCACTATCACTGGATGACATGTTTGCAGAGGACCAGGTTCTTCACAGAGGACTTCACGTCCTTGTTCCTGAGGCTGTATATGATGGGGTTGAGCATAGGGGTCACCACCCCATAGAAGAGGGAGGTGAGCTTGTGTGAAATTCCTGCTTGTCTGCTCCTAGGGGGTCCTTGGATTTGGGCTTCCCATACATGAAGGGGATGGTCCCATAGAAGATGACCACGACTGTGAAGTGGGCAGAACAGGTTGAGATGATCTTTTTCCTCCCCTCAGTTGATGGGATCCTCAGGATGGTAGCAATGATAAACACATAGGAGACAGAAATGAATAGAACTGGAAGGCCCAGAAAGATCACACTGGCCACTGCCATACTGATTGCTTTGATGGAGATGTCAGGCCAACCTCAGAATAGCCAAATCTCACAGATAAAGTGGTTGATGGCATTGTCCCCACAGAAGGGTAGTCGCATCACTAAGGATATTTGCATCATGGCAGTCATGCTTCCAACTGCCCAGGAGCCATGGGCACAAGGGCAGCCTTGCTCATGACCACAGGGTATCTAAGGGGAATACAGATGGCCACATAGCAACCAAATGCCATCATGCCCAGAAGCACATACTCTGCCTCCCATGGCAAAGAGAGAAGCATCTGCTTTTCACAGGCTGAAAAGGAGATGGTTTTCCTGGGTCTTAGGAAGATGTCAAGAACCTGCAGGATTGAGAAGGTTGTATTGCAGATGTCTAGGATTGAGGGTTTCTCCAGGAAGAAGTACATAAGCATGTGCTAGTAGGTGGTAGGCACAGTCACCATGATGATGACCCCATTGCCCAGCAGGATCACTACATACATCGAGAGAATGAGCACAAAGAACATTTGGCATAGGAGGAAATACTGGGTCTGTTGGCCAGAAGGGACTCAGGGACCAGAACTATCTTCATATACCAGAAGGAGGAGATTTGGAGCATCTTCTGGTGAGGCACTAAGCTGATTTAGGAGTGAAGGTAGACACTATTGGAAGGTAGAGTTAAGCATAATTCGAGGAAGAATTTGCTAGGACTAAGTGAAAAATCTAGAATCTGATGTATTGAATTGTCTGTCACTGGAGATGTCCAAGCAAATGTGCACTGCCTAGGGTCAGGGACATTGGAGAGGAATAGCATGCATCCTGTGCATAGGGTTGAACAAGAAAACCTCCTGAATCCTCTTCTAACAATGATATTGCAAGGCTTCACTAAGTGTCAGAAGTTTGCTTAAATGGCCGCTAGATTCCAATTGTGTATTTGCAATAGCAAGATTGTTTCCCTACTGGTACAAAGTAGAAGTTAGGAATAGGACTAACACAAGGATGTGAAATTTTATTAACCAAATAGGCATCCTTAGGCAATTCATTCTTTCTTGTTTTAAGATTTTATTAATTTATTGGAGAGAGAGAGAGATAACAGCAAGGGGAGCAGCAGGCAGAGGTACAGGGAGAAGCAGGCTCACCTGAGCAGGGAGCCCAACACATGCTCTATCCCAGGACCCTGGGACCCTGACCTGAGCTGAAGGTAGCTGCTTAACCGATGGAACCACCCAGGCACTCCCTTAGGCAATGCATTCTTAATATGTATGAAAATGTAAATATCACTTGAAGCAAAACCTTCCAACTTCCAAGATCTAGTCTCAAAATTGGACTCACTTTCTAAATTCTTTTTAGAAAAAAGTCTGCCATATTCAAAGAACTTCATAGAACTTGCCATAAAAACTTGCTTCTATTCATCTGCTAACATCTCTGAATCTCTCATTTACCTTGTGTGTCTACTACTCTATATAGGAAGGGTGTCTTACTCTGTTCCATATGGCACACAGCACTGGGCAGCATTTATGATACGACCAATACTGGTATCTAATAGTTCCATTGTGCTTACCATTTACAAAGCACTTGTTTATAATAAGTAATTCCTGTGAAATCAAGTGGTTAGATGTTAAAATATGACAAAATAGACTGAAAAAGTTTAGGCAACCAACTGAAGCGCATAGGTAAGAAAAAGCTTCCTTGTTTTTATCCTGCTGAGCTATGGAGGCTCAGGAAATATTACCGAGTTTACATCTCTTGGATATTCAATATATACTGTAGCATATTAAAGACTTTGTGAAGTCCTGAAACAAAGAAACATGTCAAATATTAGCCCCCAAAGTCTTCAAATATATTTAGCCTCTGTCTATCTCTCTGTCTATATCTCTATCATCTTTCTTTTTTCTAGAATGTGGGTTACCCTCCAACCAAATACTAGCTTTTCTAGTGGGAATTGTTGTAAGTGATGAGCATCAAATTCAAACTCTATACCCCTTCTTGCCGTTAACTTCCTAGCAGTGTTTCATAATGTGAAGTGCATTGAGAAAAAATAGCCTCAATTTTCTCATAGCTAAGAAGAAATGGAGTGTTTCAGAATAACTTGTTCCCACCCAAAAGCTCTCTAGGTGGAGAACTTGTCTTTGTCTCTTCTTATACTTCAGACAAAGTGACTCTATTTCAAAAACAGTCCAGAATGAAAATTCCCACTTTCTCCTTGTTCCTGTGACTCTCCTGGGGAATCCAGGAGGGATGGCAACAGTGCTGGGAGTGCCCTCTCTCCTCTGTGCACTGACTCACTGGGTAGCTCAGACACAGTGCAGGCCTTTAACCAAGCTCACTCTGATAGTTCCTCTCTCCTTGGTTTTATCATGTGTTCAGAATGTCCTTGTGTATTCAATTAGAGATCCATTGTGTGACATCTGTTAAAACTCTCAGCTCTATGGCTAAAACTCAGAAGACACACTCCAAAAAGTTAAACATTCTTTGAAAATGGACTGAAGGGCAAGAGAGGATTCTGGATTACATGACTTGTCTTTCAGATGGCAGCTATAATGATCAGAAGTCCTTTATCCCATAGAGTGGGAACACAGAGGAGCCCTCCATCACTGGGTGAAACATTTCTGAGTCACCAGGTTCTTCACAGCAGACTTCACGTCCTTGTTCCTGAGGCTATAGATGATGGGGTTGAGCATGGGGGTCACCACCCCGTAGAAGAGGGGGATGAGCTTGTCTGAAAGGTCTTCTTTGTCATTTCCTAAGGTATCCTTAGATTTGGGCTTTGTATACATGAAAAATAAGGTCCCATAGAAGATGACCACCACTGTGAAGTGGGCAGAACAGGTGGAGAAGGCCTTTCTCCTCCCCTCAGCTGAGGGGATCCTCAGGATGGTAACAATGATGAACACATAAGAGACAAAAATGAAGAGAACTGGGACCCCCAGGAAGATCACATTGGCCACCCCCATGATGATCACATTGATGGAGATGTCAGTACAGGCCAACTTTAGGACAGCCAGTAGCTCACAGGCAAGGTGGTTGACAACGTTGTTCCCACAGAAAGGCAGCTGAATTGTCAAAGATGTGTGTACCACAGAAGCCGTACAACCAATAGCCCAGGAGCTGACAGCCATGGGGACATAGGTAGCCTTGCTCATGACCACAGGATACCTAAGGGGGTTACAGATGGCCACGTAGCGATCAAATGCCATCATGCCCAGAAGCACACACTCTGTGGCTCCCATGGCAAAGGAAAGGAACATCTGCACGGCACAGGCTGAGAAGGAGATGGTTTTCCTGGGGGTCAGGAAGCTGTCAAGAATGAGGGGGACTGCAGAGGTTGTGTAGCAGATGTCCAGGAAGGAGAGGTTCCCCAGGAAAAAGTACATGGGTGTGTGCAGGCGGGAGTCAAGGACAGTCAACAGGATGAGGACCCCGTTTCCCAGCAGGATGACCAGGTACATCAGGAGGATGAGCACAAAGAATATTTTCTCCAGCTTTGGGTAGTCTGAGAGCCCCAGGATTATGAACCCTGCCACAGGGGAGGACCAGTTGGCTTTTTCCATGTGCTATCCCTTCTGTCATCACCCAAGGACAAATGCAGCACTGGTACACCATCACTCTGTGCTACAGAACAGGACAACATATGTGCATAAGAGATAAATGACTGAAAGAGACAGTGGGTAGGAGTGTGGTTAGATCTTAGATGGGGAACGGTCAGGGCTGGAAGAGGGCTTATAAATACTGCACTGAGGCCCAGAGAGGAGAAGTGACCTGTCCAAGTCTTCTGAGCAAGGTGGTGATAGAGACAGGACCTGAGCCCAGCAGAGCTAATCCCCAGTCAAGGAGGGCTTTTCCTCTTCTTTTGATGAGCATGGGAAAATGCTGAAAATTATTTCTATTTGATGTAAATGAATAGAAATTTCATTTAATCTGGGCTTTCCTAGATTCATAGAGAGGAGAATCCCCAAGCTGATCCTATTCTTACAACTACCAAAATTTCAAGCCTCATTAAACATTGATTACATTTGGAAGAACCTTTTTAAAAGTGCTAATCCCCATGGAGACAGAATAAAGCCTAGGTACAAGTTCAACCATAAGAGGGATTCTTCCTTAGTCTGCCCACCCTCAGCAACAGACTTGCCTATTGTCAGAATTGGGATCTGCCTATTCTAATACATATTAAAAGCAATATGTGGGGGAGGTTCCCTCACGAGAATTTATGAAGGCCACTGAAGGAGTAATTGAAGTGAGTGAACCCACACTATGGGATGACAGCCATGCAGCTTACTGACCCGTTAACTCAGTTCTTAATAACCAGGCAGATTGTAAGTTATCAGACAGCAGGATGTATGGCATTAACATCTAATACATCTAATCCCAGGGCATTAGAATATTGGTGACATTCTTAGTCAGGAATGACTAAGGAATGTTTTTTTCTTTTTCCCTTTTATGTTTATACTGTATTCTTGTGTAATATTCTGGCTCTGCCTCCATTCTTGGGTTCCCTGCAAGCAGCTAGCTTATGGGAAGATTTACATGCCTTTGGGTAGAGGATTTACAGACTCTCAGCTACAATTGCCAGACTCTGTATTCAGAATTCTCATTTGTAATATTTCTATAGGTTTTTCTTAATTGCAGTGGTAAGTACACGTGTGTATGTGTGTGTGTCGTGTATGTGTGTGTAAGCATGGGCAGAGGGTAGATGACGAGTGGTTAATATTAATATCAATTAATTAATAATTAAACCAATATTAAATTAAATCAGTAATCTATTAATTAATTAGATAATTAATAATTAATAATATTATATTAATTAATATCAATGAACATCTATTCGAGACATTATCATTCAGGTGTCAAAGGTAAAGTACGCAAAACTCAGAGGAGCCAAAGATTTGGTTCTTAAGATTGACCACGAGAGCCGGGGTTGGATCACAGGCCCCACATCTGGGTTCTTCCCACCAAATAGCTGCCACACTGTCTTGCACAGATGTTGGAGAGAGTCTGTCTCTGCAGTACCAGCTCTGTGTGCTCTCTGCTCTGTCTCATAGCCCAGTGTGCTCTTGCCTCAGGCATGGTTGGAGTTTATGTGAGATACTCCATTAGGCCAAGTGACTCCTGCCCTGCACTGACCCCAGACTTTGTCAGCCTCGGCACTAGTGACACTTGGGGCTGGAGAATTTTTTGTTGTGCGGGGCTGTTCTGTGCATCATAGGATGTTTAGGACCATCTCTGACCTCTGCCCACCTGCTGCCAATAGCACCTGCTCCTTGAGCTGTGACCACCAAACGTGTCTCCAGACAACACGAAATGTTTCCGGGAGAATAAGGAGGTACAAGTTGTGCCCTGCAGAGGAGCTTTGCTCTGAGCCAGGAGAGGTTTCCCTCATGATGCAACCGTGAGTTTCATGGTATTTTCTGTGCAGGCTTAGGGTCCTTCCCCCATCCCTCAATTCAGCACGTGAGGGTGCTCCTGTCTGCTCATGCAGGCCCACTCTGGGTGTTCCGCCATGAACCTCTGCCCCAACTTATCTCCTATGCCTCCCAGTGGCTCTTCCAGCCCCTTCCTTTTCCCAGAAAAGGCAAAGGAAACACTGCAGTCCATGCCACAAGTAGGATTCAATAGTGACAAAGATATGCTGTGGCTGGAGAGGCCAAGGAGAGTGGCTTCTGTTAGAGAAGCCATCCTGTCCACTCCCATGAGCCAGAGCTGTGCACACAGAAGCTTCTTCCCATGAGCAGTGTGCTGTGGGCATGAGTGATGCACAGGATTTGACCCAGGTGAGAGCTTCAGCCCCGGAAGTCCTTAGTGCCTGTCATGTCAAAGTTGCTGAACGAAAGGTAGTTCAATTGAAATGAACGGAATCGCTAGGAGGATCTTGAACACTGAACTCAGAGCTGTGGGACCTGTCCCTGCCTGGGACATAGCTATTCCATGTAACTTGAGCAAGTTCCAGGCCTCGATTTTCCTGTGTGCATCACAAAAAAACGCTCCCAGGGCATCCCAGTTCTGTCATGGAGTGCCCAGCGCTGTCCTCACCAGGCAGGGAGCAGTCTTGGGTGAAGGTGACAGCCACTTCCTTTGGCTTAGTGTGTGTGTGTGTGTGTGTGTGTGTGTGTGTGTGTGTGTGTGTATGACTGTGTTAGTGAAGAGGTGATCTGAATGCTTGTTTTCCCATCAAGATATGGCCAGCAGGAAATAGTGCCATGTCAGGCTTTGGAGGAGACTCAGGATGGAGGGAAACAGAGAGCTGTGACACGCATAGCCCCAAGTGGACTGGAGTCAGCCTGTGAGAGTAGGAAAGGAAGGGAAGCTCTTACCTTTGTGGCTGCATCCTACAGGTGTGACACCTGGGTCTGGTCACTACTCATCTCTGGAGCCATCAGGCATCTAAGAAAAGAAAGGGAACAGAGGCTCCTGGGTGACACAGTTGGATAAGCAGCTACGTTCAGTTCAGGTCATGATCTCGGGATCGAGTCCCACATTGGGTTCCCTGCATGGTGGGGTATCAGCTTATCTCCCTCTCCCACTTCCCCTCCCCACCACTCATGCTTTCTCTCTCTCGCAAATCAGTAAATGAAATATTAAAAAGGAAAAGAAAAAAAGGGAACACAATGTTGTCCAGAACTCCATGCGTTATTAAACAGCCTTTCTGGAGAACAGTTTGCACAGAAGAACAGAAAATTTAAAAACCTATATAACTAAGCAATTCCACCTCTGGGAAAAAATTCTAAAGGAACAATGAGAATGGAGGGCCAGTGTCTCTCAATAAAGACATTCATCACAGCCATATTACGAATGAATACAGGAAACAAAATAACTGTCTACCAATAAATACTAACGGTGCACTTCATCTAATGGAATTTTAGACATTAAAGTTATATTTATAATTTTTGCACAGTGGCATCATTACACTTCAGTAATAAATGAGAGAATACAAAATTGTACACACTGGTTTGATCTCAATCAGGTAAGCAATATATTTGATTAAGAGTGACTAAAAAAAGGGGTGCCTGGGTGGCTCAGTGGGTTAAAGCCTCTGCCTTCAGCTCAGGTCATGATCCCAGGGTCCTGGGATGTCCTGGGATCGAGCCCAGCATGAGGCTCTTTGCTCAGCAGGGAGCCTGCTTCCCCTTCTCTCTCTGCCTGCTTGTGATCTGTGTCAAATAAATAAATAAAATCTTTTTAAAAATTGTAAAAAAAAAAAGTGACTGAAAAGAAGATATAGCAAAATCAATAGGGATTCCTCTTTGTACCTCTTCAATGTTACCAGATTTTCTTTTTTTTTTTTGAAACTTTTTAATTATTTTGAGAGAGAGAGCTGTTGTGGGAGCAGGTTGGGGAATAAAGGGCAGGTGGGTTTCAAGCACACCCCTTACTGAGCTCAGAACCCGAAGCAGGCTCAGTCACACAACCATGAGATCATGAGCTAAGCTAATATCAATAGCAGGAAGCTTAACCACAGGAGACACCCAGGTGCCCCGAGATTATCAAATTTTCTAATACATTGCATGGAAATTTGTATTCAGGGAAAACCATTCTCGATAAGATAATGTCCCTCACTCACAGTTTGCTTTCCAAAGCTTCAGTTCCTGCCCTGCCACCACCTCTAACTATGGTTTGGAGCAGAAGATAGTGTTTCTGACCTGTGGTCACAAGGTCAAGAGTAGCCTTATGTTGCACCTAATGTCTAGGTCACTTACCTCACTGTGGCTCATCATGTGGCCATTTTATCATCTTGCATTGTCACAGGAAGAAAGGGAGTCCAGTATAATAAGATACTGTGAGAGAGAGACCATATTCATATAACTTTATTATGGGCTGTTGTTGTAATTATTGTATGTTATTATTAGTTATTCTTAACCTCTCACTGTGTCAGATTTGTAAATTAAACTGTATCATAGGTATATGTATATAGGAAGAAATGGGATACATAGAGTTCAGTACTATCTGTGGTTTGAGGCATCCACTGGGGGTCTTGGGAGGTATCCCTATGAATAAGGCGTAGAAAGAAAGTGAGGAGAACAGAACTAGCCACAGACTGGGCATCACAGACAGGGATGGGTCCCAGCTTGCCTGTCTGCTCACCCTCTGACCCCGTGAAAGGCTCAGTCTTCTGGGAAATCTCAGCAGGATGGGGTGGAAATCAGGTTGCCTTCTCCCCAGGACTCTGGGCTCCTCCCAGGGAGGATGGAACAGCAGTGTCAGAGCAGGGCTTGGTCAGTGGTGAGCTCTGTAGAGCAGGCGGGACTGCCTGGGCTTAGCCTCAGCTGTTCCTCCCTGCTCCAGCATCAGCTGCTCACAGCTGGTTGCAGCTGGAAGGTGCTTGGAGCAGAGGCAGGGGGAGGAGGAAAGTCCATCTTCAGTAAATGCTCTGCAAAGGTCATGTCCACCAGCCCTGTCCCCACCACAGCCCAGTGCTTCCCACCTGCATCCTGCTTGTAGCCATTTCTCGAGTCTCCTGATCCCAGAGCCAATTCTCAGCGCCCTGGGCCAGACCCTGGATGCCAGAGAAGGACCCCAGACACTCCCCTGCTGGGCTTCTTTCACCTCTGAGACCCTGTGTCGTCTTCTTCCCCTACATCCCTGTGGAAACTCTAGGTTCTGGTGGGGTTTCTCTCACATCCTTCCTCCTAGATGTGCAGGCTAACTGGGTGTCTCAGCTACAGACTCTTCGTGGACAGGACCTGTCTTCCTGGTCTGAAGCCCAGAAATCCCACAGGTACATCTTCCCCAGCAGAGAAAGGAGTCCTCAAGAAGCAGCTGTGAACTCCTACAGGGACCCTGTCAGTCCCAGAAGCAATTTAAAGTTTGGAATGTCAAATGTGCACAGGGTACAGGCCCTTTACATACCTGGGGCCTCCAGGGACCATCTCCCTGTCCCAATTAGAGATAACGACTGGGACACGGTCACCTGGAGATGGAGAAGAGTGTATAGCAGATGCTGGTTTCCTCCTGAGCTTTCCCTGGGCTCCCAGAGAAGCCAGTGCTCGATTCACGGCCAGAGTATGTTGTCGCCCTGCTGAGTCCTTGACATCCAGAATGGGGAGGCAGGACACATGTCTCGCAACAGCAGCAGCAGAACTGGCTACACTGAGTGAGGTGCTCCCATGTGCCAGGCACTGTGACAGACACTTCACAAGCCTTCATTTTCACATTTCCTCCACTTCCTCACCAGCACATGTTATTTCTTGCCATATTGATTCTCGGCATTCTGACTTGTGTGAGGTGGTATCTTACTGTTGGTTTAATTTGCATTTCCCTGATGATAGTGATGTTGAGCATCATTTCATATTTCCTTTAGCCCTCTGTAGGTCATCTTTGGAGACATATCTATTCAGATCCTCTGCCCATTTCTTATTAGATTGTTTTCTTGGTGTTGAGTTGTATTTTTTATATATATATATTTTGGGCAGTATCCAAATATATTGTTTGCAAGTATCTTCTCCCATTAAGTAGGTTGCCTTTTCGCTTAGCTAATGATTTTCTTCACCGTGCAAAAGCTTTTTAGTTCAATAAAGCCCAAGAGGGTTTTTTTTTTTTTTTGCCTTTATTTTCCTTTTCTGAGGAAGCATATCCTAAAAAATGTTGTTGCAAGAGATTGTTGTGCAAGAATGTGTGCAAGAGATTGTTGTTGCCTAGGTTTTCTTTTAAGAGTTTTATGGTCAGGTCTTGTCATTAATCAATTTTTATTTCACATTTGTATGATATAAGAAAATAGTACAGTTTCATTCTTTTGCATGTAGTTCTCCAGTTTTCTCAACAGCATTTATTGAAGAGACTGTCTTTTCCCCATTTTGTGTTCTTGTGTCCTTTGTTGTAGATTAATTGATGAGATCAGCACCAGTTCACTTCTGGGTGTGTTATGCTATTCCTCCGATCAATGTGTCTATTTTTGTATCAGCATCAAACTCTTTTGATTACTATAGCTTTGTAGTATAGCTTGAAATGTGGTATTATGTTGCTAGTTTCTTATTCCAGGGAATAGACTTTAAAAGGTTAAAAAATTTACCAAAGACCACATCTTCTGTGAATGGCAGAGTGGGATTTCAGTCTCAATACATCTTATTCTGTTTATCACCATTGATTTCGTCCTCCTTCTTGACCCCATCATCATGATTGTCACCCCATTAGTAAGTTTTACTTGTACCTGAAAGAAAATTTAAAAGGTATAGAAAGATATAGAATCAGAATTACGCCTTTATCTTGTCACCTAGTTAAGTACCCTTGAGGCAACCAATGTTAGCAATGTCTAATGGTTTTTTCTCCCAGAGATATTTTATGGATATTGTTCAGTTAGAAAAGCAAGATAATAAGACTAATTTTGCACAACAATGCACTGCTTTAATACCTTGATTTTCTTTTTTTAAAATAAATTTTAGAATTAGTTTGTCTGTATTTCTTTTAATTTTATTTAAGGTTTTATTTATTTATTTGAGAGAGAGAGAGAGAATAAGAGAGAGAGAGAGAGAGAGAGCATGAGAAGGAGGAGGGTCAGAGGGAGAAGCACACTCCCTGTTGAGCAGGGAGCCCAATGCAGGACTCGATCCTGGTACTCTGGGATCATGACCTGAGCCAAAGGCAGTCGCCCATCTAAATGAGCCACCCAGGTGCCCAATGCCTTGATTTTCTCACTGAACAATATACCTTGGGTGTATCTGGAAAAAATGTGTAATACTGCCTCATTCGTTGAAATTGCAGATTTATTCCATTGTAAGAATGTGCCATCATTTAATTAACCAGTCAAATATTAATGGACATTTAGATCTTCTAGTCTTTTCCAACCTTATTCTGTTATAATCAATGGTACAACATATTCATAATTTTGCATGTGGTAAAAATATACCTGTTTACACACATTTGTAATTTTGAGAAGTATTGCCAAATTTACACATTCCTATCATCAGTGTATAAGCATAGGTGTTTTCCACACTCTGATAACATGTTGAGCTTGTTACTATTTTAGTCTCTCAAGAGCTCTTTTTGGTATTTTTCAATCTGAAAGATGAGAGATGATATCACATTGTAGTATTTAATACTTTAGGAATTTAAAATAATTTAAAATGTGTCTTTGGGGTAAATACCCAGTAGTGCAATTGCAGGGTCATAGGGAAGCTCTATTTTTAATTTCTTAAGGAATCTCCACACTGTTCTCCAAAGTGGCTGCACCAATTTGCATTTCCACCAACAGTGTAAGAGGGTTCCCCTTTCTCCACATCCTCTCCAACACACGTTGTTTCCTGTCTTGCTAATTTTGGCCATTCTAACTGGTGTAAGGTAGTATCTCAATGTCGTTTTACTTTGAATCTCCCTGATGGCTAGTGATGATGAACACTTTTTCATGTGTCTGTTAGCCATTTGTATGTCTTCATTGGAGAGGTGTCTGTTCATGTCTTCTGCCCATTTTTTGACATGATTATCTGTTTTGTGTGTGTTGAGTTTGAGAAGTTCCTAATAGATCCTGGATATCGGCCTTTTGTCTGTACTGTCATTTGCAAATATCTTCTCCCATTCCATGGGTTGCCTCTTTGTTTTGTTGACTGAAGTTTCCTTTGCTGTGCAGAAGCTTTTGATCTTGAAGTCCCAAAAGTTCATTTTTACTTTTGTTTCCTTTGCCTTTGGAGACATATCTTGAAAGAAGTTGCTGTAGCTGATATCGAAGAGGTTACTGCCTATGTTCTCCTCTATGATTCTGATGGATTCCTGCCTCACATTGAGGTCTTTTATCCATTTTGAGTTTATCTTTGTGTATGGTGTAAGAGAATGGTAGAGTTTCATTCTTCTACATATAGCTGTCCCATTTTCCCAGCACCATTTATTGAAGAGACTGTCTTTTTTCCACTGTGTATTTTTTCCTGCTATGTCGGAGATTATTTGACCATAGAGTTGAGGGTGCATATCTGGGCTCTCTACGCTGTTCCACTGGTCTATGTGTCTGTATTTATGCCAGTACCATGCTGTCTTGGTGATCACAGCTTTGTAGTAAAGCTTGAAATCAGGCAACGTGATGCCCCCAGTTTTGTTTTTCTTTTTCAACATTTCCTTAGCAATTTGGGGTCCTGCTGATTCCATAGAAATTTTACGATCCAGCTCTTTGAAAAATGCCAGTGGAATTTTGATCAGAATGGCATTGAAAGTATAGATTGCTCTAGGCAGTATAGACATTTTTAACAATGTTTATTTTTGTGACCCAAGAGTATGGAACGGTCTTCCATCTTTTTGTGTCTTCTTCAATTTCTTTCATGAGTGTTCTGTAGTTCCTCAAGTACAGATCCTTTACCTCTTTGGTCAGGTTTATTCCCAGGTATCCTATGGTTCTTGGTGCTGTAGTAAATGGAATCGATTCTCTAATTTCCCTTTCTGTGTTTTCACTGTTAGTGTATAAGAAAGCAACTGATTTCTGTACACTGACTTTGTATCCTGCCACATTACTGAATTGCTGTATGAGTTCTAGTAGTTTGGGGGTGGAGTCTTTTGGGTTTTCCATATAAAGTATCATGTCATCTGCGAAGAGAGAGAGTTTGACTTCTTCATTGCCAATTTGAATACCTTTTATTTCTCTTTGTTGTCTGATTGCTGTTGCTAGGACTTCTAATACTATGTTGAACAAGAGTGGTGAGAGTGGGCATCCTTGTCGTGTTCCTGATCTCAAAGCGAAGGCTGTCAGCTTTTTCCCATTGAGGATGATATTTGCTGTGGGTTTTTCATAGATAGATTTTATGAAGTTGAGGAATGTTCCCTCTATTCCTATACTTTGAAGCATTTTAATCAGGAACGGATGCTGGATTTTGTCAAATGCTTTTTCTGCATCAATTGAGAGGACCATGAGGTTCTTCTCTCTTCTCTTATTAATTCATTCTATCACATTGATTGATTTGTGAGTGTTGAACCATCCTTGCAACCCAGTATTATGCCTCCATCAGAAAGGATGAATACCCAACTTTTGTATCAACATGGACAGGACTGGAAGAGATTATGCTGAGTGAAATAAGTCAAGCAGAGAGAGTCAATTGTCATATGGTTTCACTCATTTGCGGAGCATAACAAATAACACGGAGGACAAGGGGAGATGGAGAGGAGAAGGGAGTTGAGGGAAATTGGAAGGGGAGGTGAACCATGAGAGACTACGGACTCTGAAAAACAACCTGAGGGTTTTGAAGGGGCGGGGGGTGGGAGGTTGGGGGAACCAGGTGGTGGGTGTTAGGGAGGACACGGATTGCATGGAGCACTGGGTGTGGAGAAAAAAAACAATGAATACTGTTACGCTGAAAATTTAAAAAAAAAAAGAAAAAAAGAAAGACTAATAAAGTAATAATCTTCTAATTTAAAGGCTGAAATACTGCTAATACCTTGAAAGCTCCCTGGCTACTTCCTCATCCATCCTTTCCTTCTCTTCCCAGACATAACCACATTCCTGCTTTAATTTGTTTTCCTGAATTTTATTACTTTGTACACATTCTTAAACACTAAAGTTTAGGCTTTCATCTTTCTAAACTCTATATACATGGTGCCTGGGCAGCTCACTCAGTTGTCTCTATGCCTTAGGGCTCCTTGGGTGATCCCGGGGTCCTGGGATCCAGGGACTTGTTGGGCTCCTTGCTTGGCCGGAGTCTGCTTCTCCCTCTCTCTCTTCTCCCCCCCCCCACTTCTCCCTCTCTCTCTTTGTCTCTCTCTGATAAAGAAAAAATTTAAACTCAATATAAATTGAACTCTTATAGGTATTCTTTTTAATTTGTTTCTTCAGACAATATTATGTTTGTGAGGTTTACTCATGTTTATGAGTATAGCTAAATTCATTAATTTGTATTGCTAAATTCCATTATATGAATGTAGCACAGTTTATTTATACATTCTACTTTGATGGATCATTGGGTTGCCTCCTAGTTGACTGCTGCTATGAATATTTTACGCATTTCTCCTTGGTACACGTATTTCCAATTGTCCTGTTTGCATTTATGACCAATCCTCTCTCCAGTGATGTGTAATACATCACATGTGTTATATATCAAATCTCCAAACATGCCTGTTTGGAGATTTCTGGGATCTCTATTCTTTTTCATTCATTTATTTGTCTGTTCATGTATCAATGCTAAGCTGCTCCAATCACTATTGCTCTATAGTATACTTTGATATCTTGTAGGGTAAATCCTTTTATCCTAATCCAGTACATCTTCAAATGTGTCATGGCAGTTTTTAGTCCTTTGTTCTCTAAAATTATGGAACCAACTTCTTAAATTGTGTAATTATTATTTTGGAGATTTAAAAATTGATATTACATTGAATCTATATGTCAGTTAGTGGAGAACTAGTATCTTCATAACAAATTTTCTGACCCATGAATGGGAATTTTTCTCTATCTTACTATCATTCAAAACATGTTATAATTAAAAATTTTACGCATGAAGGTCATGGAGATCTTTTGCCAGACTTACCCCTGCATGATGATATTTATGTTTTAAGATGAATGTATTAAAATTTTATATTTAAATATATAAATATATATATAAATATATAAATATATATATTTATATATAAATATATAAATATGCATAGTTATATTTAAAATATATAAATATGTATGCTTATGTTTCTTGGTATTTTAAAAATATTTCATAACCTGTTGCTGGAATATGAAAATACAATAGATTTTTTTGTACATTGATTTAGTGTTGAGGAACACTCTTTTAAATATTTATACCTCTAAGTTACTTTAGATTTTATTTATAGTAGGCAAAAATAACACCAGTAAACAATGACAGCTTTCATCTTCCTTCAAAATTGATAGACTTTTCTCTTTTCTTGCCCTACTGCACTGGCTGGGACCTCCAGTTTAATGCTGAAAGGTTTTTTTTGTTTTGTTTTGTTTTGTTTTAACCATGAATGGGTGCTATTTTTTTCAAATGCTTTTCCTGCTTCACTTGATATACTCACGTAGTTTTCCTTACTTAGCCTCTTAATATGATAGATTGCATTGACTGATCTTCAACTATTGAAACAGCCTGTCATTCTTGGGTGAAGGAGACCCTCCTTGCTGCTAGAGAGCAGGAGATTCAGCTTGCCACTAGGGCTCTGCTGATTCCATCCTGGCTGGCAAGGGCAGGGGTACATTTTTACTATTGCCAGGTCCTCAGCTGACATCATGGGAAGAGTGACCTCACTGCCATAGGCACAAGTCCCGACTCTCCTTTAGACCCTCTCTGATACCATCCGGGGGGACCAAGAAGGGGCACCTCATTACACAAGGTAGAGGATGAAAGTCCAGGCTTCCAACATGGTCTCCACCGACACCTGGAGTGGGGATTTGTTACTGTCCAGTGGAGACAAAAGTCCCACCTCTCTGCTCAGCCTCCTCTGATGCCACATTAGATTTAGGATTTTTGCATCAGTGTTCATAGACAGTATATGCCTGAAAAGAGTTTATTGCTTCTTTTTGTTTCAAAAAGAGCCTGGGATTTGACCAAGACTTGTTTGCACTTTCTTGTAGGTCAACTGAGAATGATCTACTATGTAAGATAAATGTAGGATTGCCGATGAAAAATGCAGTGGTCAGCAGGAGAGGGAGACAAGACAAAGACGATTTTACTTTGGGCTTTGTTATTGTCAGGATTCCCTAGGCTTCTAGCTAGAGAACTTATTCCAACCAGCTTATTCTCGGAATGAATTGTAATGTTCATACAACTGAGAAGTTCAAAGGCGGATTCAGTCCCAGGCCCAGCCGGATTTAGGGACTCGGCATGTCATTAGGACCTTGAGTCCCTTCATCTGTTTCTTATCTCTATCTGTCATTTCCTGGCTATATTTTACACTCTAGTGGACAGACTTCCTCACGTGGGAGGGAAGAGAGTTGTCAGCAGCCTGATTCAATTTCTTCTATTGGAGTCTCCAGATGCGAACTGAGCCCTGGCCAACACCTTGACTGCAGCGTTGTACAGGACTTGGTTGAACTCTCCACTTACAGAAACTGCAAGATTATAAGTGTGTGCTGTTTGAAGCTCATAAGTTGGTGGTGATCTGCTATGCAGCATAGAAAGCTAATATGGGACCTTTTCTCTGCTTGCTCCAATTACAAATGTCCTAGGGAATGGCTCTGCTTAGTTTGACTTAGGTTACATGCCTTCCATTAGACTGACTGCTGTGCCAAGAGTTGGTGTACTATGATTGGTAGCTGCATTAAGTGACATATGAGTGAGAGGGAGCAGTTTTGCCCCCCAAACAATAAGTGTACTGTGCAGGATACAGCTGACTTCTGTGATGGCATTCTTAGGGAGTCCAGCTGTGACTTTTGACTACTTATCGTAGACGTTGCAAATTGGCAACCTCTAGCCAAATCTGACTATGGAACAAATTTTTGTTTGGCCCTTATAATACTTATCTTGATACCAGAGGTAAACATGGAGCCTGCAGCTGGGACAGATGCTCTGCATCCCTTCCCCTACTCCTGCATCCCTTCCTGGCAGCAGCTGACTGGAATCCAGGAAGGTTATCTACTGGAAGAGGCAGTCAGCTCCTGCTTCACACCTGGTCCTTTCCTACAGTCTAGCATCTGAAATGCCCCCATTTCACCTATTTAGCTGATTACATTCTTGACTTATTGTCTGAGACCATCTGGGATGTTTGATTTGGTCATGTCAGTAAACAGGTTGCACTTGAAGGTTTTAGGTGTGATCCTAACCTGAGATAAATGGTTATGAGTTGTAGTGAGGTAGAAAGTAATCAGCACATAAGCAGAGCTGTGAAAGCCTCCATTTGTCAGTGGTCTGTTCTAGACTCTTTAGTTACCTCCAAAAGCATGGACTGAGTTGAAGGCTGGTTTTCTTTGCTTCTGAGACCTTTTAGATCAGAGAGCGTTCATGTTTGCCTCGGGGCTTAGATCTTCCCTCCCAACTAATAGTTGGGCCTGCTCTAAGGATGGGAAAGTGGGTGGAGAATGGCTCTTCCCTCCTGCTGGCAAGAGGGAGAAGGGCTTTGAATGAGGGCACTTGGAGGATAGTTAAATGTCCTGAGGCTTACATTCTGGACTTTTCCTACTTCAAAATGAAAATATCTTATGACTTCTCCTGTTAATATATGGTCATTGTAAATATATGATATTCACATAGGCCTCTCATACTTCTTATATATTTTCCATAGGTATTGTAAAATTTTTCTACCTGCAGTGAATTATATACAACCCCTCTTGTGTACTGTCTTATTTCCTGTAGTTTTAGCATTTGAGTAAAATTTTCTTTAGTAAAACAACATTTGTTGTTTTTCCTTCTTTCCAATATTTATGTTCCTTGTTTTCCTCATCTCACCTAATTATCTATCTATCTAATTATCTAGACTGCAAAGTGATGTAGACATTGAAAGCTGGTGACCTCATCCAAGTCACAGACATGCTGCTTGCTGATGTTCTGATACTTCCTTTCATGTTAGGGGTAGTTTCCTCTAATGAAGTGTGCTACTTTTAAAAAGTCAGAAATCAATGTTAAGTTTTATCAAGTGACTTGTCAACATCTGTTGATGAGGTCACTTTTTCCTCTTGAATCTATTAATAAAATGTTTGCAATAGATCTAATCTATCCTAATGTTAGAAACCTTGAAGCCCCCTTACAAAACTGGATACTATGTACCATGTATTTTTTTTTAAGATTTTATTTATTTATTTGACAGAGAGAGAGAGAGATCACAAGTAGGCAGAGAGACAGGCAGAGGGAGAGGGGGAAGCAGGCTCCCCGCTGAGCAGAGAGCCCTATGCAGGGCTTGATCCCAGGACCCTGAGATCATGACCTGAGCTGAAGGCAGAGGCTTAACCCACTGAGCCACCCAGGTGCCCTATGTACCATGTATTTAATATGCAATGACTTAAATCTATTCAGGTTCAGTGTATGACTTTGTCATTTGATCAAGTTTCTTCGCTCATTCATCGTCCTCTTATTCTTTCAAACGTCTTCATGTTAATACTTGTCTACTGGTATTTCTCTTAAGATTTCCACAAACATATATTTTTTTCAAGATTTCGTTTATCTGAGAGAGAGAGAATAAGAGAGAGAGGACAAGCAGAGGTGGGGCGGAGGGAGAGGTTAGAGCAAACTCTGTGTTGAGCTGTTGAGCGGGGAGCCAAAAACTTGGCTCCATCTCAGGACCATGGGATCATGACCTGAGCCAAAGGCATCTGCTAACTGACTGAGCCACCCAGGCACCTTTTTAAACAAGCATATTAATACTTTTTTGATTTCAGTATCAACACATTATACTCATATATTATACTTGTAAGATTCCCTTTCCCACCACATCCTTCATAAGATGAGATTTTCAATAGGATATAACTATCCACCTTTTTCTAAATTTCTGAGCTTAATAAAGTCATCTAGAATTGTAACTAGAGTTACACCATTGCTTTGTTGTCACTGTTTACCTCGATGTACTTCCTAATAATTTCTTCATATATTTGTCTTTGCACATTTGGTATCAAGTGTTCATTAGACTTTATCAGTCTTCAGACATTTGACCATTCTCCACTGTGTCTTACATACCATATCTGTCCCAGTCCTTCCATTATCTATTTTTAACTATTTTTTTGAAGAAGGTTATAAACAAAATTTCTTTTTGAGAAGGGGATTATAGGGGTGTGTGCTGTCTGTGTTTGCATGTGCCAACAATGTCTTTTCAAGTGTCATATTGGTGCAATGGTCAGGGTGTATATAATTCGGATTCTCAACCCCTTTCCCTCAGCACTCTGTCCGTCTTGTTCCACTGACATCTACATTTAGGGCAGCAGGGAAGCAGGCCAGCAGCAGCCAGATTCTTGGTCCTTGTTGGGAAGTATGGTTTTAAGCTGTGGAAAAGTCTATAGAATTCTTTTGGTATATATAAGAATCACAACTTATCCTTGGATTGACTGTACATAAGTTGGTCTTTTGCTACAATTCTTACCTGGTGATTGATGAACGTTTTATGAATAATTATACAGAATTTCTGTTCAGTGAAATGTTTTTGTCCTCCTTTATTATTTGTCTGTCATCTGTTCTGTTTTCTCCTCCTGAATTAAATAATGGATCCCTGTGGTCTACCTTTTATGTCTCTCACCTGTTCTTGAGTAACCAACTTCTCTCTTTTGCTCTCTCTCTCTCTCTTCTTTTTTCCCTCTCAGCCTTGGAGAGAAACTTAAGTTCTTTTTTATTTAAAAATTCATTTTAAGCATTGTTTTATCTACTTTTAAATACTTTCTACATGGAGCACTGGGTGTGGCACATTAAAAAAAGAATCTTGGAACACTGAAAAAATAAAATTTAAAGAAAAGATAAAGTATAAAATGAAAAAATACTTTCTACTTGGTTTTATTTGATCAACAATGTCAGTTTTGTCCCATAAGACAAATTTTTATCTCCTAGTCACCTTTTCTCCTCCTAGCTTATCTTTCATAGACTGCTTTTGCTTTATTGATGTGATAGCCTCCAGAATTCCACATAGGATACCATTAAGGCTTTTCTTTAGTGTCTCACCATCTTTCTGCAATAAATTTTTTCCAGGAAAGACTGTTTGTTTTGATAGCTAGTTTATTTCCTCCCTATTTGTTTAAAAGTTCATGTCAGCTCTTGGAGGCTTTCTATTCAGCTCATTCTTTTAACTGGACTTCTAGATTGCTCACTATTGGGAAGTGGCTTGGAATTCCTCACCAGGCACGGGGGTGATTCTTAGATGTCTGCTGGTATACATCACCTTCCTCTCCCTCTGTTTGCCATGTAGGGTTGGGTATTCTGGGCAGAAAAGCAATTGATGGTCACCAGTTGGGCTGCATGCATGGTTGAGCCAAGTCAAGAAGTTAAAAGAATTCATTTGATTCTCCTAAATACATCTCAGTTTCCACATCACTCTGATGGGCTCTGGGAGACCTCAGCTATCCAGGGACAGAAGCAAGGGGTGAATAACATCTTTAACAAAGGTAAAGGAAAAAGGCCTGGGTCTTTCACCCTTACATCAGTTTTGTCACCACCTATGCACTCCCCTCTGTGCTCCCAAGGTGTGAATGGTTTTCTGGTGGGGACCATGACTGAGGACAGGAAAAGAGGTCAATTTTGGAGACACAGGAAAAGAACTATTCAAGAAACAGTTTTAGGAATTAATATGAAAATAAGGAGAAAGAAACAATGAGCACAAAGATAAAATTTACTATTATTTAATATGAGGTAGGATATATTGAAAGGTACACGAATCAAGAACCCATCCAAACATGTTCAAAGAAAGAGGCCAGGGAGCAAGTGAATTACAGATATATGCCTAGAGCTTTTTGTAAGTTAAAAATAAAACTTGAAGTGTACCTGGATGGCTCAGTGGGTTAAAGCCTCTACCTTTGGCTCCGGTCATGATCCCAGGATCCTGGGATCGAGCCCTGCATCGGGCTCTCTGCTCAGCAGGGGACCTGCTTCCCCCGTCTCTCTCTGCCTCCCTCTCTGCCTACTTGTGATCTCTGTCAAATAAATAAACAAAACTTAAAAAAAACTTGAAGAGTTATTTTTCCTGTACATCAATTCGTTCAGTATGCATCCCAAAGATAGATGCCTATAAGGTTTGAGCAATGTGGTATATACTTCTGTGGAAGTGCTTCTAGAATGGGACAGAAATGTCCCATTAAATGCTTCCTATTCACACAAAGTGTTCTGTGTAATCAGATTTGCCTATGCACCTTTGATGAAATTAGCCTGTTAACTTATCCTCTGAGCCCCTCAGGTGAGAGAAACTAGGGAATAGAGATCTATCAGGACCCCTCTACCATCACTGGATGACGTGTTTGCGTAGGACCAGGTTCTTCACAGCGGCCTTCACATCCTTGTTCCTGAGGCTGTAGATGATGGGGTTGAGCATAGGGGTCACCACCCCATAGAAGAGGGAGGTGAGCTTGTCTGAAATATCCTGCTTGTCTGCTCCCAGGGGATCCTTGGATTTGGGCTTCCCATACATGAAGAGTATGGTCCCATAGAAGATGACCACGACTGTGAAGTGGGCAGAACAGGTGGAGAAGGCCTTTTTCCTCCCCTCAGTTGATGGGATCCTCAGGATGGTAGCAATGATAAACACATAGGAGACAAAAATGAACAGAACTGGAATGCCCAGAAAGATCACATTGGCCACTGTCATACTGATCACATTGATGGAGATGTCAGCACAGGCCAACTTCAGGACAGCCAGGATCTCACAGGTAAAATGATTGATGACATTGTCCCCACAGAAGGGCAGTCGTGTCACTAAGGATGTTTGCACCATGGCAGTCATGCTTCCAGCTGTCCAGCAGCCGACAGCCATGGGCACACAGGCAGCCTTGCTCATGACCACAGGGTACCTAAGGGGGTTACAGATGGCCACATAGCGATCAAATGCCATCATGCCCAAAAGCACACACTCTGTGGCTCCCATGGCAAAGGAGAGAAACATCTGCATGACACAGGCTGAGAAGGAGATGGTTTTCCTGGGGGTCAGGAAGCTGTCAAGAATGAGGGGCACTGAGGAGGTCGTGTAGCAGATGTCCAGAAAGGAGAGGTTCCCCAGGAAGAAGTACATGGGTGTGTGCAGGCGGGAGTCAAGGGCAGTCACCAGGATAAGGATCCCATTGCCCAGCAGGATGACTAGATACATCAGGAGGATGAGCACAAAGAACATTTTCTCCAGCTTGGGGTGGGCTGAGAGCCCCAGGAGGATGAACCCCACCACAGGAGATGTCCAATTGGACCTGTCCATGGTATATCTTCCCTGTAATCTGCCGGAACTCAGAAAGCAACTTCAGGATTCTCTGATAGGTAGTAAAAGAAAAAATGAAAAGATGGGATTGGGAGGGAGACAAACCATAAAATACTCAATCTCAAGAAACAGACTGAGGGTTGCTGGGGGGAGGGGGGATGGGAGAGGGTGGTGGGGAAATGGACATTGGGGAGGGTATGTGCTATGATGAGTGCTGTGAAATGTGTAAACCCGGCGATTCACAGACCTGTACCCCTGGGGATAAAAATACATTATATGTTTATTAAAATAAAAAAAATTAAAAAAAAAAGGATTCGCTGATAGGTAAAATGGCCAGAAAGCCTTTGAGGATATTTTCCTTGCTAAGCAGCTGGAGAATGACTCTTTACATTGTCCTAATTAAATGCAGAGAAATTGGTCAAAATCTTCTTTGTGATATTGGCCACCCACAGAGGTGTTTGACATTTCACAAAATTAGATTTAATCTTCCTAATCACATTTAAGATTAATATCACACATTTACCTCAGCTTATACCATGTGTGGCTGATTCATTTTAATCAATGTTGTAGGAATTGTTATTCTCCATTTGTATGAATTTTTTTCTTTTGAGGCATAAGACTGGTGGAAGTAACTGATCTTTATTCTCAATTCCTGATCATTCCCTTCTCTATGTAACTTTGGATATGACTTCCCTCCTTTTTTATAGTTCTCTCTCACTGTCCACATACCCTTGGGATATTCATTCATTCATTCCTTCACTCGCCTTCCAAAATCCTTGGAGTATTTACCAAAAGAACTTTTACCAAGCATTCAATGTATGGGGATTATCAAGTCCCTTTTCCTCTCTGGGCTCTGTTTCCCTAACACTCATTTTGGAATAGATTGTATTTAGAGATATTCTATCCAGGGACTAAATGATGTTATGAATTTCTCATTCTTGGACTTTCTGTTCTGTCACTGAAATATCCTTCTCTCTTTCCTTCCTGTTCACCCCATGCCACATAGTCACAAGGAATGAAGCCAGGAACTGGACTGGGATCACAGAGTTTACATATTCTTTTACAATTTCTCTCTTACCTTTTCTATAAATAGGGTAATGAAGAAAACAACTTGTCTGAGGTCCAGCCAATCTGATCTGAAACTAGCAGCCAGAGGAGTTAGCCCCTAAAATGGATGAGAACTAAATTTTCTGGTCTTTGCTCTGTGTTTGGGTAAAACCCACAAAGGACATGCATTGCCTATATGAAGCCAGTTAAATTCCACCCTGCTATTGGGACTATTCCAGTCCCTGAAGTGATTTAAAGTTTTGAAAGTGAAGTGACAAATTTTAGAAACTTTATACATCTGGGATTATGTCCCTAAGATCCAATTATTTTGAAGTCCTTCCAGAAATACTTTCTTCCCTCTCCCTCTCTTTATACCCATCCTGTAGAGCTATTGGAAAACATTAGAGAGGAAGGGTCATTGTGGTTCTGCCAGGATTAACATAAATCCCCAGTCAATGAGAAGGCTCAGTAGAGTCCATGGCAAGTCTAGGAGAATGTGAAACTCAACTGCACAGGACAAATCTTTATAGCTCAGTATCCCCAGAATTTCCAAATTCAGGATGTTGGGCTTGGAAAGAGGCAAGTGACCTAGAAATTTTCTTCTTGTCTGTATTTCTCCATAGAGATTCTGAGTTCCTATCATATGCCAGGCCTTTATAAGGCACTGGCAGAGTCATAAATGAAATTGGTTATAGCTCTTGCCATGAGAGTTTCAAGGTATAGCATCTGTGGGCTTGAAAAAAGGCCAGTTGATTACAGAAGTGATGTCCTGTTGTTTGAAGTCTTTCTTATGCTCATTTGTTTCATCCTTTCCAAAGAATAAACTTTTTGTTGGGGTGGTTAAGGACACTTGGCCAATGTCATGGGTTGAGTGAGGGGCTGTGGGGACTCTGTTTCTTTTACATTTTTTGCCTAATCCTCCTGGTTTTAGCAGTACCCCTTCACCCCAGGACCTAGAGGGACCTGGTGCAGTGGCTGCTCAGTGCTTGAGATCTGTTTGTAGCACAGTACTCTTCCCATTTCTGGCTCAGGATTTGGCTCTGTGAGATCTGCCTTAGAAATGACCACTTATCCATCCACTTTCCAGCCTTCAAATTGTTATCACTCTAATGTCCCCCTTCTTTTAACCTTGTGGTTTTTCATTAAAAAAAAAAAGAAACAAAAAAAAACCTGTAGTTTTTCTGTCTCAAGAGGGAGCAAAATTAGGTACATGTGTTCAGTCCTCCTGTATGCCTCAGTCCTGATTCTGTGCAGTTACTAACACCCTCTGTTATTTTCTTATATGTGTTAGTCATTGTTTCTTGCCTGTTTCCATCCACTAGAATGGAAGTTTTGTAGAGGCAAGGACTTTTTCCTACATTGTTTATAAATGTATCCTAAGTATAAAAACTGGACCTGGTTTATGGTAGGCACTCAATGAAGAGTTGCTGAGTAAATTAATAAATTAATTTGTGACGTATTCCTGTTTTCTTCTTTGCTCCATGGTAGCTCTCCTTTTTATATTTTAACTTTTATCCCATCTTTTTACATTTTTATTTTGTAAACATTTTATAATGTATGTAACATATTGGTACAGTAGAACATTAATGCATTTTATAAATAAATAAGAGAGAGTGTATTAAGAAACAGTGTAATAAGAGACAGTGAGATAGTGTAAACTGTAAGAAAGCATGGCTTTAAACCTAGGGGACCATTGATCCTAGATACCTAGCTTCTGGTTATGGCTGCAGCCTTTCAGTTATGTAGCAAACCTCTCTTTTCTAAGTGGCTCTTAAATACTGGAAACATCTATCTTTAGAAAAAATAAGCTCACAAAAGACCTCAACGTGAGGCAGGAATCCACCAGAATCATAGAGGAGAACATAGAAGAGGTTGATGTCGAACCTCTTCAACACTGGCTACAGCAACTTCTTTCAAGACATGTCCACAAAGGCAAAGGAAACAAAAGTGAAAATGAACTTTTGGGACTTCATCAAGATCAAAAGCGTCTGCACAGCAGAGGAAACAGTCAACAAAACAAAAAGGCAACCCACAGAGTTGGAGAAGATACTCACAAATGACAGTACAGACAAAGGGCTAATATCCAAAATCTATAAAGAACTCCTCAAACTCAACACACACAGGACAAATAATCACATCAAAAAACAGACAGAAGACATGAACAGACACTTCTCCAAAGAAGACATACAAATGACTAACAGACACATGACAAAATGTTCATCATCACTAGCCATCAGGGAGATTCAAATTAAAACCACATTGAGATACCACCTTACACCAGTTAGAATGGCCAAAATTAACAAGACAGTAAATAACACGTGTTGGAGAGGATGTGGAAAAAGGGGAACCCTCTTACATTGTTGGTGGGAATGCAAGTTGGTGCAGTTACCTTGGAAAACAGTGTGAAGATTCCTTAAGAAATTAAAAATAGAGCTTCCCTATGACCCTGCAATTGCACTATTGGGTATTTACCCCAAAGATGCAGATGTAGTGAAAAGAAGGGCCATCTGTACCCCAATGTTCACAGCAATGGCCACAATTGCCAAACTGTGGAAAGAACCAAGATGCCCTTCAATCGACAAATGGATAAAGACGATATGGTCCATATATACAATGGAGTATTATGCCTCCATCAGAAAGGATGAATACCCAACTTTTGTATCAACATGGACGGGACTGGAAGAGATTATGCTGAGTGAAATAAGTCAATTAAGGTGTCAGTTATCATATGGTTTCGCTTACTTGTGGAGCATAAAAAATAACACAGAGGACATGGGGAGATGGAGAGGAGTGAGTTGGGGGAAATTGGAGAGGGATATGAATCATGAGAGACTGTGGGACTCTGAGAAACAAACTGAGGGTTTTGGAGGGGAGGGGTGTGGGGGGTTGGGTGAGCCTGGTGGTGGGTATTGTGGAGGGGACATATTGCACAGAGCACTGGGTGTGGTGCATAAACAATGAATTCTGGAACACGGGAAAGAAATAAAAAAGAGAAAAAAAAGAAGCTCACAGAACACAGGACCTTTGGCCCCATTCAGAGATAATCTGCCATCTTACTTGTCTGCAACATATACCCCTCTTTGTTGGAGGCCATTCATGGTGAACAGGGGTGGGTGACTGCACCTGTTTTGGAAAGTCACCTCTGAGCTTCGAGAAGCCTTGAGGATCTGGTTTGGAGTCTCTCTCTCTCTCTCTCCTCACCTTGGGTTTCTCTTGCAACACTTCCACAGCTTGTCACCCCTCAGTACTCCACTCATGGGCTTGGGTTTCCTGTGGAAAGCTCAGGAACAAGTGAGAGGGCCCACACTATTGCCTCAGCTGTTATGATTGGCCCCAATACTGCCAGGCACATAGGAATCAGGACACATATCACAGTGACAACCTGACTCACTTCTATTCTTTACAGGAGCTGTGCCCACATTAGCTCTTAACATTTTTTTAATGCTTGTGTAACTTTGTTGCTTGGTGGACTGGGGATACCTCGAGCTCCAAGGCCTTGACACAGCCCATCCAAAAGATATTGCTGGGAGCTCTTGGTCTTATCACGAGAAAGAATTCAAGGACAGACACAACACAGCAGATGATCAGTACAAACAGGAGAGTTTATTAAGTCTTATTATTAACTCTCTAGATGTGAGAGCAGGTGGACTCAAGGGAGTGCTTCACCCATGGAGGTTTGGATTTCTATCTTTAGTAAACAGTTGTTAATAAAGGGGTAGAATATTCATTACTCAAAGGTGGAAATTTTCTTCAAAGCAGGTGGTTTCTTCCAGGAATGCAGGTTATGTGCCTTTTCTTCCTTATTTGGTCAAGGTTTTCTGTCATGGCTCTCTTAGGGAGAAGACTTTGTCAGTCGTTTTGGGCCTGTCTGGGTTAATCTGGCTTCCTGTTGTTTTGTTTTGGAGTGCTGCCAGGATAGATCCCTGACTTTAGTTAGTTGTGACCTCCTCTTTGATAGCTTCCAGGCATCCTGTCAGAACCTAACTAACTGCCTCTAACAACTTTAAGCCCTCTCATACTTTCCTGGAATGAGATTGTACATGGAAAGAAATAACCTTAATCAATAGGTTAAGTAAAAATTCTTTAGAAATTATAGGTATGAATTTTATGTATGTATAAATAATTTATACTTACATATATTTCCTCTTTCCACTGAAAGATCTAGAGACTATGATAAACTCATTAGCACCATTGGCACCCAGATTATGGTTTCTAAATACCAGTCCCCACTAAAGAAAACAAAAACTCCTTAGAGAAAATTATTATTTCCATGTCTTGAAAGGACCGGTGAATGTTAAGCCTATAATATCTTGACATACCAGAAAGAAAAGAAGCCATCAAAGATACTAGGGTCATATCAAAAGATCTCAGGAGCCATGAGCTCATAACCACACTAAAACAGAAACCTCTCAGGTATCTGGACCTAATCATCAAATTATAGGAAATACAGGGACAAGACATTATAGAACTATAATCAGTAGATTGTAGTAATGTGTACTATACATAATACTGTAACAGATAAGAGGTATATATTTGCTCATTCAGAAGATGAAAATATATTTCTCATATATATTTGGTTTTTGTCAAAGATTCCTGGTTCACAGTTCCCAAAACCCTTGGAATTTCCTGAGCAAAAAAAAAAAAAAAAAGAAATGGAGCACCTTTGTTATAATGTGTAGTCTCTTGTCCTCAGTCCCTGAGAAACACTTCAGAGCCATAAAGTCGAAATGGGTTTTATTATTCATTACAAGCCCCTTTCAACCACACCAGGATTTATGTTCATGAGGTGACTTTTGGAAAGCAAGTAAAAATGGAGGCTGTTTGCCAGGGGGACCAACCTTAAATAGACAGTTGGAACTTTCGGTCCCACCACCTCCATCCCCATCCCAGTTTCCAGGGCAGGGAAAGGAACTAGAGATTGAAACAACCACTAACGGTCAATGATTTAGTCAATTGTGCCTATGTAGTGAATCTTCCCAAAAAACCAAAAAGGTTTGTTGTTTGGTGGGCTGGGGATACCTCAAGCTCCAAGGCCTTAAGAGAGCCCATTCAGGGGTTGGTGAACAGTGAATATGGGGGAGAGTGGAGAGGACATGGAAATTCTGCACCCTTACCCATACCTTGCCCTATGCATCTCTTCCATCTGGCTATTCTTGAATGACAGAATAAATGACAGACTAAATGACTAGAATGACAGGCTAAACCAGTGGTCTAGTAAGTAAAATGTTTCTCTGAGCTCTGGAAGCTGCTCTAGGAAATTAAGGAGTTGGGGGAGGAGAACAGGATGGAAATGGGAGAGAAGAAAGGAAACTGCAGAGTAAAATACACTAATCATAATGTGTAGTTTTATTTGGATTTGGCTCAAATAAACAAATTGAAAAAATTATAGCATTTTAAAAACATTTGGGGATATATAAAATGCTGGATAATTGACGATTTCAAAGAATTAGTGTGAGTTTTAGGTATGATAATGGTAATTTCTTTATATTTTACAAGAGTACTAATCATTTTTAGAGGAAAATACAGAAATATTTAAGCATGATATGCTACAAGTATCTGGGATTTGTTTCAAAATAATTCAGGAAAGGGAGAAATAATCCTTGGAGTTATAGATGAAGAGGGTTGGTCATGAATAGCTCGTTGTTGAACCTGGGGCATGAATACCTAAGGATTCATTGTATTATCTTCTCTACTTTTCTGTAGACTTAAATTTTTCCATAAAATGAAAGAGAAATTCTCCATATCTTGGGTGATGTGTTGTACAGATCTCTTTGAGCGTTTGATTTGTCATTTCTCTCTAGACCAGGTTTCTCCTTCTTGCAAGGCACATGGCTGCATTAGTCCTGCATTTATGGGGTCCCTCAGCTCAAGAGCCCTATGCCAACTAACAAGGGTCTCTATATCCACATTCATACTCCTTGGAGAGAAAATATGATTAGCTCTGTTTTGGTCAATAGTCCAATCACCTGTGCCCAGGGGGAAGGGCACTACCTTCTCATCAGTTCCTAAGGAGGAAACATCTTGCCTCTGGCAGAACTTTCTAGTTAGTTTGCTACAGGGTCCAGATATGCCAAGATTAGGATCCCCCTGGGGTCATTAAGCAGGACATGTTGTGACCTAATCCCCCATGTGAATTGCCTTCACCCTCTACCTATCCCAGGGTGCCATACAAATCCCATTATTCTCTATGTGGTTCTTGGTAAAAAATGGGAATGGGAAACACTGAACTAAGGAGGTGGTAGGCAGATTTCAGAGAATTTAACTACAATATAAAACAAACTTCAAGGTAAGTTGATAAATAGGGGAACTGGAACCTAATCAAAATCTGGTTTCAAAGCTTCTTATGCTAACACAAGTATTGTACATGATTTTTGTGAGGATTGCCAGTGTTCTTGGATTCTGAAAAGACAATATATGCATCATGTGAGCAGTGGAATTTGCATGATGTCACAGTTTGAATTTGGCAGGAGGCAGACTGGTATGGAGATTGTGGTGCATAATGTTTATTAGGGAGTGCTCTTGGGATCAACACTGGAAAGGAGGATGAGAAAGCAGGATTGGGCAGAGGGAGGAGTTGGCCTGTGATGTAGTCTCAACAAAGGCCACAGTTAACCCCGTGGGGAACTCTGGCAGTAGGCTCATGCTTCAGAAGCATCCTGAGTAGGGGCAAGATGTTTATATCTCTTCATCAGTCAATCACTGGATATGGGCTACCCTAAGGAAGGGGGCATGACTTGGGGGAATCAGCTCTCTTCAGCTAAGAGCACTCTTTAGCTAATTCCTGATAAAAAGTGACAATTGAAGGCTTTCTGAGGGTAGCGCTTTCATCAGCTCAAGGAGTCCTGTAGAGAGTCCTATAGAAAGACCTGGGTGGAAATTAGTTACAGTTCTCTAAGTCAAAACTAGTAAAATGAAGTATGTTGAAAAGGAATTTTGCCCTGCAAGTGCGTTTCATTTTTCAGTCAATTCTTGATTATAAAGGATGGAATTGATCCTGAATCAATGTCATCCTCTCTGTAGTGAGCTAAGAAAGACATAGTTGGGCTCTGTGCTCAACAGGGAAAGGAAAATTCACACCAGAGTGGGACAGAAAATACTGGGTTTGAAATGGTGAGACAGGAATAGACAGAAAGACTACTTAAGGGCCCACACAGGCAGTGACCCATCACCACATTTCTGCCCAGGAAAGTGCTGTAGGGCTGAACAGGGTAGATGGCCATATCTCAGACAGGAGAAGCCTAGGACACCCAAGCAAGACAAGCAGGGAGCATTTGTTTTCATCAGGAAATTTTGGTTCTCAGGAAAATATAGACCTCCAGTTACCTCAAAGAAAAAGAAACATTCAGAGTTCAGTCCCTCACAGAATCCTTGTCACTTTTTGTGTCTCTAGTGACTGAGATCCTCACACATTACACTTCTGGACCCCTTCCCAGGTGCTCAGTGAACTGGTTCTGCCTTTTGATTTTATCATTTAACTACTCTTCAGTCAGCCACCTTGCCCCATCTTCTTCTGGTCCCATGGTGCTCCTGCTCTGCTTTCCCCCATAGATCCATCCTTTAACTCTCCAGACTATAGGGCCAGACTGTGTACCTAATATGTAAGACTTACTGAGGTCAGGAAAATGAAGCTTAAACCCAGATACCAGCTAAGAGTGCTCCTGGGCTAAGATCTTCCACATGCATTTGTAGGATCTGGCTTACTTGCCCTCAAAGGAAGTACTCTACATGGAATCTACATGATCCCAATTCCTCTGAGTCTCAGAGGAAGGAAAGGGCGAACTTCATTCTCATCTCCAGTCTCAGACCTGCCGCTAAGAAAAACAACATTGAGGGGCGCCTGGGTGGCTCAGTGGGTTAAAGCCTCTGCGTTTGGCTCAGGTCATGATCCCAGGGCCCTGGGATCGAGCCCCGCATCGGGCTCTCTGCTCAGCAGGGAGCCCGCTTCTCCCTCTCTCTCTCTCCCTGCCTCTCTGCCTACTTGTGATCTCTGTCAAATAAATAAATAAAATCTTAAAAAAAAACTAGTAAGAAAAATAACATTGAAAGATGTGCCATTTTATCTCCAATGTGGACAGTTTTTGGTACTGTTGTGTCATGAGGTTTTGCCCCACACTGCCTTCCATGCCTTTTTTGCACAAAAGGATCTTGGATCTTCATGTAACTCAGAAGAACACTAAGCTGTTTTTCCCAAAACAGTGAAGCAACTGCTCACAAGGGTGAATTCAGATGTGCCCGGAACCGGAAAATCACTACTTGTTTTTTTAGTAGCACCCATTTGATCCCCTCAAGTCCCACCCTGCCAGGTTTTAAGTTTCATCATTTTTACAACTTGGGTCCAGTAATAGCCAAAGTTCTCCATTATGTATGTAATTCTATTTTCTGGTGATCATTCTTCACGTATCTCTTCTATGGGGATACGTTCTTCGGACATTCATGGATGTGAGAGCCAAGAGCACAGAACTACAGTGACATTTGTCCTCCATATATCACTGGGTAAAGCATTTCTGACTCACCAGGTTCCTCACGGCAGCCTTCACATCCTTGTTCCTCAGGCTGTAGATGATGGGGTTGAGCATGGGGGTCACCACCCCATAGAAGAGGGAGGTGAGCTTGTCTGAAACATCCTGCTTGTCTGCCCCCAAGGGGTCCTTGGATTTGGGCTTCCCGTACATGAAGAGGATGGTCCCATAGAAGACGACCACCACTGCAAGATGGGCGGAGCAAGTGGAGAAGGCCTTTTTCCTCCCCTCAGCTGAGGGGATCCTCAGGATGGTGGCGAGGATGAAGATATAGGAGACAAAGATGAACAGAACTGGGATCCCCAGAAAAATCACATTTGTCACTCCCATACTGATCACATTGATGGAGATGTCAGTACAGGCCAACTTCAGGACAGCCAGGATCTCACAGGTAAAATGGTTGATGATGTTGTTCCCACAGAAGGGAAGCCTCATTGCAAGGGATGTTTGAACCATAGAGGCAGCACTTCCAGCTGCCCAGGAGCTGACAGCCATGGGCACATAGGCAGCCTTGCTCATGACCACGGGGTACCTAAGGGGGTTACAGATGGCCACATAGCGATCAAATGCCATCATGCCCAGAAGCACACACTCTGTGGCTCCCATGGCAAAGGAGAGAAACATCTGCAAGGAACAGGCTGAGAAGGAGATGGTTTTCTTGGGGGTCAGGAAGCTGTCGAGAATGAGTGGGACTGCAGAGGTTGTGTAGCAGATGTCCAGAAAGGAGAGGTTCCCTAGGAAGAAGTACATGGGTGTGTGCAGGCGGGAGTCAAGGACAGTCACCAAGATGAGGACCCCGTTTCCCAGCAGGATGACCAGGTACATCAGGAGGATGAGCACAAAGAACGTTTTCTCCAGCTTTGGGTGAGCTGAGAGGCCCAGGAGAATAAATTCTGTCACAAAGACAGTCTGGTTGGCATTTTCCATGACATGTCACCTCTTTCAACAGAGGGAACCACTTAGAGATCCAAACTCAATATTCTTTGTCTTGCTTAGGTCCAGGTCCAGATTGTTCTGGAGTTCTGGTTGGGCTGAGTGATTAGGAAATAGTCTTGAAAGTCCACAGTATCTATTTCTTCCAAGAAAAAAGAGCAATAAAATCAGAAATTACTTTGGACCCATAGGACTTCAAATTTGTAATATTTAAAATGATGATTCTGATAATTTAATACATTTGATCAGGGATAAGACATATAACATTCATTTTTATGGTTCTATGTCCATATGGCAGTTCATCTCATTCAACTTCAATCAGAAAAGTGACTTTACATTTCCTTCACGTTCTCCAACTTCGTGCCAGTTACTAGTGAAATGATTAGTTGTGATTGCATATTTTCTTTCTTCTCTCCAGATAATTCTAAGAGAAAACATACTCCTGTTGTTCCCAACAACATGTTCCCAACAATATGTTTCTCATGGGTCCCACCTGCTCCAGGGCTTTCCATCCATCTGTATTTCCATCCGTCCATCCACCCATCCACCCATCCACCCATCCACCCATCCATTCATCCAATAGTGTCTGACCATCCTTCCACTAAAATATTTGTTGATCACCTAGTATGTGGGGATGAGAGTTCCTATGAGAAACAGGGGTGCCCCATGGACCAGACTTAAGTGTACTCACAACTTAGCAGGAAAGGGAAGCAGAAGGGTTCAAGAGAGGCTAAAGTGTCTGAAAGGGCATCCAGGGTATTGATGGGACTAGAGTTATGGAAGGCTCCTTTGATGATACAGAATCCAGCTGGGCTTTCAAGGACAAAAAGAGACTGGGCATGCAGAGGTGGAAAGGGAGGTAGTGTGGGTTTGGTGTGAGGGGGTCTCTAGAGTAACTTCATGCTCTGGAAATGCCGGTATGCCCCAAATAGTTTGAACCTGATGTTCCACGAAGATAGAGGACTGGCTCTAAAAATGCACAGTGGATCACAGCTTCTGGAAGTCTAGCTCTCTTAGATAACTAAAGCAGTGCTTTTTTTTCTTATTTTACTGGGTCACCCTTCCTCTGGATGAGCATCCTTATAGGAATCAATGAACATTAGTAGTCCTTGAGCCTTTTGACTCAGCTGCTAGGTATGTCACCCAGACTAGTATTCTGTCACTGATTATGCTCCCCAAGTAATCTAGTCCAACCCTCTCTCCCATTCTAGGTCATTTTCTGCACTGCACTGATGCATGGCTTTCAGTTTCAGTTTGGTATCTTTTAAAAACAAAGAGCTCACTATATTCCCAAACAGCATACTGCATTATTTGCAGAGCACTAATGTATTAGAAAATGTTTCTTCACATTGAACCAAGCAGGGGACTTTCTAAGAGTTCCTTACTCATGATGATAGTCAGCTTCCTTCTGGAACTGCTTGAATCTGTGGAAAGTGATCAGGTCTATAAGGCAAAGATTTAGACTGTATTCTTTTTAACCTTCTAACCTGCTGTGTAGACTTCTGTTACTTCCTTCCCTCTCTTACATCCTCAGTTTACCCTATTCTGTATTGGGATTATAAGAGATCAAGGATGTTCAAACTATCTAGGAAAGAGAATTATTATTTTATTTAGGAAAGAACTTTCATTTTCTTAACTTTAGAACCCTCGAACATAAAGCAGAGCTGCTCTTGTTAAAGTGGGGAAGGAGGATTGGGAAGGTCTGGGCTACTCAGCCAGTGAGGCTCCTTCAAGGCATTGCAGGCAATTTAAAGGGCGCCCTCTGGAGCCTAACTCTGGGACAACTCCAGCCTTTCCATGACTACTATGTGAATGAATGATGCTCCCTGGAGTTATACAAGGAGGACAAGGGGAGATGGAGAGGAGAAGGGAGTTGAGGGAAATTGGAAGGGGAGGTGAACCATGAGAGACTATGGACTCTGAAAAACAACCTAGGGTTTTGAAGGGGCGGGGGGTGGGAGGTTGGGGGAACCAGGTGGTGGGTATTAGGTAGGGCACGGATTGCATAGAGCACTGGGTGTGGTGCAAAAACAATGAATACTGTTATGCTGAAAAGAAATTAAAAAATTTTAAAAAACCATTATGTTCTTGGAATAAAACATTATGTTCTTATTTAAAAAAAAAAAAGAAGAAGAAGGGGCTCTGAAACCGTGGGCCCATCTCATTTCTGAGGGTGTCTCCAAAGTTAGATGAGTCCATTAAATGAGACTGAAAAGTTTCATAGGCTTCTTGCCATCTAGGTTTTTCTGATCCAGGAAGAAGGGGTTTGTGCTGCCCTCGGTCATTGTAAGACCACTGAAATTGCTTTATCTCTTCCCTTGTCAAGTTGCAACCCCTTTGAAAAATCAAGTCAGAAGCTGGAAATTTTACTGTGCTAATAAAAGGTTGAGGATCACTCTGATAAGAACTCTCACTTACCTTTATCGGGAACCTACTGAGAGGGGCACCTGGGTGGTTCAGTCATTAAGTGTCTGCCTTTGGCTCAGGTAATTGAGCCCCGCATTGCGCACCCTGCTCAGCGGAAAGCCTGTTTCTCCCTCTCCCACTCCTCCTGCTTGTATTCCCTCTCTTGCTATGTCCCTCTCTGTCAAATAAATAAATAAAATCTTAAAAAAAAAAAAAGGAACCTACTGGGAAAGTGTCTCTACAGTTTGGGAATAGTGTATGGGCCAGAAATAACAACAATAGTTTGAAAGGCCCAGGCTGAGATGCCCACCTCTGATTTAAAGAAGGGGTGAAAACCAGTTCTTCCCACCTGTGTTGATACTGTATTGTAGGCAAAATCTCCAAAGGAACAACCAGAAGGCAACTTGAAATCAGTGCAGTAATTGGGACTGTTGTGCTCCCTGAAGTGATTAAAAGTTTGGAATTGCAATCATACAAAGTAAGAAAACTTTTTATACTTCTGGGACAACAACCCCAGGATCTAATCATGCTGAAAACATTCTAAGAAGTCTTCTTTTTCTCTTTCCTTCATTCTTGCTGGAACTTTCCATTCTTAATCCACTGAAGGACATCAAGGAAAGTTTTTTCATGTCCTGCTTGAATTTCTACAAACTTCAAAATGCTTAATATTCTTGAGAAGAGGAGCAGAGAGATATGAATTATTTACAAGAATTCTATCTTCATGACATTACGGAACCAGCAGCTGTGGGCACAGTGCTTCTAAGTCAAGTGCTCAAGGCATGGCTGTGGACACTTGGGGGGAACTTCCACCTAGAACCCTGAGGAGACTTTAAGGAGCAGGAGATTTCTGGCCAGGACTTGAACAATGGGGGAGAATTTACACACGAAGAGATAGGAAAGAGATGGGGGAAAGGGAAAACTATCTTGGGGACAGAGCTTGGCGGGTCTTCAGCTTGAGTATTTCTTCCGTAGCCTTAAGAAGTCATGTGTTTGAAAAGCATCATGGAACAGGAGGTATAGAAAAAGCCCAGGGAAGATATTCTATGCTCGTGGAACCTGGAATGCGGTTGCAGACTCTAGGATTCCTTTTGCTGATTCTTGCCTACTGTTATTCATGGCCTTGTGTGATCCCTTTCTCTTTAGTAGCTTGCTTCTGACCAAAAGGCTACACTATCTGGGTTTGATGAAACAAACTGTCATATTGGAGAGGCCTGTGTGGCAAGGAACTGAGGGAAGTCTCTGGCCAATAGGCAGTGTAGAACTGAGGTCCTCAGACCAAATACCTTCAAGTTACATGGCCAACCACCATGTAAATGGGCTTAGAAATAAAGCTCTTCTCTCATCCCCAAGTGAAACCTCCAGAACAGATCCCAGCCCTAGTCAACATCTTGACTGCAGTCTTATGAAAGACCCTGAAGCAGAAGACCCAGCTAATCTGTGTTCATATTTTTGACCTACAGAAACTGTGAAATAATACACATATGCTCTTCTAAGCCACTAACTTTTGGAACAATTTGTTTTGCAATAATAAGTAACTGATTCATGGAGTATGGTTATGTGCTATGAGGAAGAAGCTAGGAAAAGAAAGAGGCGACATATCTATGAAAAGGTTGTTCACTGAATGGGACCCTTCTACTTCCCCAAAATTCTGTCTCACTGCCAGAGGACATTGGGGATCAGAAGGATTTTCCTCATCCTGGACCAAATCTTGCTTATCCCCCTGCAGCTCTACCTGGGTCCTTGCACAGGACATGGTTCCTTCTTCTTGTGTATCAGCCTTTCAAAAATAAGAAGTCAATAAGTCATTGTAGACATGCTCAGTTATACTGAAGATGTGAGCTGGAACTAAGCACAACATTCCTTCCACAATAATTTTACAAGGAACTAACAGTAACTAAACAGTAACTCAGCAAATATATGATGAAATCATGACCAAGAACCATCCTGGGAAACCAGTCCCTAGCATCAGACCAGAAGGAAGAAGGAATCTTGGGCCCTCAAATGAGCTGCATATGAGAGGGACTTTTCACTATGATTTAGAGCGAAGAAACGGTGACAAATACAATAACAAGCTCCTAAAAGAATACACCTTCCTATTGTGTTGAAGCTTCTAGGAAGTCCATTAGACCAATTTGTGCCTTGCCAATACCAGTCATTATAACAAATCCATACATTTAGGCAGACTGATAGAAAGTTGTTCATTTTGGTGGGGGGGGTAAAATTTACTTACAGTGAAATGTAGACATCTTAAGCAGATCATCCAATGAGTTTTGACAGATGTGCACACCCATGCAACCCAAATCCAGTCCAGTTAGAGAATATTTCCAACACTGCAGTGGGTTTCTTATGCGCCTTCCCAGTCCATCCCCAATACCACCCTGCCAAGAGCAATCTCCATTGTTCTGATATATTTCACCTTTTTAGAAACATCATATAAATAGAATCATGCAGTAAGTATTCTTTTGTCAAAGTCTTTATTCAGAATGATGTTTCTGAGATTCATCTATGTTGTTAAATGATTTGGTGATTTGTCCTTTTTTATTACTGAGTAGTATCCTATTAATATGACCATCCCAGTTTGTTTATCTTTTTTTTTTTAATTTTTTTTATTTTAATAAACATATAATGTATTTTTATCCCCAGGGGTACAGGTCTGTGAATCGTCTGGTTTACACATTTCACAGCACTCATCCTAGCACATACCCTCCCCAATGTCCATTTCCCCACCCCCCTCTCCCATCCCCCTTCCCCCCCGCAACCCTCAGTCTGTTTCTTGAGATTGAGTCTTTTATGGTTTGTCTCCCTCCCAATCCCATCTTTTCATTTTTTCTTTTCCTACCTCCCCCCAAACCCCCCCACCTTGCATCTCCACTTCCTCATATCAAAGAGATCATATGATAGTTATATTTCTCCGATTGACTTATTTCGCTAAGCATGATACCCTCTAGTTCCATCCACGTCGTCGCAAATGGCAAGATTTCATGTCTTTTGATGGCTGCATAGTATTCCATTGTGTATATATACCACATCTTCTTTATCCATTCATCTGTTGATGGACATCTAGGCGCTTTCCACAGTTTGGCTATTGTGGACATTGCTGCTATAAACATTCGGGTGCACGAGCCCCTTCGGAGCACCACGTTTGTATCTTTAGGATATATACCCAGGAGTGCAATTGCTGGGTCGTAGGGTAGCTCTATTTTCAGTTTTTTGAGGAACCTCCACACTGTTTTCCAGAGTGGTTGCACCAGCTTGCATTCCCACCAACAGTGTAGGAGGGTTCCCCTCTCTCCGCATCCTCGCCAGCATCTGTCATTTCTTGACTTGTTAATTTTAGCCATTCTGACTGGTGTGAGGTGGTATCTCATTGTGGTTTTGATTTGTATTTCCCTGATGCCGAGTGATGTGGAGCATTTTTTCATGTGTCTGTTGGCCATCTGGATGTCTTCCTTGCAGAAATGTCTGTTCATGTCCTCTGCCCATTTCTTGACTGGATTATTTGTTCTTTGGGTATTGAGTTTGATAAGCTCTTTATAGATTTTGGATACGAGCCCTTTATCTGATATGTCGTTTGCAAATATCTTCTCCCATTCTGTCAGTTGTCTTTTGGTTTTGTTAACTGTTTCCTTTGCTGTGCAAAAGCTTTTGATCTTGATGAAATCCCAATAGTTCATTTTTGCCCTTGCTTCTGTTGCCTTTGGCGATGTTCCTAGGAAGAAGTTGCTGCGGTGGAGGTCAAAGAGGTTGCTGCCTGCATTGTCCTCAAGGATTTTGATAGATTCCTTTCGCACATTGAGGTCCTTCATCCACTTTGAGTCTATTTTCGTGTGTGGTGTAAGGAAATAGTCCAATTTCATTTTTCTGCATGTGGCTGTCCAATTTTCCCAGCACCATTTGTTGAAGAGGCTGTCTTTTTTCCATTGGATATTCTTTCCTGCTTTGTCGAAGATTAGTTGACCATAGAGTTGAGGGTCTATTTCTGGGCTCTCTATTCTGTTCCATTGGTCTATATGTCTGTTTTTGTGCCAGTACCATACTGTCTTGATGATGACAGCTTTGTAATAGAGCTTGAAGTCTGGAATTGTGATACCACCGACTTTGGCTTTCTTTTTCAATATTCCTTTGGCTATTCAAGGTCTTTTCTGGTTCCATATAAATTTTAGGATTATTTGTTCTATTTCTTTAAAAAAATGGATGGGATTTTGATAGGGATTGCATTAAATGTGTAGATTGCTTTAGGTAAAATAGACATTTTCACAATATTTGTTCTTCCAATCCATGAGCATGGAATATTTTTCCATTTCTTTGTGTCTTCCTCAATTTCTTTCATGAGTACTTTATAGTTTTCTGAGTATAGATTCTTTGCCTCTTTGGTTAGATTTATTCCTAGGTATCTTATGGTTTTGGGTACGATTGTAAATGGGACTGACTCCTCAATTTCTCTTTCTTCTGTCTTGTTGTTAGTGTAAAGAAATGCGACTGATTTCTGTGCATTGACTTTATATCCTGACACTTTACTGAATTCCTGTATAAGTTCTAGCAGTTTTGGAGTGGAGCCTTTTGGGTTTTCCACATATAGTATCATATCATCTGCAAAGAGTGATAGTTTGACTTCTTCTTTGCCGATTTGGATGCCTTTAATTTCTTTTTGTTGTCTGATTGCTGAGGCTAGGACTTCTAGTACTATATTGAACAGCAGTGGTGATAACGGACATCCCTGCCGTGTTCCTGACCTTAGCGGAAAAGCTTTCAGTTTTTCTCCATTGAGAATGATATTTGCGGTGGGTTTTTCATAGATGGCTTTGATAATGTTGAGGTATGTGCCTTCTATCCCTACACTTTGAAGAGTTTTAATCAGGAAGGGATGCTGCACTTTGTCAAACGCTTTTTCAGCATCTATTGAGAGTATCATATGGTTCTTACTCTTTCTTTTATTAATGTATTGTATCACATTGATGGATTTGCGGATGTTGAACCAACCTTGCAGCCCTGGAATAAATCCCACTTGGTCGTGGTGAATAATCCTTTTAATGTACTGTTGGATCCTATTGGCCAGTATTTTGGTGAGAATTTTCGCATCTGTGTTCATCAAGGATATTGGTCTGTAATTCTCTTTTTTGGTGGGATCCTTGTCTGGTTTTGGGATCAAGGTGATGCTGGCCTCATAGAATGAGTTTGGAAGTTTTCCTTCCATTTCTATTTTTTGGAACAGTTTCAGGAGAATAGGAATTAATTCTTCTTTAAATGTTTGGTAGAATTCCCCTGGGAAGCCGTCTGGTCCTGGACTTTTGTTTGTTTGGAGATTTTTGATGACTGTTTCAATCTCCTTACTGGTTATGGGTCTGTTCAGGTTATCTATTTCTTCCTGGTTCAGTTGTGGTAGTTTATACATCTCTAGAAATGTATCCATTTCTTCCAGGTTGTCAAATTTGTTGCCATAGAGTTGCTCGTAGTATGTTCTTATAATTGTTTGTATTTCTTTGGTGTTGGTTGTGATCTCTCCTCTTTCATTCATGATTTTATTTATTTGCGTCCTTTCTCTTTTCTTTTTGATAAGTCTGGCCAGGGGCTTATCAATCTTATTAATTCTTTCAAAGAACCAGCTCCTAGTTTTGTTGATTTGTTCTATTGTTTTTTTAGTTTCTATTTCATTGATTTCTGCTCTGATCTTTATGATTTCTCTTCTCCTGCTGGGTTTAGGCTTTCTTTGTTGTTCTCTCTCCAGCTCCTTTAGGTGTAGGGTTAGGTTGTGTATTTGAGACCTTTCTTGTTTCTTGAGAAAGGCTTGCACTGCTATATATTTTCCTCTCAGGACTGCCTTTGTTGTGTCCCACAGATTTTGAACTGTTGTGTTTTCATTATCATTTGTTTCCATGAATTTTTTCAATTCTTCTTTAATTTCCTGGTTGACCCATTCATTTTTTAGAAGGATGCTGTTTAGTCTCCATGTATTTGCGTTCTTTCCAAATTTCCTCTTGTGATTGAGTTCGAGCTTCAGAGCATTGTGGTCTGAAAATATGCAGGGAATGATCTCGATCTTTTGGTACCGATTGAGACCTGATTTATGACCCAGGATGTGGTCTATTCTGGAGAATGTTCCATGTGCACTAGAGAAGAATGTATATTCTGTTGCTTTGGGATGGAATGTTCTGAATATATCTGTGATGTCCATCTGGTCCAGTGTGTCATTTAAGGCCTTTATTTCCTTGTTGATCTTTTGCTTCGATGATCTGTCCATTTCAGTGAGGGGAGTGTTAAAGTCCCCTGCTATTATTGTATTACTGTCGATGTATTTCTTTGATTTTGTTATTAATTGGTTTATATAGTTGGCTGCTCCCATGTTAGGGGCATAGATATTTAAGATTGTTAGATCTTCTTGTTGGACAGACCCTTTGAGTATGATATAGTGTCCTTCCTCATCTCTTATTATAGTCTTTGGCTTAAAATCTAATTGATCTGATATAAGGATTGCCACCCCAGCTTTCTTCTGATGTCCATTAGCATGGTACATTGTTTTCCACCCCCTCACTTTAAATCTGGAGGTGTCTTCGGGTCTAAAATGAGTTTCTTGTAGGCAGCATATGGATGGGTTTTGTTTTTTTATCCATTCTGATACCCTGTGTTTTTTGATTGGGGCATTTAGCCCATTAACATTCAGGGTAACTATTGAGAGATATGAATTTAGTGCCATTGTATTGCCTGTAAGATGATTGTTACTGTATATTGTTTCTGTTTCTTTCTGATCTACTACTTTTAGGGTCTCTCTTTGCTTAGAGGACCCCTTTCAATATTTCCTGTAGAGCTGGTTTGGTGTTTGCAAATTCTTTCAGCTTTTGTTTGTCCTGGAAGCTCTTTATCTCTCCTTCTATTTTCAATGATAGCCTAGCCGGATATAGTATTCTTGGCTGCATGTTTTTCTCGTTTAGTGCTCTGAATATATCATGCCAGTTCTTTCTGGCCTGCCAGGTCTCTGTGGATAGGTCCGCTGCCAATCTAATGTTTTTACCCTTGTATGTTACAGACTTCTTTTCCCGGGCTGCTTTCAGGATTTTCTCTTTGTCGCTAAGACTTGTAAATTTTACTATCAGGTGACGAGGTGTGGACCTATTTTTATTGATTTTGAGGGGCGTTCTTAGCATCTCCTGGATTTTGATGTTTGTTCCCTTTGCCATATTAGGGAAATTCTCTCCAATAATTGTCTCCAATATACCTTCTGCTCCCCTCTCTCTTTCTTCTTCTTCTGGAATCCCAATTATTCTAATGTTGTGTCGTCTTATGGTGTCACTTATCTCTCGAATCCTCTCCTCGTGTTCCAGTAGTTGTTTGTCTCTCTTTTGCTCAGCTTCTTTATTCTCTGTCATTTGGTCTTCTATGTCACTAATTCTTTCTTCTGCCTCATTTATCCTGGCAGTGAGAGCTTCCATTTTTGATTGCACCTCATGAATAGCTTTTTTGATTTCAACTTGGTTAGATTTTAGTTCTTTTATTTCTCCAGAAAGGGCTTTTATCTCTCCGGAGAGGGTTTCTCTAATATCTTCTATGCCTTTTTCGAGCCCGGCTAGAACCTTGAGAATTGTCATTCTGAACTCTAGATCTGTCATGCTACCTATGTCTGTATTGATTAGGTCTCCAGCCTTCGGTACGGCCTCTTGTTCTTTTTTTTGAGGTGAGTTTTTCCGCCTTGTCATTTTGTCCAGGTAGGATTTGCTTTCTCCTGCTGTGGAATTCCGCTGTTCTTGGTGACTGAAGTTGGTTTTGGATGGTTTCTTGTTGATCTTCTGGGGGAGGGGCCTGTTGTAGTGATTCTCAAGTGTCTTTGCCGCAGGCGGAATTGCACCGCCCTTGCCAGGGGCCGGGCTAAGTAATCCGCTCGGGTTCGCTTTCGGGAGCTTTTGTTCCCTGAGCGCTTTCCGTAGAGTTCCGGAGGACGGGAATGAAGATGGCGGCCTCCCAATCTCTCGGCCCAGAGGAGCCGAGAGCTTGGGGTTCCGCTCCTCAGTGCGCTCTCAGAGCAAAGCGCCCAATAGCCCCGCCTCCCTGGCTTGCGGTCGCGCCTCAAGGAAAGCAGTCAATTGTTGGAGCTGGAGAAAAGCGCCGGGTCGCTTTTGTCTCCGTGGCCTCCGGCCGCGCTCCGAGCCCACCCAGCCTGCGACCGGCACAGGGTAACCCCGGGCTTAGAGCTCACTCCTCGGCTTTGTCGCTATAGCCGGCTTCCCCGCTCTAATACCTGCGAGCTCTGCGGCACTCAGACACCCCCAGTCCTTCTGTGACCCCGCGGGTCCTGGGGTTATGCTGACCCCACCTGGGTTTCCCCCCAGTTTAGGCTCTGGAGCGATGTCTCCCAGTGGAGCCGACTTTTAAAAGTCCCGATTTTGTGCTCCGTCGCTCCGCCGCTTGCCGGGTGCCGGCCCCTCCCCCCGGGGTCTATCTTCCCGTCGCTTTGGATTCACTTCTCCGCAGGTCCTACCTTTCAGAAAGTGATCGATTTTCTGTTTCTGGGATTGTTGCTCTTCTTCTCTTCGATTTCCCGTTGGATTTATAGGTGTTCACAATGGTTAGATAAGCTATCTAGCTGATCTCCTGCTACCCGATGTCGTCTCAGCCTGCTACTTCTCCGCCATCTTGACTCCTCTCAGTTTGTTTATCTTTTCTCCTTGTTGATGAGCATCTGGGCTGTTTCCAGTTTGGGCTGTTAAGAATAGTCATTTTTAACATTCTCATACAGTGGGGTGCCCTGGGTGGCTCAGTCAGTTAAATGTCTGACTCTTGATCTCAGTTCAGGTCTTGATCTCAGGGTTGTGAATTTGAGCCCCGAATTGGGCCCCACACTGGGAATGGAGCCACTTACAAAAACAAACCAACCATTCTCATACAAGTCTTTTTTTTTTTTAATTTAAATTCAAGTCAGTTGATATATAGTGTAGTATTGGTTTGGGGAGTAGAATTTAGAGATTCATCGCTTATGTATAATACCTAGGGTTCATCCCAACGAGTGCCCTCTTTATTTTATTATTTTTAAATTATGTTCACTTAACCAACATATAGTACATCATTAGTTTTTGATGTAGAGTTCAGTGATTCATTAGTTGCATATAACCCCCAGTGCTCATCACAACATGTGCCTTCCTTAACACCCATCACGCTGTTACCCCATCCTCCCACCCCTTCCCTTCTGTAACCCTCAGTTTGTTTCCCAGAGTCCAGAGTCTCTCATGGTTTGTCTCCCTCTCTGATTTCTTCCCATTCAGTTCTCCCTCCACTCGCCTGTGGTCCTCCGTGCTATTCCTTATGTTCCACATGTGAGTGAAACCATATGATAATTGTCTTTCTCTGCTTGACTTATTTCACTTAGCATAATCCCCACCAGTTCCATCCATATCCATGCAAATGGGAGGGATTCATCCTTTTCGATGGCTGAGTAATATTCCATTGTATATATACATGTATATCCCCTCCACATCTTCTTTATCCATTCATCTGTTGAAGGACATCTTGGCTCCCTCCACAGTTTGGCTACTGTGGAAATTGATGCTATGAACATTGGGGTGCATATGCCCCTTCTTTTCACTACCTCTGTATCTTTGGAATAAATACCTAGTAAGTACAATTGCTGGGTTGTAGGGTAGCTCTATTTTTAACATCTTGAGGAACCTCCATACTGTTTTCCAGAGTGACACGTGCCCTCTTTAATACCCATCACCCATTTAGCCCATCCCCCCACCCACCTCCCCTCCAGTAACCCTCAGTTTGTTTCCTAGAGTTCAGCATCTCTTATGGTTTGCCTTCCTCTCAATTTTCATCTTATTTTCTTTTTCCTTCCCTTCCCCTGTGTTCATCTGTTTTGTTTCTTAAATTCCACATATGAATGAAATCATGTGACATTTGTCCTTTTCTGACTGATTTATTTCACTTAGCATTGTAACCTCTAGATCCATTCACATCATTGCAAATGACAAGACTTCATTCTTTTTGATAGCTGAGTAATGTTCCATTGTGTATGTGTGTGTGTGAGTGTGTGTGTGTATGTGTGTGTGTGTATGTGTATGTGTGTGTGTGTGTATATATATATATCTCATATCTTCCATTCATCTATTGATGGATATCTGGGTTCTTCCCATATTTTGGCTATTATGGATATTGTTGCTGTAAACATTGGGGCTCATTGCCCCCTTTGAATCACTATGTATTCAGATAAATACCAAGTAGTGCAATTGCTGGGTCATAGGGCAGCTCTTTTCCAAACTTTTTGAGGTATTTCCAAACTGTTTTCCAGAGTGGTTGTACTATGTTGCATTCCCACCAACACTGTAACATGGTTTCCCTTTCCCTGCATCCTTGCCAACATCTGTTGTTTCCTGAGTTGTTAATTTTAGACATTCTGACTGGTTTGAGGTGGTATTTCATTATGGTTTTGATTTGTTTTTCCCTGATGCTGAGTGATGTTGAGCAGTTTTTCATGTGTCTGTTGGCCATTTGTATGTCTTCCTTGGAGAAATGTCTGTTCATGTCATCTGCCCACTTCTTGACTGGATTATTTGGTTTTGGGGTGTTGAGTTTGAGAAGTTCTTCAGAGATTTCAGATACTAGCCCTTTATTTGATAAGACATTTGCAAATACCTTCTCCCACTCTGTAGGTTGCCTTTCAGTTTTTTTGACTGTTTGCTGTGCAAAACTTTTTTATCTTGGTGAAGTCCCAATAGTTCAATTTTGCTTTTGTTTCCATTGGCTTTGGAGATGTTTCTAGCAAGAAATTGCTGCAGCCAACATCAAAGAGGTTGCTGGGTGTGTTCTCCTCTAGGATTTTGATGTATTCCTGTCTCACATTTAGGTCTTTCAACCATTTTGAGTTTATTTTTGTTGCCCAACCTGATAGTCTCTGTATTTTAATTAGTATGCTTAATCTACTTCTAATTAATGTAATAATTTATTAGTTGGATTTAGATTTACTATTTTCTTTTTTATTTCATTTTTAAAGTTATTATTATTATGGCATGTGTTTACTATTGTTTTATTGTTTTCCATTTATCTCATCAATTATTTTCCCTCTGTTTTTCCTTTCCTTCAATCTCTTGGGTTAATTGGATCATTCTTAGAATGAATTCAATTTTAATTTATCTATTGGCTTTTGGGCTGTATCTCTTTGCCTTATTTTTCAGTAGCTGCTCTAGAGATTACTGCACTCATCTGAATCTTTTAGCTTCTCAAAATTATTACTCAAACAAGAATATATAAATCAATCAGGAAAACAAATTAATAAATTAATCCCAGTGACAGACTACTTCTACCAGAATATTCTAGGTACTTGATATTCAAGGTGTAGTCTAAGACTAGTAGGGAATCACTTGGGATTGTGTTAGAACGGCAGAATCTCTAGTCCCACTCCAGATTTACTAAACCATAATATGCATTTTAACAGAATACCCAGATAATTCACATGTACTTTTTAAAGTTTAGGAAGGACTGTCCTCAGTAATTAATTGACATTCTGCAGTAACACAGTACAAATATTAGACACATGAGGATCCCTATTTGATGACGTCTATCACTTTTTGGAATCCACCATACCATGATCATCTTCAGTCAACTTGCATAGTTTTGTTTGCTCCTGTTGTGAGTACTATCCCCAAAAGACCACAACCACACAACCAATCTTCTGTTTATTATCAGTTCCTTGGCTTTCTGGGTTATTCTGAAACCTGATGCTTACCAAGTCCCTCTAAAATGGAAAATGCACAATGCTTTTGCTCCATGCAATGCCACATTTATTTTATTTTATTTTATTGTGAAATGTTGTCTTCTATCTCCATAGCTGTGTTGTGCTGACAGTGGAATAACTTCTGGGCTGAAATGATAGCTCTCTCAAAAGCCAGACAACCTGATTCCAAATTTCTGAGATATGGCCCTACTATTGGATACATAGTAGTCATAGGTTGAGTTTCCCAGGTAATAGACTCTGAGGAATTCAACATATGCATTTTGTTTATTTTTTTTAAGATTTTATTTATTTATTTATTTGACAGAGAGAGAGAGAGAGCACAAGTAGGCCAAGAGGCAGGCTGAGGGGTGGGGGGAAGCAGGTTCCCTGCTGAGCAGAAAGTCCGATGCAGGGCTCTATCCCAGGACCCTGAGATCCTGACCTGAGCTGAAGGCAGAGGCTCAACCCACTGAGCCAACCAGACGCCCCTCAACACATGTATTTTAGTGGGACACAGACATTTAGTCCATAGCAACCCTCATTGTGTAAAAGCAGCCCTATCTCCTCCTGATGACTGCGATCAGTTATATATAATTAGGATAGTAACTCCTTTCCTTGCCTCTGGTCTCTTGGCATAAGAAGTTCAACATGACTGGGGGATAGCCACAGCTTTAAGTTTGGTAGAAAAAACAAAATGTAAAGTTCTTATAGAAATTTGTCCTTATATTTATGGTCAATTGGCTTTCAAAAAGGGGCCAAGGCAATTGAGGGGGGCAGGAGGGGAGATAGTCTTTTCAGCAAGTGCTCTGAAACAATTGGATAGTCATATGTAAAAAATAAATAAGACACTTATTTCACACCGTACAAAAAGTTAACTCAAAATAGATCACAGACCTAATTGTAAAACTTAACTATACAACTTCTAGAAGAAAACATGAGAGAAAATCTTTGTGACCTTGGGTTAAGTAAAGGTGTCTTAATAAGACACCAGAATTTATATTTTTTTTAGGATTTTTTTTATTTTAATAAACATATAATGTATTTTAATAAACATATAATGTATATAATGGTGTGTGAATCGCCAGGTTTACACATTTCACAGCACTCATCATAGCACATACCCTCCAAATTTTATTTTTAAAAATTGATTATTGTACTACAAAATTTAAAACTTTTGTTTTTCAAATGACACCATAAAAATGAAAAGACAAAAGTTGGGTGAGCCTGGTGGTGGGTATTATGGAGGGCACGTGTTGCATGGAGCACTGGGTGTGGTGCATAATTCTGGTAAACTGAAAAGAAATTTAAAAAAATTTTAAAAATTATTAAAAAAAAGAAGACAGAAAGGACTGAAAATACTCACAAATTATATATATGATAAAGGACTTATGTCCATACTACATAAAAAACTCATACATAGGACTAGGGGTTCCTGGGTGGCTCACATGGGTAAGTTCCCGACTCTTGATTTCAGCTCAGGTCATGATCTCAGGGTCCTGGGATTGAGCCCCACATCAGGCTCCATTCTAAGTGGGAAGTGTGCTTGAAGATTCTCTTTCTTCCTCCCTCTGCCCCTCTCCCCCTCCCCCACTCACGCTCTCTCAAACAAATCTTTAAAAAAAAATAAAACTCCTACATATGACTCAATAATAAAAAGACAAATAGCCCAATTTAAAGTATCTTCACCAAAAAGGTATGTGAATGACTAATAAGCACATGAAAATATGCTCAACATTAGTGCCCATCAGGGAAATGCAAATTAAGACTACACTAAGATGCTACTACACATCCACTACAAGAGCTACATTGAAAAGACTTTTAACACCAAGTGTTGGTAAGGACAGAGAGAAACTGGACATGTCATACATTGTGGTAATTTAAAATGATACAGCCACTTTGGAAAATAGTTTAACAATTTCTTAGAATTAAACACATTTGTACCATATGACCCACTAATTCCAAACGAAGTTGTGTACTTGAATGTTCATAGTAGCATCATTATGCATGATAGACATTTGGAAAAATCCAAATGAATAGATATATATCAATGAATAGATATACACAATGTGGTAGATCCATAGAATACTTGTTTGTACAAAAAGGAGACTACTGATATGTGTTATAACTGGATGAGTCTCAAAAACATGCTAAATGAAAGATGCCAGACACAAAATCTACATACTGTATGGCTCCACTTATCTAAATTTCTAGAAAAGGCAAATCTGTCTAGAAATGAGTTGATTAGTAGGTACCTGGGGCTGGAGTTGGGGATTGACTACAAATGGGCACAAGAGAAGTTTTTGAAATGATATAGATGTTCTAAAATTTGTTTGTAGTGATAACTGCACAACTGTATAGATTGATCAAAAATCACTGAACTGTGTAAGTTATACCTCAGTTAAGTGCTACAAATATCTTGAAATATCTTGAAATATCATATTTCAAGTATAATTGATGACAATTGATGATGAAGCTCTTTCTACATCCCCTGGTGGAAGCAACCCTCCATTAGGAACTAGGATCCTTAGGCCTATAAAGCCCGGCATTACAGTGACTGAAAGCTCAAATTCCCCCAGGAGGTCCTTGGAGGTGATGTAAGCAGAGCTATTCTTGCTACCACTCTTGATTCCTGGACTGTGTATTTTGCCTGTTGGGAAAACAGTATCATAAAACAGTCACTGATTTAGGGTTCATACTGCATTGTAGAGAGTGGCACCCCATTCTTGAAGAGTATTCTCTCTAAGCTGGTGCTTTAGCTGTGCTTTCAAAAGACCATTATGTCATTCTCTTGGGCCAGCTCCTTCTGGATGGTGCCGTATATGGAAGGATCGGTGGATCCCATAATCATGATCTCACAGCTATACCAACTATGCTAAGTGAATCTTGGCCCAAAGAAATATAATGCAGGATCCTCTGTCATTAAATCAGATCCTCTGTGAGTTTTCACATGGTGATGTTGGCTGATGCCCTACAGAGAGGAAAGGTAACCCATACTCAGAAGAGGTGTTAATTTTAATCAAGGTGAATCATTGCCCTTTCAGAATGGAAACGACCTAATGCAATCAGCTTACCACCAAGTGGCTGACTAGTCTCTTCGAATGAAGGTTGGTCTCTGTTGCTGGCAGTTTGAACAGTCAACTACTGCAGTAGCTACATCAGCCTTTGTGAATGAGACCCTGCTGTTTAGCAAATAGCCTCCTGCCATCATGGCTACTCAGTTCATTGTGCCAATGACAGGGGTTGGATGACATCAGCTCCTTAAGAGCCTGTGTTCTGTTTGGTTGTTGAGCCTAGTGGGGAAGAAGGAGGCTCTGAAGATGCTCCTAGCACATGAACAGCTAAAAAGGTGAGAGAAACCTCAGCTTCAAACACTGAAATACTGCTGTAAGACAGAGTGGGACTCTCCCACCAGAGAATAGAACGAGAGATCCAAGGAAGTTCACGGGTGGGCATCACCTCAGATTTAGTACTCCCACTTCGTTGTGTGGAAGAACATACTGGAAATTCTTTCAGAGCATACACTCTTGGTCTCTTGGCTCCATGTGGGAGGGCAGGGATTTGAACCCAGAACTTCTGGACATGTTCCAAATTTACAGATGATAGGATCCACAGAGGTGAAAACCACCATAGCAGGAAGGTAGTAATTGATGACATGAAGCATTACATATGGAGCTAACAACAGCTGTTTTAAAACTGAGTTCTAGAAGATTTCTGCTGTGCCTTGTAGCCTGGCACTCTTTGCACAAGGCACACTATAGAGACTATCTACTTTATACAAGGTGGTAATCATATTAGATAAAACTTTTGTTGCTCTCCCTCAAAGAAAGTAACTTAATCTAGATTAGGGAAGATGGAATCTAGTGCAAAGATAGAGGTGTGTTCTTTAGAAGCAAAAGTGCAGGAATATGGACCAGGCCTATGGAAAGTTAGAAACCAAGAACTGGGGACATATGGGATGCCCTCATCATCTTTGCTCTTTGGCTGTTCTTTTTTATTTTTTCCTCTTTGCAAACTTGTTTTCTCTTTACCACCCTAGTACACATGGGCAAACACAATTACCCCAAAACTCCTAAGTGTGTGTGTTATGGATCCAGTGACCCACTCCTTGGTTATTAACAACAATCCCCAAAACCTTGCAGAAAGAATCTGATTGACTTAGGCAGGGTCAGTGTCACACAGCACAGACATGAGTACCTCATCTATGTGGATAAGGAAGAGGGGTGACTGGGAAAAATGCCCAGAGAAATGGGATTGTTGGCTCGCAAGTTAGAAAGCCAAACAAAAAGGTGCTATAAAAATAAATTAGAATTGATTCAGTTAAGTGTGGAATTGAACTCTCTCTTCAAATGTCATAGGGCTTCCACAGAGGAGTTATTTAACATATTTCAATAATAATAATAATGTTCATTTATCAATTTGGAAGATATTCTTTGCTAGTCTTTGTGCATTTTATATTTTTGCATGTGTGTATGCATGTGCTTTATTTTAAGTTAATCCTCACAATAACTCCATGGAATTGGCTTAATTATCTCCATTTTGCAAATTAGAAAGCTTAGAGTCTACAAGATAAAGTCACCTTTTTTTGTTTTGTTTTGTTTTAATGTACCTGAAATTTCACAGGCAGAGGCACCTCCCCATAAGTCAGGCTCCAAAATCCATGTTCTTAACCACAAGGGTAATTACAGGTAGATTTTTAGCAACTGGTGCCAGGGTCCAGTCCAAATCCTGAAGAGAGAGAGGGAACTGAGTTTGACCACTGGGGTCTGGATGATTGCAAACACTAATTCTAGGGAAATGAAGGAACTCAGAATATAAACTTTGCAGTGTAGTAATAATGAACTAGAGAGTGTTAGAAATTTTATTCTTGGCCTACAATATCTGGACTTTGATTGGCGTTGACACAAAGTCCCCCTTCATAAGTTTGGGTAGGAAGAGATGTGCTTTATGTACAGTAAAAGAAGATGGAGGTTCCCAAAATTGGTTCTAAGACATTAAGCAGGAAATAATCAAACAGCAAACACTCTGGGCTCCTTGCAGGGTGAAATAGTGTCATTTGGGATGTCTTGGTGTTGGTGATTTTCCAAAATGGCAGGTTGGTTTCATTTTGGACACCAACGAAAAAGTGACTTTTCCTCACTGCCACCTTCCTTCCCCATTGCACAGTAGAGCAGAAACAACATAATGGCACATACAACCTGCAGCTGGTCTGCACAGGAACAAGGAAAGTGTGTTTTTCGTTTGAAGTTTTAATTTTTACTTGTTTTTTCATAATAAAAATAAAACTTAATAGTCACTTATTCTCATATCTAGGTGATTTAGCACAACCCCTTCTTTATTCTAAAGGCTTGATGTTCCTGTATCAGTCATTTGGGAAAGCCCCACCTTGATGTGCATCGTTTGGGCAGTTTTATGATGGAACTGATGTGTAGGACCATCAAACAAATCCATATATATGAAGTAGCCATTTCCTAGGGGATCTGTGTGCACAGAACCACAAGATATGCTCCTTCCTTCTACTCACTGGGCAAAGCATTTATGATTCACCAGGGTCTTCACAGCAGTCTTCACATCCTTGTTTCTGAGGCTGTAGATGATGGGGTTGAGCATGGGGGTCAACACCCCATAGAAGAGGGAGATGAGCTTGTCTGAAACATCCTGCTTGTCTGCCCTCAGGGGGTCCTTAGATTTGGGCTTCGCATACATGAAAAGAATAGTCCCATAGAAGATGACCACCACAGTGAGGTGGGCAGAGCAGGTGGAGAAGGCCTTTCTCCTCCCCTCAGCTGAGGGAATCTTCAGGATGGTGGTGAGGATGAAGATGTAGGAGACAAAGATGAACAGAACTGGGACCCCCAGGAAGATTACATTGGCTACCCCCATGCTGATCACGTTGATGGAGATGTCAGCACAAGCCAACTTCAGGACAGCCAGGATCTCACAGGTGAAGTGATTGATGACATTGTCCCCACAGAAGGGTAATTGTACTGCAAGAGAGATCTGTACCAAGGAATTGGCTCCACCAGCCACCCAGGAGCTGGCCGCCATGGGCACATAGGCGGCCTTGCTCATGACCACGGGGTACCTGAGTGGGTTACAGATGGCCACATAGCGATCAAATGCCATCATGCCCAGAAGCACGCACTCTGTGGCTCCCATGGCAAAGGAGAGAAACATCTGCCCAGTGCAGGCTGAGAAGGAAATGGTTTTCCTGGGAGTGAGGAAGCCATCCAGGACTAGAGGGATGGAAGAGGTTGTGTAGCAGATGTCCAGGAAGGAGAGGTTCCCCAGGAAGAAGTACATGGGTGTGTGCAGGCGGGAGTCAAGGATGGTCACCAGGATGAGGACCCCATTGCCCAGCAGGATCACCAGGTACATGGACAGGATGAGCACAAAGAATGTTTTCTCAAGCTTTGGCTGATCTGAGAGCCCCAGCAAAACAAATCCTGCCAGAACAGATTTGTTGGCCACTTCCATTTTAAATTCTCTCTTCTACCCTCAGGAAAACTGAGGACAGCAAACACATGTTTATAGGGATCACTATGTGGGGATAACAATGAGATCCTTCTAGAATTTATTAATTAAATTTACCCTTTGTCATGCCAGTGTATAATATCAGCAGCAAAGTTCTAAAAATCACTGTCCACTGAAATACCTTAAAAGCCGGGATATATCAAATCAAAAGCAGAAAGAGCAGCCCTGGAAGCCTAACCAAACCTCAATATATGAGAGAACTTTAGCCAAATCGATAGTATTGACACACTTGAAGGAAGGGTCTCTATGGGAACATACAAGAGGAACCTTGAGGGTGTGCTGCACACATGGGTCCAGGGCACCGACTGACTCTTCTGGCCAGCCCTGCCTGCCCACGGTTGTCCCTGCAGTGTCCTTGGGGGCTTCAAGCTGTCATACTCAGTGATGCTAACCCCTGGCATCACCTCACTCACTCCCCTGGCTCTAATTCTGTGTTTGTATAGTAATTTTGTAACTATAATTTTGGCTCCATGTGGAGTCCTACATGGAGAGATCCTGATGGGCAGAGGCCAGGAACATTAAGACCTGCCTACCATTTATATTTGTTACTTTATGTCCGTTTTATACTTCATTTCTTGTGAGTTTGGCTGGAGATCTCCCTTCATTGCACTGTCAGTAGGGAAAATCTGGCTAATAGTTCATTGAGACCCCAATGGAAGCACTTCCACATTCCCCCTCTGTAACCATGGCCTTTGTCCACAGCATTGCAATTCTGCACCAGCCCCCAGGACTGGGGAGCAGGAGTAAAATCCAAGGACAAATGTCCCTCATGCCTCCCAGTGTGAGCATTTGCCATTTTGTGAGCAGGCTCTATGCTTTTGTGGCTGTTCCGTAGGCTACAAATCCCCACTCAAACCCTTCCGTATGTGCGTTGACCGTTAAAAGCATGGCAAAGTCACGGTAATGCTTTCTACTCCACAGAAAAGCAGACCATTCTATCCAGCCTTGCAGAGGGGTCACTCCAAAGAGACATTGTACATATAACGTACTCCTGTTGCGGAGACCAGTAAACCCAATACATCAGAGGAAACCTCAGGCCTTGGCTTCTCTTGTTAAACAGGAGGAAAGAGAAGCTCACAAGTGCTCCCCTGTTGTGCCAGAGCAGATCTACTGAGGAGCAAAGGACCCATTATGAAATTCTGGTCATCCTTGCTTTCCCTAGGACACTCAGGAAAAATAGAGATGCCACACCTTTCTCTAAGATGTCTGCCTTATAACAGAGCTTGGGGCGGGGGACAGGGCCGGGGGGTCCCTGGGCTTCACACATTGCCTCTGTGACTCTTACACTATTTCTGCTAGTCTGAAGATATCCTCAAGCAATTATCAGAGGAGATTAACTGTGAGAATTGGGAACATTTGGAAAAAAAGAGATCTGTTTTTAGAGACATGAGTACTATTGGCTGGAGAATCTCAGACTTGGCAGGAATGTTGTAATGTAACTGGTTTGCCTCTTTCCCCTCAATTGTATGAGCATCTGTGAAACGCAATTTTCCCACTTTTGCTTTGAACACCTTGAGCTATGTTGTATCATTCCTCTGTCAGACTGTTCCTCTGCCTTGACTGTTGGAAAGTTTTCCCTCACATCAAGCACAACTTTCTTCTTTTAAGGTTATCCCCACACTGTACCCCCTGCCCCATCCCTACACTGGCCTATACTCCCAGGACATGCCTGCTTCCTTCCCTTACCAAAGCCTTTCATGGACATGGGAGCTGTGACCAGGTCCCCACTCTCAACCATGTTTTTCCTCTCCCACCTACTTGAAGAAGTTCTGGCCAAAGAGAGAGCTCAGTCTACATCCAGTATGGAGTTGGAGATGAGGCCATGGTGGGGTTGGGAGCTTACCTGGAAAGAAGGTTTCATGCTAGAGAGGATGCTGGAAGGCTTCTGGCTTTACAGGTGATTGCTTCAATTGCCCACCTGGACCATCCCCTGTCTAGCTCTATCTGTTGAGGCTGGGCCTGGAAACCTGCAGCCAGTTCTGTTTAGCTGTCTTGGAGCTAAGTCGTTCCTTCAAATTTCACAGCCAGGTAAAGAACATTCAGGGCTGGCCGTAGCCTAAGGAGTTCTCACCACTCCCTTTCCTGGCCTTCTCCAGACCCAGTGAGATAATAGCCGGAAGGACATCTCGAGTTGCTGTTTCCCAGAGGTCCTGGCAGCCGTGTCCAGCCTGCATGCTTGGGGCAGACGCACTTTGTTCTCTGCTGCTTGCCCTCTCTCCATAGGTTCTGTCGTGGAGCCATGCAGCAATTTAGAGTTTCTAGTTGTTTGGGGCCAGTTTTAATCCCAGAAGCAATTTAAAGTTTGGCAAAGGCCTCACAGGAGTTTAGGGCCTGTGTCCTATGAACCCAATTAGAGAAGTTGTAGACAACACTGTAAATCTCAACTCTCACTACAAAGAGAGGTTCCTTAGATTAGAAAATTTCTGTCCTCTCCTTGCCAACCTCCCAGAAGTAGAGAAGATAACTAAGGTCTGACTGTGCTTTTACCACAATGGTATCTGTTAAAGGAGGCTTGTACTTGTCTTTGCAAGGCTAAGAGTCCCAACAAGAGGTGGAAGGTATGCCCAGGCCCTGGCAGACACACTGAACATCTTCATGCTTCAGGAGCTGACCCTTGCTGCTGTCCCTCGGCACCCGCCCAGAACTACCAGCTCTAACCCTTAACCTCAAAGACAGGAAGCAATAGACATGTACCACAGGTCAGCACCAGGCACTAGAAAGAGGACAGAAATGACAAGGGTGGCACCTCTGATTTCCAGAAATGTCCCAGTGACAGCTATAGTCTGAGAGATGATTGCCTGCCGCCCCCAAGCTATATGGGAGCCCAGAGCAGGCAAGAGTCAGAGGAAGGAGGTCAGGGCCGTTTAGGTCCCCACTAAGAAGCAACTCTTCCCGTGTCCTGCCATGGCTATAGTAACGTGGGTAACAAGGATTATGGATTGCAGAAGAGGACATGAGGGCAGAAGAGAGCTCTGGGCTTGGTGAGAGAACAACCAAGTTTAGCTTTAAAAGCTGCTCTGGAGTTACAGGCCAGGCAGGGAACTAGGTAACTAGCATTTTGCTAAGAGTTTTTGTTTAGTTAGAGATCTTTGGTGATGGGGAAGCAAAAATCCTTCAGGTAAACTCAGCTGGGGTCCAGGAGGTGAGAGTCAGGCAGTCCAGAGCTTGGCCACGCCTGCTCAGCAGGGCCTGAGGACAGGAATCTTCCCTTAGAAGTTGATGAGGGGGAAGGCAGGGAGGAGCTAGAGGAGCCTTGGATTGAAGCCTAATCTCTATCAAAAGCAACTGACAAAGACTTGTCTTATCTGCAGGGTGGGTTTGCTAATAAAAGACTCTGGGTACTAATGCTCCCTTGGTAAGAAGATGGAAGTTGGTATCAGAGTTTGATGTATGTCCCCATCACCCATGTGGACATCATGGTTCATGTTACCACAGGGGAAATGCACAAAGATTTCATTATAGGGCATGGTTCAGCCCCTTTCCACCAATGCTGTTGTCATTTTCATGAAGACTGAGGAGAAGCAGCCCTGAAGGCCCCTAGCTGGGGATCTCTATAACCCACGACCACCACCAGCTTCATGCTAGGGACTGGCATGTTGGGATTTTCTCTTACGAAAAAGTTTAACTCCTCCAAGCCCTCACTTAGACCGTCTATAGAAATCTCCAAGCCACACGCCACATGTCTCCGAGCTCAAGGAGTACAGGGGGATAAGAGAATGTTGAAAGGTAATTGGGGAGAGACATCTGTGTGTTTCCTTTAGCACCTGTATGCTACGTATATGTTTAGGCACTGAAGACAAATCTATCTGGAACTGTTGGGTCCATCTCAAGACTCCCCCCACCCTCTGCCTGGACAGTCTTACTTTAGGAGGTCCCATCCCAGATGATGTCAAAATGCACCTAAATCACACTTGAAGTATAATTTTGTAGTATATTTGTAATGATTTTTCTACTTTTGTTATTAAAATTATTTGGCTTACAAGTGATTCAATTTATAATTTTTTTAAGGATTTTATTTATTTATTTGACAGACAGAGATCACAAGTAGGCAGAGAGGCAGGCAGAGAGAGAGGAGGAAGCAGGCCCCCTGCTGAGCAGAGAGCCCGATGTGGGGCTCAATCCCAGGACCCTGAGATCATGACCTGAGCCGAAGGCAGAGGCTTTAACCCACTGAGCCACCCAGGTGCCCCTCAATTTATAATTCTATGATTTCTCAACAAAAAGCATAAAAGCTCTGGAAAGTGAAAGTAACTAACTACAGATTGTTCTAAAATAATGGGGCGCCTGGGTGGCATAGTCGTGTAAACATCTGACTCTTGGTTTTGGCTCAGGTCCTGATCTCAGGCTCATGAGATCAAGCCCCGCCTTGGGCTCTGGGCTCAGCATGGAGGCTGCTTAGGATTCTCCCTCTCCCTCTGCCCCTCCCCAACCCTGTGCATGCTTGCTCTCTCTCTCTGTGTCTCTCTCTCTCAAATAAATAAAATAAATCTTTAAAATATGATTCACGAATACAAGCATTTATCCATTATGAAGCTGACATAATGTTCCCTTTTTTAGGAATGCAAATAAATAATTATTAAGGTTTTTTTTAAGGGTTTTGTGTTTGTTTTGTAGTTAAGAGCCAACATGTTTTCCAGACTTTGAGTATCTTTGTACTTGGAGAACACCTCAGAGACCTGACTACCGCACCCTCATGTGCAAGGGGTAAGACAGCCCTGCCGACTCGGCTCAGGAGTAAAGACACTTGTACAATAAGTACAAATTAAGATCCATTTATAGGAATTTAACTTAGCAAATCATTTTTAGGGAATAATTTTTTCCTTGAACAAAAGGAATTCACCCAGTTACTGTCCTTGGGAGCCAGGGTACAAGAGACACCTGAGAAGGACGTAGGCCCGTCACACACACAGCTCACAAGCCAGTGCTGAGATTTGGCAATTGTTCTCTGTCGCAGGTAAGCTTTCCCAAGAAGCTGACCCTGATGGGGGACTTTCACGCAGGAAAGAGCTCTTAAGATCAACACCTATGGGGTGAAGATGAAAGAAGCAGGAGTGAGCTCAGAGGGCCAACTTGAATGGCCCATAACTCTCGTGGGCCAAGGGCGAACCAGCGCAGGAACTCCCAACTGCATGCAGTCAGCCACCAACACTCCCAACAGCCAGGGAAGAGGAGCTTCAGCCCTAGGTGGGGTAGGGGTAGTTTTGGGGTGATACACCCCCCCTCCAGCATCCACTACACACCTGTAACCAATACTTCTCAAGGTTAATGTGCATATGAGTCCCTGGAGGGATCTTGTTAACAGTAGGTCTGGAATCTGCATTTCTAAAAACTCCAGCTGATACTGACACTGCTGGTCCATGGACCACACTGTGAGCAGCATGTCTCTGAACTCCTTTTGCCCCTCACCTAGTATTAATTTGCACTGAATTTCTCAAGTGATCAGAGTGTGTGGGTCACAACGTATCCCACCGTCACTGGGTGACGTGCTTCTGAGCCACCAGGTTCCTCACAGCAGTCTTCACGTCCTTGTTTCTGAGGCTGTAGATGATGGGGTTGAGCATGGGGGTCAGAAGCCCATAGAAGAGGGAGATGAGCTTGTCTGAAACATCCTGCTTGTCTGCCCCCAGGGGGTCCTTAGATTTGGGCTTCGCATACATGAAAAGAATAGTCCCATAGAAGATGACCACCACAGTGAGGTGGGCAGAGCAGGTGGAGAAGGCCTTTTTCCTCCCCTCAGCTGAGGGGATCTTCAGGATGGTGGTGAGGATGAAGATGTAGGAGACAAAGATGAACAGAACTGGGACCCCCAGGAAGATTACATTGGCTACCCCCATGCTGATCACGTTGATGGAGATGTCAGCACAGGCCAACTTCAGGACAGCCAGGATCTCACAGATGAAGTGGTTGATGACATTGTCCCCACAGAAGGGTAATTGTACTGCAAGAGAGATCTGTACCAAGGAATTGGCTCCACCAGCCACCCAGGAGCTGGCCGCCATGGGCACATAGGCGGCCTTGCTCATGACCACGGGGTACCTGAGTGGGTTACAGATGGCCACATAGCGATCAAATGCCATCATGCCCAGAAGCACGCACTCTGTGGCTCCCATGGCAAAGGAGAGAAACATCTGCCCAGTGCAGGCTGAGAAGGAAATGGTTTTCCTGGGAGTGAGGAAGCCATCCAGGACTAGAGGGACTGAGGAGGTTGTGTAGCAGATGTCCAGGAAGGAGAGGTTCCCCAGGAAGAAGTACATGGGTGTGTGCAGGCGGGAGTCAAGGATGGTCACCAGGATGAGGACCCCGTTTCCCAGCAGGATGACCAGGTACATCAGAAGGATGAGCACAAAGAATGTTTTCTCTAGTTTTGGATGGGCAGAGAGGCCAAGCAAAACAAATTCTGTCACAGCAGACTGGTTGGATGCTTCCATTTCAAACACTCTCCCGTATCCCTTAAAGTACTGAAGGCAGAAATAGTGTTGGTTTTCTGATGGCTTGCTTGAGTCACAAGCAATGATGTCACATCATTGTCACATGATGTCACAAGTGATGGCTTGGGGATCACAATATGAGGTCCCTAAAATTGTAAATAAACTTAACCTGTGGGATTCAACTAAAAGACCAAGTTATCTAAGGTTAGGCTGTGTATCAATCAAAAGCATGAAATGCAGAATGTGGAAATCCAAAGAAACTTAATAAAATAAAAGACATTTTATTTTATTTATCTAGTCAATGACATTAATATATCTCAAGCAAAAATTATATGTCTGCATATGCTGTGTGTCTTCAACACTTTACAGGGAAGCAGGAGCCTCTGAGTAACTCTGTCTCTGTCATATAATTGGGACCTCAGACTAGCACAGCTCAGTGACACCAGCCATTGATGTCATGTGGCCCATTCCTATGGATCTAGTTCTCTCCTTGCCCAGCAAGTTTCTATTATAAGTGGACTTCCAACACAGTCTTATAGGAAGAGAATATACTGGCTTGAAAACATAAAGTTACTTTAATAGTTTTCTTACACAGTATCTGGTTTACACTTCAGTATTTTGTGAATGTAGTTAGTGTAAATCACTTCATCTGATCTTAACGCTCTTCTCTGGAAAATCTGACCAGATTGAATTTCTGGAGCCTACCACTTGCAGCTCCCACCAAAGTCTCCAGAAACCTGACCTGCAGCACAGGCCTTGTGTGTCGTCTCCCGTGACTGCAGCTGACCTGTCTGCACCTCTGCTTCTCTGGAACTTGGGCCCAAGGAATGAAATCTTACCTGATGGTCAGAGCCCATTCATAATTCTCACCCTCGGAGTCGGTTGAGTGGGGCCTTGAGTCACACGCCTTCCAGTGCCACATAGATGCTTTGCAGACATTGTCACAGGTACTACTACTCAGCTGCCTAGAACATCCAAGCCACAGTGTAGATCATCACAATTTTACTGCCAAAGAGATTAGGAACACCAGATGTCATCAGGGCCTGTAGCAGGGGACCCAAAACAGCATGACTGCCAGTTAAAAACAGGCTGCTGAGTCCTACATTTGGAGATGATCTCACAGATTAGTTTTTTGTTTGCTTGCTTTTTAAAGAAATGCTCCTCATGTACATCGGATCCACACCAGTCTTGAGAATCACTGACCTCTTAGTTTAAAGGTGGAGAAATGGAGGTCTGGAGACAGGTTTGTGAATTACATGTGGCCCCAAAAAAGGGGTGTGTTTTTCCTAATTGATAATGATGCAATGCTCAAAAGGGCTTCTCTCAAGATATATGGAATTAAGGAATAGAGAATTGTTTTTAGAGAAAGGCTCTGCTAGTACCAAGGAGTACAGAATTTAGACTTGGCAGACTTTCCAGGTATTAAACCAGTCCAGTCCCCTTCTCTTACCCACCTGTTATAGTGATCCTCTCTTCAGAAAGTGATTTCTCTGCCCCTGCTTCAACATTTATACAACATATTATTGTCAGGAAGCTGGGCTGTTGATATCTGCCCTTTTCCTCACTTCTCCCTTCCTCCACTTGCCCTAAGACTCCTCTGGGCTCATGCAAAACAGACCTGTTCCCTGGCCACAGCTGCAGCCTTCAGAGCTTTGGAAATAGTTGTCTTCTCCCCAGTCCAGTCCTCCCTGCACACACTCACCACTATTCTGCACAATGAAGAGCTGGCCATAGACATCACCTGGCACTTACCCAGCATGGGATGATGTCTAGGCTGGGTCGGTGGCTCACAGGAAGGGAGGCCCTTGGAGTGGAGAGGCTGCCAGCAAAGGGAAATGACTGTCTCTGGTGTCACCTGCCCATCTGGGTGCTACCAAGCCATGACCAGGCCTTACAGACCTTATCTCTCAGAGCTGCTCCAGCAACATATAGATACACTTTCTTAACATGGGCACATTGTCACTTACTGTCTGACTTCCAGGTGTCTCTAAATGACCCTGGGTATAGAGGGGTCCAAAGTGCAGCCACAAGTCACAGTCCACAGAAGCTACAGCTACTCACGGTGACTTTGCCTGACCTTGGGGCTCAGTGAGACAAGGAGAAAAAGGCTGACTCTCAAGGCTGAGACTCAGCCAGGAGCCTCAGCCCAAAGGAGACTGCACCCTGTGTGGGCTGGCAAGCTGTGCCTAGCTATTGGACCCAGCATCCTCTTCCTTGCACTCCACACTTTCTCCAGAGGGCCCCATGATGGCTCTCTCAGGAATTAAGGCTGGGTTGCTTTGGGGCCAGGCCTTATCCCAGAAGCAATTTAAAGTTTGGTGAGAGGCTCAGAATTTAGACTTCATTCCCATAGACCCAATTAGGCATTTTTGTGAAGTCTACCCAACGCCCCCCTCTCACTCCAAGGAAATCTCAGCTTAGAACATCCTCTGGCCAGGTAATCAGAGTTCCACTGGGTTTTGATCACAAAAATGGGTCCGAGATGACTCTGTCATTGCCCTCAGAGAGCCTGGAAGGAAGAAGAGCTGGGCCTCAGTGATTCAAATATTCCCAGGGAACTTTGAGCCAGGCGGATTCCCTGCCATCCAGGCACCTCCTCCCCTCCACTCAGTGACCCAGCGTTCATTCTCTTTCTCTCTCCCCTTCCCTCTCCCTCTCTCTCTCTCCCCCCACCCACCCCTGTCCCTCTCACCAACCTGCCCACCGTTCTGAACAACTGCTGTGAACATGTCATACGTACCAAGCCTTGTGCCAAGTACCAAAGAGTAGAGATGGGGGACATGATGACCAGGAATGGGTCCTGGTCTTCAGAGCAAGCTGGCAGAGCAGAAATATCTAGAGAGCAGGCATGACTGAGAGAGCCACAAAGCTGTCCAGGAGGCTGTGCTCGGGAGGACGATGCAGAACTCGCCCAGGACAAAAATAACAGGGACGGGGACAAGAGGGCAGGGGGAGACATGCAGGAGGAAGAACTGGTAGGATTTAGAGGTTAGTCTGGGAGGGATGCAGGCGAGACAGGAGTCAACAGTGGCTAAAATCACAGACGCTGGGAAGCAGCTGGTGACACGGAGGGGAGCCTGTCTGGGCTGGTCGGGATAGCTGCAGCACCATTTCTGTCACACATCTTGTGTGCCCCACTCATTGATTACTAGTAATAAAGATAGGACTGAAAAGCAGTTCCTGTGGTTGAGGAGTTTATGGCCTATTGGATTTGTTATATTTGAGATGATGGTGAAATGTTGATATTAATAAGAGTTGCCATTAATTTATAACTGTTTCCTAGATCTTGTCTCACCTAATGTTCCTCAAGATCCCTTGAGGTAAATCTGAGGGATACCTGGATATGAGAAGTGGAGGGACTCTCCATCACTGGGCTCCAGCCTGGGATTCATGGTGTCTAACATCTTTGGCTTCTGGGAACCTGTCCCTCCCTCACTCTTGGTTTTCTCAGGCCAAGGGGTTGTTATAAGGTTCATGCAGGTGGGCCGTGCTGTTAGACAGGCACTGCAGTGTCAATCTGAGGGCTCCCGCTGGCCCCCCTAAGGCAGAGCTCTGGGTTCCCTGCCTCTAGGACTCTACCACACAGAAGACTCAACCACTCTGGCCCTACTCCTAATCGGCCCCTACTCTTTTCCCTCTCACTCGACTTCAGTTTACCATGGCTCTGGGTTCTTAGACCTAACTGCCTATTTACTGTGGTTTCTCCTTCCTCTCCTTCCTTCCTTCCACCAGCTGCTGACTATGTCCTGGTGTTTGAGTTCAAGCTCCTGAGAGACAGATCCAAACGGTTTGATTAGTCATCATCTAGTATAGGCTGCCAGAGAGCTCGCAGGTTAACTGCCCCTAGAACAGGAGTCCACTGGTCTAGTCAGGTGAGTCCTGTGGCGTGAGTGCTTCGTGGTACAAAGCATGGAAACAATTTGAGGGGCAGGAGAACATGGGCATACCCAGTAAGTGAGGCTTGCTGGAACAAAGCAGTGAATCAGGCAAGTATTATTGAGATAATCCAGCATTCAGACTTCGGAAATTATACCCTTGTGTCTCCACTGCATGCTTGCTGCATGAGTAGTCTCCTTTCCATGAAGAAGCAAAGCCTTGACCCTCTCACCTACCATGGAGACAACTTCTCCCTCCTGCCTCTTCCCTTTTCCCTCTTCAAGGAAGTTCTGTTTCCCTGACATTATAGCACCTGATTCCAGTCCTGGTTTTATCTCAAAATGGTGGTGGTTCTTTTCTGTCTTCACAGAGAATGTGCTAGAATGATTCCTGAAAGAATCTCAAAGTGGTTTTGAGCAAGGTTAAAAAGTTTTGACCAGGGATCTGGTCACAGGCCTTGTGAATTCCATGGGATGTCATGTCCACACTTGTGCCCAGGAAGCCACGATAAGCAGATACCTCCCTACAAAATGCGGGAGTTGCTGGGGTTCAGAGTACCCCTTCAGTCAGCTCCACTCATCTTTGGTAAACTCACATTTACACACACCCAAACACATGGAATAAGGATGTTTCCGGCACATAAAGCTTTGTCTTGGCCAATTAAAACCCAAATATTCCCTGGCTGGTCTGACTAGGGCTTCTGTAGGCAGGGAGAAGAAATGAAGACAGACATTTTCAGCAGTACTTCTAATCTCAGTGCCCTGAGATCCCACACACAGGGTTTGTAAGAAATCTAGCTCAGTGCTCCTCAAGTGTGACTACAGGCAGCTTTGGCATCACGTGGGAACTTGTAAATAATGCAGATCCCTGGGCACCTCCCTGGACCTACAGAATCAGTCTGGTGGTGGGTCCACCTCTATCCGTGTGTGTGTGTGTGTGTGTGTGTGTGTGTGCGTGCGTGTTTGTCTAATCTCTGTATTAGCAAGTCCTCTGGATGATTCTGATGCATGCTAATGTCTGAGAAGCACTGGTCCATCTAGACGTTTCCTAGAATTGGAATCTAGTTATTCTTTGGAAGGAATCTAAGAGGAGGAGGGTATTTTTTGTGAATGTTCCAAGCAGCTGCCTAGAATCCCTCTGCTCAGGAGTCAGCTGTTCTTTCTAGCTTTTCTAGCTCCTGGCCCTTGACCGTCCACACCCCTGTGGACCTCCTCTGGGTCACTGTTCTCTGGGGTCTTTCTATCCTTGGGATCCACTTTGTCTGAGAGTCCTCACCTTAGAGTAAGTGGGACCCTAGCAGCCCAGAGGTGAAGGGGGGAATCCCATAGGTGCTCTGACTTTGCATTTCAGGGGGCTGCCGACCATCTCTTAGGGGTACAATGGCAATTGTATCCAGAGAGGCAGAGAAGGGCCAGCAACCCCAGGCCTCCAGTCACTCTAGACATTTAGTCAGTGAGTCTCCACTCATGAACACACTGTGCACCAGAATGAATTCATCTTGTCTCCTAAAACCAGCAACCCAGTCAGTGTTTTCTACTTCATTCCTGTCCCCAGCATCCACCCATCATCCGAGCAGGAAATAGTGACTCTACCTTCTTTCCTGCCTGCTACATGCAACCAAACTCTAGGATTGTATTTTGCATCCACCAAACATTTCCTGAACCTCTCTCTTCACTACCCCTCCATCCCTTCCCAGTTAACGTCCTTATCTTCACTTGCCTTTTAGTGTTTCCCTGTCTCTTTAGTTCTGTCCTCCCGCCCCCAATCTTCCCCCACACGGTATCCAGAAGGATCAACCTCAGATGGAAATTTGACCACATCAGACCTTTACTTAAACTCCCTAAATGCCTCTGGAGCCCTTATAGAAGCATATCTCCTCAGGATGCCCCTGAAGACCAGCTAGAGTCCAGTCCCGCCTCCCTCCCCATCAGCAGCACCTGCCCAGAACACTCTGGCCATATTCCGCACTGCTGGCTGCACCTGCTCTCCTGCACCTGCTCTTCTGTGTCTTTACTTATGCAGCTGCTGCTTCCTGGGATGATTCCCACTCCCCATTGTCAGGTCAGTTGTCACTCATGCCCTCCAGTGGTGTGCTGGTCAAGTTCAACAACAGGATCTCCAAGTCAAAAAGCCCTGGTCTGGAGCATTTGCTGATTTCTGTGGTATAAACACTGCCACGATGGCCAATTTCAAGCAAACAACGAAGTCACTGAATGGGAATGGGGCAGGGATGTACACAAGTGGTGAGGCAGCTCCAGCACATGATGGACTTTGAATAATTTTCCCCCAACCCCACCCCCCGCCAGGAGGTCTGACCCCTGACTCTGGGCTCTTCCCAGCGCCTGGGCATTCTCTTCTCCCTCTCCACGTCCTCCCTTGGTCATTTCTCTTCATGTTCCTCTCTTGCCACTAGAGGGCGCAATCCAGAAGGCGGAGACGGTGGTCCCTCTGCACATCTCTGCCTTCCCGGCAGTACAGTGTTTGCTGGCTGAATAAAGGAATGTACCCATTCTCTGGACCCACCCCAGTTCTTGGCCACATTATGTCAGGGACTTCCGAGAGGTTTCAGAGCACGTGCACAAATGACAGGAAGCTGAAAGGAAGTGATTTGAATAGACACTGGGTGAGGATTGAGGAAGAAAGCAGCAGGTTGCTTCAAGGGGCCAAATTCAACAAGTTGAAATTCAGAGGAAAAGTCGAAGTCTTCCACTCAGGGGACACTTAAGTGGCTCAGTCAGTTAAGTGTCTGTCTTCGTCTCAGGGCATTGTCTCTGGGCCCTGAGATTGAGCCCCACATCAGGGGCTTTCTGCTCAGGGGGGAGTCTGCTTCTTCTTCTGCCCCTCCCCCTGCTCCCACATGCTCTCTCCTTCCCTCTTTCTCTCTCTCTAATAAATAAACACAACCTTAAAAAAAAAAGAAAGAAAAAGTCCACTCAGACTCCTAAGAGCCACTGCCTACGCACAGATTTAGGGGGATGGGCTTGGGCACAGCACAGGAGAAAAGCCTTGGGAATCAGAGTGAGTCCTGGAATCACTGCCCAGTGGGCTGTTGGACCCTCTTAACAGAATTGTGATGTTTAGAGAGAAGCAGGGAGGAGGGGTGGGAGGGAAAAAACAAGCAGGCAGCAAACTTCCTCCAGTGCCTTCAGCATAATTGGATCTTGGGGATGATCTCCCAGAAGGATACAAAGTTTCTAAACTGAGTACCACTCACTTTCCAAACTTTAAATGACTTCAGGGACTAAAATGGTCCCGAAAAACACACTAGAATTTAAATTATCTTCTAAAGGCGATGGCCAGTCCTTTGGAGATTGTGCTCTGAGCACAGGAGGCAGGTGGAGAGGAGAGGACGGGCTGGACCCCTCACCATCCTTGTCACAAGTTCTGAGCCCTCACCCTGGCGCTTCAGACCCAGTGTTGCTATTTCTGATCTGTGGCCTCTTCCCAGCCCTCAGGAAACGAACGGATCACTTCTGTTCTCCATGTTTCTGATCCAGGTAAGTGCAGGTTTCGATCATATCAGGATTTTCATTAGCAAGCTATATATAATCATCAGGTTTGATTGTAATGGAGTAGAAGCTCAGGAAGGGGAGAAGCCCTGGCATCGGTATGGTGTTATTCTCCCAGAGTAATATAGACCCAGCAAACTGCAAAGGTCTCTAAGAGAGATCATCTGGACTCATACCACTTCGTACAGAGGGGACAGGTTTCGCCCAGGACCACACAACTCATAGTCTTTGCACACATGCACTTGTCCCTTCTTGATTAAAACCATGGAGGGGGTGGGAGGCTCTATTTTTTTTGTAGTTAAGAAGCCAAAGTTCAGTAATAATAATGAGCTGTGTTTCTAGATCTGGTGATGATGGCATAAAGGGAATATTTTCTTCACATGATCCACATTCTTAGGAGAAGACAGGCCAGCTCAGGCTGGGACCGATTTACCGCCCCAACACGTACGTCACAAGTAACAGTGTGTCCTGGGTACGGAAGCCAGCCCCAAACTGGGGGCCATTCTCCGGATTGTGCAGCCACTTGGTCAATTCCTGAATGGTCTGCTTGCCTCAAAGTGATGTATCGATGTTTTTAAGATGCTGGGAGAAAAAGGGAGATTGACTCTTGTTTATCGTTATGCTGAAGGCAAGCAATCTGTAGCTATTTGGAGTCCTGGCATTTGGAAGAGGGATTAAAGTTGCAAAGGAGCAAATTCCAGCTCAGTCTAGGGTGAAGCTGCTTCAGAGTGAATGAGCCTCGTCAGGAAGTGCAGTGTCCCACGTCACTCGGGGACCCAAGTGCAGGCTGGAGGGCCAGGAGGAAGGCAGGAGGAGCGGTCTGCATTGGAAAGGGAGCACATTGCTAACTAAATCCTAAGGCCCATTGTCAGCAGCATTGACGTGATTCTTGTGGTTGCTGCTGCCACTGATACAATCACTTGTTGGCAAGGCTATTTGCCTGGCAATTTTCCCCACTAGATTTTGAGCTCTTCAAGGTCATGGGCTATGCCTTTCATTGCTGGGCTCCCACTACTGGGAGTGATGCCTGGCCCAGAGCAGATGCTCCATCAGTGTCTGTCAACCTGAACTGACTTTTGATGGCACGTACTTGGTCACAGCTACAATTCTAAGAGCCAAGGGAGTGTCTCTGAGCAGCTGGAGTGCTGAGGGCCTTGGTGAGCTGGATGGGAAGTTCATGAATGTTTTAGAGACAGAGCAGGTAAATCTGAATGCCCAACACCCTCAATGTGGCCTACAAGGTTTTTTTGTTTTTTTTTTTTAATTGACCCAGAATAAATCCCAGTTTGGGGAGCTCTTAGTCTGAGGAGAGATTCGAGTTTTCTAGAAAGAAATGCTGACAGAGTGAGTCTCGGGGCCTTGTGAACAGTTTCAGGGAAAAGCTAGGGCCTCTGGTGCAGGGAGATGGAGAATGAAGAAAAGAAGGGAGATTCAGTCAGAATTCTCCATAGTGTGGCCACAGTGCGCAGGAGGCCCCTTTGCTGCTCCAAACGTACCAAAGGATCAACAGTTGTTAAGACCTTGGCACCATGGCCTGGGCTGGTTCTCTCAAGAGGTGACACTGGGGCAGGGGAGGTGTTGGCTCCCATCTGTCCCAAGAAAAGTGATGCTTGATTTTCTGATGGTTTTCATTTAGGCGGTCTTGTCTCCTGCATGCCTTACTCTTTTTTAAATGTGCGCCAGATGTTGTATTTGCAAAATTCTTTATGGAAGTGATTTGGAAGACTGGGGCGATGCTGCTTTCCTTCAGCATGGATTTACATTTGCTTCTGATTTTGGAAGCACCACCACCGGGAACCAACTTCAGGGCTTGAGAAGAGCTGAAGCTGAGCTACGACACCTGTAAACAAAGTTTCCTTCAGATCCTCTCCTACTCTTGTGGTGCTGCCCTTTGCGATGCCCTACCAAAGGGAGAAGTATAGTTAGAGGCCCTTCATGGTGAGCCTTGCACCTCAAAACCTGTCTCCCACCCTCAGGATCCTGTTCATCGTGCTGCTTAGCCTCTCAGCAGCCACCCCCAGATTCTATAAATGATTCAGTTACCTCACAGCCTCAAATGCTACATGTCTCTGAATTCCGCAATTCCCAGAATCATGACCTTATGGTTCTTAAGGTCGTATAACCTCGCCAATGCTTTATGCAGATGTTTTATGTCATGATCTAGTTTTTGTTTTTAATTGTCATATGCAGGAGAGTTTGTCCAATTTAACTCTTCATTCTTACTGGAAGCAGAAGTTAAATATTATTCTCTACTACGTTTTTCCTAGAGTCCTATAGAGATGACCAAATTGTCAGAGTTATTCTCCAACAGCTCAGCAGGGTGGGGATCTTTCCTCTGCTGCCTGGGCCCTTTTGGAGTCAGAGAGTGCTGAAACTGACTGCAGAGAGTTCCCGCAGGTGACAGAGCAGATGCGTCATGGACAGGTCCAATCAGACCTCCTCTGGGGCGGGGTTCATCCTCCTGGGGCTCTCAGCCCACCCAAGGCTGGAGAAAATGTTCTTTGTGCTCATCCTTCTGATGTACCTGGTCATCCTGCTGGGAAACGGGGTCCTCATCCTGGTGACCATCCTTGACTCCCGCCTGCACACACCCATGTACTTCTTCCTGGGGAACCTCTCCTTCCTGGACATCTGCTACACAACCTCCTCAGTCCCCCTCATTCTCGACAGCTTCCTGACCCCCAGAAAAACCATTCCCTTCTCAGCTTGTGCCGTGCAGATGTTTCTCTCCTTTGCCATGGGAGCCACAGAGTGTGTGCTTCTGGGCATGATGGCATTTGATCGCTATGTGGCCATCTGTAACCCCCTTAGGTACCCTGTGGTCATGAGCAAGGCTGCCTATGTGCCCATGGCAGCTGGCTCCTGGGCAGCTGGTATCACCAACTCTGTAGTTCAGACATCCCAGGCTATGAGACTGCCCTTCTGTGGGGACAATGTCATCAATCACTTCACTTGTGAGATCCTGGCTGTCCTGAAATTAGCTTGTGCTGACATCTCCATCAATGTAATCAGCATGGTCGTGGCTAATGTGATTTTTCTGGGGATCCCAGTTCTGTTCATTTTTGTCTCCTATGTGTTCATCATTGCTACCATCCTGAGGATCCCCTCAGCTGAGGGGAGGAGAAAGGCCTTCTCTACCTGCTCTGCCCACCTCACTGTGGTGGTCGTCTTCTATGGGACCATCCTCTTCATGTACGGGAAGCCCAAATCCAAGGACCCCCTGGGGGCAGACAAGCAGGACCTTTCAGACAAGCTTACCTCCCTCTTCTATGGGGTGGTAACCCCCATGCTCAACCCCATCATCTACAGCCTCAGGAACAAGGATGTAAAGACTGCTGTGAGGAACCTGGTACGTCAATAACACCTAACTGAGTGACTCTCAGTGATTTCAAAGATGCCAGAACGCAAGACCTCCAAACTCCTCATTGTTTTCGTGGGGAAATGGTAACCCGAAGTAGAGAAGGGAGCTTCCTAAGGTCCCTGCTGTGACTAAGACTAAAAAGTAAACTGGTTCTCTATCTATTCACCCACTCATTGTTCCATAGTTAATGGAGCTTTTGTCTATGACCCTAGAAGGGAAGAGCCTTCACATTTCTAGAAATGTTGGCTAGTTGTTGGCTTTGTGCACAACCACAGTGACATCGTATCTTAGCTATTTTATGCTAGTGAAGTCTTAGATTCTCTGCCACCAGAAGTTGGTGTGTGTCCGTGAAGCCTCATCTGTGTGTGCAAAATTAAGAGATAAACACAGAATCTGGTTTTAGTAGAACTGGGCTCTTGGAATGTACTATGAGGCCCCATGTAGAATTGCTAATCACTGTACAAGCTTTGGTATTATCCTAGAGGCCTGTGTTCAGTAAGAATAACATAAAAGGTATCATCTATATCATCATAGCATATTGACTGATAGCACCATGGCAAGAATTTACCTTATATCTTAGCACCAGGAAAAGAGGGCTCTTACCTTGAGTGTGTAGCCATCTGAGGAAGCTCAGAGAGATGTTTGGCCTCTCCTCCCCATGCCCCAGCTCCAATCATGCACTGATACAGTACTGCATAGTTGGGAGACAGCAGTTGTCCAACTCTTGTTCCCCACACAAATTACATGTGTGTTTGTATCATAGCAACAAACACTCCCATGCAGGTACCCAGACAATAAGGAAGTCCAAAACATGTTTTAGGGAAAGCAAAGGGTTACAATAATCCTCAGTTGCACAGCTATCATCAGCCATTAGTAAGAGTTGGTTATGGCATGGGTGTGGTATATGATGGGCTAGGGGGCTGTAGGTTTGGACTTTTGGGTCACAGCCATAACAGCTTGGAGGATGGAGGTCATAGTGGGTGAGAGACCTTCGACTGCACAAAAGAAAGAATTCTACTCAACCTGGTTTCAGAATAATGTGGATTTATCCAAAAGTAGGGTCAACCTCAGGCAAAGTTAATCAGGCTCTAGCTCCTTTGCTCTGAGATTCTCTTGACTCCTCACTCTTCTAAGTGTCAGGTTTGTTTTCAGGCTGACTTGTCTCATGGTCACAAGATTGCTGCCATTGCTCTGGACCCGCAGTTTCCCCATTCACTCATGGTATAGAAAGCACTGGTTCCTACAACCAGAGAACAAATATCCTGAGGTTTGCTTTGACTGTACCATCAGTGCAAACTGCAAACAAATCACAGTGGCAGGTGAGATCAGATTATGCAGATTGACATAGACTAGCAGGACCCTACTCCAAAACAGAAGGTGGGGTCAGTCTAACCTAAGTCTACAGCTGCTATATACAGAGGAACACCTGGAGTTACGAGTAAGAAAGTGATAGAAGGGCAATGGACCCTGGAAGACCAGCAAACAAATGTCCACCATTTTCTGGGCCCCATGTGAGGCTTCCTGACTCTGGGAAATCCCTAGGAAGGGAGAGGGCGGCGGCGGCAGCGGCGGTGGCTGCTGCTTCTTCTTCTTCTTCTTCTTCTTCTTCTTCTTCTTCTTCTTCTTCTTCTCTTTAATCTTAAAGAGTGAAAGAGTGTGTGAACAGGGGGAAAAGAGGGAGGGAACAGAGGGAAAGAGAGAGGAGAAGCAGACTCCCTGATGAGCTCAGAGCCCCAGGAGAGGTTGGATCTCATGACCCCTGAGATCTCCTCCTGAGCTGAAACCAAGAGTTGGACACTTAACCGACTAAGCCACCCACATGCCCCCAGGATGTCCCTCATTGGATATGGAAGCAACATATTCCCAACCTGGTCAGATGGTGACTCAATGCCAGACTTAATCTGATTCCTTGTACATCTGAGTTGTCCTAGATTCAAAACTGTTCCTGGTGTGCTTGTATCGTGTCTCAACTCTGCAGCTGAGAAGTCCTCTTGACGGTTTGCCTTCTGAGGTGAATCTTACTCCTCCTCGGCTTTTTAATTTTATTTTATTTTTCTACTTTTAGTTTTCCTTTGCCCCATTTTCTCTCCTGTCTATTTTTAATTTTTTGGCCTTGGATGTAGTTTTGGTTTATCTCAGCCCTTTGTGGGATGATGCCAGGCATATGTTATAAGACCAACCAGTGAACAAAGCCACAAGTAAGCAAGCAAACAAATAAACAAATAAACCCAACGGAACTAATAACAAAACACAGCAGTGGGGGAGGTAGTAGAGGGGCTGTTGGAGACACAGCCCCTCACAGCTCCTTCTCTGGGCCTTGCTGTCTCTCTTCCCTGCTGTACCTTAGTTTGGGATTGGATGCCCTCGAGGTCCTTTCAAGGCTGACCTTCCAAGGTGATGACTCTAACCCCAGGCCATAGGCATGAGACTAGGGATGGTGAAATGAGACTGTAAAAGTCAGCTTCCAGTATCATAGTCCCTAGGGCATCCTTGTCCTGTGCCGCTTCCTCACCTCCCAGTCCCCTGGATTTATTGTGTGTGTTACATGACACAGGAGATGGTGATTATATTTCCACATATGTACTTAGATTTACCTGAACACAAGAATCTATGAACAGATCGCAGGTCCATTGTCATGGACACCCCCAAAGGTATATCAGTGCTATCTTGCAATTGCACTTGAAAGATTCTGCTCACTCCCAGATTCTGGGTAGTGGTAGAGGTTCCATTCATGTAGGATTGCATATAAAATACCAAAACTACCTGCAAAGTTTAGGACTTCTTGTGGGCTTTTCAGCAGGAGAGAGAAAAGAGTACACCAATCTCTATTGAACTTCTCTTTGGGCTTGAGGAGAGTGAGAGGAGGTCAGTTAGAACCTCCCTCCTTGGAAATCTGTAAACTGAGGCTCTTACTCTTGTTGAATTGACCACAATCTGACCCTCCTTACCACTAAGGGTGAGCCGGGCTACAGGCAAATAGAGGAAAGTGGGTTACCCCGGAGAAGGCAGGCAAGGGGACACAGGACAGTCTGGGGCTATCTGTTGCTGTCTCTGCATTTTCCTTTGTGTCATGATCTCCTCTTCATCTGTCTTGCGGTGTTACCAGCAGGCTTAGAGCAAGTCTTACCAACAGTGGATAAGAGGAGGGGGAGGGAGTTGAGCTTTATTACAGCCCTTTGCTCCCCTGCCCCGTTTAAAATTTTTCCTTAGACTATGGGAACACCAATATTCAGGCTCCATCAGCCTCAGCCCTACTAAAACTTCTGCTCACAAATTTTAGGTGATTTCCCTAACCAACCCAAATGAATTCTCAGGGGAAAAAATAAAGAAATTTACTTAAGCCTATGAATTTAAGTCTTTGTTCTTCTAACTAAAAGAGCAAAACTAAACAGATTGAGATGAAAGTTCACTGAAGAGTCAGTGGCTTGCAGCTGGTACTGACCACAGACTCAGGAACCATTAGGACTCCCAGGGGATCCTTTGGGGACCATGGCTGGTTCTATTTGCTCCCAATTAAGATTGATGCTTTGTTCCCCTGGGGGTTAAGTCCGGGAACCTGAGTATTGTAGAAAGTCCATTAGTATTCTAAATTGAATTATTACAACAGCTGCTTCTAGCACTCCCCAAGAAAACAAGAGAGCAGTTCAAAGAGCAGCTGGGTAGGGGAGAATGGGAGGTAGGCATACAGGTTGCTCTGGTCAGCACAGACTGGGGCTGAGCCATTCTGCCACGTCCCTTCAGAGGTACTGTGAGTCCAGGGCCAGGGAGCCTGAGACCTGCCTTCTGATTCTGCTTCCAATGCTGTTTGCCACTGTAGTTTCTTTCCCTCTCTGAGTCTCAATTTCTTTGTCTGTGAAATGTGAGTGTACCCCCCTCCCTCCATCCCTCTCAATAAACAATGCATGGGAAAACACCCAGGGAGAACCCAGTGGGGAGGAATTCATGGCTCACACCCCACAACCTGTCACTCTTTGATTAGGGGTCCCCTCTGGATTCTCCCCTCCACAGTTCATGAGCTATGGCTCCAAATTGCTAAAGCCACTTGGGGCATGATTTGAAGGAGCCTTGGATGGCCAATTTGTGGCCCTGGTTACCTCTGCCTGCCTCACCCCCGCCATCTGGTGGCCACTTCTGCAAGCCTCGGCGATCAGGGCTTCTCAAATCTCAATGTGCTCAAGAGTCCCCTGGGGATGTTGTGAAAATGCAGATTTGGATTCAGTGAGTCGGAGGTGGGACCCAGGGCCCCATGTCTCTAACAAGTTCCTAGGGGATGCCTATGCTGCTGCTCTGCGGGCCACACTTCCAGCAGCAAGCCCTAGAAGACTTGGGACTGAGGGACTGAAGGAAGAGGCAGGGAAGCGACTCCCGTGTGGAAGGCTCCTGCCATGTGCCAGGTCAGTTGATGTCAGCCACCTGCTCTAGTCTCTCCAGTTTCCAGGGCAACGGTTTGCCCTGTGACCTCACTTCTTTATGGACCTAAGGATTGTTGATTTCTTAAGTAAGGATTGTTGATTAATCAGTTTGTTCAGCTTCTTACTTGTTAGTGGATTGACTACCAAGCTTCTTACACTTTAGACCAGAAACTAGCTATTCCCATCTCAAATAGCTCCAGAGAGCAGTCAAGTACAAATATAAAATGTGGTGGGGGCACCCGGGAGGCTCAGTCAGTTAAGCCTCTGCCTTCAGTTCAGGTCATGATCCCAGGGTCCTGGGATCGAGGCCCAAGCTGGGCGTCCCTGCTCAGTGGGGAGCCTGCTTCTCTCTCTGCTTCTCCTCCCTGCTCATTCTCTCTCTCTCTCTCTCTCTCTCAAATAAATAAGAAATCTTTTTAAAAAATAAAATAAAAGGGGCGCCTGGGTGGCTCAGTGGGTTAAAGCCTCTGCCTTTGGCTCAGGTCATGATCTCAGGGTCCTGGGATCGAGCCCCGCATCAGGCTCTCTGCTCAGCGGGAAGCCTGCTTCCCTCTCTCTCTCTCTCTCTCTCTGCCTGCTTCTCTGCCTGCTTGTGATCTCTGTCAAATAAATAAATAAAATCTTAAAAATAAAATAAAGTGTGGTCAGGTACAGAGTAAGAGTCATAAGTATATCAGAGAAGGAAATACATACCAAATTTTATAGAAAACACAATTATTATATTTCTAAAAATTAACCAGAAAGCTATTAGCAGTAGTATGAGTTCAGAAAAGTTAAGGAGATGGAAATAACTTCTCAAAAATCAATTGTATTCCTACATACCATCAATATACAAAAGGAAAAAAAGCAGGAAAAATACTCTATTTACAGTGGCAACAAGTATCCAATAATTGGAAACAAACATCATTCTAGGCATGACAGAGTTAAGGGGAAAAAAAAATTGTAGGAGTGTTTTGGGAGTACAAGAGACGGCAGAGTGATTGACTGGGAATCACTCTTGGGAGAAGCCAGGGAGAAGAACAATAAAAATGACATTAATTCCTAGGGTGGAAGCTCTCAAATTGTATCAAACAGAAGACGTTCTGTAATATGGGCTCTACCTCCAAATATTTCCATTTCCCTATGTCGGAGGTAAGGCCAGTAAGAAAGCCGGGCTCAGGGCTCAGAAACATAGTTATTTAGTGTTTTTAAATCCCTCCAAGACTCCACTGAGCTACATAAATTGCTAGTGAAGAACAATTGAACAATACAAAGATCTTTTCAAGGGAACAATGTTAGATTCTTCCTACCAGATTTGAACTTACTACAAGGTAGTAATTGCTGAACTACATCATTGCTCTTTTTTTTTTTTTTAAGATTTTATTTATTCGTTTGACACACAGAGAAAGATCACAAGTAGGCAGAGAGGCAGGCAGAGAGAGAGGGGGAAGCAGGCTCCCTGCTGAGCAGAGAGCCCGATGCGGGGCTCGATCCCAGGACCCTGGGATCATGACCTGATCCGAAGGCAGAGGCTTTAACTCACTGAGCCACCCAGGGGCCCACATCATTGCTTCTTAAAGTTTTGAAACATCAGCGGTATCAGAGGTACTGGAAAATTACAACTATAAGAGTTAAATACGTATACGTCACGTCAAAATTCACAGTGTGAAGGAAAAAAAATCACTTTTTAATAGTGGGCAGCCACAGCTTTCAACTGAATGAAGGTTTCCCTCTGATCCACACGAAACACCGAACGTTGCCACACGCTTCTGATGGATTGGAATTAAACATAAAATACCATCGTGATGACAAAAAGCCAAAAAAGAACAGAATAACATATTTGTCCCAGCTGTAGAAGGGGATGTGATTCATTATTTTGAAAGAGAGAAGGTATCGGCACTAAAATAGACAAGTTCAAACACACATTGGACAAAACTCCTGCATAATAAAGTTTGATCAAACAAGTATCAAACCACTCCCAAATGGAAGTTTGTCAGACTCCACAAGTACTTCTTTAAATATACATATACCCCAAATAACTTTTAATAGGTAGTGAAACAATGGACATGCGCAAACTTGCAATGTTTTGATTTTTTTTTACACACCAGGGGCCACTGTCACATTAGCACGTGTGCCATTGAGTTGCCTTCCTTTTGCAGAGACCTCAGAACAAATCTCTTCCTGCCATCTCTGTGCATTTATTTTATCTTCTTTAAATGTGTCCTTGATTAGAATAAGTGTAGTTCTGCCATGATCTTTTCTTTAATCTAGGCTGATGCACATCCGCTCATGTATATATAATTGTACCAGGGAGTACCATAAGCCCTGTTCCCAATTAAGTGTCGGGCAGGGCTCAGAATCATCTGCTCAGCGCATGTTCTCATCATGGTGTCCTAGCCGATTGCACAATAACACAAAAACATGTAACTGGTCACTCTGTAATAATGTCGCATTATAAATAGTGATGGGATTAACCATAAATTTGGGGTGCTACTTCTCTAACTACATTTATGATAAGGAATTGAGTGGTTATCCAACCTTACTAGTAAACCAGTTTTTTTCTGATTTTTAATGTCAAACTAGCATTTTTAAAATTAATAAACTTTGTCTTTTAGAGCAGTTTCAGTTTCACAGGGAAACACAGCAAAAGCCTCTATGCTCTTCTTCTTCATCCCTCGCTCCCCACCAACCCCTAGGAAGTTCTCGTCTTTTTACTTCTTCAGAATGTCACAGAGTTGGAATTATACAGTAAATAACATTTTCAAGTTGGCTTCTTTCACTTAGTAACATGCTTTTAAACTTCCTCATGTCTTTTGATAGCTTGATAGCTCATTTCTTTATTTTTTTTAAAGATTTTATTTTTTTTTTTTTTTGACAGAGAGAGAAAGAGAGGGAGGGAGCACAAGCAGGGGGAGCAGCAGAGGGAGAGGGAGAAGCAGGCTCCCCACCAAGCAGGGACTCAATCCCACGACCCCGGGATCATGACCTGAGCCGAAAGCAGAGGCTTAACCATCTGAGCCACCCAGGCGCCCCAATAGCTCAATTCTTTATAATGCTGAACAATATTCCACAGTCTGGATGGACCATGGTTTATTTACCCACTTATCTACTGAAAGACATCTTGATTGTTTCCAAATTTTGGCAATTATGAATAAAGCTGCTGTAAACATCCATGTGTAGATTTTGGTGTAGACATAAATGCTCACAAATCAATACTGAAACAAAAATTTCTCAGTACTTCTTCCTGGTACCATCTTAATTTAAATAAAAAATAGTTTGAGATAGCAAGGTGATCTATTTCAAAAACAGTGACCCTTTGCAAACTACTTATCTGTATGAATGAGAATTTTCTCTACAGCAGGCAACCAAAACAAAATACCAAAATAAATTGGAGGCTGAAACTGATGCAAAGACAATTATCATCCATAATTCCAGATTTCAAGTTTTTGTGTTCATCAAAATCTTATCTTTGAATTCTCATTCATTATCGCTGAACCAAGTAACTGTTATAAATTTAAACTTATAAAAGAAATAATAAACTACAATAAAACACAGCTTTTCCCTTCCTTTTTTACATAACAGGACTCTACAAGATTCTGTTGGAAAAAAGTTGCTACTGCTAAAAAAATAAAAATAATATTTTTTAAGTTTGAAAATTACTGAAATACACAGGCAAATAGAGTAGAGAATGGGGCCAATTTCATTCTCATAGTCTCATGTTTTTATTTTTTTAATTTAAATTCTAGTTAATGAACATACAGTACAATATTGGTTTCAGGTGTAGAATTTAGGGATTCAGGTAGAATTTAGTGATTTATCACTTACATGTAACACCCAGTGCTCATCGTAACAAGGGCCCTCCTTAATACCCATCACCCATCTAGCCCATCCCCTGCCCACCTCCCTGCATCAACCCTTGGTTTGTTCTCTATTGTTAAGAGTCTCTCTCTTTTTTTTTTTAATATTTTATTTTTTTTTAAGATTTTATTTATTTATTCGGCAGAGAGAGAGAGATCACAAGTAGGCAGAGAAGCAGGTAGAGAGAGAAGGGGAAGCAGGCTCCCTGCTGAGCAGAGAGCCCGATGCGGGGCTCGATCCCAGGACCCTGAGATCATGACCTGAGCCGAAGGCAGTGGCTTCACCCACTGAGCCACCCAGGCGCCCCTGTTAAGAGTCTCTTATGGTTTGTTCCCCTCTCTCCTTTTTTTTTTTTCCCCTTTCCCTATGTTCACCTGTTTTCTTAAAATCCACACGTGAGTGAAATCACATGGTATTTGTCTTTCTCTGACTGACTTGTTCATTTAGCTTGATAAACTCTAGCTCCATCCATGTCATTGCAAATGGCAAGATTTCTTTGTTTTTTTGTTTTTGATGGCTGAGTAATATTCACTTATCCATTCCTCAGTCAATGGACATTTGCGCTCTCTCCATCGTTTGGCAGTCTTGTGTCTTTAGAGTACTCACCAGAGGTTGGCAGGCATCACAGATTGAGGGTCACAGCACCAAATTGTATAATGTGTCGGTACTGGCTGCCTTGGGGTAGGGCTTCTCTTCCTCCTGTGAGATCTCAACCCAGGGGCCAATGGGGAGGTCAGATACACACAGATTCTGCTTCAGGGCACAGGGATTGCCTTTGTTCTACAAAGACATAACCTCAGTTATTAAATCAGCAGTGAACATGATAACAGGTAGAAAATGTTTTCTCTGGCTGGATCGTTGCTTCTAAGCAACAACTTCTAGAAGGGCTGATGGACAGCTAGTTGTCTCTGCAAGTCCCTCTCCTGTTAAGTGACTAAAACCTAATTTCATTCAATTCAGTGGGATCTCAGCTTTGTTGAAGCCTCTCCTCAACCCCCTCCCTAGCTTTCAGGGCCTATGGAGAACCAAACCCACCAGCTGGGACTGGGAAAGAAGACAGGACATCTGGTCCTCTATTGTCATCATCAGTTTCTGTTGACACCTGCACTGTCGTGTGGTATTGGGTAGAGATCAGGCAAACAGCCATGGCCTCTACAGGCTCTCCAAGCTCTCTCAACCCTGGCTTGCCCCTCTCCAAGGGCACAGCAAATGTTCAGCCACTCTTCGATGGTGCTGTAGGTGAAGACCAGGAAATAAGGAGTACTTAGAGCCATTTCTCTTCTATACTCACATCGAGTGCGGGGGAATTTTAGGACGACTGTCACTTCCCCGAGCTCCAGCAGGACAGGACTGTGTCTCTCAGAGTATTCTTCCAAGTCTGTTGTTCATATAAATGTTTTATGCCCTCAGCCTTTGGGGCTAGATTCTGATATCTCAACAGCTTTTACTCTGATGACCGCTGCCTCTGCCTGGAATTTCAAAGGTTTATTTTTAAAACCAAAAAGTTAGGAATTATCTTTTTTGTCTTTGTTCTCCTCTAGGAATTATCTCTGAAGAAATGAATGCCTTACCTTAATGTTTTAGTTCTAATGAAGGGATTATTAGAAATAAGAAATATATTCATATTTTTAAAATTGGCCCATTGTATACACATGAAGCCAGCTATCAATCGTCTTTTTTTTTTTAAGATTTTATTTATTTATTAGAGAGAGAGTGAGAGAGCAAGAGAGCACAAGCAGGCGGAGCAGCAGACAGAGGGAAGAGCAGGCTCCTTGTTAAGCAAGGAGCCCGATGCGGGACTCCATCCCAGGACCCCGGGATCAGGACCTGAGCCGAGGCAGACACTGAACAAACTGAGCCACCCAGGCCCCCCTAGTCTTTTTTTTTTTTTTAAGATTTACTTATTTATTTTGGGGTGGAGGGACAGAGGGAGAACAAGAATCTCAAGCAGACTCCTTACTGAGCGCAAAGCCCAACAAGGGGCTCGATCTCAAGACCCTGAGATCACAACCTGAACTGAAACCAAGAGTCAAATGCCCGACCGACTAAGCCACCCAAGTGCCCCCACAAATCATCAAGTCTTAAAGAATTCAAAATGGACCTCTTCCTTTTCAAGATCATGATTCATGATCATAAAATGTGTTTAGGCTAAACAAATCCAGAAAAGTTATTTTCCTTAAAGATTAACTTCAGAAATTTATTATGCATAAATTCCTGAAAACAAAATATGGGATCCTAGCTAATTAAAATCAACAAAACCTGCCGTGTTCTTAATCAAGACATTTCTCTCCTCTAGATGCCAGAGAGAAATCTGGATCTATATCAATGAATGAAGAGGAGCCGAAATGCCTAACATGTGGATAAATATAAAAGACATTATTTCTTGCTTTATAATCCCTTGTTTAAATAATTGGCTATTTAAAGCAAAATAATAATAGTGTGTGGAAGCAAAGCATATGAAAATATTAGCACAAAAGACAAGAAGGGGGAAATGGAATCATTGTTTCATGTTCTTACATTTTACATGAAGTGATAATTATTATTTGAAGGTAGGCTGTAATAAGTTAAAATGTACACTATAAACCCTAGAGCACCTACTGAAAAATAAAATAAAGAGGTAGAGCTACTTAGCCAATAGAGAAGATAAAATGAAATCATAAAAACAACACTCCACTCTATTATTCCAAAAGAACGTAATAAAAGAGAAATAATGGGAAAATGGAAAAAGAACAAATGGAGTAAATAGAAAACAAATAGCAAGATGGTCAATTTAAACTCAGCCATATCCATAATTATATTAAATCTAAATGACCCTCTAGAGGGTATTATGCTAAGTGAAATAAGTCAGTCAGAGAAAGACAAATACCATATGATTTCACTCATATGTGGAATTCAAGAAACAAAACAGATGAACATAGGGGAAGGGAAGGAAAAATACAATAAGAGGAAAATTGAGAGGTAGACAAACCATAAGAGTCTCTTAACTCTAGGGAACAAACTGAGGGTGGCTGGAGGGATGGGAGTTGGGGGCATGGGGTTGATGGACATTAAAGATGGCACTTGATGTAACGAGCACTGGGTGTTATATGCAACTGATGAATCACTAAACTCTACCCCTGAAACTAATAATACATTATATGTTAACTAAATTGAATTTAAATTGAAAAATTTAAAAAAATAAAATTACCTGAACCCTCCAATTAAAAGACAGATATTGTCAGATAAAATTAAAAAGAAAAAAGCAACCAACTATATGATGTCTACAACAAACCTACTTTAAAGAAACAGATAAATTAAACATGAAATGATGGGAAAATTATACCACACGAACATGAATCAAAAGATTTTATGGGCTTAATTTATCTAAAATATAGAAAAATATTTTGAGTTTAGGACAAAATTATTTGTAACATTTTATTTATTTTATTTTAAAGATTTTATTTATTTAACAGAGAGAGAGAACACAAGCAAGGGGAGCGAGCGGCAGGCAGAGGGAGAGAGAGAAGCAGGCTCCCTGCTCTGCTGGGCTCGATCCCAGAACCCCAGGATCATGACCTGAGCCAAAGGCAGACGCTTAACCAACGATCCACCCAGGTGCCCTCTTGGTAATATTTTAAAAATGGGCGCCTGGGTAGCTCAGTGGGTTAAAGCCTCTGCCTTTGGCTCAGGTCATGATTCCAGGGTCCTGGGATCAAGTTCCACATCGGGCTCTCTGCTCAGCGGGGAGCCTGCTTCCTCCTCTCTCTCTCTCTCTCTCTGCCTGCCTCTTTGCCTACTTGTGATCTCTGTCAAATAAATAAATAAAATCTTTAAAAGTGCCATACTGATCTCTAAGTATTAACCTTTCTTTAGAATGAAAGACAGTTACAATAGCACCGTGGAACAGAACTATGTAAGTCCCAAAGTGAATCTCAACCACGTGTGTGATTTTAAGTTTTGTAACAGCCACGCTAAAAAGAGTAAAAAGAATAGTGGTGGGGATGCCTGAGTGGCTCAGTTGGTTGGGTGGCTGCCTTCAGCTCAGGTCATGATCCCAGGGTCCTGGGATTGAGTCCCACATCAGGATCCTTGCTCGGCAGGGAACCTGCTTCTCCCTCTGCCTGCTCTGCCGGCCACTCTCCCTGCCTGTGTGTGCTCTCTCTCTCTATCTCTCTCTCTGACAAATAAATAAACAAAATCTTAAAATAATAATAATAATAATAATAATAGTGGTAGATGTGTGTCTTCATACATTTGTCAAAATCCATAGGATGTATAACACCAAGAATCAACCCTCATGTAAACTCTGGACTTGGGGTGACAGTAATGAATCAGTGCATGTTCATTGATTGTAACAAATGTGCCGCTCAGAGCAGGATGTTGACAGTGGGAGAGCCAGTGCCTATGTTGGCGTCAGGGGTATATGAGAAGTCTCTTAGTTTCTGTTCAATTTTGCTGTGAACTGAAAACTGCTTTAAAAAAAAAAAAAGTCTGTATAAAACAAACAAAAAAATCCAAAACTTAAAATAAATTTAAAAAGACAGGTGGAATTAATTTCAATAATATTTTACATTCTTTTTTTCATACCAAGTCATTAAAATCTGGTGTCAGCACATTTCAGCTTGGATTTGCTATCTCTCCAGTACTCAAGAGCCACATGTGGTGAGTGGCTACCATGTTAGACGGTACAACTCAAGACTTTTGACTCTTCTCTCCTGGGGAAGAGCTGGGAAGTTAGATGGGAAATAAATTCAGCCGGTCAGTTCTGTGACCCAAGTTGAAGGTTGTCCATAGGAGTGTTTAACATCATTTACGGTCTGTCAAGCACTGTATTAGACATTTTAAATATAATATCTTCCTTCCTGTTCTTAAGAAGTCCAAGATAAACGTAAAGGGAAAAACCGAGACCCAGAGAAGTTAAATGATTTTGCCCACGGTCAGCAGCTAGTTAACAAAATGAACTACTAATGTGATTAACAGCGAGGGAGTGCAATTTGGACTTAGGTGTATCTTAAGCCCGTGCTCTTTACACTACATTACATTGCTGCTTTCTATTTCATGGGAAACCTAACTGCTTCTGGTGGTCTGATCAGAGGGAAACAGGAAATAAGATATTGGCTTCATCAAAACACGGTAAGGTAATCCCACAATGGATGTGCTGTTTGTTCAAGCATACCACCCGAGGCCAGGGTCAAATCACTTGCCTCAGTGGACAGTCATCAGTAGACTTTCTATATCCTATATGCTTCATAGGGTGCCCCCCACCCCCACCCAGAAAGGTTAATGAGCCATATAGTTGGCCAGAAAGCGTTTGTATAAGGGCCACAGTTGTCCCTGTTTCTTGACTTCCCCCATGATATAGTGGCTGGTCAGCCATCTTTTGGTGTGAGAGGATCTCAGGCAGCTTCCATTTGATGACTCATCATCGCCACTCAGATTTTAGCCGTTCTTCTAACATGTCCATCTCAAATATAAATCTTGGTAGCAGAGAAATTGTCTCTACCACCAGGTGCCCTCAACTACATTACTATGACTATATTGATTTACTTGTCCAGAGCAACTTTACTGCCATATCTCATAAGAATTACCTGGAAATAAAGTCATTTTTTATTCTATAGCTAAGAGCTCTCCAAGTATTCAGGCATTCTCTTCGTGCCTGAGACTCCAGGTATCACCTCTGTGAGTCGACAGAGGTGTAGACAACCACTCCTGTTATTAGGGACTTAGGATCTTTGAACCGCAACTGAGCCATCCTTTATGCTCTTCCTCCTTCTTCAGCTCCTTCAGAGTCACTGATTTCTGTTGGGATGGGTGGATAGTCTTTCCTTTAGGAATTGTTATGGGTTGAACTGTGTGTCCCTGCCTCCCCCGAATTCATAAATTGAAGTCCTAATGCCCAGTACCTCAGAATGTGACCATATTTAGAAATAGGGATTATTGTAGACGTTATTAGTTAATATGCAGTCATACTGGAGTAGGATGGGCCTCTAAGTCAATATGACTAGTGTCCTTATAAAAAGGATAAATTTGGACACACACACACACACACGGAGAATTCCATGTGAAAATGAAGGCAGAGATCAAGGTGATGTGTCTACTAGCCCAGAAGTGCCGAAGACTGCCAGTAACACAGCAGAAGCTAGGAGAGAGGTATGAGTCAGATTCTCCCTCAGGGCTCGCAAAAGGAACCAACCCTGCCAACACTTTGATCTCAGACTTCTAGCTTCAAGAACTCTGAGACAATAAATTTCTGTTGCTTAAGCCACCCAGTTTGTAGTACTTTGTTATGTCAGCCTAGGAATCTAATATAGGGACCCAGTGGTCGAATGGCCCATCTGCATGGCTTATAACGATCGGTCTACCTATTGAATTATCTTGGAAGTGGTAGCTATTACCTGTATGACCCCATTTTTCCATATGGAAACCTCCTTACAGACCTCTCTTATGACATTTTCTAAGGTGCACAGAGCTAAGGAGACCTGTTTTGCCTGGGACTAAGGAAGTGTCTGAGACATGAGACTTTCAGTTTTTTTTTTTTTTAATTTATTTTACAGACAGAGATTACAAGTAGACAGAGAGGCAAGCAGAGAGAGAGGAAGGGAAGCAGGCTCCCTGCTGAGCAGAGAGCCCGACGCAGGGCTCGATACCAGGACCCTGGGATCATGACCTGAGCCGAAGGCAGAGGCTTTAACCCACTGAGCCACCCAGGTTCCCCGAGACTTTCAGTTTTAAAATCAGGACAGTCCCAAGCAAAGCAAGATGTGTTGGTCACCTTACACAGAGCCCACTTCCTGCCCAGGTCCTTCCAGGGCACAGCTGAACCCAGAGCAACCATCTTAGTCTCCTCAGCTGAGGGGGTTACCAGAGGCATTGGGGAATTTTGTGCAGAGGAGTTACATATTGTGGCAGAGGGGTGGAAGCTCTTCAGCCGTCCGGAACTAAAGGTAAGAGGTTCTGAAAGAATGGTGGCAGAGGTGCAGGGAGGGTGTGGAGATGAAACTGGAAAATGTGATTGGGTCCAATGGCTAAGAACCTCTGGCTCCACATTAAATAATTGTACATCACTCTGTTCTATAAGAAAACTGGTGGCCTCTCAGATTTTGAAGCAAGAGAGTTGTCATCAGAGCAGACGTTTCAGAAATTATCTTAATTTATATTTTCCCTTTGTAAACTTAAAAGAGAGAGAAGAGCTATAAAGGGACCTAAAACACATATAAATTACAATATATGGACTTTGTTTGGAACTTGAAAAACATAAAAGGAAATTATGAAATAATGTGGGAAATGTAAACACTGGATACTTAATAATATTAAGGAATTTTAAATTTGTAGCTGTGGTTATACTTTTTTTAAAAGGGGGGAGAGGAGGGCCCCCCTGGGGACTCAGTGGTTAAGTGTCTGCCTTCTGCTCAGGTCATGATCTCAGGGTCCTGAGAGCACCTGCTCTTCAGGGAGTCTGCTTATCCCTCTGCTCCCTCCCCTTCTCCACTCCCACCCCCCACCGCTCCCTCTCTCTCAAATAAAATCTTTAAAAAAAAAAAAAAAAGGTATTAATTTGGGAACGGAGAGAGGGAGAGAGGCACTTTAATAGCCAGTGGGCTCTCTCAAACATTCCCCACAATAGCTGTGGTGGTAAGGCGTGGAGGGGGACCTACCTCCAAATTACTTCTTTTTTTTTTTTTTAATTTTATTTATTTATTGGACAGAGAGAGTTAGATCACAAGTAGGCAGAGAGGCAATTAGAGAGAGAGAGGAAGAAGGCTCCCCGCTGAGCAGAGAGCCCGATGCGGGGCTCGATCCCAGGACCCTGAGATCATGACCTGAGCCGAAGGCAGAGGCTTAACCCGCTGAGCCACCCAGGTGCCCCGCTCCAAATTACTTCTTAAACAAAATCTAAATCTGACATTCAAGGCTCTCCATATCTAGATACACAACTATTCCAACACCCGGCTTTTCCTAACAGGAATAAGTACTTAACAGTCCATCAAAGACACATAGAGGCTACATGTGTCAAAGAGCTTTGGTGGTGAAACTGTCCCTCGGTCCCATTAGGAGAGGGACACTTCAGCAGTGCCCCTCAGATTTTAGGGGAGGTCGAGTTGACCCGGGTGGATTCTTTGCCTGGGAGGTAGCATCTGGTCAGAAAGGATATTAAGAGGCTCATTGAGGGTAAAGAGAAGTGAAAGAAAGAGGTTTCTTTGGTTTAGCCTTGGACTATGCCCTAGCTCTCAGGCGAACTTAGAGTGTGATCCTGGCAGGTCAGTCTCCTCTGTGAGCCTCAGTGACCCCAGATGCAAAGCTCAAGAGGTGGTAAAGGTGTTGTAAGGGTCCTTGCTGCTCTGACATCTTCTGACCCGGCACTTGGGGAAAGCTGTCTGCGGGACGCCTCAGCAAAAGCCGACGCACAGCTGGGCCTTAACAAAGAGCCAGGGTCTCGGGAATGTTCCCGCCCCCAGCAGGTTTTGGAAACTCCCAGAGGCTGAGGGGCGGGGCTTGAGAGCGCCACAGCCAATCAGTAAAGGTCCAGGCCGCCGGGGCGGGGTTTCCGCGAGCAGCCGCGGCTGCCAGGCTGGGTCCGAGCATCCCGTGGCTCGAGACCCCCGGCCCGGACATGGCGGCGGTCCCGGCCTCCCGGCGACGTACGCTGCTGCTTCTTCTGGCCGTGGCGGGGGTCGCGGAGGTGGCAGGAGGCCTGGCCCCGGGCAGTGCGGGTGAGTAACTGCTGGAGCAGCGGTTCGGGGCGGTCCAGGGCGGCCGCCTCAGCGCTCCAAGATGGCGCGAGGCAGGGGGCGGGGGTGCGCGCGACCCCCAGACCTGGCCCAAGTCCGGTGACCCAGGGTCGGGAGGTCCCGGGAGGCGGGAGGGGGCCCTGAGACGCGACGAGCGAGGAGCCCTCTCCACTCTCGCTCTCTCCGCTCTGAACATCTGCTGCACGGGGAACGGTGACCCGGGTTCGAGGCCTTGCCCTGTCACCCACAGGACAGGGGCCCCCGTATCGACCCTCACGCCCACAGCGGACTCGGGTCTCTGCCAGAAGTGGTGAAATGCCTTTGCCCAGGACGGTCGCGAGGGTTGGATGGGGTTTCCGAGGTGCAGCCGCCTTACCGTCGCCCTGGCCGGTTATTGTAACTTGACCCACGGTTCAGAAAGGCATACCTCAGGCGGCGAGCACGGATGGGCCCCACAGCCTACCAGGTTCAAGTATCTGAGAATGGGCCCGAGCCTGCTGAATCTAATCCTCCTGCGGTCCGCAGCGAGTGCACGGTGTGTCCAAGGTAGCGCTGGGCTCTGGCGGGAGATTAAAATCAGTAAACCCTGCTTTCTGGGGGCTGTTGAGCTTAAGGAGAGTTGTGTTCTTGCTCTTGAGGAATTAAACCAAGAATGGATAAGAAATTGTTCAGTGTTTCCCACCTTCTGGGCTTTAGGAGTTGATGCCAACTCTTGTTCCCCCCGCCCCCCGCCCCCCGCCCAGCTCTGTAGGAGGTGGGGTACAGCAGGACACTAGCCACTGGAATTCAAGAAATAAGTGTCCAGAGGAGATGGAAGACTGTGGGGAGGGAGGGAGAGAGATGACATCCATGAGGGTGGGAGGAAAATTGATCCCCCGGTTGCATAAACATTAGAAGATGGCTGGGATTTATACAAGCAAAGTGGTGAAGTGCATTGCCTACAGGGAGAGACACCTAGAACAAGCAAAATCAAACCCAACAAGATTTTACTATAGCTTACAGTGTTAAAGGTTTTGTTTGTTTGTTAAGACAATAAAGTATTTAAAGAAGAGAGAGAATTGTGTCGGGAACCTGGGATTAGATAGTTAATTGTAATTGCGTTCTAAATTTGGCTGTCAGACATCAAAGGAGAGAGAGAATGAGAATATGCTGTGTATTCTTGGCTAAATCAGCTGACCTTTCTGGGCCCCATTTTTCTCATTAAGCTGATCTAAAGCACTTCCAAAGTTATGGCCCATGGAATACTAGTTGTCCATTCTCATCCCACAACCACTTGATTCTGTGGAGAAATTAAGAATATTTGAACAAGTTACTTAGCCTTAGTCTTTTTGTGCATCAATATCCACATTTATTATATATAGTACCTTATGGATTTTATTGTGAGAATTAATTGAAGTAATACATGTATAGAATTTGGAATAGTGTATAATAAGCACTGAAATGTTAACTACTAAATAAGTTTGGGAAACACTGCACTTTGTACCTTTCTCTTATAAATTCACAAAATATGTTAGATTCACAATGAAGGGTCCAAGGATTCCTGTAATAAAGAACCTTGTTTGCTGGGGAATGGGAAAAGACTTCTAGAGGTACGGAGTTTCTTTTTACGATAATGAAAATGTTCTTAAATTAAGTAGTTGTGATGTTTGCACAACTCTGAATATTTTATTTTAAAAGCAACTGAGTTGTACACTTTTAAGGGTAAAGTTAATAGTACGTGATTGTTAATGTGTAAACTGAGGCATATTAAACATTTTAAGAGTTTATTTGAGCAAAAATTGATTTGAATCAGGTAGCACCAAACAGGAAGTGACAGGAGCTAGAGGAAAGATTTTAATAGAGAAGAGGTAGAAGCAAAGCAAGGAAATTATTTGATTGGCTGTAGCTTAGGGGGATGACTTATGGGGAAAGCCTAGGTGGCTGTTTGTGATTGGTTGTCCTTAGATTTCGATTTCTTAATCTTGAGGCATTATAGGCTTGGGTTTTGGTTTGCTTAAGAAGGCTACCAAGCCATTAAAACCATCCCAGTCTAATGGCCTCCTTGTTTAATTAATTTAACATGATTTATATCTCAATAAAAATATTATAGAAAGAAGCTTGTTTGCTTATGAACTCTTTTTTGTTCATAATACGTAAAGGACACATTAGAAAATGCTGGGCTAGGGGCTCCTGGGTGGCTCAGTCCGTTAAGGGTTTGCCTTTGGCTCGGGTCATGATCTCAGCGTCCTGGGATCAAGCCCAACATTGGGCTCTCTGCTCAGCAGAGAGTCTCCTTCTCCCTCTGCTCCTGCTCGTGCTCTCCCTCTCTCTCTCTCAAATAAATAGATAAATAAAATTATTTATTTATATAAATTTTTTTTTAATGTTAGGCTAGATAATTTCTAAAGGCCCTTCCAGCTCTAAAAGTCCGTGACAACATATAGTTTGCATTGTTAGAGAAAAAGAAAAAGTCCGTTTGAACCAAAAGTGAGATTTGTCCCTCTGTTAAGTTCTAGGAAACATTTATTGCCTGGTCCTTACATAAAGGACATTGAGTATTACAATGGACAAAAGCTTCCATTGTGAATTTGTAGAAAGTGTGGGAAAAGTTCTTCAATCCTCAATAAAAATTTAGAACATAATATTAAATTGTATTTCAGTGAAGGCCTGGCTTTTATTCCTGATCAGACAGTCTTCTTTTTCCTCTCCAAGTCTGGGTTTCCCTATATCCCCTGGTATAAGGCTTTACTTAGAAGTCTTAGCTGTTCTTAGCAATTTTTATTGCTATTCCTGGGGGTGGAGATGAGGGAATGATATTACTAGCTCAGTGAAGAAGGGCACACCTTCTTCATTGGAGTAATGCTACTCTTACTATCCCAGTGTACTTTCCAATCCCAGCACTGCCCTCTCCCCCATTTCTGATATTCTCTTTGAAGGATGGGATGGGACCCTATGCTGTGGTTTCAGGATCTGTGTGTCATGGCATCTGATAGTAGGTCTGTTTCTATTTAAGATGTTTTGTAATGGTACAAAAAAGGGAAAGATGAAACATTAAGGGCTAAATTTCAATAAGTTGACATTTAAGGAATTATGTAATAGTCAGCCTAGAATCCTGAAAAAGAATGTAATGAATTTTATGTTAGAAAAAGCAAACGCCTATCTGGAGGAAAGTAATAAAAAGCAGATTCTCTTCTCAAAGAGTTATCTTGGCCTACATTGTGGAAAGAGCTAGGATTGGTGATAGACAAGATATGACAGTTTATTCTGGTATGCTACTAAAAGTTCCTGTCTCATATCCATAGATTGAAGCAATCTTAGTAACCGTACTTTTCACTGTATGCCTCTTCTAGAAGAAATTGGAACAATGTCAAGGAGGTGGTTTTTATATACTTTAAGTGTGGTTTTTAAAAGAGCAAAACATCCCACAGAGGTTTGTTTATTCAAAAAACCTGTATTTATTCATGCTTGCTAGATGTCAGGCACTATTCTAAATACAGGATTGCTGCTCTCAAGGAGCTTACATTCTACCGGGGGAGACATAGACAATAAACAAATAAATAAAATGTGTTTTGATAGTGATAAGTAGGCTGTGAAGGAAACCAGCTGACAACAGGATTGTGTGTGTGTGTGTTGGGTGGTGGGGGGGGGTTCTTTACACAGTGATAACAAGAGAGTCCTTTTTGGGAAGGAAAGTTCAGAAGCAAAATCTGAAGACTGAAGGTCTAAGAAAAATAGGGATAGGGACCAGAAAGTGCAGAGACCCAAAGGCAAGAAGGAACCATTATGGTTTCAACATGGTGAGCAGGAGGGTGGGCTAGGGCTAACAGTACTGAGCCTTGCAAAAAGCCACATTAGGATTATGGATTTTATTCCTTGTGCAGAAAGAAACCAATAGACTATTGTGTAAGAGATGTAAGCTTTGATTTGTATTTTAGATCACTCTGGCTGCTGAATGAAAAAAAGTGATTGTAGTGGGGTAGGAGTAACAGCAGGTCGACTGGAAGAAGCCCTCTGAAGTACTTGAAGCAGGAGATAGTGGTGATTTACAGTGAAGTGGTGGTGGAAGTAAAAGAGGAGAGACTCAGGATACCACCTGAATCTAATCCCACATGGATCGGATGTGGGAAGTGAGGGAAGGAAAAATTAAAGATTACTTATAGGTTTTTACCTTGAGCACTTTAGTAAAAAATGATGCCATTTACTGAAGTCTGGAAGTTGGGGAGAGGAGCACAGATTGGAGGAAGGTTGGCAGGTGAGCCAAGAAGATCATCAAAAGTTCCATTTTTGTCTGTGTTTAAGATGGATAATAGGAATAACTGCTTAGGTCCATTTCATACCTGTCAGTAATCCATTCAGCAAATATTTGTTAAGCTGTTGATAGTGCCAGATACTGTGATAGGTGCCAGGTGTAAAGGGATAAGCAAAAACAGACATGGTCTCTGCTTTCATGGGTTTATTGTTTAGTAGGAAATTCAGACATTAATTATTATATATATATGTGTATATATATATATCTACATTGCTAACATTATGTGGTTGTATTAGTACATATCCATCTGTATTCTAAACATGAAGAACATATCTGAGAAAAATGTGATTTAGTTAAGTATATGGCACATAATATGATGGATGTTGTAAAGCACACATAACATGAAGATGTCAAGAAGAGTGTAATATTAAGAGAAACTTTTTGGTCATGCCACTGGGTGCCAGGCCTTTTTACTTTTAGATTCCTTTTTTTATAGATGGAGTCCTGCAGCGTAGAATGGACAAAAGAATTATCTAAAAATACTGGCTATTAGCCTCTTTGGGGAGGACCTTAGGAGAGTCATTTACTTTAGTTATTTCAGCATGATGAATGTCTAGGTTATGGCTCTTTTGACCCCTTAAAGGAACAGAAACCAAGGTGGCTCAGGATTGGGGGGCTAGTCTATAGCACCTAACAGGGAAGCACATGGAAAACCAAAGGTAGGAAATTCAGCAAAGCAGACCTCAGGGACTGCTGTGGGAACTAGAAAGCTGCCAGGAGCTGAAACTACTGTTAGAGACAGTCTCTCTGTACCTTTCATAGCTTCTCTGTGCCTCTCTTGCATTTCCCACTCCCCACCAATCAGCTTTCTCTTTTTACTCATCATTTCTGAGCTGCCATAAAACTTCATCTTCCCTAGCTGCAGCTCTTCTTGACCTTATGGCTTCAGGGCCCACAACCACGTGGCCATACACTTCTGTGCCTGAGTATATGATTGGGTCCAATTTATCTTTCGACTTAGGCCAAAACCTTGTATGATGTTGCTAAATTATTGATTGGTCACTGTGTGAAGTGTGATACTGAAGTGTCCCGGTGGGAGAAATACAACTTTTTTTAGTTTTTTTCTGATAAAAGTCATTGTATAACTAAGAAATTTTTACTTATTAACCAATGAATATCATGTTTTGAGCTGAGCAGTATGCTAAATGGATACAAGAAGTTTACAGTCAATTTGGGGATACTGTAAGTACACACATGAAGTAATTAGAGAAGATTTAAATGTTAAAGTTGCCAGTTCTGACTAGACTATCAGGACTTTCAATAACTAAAAAATCAACAGGGCTTAGAGTTATTGGAGAGCTGAAATGGGATTTAAGCCTTGAAAGATGTTCTGGATTTAGGACAGCAGCGAAAGGGCACTAAACATTTCAGTCGGAAGGCTCTGTTCACGGTAACTGTAGGCTTTCCTTGTTAAAAAATAATAGAAGGTCAGGGAAGGTAAAGTTATAAGAAAACTTGGAAAGTTTAGAACTGGAATAGCAAGAGGCCATTGTGGGCCCTTTATTAGAACAGTGACATCAGGGGTGCCTGGGTGGCTCGGTGGGTTAAAGCCTCTGCCTTTGGCTCAGGGGATCGAGCCCCACATCGGGCTCTCTGCTCAGCGGGGAGCCTGCTTCCTTCTCTCTCTGCCTGCCTCTCTGCCTACTTGTGATCTCTGTCTCTGTCAAAAATAAATAAATAAATAAATAATCTTTAAGAACAGTGACATCATGAAGGGTCTGTCTGGTAGTCATACCTGTAATAGAATCAGACGAATATAACTGGCTGTTTTGTCACTGCAGTACAAGGCAAGCAATGGAGAAGGATATCTGTAATTTGCCAATGATTCAGAAAAAATATTTCTCTCTCTAGATAGATAAATAAAGCAGTATGATGAAATGTTAGCAATGTTGAACCCAGGTAATGGGGATATGGGTGGTCACTTTACTGTTTGGCTCTTCCTTAGCTGATGATACATTTTATATAGAAACACAAACACCACATATTTTTAAAGGAATAAATGTAACAATTGCAAGAATGTGCTTTTAAGTTGAAGATATAGTTGTCATTTAAATGTTTTAAAAGTGTCCATTTCCAGGCTATTTTGAAAAAAAAATGTGATTAAAAATAAGAGGAGTTTTTTTTTTATTAACACATCTTTTTTATTTAGAATGACTTTGTCTAGTATCAGCTCAAATGTAGTTTTTTTCCCTCTTCAACAGTGTGAGATATATATATATATTCTGTTTTAGTAATTCTTTAGGAAGACATTAATTAGGGGGAATCTTCATTTTCTTTAAAAAAGAAAGCAGGAATGGCTTTTCATTAAATTGAATTACAGCTTTTAAGAGGTTTCTGTGGCAAAATTCCTTTTAACTTCAAAAATCCTATAATTCTATGAATATTTTAGTTTTAGATTAGGGTATTTGTTTTTTTAAGTGCTGGTTGGTCTTAGAAGTTGCATTTTTCCCTTGTGGCTGGAGCATGTGCTTCCTGCTAACTTGCCTATCTTTAGTACACATGTGGCCCAAACTGTTAGACCTTGATGTTTCTAATTATTGGATAATTCTGCTTGCATATTTCTAGGTTACACTAATGTCTTCTTAAAAGCCAATATACATGGCTTTTAGCAATCTCTTTTGTTTTTATTAATTTTATAATTATAGACTCTTGGAATGGGGTGCAAAATATCCTTATGTCTTTAATGGGGATAACACCTGGGCTTTTTATTTTCATCATGTCAATATCAAGTTTATTTTTAACTAATTTACCTTTATCTGTTCAATTCCATTTCTTGAGAATAAGAGTTTTAAACTTTTTCTTGAAGAACAAGAAATTAGATTAGAATCAAATTATAAAAACAAAACATTTCTAAAATTGTCATATAAAAACATTAGGCCTTGGAGAGTTTTTTTGCACTCTAATTGTTAAATGACCCAATTAATCCATTTTAATAGCTCTAAAAAAGACAAAGACCTTTAGTTGCCACATTAATTGCATTTGAATCCCTTCTCCCCATGTGAAGGGGAGGCATGTGAATTGATGCCTATTTGTAGACTTTTATTTCTTGAAAAATATGTACTGTTAAAGATTGTAAAAAGTTTTGTTGTTTCAAGGAAGAAAAATGTGCACCAATGTAATAATGGTTAAGGTTAAGGATAGGATATGGAAAATATGATGGAACATAGGTCCCCTAGCCTGTTCATGGAGTGTGGCAGTCCTCTCAAGGAAGGAAATGTACTATTAGTGAGGAATGCTCTGTTGGGAGGGGGAAGGGAGTTATTACCAGAAGACTTTGGGCTGCCCTCTGTGATCCCATATTGTCAGAATTATCAGAAGGCTTTTAGAGGGGCGTCTGCGTGGCTCAGTCGTTGGGTGTCTGCCTGTGGCTTGGATCGTGGTCCCGAGTCCCCAGTCTGGCTCCCTGCTTGGTGGGGAGCCTGCTTCTCCCACTCCTATTCCCCCTGCTTGTGTTCTCTCTTTCACTCTCTGTCAAATAAATGAATAAAATCTTTAAAAAAAAGGGGGGGGCTTTAGAAAGACTAGAAGGAAATATGTCAAAATGTCAGCATAGGTTCTGGCAAGACAGTGGGAGTATAGATCATTTTCTTCTTATTTTCCAAACTTTGGGGTTTCTTAATGAAAAAAAAAAAAGAATTATTTAAAAAATTTAACTTTGGGGGTCACTACATTGTATATTTGACCTTAACTATTAAACAGGGGGAAATGGTTTTTTATATTTATATTTTTAATAAAACTTTCCATTGTTATTGGACTTTTAATTTTAATTGTAACACATTTTGTTTCTGTTCTAAATAGACCTTTACTCCAAGAAACTGTTTTACAAAAGTCCCTAGGCCCAAATCAGACTCTTGTCTGTCTGGTTGTTTACTTTTTGCTAAGCTTGTGCTTATTGGGACCATATGTTATCCTGAGTTATCTTTGCTCATGATCAGCTGGATTTTTTTTGCCCTCAAATGACCTTTGTGTTAGAAGATGGTAGAAAGTGGCAACTTCTTCAGCACTTCAAAAGAGCACATCATTATCACAGGAGAGAGCCTTTTTTTGGTTTGGTTTTTTCTTTTTCCTATCTGCCTTTCCCATTGTAATGCATAATAAGACTGGGGACATAACAGGAATCTTAGAAGATGGGGGGAGCATGGTGTGGCATGACAGGGAGAAGGGGTGTTTTGAGAAAGCCTCATGAGTGATTGCCCCCCCCCATACACCCTGTTTTATGGAGAACAATTTCCACTTTTGAATTTAGAAGGCTTGTTGGTGAGATCTAAAGAGCTCTTTGTTTATTCATCTAGTCATTCATTTTCCCCCAATACAGATCCTACCTTCAATCAAAAAAGCTCTGCTTTCGTCTGATTTGTGTACTGAAATTGTGTAGATTGCATTTGAAGAGATAATATTGCAAATTTATATTTTAAACCATTGTATCAGATCCAGCTGCCTGAAATGTAAGATTTTCATATTGTCTCTTTTGACAGCCCCTGATCAATCCAGCTGTATCTTTTTTCCAGTTAGGTACACTGTAGAATGATAACATCTCTCTGCTGTTTATTTCCATAGCCCATTTATGCATTTCCTGGCCTGTAATGCTGCTTGGCAGTGTTTTTCCTTTTCTCTGATTTGTTGTTTCTCAAACTGGCATTCTGAAATATTAGTAAGTGCCATGAAAAAAGTGCTGTGCTCTGAGAAGTCTGTCTACTTAGATCTCTTTTTGGGAGATTAGTAATGTGTAAGCATATTAAAGGCTTTGCAAAGTCCTGCTATAAGGAATTCTCTTTTTATCTTTTTAAAATTCTTCATTTCCCAGTTTGTTTGAACATGAAATGTTTTCTCCTGGGGGATAGATATTAACAACTCATGAGTAGAATACAAGTTTGAGAAACATATTTATAGTTGCCTCCTTTCTCTGTTCTCCAAAGTGACTGCTCCACACTTCACAGTTTCGCCTCAAGCCCCCAACCCCATCTCAACTGTTTTTATTTTCAGACCTAATCTGTGTTTCACTGAGAAAATGGAGGCTATCAACTTCCCTCATAGTTTATTAGTGTCCTTATATCCTTTCCACTTGTCTAGACTTTGTTTTACCATCAGACTATATATAACCTGGATAAAGTCAGAGAATATAACATTTATTCACTATTGCAACCCTTGCCCCGAACTCAGTGCCTTTTCTTTTTCCTTTTCTTTTCTTTATTTCTTTTCTCTTCTCCTTCCTTCCTTCCTTTCATTCTTTCTTAAGATTTTATTTATTTGAGAGAGAGAGAGAGCACATGGAGGGGCAGAGGCAGAGGGAGAAGGAGAAGCAGACTCCCCACCTAGAAGGGAGCCTGATGTGGAGCTCAATCCCAGGACCCTAGGATCGTGACCTGAGCCAAAGGCAGACACTTAACTGACTGAGCCACCCAGGCACCTCGGTGCCTTTTCTAGTTTTGTTTTGTTTTTTTTTTAATGGGATTTTTTTTTAAAAAGATTTTATTTATTTATTTGACAGAGACAGAGATCACAAGTAGACAGCAAGAAGGGAGAGGCAGGGACGGGGGGAAGCAGACTCCCTGCTGAGCAGAGAGCCCGATGTGGGGCTTGATCCCAGGACTTGGAGACCATGACCCGAGCCAAAGGCAGAGGCTTAACCCGCTGAGCCACCCAGGCGCCCCCCTCAGTGCCTTTTCTTAAACCTGTATCTTTCCAGCAATCACCTCATTTCTCCAATATTCTGTTTCAGCCACAACTGTATGCATGGAAGTTCAGTTCTGGCACTAACCACCCAGAGTTAGAGCAGACTCCACAAGTTACAGGGCATGGTCCCCAACAAGACAGCACTTATCCAGACACCAGCCACACTTAGGCGGTCTCTAGGCCACCCATACTTTTGAACAACTGGCTATATAAATCCAGGCTTCCCATGACCACCTCAAAATCAGTAATTCACTAGAATGATGCATAGAGCTCAGGGAAGCACTATAGTTATGATTGCAGTTTTATTATAAAGGATACAAATCAGGAGGACCAGCCAAGTGAAGAGCCACACAGGGTGAGGTCTGGGAGGAAATGCAGAGCTTCTGTGCCTTCTCCTCACGGGATCAGTGTGTATCACCCTCCTGGCACATCAGCGTCTTCACCAACTAGGAAAGGTCCACTTAGCTGCAGTATCTAGTGTTCATTGGGATTTCATCACATAGACATGATTGATTGGATTGTTGGCCATATGGTTGAACTCGATCTCCATGTCCAGTCTTGCTAGAGGTTGGGCTGCTGTCATGTGGCTCAAAGTCCCAATCTTCTAACCTTCTAATCAAATGGCTGGTCTTTTCTGACATACCAGTCCCTATCCTAAAGTTATCTAGGTGAGACATTTGGGGGTGGGGGGTGTACCTCATTGGCATAACAAAGATATACCTCTTACTCTATAAATTTCAAGTATTAGAGTCTTTGTCCCAGGACTCAGGGAAAAAGGCCAACTACAAATGGGGAGGGAGGATTTTTCCTTCCCTTGATCCCATCCTCCTGTAACCACTACTCTCTTTTTCCCTCCCATTTCTCTCTCTCTTTTTCTAAGATTTATTTATTTGAGATAAAAAGTGTGTGCAAGCAGGGATGGACAGAAGGGGAGAGAAAGAGAGAGAACCTCAAGCAGACTACCCACTGAGCACAGAGCACTGCTCAGGGACTCAATCCCTGAGATGAAGACTTGGGTGGAAACCAAGAGTTGGATGCTTAACTGATTGCATCACCCAGGTGCCCCTTCCCACCTGTTTCTGCCAGACTTAATGAGATCCATTGTTTGTTGTTTATACTTCCTCATCTCTGGTTTACTACTTAATATCTCCACTTGTAGCTCCACAGAAAGTACCTTGTGAAGATTACTAAGTGGCCTCCTAATTGATAACTCCATTTCCTTTTTTTGAGTCTTCAATCTAACCTGTATGTTTTGGTACATGACCCTGTTCCCTCTTCTGTAATGCTACTCTCTCGAGGCTGACCAGCCTGTCTGACTGTTCCATCTCAGTGTTTTTTCTTATTTCTTCCCATGTCACAGACTTTGTGTTCTTTAGATTTGGTGCTGTGATTTCTCACTACTAACTCTCCCTAGGTAATGTCTTTCATTTCCATATGTCTCCTTTACGTGGATGACCTTCAACTTGGATCTTTCAGCTTGGCTTTACCTGCAATCCAGGTTTAGATTTCTGACTTTACTGCTATTTCATCTGGATGTCCTGTAGGCCTTAAATTTAACATATCCAAAACAAAATTTACTACCTTTTTTTAAATCACTTAGTCATGCATTATAGATACAAGAATAAAATATAGCCTATAGGCTAATTGTAAGGATTGAAGATAATGCTTAAAGCAAACTTAGTAAAATTCTGGTGCATAGAAAGTACACATGACAGTCTCCATTATTAGCCTGCAAGCTTCTTGAGGCAGGGACCATGTGCTCAGACAGCACTGTCCTTGGTTTGTAAATGTTTGTTAAGTTAAAATAATAATAATAATAATCTGTTGAATAAATATTTTTTGTAGCCATCGGATTTAGTTTAATCATCTTGTTTATTTGACAGTGGGCAACATCTGGTGTTTATTTTTTCTCTTAGGTGCACTGTGTTGTAATCATTCAAAGGATAATCAGATGTGCCATGATGTTTGTGAACAGGTAAGCTTACATGATAATTGTTGAGGTTATGTGACTGTTTATTAAGTATAGTTTTGGAGAAATCTGCTGGACAGCACCTTAACCAAGTCATCACAGTTCACATCACCAATAATGGAACAAATTAATATGTGTCTCCTGACATAATGCACTGAAATGAAGCGCAGCGTCTTAAGTAGCATTCCTGTCAAAAATACATAACCCAGGGGCACCTGGGTGGCTCAGTGGGTTAAAGCCTCTGCCTTTGGCTCAGGTCATGATCCCAGGGTCCTGAGATAGAGCCCTGCATTGGGTTCTCTGCTCAGCAGGGAGCCTGACTCCGCCTCTCTCTCTGCCTGCCTCTCTGCCTACTGGTGACCTCTGTCAGATAAATAAATAAAATCTTAAAAAAAAAAATACATAACCTGAATCATGAGGAAATAATGGGGCAAATCAAGATTGAGGGATATTCCTCAAAACAATAGCCAGTACTCTTCAGAGTTGTCAGGGTTAAGAAACTTGCAGATTAAGGGGAACTACAGCTATATGACAAGTAAATGCAATATCCAGTCTTGCGTTGGGTCCTGGAATTTAAAAAAAAAAAAAATTGCTGTAAAGGACATTATTGGATAAATTGTTGAAATTTAAATATGAACTATAATAATAATGAATCCGTGCTATGATCCTAAATTTGGTGATTGTATTACAGTGACATAGGATAGTGTCCTTTTTCTTGGGAGATACCTGCTGGGAATTGGAATGAATGACCATGTCTGTAATGAATCCTAAAATGTTTCATCAAAATAGCAATAATATCTGTATATGTAGAGAGAGTTAAAGCAAATGTTGCAAAATGTTAATAATGAGTAACTGGATGAAGACTATGTGAGTGTCCTGTACGATTCTTGAAACTTTTCTGTAGGTTTGAATTTTTCTGATTGAGCCTTTTAAGTCAAGTTACACTGAGACAATACCTGTGCATAAAGTCTTTACTTTCTTTTATCACCTTGGTTGTGCAGTTCTGGCCTTGGCACTTGAGAACAAATGGCCTCCAGTATCTTTTTTTTTCCTTTTTAATGATTTTTATTTATTTACTTGATAGAGATCACAAGTAGTCAGAGAGGCAAGCAGAGAGAGAGGGAAGCAGGCTCCCTGCTGAGCAAAGAGCCTGATGTGGGTCTCAATTCCAGGATCCTGAGATCATGACCTGAGCTGAAGGCAGAGGCTTAACCCACTGAGCCACCCAGGCACCCTGACCTTGAGTATCTTTTGAAGAGTTTTCAATAATGTGTATTTTGTTACTTCCTAGAATTTAGAGAGCTACCTAACTGGAATTAAAACTTCTCTTTAAATCTTTAAATCTTTAAAAAATAAAGATTTTATTTATTTATTTGAGAGAGAGCGAGAGAGCTCATGCATGCATGAGTGGGAGAGGTGGGCAAGAGAGGCAGAGGGGGAGGGAGAGGCAGAGCAGACTCCTTGCTGAGTGTAGAGTATGATGGGGGGTTAGGGGCTGGATCCCACAACCTGAGCTAAAACCAAGACTTAGCTGCTCAGCCAACTGAACCACCCAGGCACCCCCTCAAACAGTATTTTGAATTTAGAAAGATTTTGCAAGATACTCTTTAATTATAAAACAAGATAGTGACTCAGCTCATGTAAGTACATAATTCATGTCAAAACACTATAGCAGATTAAGTTTTCTGCAAATATATTGTCAGAACAACAGCTTTTTTTTTTAAAGTAAAATCCATGCTTTTTTTATGTATGGTTTTGATTATGTAACTAACACCATAATGCACCAATTTTATCAACTCCTCCCAGATTCTCTTGTGCCGCTGTGTAGACAATCCCCTCCTCTCCCCCTGGCCCCTCCCCTGGAAACCACTGATTTATTTTCTGTCCCTTTTTCAAAATGTCATATAAATGTAGCCTTTTGAATATAGCTCTGTCAGCATAATGTGTTTCAAATTCGTACATGTTATATGTGAATCCATAGTTCACTCCTATGTATGGCTGAGTTGTAGTCCACGTGGCTGGTATGCTACAGCCTGGTTACCAACTCCCCAGAGGAATGCATTCTATAGACCATCAGTTTATCCATCTAGTAGGGCATTAGGACATACAGTCATTCTGAGATTGAGGCTGGTAGGGTTGTAGGATCCAGCTTTTAAAAGCAAAAATGGCTCTTAGATGGTATCATCATAAGGAAGCTAAGTACTGCTTTCCTGACTTTGCTTATTTGGTGAATAAATCTGGCCATTTATCCTGTAGAGTTTCTCACAATCTGAATTATGCTATTTGTAACTCCATGGTATCATTTATTGTGTTCCCCTGTCCTCTATATTGCTTAGTAATTGGTAGGTAGATTTAGAGCAGAGCTATCCAACAGAGCTTTCTGCAGTGATGAAAAATTCTGTATCTGTGTGATCCACTATGGTAGCCACTAGCTACATGTGCCAAGTGAACATTTGAAATGTGTTTAAAGACAGATGAATGGATAAAGAAGATGCGGTGTACACACACACACACACACACACACACACACACACACAGTGGAATACTATGCAGCCATCAAAACCCCCAAATCTTGCCATTTGCAATGACGTGGTTGGAACTAGAGGGTATTAAACTAAGTGAAATAAGTCAGTCAGAGAAAGAGAATTATCATATGATCTCTCTGAGGAATTTGAGAGGCAGGGTGGGGGTCGTGGGGGAAAGGGAGGGAAAAGTGAAACAAGATGGGACCAGGGAGGGAGACAAACCATTAGAGACTCTTAATCTCAGGAAACAAACTGAGGGTTGCTGGAGGGTAGCAGGGTGAGAGGGATAGGGTGGCTGGATGATGGACATTGGGGAAGGTGTGTGCTATGGTGAGTGCTATGAATTGTATAAGACTGATGATTCACAGACCTGTACCCCTGAAACAAATAATACATTATATGTTAATTTTTAAAAATTTAAAAGTTAAAAAAAAAAAAGAATGTGTTTAAAGAGGTCGAGGAGAAAGAGAAAAAGTTTAGGAAACTGAATTTTAAATTTTATTTAATCATAATTGATTTAAGGTTAAATTTAGATAGCCACACATGGCTAATAGTAACCTAATGAGACAGGTCCGGAGGCTTGATCAGATTCAGGTTAGGTTTTGCTTTATTTTGGTTTTGTTTGTTAGTTCAGCAGGTCTTACTCATAATGTTATTGTGTCTGATTGCTTCTTTTTGTAATTAATAGTATAGTCATTATTGATAATTGCCTAAATGCATAATTGACTAATGGTTGCAAAATGGTGATATTCTAGCTCTTGTCACGTATTAACTATGGTTGGTAGTTTGGGAGAAAAATAGCTACTAAAACTAACTGGAGATAAATCCTTTTTCATTGTCCTTAGCATTCATGGATTTCACAGTCTTGACTATTTGCAGGTAACCATGAAGTTCTATCCCATATATAATGGCTTATAATTTACTGAGACATCAAATTGTAATTGCAGTAATTAAAATTCTGTTTGGAAGAGAGCCACCAGTTAGCCTGGTGAATGAACTGGTCACCTCCTCAGCATCTTTATTAAAAATGGCTTTGTCTCTATTTAATGGTATTTTATGGAAGTTTATGCCATAATGCTATTCACAGACTTGTTCACTAACAAGGGTATGACATAATCTGTTTTACATTGTTGTCAGTTGACTAACAGCGGTTTGTAGAACAGTTTAGAGTAAACTTATCTTTTTTCTTTTCTGTTTTCTTCTTTTTCTCCTTTGTCCTCTAACAGATTTGGTAGCATGGTTTTTTCCATTTTTGGTCATTAGAAATGGTCTAGACTTGCATATATGGACTTTCTTGATTATTTGCCAAACTAACCAACTGTTTAAGAGATGTTACCTCAGCTTAATTTAGATCTTTCCAAAGGTTTCCCATTTATAAAAGGAAGTTGGAAAATAAACAACTGATAAGTATAGAGGACAACAAATTTTACATCTTCTTATTTCTTGCAGAAAAATGCCACAAAAACTTTTTTTTTTTCAAATAGATATTCTCCTCAAAAAGTGAATCCCGACTAAAGCATCTGTTACAGCGAGCCCCAGATTATTGCCCTGAAACAATGGTAGGTTTTGTGTAACTTAAAGCTTTTGTCTAAATGAAGCCATCTAATGAGTTAACTTCTAGATTCAGGAAAATTTTCAAAATGATTTGGGTTTGTGACCAAATTAAAATGTTAGATTTAACTAAGTATTTTAAAAAGATCGTCACACAAATTGCTAGGTAGACTATTATCTTTCATCTTTTATTATTTATCCTATGATGTAGGTATAAAAATAATACTAAATATAAATGTATTATAGTCTTTAAATTTCATTATAACCTTTTATCTGGAATTTGGAATTTTACTTATTATTTTGATAATGTTATTAGATATTGTTATTAGATAGTGTTATTAGATAACGTTATTTTGATAATATTATGAAAACCATAATAACTATATCTTACATTTATTTTGAATTTGAAAAGTTAAATTTGGGATAAGGGGAAATGTGTGACTTCTCATTATTCCTATCTTCCCAATTTTTGGTGTATTGTAGATATATTGCTTGCATGTCTGAATCATGTAACTTAAAATCTTCACAGTGCTTGGTCCATCCTCAGTGTTCAGCACACTGGTGGACCAGGCTACGGAATATGAATTTATATGAGACAGACTTTTTAGATGTGGTGACTTGCATTATGTGAGGGGCGAAAACTTGATCAAAAAATTCTGACAGTTACATTTACCTTTACTTGCTCTATAGACACTTTTGTCTTTGTGGTTAGAAACAGTGATTCCAATAAGCACCCTGAGTACCCAGACTCATCGTTAGTGTTCTTAGATGGGAAGATGGGAAGAGAGCAAGCGATATTTTTGCATCTCAGTTTTATTTTTTCTTCCTTCAATAGCTGCTTGATACTCATGTAGTCTTAGAACACTGACTACATAGATACAAACTTAATAAAATTAGCTGTACATAATTTCTGTATAAATTGTCATATTTAGGAACTGGTTATATAAAAGCTTTTTGGTGATTACAATTTTAGGTTGAAATTTGGAGTTGTATGAATTCATCTTTGCCAGGTAAGCAAAGAAGTGTAACATTTATTTAGCACTTTATCTTTAAAAACTTATTTTGTGGTTGTAAAATCTGTGTCATAGTCCTGTAACGTTATGTATCCCCTTGAATTCCTATCTTCTCTTTCTTGTAGTCACCCAAATTTTCGAATGTATAGTTTATTCTCATTCACTCAATCATTGACTGTACTCTTGTCTCTACTTCTTCCATTCTAGTGAAAATGGTCTTTGAAAGAGCACTAGAATCTCACGATACTTAAAATCATACGGACTTTTCTCAGTACTTACTCCCTTTGACTGCCCTGCAGCACCTGGTACTGTGACTGCTACATCCTTGTGACTCCACCTTGGCCTCATGCATGACCCATTAAGGACCTTGGTTTTTCATGTGTGTGGTCCTCTTCTCTTCTCTCTCCACACTTACCTGGTAATTGCTTTCCTTCCCAGAACTGTTAACTAGTCAGCCCTGGGAAGACAGCCTTCAAATCTAAGTTGTCATTCGCAACTTCTAGACACAACACCAGGATGGATCTCTGCATCTTGGTAACATCTGAAGTATAAATTTAAAACCAAACTCATAGGGGTACCTGGGTGGCTCAGTGGGTTAAGTCTCTGCCTTCAGCTCAGGTCATGATCTCCGGGTCCTGCGATCGAGCCCCACATCAGGCTCTCTGCTTGGCAGGGAGCCTGCTTCTCCCTCTCCCTCTGCCTGCCTCTCTACCTACTTGTGATCTCTCTGTTTGTCAAATAAATAAATAAAATCTTTAAAAAAAAAACAACTCATAATTGCCTGTCAGATCTCTCAAGTTATCTTTGATTGCTTTTTCTTTTTAGCCCCATTGACTCTGTCCTTGTAAAATCTTACATCTGTTCTCTCTACTCCTAGTTCAAGCCATTATTATTATTCTCTGGGAATAGAATATTGTAACAACCTTGTAGCTGGTGTTTCAACATATCATAGCTGTCTTCCCCAGCTCCTTAAAAAAAAAAAAAAAAAAAAAAAACCTTCAAGAGGGATATGCACTTCCATCAGAATAAAGCCCAAACTCCCTAGTCTGGCATTCACAGTCTTCTAGGATTAAAGCTTCCAGTCCTGCTTAAAGCCAGTGCCTTGAAAAAAAGGAAGTATATTTTATGTACCTGAACTCTTAAAGGCTTTCATGCTGTTTGAAGTTTGTATTTCAAACAAATTGATCCATTTGCCTTCTTGGAATTGCCCATATTCTTGCTTGTTCTCCCAATTATACCTCTACCTAATGTCCTAGAATTATTTACATATAATTTATATCTCTGGTAGAGATAGATATAGATATATCTCCATGTGTAATCTCCATAATGAGATAAATCATGTATTTTATCTGTTTCATAGCCCACATAATACCTAATGGAGTGGTTTGTACATAATACTGTAAACCCTTATTGGACAATAATAGTTTCCAGGAGGCCACTAGGTGTATGGAAACAATAACATACTGTATTATGGTATAAAAGTTCACAGAATTTATGACCTGCATTGATTCCATTCAAAATAATTTTGAAAATGTTAGTGGTTCTGAATAGTAAGCAGCAGAGATTTAGAGGAAACTTTACTAGGCAAAGGGTTAGATGGAAGTCTATTACCCTTTGTAGCATTAAAACATGTAGGGATATAGAAGCTTATGATATGCAGTATTTCTAGCCAGTTTTAACAATTGGGGTGGTTTATAATTTTGAGAGCTTTTCTATCTGCTGGCCATTTGTTTCCTTTTGTTTTTTTAGCAGAATGCTTCTATTTAATATATTAAGTCCTAGTTTCGTTTGGAGAACTATGTTACCTATTGCATTGAATTCTTTTTTTTTTTTAAAGATTTTATTTATTTATTCATGAGAGGCAGAGAGGCAGAGGGAGAAGCCGGCTCCCCACTAAGCAGGGAGCCCGAAGCAGGACTTGATCCCAGAATCCTGGGATCGTAACTTGAGCCCAAGCCAGATGCTTAACCATCTGAGCCACCCAGGCACCTTATTGCATTGAATACGTGACACTTTTTTCAAATGTAAATAATAATAATTTAGATGTGAATTTGCAGATGTGTGTATTATATGGAAGCAACTTAAAGTAGTTCTGAAAAGAGATCAGTAGGAATGTGCTACATTCCCATGAGCATATGTCTTTCCTCTTTTGATAATTGTTACTTATGTCTCCTAATTTTATCCTAGGAGTCATTCACTGACATTTATACTTGCAAAAATGGATGTAAAAAATGCATTAGGACACTTTATGATTGCATCACCTTTTGATTTCACCATAATTGGGTTGGAGAAATAGCTGCTATGTATAAATTGAAACAGAATAGTCATTTTGCCCCATAATTAAGTGTACTCATCAAAGTCAGTTCTTGCCCACAGGAAATGTTCCTGTCTGTCCTGTCTGTTCACTAAGCATCAGTTTCTGAACAGTATCATGGGTTTTATGCTATTCTAGGTATTTAATATTTTGTGGGGTTTTTTTAAAGATTTTATTTATTTGTTTGACAGAGATCACAAGTAGGCAGAAAGGCAGGCAGAGAGAGAGGTGGGGAAAGCAGGCTCCCTGCTGAGTGGAGAACCCAATGTGGGGCTCGATCCCAGGACCCTGTGATTATGACCAGAGCCAAAAGCAGAAGCTTTAACCCACTGAGCCACCCAGGCGCCCCACTATTTTGAATGTAATAATCCTTATGCCCTTTTTTGTTTGCATGTTAAGCTAAATTGGAAGCTTTGCCTCAGATTCACAGTTGTAAAGTGAGGAGGCCTCTTCTTGCTTTCCTTAACCTATGTGTCCTCTAAAGACGCTGTCTACCCAAGAGTGAGAATGATCTAAAGAGAGTTTAGGGTGGGCAGAGAGAAAAGAAAAAACAAAGCACCTGATAATTATGTTGTGGGGGCTCTGAGAAGACTGACAGCATCAGGAGTAATGGTGGGAGGGGGGCCTTAATAATTTTGAGGCCCTGCTATCTCAGCTAGTTTTCCTGTGGACACCTACTTTGACTTTTAATGAGATCCACGAACCAGTTTGGCATGCCATTTATGTTTTTTACTGCTTATGACCAAAACATTTGAATATTTTGTTTTTTAAGGTGTCTTTAAGAAGTCTGATGGCTGGGTTGGCTTAGGCTGCTGTGAACTGGCTATTACCTTGGAGTGTCGACAGGCATGCAAGCAGGTAATACTGGGCAGTCAGGCTCATAAGCTGCGTGGCATACAGTGTTGAGTATTAGCTGTGTGTATGTCTTGGACTTTGCCCACTTCATACCTTTGGAGAGGTGACCCATAAAAGCTGCCAGTTTAGTATTTCTTACGTAGACCACTTCCTTTTAGACTTGCTGCTTTCTCAGTTATGGCTGCTGCATGTGAGACCTTCAGCCTTTTCTTATTCTTTCTTCTCTTAGCCATGCAAGAGAGAAGAAAGAATATTATAGGAACTGAAGCCTTTTGTACTCTGCCTGTGGTGATACTTAGTCCATGCTGAGTGACTACAAATGGTTGTATAAATTTAGAGTATGCTTGGATGAGAGCAGATGACTCAGTTGGCTTATTTAGCTTTCATCTTTCCTTCTCTCTTTTATCATGGGTTTATCCTGAGCCTGTTCTTATATCCCTTCTCTGCTCCTAAGGTGAGCATGACTCCAGCAGTGAACTATGACTTCTCTTTGATTGGATAGATCTGTGGTCCAATTCAAGTTAGGCCCCTGAGTTCTTCCTCACTGTGCGTATTTTCATAGTGGTTTCTCAGAGTGCTGTGGGAAAACTGGTCTCCTAGCTGCTCATACTCCCAACTGGTGAGAGCAGACGTAACTGGGAAATTTAGGTGGACTGGAAACCACAGCTCGAAAGCCTTCTCTTATTTTCTTCTTTTAATGACTGGTCTCTAGACCAGAGTCCATGAGACATGGTGGCACCTTTAGTTTCACTCAGACCACTGTACTATTTAGCCTGAGCAAAGCTCACCGAGCAGCACACAGCCTAGCAATCTGCTGCTCTTCTCCAGCAGATGAAGCTGAAGTTGCAATTGAGATGAAGCTGAGTTGCAGAGGATTTGAACTGTAATGGTCTAGGGGGACATAAAGAGAATTACATAAAAATAACTTTTTTTTAATTGCCTGGCATAACCTTTCCCTCTTTAGTTGCCCCGTCCATTACATGTGGATCTTTCCTGAGGAGATTGACTCATAAATCAGTATGAGAATTTAGAATATAAAGGGTTAAAGAAGAAGCAAAATATAAACGCCCTGGCAGAGCTTCACAAGGAAATTTGCTACAGAGTGAAATTCAACTAAGAAAAAAGTTCTCTGATTTACATTTCCTTCAAAGTCATCTAGTTTCTGAAATAACAAAAGAACCCTGTTATTATGTGAGATTAAAGGCATAAAAGAGTGAAGTTTTAGCATATCGGGTAGGTTCTGGGCCTGATATTTGTTTTAAAGAACATGCCTGAAATTTGTTTGTTGTATTTTGTGAACTTTTAAGTATTGGAGCGTAAGGTTTTCCTTGATGAAATAAAAGAATATCATACCAGCAAGTAACATATCAATGTATGTTCTTTTTGTTCTGTATTGAATAGCATGTATAATAAATTAATGGAGAAATTTGTTATCTTTTAGGCATCTTCAAAAAATGATATTTCCAAAGTTTGCAGAAAAGAATATGAGGTATGCATTTTATTTAACAAATTTGGATAGATTATTCAAATATTATCAGAATCAATAAAACCATTAAAATTTAAAAATGAATTCATTCTTGCATTAAACTGCCTTTTACTTTACCTTGTTTAGAAATGTCATGACATTAATCGACTTGTTGAAATTGAACATTAATTTTAAAGGAATGCCCTATTGTCTTTACCTGAGTTAAGGAAATAAAATCTTAAAGTTAAAAAAATTTTTTTTTAAGAAATGCCTACCTCACATAGAGGCTTTAACCTATAATGTATTCATAATAGCAACTGATTGTATCCAAGTTTGTACAGTAGTTTTTCTTAGGTTCCATGTCCTTTTTTGCCTCTTTTCCTATACATTGACCCATCCAGGTATCCATCTTTTTAAACTATCTCTAATTGAAAGAAACAAAATCACACCGCTAGTGTGAATAGCTTCAAACTTTGCTAGCTCTTGAATTTGGCAGAAAAAGTACTAAATTACAAAGTCTGAATTAAATCTGAAGGACTCTTGTCTCCCAGTGGTGGTATTTCCAGCACATGTATCTAGATTGGTAGTACCTAGGGCAGGCAGAGAGGAGGTATTTCACATCATGCAAATATGTACAGATGATTGTCCCTGATGTGAAAAAGCTCCTCCCTGGACTACTTTCTTCAATTTTTAGAACTCCATTGTTAAATGTGACATAATTGTTCTTCATAGCGTTAAGACCATGCAGTTAAGGGTACTTACATGCATATGCCTCATTCATCATTTTTACCTATAAACATTGTGATTCCTTTGCTTTTAATAGTCTGTATTCTCTTGGAAAAGAAAGAACAGTTCTATTAATACCTTCTAGATTATAGTTCTGCCTTTTTTTTTCTTTTCTCGATACCTATAATTATATCTCTTGATTAATGTTTTTAAATTGGAAAAATCTTATTTATCTTTTGTCCCCTTGTACTATTTGCTAAGTTATATCTGTTTCTCTGAACACATTTCCAAAATAACAGCAACTCTTCTCTGTTCTTATTAAAAGGAGCCTTGCTGCAAAGAAATAAAAGATCTTTCTTTTTTTTCCTTATCTCTCTACCTTTGAAATAACTAGTTTTAGTTTCTCTTGAACAAAGTGGCTAACTGTGATAATTCCTTCTTTTCTCCCACATGATGTCTGACACTGTCCATCTCCTGTAGCCTGTCCTCCATTATTTTAGTGTGCTTCCTTCTCTTGTCTGGATTTCTGCATTGCCCTAGGAAGTCTGCCAGTATGTGTTGATGAAGGACGGGACAGGAAAGGTAAGAGAGATAAACACTGTCCTATGGGAGAAATACTAAGGATAGTTTACTTTTCCCAGTCTGTCCTCCCTTATTGGCCTAGAATTAAGCAACTGTTTTCCAAAAATCTACATGCCAAGAGGGTTCTTTTACATACATATGTAAAAATATATATGTAAAATACATATACATAGTATGATATATATGAAAAATTTACATATGTAATATAAATCTGTTAAAAACTGACTCTATAAATTATTCAAGATAATTCAAGGCTCAATTTGATTTCTTATGTATTACTTAGAAATAAAAGACAGACAAAAGCACTTTAATGCCAAAGGAGGGTTCTGCATTATAAACCCCAAATAACATTCACTCTCACGATTGTTGAAGTCTAGTCCAAAGACAATGACTATTTGTTATAAAGCGAATGGGGTAAATACGGTGTAATGCAACCTATTTTAACTGGACTGGTTGTTTATCTACAAAGTATAATTTATAAAACTAGGCTTTCAGTATCTTTTCCTTAACACTGGGAGTGATCCCTGGAGTGAACTTCCAGATGTGTAAGCTGTTACTTAAGGCTTACAGTTACAGGGGTTAGCATTTACCCTGCAGGATGGTTTTATGAGGCTTGATTAGATATTCAGAGGGTGATTAATTTTATTTGGAGGAGCTAATGTTTGTCTTTACTGGAAAGCTGCTGCAGAATCCCTTTTGAGGGCATTTCCTGAGAAATGTACTTAAATGAATAAAGTTTAAAAATTTTAATGCCATTTAAAATTCTGTTTTGGGGGCACCTGGGTGGCTCAGTGGGTTAAGCCTCTGCCTTCGGCTCGGGTCATGATCCCAGGGTCCTGGGATCGAGCCCCGCGTCGGGCTCTCTGCTTGGTGGGGAGCCTGCTTCCTCCTCTCTCTCTGCCTGCCTCTCTGCCTACTTGTGGTCTCTGTCTATCAAATAAATAAAATCTTAAAAAAAATAAAATAAAATAAAATAAAATTCTGTTTTGTTCCAACCAAGCTAAGATAAAGCAGTTAATTGTAAAGCATTGTTATGTCTGATTTTATAGCATCTGGTTCCTCTTCTTATACAAATCAATTATTTATTGAATGTAAGAGGCAGTATTATATAATAGAAAGCATAAACTTTGGAGTTTTACCTAACTTAGAATTCTAGCTCAGCTACTTATAATTTTACTTCAAATACTAAAGAATTGTATCTGAGTATAGAATTGAAATATATACAACACACACAAGGGTTCAGGGAAATCAGAAAGCAGAGTGAGCACATTGGGGTTTATCAGGGGAAACTTTGCAAAGGAGAAAGGCTTGAAAGGATTGGCATACTTTGGTAAAAAGACTGTGGATCAAAAGCATGTTAGCAAAAATGCACATGGCTTGTGCAGGGGACAAAAGAAAATAGACCTGTTTGGGGCTGAGAATCTGTGCTTAGTTGGATAGCCCATCATTAAGTAGAAGGAGATGATGAAGATTCTATAATAGGAGACCAATATAACAACTGCATATTTTAGAAATATAGGAATAAAAAAGCCTTAATGGTATGCATGCTAAATTTTAGATCTCACAGACCCCTCTACCTTAGCTAAAAGTAGGTAAGGCCCCAAACTAGGATGACAACAATAGAACCAAGTATTCAGGAATAAAGCAGAGATTTGAAGGCAGAATCCATCAACAGGATTTGTTAATGGCAAATTGAATATAGTAGATAATGTTCAGGAAAATATAAAAAAAAAACACAATTATTCCTGAATTGGGAGGTAGAACTGAGGAAATTATATGGACAAACAGCACAGAAGGACAGACAAAAAGAGAGTTAAGGGACATGGGAGATAAAGTGTTCAAATTGGAATACTAGTAGAAGAAAAGAGAATATGGGACAGAGGCAATATTTAATAAGACCCAACAAATCTCCAGCAGGATTAAAAAAGAAAAATCCGTACATTACAGACACACCTCATAGCCAAAGATCTTAAAAGCAGTCAGGGAAAAAAGACATTGCCTTCAGACTAATAGCTGATTTCTCGATAGCAGCAGAGGAAACCAGACACAGTGGAATGATACCTGAATTGTTCTGAAAGAAAATAATTATCAACCTAGAATTCCATATCCACTAAAAATATTTTGCAAGGGCAAAATTAAGGTATTTTTGGACAACAAAAATGAAGAATTGCCATTACTTGACCCTTAAAGGCAGTTATAATATACCTTTTTTGAGATGCAGAGGAAAATGAGAATGATGAAAATACAAAGTGACAAAGTTAAAACACACACAGATTGTAGAAAACAATAATAATAGTTTTTAAACAAGAGAAAATACACAGCAACATATATGTTGTGAAGCATATATGTTGTGAAGGGAGTTTAAAGAAATGGAGAGATACTGAGTATTGGTGTTTTTAAATATAAAACCTGTATCTCAGAGGTAGTTAGAAAAAACAGGACTAAAGAGGAGGAGAGAGAACATGCCCAAGTCAACTGTGAAATAACCCTTGGATCTTGAGAGTTAAGGAAAACTCGATGAAAGATAAAGTGTTGAAAAAAGCAGAGAGCTGGATTTTGAAATTGCTTTTTTAGGGACCTGGAAGAGATCCAGATACCAATTAGGAGGACCCTACCTGTGTTGAATGAGACTGTTGGAATGAGATGTTCCAAGAAAAAGAGAACTAACTTCCTTTCAGTGGAAATGGTCAAGCAGAGGTTTACTGGATTCACATATTGTGAAAGGGATTTCTGCAGTGGATGGGAGATTTGACTGATGATCTCCCAACTCTGCAGTTCTTTTTCTGACCCGTACCTAAGAAAGAGTACTTCCTTCAGTACTGATGAGTATTTTTTCAGAATCACACTTTTTATTAGAGCCACTTTTATCAACCAGTAGCTTGATAACTCTGACACAAGGACATGTTCAGGTGTTGTGAACATGCTCAGTTCTGGATTCTCCATGCATTTTCACAAGGTGTGGTCTTTGGCCCACCTAGAAATATTGGTGAGGCCACATGAATTCATAGATGTGTGATACTAGAGTCAGGGATGATAGTGAAAATATTCAACAGCTAGAAGGCACCAGCAGCTGCTGGCTGTAAACCATCACCAAGCCATACTAGCACACACCGCCTGTTAGAGCACCATCAGCAAGCCATATGAGCACACACTGCCTCATTAGAGCCAAGGTACAAACTAAGTTGTGTTTTCTGAGAGTTGTGAGACATCTAGTATAAGTTTTTTTACATAGTTTTTGTCTGCAAGTTGGCTGAAAATATTTTCTTCTAGCCCAAATGGTGATTAAAAAAAGAATTTTGTTGTTTCATAATTTTTTCCTTGAATGTCAGGATAAACGTTAAGTGAGGCTGATAAATCTCCGGAGACTTGGCAATGGCTGTAGAGTGATGACACAAATTTTAGTTTTGGGTTCATGAATCCTACCTTTATGTCAGGCTGCCATTCTTATAACGTAGTGGTCATAAATATAAATACCTTTTTCATTTGCTGAGTGAGCCACTGAAATACAGTGCTACAGACTTTTATCAGACTTCTACATTTTTATTTGTTTCTTCTTCCTTTCACAGATCCTTTTCTATGTTTCTCTTTATATTCTTTTCAGAAATGTCATTTTCAGTTCTCTTTTCTTTCCTGCCTTTTTTTCACTCCAGTTATTTGATGTTACTTCATTAAGAAAGGTAAGAAACTATAAAGGAAAGCAGTAGGAGGTATTTTTGTGAGAGCTCACTTTTTTTTTTTTTTTTAATCTTAAGGCATTTAAGTTTAAACTAAACAGTTGCTAAACAAAACTAAAATAATGTTCTGTTCTGAGGTTCTGGTTCTGTGAGAATGCTAAGATAAAATTAAGACTCTGAGGATATTAAAAAGAGGCTCTAAGAACCACAAAAACAAAGGCCTTGTGAGTTTCAGACTCAGATCTGTCAGTACCATCCTGTCAACACATAGCTCAGTGCACAAGAGAAATGTTCTGGTTAATTTTTATTTTTTGAATAATTGTTCAAAATTCAAAACGGTATACAATTAAGTCTTTTTTCAACCTCCTGTACCATAGCCACCGAGTTCCTAAAGTCATTTATGCATATAAAAGTAAATAATAGGGGTGCCTGGGTGGCTCTATGGGTTAAGCCTCTGCCTTCAGCTCAGGTCATGATCTCAGGGTCCTGGGATCAAACCCCACATCTCTGCTCAGCAGGGAGCCTGCTTCCCCCTCTTGTAATCTCTCCCTGTGGTCAAATAAATAAATAAAATCTTTAAAAAAAAAAGTAAGTAATATATATATATGTGGTTCTCCTCCACCCCCTATAACACAAATGGTCGTATATCCCTGGATGCTAGTGTTTGGTACATATTTATGTATGCCTACATGGGCAGTAAATATCACAATAATATGTTACGCTTTAAAGATTTCTATGTATTAATTTTATTTTGTTCCTTTTTCTCTCAAGTTAACCTTGATTCTAGATTTACTACCAGAAGCATAAAGGAAAGGGATGAAGAAATAGCCCTAAAAATTTGGAGATAAGAAGGTGGGATGTCAGGGCCAACAGGATTATCTGGACAGATAGAGGCCTCTGATGACTCATGTGATTGGATCTGTTCTGCAGTGTTCTAAGAGTAGAGTAGACCATCTTGTATGGCAAGTGATAGTCTAGGCTGTAGTTAGTCAGCTTTGGGGAGTTTAGCAAGAAGAATAATATGGTACTTTGCCCGAGCAAAGCCTTCAGGACCTAAATGTAAAGCTTCTTTGAATTAGTGCTAAGGAAATTCCAAGAATTGGCAGAATATGGTAAATAGAAGACTGTGAGTGGGAGGCTTGTAGGTGAAAAAATGCTGTATCAAGACCCTGTATCAGAATGGATGTGAGCCGTTACCTGCAGCTGATGAGCTCCAAAAAGAGCGAAACCTATTAGGTCCTGCAGTACTGGCTTAAGATGGAAAACCTTGATTATATTCCATGTGCACTTGGTTTTGTTTTGTCATATTTTGTATTGGAAGGGAATAACTCCTATTCAGTCTCCTTGTGCTAGTGTATTTCCTCTTCTAGTCCTTTTTCTCAGGAGTCACCTGAATGAGATCATTCCAAAGGAGTTGGATCTAGTTTGATTAGATTGTGCCCTGGTCTAATCTAAATGGCTAGGCTCTTCCCCCTAGGCAATCTCATCTACTCCCATAGTTTTACTTGTCCCATTATGATGATGGATACTCCAAAATCTTCTTTGGCTAACCTTTTTCTCTGAGTTCCTGAGTCACTACTGAATATGTGTACTTTTGATGTTCAGTGGGCATTTCAAATCCATCAAACTGATTGTTACCTTCCCTACTTCCCCTTCCCTCCAAGCCACTGCTACACAGTTTGTGCATGTGTGTTTGCGTGCATGTGCACATGCACACATATCCAAGACAAATTTTCATTCATTTCTTGTTTGGTTGTTCCAGTGCAGTTCTCCCAGACACATAAACTAAAAGCCTAAGAGGTATTGTCTACTCCTTCCTCTTTATCACCACCTCCCACAAATAAGAGACTATCAAGCCCTAAAGATTTGCCTCCAAAATCTATCTTAAGTCAGTCTCCCTTCCAGATCCTCAGTTACTGCCTTCCCTCAGGACCCTATACCACTTTTCTGGACAACAGTAGCTGCCCAGCTAGCCTTCCTATCTAATTTCTCCCCTTACTGACTCTCTCCAGTTCTGACAGGGTGTTCTCTTTAAAGACTAGATGTGGTCGTGTCACTTCCTTTCTTAAAACTCTTGAGTGGCTCACCTGTAGGATATAGTCCATGTTCCTCGGTTGGTAAACTAAGCTTTTCTCCATCTAGCCAGAGACTGTCTTCTCCTTTGCTCTTCAGCAGCATGCTACTTGTAATTTCCCAAACTGACCATGTGTTTTGTTAGTTGTAGTTGTACGACCTGTTTGTTCTACCTAGAATTCCCTCTCCTGAAATCCATCCTATTACCCCATCCAGTGGTATACTGGAGCCAGCTCCTTCTAGCTAGGGAGAACTGTTAAATATTCAGGAATTTTGCCAGCCAGTTTTTAACCCCAAAACAGCCATGATGGGGGTATTTTCACCACAAACATCAGCAAATATTACAAATCAGGACTTTCCCTCCATCCTCACCCCTACAAAAGTTGGTCCTAGCACACCAGTACTCCTGTCCAACTGCCAACAACCTTTGCCTCAAATTCTGGCTTAGGTAGTTCTTTGAAACCTTTTCTGCCCAGCCCTCTTTCCTCTATACACATAAAATTGCTACTTCTAAACACTTTACAGCTTGATTATAGCATTTTCGACTTATAGTATAACTCTGTGTTTACATGTCCCTTTTTAATATTAAACTCTTAAGTTCCTGGGACAGAGTATACCTCTCAGTTGTCTTTGCATCTGTCATCATACATTCACTTAATATTCACTGAACTGATAACACACCAAACTGATACACTTAATGTGTCTCAGGCACTGTTCTCAGGGTACAAAGGAGAAGGGATTTAGCCACTGTGTAAGAAGCTCATAGCTAGCCCATGGTAAGAGAGAAATTCAAATAGCTCTTTATAATACAGTGAGACAAGTCCATTGCTAGAAGGCTGTACAAGACACATTGGAGCCTAAAACAAAACAACCCTGCACAGTGTAATGGGAAAGTCTTCACAGAGCAGGTAAGGCTTAAAGGATGAACAAAAATTTGTTGCCTATAAATAGGTGCTACAGTTAGTATTTTTACAAATAGAACTTTTTAGTAGAAACTTTTTCCATTGTGGAAAGCTGAATTATACAAAGTTCTTTGTTTCAGAGTAAATAGCAGTTTTATGTGGAAACCTTGTATAAATGTCTATGAATTAGGCATTCTCAGAATGAGTACAGAAAGCACTGAATGCTGTATCTGTTACAATAATGTTGTGTAGCAGACTATCCCCAAACTCCATCATTGCCCGAAACTATAACAGTTTATCATTTCTTACTAATGTAAGAGCCAGGTAGGCAGTGCTGGTCTGGCCAACCTTAGCTGATTTGGGCTGGGCTTACTCATAGTTCTGCAGTCAGCCCGAAGGTCAGCCTGAGTCTAGCTTCTTTAGGATACTGTTGCCTAAGTCAGCTCAGCTCTCCTCCATGCTTCTCTTCCAGCCTTCTAGCTCAGGCATGTTCCAGTGGTGGTGATAAGAGTGCAAGAGAGGAAGTGGAAAGATGAAAGTCTCTGTGCAGGCCTCTGCTTGCCTCAAGCTTGCTACCGTCCACTTGACCAAAGCAAACCATGTGGCTAAGTTCAGAGTTAGTGTAAGAGAAATAGGTAGAGGAAAATGTGAAGAACTAGGGCCATGACTGCAGTCAATCTACCAAAACACTGTGCTGAGCTCTGTCCTAGACCTTGGGTTACTCTACAGATGTTCCTTGCCCTTGAATTTGCTTCCAGTTGGTTGGGTGCTCTGGTGATAATGAGTAAACTTTGAGCAGTCTAGGCCTATTCTTAGTTCAGTTTTAAGTATTTGTTTTTATCCAGCTCTTGAAATGGTATTTATTATTTGGGAGGCAGAAACTGAAGAAGCACTCATTTAGCAGTATCCATATCAAGATATTAAATCTTTGACATATTCTAGTCACTTAAACTTTTTGACTAAAAAGCCATGGTGTCCACAATAAGGAAAAAACATCTTGTAGAAGTTTAAAAACATGTTTGTTTTTAAAGGTCAATTATTTGTGGGTGCTTGGCTGGCTCAGTTGGTAGAGCATGTAGCTCTTAATCTTGGGGTTGTAGTTCAAGCTCTGCATTGGACCTAGAGCTTACTTAAAATAAAATTAAATAAAAATTAAATAAAGTAAAATAGAGGTCAATTATTTAATCTTTCCAACTGATGAGCTAGATTCCTTATATGAAATGCAAAACTTCAACGTGGGAGAAATTTCAGTCCATTTATGAAAAAGAAACATTTATTGAGGTCTTAACAAGAGAGCAGGTCCTTTACTTTTAACTAGTATCCTTGGGAATAGGGAACGTTAAATAACAGTTCATAAAATGTGCTCTTTTGGGTCTTTATCCAGAAGTAACTGAAGCATCCAAAATGAACCCCTTTTTTTAAGGAAGTTCATATAGTCTGTGTTTGTTTAGTTTTCATCATCCTCATCATTGAGACAAGTGGGCAAATGGAGAGATGTTAAGTAGGAAGAAGAGAGTCCCAGAAATGGAAAAGGATGTGTGGCTGGGACAGAAAATAAATCCATAGAGCCAACTTCTGAGCAAGTGATTGGATCGGGAGAGTCTACCTCCCAGTTGCGCTCCAGTGGCTCTTCCCCCAAAGGAGGGTCAGTATGGCTTGCAGGATCACTGTGGTTCCCTTGACTTTGATTTTACTTTGTATTTTAGTTTTTCTGTCAGGCTTGCTCCCTGCTCCCAACACTAGGTGGAAAGGCTTGTTGCAGTTCTCTAAAGCCACTGCGAGTGGGGCAGGGAACTGGAAGTAGCTACCTGAGGAAAGATTCATGATCAAAAAATTTTTTTAAAGATTTTATTTATTTATTTGAGAGAGAAAGAGAGAAAGCATGAGGAAGGGGAGGGTCAGAGGGAGAATCAGACTCCCCACCAAGCAGGAAGCCTGATGAGGGACTCGATCCTGGACTCCAGGACTGTGACCTGAGCCTAAGGCAGTTGCTCAACCAACTGAGACACCCAGGCACCCCATGATCAAATATTTTTAAGAGAAATAATATGAACCTCAAGAAATGATTGTTGTCCCCACAATTTAATGTGCTGATTCTAAAACTAGGAGACTATTAAAAAAGAGATTACAGGGGCGACTGGGTGGCTCAGTTGTTAAGCGTCTGCCTTTGGCTCAAGTCATGATCCCAGGGTCCTGGGTTCCAGCCCCATGTTGGGCTCCCTGCTTGGCAGGGAGCCCACATCTCCCTCTCCAACTCCCCTGCTTCTGTTCCTTCTCTCACTGTGTCTCTCTCTCTGTCAAATACATACATACATACATAATAAAAAAAAAAAAAGATTACAATGTGGACATAAATTCAACCTTGCATTGGCTGCATTCGGAAAAATAATCCAGTCTTCTTACAGCGTTAGTGGCATGAGAGAAAGTGTGGTGCCCTGGCTCTGCCCTTTGCTTACTGAGTACATCTGTCTCTCCAGCTGGTTAGTGGAGGCTTTTAGATTTGAAGATCTCTCGGGATCCTGTCAGCTCCAGCACACTGCTGTGTTTTTTGGCTTTCTGAGGTTGTGGCAGATCCTCATCTTGGTAACACTAATTTTTATCTATTCTAGAAGAAGATGAGCAGAGGAGGGGGTTGTTATATGGAGGCAAAATGCGTACAGTAATGGCGAAAGGTCAGAAGAGACTCCATGTTATTATAAAGCCTCAGTTACCTCTTTTGCCACCAGATGGCGACCAGACATTTGCAAGACTTAAGAATTAGCTTTAGCTAAGACTTAACAAATGTCTTAAGAAATGAAGAAATTATAAGTTAATAGTGTAACTGATTATATGTATGTCTAACACCCTGTCAAACTATCAGCAATAGTTTCAGCAGTGAAAAGGCCGTTACCTATGGTTCATACATCAGATATAGTCACCCAAGGTATAGTTTATGCCTACCTATAGTTACTTAAGGTTAAGAATCCTTTATCAAAGAGGATGATGTGATCAGAGTTTGAAATCATGATGCGTATAAAGTAAGCAAGAGAGAATTGATTAATTCATCAAATGCTGGTATACTTGGAATGAAGGACCATTCTTTAAAACCTTAAAATTAATAAAGATAAAAATAGAGATATAAAAATTGTCTTTATTAATACTAGAGGTACTGCTATACATAGTTCAGTAAAGTAAACTTATCCACAAAAGGTCTATCAATGAACATTAAGAGAAAATCTGAAGTGCTTAAGGAACATTTCTGAACTGTGGATGTGACATCAAGGGCGACAGTTGGCCCTCCTTTTACCTCAGGGGTTGACAGACTTTCTGTAAACGGTCAAATAGCAAATATTTTAGGCTTGCAGTTTAGATGGCCTCTGTCTACTCAACGCTACCATTGTAGTATGAAGTAGCTGTATACAATATGTAAACAAATGAGTGTGACTATTCCAATAAAACTTTATTTACAAAAAGAGGCAGCAGGCAAGATTTGGCCATGTGCCATAGTTTGCCAGCCCACATGAGGGTGAAGGCTAGAGTTCTAAGGATTTCTCCTTTTTAGGCCTCTATCTCTGGCTTTGGTCAAATAATGGGTTGAATTAGATGAGCTCTGACATTTTTCAGGTTTTGTGTCCTTCAGTATCTCTCCCTGAAGCTAAGATCCACCAAGCCAAGTCAGAATGATATTTCTTTTATTTATAAGGTCAAATTTCTAAAAATCCATCTTGAACAAATTTGAAAGTCTCCAGAACAGGGTTTCTGAACCTTGGCACTATTTATGTTTTGGTCTGTTGTTTGTTGTGGAGGAGCTGCCGTGTGCCTTATAGGGTGTTTAGCACCACTGGCCTCCTCTGCCCATTAGATGCCAGCAGCGCACATGCTCCTCCTCCACACCCAATGCCCCCGGGGGAGCACATCACCCCCGCAGAGAACCACTGCTCTGGAGACTTGTATGAGTAACTGGAAGAATATCAAAACTGGAGATCAGGCCATTTGACTCAGGATGGCCACCGAGATAATAAACGCATTCCTTCAGGTACAAGGTTGAAAAGGCCAACCCCAAAAGAACAACCAGTTTATTAGAAAGAGAAAGGTGATGAGAATCAAAGGGGGCTGGAAACTTGGTAGTAGATTGCTTTTTATTTTTATTTTATTTTATTTATTTACGTATTTATTTTTGAGTGAAAGGGAGTGGGCGGGTGGGCGAGCAGAGGAGCAAAGAGAGAGGGAGAGAGAGAATCCTAAGCAGGCTCTATACCTGGTGTGGAGCCCAACTCAGGGATTGATCTTCTGACCCTGAGATCATGACCTGAGCCGAAATCCAGAGTTGGACACTTAACTGACTGAGCCACGCATGTGCCCTGGTAGATTGTATTTTAATACTGATTTAAATCATTTTATGGGAAGTGTTCCTAGAACCACTGAACCAAAATAGATGGCTATATATAAAACAGGTAGGTAAAAAGTGAAACAAAGAAACATGTCTGAAGAGAGATCTAGAAGAGATCATTAACATCAAAAATGTTTACTTCTCAGGGCACCTGGGTGGCTCAGTGGGTTAAAGCCTCTGCTTTCGGCTCGGGTCATGATCCCAGGGTCCTGGGATCGAGCCCCGCATCGGGTCTCTGCTCTGTAGGGAGCCTGCTTCCTCCTCTCTCTCTCTGCCTGCCTCTCCGCCTACTTGTGATCTTTGTCTGTCGAATAAATAAATAAAATCTTTAAAAAAAAAAAGTTTACTTCTCACTCCTCATATCACTTGAGATCTCTAGCAGAAAGAATTCAGACTGGATGACTCATTAGCCCTTATCTATCAAGTCTGGGTTTTTTGTTTTGTTTTGCTTTAAATGATAAATCAAGTATGGTTTATTTCTACAGTAGAATATTACTTAGTGGAGAAAATGAATGCAGTATAACTTCACACAGCTGCATAGGTGGATCCTTAAAGGTAGATTTTTTTTTTTTATTTGTAAGAGAGAGAGCGCGCACACACAAGTAGACAGAGAGGCAGGCAGAGGCAGAAAGAGAAGCAGGTTTCCTGCCGAGCAAGGAGCCCGATGCGGGAATTGATCCCAGGACCCTGGGATCATGACCTGAGCCGAAGGCAGTGGCTTAACCCACTGAGCCACCCAGGTGCCCTTAAAGGTAGATTTTAAATGTCTGTAAAGCTGCTCCTTTAAAAGTCTAGACCACATAGCTGGCTTGTGATTTAGCTACAATTAAAAGCCAAAGTCATCTATATTGTACTATAAGAGCACTTGATTTCCATCTTCCTTTTATTTATGCCCATGTTATTTCTTTTAGGAATTCATTCTCTTTCAATTGTAATTACAGAATATTATTAGCCAACAAGCCCTGAATATCCATATGGCTTTGAACAAGAAATTTTTTGGTTTTGTCTTATTTTGCCTCTTGTTTTCCTTAAAGTGACTTTAACACAGTGTGATGTTTTCTGAACAGTGATCTGAGAATTCAAAATACTGATTCTAGTCTCAGGCCCTGTTTTTGACTTGTCGTATGACCTGGGGCAGTCTCCCCACTGCTGAGGGAAACAGTTTGTTCATCTTTAAAATGGTAGAGATTCCCCAGCTTCCCAAGGCGGTTACATAAGAATCATCATTTTGTTTTTATTCTAATTCCAGTATAGTTAACATACAGTGTTATATTAGTTTCAGGAATACAATATAGTGATTCAACAATTACATAAGAATTATCTTTGAAGGCTTATTTAATATGTAGATTTCTGTGGTATATTCGCAGATCGTGATTCTTTAGTGTAGGGTTAAGGCTTAGGAAGCCCAGGTGATTCTGGTGCATGGCCATGTTTGAGAACGATTAAAGATGATCTCTAAGGACCTTTCAACTCTAAAATGCAGTGTTACATGAGATCTCTATTTCCCTAAATGCCTTTTATTATATTACCTTCTGGGAGCTCTTTTATATACTGCAAGAAATATTTGAGATCAATACATTGTAGGTTACCCCACATATACACAGGTACAGCTTTGGTTTGCTATACTGTGATCATCTTATGGCTCAGGATGAGAATCTTGACCCCCAATAATTGTGTTAGAAGATGGTTTCCCTTTTCACCAGGGTCCCATCTCAGCTATCTTTGTCTTCATCCTTGGATTTAGAGAAGAATTAAATAACTTGATATTCTGATTTCCCTGTAACCATCAAGTGGAATAAAATCAGAAATTCTGCATCGTGGTTAACTTGTTTGTTTTTCTTTAATTTACAGAATGCTCTTTTCAGTTGCATTAGCAGAAATGAAAGTAAGTATATTGTCAATGGTTATATGAACAGTCCAAAGAGCAAAACACAGTTTAGAGAATACGATTTAGCTGTTACAAGTATTGCCAAGACCTGGCATTATGACGTGGGCTGTTAGTAAGCTGCCTGAAGGGCCAGCAGGATTTGGATAGGCTCTTTCCTCAGTGGTGTCCAGGCTATTCATGAATTATGACAGTTGCTATGTCTTAACAGTAGCTTTACAAAGCAGATACGACTGTTAGATGGGAAGATCATGCCCTACTTGAATTAATAGGATTACTTGCAGAAATTAAGCATTCCCAGGTGATACAATGTTGTGCTTGCCAAGGACTACTTCCCAATTCATTCAGCAGACATTTACTGCCTACTTGCTCTGGGGAGACAGACACAGGATTGGTATAGTGTCCTGATAAAAGTGCTGTGGGAGTTCAGAGGAAGGAGGGATCATATCCAGCAGGGGTGTTTAGAGTTGACTTTGTGGAGTTGGCAGCTGAGCTGGGCCTTGAAGGATGGACAATATATCAACAGTGGAGATGGGAGGAAGGGCATCCCAGGTGAAGGGAGTAATGAGAGCAGTTGCAGCTAGGAAGACACAGCTGAGGAACAGAAGAGTTGTTTGGATTAGCTTGGCAGTTCAGTGTATCAAAGTATGATAAGAAACATCAGCTGGCTAGACTTTATCTTCTAACCCTCTCTAATTAGGGCTTAATTCACAATTTCCAAGACATTCTCATAGTAATCTCTGTCCTCCCACACTGGCGAGGAAGCCAGGCTAATGGAGGAATCAGAAGATGGGCACCCTTGGCTTTTTTTCACTTGTCTCTTCTGTCCTCAGGATTCTCCACCCCACCCCTCAGTTTATCTTAAGGTTAATGGTGATACATGTAGCCATTAATTACTCTTTTTGTTGAACTTGAACAGTTCAGCAATGAGGACAGTAAGTAGTAACTAAGTTACAAACAGGTGGCACAATAAGTATTAAACAGTTTCCTGATGCAGGAAACAGACCTATCCTGTATCAGTTCAGTCCTAGTTTAATTTATGTATAATTTTATCCTTGTCATTATTTCTGGAAGTTGCCTGATTCCTTGCTGATTCCCTGGTCGGTGGAATTCACCAGAAACCTGATTCTGGTTCCTCCATAACCTCTAATAATTATAAGAGATTTCCTACCTGCCTTTCTCTTACCCATTTCCTGCCATACCTGGGTTCCCTTCAGCTTCGCACAGACTGTCTAACCTCTCCTGTGTGGGTCTCTTACACTTCCCCAGTATAAAACCCACATCTGCACCCCCAGCCACTCATCTAGGCCCCCCCAGAGACCTGAGATGGTCCCCCTTGATTTCTAAAAATGCGCAAATCAAAAAAGATATTTCAAATGTGAGTTTTACTTTTCAGTATTAAAGCAGGTAATATCAGTTGTGAGGTAAAGACCACTTCAAATTAGACATGTTCTTAGAGATGTTCAAATGCAATAGAACTTTTGAGAATTTTTTCAAGATACACAGTTATATAACTGTCAAATATATGAAATGAGCCTGGTATCCCAGTTTTTACTGGTCCTGTTTTATAAATGGGGAGCATATTGGATTTGGTTTTATTTTGGTTTTATTTGCCTTGCTTTGTTTGTTAATCTCCACAAATCTAACATGAAAAGAAGCTGTTCCAGTGGTTCTTGGCATGGGCAGTATTGGCATTTTGGGAGACTGCTTTGGTTCTGTGAGATGGCCCTGTACGTTGCACAGCAGTGAACAAACCCAACCCCATGCACTAAATGCCAGCAGTAGTCCCCGAGTCATTGTGAAAACCAGAAACATGCAGAGGGGTGATCGCACTCTTCCTGAGAACCACTGTGCTAGATAGACTATACACTCACAAATACTGACTCTCTTAACACCAGCAAGCACCTGAATATCCTCATGGCTATGCCTATAGTAGTGATGATTTAATCTGTGCCGTGGCTTTATTTCTCAAATTCAAAAAGGTACATACTGTTCTATTAATATTCTGATGATTATTGTTAGCAAATGGCTATTTCCATTTCAACATCATCTCCTTTTCTTCCCCCTAGTGGGCTCCGTTTGTTGCAGTTATGCAGGCCATCACACAAACTGCCGAGAATACTGTCAAGCCATCTTTCGAACAGACTCTTCTCCTGGTCCATCTCAGATCAAAGCAGTGGAAAATTATTGTGCCGCTATCAGCCCGCAATTAATACACTGTGTGAACAATTATACCCAATCTTATCCAATGAGGAACCCAACAGATAGTAAGTCAAATGAACATATTCCTCTCATTTCAGTCATTGGTAAAATCATTTGTAAAAAGGAAGTAAATTCTTGGGAGATCTGCATGGGTCAGTTGTTTAAGCGTCTGACTCTTGACCTCAGCTCAGGTCTTGATCTCAGGATCGTGAGTTCAAGCACCCCATTGGGCTCCATGCTGGCTGGGTGTGGTGCCTACTTAAAAAAAGGAAGTAAATTCTTGTAGATATCTGCAGTCTCAGTCATTTGGGAAACACTAGACTTCCTTTGGTGTTTTGATTTGGCAGATTGCATATTATTATCACAGCTGAAAGGTACCAAGAAAGGTAGAGCTGTCAAGGGTATGAGGAAGCAGGCACTCTTTGTTCTGGGGATGAGAGAATTCATTGGTATGGATATTTTGAAAGGAAGTTGGGTTATGACCATGAGAATTTCAAATGATCAGACCTTTTACTCTAGCAATTCCATTTCTCAGAATTTATCCTTCAGGAAGATTCATAAATTTGCAAAACTATACATACACATGTAAAGGATGTTTGCTACCACACTTATGGTAATGGAGAAAAATTAGAAATAACCCAAATACCCATCAATAGGGTACTGATTAAAGTTGATGAAATAAATTATATATCTGTATAATAACAATACTTAATAACCAACATAAAGAAAAAAGCATGTTTATGTAAAAAGAAGTCCAAGATATAGTAAGGAAGATAGTCAAGTTGCAGAACTAACTGTATAGTATAATACATTTTTAGTTATATACATATTCCATTTTATGTTTTTATAATGTTTGAATTTTTATAATGAACAGTTATTACTTTTACAATAAAAGCATCATAAAAATGAGAAGAGATCCTGATACTTTGGAAAATCAGGACCTCCTAATGAACCTGTACCTTATGGGGTCTTCAGAGTCTCAGCTTTGTAGGTCCTATAATCCATTTTCTTCATTTAAAAGTGAACAAACTTTAAGCAATTGACTAATTAACCAAACTGACAAAATACTTACAAGATTTATAAGCCAATGCCAAAATTTTGTTTACCCTGGGATACTGAAAGACTTGCTTTTGTAAACTCAGAGGCAGTGATATGCGCCCTGTTTGTCCAGCAGCTAAAGCAGAACTCTAATGCTTATAATATTCTGTGGTGTGGCTATATGATGAAAATCAGAGGATGAAGCATTTGCCACAGATAACCTTTATTCATTTTTTTATTTTAAAGATTTTATTTGTTTATTTGTCGGAGAGAGAAAGCGAGAGTGTGAGTGAGCACAAGCAGGGGGAGCAGCAGACAGAAGGAGAAACAGGCTCCTCACTGGGCAGTGAGCCCGATGTGCGACTTGATCCCAGATCCTCAGGATCATGACCGGAGCTGAAAGCAGATACTTAATCACTGAGCCACCCAGGCATCCCTATTCATTTTTTTTTTTTTAAGATTTATTTATTTTATAGAGAGGGTGCGTGTGCATGGGGAGAAGGGCCAGAGGGAGAGGGAAAGAGAATCTTAAGCAGACTCCCTACTGAGTGCAATGCAGACTCGATTTCCCAACCCTGAGATCCCTACCTAGGCCAAAACAAAGAGTCTGACGCTTAACTGACAGCACCACCCAGGCACCCCAAACTTCATTCGTTTTATTTTTTTTTATTTTTTTTTAAAGATTTTATTTATTTATTTGACAGACAGAGATCACAAGTAGGCAGAGAGGCAGGCAGAGAGAGAGGAGGAAGCAGGCTCCCGGCTGAGCAGAGAGCCCGATATGGGGCTCGATCCCAGGACCCTGGGACCACGACCCGAGCCGAAGGCAGAGGCTTAACCCACTGAGCCACCCAGGTGCCCCAACTTCATTCGTTTTAAAGGCAGAAGCAACCTGATGTCTTGCCAGAATTTGCTATTGTATTATTTAAATACAGCTTAGGGGGGCCTGAGTGGCTCAGTAGGTTAAGATTTTCCTTAGGCTCAGGTCATGATCCCAGGCACCTAGGATTGAGTCCCACAGTGGGCACCCTGCTCATCAGGGAGTCTGCTTCTCCCTTTCCCTCTGACCCTCCTCTCTACTTGTTCTGTTGCTCGAGTCCTCTCTCTCTCTTTCTCTCTAAATTGAATAAATTAAAAAATCTTAAAAAAAAAATTACAACTTAGTTAACTTGCACAGATATATGAAAGCTTTATATCCCAGAATGTGATGGAATATGGTTTTTGTGGATTTTGCTATTGAAATTAATCATCTCTGTCATTCTGTCAAGAACACAGTCCCTTTTAGGCAGTTGTTTCTAGCATGAAATAATTCCAGTTTGATCTGTAATACCTTTTCCAGGAACATAAGATACTTTGCATGTCAGGACTTCCTAGGTGTAGGATGAGATGACCTTTCATTTGTATAGTATTGGTGCTAACGATCCCATGTTTGGAGACAATGGTGAATTCTGGTAATAGATAACTTGTCTACCTTTAGCTCTTCAGTTATTTGTTAGACTGCAAATAATGGAGAGAGAATTTGGTAGACCCTGTGTACTGCAGATACTGACATATGACTGAGTAGTAGTGTTTCCAAGATACCACCATGTTCTTCTGTTCTGAGCAATGCATGACATAAAATCAGCTAATTAAGCCACATATATTCTGAAAATGTAGGTTTATATTGCTGTGACAGAGCTGAGGACCATGCTTGCCAAAATGCCTGCAAGAGAATTCTGATGTCTAAGAAAACAGAGATGGAGATTGTTGATGGCCTCATCGAGGGTTGTAAGACCCAGCCTTTGCCTCAGGATCCCCTTTGGCAGTGTTTTCTTGAAAGCTCACAGTCTGTTCACCCTGGAGTCACTCTACACCCTCCTCCCTCTACGGGCCTCGATGGAGCTAAATTGCATTGTTGTTCTAAAGCAAACACTTCAACATGTAGGTCAGTATCTCATTTTCCTTTATTAAAACTAGTAGAAAATAGCATTTTACTTAGTGATTTTAAGTCTAGCAAATGTACATTATGTTTTTGCATTGTGTAGACTTAAGAGTTTAGAAGATGTAAAATCTTTCTTTCATCCAGCAAATATTTATTGAGTGTCATGTGTATATAAGACATTGTTTTTGAACATTGCTAAATAGAACTGTATTTTGGGGTATAGAGGATTAACATTGGCAGGGCAATGAATATTTAAAGATGATGAAACATGGATTCTACCCTCAAACATGGATTCTACCTACCCTCACTAGGTAAGCTTACAGTTTAGAAGATGTTTTGATGTGACCTCTAAGGGACATTCTCTTTGTTAAATTATGAAACTTTGAACAATAACGGACCTTTTGTATATATTGGTGAATGATCTGGGTTGGCACTTAAACCCAAAGTTAGATAGCAGTGTATTGTCATTCATTTGGTTGATACACTTAAGGAAAAATTACACAAATATAAGACAGAAGAAACAATCTAGAAACAAGAATAAATGGAGGTAACTAAGGTCATGGTAGAACACAGGCAAACTAGAAGTTTACTTTATTAGGGATATTTTAGGTGAAAGTGGACCACGTATTACTAGAAATCCTGAAATATCACCTACCATGAGTGAAACAGTTTTTCCTAAAACTGAATGGACCTTTAGCAAAAATTGTGCCTAGAATAACTCATCAAATACCAAAGATATAAAAAAAAACTGGAAGATATCTGAAGAAAATTAACAGAAGAGCTTAAAGAGAAGTTAAGTTGGTCCGGTAATTAAGGGAATTTGATTGCTGATAGGAATTAAATGTATTTATGGGAGGGATGCTGAGTAATTCTTTGAATGTCCTTAAAAGTATTTATGCCCTAAAGTCACTGGAGATTGGAATTGCTGTGTCATCTAGAAGAACTTCACTAAGAAACACTTTGCCCTACCTTACCTTGATGTGGGGTTTTTTGGTTTATTTCCATCTTATGATTGGTGTTGGTTTGTATAATTCCTGCATATATATAGAAAACTAATTCTGAGATGTTCTTGAACAGTCTGTTGAAGGTCATAGAGAAAGTTAAGGACTAGAGAAAGGACTGGTTTCCAGCTCAAGGTACAGAATTTAACTCAGTTGCACCTTCCTCATCTCAAAGATGGATAAGCTCCATGGAAAGCAGAGACTTTATCTCCCCTATTTACTGTGATATATCCAGTGCCTTGAACAGGGTCTAACACAAAATAGGCACTCAGTAAATATCAGCAGAGTGAATAAGCAAAATTATAAAAGTAAAAACATCCTCCTAATTGGGTTAATTATGAAAGTCAAATAAAATGTGGCAGGAATGGAGAATTTTTACCTGTGACTTTGCATATTTTGGGAGTATTATATTTTATACTACATGGTTTTTTTTTACATTTTTATTATTTGTATAAATTTTAAAAGTTAAACTAATGTGAAATTAGTTTGGAAATGATACTGATACTATTTTAGTCATATGCAAGTTGCTTTGTAATCATTGAGTACTACAAATAAGAGTGTCACATATGAACTAAAATAGTATATAGAAGCCTTGGAATTCATAAGCTTTTACATGTAGACTGCCTTGGCCTATCTTTAGGAATATAAGTGACTTTGGGATAACTTTTCAGGGAGAAACTAATGAACCCTAAGTCTGTAAACCTTCTTAAATCTGAGGACCATGTCACAGTTTTACCTCCTGTGATTGAAATATAAATATAGGGGAATCTATCTTTGTGGAGGCAAAAACATATGCCTTACCTTACTTTACGTAAAGGTAAGAGAGAGATCAGAAATATAGAAGAAATAACTGTGCCAAGAATAAGAATGTACAAATACTGTAATTAAACGTTACATTTAGCACTGAGCTTTGTAGCAATCATGGGAAAATGGAAAGATACAGATGATAAAACAAGGCGATTTTCATGGAAGATTTTCATGGAAAAGTTCACTGTTTATGGCTCTAAATTCTAGGAGATAAATTTGAGTCTTTTCGTTTTTGTAAGTTTTTTTTCTCATTTATATTCTGAAGTATAGTTCATAGGATTTGAGTTTTATGCAAATCAAATTATTTATTCATTTGGCTCATCTGTGTTTCTGCATTTGTGCCTTTGTTTCAGAGAACTGTGCACTAAACTTTATAGCATGAGCTGGGGCAATACACAGAGTTGGCAAGAATTTGATCGTTTTTGTGAATATAATCCAGTGGAAGTGTCCATGTTGACCTGTTTAGCAGATGTTCGGGAACCTTGCCAGTTGGGCTGTAGAAATCTTACTTACTGTACAAATTTTAACAACAGGTAGGAGTAAACTATTGTACATGGAATGGAAGTATTTTATCATTCTCTTTTTCTTAAATAAGTGAAAAGACCACTTTACTCTGATTTTTACTCTGATGCTAAGTTAAAAGGAGTAGTATTTTTTTTATGATTTCATCTTTAAATGCTATAATCTATCCAGTAAATCACCTCTGGGAAAGGAAGCACCATAACAAAGTTCCTTCTAGACTAGTGATTCTTAAAGCATCTAGAATTCAAAGAACCTTTTCTGCCTCGGTCTACCATTCTTCCCCTCTTCCTTCTATTACACAACCAGTGGAAACAATACATTGCAGAATAAATCACTGTAAACAATTTGGCCATCAAATGCCCTCTTTTGAACAGTTTACTTCAACCAGTGTGGAAGTCCCACTCAGTTCCTTATTTCATACAAAAATATTGTTTTATTTGTATTTTCTTGAGGTATCAAGTATGGTCAGAAAAACTACGGCCCAAAATTGAATGCCTGAACAAACAGTGAAGAAAACAAAAAGCCATCCAGAGGCATAGAGAACACCATATCAGAGAAGGCAGAGAGACAGTTTCTAAGCAAGAGGAGGCTGGTTTTATGAGCTACAGTCTGGAGATCAAGGGGGCAGAGAGGGAAAGAATCATTCAGTTGGGCCAGACAGAAGTTCAAAAGGACATAAATCCTACTCTTCTAAAAGTATTCAGAATATTTTTTTAAGGTATTCAGAATATTATTTCGAGTAAGAAAACTGAGGTATCTTTACAGCTGATGATAGAGTATTAGCCAATAAGGACCTGGTTTAGAGATTGAGTAAATTTGAAACCTATGAAATGTTTGAAGTTAAACTTGGACTTACAGTCTGGCTTCTGGGGATAGTGGAGTAGTTTGTATCAAACTAATACTTCTGCAAGTACCAATTATGAACTCTGTACAAAATATGAAAAAAGTATTGTTTTGGAGGTGGTAGAGAGTGACCAAAAGCAGGAGGGGCTGTATCTCATGAGGCATAGAAACCATGCTGCATGAGGGCCACATTTATCCAGTTTTTCCTTCATGGGCACCCTCAGCCCCCTCACATGGCATAAAGAATTCAAGCAAAAAGCAGCAGTCTTGGGCTGAGGAGCTAGAGATCAGAGTTTAGGGCTGCCAGGGTGGCTAGATATGGGAGTAGAAACCCCCAGAAAGGTGGGAACCACAAAAGGACTTGCGCCCAAATCTGCAAACAAACTCCCTGTAAATCCTTAAATTTAACAAAGTGACAGTATACAAGGTTAACGTAGAAAAGCCAACTGCAATTCTGTATGTTAGCAGCAAACAATGGGAAAATGAAATTTATTTTAAAAATACAAATTTACTGGGGCACCTGGGTGGCTCAGTGGGTTAAAGCCTCTGCCTTCAGCTCAGATCATGATCCCAGGGTCCTGGGATCAAGCCCCGCATCAGGATCTCTGCTTAGCAGGGAGCATGCTTCCTCCTCCTCTCTCTCTCTTTGCCTGCCACTCGGCCTACTTATGATCTCTGTCTGTCAAATAAATAAATAAAATCTTTAAAAAAATTTTTTCTAAAAAAAAATTTACAAAATTTCATCAAAAAACATGAGATACTTAGGGTAAATTTAACAAAAGAGGTGCAAAAACTGTATATCGAGAACCAGAAAACTTCGCAGAGAGAAATCAAAGACAATGAATAAACAGAGAGAGGTGTCCTGTTTATGGATTAGAAGACTCAATATTGTTAAGGTGTTAATTCTCATGAAACTGATCTCTAGATTCAGTGCAATCCCAATCAAAATCCCAGTGGGCCTTTTAAGATTGAAATTTCCAGACTAATTCTGAAATTCAAATGAAACTACAAAGGACCTAAAATAGCTAAAATAATTTTTTTAAAAGATTTTATTTATTCATTTGACAGAGAGAGAGATCACAAGTAGGCAGAGAGGCAGGCAGAGAGAGGGGAGAAAGCAGGCTCCCTGCTGAGCAGAGAGCCCGATGCGGGGCTCGATCCCAGGACACTGAGACCATGACCTGAGCCGAAGGCAGAGGCTTTACCCACTGAGCCACCCAGGCGCCCCACTAAAATATTTTTTTTAAGATTTTACTTATTTATTTATTTGACAGATCACAAGTAGGCAGGCAGAGAGAGAGGGGGAAGCAGGCTCCCTGCTGAGCAGAGAGCCCAATGCAGGGCTCAATCCCAGGACCCTGAGTCCATGACCTGAGCTGAAGGCAGAGGCTTAACCCACTGAGCCACCCAGGTGCCCCAGCTAAAATAATTTTTTTAAAAAATTTAGAGAACTTAGAATACCTGATTTTAAGACTTGTTATAAAGCAACACAAATTAGAGGCACTTGGGGCGTGTCAGTGGGCTAAGCGTCATGATCCCAGGTACTAGGATGGAACCCCACGTCAGGCAACATGCTCATCATGGAGTCTGCTTGATATTCTCTCTCCCTCTCCGCCTCCTACCTGTTCTCTCTCTCAATAAATAAGTCAATAAAATAAGTAAATTAATTAATTAATTAATTTAGGATGGGTCATAGAATAAAACATAAAAGCTGAAAATATAAAGCTTCTAGAAGAAAATATAGGAAAATATCTTGACAAACTTGGTATAGATAAAGATTTTGTAGACAGGAAACAAAATGCGCTAATTATAAAAGAAAACATTAATGAGTTAGGGTTCAACAGTAAACACTTATTCACCAAAAGACACCATTTAAGATTTGAAAAGGCAGGCCACAGTTTGAGAGAAAATATTCAGTGTATCACATGTGCACACTTACAGTCACACATACATTTGACAAAGGGCTTATAACCAAAATATGTAAATAACTCCTATACTCACAATAAAAAAATCAAACAACCCTTGGGGCGCTTGGGTGGCCTAGTTGGTTAAGCATCTGCCTTTGGCTCAGGTCATGATCCCAGAGTCCTGAGATTGAGCCCCACATCGGGCTCTTTGCTGAGCAGGGAGCCTGCTTCTCCCTCTCCCTCTGCCAGCTATTTCCCCTGCTTGTGGTCTCTCTTTCTCTTGTCAAATAAATAAATAAAATTTTTTTTATAGATTTTATTTATTTGAGAGAGAGAGAGAGAGAAATGAGAGAGAGCATGAGAGGAGAGAGGTCAGCAGGAGAAGCAGACTCCCTGCTGAGCAGGAAGCCCAATGCAGGACTCAGTCCTGGGACTCCAGGATCATGACCTGAGCCAAAAGCAGTCACTCAACCAACTGAGCCACCCAGGCGCCCAATAAATAAAATCTTTAAAAAAAAACAAAAACAAAAACAAAAAAACCCACAACGCAATTTTTAAAAAAGGGGCAAAAAAACTTTCAAGGGTCTTTCACCAAAGATGACATCAAAAGAGCCCCCATACATTCAAAGCTGATATCCTTTGATGCGTTATATGTACTTTCTTTAAGAAAATCAGATTTTCCTACTGTATTTTGTATATATGTCAGGATCTTAACTATTACTTCTCTCTAGAAAATAATTTCCTCTTGATTTTTTTCTGGGTGTTTTTCTTTTCAGGCCAACAGAACTTTTCAGGAGTTGTAATGCTCAGTCAGATCAAGGAGCCATGAATGACATGAAGCTGTGGGAGAAAGGAAGCATAAAGATGCCATTTATCAACATACCTGTTCTTGACATTAAGAAGTGCCAGCCAGAAATGTGGAAAGCAGTCGCTTGTTCACTGCAGATTAAACCTTGTCATAGTAAATCCCGGGGAAGTATTATTTGCAAGTAAGTTTCTTCCCCCATAATGACTCTCCAGTCTTGTTTCAGATGATGGTCTGAACCACAGCCTATCTTTAGAGTTTTCTCTCCCACCACTTCCCTTTGCCCATCCTCCCCACATGTCAAATGCTTCCTCACTTTTTCCTTCTCTGCTTGAAATACTCTTCCATCTCCAGTTGCCCACTCTTGTTTCTTAGCCTCTCTCAAATGCCAGTCATTCCCATGGAATCTTCCCAGCTCTCTCCAGCTAATAGTAATTTATCCTTCCTGCAAACTTCTGTAGACCTTCATCTGAACTTCTCTTATGGAATTTAGTTTCAGAAACATTTGTCAAGTGCCTTCAATAATTCTATTTTTATATTTTAATTTGTGTACTTATATTCTGTTAGACTTTGCTTTCCTTTAGTTTATTCTTTATGACTTCTTTTTCTTGTCTCCTCTTTTCTCTTTTTCTCTTCTTCAGGGATTAGCAAAATTCCAACACACAGTAGGTGTTCCATATTGTTTAATGAGTGAGGGAGTTAGTGAATATAGTCATTAGGGCCTATTTCTAGTGAGCATTTTGTGAATGGTTTGCTTAGGAGATCTAGGATAAAATAAAGATGAAAGCTGCTATCCTGGGTGAAAGCAGAAGCATTAGCCATGTAGTAACCTATGCCTGCTGATCTTCAACATCTATTTTTCCAAAAAGCTTTTCTAAAAACCAAGTTACTATCCAGCCCCTAAGCTGTTGATGTGTGTCTTGGTGCCGCTGGGCACTTGATGACTGATTGCAGATCATTTCAACCTTAAACAGGGTCCAGATATATTCTGTGGCATGACTTGGTGATGACTTGAATAAGGGGAAAGATGGGGGGTAACTTGGGTGACAAGAGGCAACCAGTGGGAAATTTATTGACTCTTAGCATAAGAACTTATAGAAAAGGAGTCAAATCCCTTTTAAGAATGAGAAATTTTAAAGTAGTGTACTTTCTAGCTGTTATGAGCCAATCACCTTAACACTGATAACAAAAAGATATTTTAAGGGGTGCCTGGGTGGCTCAGTCGTTAAGTGTCTGCCTTCAGCTCAGGATACGATCCCGGGGTCCTGGGATCGAGCCCCGCATCAGGCTCCCTGCTCAGTGGGAAGCCTGCTTCTCCCTCTCTCACTCCCCCTGCTTGTGTTCCCTCCCTCACTGTGTCTCTCTTTGTCAAATAAATAAAATCTTTAAGAAAAAAAGATATTTTAAAAGAGAAGGGGAGGGAGGGAGGGAGTAAGAAGCAAGTAAATATAATATCCTAAAAGAAAAGATGTATGATTTTGCAAAGAGCAGATCAGACTAGTCTAGTTTAATTTCCTTTCGAAGACTGGGACAAGCCACACTGATGGTAGTAACAGTATGAGCATAAAATTTGAGCAAGGCCTTTGATCTCAGGTAAGAGAAAGGGATGCTCTGCTAGTGTTAATACATTACTTATTACTCTGCAACCTGAGGTAGTCTATGACTCCTGGGGGGTTTTTGCCATTACTCTGACAATTGTAAAATTGTAAAATATTGTTATGAAAACTCACCTTCTGGAAGGCTTCAGAAACAGGACTGATACTGACTAGACAACATGAGGAGGTTCCTTGAACCCTAAATTTGTGTGTATTTTTCTTCTTAAGGTCAGACTGTGTGGAGATTCTGAAGAAATGTGGGGACCAGAACAAATTCCCTGAAGACCACACAGCTGAAAGTATTTGTGAGCTTCTGTCACCTACAGATGACCTAGAGAATTGTATACCTTTGGATACATACCTCAGTAAGTACTTTGTTTTTTAAGATTTCAAGTATTTCTGCCTTCCATCTCTGCCCTTCATGTTTGCTTTGGATGAACATCTGTCTGTTGCGAGTGTGTGGTTTAATGATTCTATCTCAATTGCAGACTCTTATCTTATTTGCTTAGCCTTTTTGGCCCTGGAAAGAATTGTCATCTTAAAACATATAAGCCCAAGTGACTATCTTATCAGTCTGAGGAAATGATGAACTATTGTCAATCAGGAATTGTAAGCAGTGAATCTGGGGCAAGCATCATAGATAATAGCTCCATATCATTGCTGTCCCCTTGCCATGATTTGACCAGGAAGTGGAATTTCCCCCCAGGGAATCTTCAGCTTTTTGTAATTAGAACATTAGTGGACCTGAGACAGGCATTGGTTTAGACAGATCTACCAAATAGGGAGTAAGGAATGACCATCTGAGTTAGTATATGAAAATGGAACTTTTGTCTCTGCCAAAATACTCCTGCCAAGAACTAGGCCAAGAGCTAGAAGAATAAGTTGGTATCTCATTGAGGGATCCTGGAGCTGAGTTTCTCAGCAGGAGGTGACCTTGCGTGGTGGAAACCAGAGGGATAATGAGAAGAACTCATACGCACCATGTATTGCAGTAGCGGTAGTGCAAGTGTCTAGGATGCCGCCAGAGGGCGTTAGTGCCCCAGGCTGGCTGGAAAGGCAGCCCTTGAATTCAGCTCTGGCTTGCTTTGTTCTCCTGTGTTGCATATGACTAAGTTCTACTGCAAATAAATAGAACAATAGGTAAACGTAAAGGGAAGCCCAGAAATAAATAGTCCAGGGCTGTTAGAGTGGTTCCACCGTCCAGAGTCCAGCCTCTTTTTGCTTTCTGCATTCTCCTTAGTGTTCCACTTCCATCATCAAGGTTACTTCAGGTACTTTATTGTCATGACATGGCTCCTGGAAGTCTAGCCACCATATCCTAGTGTAAGGGAAAACCACCCTAACTGTAAGGGAAACTGAGAAAGATGATCATTTTAGCTATGGACCCATTGTCACACTATTATTAGTAAGCAGAAAGAGAAGAGTGGATGCTAGATGTGCAGCTAGTAATATCAGCCACATTTTCTTAAGGCCAACAAACTATGTCCCTCAGCCTTTATGATCCGTATAACAACAACAAAAAAAAGAGCAGTAGACTAGAGTATAGACCTTTATGACTTTGGACAGATCACCTCTTTCTGCCTCAGAAAGGCTAGATGAGATGAACTCTAAGAACTCTTATACCTTTCTTAACCCTACAGTACGAGTCTGGCCTAAAATCAAGTAAGCAAAGCTAATGTATTCACAAGCCTAGACTCTATTAAAGCAGTGAAATATATGCGTAGAAGGAAAAAAGTTAAAAAAAAAAAGTTTCTGTGTGAATTTTAGTACTCTCTTTAAATATCATATATGCTTAATATAAAGTGAGACTCTTCCATGGTCATTATTTTATAAGGTGACAAATATAATCATGGTACGGGATCCATCTTACCATAGTGAATTATTGTCGTTCATAGTAAAATGTGCCAAGTTATTCCTCTTAGGCATAAGCACCTATTTGACTACTCTACCTAATGTATACTTGTAACTTTCCATTCCTTTATACTACTTATTACTTATCATTAGGTGACTTTTTTATTTTTATACACAGAGACACACAGGCACACGCATATCCCCAGTCTGTTTATTGTCTCTTTCCCAAATAGAATATAAATTCTACATTAGGGATTTGTCAGTTTTGTTCACTATTGTATCTCCAGTGCTCAGAACTTTTTCCAGCGTATCATAAGTACCCAGTAAATAAACAGGTGCATAATGTATATATGTTTATACTAAATTCAAAATTATCAGAGAATCTGTGTGTTTTAATAGTTTCTTGAAATCAGGCCTTGCTTTTTGCTCATGAGCTCTCCATTTATTCTAGCCATAATTAATTCAGATAATTTACAGACCTCTGTTACCTTTTTGGGTTGGTTAAACTGATCTGTGTTTGGTTTTTCAGGGCCAAGTACTTTGGGTAACATTGTAGAAGAGGTCACTCATCCCTGTAACCCAAATCCTTGCCCTGCTAATGAGCTCTGTGAGGTTAACCGGAAGGGGTGTCTGTCTGGAGATCCCTGTCTTCCATACTCTTGTGTTCAAGGTAAGAGGTAGATAGTTGTGGTTGTGGAGTAGGTATGGATTTGTGCTGCTGGTGTTTCTGTATAGGGATACTTTGTGGAGTAAGCTCACAATAAATAAATAAATAAATAAATATAAATAAAATCTTTTTTTAAAAAAGATATGTGTAATTTTATGACTAATTTTTAAATTTTATTCATTTTATTTCTAAAAATATTTTATTTTTTAAAGATTTTACTTATTTACTTGACAGAGAGAGAGAGATCATAAGTAGGCAGAGTCAGGCGGGTAGTGGGGAAGCAGACTCCCCACCGAGCAGAGAGCCCAATGCAGGGCTCAATCCCAGGACCCTAAGATCATGACCTGAGCTGAAGGCAGAGGCTTAACCCACTGAGCCACCCAGGCACCCCACTAATTTTTTTTTAATGCAGGAAGCCTCTTGAATAAGAAATGCTTATCCCATTGAATTTTGGTAGTCTTTCTTTGTGCATCCCTTTAGGGTACAGTGGGCAACATTTTGCTTCCTTTTATTTATTTCCCAATTGAAAATGTTTCTTTGTCCTGTTAAAATCACCATTTTAAAATATCTTGAAGTAATAAGGAATAGAAGATTAAATTAAATAAGCATGATGTCTCAAAGGATAATCTATAATATTTGTAAAATACCAGAATATATCAGTCAAGACAAATTTTGTTAAAATTGGAAATGAATGGATTTTCCTTAAGCCCAATCAAGTATTCAGCTTTTCTTGAATTTATGATATCCTTATATTCCATCCGTAAAAGTTTTCCTGACCAGGAAGTTTCTATAGTCCATTTTTAAAATATCTGTGATTTTTTAAAATATCCTTGATAAGCCCAAAGCAATAAAAAAATACATATCTTATAGCATTTTTATACTGAACTATAGCTAACTCTGGGGTATAGGTCCATAATCACCACCATCTTACGGAACATGGCATTTTCCATTTGAGAGGATATGTTTCGGTCAGTGAACCAGACCAATTCTTTGACTTAGTTAAAGTTCTATTACATAATCTTTAGTAGCCACACAATACCTATGAGACCAATGTAAAATATATCTAATGTCATAACACGATATCATGGCACAATACCATCTCTCTCAGCTTGTTTTTGTTTGTACAGGTTGCAAATTAGGAGAAGCCTCTGATTTCATCGTCCGTCAAGGGACACTAATCCAGGTGCCATCATCTGCTGGGGAAGTTGGTTGTTACAAAATTTGCTCATGTGGACAAAGTGGACTCTTGGAAAATTGTATAGAGATGCACTGTATAGATCTTCAGAAGTCATGTATTGTTGGAGGAAAAAGAAAAAGTGAGTCATGAGCGGTACTTTCTTGCTTTTTGTTTTTAATATGAGATTAGTTATCTTAACTTTGTAGGAAGAACATTGGATAGATTCCCACCAAAGAGTAAGGTCTACAAATCAGATCCTCCAGGCCAGTATTTTCCAAACTGTACTCTACAGAACACCAGGACTTCTAAGGAACTCTCTTAGGAGCCTCCTCAAAAAGGGACTAATAGCTAATAACAATTAATACTACTGAACTTTTGGGGCACCTGGGTGGCTCAGTGGGTTAAAGCCTCTGCCTTTGGCTCAGGTCATGATCCCAGGGTCCTGGGATTGAGCCCCGCATCAGGCTCTCTGCTCAGCAGGGAGCCTGCTTCCCTTCCTCTCTCTCTGCCCACCTCTCGGCCTACTTGTGATCTCCGCCTGTCAAATAAATAAATAAAATCTTTTAAAAAAAAATACTACTGAACTTTTAATTGTGTGCCAAGCACTATGCTAAGTCTTGGCCTGTGTTATCTCATGTGACCCTTCCAGTTGTTCTTTGCTTTTGGTGTTTTTGTGAGGAAGATGATGCTCAGACAGGTCACCCAGCTGGTAAGTGGCTAAAGAAGAACTCAGCCCTGGGCCTATATGACTCCAAAGCCCTTGACCTCCACAGGCAAAGACACAGGTGTATTCCTAACCATTCCTTCCTCAACTATGTCTCGTAAAACTATGTTTTACGTGAAATAAAAGTCAGAGTTTGACATTGTGGAAAGTGAACTATTGACTAGGCATTGGGAGTCAGCACATGAACAAGTGCCACCCTTTGATGCCCTCTCTAAAAGTCTGAGGGTCTTGCTTTCTTATTGCTTCCTTAACCATGTTTTGCTTATAGCCCTAACAACCATTCTGTCAATATACAACCTCAAAAATTGTGGGAAAAAAATTCTACTTTTGAGAATGTGCTCCCCCAAGCTGTTCACTCTGCTACTCTCACTCCTACATCACCCCTGCCCATCAGCCAGGGTAGTTCAGCTTTTATATGCCTCTTGGTTTACTCTTCTATGTGAGATCTTATTTGAAAGAAGGGTGCTTTTGGCTAAAAAGAGCCTGCCCATGTCTGCCCTAGAACAAGTCAGGTTTTCATTTTTTAATCCATATTCTACTTAGCCAAAATCTAAGGTAGGTACCTTGTATCACAAGATATCTGAGGATAAACAGATTCATTCCTTCCATAGACTTCCAATGATTAAATGCCTGCTCTTTACAGAAGAACATACTAGCACCTTATGGGGCTGAAACTGGGATGAGGGATTCAGGTCATGTTGTACATGATCAGGTGGGGGAGAATTAGAGCCACAAAAGGAGCAGACCCAGTGCTCTTCAAGGACTTAGTCATTCCCGCCAGGGCATCAGGAGAGTCTTCAATTCAAAGATGGCATCAGGGCTGATTGTGGAGAGATGACTGAAGTTCCAGAAGGAAGAGAGGAGCGTGTCAGGCAAGAGGGGCAGCCAGAAACATTCTTAGAGAACAGGGAGCACTTGGTAAGACTAGTACTTCGGGGGTTTGGAGAGAAATGCTGGGAGATAAGTATGAAAATATAAATATTACAGATTTAGCTTCTCAGTTTGTATATTCAGAAGTCATCTTTCAAGAATTTCTATTTTAAAACTTTTTAAACTATTAAATTGTTAATATATGATTTATTTATAAATGTGTGAAATGGAGCAACATTTTATTTCTCCTTTCCTTAGGTCATGGGACCTCCTTTAACATTGACTGCAATATCTGTTCTTGTTTTGCTGGCAATTTGGTGTGTTCTACCCGCCTGTGCCTCAGTGAACACAGTTCAGAAGATGACCGGCGCACCTTCACAGGTAACCACGGCCACCCAGAAGCAGCCCTTAGCGGCCATCATCCCTTTGTACCCGTTTCCCTTCAAGGCAGCTTCACTACTCTTGCCATAACTGCAGATATACACGGTAAAATAAATACATAATCTGAGAACAAGGTACTTTCCCTCTCTGGATCTGTTTCTTCCTCTGTGAATTGAAGGCATTAAACGAAATGATTTCCTAGGTCCCTTCTAGCACTAATACTCTGAAATTCCATGGGTTAAAAAGAACAGGGCCAGTGACTGGGACGGTTTTGGTAAAATGAAACTTTGCTACCTACTAAAATCCACCCCTACCATTATGTTAGAAAATGTATTTTCTAAGTTAGTCTGTGTTGTAATGTTTTTCTCATCACCTTTTCCCTGTCCTGCCTTAGCTTACTAGTTCATTCAGTGGAGACCCCTATAATAAAGCTATAGGTAGGAAAAGTAAAGAATGCTTCTTCCAATCTAGTGTATAAAATCTAGAAATTAGAGGTTTAAAATCTGGCTTGGGGGATTTCTGGAATGTCAAAGGGTAATACCAAAACCAAGATAAAGACAAAGGTGGTAAACTCGTCATGTTCCACTCTTCATCTCCTTAGAGAAGGGGAAGAACAAGAACTTGGGAAATTATTGTAATTTTGAGACTTAGGCATTTTTATGAACACTTTTGGGTTGTGTTTGGACTGAGACAATATCTGAGTCCAAAAAATGAGGTACACTTTGTGGCCAATAAAATCTCTTTAGAGTCTGTTAGCTAAACAGTCATTACTTTAATTTATCCCAGGACATGAGGGGCTACACACCACAGGGAAGAAGAGTCCTGCTAGTTGTAAAGTTCATCTTCCAAATACATTTGGATATAAGTAAGTTAATAAGTAAATTAAATAAATAAATAAGTAGTTTTCCATAAAAATCTTTAATTAATTCTTCATCCCCAGTGGTTTTATAGTTTCTCTAAGCAGAATGAATTGCCCTCATCAAAACAAGCAAATAAAGGATAATAATAAGGATAACAACAACAAGAATGACAATGAAACATCAAGATTGGTACTCAGGTTAGGTAGAGGGTGGGGTGGGGTTAGTCCTGCCTTTACTTCCCTAGCAGCCTGCTGTGTACTTCTTATTTCTGATATCCTTTTTATTTTAATGGGCTGGAGGTAGACCAGTAAATCCCTAATCAGTTCTCTTCCCGTCCCTTTCCATGTGCCATACCAACTCCCTGGAAAGAAGAATCAACTTGCTGCTGCAGCTGCATCAAATGGGGTAAATTTAGGGGGCTACCTGGCTCGTCTTTACCCAGAACCAAGGGTATTTCAGATCTGGAGCAAAGCAGATCCCAGTAGATAGCAAGAGACCCTGCTGTTGCTGTCAACAGCTGTAGCTGCTTCTCAAGAAAAGAGCATCGCATCTCACTGGCCTGTTTGCTTACTGGAGCATAAGCCAGCAGAATAAAGCATAGCAATGTCAAGAAAGTAGTGTTCCTGATTGATGCTCATAAACACTCCTAAGTCTCAAAATTACAGAAATTTCCCAAGTTACTTTCTTGTTCTTTTGGTATTACCCTTTAACATTCCAGAAATCGCCCAAGCCTGACTTCAGACATCTAAATTCTAGATTATTCACTAGATTGGGAGGAGTATTCTTTACTTTTCCTGCCTATAGCTTTGTTTACATGGGTCTCTACCTCTGGGGTCAAGGTCTGGAAGCCCTCAATTAGCTGGCAATAAATGGAACAAAGGAAAGCCATTATGCAGACAAATGGCTTTTCAGAGCCTTGCGGTCTTTAAAAGCACTCTCAGAGATTGGAGGGATGCCTTTTCCTGAACTTAATTCACAATGCTGTTTTAACTTGAGAGTTCCATGTTAATTAGGAAATATGACAGGCAGGAGAACGTATAAGTAGCCAGCATTGAATCTGTGTCCTCTTCCACAGGTCTGCCCTGTAACTGTGCAGATCAGTTCGTCCCTGTGTGTGGGCAGAATGGCCGCACTTACCCCAGTGCCTGCATTGCTCGCTGTGTGGGCCTCCAAGACCATCAGTTTGAGTTTGGATCATGCATATCAAAGGATCCATGTACTCCAAATCCCTGCCCAAAAAACCAAAGGTAAATTAAATGACTCCTTATCTTTTTTCTTTTTTCTTTTTTTTTTTAAGTTTTTATTTTAATCACCTGGTGCTGATCACCTATTTCACCAGTCTCCCCACGCACCTTTCCGCTGGTAACCATCACTTTCTTTATAGTTGAGAGTCTGTTTGTTGTTTTGTCTTGCTCTCTTTTTTGACCCATGTATGTTTTGTTTCTTAAATTCCACATCTGAATGAAATATATTTGTCTTTCTCTGACTTTTTTCACTTAGAATCACACTTTCTAGCTCCACCTATGTCATTGGAAATTGAAACATTTTATTCTTTTGTATGGCTTAATACTCCATTGGGTATATATGTATGCCACATCCTGGGGAGTAACTCACGCGGGGAGTGACTCCAATATGGAGGACTTGGGGGCCAGGGCTCTGGGGACAGAAGCCCAAAGACACAGCCTGGGTTTATTGTTAGGGCCTTAAGGGCATAGCAGGCCTGATCTGCCAGCACAGAAGTGGGCTCCCAGGGAGCCGAATAGAGAGCAGGATCGGCAGGTGTTCAAGGATATTCTGGCCATGCGGTCACCTGGCATTTAGCGCGCTTTCTTGCAGGGTTCGGGCGTCGACCACTCAGGACCACGGGCCGGTTCAGGCGGCTCCCCTGAAGCACACGCAGCTGGAAGCTAGTTCGCCGGGGGATTCTGGCCAATTCTTACGAGTTTTCTGCCCAAATTGACATCGATTTGGGCAGAAAACTTGTGAGAATGGGCCAGGATTGGGCGGCGACCCATGCCGCTCACACGCCCGGTGTCTGCAGGACTATCTAGCTAGGTGCATGTTGTGACCATTGGGGACCGTGGGCCAGGCACACGACGCTCCCCAGCGGGCCCCCGCTGAGGCGAGCATCCTGGGGGCAGAGTTGAGGGAGGGGGTGAGGCTGAGGGTCAGGCTCCCGGTTTGTGGCCCTGTTGGGGGGGCACCAAAGGTGGGGGTGGCCTCAGGGGGGCATGAGGGTTTCTCCCACTCTGAGGGTTTTGCGCAGCTCCAAATGACACAGTATCCTCCTGGGGCGGGGGGCAGGAGAAGTCCTGGGGTGTGGCTTGGAGATCCCCAATATGGAGGGCTTGGGGGCCAGGCCCCAGGGAACGGAAGCCTAACAACCCAACCTAGGGATAGGGTTCGGGCCTAGGGGCATGGCAGGCCTGATCTGCTGGTGCTGCAGTGGGCTCCCAGGGGTCTGAGTAGAGGGCGGGGTTGGCAGGCGTTCAAGGTGATTTGGACCACATGCATACCTGACGTGTAGCGCGCTTTCTTTTTGGGCTGTGACCACTCGGGACCATGGGCCAGGTCTAGGCGGCTCCCCTGAAGGCCCACCCTGCTGGAAGCAAGTTTGGTGGGGGTTTCTGACCAATTCTCAGGACCTTTCTGCCCAAATCGACATCGATTTGGGCAGAAAGGTCCTGAGAATTGGCCGGCGTTGGGCCCCGATTCGGGCAGCTCACCCACCAGGTGTCTGGAGTGCTTTCTTGTTAGGTAGGTGTTGCAACTGTCAGGGACCACAGGCCGGACCCACGCAGCTCTCCTGTGGGCCCCTGCTGAGGCAAACTGCCTAGGGCCAGAGTTGAGGGAGGGGGTCAGGCTGAGCGTCAGGCTGCGGGTTTGTGGCCCTGGGGGGTGGGGCGCTGAAGGTGAGGGTGGCCTCAGGGAGGCATGCGGGTTTCTCCCACTCTGAAGGTTTTGCACAGCTCCAAATGGCATGGTTTCCTCCTAGGGGACAGGTGGAGTTCTGGCGTGTGGCTCAGGGGTCCCTAATCTGGAGGGCCTCTTGGGACAGAAGCCTGTGAACCCAACCTAGAGTTAGTGTTAGGGCCTAGGGGCATGGCAGGCCTGATCTGCTGGAGCTGAGGTGGGACCCCTGGGGGTCTGAGTTGAGGACAGAGGTCAGGCAGTGGGTCAGGCTCCAGGTTGGTGGCCAGGGGGTTGCCAGATTTGGGGATGGCCTCAGGGAGTCATGCAGGTTTCTCCCAGTCAGAGGGTTTGGAGCAGGACCAAATGGCACAGTTTCCATCTGGGTGGCAGGCAGACTTCTGGGGTGTGACTCCGGGGTCCCCAATCTGGAGGGCTTGGGGGACGGGCCACGGGGGACAGAAGCCTGAAAACTGACCTAGAGATCGGGTTAGGGCCTTAGGGCATGGCAGGCCCCATCAGCCAGTGCTGCGGCAGGGCTCCCCAGGGGCCGAGAACAGGGTGGGGTTGGCAGGTGTTCTGAGGAAATTCGGGCCACACGTGCACCTGGTGTTTAATGTGCTTTCTCACAGGGTTTGGGCAGTGACCACTTGGGACCGTGGGCCCTTTCCGGGAAGCTCCTCTGAAGGCCCATGCCACCAGAATCGAGTTCACTGGGGAATTCCAACCAATTCTCAACGAGCTTTCTGCCCAAATCGACATCGATTTGGGCAGAAAGCTCGTTGAGAATTGGCCAGCATTGGGCGGCGATCCGGGCCACTCATGCACTTGGTTTCTGGAGCGCTTTCTCTCTAGGTGTGTGTGGTGACCATCAGGGACTGCGGGCTGGGCCCATGAGGCTCCCCAGTGGGCACTCACTGAGGCGAGCTCTCTGGGGGCAGAGTTGAGGGTGGGGGTCCTGCAGCCCATGAGACCTCCAGGTTTGTGGCCACTGGGGGAGGGGGGGAGGTGGGCGCCGAAGGTGGGGGTGGCCTCAGGGGCACATGCAGTTTTCTCCCATGAGGAGGGTTCTGTGTGGCTCCAAACAGCGCGGTTTCTTCCTAGGGGGCAGGCAGAGTCCTGGGGTGTGCCTCAGGGATCCCTGATCCGGAGGGCTTGGGAGCCAGGCCCTGGGAGCTGGAAGCCTGACAGCCCAACCTAGGGTTAGGGTTAGGGCCTAGGGGCATGGCAGGCCCGATTTGCCGGCACTCAGGCGGGATCCCCAGGAGGCTGAGTTGAGGGCGGGGGTCCAGCAGCATGTCAGCCTCTGGGTTTGTGGATAGGGCGGATGGTGGGGGTGTAGCGCCAAAGATGGGGGTGGCCTCATGGGGGCATGCACCTTTCTCCCGCTCTGAGGGTTCTGCAGAGCTCCAAATGGCAGGGTTTCCTCCTGGGGGGCCAGTGGTATCCTGGGGTGTGGCTCAGGGGTCCCCAATGGAGGGCTTGGGGGCGAGGCCTTTTGGGACGGAACCCTAAAAACCCAAACTGGGGTCAGAGTTAGGGCCTACGGACATGGCAGTCCCTGTCTCCCAGTGCTGAGGCAGGCTCCTTGCATGGCTGAGTTGAGGGCGGTGGTCTGGCGGTATGTCAGGCTCCATGTTTGTGTCCAGGGACCCGCTGAAGTTGGAGGTGGCCTCAGGGGGGCATGCAGGTTTCTCACACTCTGATGGTTCTTTGCATCTCCAAATGAAATGTTTTCCTCATGGGTGGCAGGTGCAGTCGTGGGGTGTGGTTCATCGGTCCCCAATCTGGAGGGTTTATGGGCTAGGCCTATGGGGACAGAAGCCTAGAAACCCAACCTAGGGTTAGGGTTAGGGCCTAGGAGCAGGGCAGGGCTATCTGCTGGCACTGAGGTGGGCTCCCCACATACGTAAGTTGAGGACCCAATTTAGGTGGCGAGTCAGCCTCTTCTTTTCTGGGCACTTTCCATAGTTCGGCTATTTAGGACTTTGCTGCTATAAACACTGGGGTGCAGGTATCCCTTCAGATCACTACATTTAAATCTTTAGGGTGAATACCCAGTTGTGTGATTGCTAAATCGTAGAATTGTTCTATTTTTAACTTTTTGAGGAATTTCCATGCTGTTTTCCACAGTGGCTGCACCAATTTCCATTCCCACCAACAGTCCAAGAGTGTTCCTTTTTCTCCACATCCTCACCAACAACCAGTTGTTGATTTTAGCCATTCTGGAAGGTGTGAGATGATATCTCATTTTAATTTTGATTTGCATTTCCTGGTGATAAGTGATGAGCATCTTTTCACGTGTGTATTGACCATCCATATGGAAAACATTTCATATGTCTTCTTTGGAGAAATGTCTGTTCATTTCTTCTATTTTTTAACTGGATTCTTTTTTGGGTGTTGAGTTTTTAAGTTCTTTATGTGTTTTGGATACTAACCCTTATCAGATATGTCATTTCCAAATACCTTCTCCCATTTTGTAAGTTGCCTTTTAGTTTTGTTGATTATTTCCTTGGCTATGCAAATCCTTTTTATTTTGATGTAGTCCAAATAATTTGGTTTTGCTTTTATTTCCTTTGCTGCAGGGGACCCATCTAGAAAAATATTCCTACAGCCAATGTCAGAAAAATTACTGCCTGTGTTCTCTCTAGGATTTTTATGGTTTCAGGTCTGACATTTAGGTCTTTAATCCATTTTTAATTTGTTTTTGTGTATGGTTTAAAAAACTGGTCCAGTTTCTTTCTATTGCATGTTGCTGTCCAATTTTCTCAACACCATTTGTTGAAGGGACTGTCTTTTTCCGATTGGATATTCTTTCCTTTGTTGTCAAAGATTAATTGACCATATAACTGTGGGTTTACTTCTAGATTTTCTATTCATTGATCTATGTGTCTATTTTTGTGCCAGTACTGCATTGTTTTGATTATACATCCTTGTAATATAACTTGAAGTCTAGAATTATGATGCCTCCAGCTCTGCTTTGCTTTTTCCAGATTGTCTTGGCTATTCAGGGTCTTTTGTGTTTCCATAAGCATTTTGGGATTATTCTAGTTCTGTGAAAAATGCTATTGGTATCTTGATAGGGATTACATTAAATGTGTAGATTGCTTTGGTTAACATAGACATTTTAACAGTATTTGTTCTTCCAGTCCATGAGTGGGGAATGTCTTTCCATTTCTTTGTGTCATCTTCCGTTTCTTTCTTTTATAGTTTTCAGAGTATAGGTCTTTTACCTCTTTGGTTTGGTTTATTCCTAGACATCTTATGATTTTTGGTGTAATTGTAAATGAGATTATTTTCTTAATTTCTCTTCCTGCTACTTCATTATTGGTGTGTAGAAATGCAACAGATTTCTGTAAATTGATTTTGTGTATCAGTTCTAGCAGTTTGTTGGCAGAGTCTTTCTGGTCTTTTTTTTTTCTCATCTTTTATGTATAGCATAGAAGCATGTCATCTGCAAATAGTGAAAGTTTTCTTCTTCCTTACTGATATGGATGCCTTTTATTTCCTTCTGTTGTCTGATTGTTGTGTCTAGGACTCCCAGTACTATGTTGAATAAAAGTGATGAGAATGGTCATCCTTCTCTTGTTCCTGACCTTAGGGGGAAAGCTCTCAGTTTTCCCCTTTTGAGGATGATGTTAGCTGTGGGTTTTCATGTATGGCCATTACTATATTGAGGTATGTTCCCTCTAAAATTTGTTGAGGGGTTTTTCTCATGAATTGATGTTGTACTTTGTCAAATGCTGTTTCTGTGTCTATTGAAATGAACATACGGTTTTTATCATTTCTCTTAGTGATGTGATGTATCGTGTTGATTGATTTACGAATATTGAACCAGCCTTGCAACCCAGGAGTAAATCCCACTTAATCATGGTGTGTGATTTTTTAAATGTATTGTTGGATTAGGTTGCTAGTATTTTGTTGAGGGGTTTTGCATCTATGTTCATCACAGACATTGGCCTGTAGTTCTCTTTTTGTGATATCTTTATCTGGTTTTGGTATCTGGGTAGTGCTGGCCTCATAGAATGAATTTGGAAGTTTTCCTTCCTTCTCTATTTTTTGGTATAGTTTGTGAAGAGTAAGTATAAACTCCTTTTTAAATGTTTGGTAGAATTTGCCTGTGAAGCCATCTGGTCCTGGACTGTTGTTTTTTGGGAGTTTTTAAGTTACTGATTCAGTTTCTTTGCCAGTAATCAGTCTGTTCAAATTTTCTATTTCTTCCTATTTCAGTTTTGGTAGGTATATGTTTCTAGGAATTTATCCATTTCTTCTGGGTTGTCCAGTTTGTTGATACCATTTTTCATAATATTCTCATAATGGTTTGTATTACTGTGATGTTTATTATTACTTCTTCTCTCTCACTTGGGATTTTATTTATTTGGGTCCTTTCCTCTTTCCTTTTTATTTTTTTTTTTTTCTTGATAAGTCTAGCTAGAGGTTTTTCAATTTTACTGATTTTTTTTTTTTTTAACTAGCTCCTGTTTTCATTGAACTGTTGTGTTGGTTTCTGGTTTTTTGTTTATTTTAGTTTCTATGTAACTTATTTCTGCTCTAATCCATATTATTTCCTTCCTTCTGCTGGTTTGAGGTTTTAATCGTTCTTTTCCTTGCTCCTTTAGGTGTAAGGTTAAGTTATTTATTTGAAATTTCTCCTGCTTCTTAAGGTAGGCTTGTATTGCTATAAATTTTCCTCTTAGAACCACTTCTACTGTGTCCCAAAGGTTTTGGACCACTGTGTTTTCATTTTCATTTGTTTCCATGTACTTTTTTTATTTCTGCTTTTATTTCCTGATTAACCCATTCATTTTTAGTAGCATATAACTTAACCTCCGTGCATTTGTGGTCTATCCAGATTTTTTCTGGTCATTAACTTCTAGTTTCATAGCATTGGGTGAGAAAAGACATATGGTATGAGTTCAGTCTTTTTAAATTTGTTGAGGCTTGTTTTGTGGCCTGATATGTGATCTATTCTGGAGAGTGTTCCATCTGCCCTTGAAAAGAATGTATTGTGCTGTTTTATGATGGAATGTTCTCAATATATTTGTTAAATTCATCTGGTCCAGTGTGTCATCAAAGCTATTGTTTCTTTGTTGATCTTCTGTTTAGAGGATCTGTTGATGTCAGTGGGGTGTTAAAATCCCTTACTTTGTGTTATTATCAATTAGTCCCTTTATGTTTGTTACTATTATATGTATTTGGGTGCTCCCAGGTTGGGGGCATAAATATTTACAATTGTTTTATCTTCTTGTTGGATTGTTCCCTTTTATTATTAAATAGTGTCCTTCATAGTCTCTTGTTACATCTTTATTTTAAAGTCTGTTTTATCCAATATAAGTATTGACCTTTCTTTTGTCTTTCTGTCTTTCTTTTGGCATCTATTTGCATAATAAATGTTTCTCCATCCCCTCACTTTCAATCTGCAGGTGTCTTTAGATCTAAAACAAGTCTCTTACAGGCAGTATATAGATGAGTTGTTTTCTTATCAATTCTGTCAGCCTATTCTTTTGATTGGAGCATTTAGCTCATTTTTATGCAAAGTAATTATTGATTGCTGTGTACTTATTGCCATTTTATTACTTGTTTTGTGGTGCTTTCTGAAGATTTCCCTGATCCTTTCTTGTCTTTCTCTCTTCAGTGGTTAGCTGGTTTTCTTTAATGATGTATTTGGATTTCTTTCTCTTTATTCTTTGCAATTTTTTTTGTATTTTATTTATTTATTGGACAGAGAGAGAGAGAGATCACAAGTAGGCAGAGAGGCAGGCAGAGAGAGAGAGGAAGGGAAGCAGGCTCCCTGCTGAGCAGAGAGCCCAATGCGGGTCTCGATCCCAGGACCCTGAGATCATGATCCGAGCCGAAGGCAGAGACTTAAGCCACTGAGCCACCCAGGCGCCCCTATTCTTTGCATATTTATTAGTAGTTTTTGAATTGTGATTACTATTAGGTTTGTATATAACATCATCTCCATATAACAGTCTATATTAAGTTGACGGTCATTTAAGTTTGAACTCATTCTTTATTCTTCTCCTTCCCACATTTTAGGTATATGGTGTCATATATTACATCATTTTATTTTGTGAGTTCTTTGATTTTTTTTACAGAAATACTCATTTTTTATATTATGTATTTCCTACCTTCATACTACAATTTTTGGTCTTTACACTCAAAGAATACTCTTTAATATTTCTTAGAGGGCTGGTTTAGTGGTCATGAACTCTTTTAATTCTTGTTTGTCTGGGAAGCTCTGTCTCTCCTGTTCTGAATGGTAGTCTTGCTGGATAGAGTATTCTTGACTGCAGGTTTTTCCCATTCAGCACTTTGAATATATCATGCCACTCCTTTCTGGCTTGGAAAGTTTCTAGTGAAAAATCCACTGATAACCCTATGAGGTTTCTTTTGTATGTAACTCTCTTCTTTTGTCTTGTACCTTTTAATATTTTCTTCTTTATCACTGTGTTTTGCCATTTTAATTACAGTGTGTCTTGGTGTGAATCTGCCTTTATTGATTTTGTAGGGGGTTCTCTGTGCCTCCTGGATCTGGTTATCTGTCTCCTCCCCCAGATTGGAGAAGTTTTCAGCTGTTATTTCTTCAAATAGATTCCCTGACCCCTTTTTCTCTCTTCTTCTAGGACTCCCGTAGCATGAACATTATTATGTTTGATGGAGTCACTGAGTTCCCTAAGTCTTTTCTCATTTTGCCTAATTCTCTTTTCTCTTTTTTGTTCAGGATTATTACTTTCCATTAATCTGTCTTCTAGGTCATTAATGCATTCCTCTGCCTCTTTCAGCCTGTTGTTTTTTCCATCAGGTGGGTTTTTCAATTCATTTATTGAGCCTTTATCTCTGTGTTATTCCTTACTCTGTGTAAAGTGTCTCACTGATGTCCTCCACTCTTTTGTCAAGTTCAGTGAGTATCCATATGATCATCGCTTTAAATTCTCCATTGGCATGTTACAACATCAGTTGTTATATCTATTTCGCTTAGATCTCTGGTCATGGCCTTGTCCTGTTCTTTCATTTGGGACAAATTTCTCTGTCTTCTCATTTTGACTAAGTCTCTATGTGTTAAGAAAGTCAACCACATCCCCTGTTCTTGAGGGTAATGGCTTTATGAAGAAGTTCTGTAGTGCCCTGTAGTGTCTCCTGTTCCTCAGGGCCTGGGGCTTCTGGGAGTGTCTCCAGTGTGTGCTGTGTGTACTCTCCTATTGTGTCCTGGCTGCTTTATCCTTCAGGCCAGTCGTCAGCAGAGGATCTCTGCTTGTTGTGGACAGTGCTTGGTCCTGACCTGAATGTGGTGCTTTTTACCTAGATGTACTCTGGTCTGTTTGTGAAATGAGACCTATCACCACTGCTGCTAGAACCTAGGCTCTCCAAAATCCCACATGGGGAGATGTAGTGTTACTGGGGTTTGGGCTAGTCTTCTGGAGAAAGGGGCCTGCCACACTGGGACTCAAGCAGCTGTGCCCAGAAGGGGCAGTTCTACCAGAACATGATGGTGTGGGGCTTGGTTTAAGCAAGTAAAGTAGTGAGTGTTGGTGCTGCACTGTTTCCCAAAGGTGGCCCTGTGGTTTTGCTGAGAAGCAGGGGAGGGAAATGACACCTTCCAGTTCCTTTTTGCCCTGGAGGGGTCTCTCGGTCAATGCCATCTCTCTGGGACACATTCTGAGATGAATGAATAACCGCCCTACTGTGCGCCCCGGGTACTCTTCAGATTGCCATTTCCACACTGTATGTCTGCAAACTGTTTGCCCTGCCTTCTTTTCAAAACCAGCCCCAATGTCCTCTGAGCTCTCCCAGAGTCAAGCACACTGACCTTTAAAACTCCAGGCTTTAAGCCCCACTGGTTCCAAGAACTCATGAAAATCAGGCCCTCTCACTTTCCAAGCCAATTGCTATGGGGATTTGTTATCCCCATGCACTCCCCTGTATGCAGGTTTGTCTCTCACCTTCCTTTGCAACTGTGGCTGCCTCCCACAGGGGCTACAATCCATTTCTCTCCCAAGCCATGTCTCTGCACTTCCTGCCTTCTTCTCTACTTTTAGTTTTAGAGTTTGTTCTGCTAGTCTTCAGATCAATTTCCAGAGTATTTAGAATGGTCTAATAATTATCTAGTGGGGGGGGGGGTTTGAGGTGAGCCTAGGGTCCTCCTACTCTACCACCATCTTCCCCAATGGCTCCTCATCTTTTTCAACTGAAGACCAGCACTTACCAAGCATCTATTGTATACCAGACACTGAAATACAAAAATGAATTAAGACCTCTGTCCTGAAGAATACAGTCTACAGGTAAAGAGCCATGTAACGTTCCTTGATGACACACTATGATTAAGGGCCCAGAAGTGTAGCTGATGCAGCCTGGGGGAAGCCTGGGAAAGCCTCTAGAGGATGTGATACTCAGCTAAGAAGATGAGAAGGAGATCGCCAGCAAGGTTGACAGTAGAGGGTGGTGATGGTGAAGGCAGGGAGAACAACAGGAGCAAAGATCTTGGCACTAGAAATGAGAAAATAGTGTGATGTCTCTTGGGAGCTACAGCAATTCTATAAGACTTAAACAAAAAGTGCAAAAGTACAGAATGGTAGCAGACAAGATGAGAGAAATGGATGTGTTCTCTTTATTAGCTATTTATGCCTGATAGTAATAGAAATTTTCTTCTACTTATCTACCTCCATATTAGGGATTGGACATGAGAAATCTCTGGAAATGCAACTTCAGTTTTGTGCAAAGTTTTTTGTTTAGGGGCTTCTTCCTCTGCAGTTTCCTCATGAGCTCAGGGTACAGTGGACCTAGCCTTAATGATGGGTTTCTGTATATGGTGGCCAGAGAGCAGGAGTCCTGCTGACTGTCTTAGGTTTAGGCTTCTAGAACAGGAGTTTTCCCTAGCTGCCTTAGAGACCTGAATAGGACATATCCTTTCCTAGTGAAGAATGTTGTGGAGAATAAGCAGTTGCATCTCCATCCTTAAAACCTGTTGCAGTAGGGAGTGAGGGAAAGATTCTCACACATACTAAGAGAAATGACAAAGAAAATTGGTCACCCATCTGGCAAAGTTTATACATGAAAACTAAGCCCCAAAAGTTCCTATAGAAGGAAGACAGGATGCTGGGCATAAGAAATAAGCTGATAGGATGATATAGTTGTGTTGGGAGGTGACTTAAAGGTTGTTTTGTTATTTGTTCATTTGTTTTCTCTGTTAGCTAACCCTTCTGAATAAGGTTGTTTTGCTCTTACAATAAAACAATAAAATCCCAAAGTGGGAAGGTCATGCTGGGTATAGTACAAAACCAATATAAAAAGAAAAGATTGGGGCGCCTGGGTGGCTCAGTGGGTTAAATAAGCCTCTGCCTTCAGCTCAGGTCATGATCCCAGGGTCTCAGGATCGAGTCCCACATTGGGCTCCCAGCTCTATGGGGAGTCTGCTTCTCCCTCTGACCTTCTCCCCTCTCGTGCAAATTTTCTGCATCATAACAAATGATAAACTGGAAAGAATATCACAGAGAAAGGGCTGATGTCCTTAGAGTATAAAGAATCCCTACAAATCAACAGGAAAAAATCAACAACCTAATATCCTCTGGCCAAACAGAGAAGGTATAGGGAGCTATGAGTCTGCAGGAGCTGGGAGTCACTAGATGGAGGGATTTTAGGTTTCTGAGTCATTTTGTGGAAATCCACTTGCTGAACACACAAATGGATTGTATTTGAACTTCTGTTATATTAAAGTACTGATACTTTGGGGGTTGTAGTCACTAGAGAGAATTACTCTATAAAAGCCTTATTTCAAATGTTTAATAACTATTTGTTTTTCTATGTTTATATTTTTGGTTCATTTTTCTATTGGGTTTTTTTTTAATTTTTGCCCATTTTTATATTAGGTTGTCAATGAAGGTTGCTCTTGAGAAGCTTTCATAGGCCACGTTTAAAAGTGACATTTACCTCTACTTCTAGCCACACTCTCCTGTTAGAACTCAATCATTTGGCCACAACTTTTGCCAGGGAGTCTTGGATATATAATCTAGATATGTGCCCAGGAAGAAAATTAAATGAACTTGATGAACATCCAGCCAAATGTACCACCATGCTTTACCTTTCTCATTTTAAGAGAAATGTAAATTCAATTAAAACTACAACTATACACCATTTTCCATCTATCAGATTGGCAAAGGTAAAAAGTTTGTAACATAATGTAAGGAAACGGGCACTCTCCTACAAGAAGGGGGTTGAAGGACGGATTGGTGCATCCCCTATGGAGGGCAATTTGTCCAAGCCTATCAAAATTTTAAATGCACATACTCTTGACTCAGCATATATAAATATTTATACTTACATAAAAGATCTTGGGGAAGACTAAACAAAAAATTGACAATAGCAGCTGTTTCTGGGAAGTTAGGGGGGCAGGTGGGATGGAAGAGTAAGAGGCAGACTTATTTTGCACCATATATAATTTTCTATCTTTCCAGTTTCACCATGGGCTTGTGTTATCTGTTCAAAAGATAATTGCTTAAAAAATACAAAGTTGTGTTCATTCATCAAATATCTACTGATGTACCAGCCATCTTTCTAAACACCAGGACACAACGATAAGCAAGACAGAGTCCCTGCCCTGATCATGTTTAATTTACTCCCTGGATTCTCAAATTTCCAATTGATCTTATTTCTCTATACTCAACTTCATAAAGTTTTTCCTTCCACAATTACCAGATGCCTCCTGATATTCTTGGTTCTCATCCCTTCCATGTTAATAGATAATGAAGTTCTAAATATTCTTCCCCATTATTTTTTTCAAATGTCTTACATTTCCAAAAAACCATAACTACGTGCATTCTAATTTTAAATCCCATCAGAAAAGGCGGCCATATGAAGTAGTAGTGATGGAGCTGGTGGTCATTTCAGAGCAGGAGACTTATCCATAAAGAGATTAGAGGTCATTTCCTTTGAAATCAAAATAATGCTAGCTGCTATATTGTTCTCCTTTTATTGTACAGACTAACATTTGTGTATCCTGTTATTTCAAGGCCCAGTGAAACCTCAACATTTTAATAGGTCTCCTTATAGAAAGTTATAAATGCCAATGTAGAAATGAAAGAGCAGAAAAGTCTAACGAAGAGCTATCATCCCCAGCCCCTCCAAGGAAGTTTAGGAAGTAAGAATGAGGCAAGGTGGGACGCCTGGGTGGCTCAGTTGGTTGGGCGGCTGCCTTCGGCTCTGGTCATGATCCCAGGGTACTGGGATTGAGTTCCGCATCGGACTCCTTGCTCAGCAGGGAGCCTGCTTCTCCCTCTGCCTCTGCCTGCCACTCTGTCTGCCTGTGCTCACTCTCTCTGACAAATAAATAAATAAAATCTTAAAAAAAAAAAAATCAAAGAATGAGGCAAGGTCCTGACATTACTAGGAAGACCCAGCTTTGTGGGATGGCATTGTCTCCGTGATTCACAACCAGCCAGTGGCAGGTCCTCAGCCTGTAAGCACAGAAGGCTGCGTTTTTCAGCTCATACTGTGAAGCCTTCTCTTAAGACAGACTCAGTAATACCCAAGCTGGAAATTAAACCCCAGGAAATGCTTAATTTATTATTGACTAAAAGGCCTCTAGTGTCAGACCCCAACCCACCTGATGAGCCCTCATATCCTGCCACTTCTGTCCCTGTGAACTTGGCTCCTGCCGTCAGGGTCACCTCCCCTTTCCCCTAGCACTGTAGTCACACCACACCTTTGTTCCTGCTGCTTCCTCAGCCCGGCAGGCCAGTGCAGTCCTCCTTATCCCCCAGGTGACAACCAGGACACCACCTATTTCTGCTGCTTTCTCCAGGCTCCTGAATCAGAATGACTCATTCCCATGGGCATTTTGTGTAGAACCTACTCACTCACTTCATATGCATGCTTGACTCTCCTACTCTACATAAGCTCTTGGGGATAGGGACTCTTTCAGACTTCCCTCTTGCTTTTTCCTCAACCTCTTGCCCCTTGTCAGTGCCTTAGTGGCCCCATCATTGCCCACCCCCACTTGCAGCACTGGCTGATGGTGCCACATTTGTGTTTTTCAGATGCATACCCAGACCACAAGTCTGCCTGACAACTTTTGATAAATTTGGATGTAGCCAATATGAGTGTTTGCCAAGACAGCTCACATGTGACCAGGTTCGCGATCCTGTTTGTGACACAAACCACATGGAACATGGCAATCTCTGCACTTTGTACCAGAGGGGGCAAAGCCTCTTATACAAAGGCCCTTGCCAGGTACAGTTGTTTGGCTGACAAATCTAAGCATAAAATCAGTTGATGATCTTATGTAAGATCACAGTAAGACCACTTGGGGGTCTTCTATGAATCCTCTCAAATCTAGAGAATTAAAATGAGCCATCCCAAGCCTGGCTTTTTCTTCCTAACTCTGGAGGGCTGTCCTATTCCTGTTGGTACCTTTGGGCATCTAGTGGACAAGCAAGAACAGAGTGGCCTCATGCCACCCACCATTAGGGAAATAATGTAGTTACACACCCTGGGGTGCGTCAGTACCATTTTCACTTCCCCTTCTGTGGCCCTCATTAGCAAATGGTCCAGGAAGAATGCAAGTTAAAACCACCAAGAAAAGAGTGCTTTCCCACTCTTTCCACTGAAGTCCCACTCGTAGAAGAGTGAGTGAAAATTTCTTGAAGACTTGATGTCTTTTTACATCAGTTTATCTTGCAGCCTTTTGCATTTCGTGTCCAGAAAATACCTCCAAGAACAATCGCACACACACTACTGCAGGGCCCCCACTCACAGCCAACTAAACCTGACATGATTGCTTCTCATTTCCTGGTCTTCACTGGCAGGAGAATGCCTTCAGCATGTCTCCCTAGGTCTGTTTTCCCTCAGAACTTGTGTTCCAAGTGCACTGATACCATCTACTCTGAATTCCCAGTCTTCTCTTCCTATTTGTTCCCTCCTACTGGCTATAAGTTTTATCTTACTTAGCCTAACCTACCTGATGGGTCCAGAGTCTGCACCCCACTGAGCTCTCCACTCTTCCCTCTACCTATCCCTACCCAGCATGAAATGATAAGGCTTCTGAATTTGCATGGAGATTGATCTTGTTTTCATCAAACAGGTAGGTACTTTGGGAATGATAGAAGTGTGGGGTGGGGGAAGCAGTATCTCATATCAGTTCACATGGAATGAGCACCCAAGTCCCAGAGAGGCTCAGCAAAGTAATCATTTCAGTTCATCTTGGGATAGCCCTATTGACTCCACCCCCAACCCAAAGTTTAGCTGACCTTAGGAGCTTAATTAAGAGAGTCCAGGAATTTATACCTGTATCTTTTTTCCTTTCTGTTTTGTGCTCTTGGTTAGGAAAAGTGTACTACAGAGGTTTATATGCTAAATGTGCCTTGTTTGTCATCAGCCCTTCTGCAGAGCCACGGAGCCCATCTGTGGGCAAAATGGGGAGACCTACAGTAGCGTGTGTGCTGCTTACTCAGATCGCGTAGCTGTTGATTACTATGGGCCCTGCCAGGCGGTTGGGGTCCTCTCAGAGTACAGTTCTGTCGCTGAGTGTGCTGCGGTCAAGTGTCCTTCGCTCTCTGCAACTGAATGCAAACCCATCATCCCACCAGGTAGGCTGGCAGTATTTGGGGTGGGATTGGACAGACTTACCCACCTCCAGGGAGTGAGTCACTCAGAAAGAGAGTTGACTCATTTACTTAAATTTTTCAAAAAGTCTTGATCTGGGGCTCCTAGGTGGCTCCGTCAGGTAAGCATCCAAGTCTTGATTATGGCTCAGGTCATGATCTTGGGGTTGTGAGATCAAACCCTGCCTCAGGCTCCAGTGCTCGGTGCAGAGTCTACTTGAGATGCTCTTTCTCCTTCTCTGTCTGCCCTTCCCCTGCTCATGATCTCTCTTTCTCTCTTTCTAAATAAATAAAATCTTAAGAAAAAAAAAGTTTTGGCTCTACCTGATGCTGATTAGATGCATTACTCTGGGTCCCCCTTAAAAAACTCTAGATTACTTTAGACATCATCTTGTCCATTGGATTTAAAACAATATAGCAGGGGCGCCAAGCTGCTCAGTCAAAAGAGCATGCAACTCTTGGTCTCAGATTTGTGAGTCTGAGCCCCACATTGGGTGTAGAGATTACTTAAAAATAAATCCACTTAGGGGCGCCTGGGTGGCTCGGTGGGTTAAAGCCTCTGCCTTTGGCTCAGGTCATGGTCCCGGGGTCCTGGGATCGAGCCTCGCATGGGGCTCTCTGCTTGGTGGGGAGCCTGCTTCCTCCTCTCTCTCTGCCTGCCTTTCTGCCTACTTGTGATCTCTCTCTGTCAAATAAATAAATAAAAATCTTTAAAAGAAAATAAATAAATCCACTTAAATAAATAAATAAAACAATATGGCAAACGTTTTCAGGCAAAATCCCACCAAACACCAATATATAAATAGATAAAGTGACATTTCATTACTAAAATTATGGTTAGTAGCTCAAATGTGTAAAGTTTACTCATCATAAAGTTAATAAACAAAGAACTAGTAGTTAATGAATAAAGACTAAGTAATCAATGAGTGAATAATTGAAGTACTTTTGAGGAACACAAACATTTGCAATTCAGAGAAATGTAAGATAGTGGTCTTAGATTGGCCTTAGCATCTAGTTGCCTATAATCAAGAAAGTCTTGTTTCATACAGAGTGTTATAAGAGTAACGGGTTTTTTTTTTCAGGTTTTTTTTTTTTAAGAAGATTTTACTTATTTATTTGACAGAGAGAGAGTACAAACAGGGGGAGTGGCCGGGAGGGGGAGAAGCAGACTCCCACTGAGCAGGGAGCCCAATGTAGGGCTTGATCCCAGGACCCTGGGATCATGACCTGAGCCAAAGGCAGACAGTTAACCACCTGAGCCACCCAGGTGCCCCAGTAGTAAGTTTTCTTAAACTACTTACCATAGGGTGCTGTACTTTTCAGTTAAACAGAGGTAACAGACAAGACTTTATCCAGTGTCTGCACAGAACAGGTTAATCTGGAGTCTCACAAGTTCATTCCTCCATCCCTGGATTCATCAAGTGTTTCTTGAGCTTCTATTATTTGCCAGAGACTCTTCTAGACACTGGGGCATAGCAGTGAGCAAAAAAAAAAAAGCCTCTTTCTTCCTGAAGACCATGTTCTCATATTTTGTCATCATTTTTAACAGCTTAAATATAATTTTTAAGATTAAATTTGAATCAAACACTCATGGGATCCCTAAAACGTCTGCTCCCTTGTTTTGCAGACAGGAAATCAAAGGCACAGGAAAGCACTTCCCTGGGATCACAGTGAGTTCTGAGGCAGGGCAGGGTCCAGGCCCCACACCTCATGAAAGGCGAGCTCTCTCTCCTGCCTTATACCATCACGGGTTGCCCTGAGAAGTGGTAAAGGATGAAAGCAAGGGTGGTGGAAGGATTTGGGTAAATGTATAGATAATAAGATCCCAGTTGGTGAGGGAACATATCTAAAAGTACATCAGGGAGGATAACTACAACTCTCCTAGCACAAAATGAAGGGTTGGGTATTTCACTGACTATTTTGAATTCTAATTTTCTAATTCTGAACACGCATAAAATGGTTTCTGTTATGCAGGTGCTTGTTGTCCATTATGTGCTGGAATGTTAAGAGTTTTATTTGACAAAGAAAAACTGGATACTATTGCGAAGGTAAATCGCTTTATGTGCCACATACAGTTGAAACCTTATTGATAAATTTCTCAGTAATCCACAGAATAGAATGTGTTGTCCCATTTATAGAGGAAGAAAGTAATTCACAGAAAAGCAGCTTGCCCGACGCTGTATAGCTCATAACTAGTAGAACTCAGGGTGTCCTGTGCTCCTTTCCCCTGCACTCTGGCTGTTTGGTGACCTTGCTCTGCGCAGCAAGCCTGACCTGCCTTACAAGAGGCCCCTGGCTTGCATAGTATGTTGAGTTAGGGCTGGAGGCAGACCAAGCAGCCAGAGACTGGTAGATGCCTGGATGGTTTCAAGGCTGCCTGCCCTCATAGTCTCCATTCCTCCCCCGGTGGCAGTTCCAGAGCCCGCCACCTTCCCGTGCCTGCTTTGCCCCTTTCCCTTCAATGTGCCATCACTTCTGCTCCACTTCTGAGGACACAGAGTTCCAGAAATGTAGCAGCCAACACTACCGCTACCTAGAAAATTATCCTGTTTGAATTCAAATAACTGTATATTTATAGGAAGACTTTCATCATTTTCCTGTGGCTCCCAACTCAGAACAGTGCCTTCAAAGGGAGTGGGGGCTTCGGGTGAAAGTGTTTATCTTAAGCTACAAAGCTCCAGAGTCAGACAAAAGCCCTCTGGAATGGACTCTGTAGATTTCGAATTTAGCCAGCAGGGGCTTTTGGGGCCCCATACTTGGGAGTTCCAATAGGCAAGGTAGCAAGGCAGCCTCGGCAGTAATAAGGAATTCCTCTTTTATGCAGGTAGTAGAATTTTTTTTCTCTTCCCAGGTAACAAACAAAAAGCCAATAACAGTTCTGGAAATACTTCAGAAAATCCGCATGCACGTGTCTGTTCCGCAGTGCGACGTATTTGGATACTTCAGCATTGAATCCGAAATAGTGATCCTGATCATTCCTGTGGATCATTATCCAAAAGCTTTGCAGGTGGGGTTCAGCACACCTTGTGCAGCCTTCTTGTTTAGAGGATTTAGGAGGGGGAGGAAGTGGAGGATTTGGAAAGTTAGGTAGGGCAGGAGCAGAAAAAGCAAGGCAGTCGGGAAGGTGTCCCAGGTGACTGCAGCCGGGCTTACCTCTGACAGCAGAATGTGAAGGAGTGGGAGAACCGAGATGAGGGGTCGCTCCAAGTACGCACTCATGGAGGGCATCTACTTATGTATGGATGAGGCAGCTGAGGCCCAGAGAGGGAAGCGGCTGGTACAGGTCGTGCAGTGACACAGCCGTAAAAGACACCGGCCGCATGGGGGCTGTGCTCCCACTTGGGAGGAGAAGCCCACCGGGCCTGGTCTTATGGACTCCATTTTTCTTCCTCATACTCTAGAGGTGATCCTCACTGCTGTGGGCCCAAGTGTCAGCATCAGAACAGTGGGGGCTCCAGTGAGGGGAGTGAATACAAGCGGTTTGTAAACGGCCAGTCAGGAGTAAAGCCCCATTGCTGTCCTCTGGGATGGGTAAGGAAGCACTGAAAGTCCATTGCCTGGGACTGTGTCTTACTGTGGGAAGGTAATGTCTGAACGTGGCTGAGTGGTAAGGGCAGTGGCATTTTGCATCATTTCTTTTCTGATTTAATTTCCCTCGGTGCTATTACTATTGGTATAATTAAGACTATATTAAAATGTTACTTTGGCTCAGAAAAGGAAAGAGAAAGCATATTCTCTGCTGGGATATATGTGCATCGTGTCTGACTTGACCTTTTCACAGGTTCTGTGGTTGTAGATTTTAAAATCTGATTCTCCTTTCCCAGATTGAGGCCTGCAATAAAGAAGCAGAGAAGATCGAATCCCTCATCAACTCCGACAGCCCCACTCTGGCGTCCCATGTCCCTCTGTCTGCCCTCATCATTTCCCAGGTACAGGTCTCAAGCAGTGTGCCATCGGCCGGTATCGAGGCCAGAGCCCCCTGGCCCTCCTGCCTCGTCCTCCTCAGCCTGAGCCCTGCTTTGCACATGGTCTGGACACGTAACTGACCGCCCGTGAAAAGTGCAAAATGTTCCTCCATCGAGTTTTTCTACCTTATGAGAGACATGCAGGACTCCTGGTTTGTAGTTGAATAGTGGCCAAGGAAAAGCACTTGTCACCTCTGTTCACCACACAGTATTTTTTTTTAATCTGCCAATATTAGGGGTTTTGTTTTATTCTTACAAATGTCAAAATATGTTCTTCCAAATACTAATGAAAAGAGGATGTCTTCTTTTGGTGGATCACTGCCTTACACTTTATACTTTGCTCATTAGATGGGTCATCCCACGCTGTAAAACAAATTAGGAACCATTGGTTAAGTGAGATGATAACTTTTTAGAAAGATAACTCACTTTACTATAAGCTTCACACCCAGAAACTTCATTTCGGAGTTCCTTTAAATACTAAGGTGCCCCTAGTGTGTGTGTGTTTACAGATAATTACCTACTCTATCTAGAAGCTAGGGGTCACTGTGAAGAGCCATTTTAGAGTGTGAAATAAAGATAATGCATCTTTGGAATTATCATATAAATCATCAGGCAAATTTAATTTGCAGAAATTTAATTCAGGAACCCATCTATTATGTTCAGCAAAGCCAGCTAAGGAAGTGGCATTTATGAGATACATTGTACACAATAGGCTGAGTGATTACTAATGTGTGTATGACTTTTGTGAAAGGGAGAAATTATACCACATCAAAGCATATTGCATTATGCCTTTTTATATTAACTGATATATATTGTTCGGTATTCATCCAAGTTAAACTTAAGAGTTTTTAAAGATCAATCTTTAAACCAATTGCTGCTACTTATATACTTGCCAAAAAGTGAAATAATTAGTAGTTCGTGTAAATAATACATGATATTTCTATTTTATTATGAAGAAGGTAAATAGCCATATTTGTAAAATGACAATCATGTGTGTTAACCCAGTACTTTCCGTTCATGAAGACACATTGCTTTTTGTGATATTCACAGTGTGGGTAAGTGTTCTGTCTGACTTTCTTTTTTGATATAGAATTATAAAGACTTGTGGTTTATATATTTAAAAATGTCAATCTAAGTATTAAAGTGTTTGCATGTTGTCTAAGCAATTGAATACTTTGAATGTGTTTCACAGTTTGAAATAAGCTATTCAATGTAATGCTTCCTGTTGGTATGCACCTAAACTTAGATGTTACATGAAGTATTTTTTTCAGTATTATACGTACCCTTTGAAATATGTAGGGATATGTTCATTATACCAAAATATGTTTAAAAGTGGGCACTTAAAGCTTTCAGAATATTTCAGTGCTGATGTAGCATGTTTGTTGCAATTGCTTTTTCTATATAAATGTCTTCAATGCAATATACTGGAAAGCTTTTCTATTTTAATAAAAATAATTTTATATGATTATGTGTACTTCCAAGCGGTGTGGACATTTAAAATGAAACCACTGACCACTCTTGGGTAAGCTATGTCCTTTGCTCTGGAAAAAGAAATTGTGGGAGTTTTATTATTCCAAGCCAAGGGCCCTGGGAAAGCAGGGCAGCTGGAATGGAGCTGGTCAGACCAGATGGAGGCTTGAGCAGAGGGCATACGGTGGCAGGAAGTCAAGTACAAAGACCCCAGCTTTAGGCCCTCCAAGACCCCAGAACAGACAAGACAGTCCTACTCCCCACTGCCTTGGGCCCAGTGTTGCAGTTCCAGGGCACACCCTGAGGCAGAGAGGACTCTGGGCTGTGGAGACAGAGGGCCTGTTGATTAGAACCTGAGAGGATCTGTCAATCAGCTGAGGCTAAGGCCCCAAACCTCCATGGCTGACAACAAAAGAGACTCACACTTTACTTCCATCCGGTGTTTACTGTGTGTCAGCTGCATTCCTGCTTTATACCGTCTTCACTCAAGGACCCCTTCCAGTGTCCTCACAGAGTGGGAGGAAAGAGGCTGGAGCTCTGAGGGAGCCACTCAGAACTTGCTCTTGGGCTGCTGGTCCTCACATGGTCGACAGCGCAGGTGCTGTTAAGGCCCAGACTGACGACGGATGCCTGCCCAGTTCCTGGAGAGGCCACCAAGGTCATCACTTCTGCCACCACAGATTCACATCCAGCTATGACGGATTCCTGTGCAGGAACTAGGAGACCCATTGGTGTTTTACCTGGAGGCATGGCTGGCTGACTTGATCTCCAGCCCAGACCACGTCATAATTCTGAAAATGGAGTGGCTGAGTCAGGTCCTGCCAACAGTGGACGTACTTTACTCTGGAGACTGAGCTGGAATCACCATCTTTGGTCAGCCCTGTGTACAAAATTAGGTGGAGAGCATACCCCTGAGCCCAGCATGGTGGCACCAGGAACATGGTGCCCGAGATATGTGTGTGCACAGAGGAAAGAGCACGTGAGGACAAAGGAAGATGGGAGCCATCTGCAAGCTAAGGAAAAAGGCCTCAGAAAAAAACCAACCCTGCTGACACCTTGATCTTGGACTTCTAGCCTTCAGATCTTTAAGAAATATCTGTTGTTAAAACCAAAAAACAAAACAATAACAACAAAAGAAGGAGGGGAAGAGACAGAATGAGAGCTGTTCCTTAGGCCTCTGCTTAAAAGTGACTCTGTTATTTCTGCTTACGTCTTAGGGGCCCAAGCAAGCCACATGGCCACTCCTGAGTTCAAAAGGTAGGGAGGTATAATCTTCAGGGGTGGGTGTTGTGTGTTGCAGGGGGGCAGCAAGGATGGAGCTGGGGGAAGGACCATGAGTATTTGGAACAATAATAAAGGCCACTATGGAAGTCGTTTGTCATCAGGATAGCCAGGACTGACTAAAATGTTTTATTAGAAAGTAAGTGGAAATTTCATGTTTTGAGAAGGAATAAGAGAAATGAGAGAGGTGCTTGGATTTGGGGGAAGGAGAATATTAAGAAAGAGAAAGATCTACAAGTCATTCCTGCTCTCATGACACAATCATGAGAACCCTGAAAACAGGGGCAAAATAAGGCCAAGTCAGGTACGTTTGGGAAGATAATGCTCCTCACTTGCACGCTACTGTGGCGAACACGCCCTGCCTGCCACGTAGGTGATTGTCGGTGGCTCTCCAGCACCAATGCAGGACGGAGGCCCTGCCACTTTGCTCCCCAACATGCTGCCTAAGGCCCAGTGCGTTGGGCTGGTAGAGGCCTTGAATCAGGATTATGTGGGAAACAACTGGGGCTGTGGGGGGAGAGAGAGGAGGTTCCTGCACCCCAATAATTTTAGCAGGGAGGACCTGGAAGTTCAGGAAGAAGTGGTTCTGCAGGAAGACAGTTTAGAAGGTGAGATAACCACATGAAAAGTAGTTTCCAGAGAGATCCAGAGGCTCCTCTGGCCATAGGTAATGAAAACAAGATACTAGAAAAACAAATGAAATCATTCCCTGTCCAGTGTATGGTAAGTTATTGGACAAGAATGAACCCTGAGAGAGTCATAGGTCCAGCCTGGGTCACATGCCCACCTCTGTGGCAGAGAAGGAAAGGCAGGGAGCTCCAGTCCCACCTCAACCTGATGGAGTGGATTTCTCTCAGGGAATAACCCCTTTCCTAGAAGAGGCCTTCTGCCAGATGTGTCCTCTGGGGAGTGTGCATTTCTCTAATAGGCCATTAGCCCCCAAACCAGTTCAGCCTGGGAGCACACAGCAATGCCTCACCCTCGGGCTGAGCACACAACTGGGAGTTTTACACCTGTCAGCCCCGGGAGCCCACTAACGACCATAAGGGTACTCTGAAGGCTGGCCTACTGAGAAAGGGAATTATCCAAAGTGACTAATAATCATATATTTGCTATACCAAGAGCAAAACTGGGAACAAAAAGGACAATCTGTGATGAGTGCAGGAAATTTAAATCCATTAGTGCAAAAAGGAACAGGCCAACTCAAGGAAGAGTCTCCTTGCTTCCTAGAAGCCTCGATTCAGAAACAGCTTTATCAGGGGGCTTCCGGGACTCCAGGACAGAGAACCCGGGCTTAAGGCCTGTCACTGGATGAAACTGAACAGTTGAGCTCTCCAAAGTCACCATTTTCCTATAGCACAGGGACAGCACAGGTATGTCCCTCATGCCACCACCTCCTCATTTTGTGTCCGTGGCAAAGATCACAGCTCTATCATGGTTTCCTGGTGGTTGTCTCAGCTCCAAGCTAAGCTTTGAGCACAGTGTTCTGAGCAAGAAGAAAGATAAGAGCCACAAGGGCCTTCTCCTTTTGCTGCCAGTGCCTCTTCTGAGTATGAAAACTATTTCTCAGAAATCCCTCAGCAGTTGTCCCTTGAGCCTCCTGGGCCCAGATCAGACGGTATTCTGGGCGCAAGACGACTGGCCCGGGAAAGTGGCATAGCTCTAGTCGGCTAGCCGGGGGCTGTACCCTCCACTGCCCAAGCCGAGCCAAAGTCCAGGAAGGCAAGCAGGAAGGCAAAGGCCACCAACAGCCTTTGCCTCAAGATAAAACCAGTTTTTTGACAGGCTCAGCTTCTTAGGGCGTAAACATGAAAACACTTCTACTTTTCTAGGACCTGCCCTCAGCTGTTCTAGGTGAACCCCTGTCTGCAGCTGGGTAGCAGAGCCCCATACTGATATTCTCTGCCTCCATATCATATTACCTCCAGCTACCCAAACAGCCTCATTGCATTTCTCGGGCCTCTGACCAGGTTAATTTAAAACTTCAGTCCCACATGCAACACCTCCTCCAGCCTCAGCTCACTTCTCAGTGAGTTGGTGAGCTTGGCATGGTGTCCCTATCGGCATTGGTGACAGTCCCTAGGACATCTTAAGTACAAACTTTGTGACATTTGTTTCTGGTAAGGTTTGTCCTCTAAGATCTCCGGAGTGGCACGGCCATTAGTTACGGCTTGCCTGTATGAGACAGGAGCAGGAAATCTAACTGCGGTCTGTACAGGTGTAGTTTGTATACTGTCCAGTGTGCCTTGGAAGGAGTTAGGAGGAGGAGAGACAGGGGAAGCCAGAAGGCTTCTTAGAGAAGGTTTGATTTAAGCAGGGCCTGAGAGAAACAGGAAGGCTTTGCCAGAGGCCTTCAGGAGATGTATTCTTGGTAGAAGGTACAGTTGGAGCAAAGGCACAGAAGCAGGAGAGCCTGCGTGGGTCCCAGTGACAGACGAGCGGAGCTGACAAGTTAGGAAGGGGAGGTGTTGGGCAGATCAGATGTGCTGGCCTCAAATGTCAGGCCAGAATGGCATCCAGAGCGTCTGCCCTGGCCCTCTCGGTTCTTCTGACTGACCTGGTATGCATCAGACTTCAGTGTCATGAGAGATCTTTGATTTGCGATCATCCCCTGATCTCATTCTCAGGCTGCGCTTCCTCTCCTCCGTCCTGTGAGCATCCTGGACTCCACTGAGCAGACGATAACTGAGCTAGTCCAGGTGCCAGGCTTTGCCTGGGGCTGGCCTCCGTTCTCCGGGTTTACCCTCAGCCTGTTTCAGCTCCACTGCGAGAAGAAAGTTAAGCCTGCCAGCAATGCTGGTGGCCTTGACACAAAATCCATAGAAGACATTTTATTTTCCTTCGTTTGGTCTAATGGTTTTCCCGAAGCCTTGGGCTGGTGGAAGTCAGACCCCCACACCCCACAGAGGCTGCTCTATTTCTCAAAGGGACAGGAAGCCCTGCTCCAGGGTACTCCTCTCCCCTTGCCTCCTAGCTGTGGAAGAGGCCTGAGATGTGAGCCCTGCCAGCTGAGAGGAATGGATAGCAGAGGCCTAATTCCTAAGGAAATTCCTTTTCCCAGTCCAGCAAGCTTGGGGCTAGAGGGTAGATTTCCACTTTGTACATAGAGGGAAACAGGCCCAGAGAACAGAAGTACTATCCCAGAGTCGCACAGCAAGTCAGGGCAAAGACAAGGCCCGGGGCCAGGTCTTTCCCTGGCACAAGGAAATGGGCTGGATTTGTGCTTCTGGGAGATGGAGCCAGCCATGTGGGAGAGTTCCATGAGGGTGGACACCAGGGGGTGGCTAGAGTGAACTAGGTTTAATGTCAGGTCAGATTGACAGGGCAGGAACACTAGGCAGGGTCTGATAGACAAGTCCAAGGAGAAACAGGAATCATGAGAGTACAGGATACAGCTCTCCAGCACTCTTATTGATGGTTTACACAGTGTTTTTCATCTTGTTCTCTCACTGGCCCACAACAAAATGATGCACAGAGACAGTACATGCAAAGTCTAAGGTCGAGTTAGATTCTCAGGAACTTAGGCTCCTGGGAGGAAAGGGTAGGGGAGGAAGCCTTCATATGGGGAAGCATGCTAACACCCTGCTCCCAACTCCAAACACTTCAGTTTTTCCAAAATGAAGTCCGCTGTACTGTTTTCTCATTATAAAAAATAACACGTGCATTTCCCCCAAATACTTGGAAATATAAACAAAGAAAAAATTTACCCACAATGCACTTTCCTCTCCCTTCTTCTACGAGTGAGTGCAAAATCCTTCTAGAGCCTTCTCTGTAGGAAGCTCTCTGATTGGGTCAGGATCCCTCCTCCATCCACCTGGGGGCAGAGGTGGTTACCTCCCAGCCCTGTGAAGGAAAGTTCAGGAACCTGGTTTCAGATTTGGGATGTCTCTACTGTCCCCTCTGGCTTGGCACATTCCTGCAGATGAAAACTCCAGCTTGGCCAGAACCAGGTGACATGCTACCCTCTTCCCGAGTACCACCTCACCTGTCGTCCCCCTACCGACCCAGCACTGAACTCCGCTGAAGATGTGAGTAGTTGCTTCCCTGTTGGTCCCCTCAGGGCAGGAAAACAGGTGGCCCTCCCAGTTGGGATCTTCTGAGGAAGGCTTGATAAGGGAACTATCCACAAAGGTGTGAGCAGAGTGTAAGAAACTGCATGGGGTTGTGGGTGACAGCTCTAACAGGGTGCTCCTAGGGCCCCTAAGCCTACAGCGGGGAGGTGGTCCCCAGAACACAGAAGGGCCCCCTGGGCCCACCCTTTGTTCCCATCGCTGAACCCAGTCACAAGCCTGAGGACAAGGGAGCCTGCTGCTGTGACAATGCAGGTCAGCCTCCTGGAGGGAGATCGGAGCCAGGTCAATTTAGGGAAGGAAGTGGAGCAAAAAGAAGGCAGAGGGGGAGCACATGTCGTCTGCCCAACCATTCCAGCATGGCACCCAAGATGGCGAAGGCCTCTTGGCTTCACCCTCCGGAGGCGACCCCCGCCTGGCATGCTCCTTCCTGTCTGACCCCCCTCCCCTCCTGGGTCCTCTCCTGGCCCTTCACACCACCGTTTTCCAGCGTCTGTCTCCACCCTTCCTGGCGGAGACCCTTCCGGGCCCTCTGCATCCTCTTCACTGGCACACCCTCAGGCAGTGGCCCTTGAGGCGGACGCTCTGGGGCCCCCTCACCTGCCCGGCAGCAGGCACCCCTCAGAAGAGTGAGTCTGCATTTTGTTGCTAAAACAGCCAGGGCTGTTCTGGTGAGGAAGGGAGGTAGTCCCCAAAATAAAGTGCATGTGGTCCTGTGTGTACAGACAGAAGCCTATACCTGAGTGCTTTCAAAATACGGTGCTCCAGGTGCTATCCCAGCATGCCACCTGGTGGAGCCTAACTGGTTACTGATGCTTTGTAATAAAGCTTTGATTATTTATTTGATTATTTATTTATTTATTTATTTGAGAGAGAGTAAGAGAGCACCTGTGGGGGTAGGGACAGAGAGATGGACAGAGAGAGAAAGAGAACCTCCAGCAGACCAGCATGGGGCTTGATCTCACGACCCTGAGATCATGACATCAGCCAAAATCAAGAGTCAGATGCTGAACCAAATGAGCCACCCAGGTGCCCCCCCCCCTGATTTTTTAAAAATATTTCTTGGACCTGGCTGTCATTTTTTAAATTTTATATTAATATAATGGGTTTCCTTAGGTTTTTCCAGAGAGAAGCTTACAGCTTCTTCTCTCTCCCTTCTGATATTTATACTTCTTACATCTTTCTGTTGCTCTAGTATTGGCTAGAACTCCCAGAACAAAGTGGAGTAACAGTGGTGAGAGCTGGAAACCTTGTTATGTTCTTGACTTTTAATGGTAATGTCCAACCTTTCACTGTTAAGCATGGGGGCTTCCCTTTATATTGCTGAAGGAAAATTTAAGAGTTTTTTTTTTTCCTTTTTAACTCAGTAATGGATATTGAATTGTAGCAAAGATATATTTAGCATCTGTTTATGTTTTTCTTTGACTTATGAATATAAATCATGAATAATTTCTTAATATGAAACCATCCTTATACCGTTGAAATAAATGTTATTTGGTCATAATGTATTATTCAGGTAATACAGTACTAGATTCAATTTGCTGACTCTAGCATTTATATTCATAAATGATGTACTATGGTTTTTTGTATTTGCTATATTTTTCAGTATTTGGAATCAAGATCATTATAGCTCCATTAAATGAACGGGGCGGGGGTGGTTCTATGCCTTAGAACATAAAAAAGATAATAAGAATCACCTGTCTCTCAAAGGTTTGACAGAACTTGGCTGCAAACCTATTCTGGGTCCATCTGTATTTGGATAAGCAGTAATATTTTCCCTTTTTACAAATAACTATATTGGTTCTTTTAGATTTTTTTTCTCTTTTGAATAAACCTTAGTAATTTGTATTTTCCTAGAAAATTGCCCAATCCAGAAAAAACTACTAATGGATAGTTGACAATATTATTTTCTGAACACTCCTGAAAAGAGATTTTATCTTCTTTTTTTAAATCACTAATGTAGTACTTTTGAGTTTTCTCTCTATCTTTAGACTTTTTTATTGGTTTGTTTTTATAGAGTTTTATCTATTTGATATGCTTTCTATCTCTAGGACGTATTTTTCAATTCTGCTCTTTTTCTGTTTTCTAATGCATAATTTTCTGTTTTTAACTATATTAATTTCCATATTCAGTTAATTTTTAAGCAATTTATTGTGGAAGATTTCAACCTTATACTTTGAAAAGAAAATTCATACACTCACTATTGAGATTCTTCAATGAACACTTTGCTATATTTGCTTTATCACTATTTATTCATCCATCCATCTTATTTTTTTTTAACGTGTTTCAAAGTAAGTTGCAATCATCAATACGTTTTGCCTCCAAATACTTTAGCATTCATTCATTAGCTATAGTTCAATATTTTTTATGGTTCTTCTCTCTTTTTTTTTTTTTTGTAATTTGTCTTGCTCCTTTCATCCAACACTTAGTTTATTTTTTTCCTTTAAAATAAGTAGTATAATAATATTTAAGATTTATTGAACATCAGTCATGTTTCAGGCCCTTTTAAGGGCATTTTTTAATCAAAGATCAAGGGACAGCCTTCTCTCTCCAGGCCCCAGATTAGGTAATAGACTGTTTCTTTAGCTTAGTAAATGCATGGTTCAGAATTCTGAGAGACATGTGGAAGTCAGCTTGGGTTGCTGTAACAAACTACCACGAGGTGGGTGGCTAATCAACAACAGAAACCTATTTCTCATGGTTCTGGATGCTGGAAGTCTAAGATCAGGAAGCTAGCTGGCGGGTCAGGTTCTGGCAAGGGCACTCTTCTGGGTTGCAGTCTGACTTCTAGTTGTGTGCTCACATGGCAGAAGGGGAGAGAGAACTCTCTCAGGTCTCTTATAAGGGCTAGTCCCATTCATGAGGGCTCCATCCTCATGACCTAATCACTGCCCAAAGGGTCACCTCCAAATACCATCACCCTGGGGATTAGGTTTCAACATACAAATTTTAGAGGGACACAAGCATTCAATCTATAACAATACAGATATTAGTAAGAAGGGATTTTCCTTAAAGTCCCTCTATTTCAAATAAAAGGATTAAGTATTAAGTCACTATACATTTTTCTCGGCCCTTTGATGGTGAAGTTTCTCTCCTTACTGGTCTTCAGGTGAGTTCCCTGTCTTAGGAAGGGAGGACAATAAGAGGCTCATCTACGGTTTAACTCTATGGACATGATGTGGTGACTAGCTCTCTCCTTTCTATCTTCTGACCTTCCTCTTGCTTAGCCAAGACTGACAGTGATGTCATCTAGCTATAGCTTTTCTTTCTCATTTGGAGCACTGAGAGATAAACTATGGTCTATGTTATCAGGAATACTGTGCAAATAAGCAAAATGTAAAATCTAAGAAAACACTCCAAGCTCAGTTATATCTTACCTCTGTTATCTCATGGGAACACCCCAGCTTGAGTGTTGGGTATCACACTCCTCTCCTGACAATTTCTGCTGGAATAATGGTCATGAGACAAGTGGCCAAGAATGACCAAATGACCAAAAAGTTCCTTGGACCACTTTCTCAGTATTGTCCACGTATTCCTTTCACACAGGCATAGTTCTAAGTGCTTTAAAGGAATTATCTCATGCAATTCTCACAAGCTCTCTATGAAGCAAATACAGTTGACCTTGAACAACAAAGGTTTGAACTGAGTGGGTTCACTTACACATGGATTTTTTTTTAATACATAGGGTACAGTACTATAAATGTATTTTCTCTTCTTCATGACTTTCTAAATAACATTTTCTTTTCTCTGGCTTACTTTATTATAAGAATACACTATATACTATATGACATATAGAATTGTGTTAATCAATTATTTATGTTATTGGTAAGCCTTCTGGTTAATGGTAGGCTTTTATTAGTTAAGTTTTTGAAGAGTCAAAAGTTATACACAGATTTTCTACTGTGTGGGGGTGGTCAGGTCCCCTAACCACCATATTGTTGAAAGATAAACTGCTATATATATATATATATATATATATATATATATATATATATTTCATTTTTTTATTTCATTTTTTTAATTTCTTTTCAGTGTTCCAGAATTCATTGTTTATGCACCACACCCAGTGCTCCATGCAATATACGCCCTCCACAATACCCACCACCTGGCTCACCCAACCTCCCATCCCCATCCCCTCCAAAACCCTCAGTTAGTTCCTCAGAGTCCACAGTCTCTCATGGTTTGTCTCCCCCTCCAATTTCCCCCAACTCCCTTCTCCTCTCCATCTTCCCATGTCCTCCGTGTTATTCCTTATGCTCCACAAATAAGTGAAACCATATGATAATTGACTCTCTCTGCTTGACTTATTTCACTCAGCATAATCTCTTCCAGCCCCATTCATGTTGATACAAAAGTTGGGTATTCATCCTTTCTGATGGAGGCATAGTACTCCATAGTATATATGGACCACATCTTCTTTATCCATTTGTCCATTGAAGGGCATCTTGGTTCTTTCCACAGTTTGGCGACTGTGGTCATTGCTGCTATGAATTGGGGTACAGATGGCCCTTCTTTTCACTACATCTGTATCTTTGGGGTAAATACCCAGTAGTGCAGTTGCAGGATCATAGGAAAGCTCTATTTTTAATTTCTTAAGGAGTCTCCACACTGTTTTCCAAAGTGGCTGCACCAACTTGCATTCCCAACACAATGTAAGAGGGTTCCCCTTTCTCCACATCCTCTCCAAAACAAGTTGTTTACTGTCTTGTTAATTTTGGCCATTCTAACTGGTGTAAGGTTGTATCTCAATGTGGTTTTTTTTTTTTTAAGATTTTATTTATTTATTTGACAGACACAGATCACAAGTAGGCAGAGAGGCAGGCAGAGAGAGAGGGGGAAGTAGGCTACCTGTTGAGCAGAGAGCCCGAGGCGGGGCTTGATCCCAGGACCCTGGGATCATGACCTGAGCCGAAGGCAGAGGCTTTTACCCACTGAGCCACCCAGGCGCCCCTCAATGCGGTTTTGATTTTAATTTCCCTAATGGCTAGTGATGATAAACATTTTTTCATGTGTCTGTTAGCCATTTGTATGTCTTCTTGGACAAGTGTCTGTTCATGTCTTCTGCCCATTTTTTGACATGATTATCTGTTTCATATGTGTTGAGTTTGAGGAGTTCTTTATAGATCTTGGATATCAGCCCTTTGTCTGTACTGTCATTTGCAAATATCTTCTCCATTCCATGGGTTGCCTCTTTGTTTTGTTGACTGTTTCCTTTGCTGTGCAGAAGCTTTCGATCCAATCAATAAGATCGATAAACCGTTGGCCAAACTAATCCAAAAGAAAAAAGGGAAGACCCAAATTAGTGAAATTATTAATGAAAAGGGAGAGATCATGACTAATACCAAAGAAATAGAAACAATCATCAGAAATTATTATCAACAGTTATATGCCAATAAGTTAAGCAACCTAGATGAAATGGATGCATTCCTGGAAACCTATAAATGTCCAAAACCGAATCAGGAAGAAATTGGCAACCTGAATAGACCAGTATCTAGTAATGAGATTGAAGTAGTGATCAAAAACCTCCCAAAAAACAAGAGCCCAGGACCTGACGGATTCCCTGGGGAATTCTACCAAACTTTCAAAGAAGAAATAATACCTATTCTCCTGAAGTTTTTTCAAGAAATTGAAGCAGAAGGAAAACTTCCAGACTCTTTTTATGAAGCCATCATTACCTTGATCCCCAAACCAGGCAAAGACCCCACCAAAAAGGAGAATTTCAGACCAATATCCCTGATGAATATGGATGCTAAGATTCTCAACAAGATCCTAGCTAATAGGATCCAACAGCACATTAAAAAGATTATCCACTATGACCAGGTGGGATTTATCCCTGGGATGCAAGGGTGGTTCAACTTTCGCAAATCAATCAATGTGATAGAACAAATCAATAAGAAAAGAGAGAAGAACCACATGGTCCTCTCAATTGATGCAGAAAAAGCATTTGACAAGATACAGCATCCATTCCTGATTAAAACGCTTCAAAGTATAGGGATAGAGGGAACATTCCTCGACTTCATAAAATCTATCTATGAAAAACCCACAGTGAATATCATCCTCAATGGGGAAAAGCTGACAACTTCCCTTTGAGATCAGGAGCATGACAAGGATGCCCAGTCTCACCACTCTTGTTCAACATAGTGTTAGAAGTCCTAGCAAAAGCAATCAGACAACAAAGAGAAATAAAAGGTATTCAAATTGGCAGTGGAGAAGTCAAACACTCTCTCTTCGCAAATGACATGATACTTTATATGGAAAACCCAAAAGACTCCACCCCAAAACTACTAGAAGTCACACAGCAATTCAGTAATGTGGCAGGATACAAAGTCAATGTACAGAAATCAGTTGCTTTCTTATACACTAACAATGAAAATACAGAAAGGGAAATTAGAGAATTGATTCCATTTATTATAGCATCAAGAACCATAGGGGCACCTAGGTGGCTCAGTGGGTTAAAGCTTCTGCCTTCAGCTCAGGTCATGATCCCAGGGTCCTGGGATCGAGCCCCGCATCGGGCTTTCTGCTCGGCAGGGAGCCTGCTTCCCCCTCTCTCTCTGCCTGCCTCTCTGCCTACTTGTGATCTCTCTCTGTCAAATAAATAAATAAAATATTTTTAAAAAAAGAATCATAAGATACCTGGGAATAAACCTGACCAAAGAGGTAAAGGATCTGTACTCAAGGAAATACAGAACACCATGAAAGAAACTGAAGAAGACACAAAAAGATGGAAGACTATTCCATGCTCATGGATTGGAAGAAAAAACATTGTTAAAATATACTGCCTAGTGCAATCTACACTTTCATTGCCATTCCAATCAAAATTCCACCGGCATTTTTCAAAGAGCTAGAGCAAACAATCCTAAAATTTGTATAGAATCAGAAGAGACCTCAAATTGCTAAGGAATTGTTGAAAAAGAAAAACAAAACTGGGGGGCATCACGTTGCCTGATTTCAAGCTTTACTAAAAAGCTGTGATCACCAAGACAGCATGGTACTGGCACAAAAACAGACACATAGACCAGTGGAACTGAGTAGAGAGCCCAGATATGGACCCTCAACTTTATGGCCAACTAATAATCTTCGACAAAGCAGGAAAAAATATCCAGTGGAAAAAAGACAGTCTCTTCAATAAATGGTGCTGGGAAAATTGGACAGCTATGTGTAGAAGAATGAAACTCGACCATTCTCTTATACCATACACAAAGATAAACTCGAAATGGATAAAAGACCTCAACGTGAGGCAGGAATCCATCAGAATCCTAGAGGAGAACGTAGGCAGTAACCTCTTCCACATCAGCCACAGCAACTTCTTTCAAGATATGTCTCCAAAAGCGAAAATGAACTTTTGGGATTTCATCGAGATCAAAAGCTTCTGCACAGCAACGTAATATATATTTTTAAGATTATCTACTTATTTATTTGTCAGAAAGAGAGCAAACAAGCAGGGGGAGCAGCAGGCAGAGGGAGAGACAGGCTTCCTGTTGACCAGGGAGCCAGATGTGGGACTCAATCCCAGGACTCTGGGATCATGATCTGAACTGAAGGCAGACACTTAACTGACTGAGCCACCCAAACTATAATATTATTAAGTTTGGTTGATGCAACCAAGCCTTGAGATTAAAGAATTTCTCCAAGGTCACATGGCTGGTAAGTAGCAGAGCAGGGACATTTTGAACCCAGGCCTAACTTAAAGCTTGTGCTCATATTCATTATACTGTGTATTTTCCTTTAAGAACAGCTTTGGCCACATCCCATATATTTTCTAACAACAGTAATAAACAGAATATAAAAGGATAAAATACGGAGATTTTCTGCCAAGGTTTTTAACTTCTAGTTGCCATGGCTTTCTACCCATTGAGCTACTACAGTGAATTTTTTGTTCTAAAAACCTCTGCAGAACAAGAGCCAAAGCCTGAAGCGCTTAAAGCATAGTTTGTATCTTAAACTATGGGGAAGACTTTATAACAATGTTAGAGCTTAGACTGAGAAGGGCTGAGTCATGGGATGCAGCACATCCTGGGGAAACAGATTTTAGGACAAAAACAAAATGCCTTTAAAAAAAAAGATTTTAGGGACGCCTGGGTGGCTCAGTTGGTTAAGCAGCTGCCTTCGGCTCAGGTCATGATCCCAGCGTCCTGGGATCGAGTCCCACATCGGTCTCCTTGCTCGGCAGGGAGCCTGCTTCTCCCTCTGCCTACCACTCTGTCTGCTTGTGCTCACTCTCGCTCCTCTCTCTCTCTCTCTCTCTGACAAATAAATAAATAAATCTAAAAAATTAAAAAAATATATTTTATTTATTTATTTGACAGGGAGAGAGACAGCAAGAGAGGGAACACAAGCAGGGGAACACAGTGAGAGGGAGAAGCAGGCTTCCTGCTGAGCAGGGAGCCTGATGTGGGGCTTCATCCCAGGACCATGAGATCACAACCTGAGCCAACAGCAGACGCTTAACGACTAAGCCACCCAGGTGCCCTATCCTTGTCCTGGAAAGGGGAGATCTGGTCGACATTTGCTGGGTTTACGCTGCTCAGCTTGTGGTGAAGATGAGTGTAAACGATCTTGTGCCTAACTATGGAGGCTGCAAGGGGGTAGACATTCATTTCTCTATTTTCTTTCTGAAAGTGTGGGTGAAGGCATGGGACCCTGGCTCCACAGATGCTCCTGCCCAGGAATCTGAGTCCGGAGAAGGTGACCCAGAAATGTAAAGAAAGTCAGGAAAGATTCTGGATTGTCTGAGTATTAATCCCCAAGAGACTACCATAGATGTGATTGAGTTTCCTTCAGTGTTCAAGTTTACATTTTCTGCCATCAGTTGAACTTGGATTCGATCTAGACAGAGAAAGAGTTCCCTTTTTACACATCTAAATTGTGGTTGGGAGATGTTAAGTGCACAGTGTAAACAGTGACATATAAAGAGTGCTAAGTATCATCTCATTTAATTGGGAAAAAACCCTCTAAGTGTTACTATCTTTTTATGAATACCTGGATCAGAATCACAGTCAGTGGGGAGCGGAGCCAGAACTTGGACGACGGCACGTGACTTCACATCCATGCTCCACACTCTCAGACATTATAGTTATTCCGTATTCTAATTCTCATTCATCTCTGAACATCTGCTTTGATTTTCCCTTTCAGTGTGCTAGGAGGGATTTTTTAAAATGTGTAACTAGTTCCAAATTTTTCAGTTAACCTTTTTTTTTTTAAAGATTTTATTTATTTATTTGACAGATGGAGATCACAAGTAGGCAGAGAGGCAGGCAGAGAGAGAGGAGGAAGCAGGCTCCCTGCTGAGCAGAGAGCCCGATGCGATGCGGAGCTCGATCCCAGGACCCTGGGATCATGACCTGAGCCGAAGGCAGAGGCTTAACCAACTGAGCCACCCAGGCGCCCCCGAAGGCAGAGGCTTTAACCCACTGAGCCACCCAGGCGCCCCTCAGTTAACCTTTTGTTACTAAGTTTTAGTTTTATTACATCATGCTCAGAAAATTTAACCAAACTGTTCTACTTTCAGGAATTTATCATGGTTTACTTTAAGGCCTACTATTGGGGTCAAGTTTTGTATTTGTACCCTAGAAATTTAAAAATAAAGTTACCCAGTTTAAATGGTCTTAACACAAATTAAAAGGCAGATATTGTCAGACTGGATAAAAGTAAAGATCCAGGGGTGCCTGGGTGGCTCAGTGGGTTAAGCCTCTGCCTTTGGCTCAGGTCATGATCTCAGGGTCCTGGGATCGAGCCCCGCATCGGGGCTCATTAAAAAGCTTTAATGACTACATTAATATCAGACAAAGTAGATTTCACAGGAAAGAATATTACCAGAGATAGAGCCCTTTCATAATGATGGGTTAATTTATCAAAATGATGCAAGAATTTTCATGGTTTATCCTCCAGATAAAAAGTTTTAAGGCACATGAAGCACCCAAAGCAATCTACACATTCAATCCAATCCCTGTCAGAGTACCATCAGCATTTTCCACAGAGCTGGAACAAATAATCCTAAGATTTGTATGGAACCACAAAAGACCCCGAATAGCCAAAGGAATGTTGAAAAAGAAAACCAAGGCTGGTGGCCTCACCATTCCAGACTTCAAGCTCTATTACAAAGCTGTCGTCATCAACACAGTATGGCACTGGCACAGAAACAGACACACAGATCAAAGGAACAGAATAGAGAACCCAGAAATGAACCCTCAACTCTATGGTCAACTAATCTTCGACAAAGGAGGAAAGAATGTCCAATGGGAAAAAAGACAATCTCTTCAGTAAATGGTGTTGGGAAAATTAGACTTTAACTTCCCCCTTACGAAACTGGAAAAATAAGGGCACCTGGGTGGCTCAGTCTGTTAAGAGGCTGCCTTCGGCTCAGGTCATGGTCCACAGGTCCTGGGATTGAGTCCCACATCAGGGTCCCCTTGCTGTGTGGGGAGCCTGCTTCTCCCTCTCCCTCTGCCTGCCACTCCCCCTACTTGTGCTCATGCGCTCTCTCTTTCTCTGGCAAATAAATAAAATCTTTTAAAAACCTGTAAAAACAAGAGCAAATTAAAACCCATGTAAACAGAAAAAAAATAAGAAATATAAAAATCAATGAAATAGTAAATGGGAAAACAATAGAGAAAATCAATGAAACAAAAAGCTGGTTTTTAAAGATCAATAGTACAATTGAGTCTCATGATTTGCAGCAGTTATGTTCTATAAAATTGCAGGGGACGTTGCATTAGAGAATGCTGACCCACTGCTGCTAGGGTTACAAAAAAATCTTAGCAAGTAGATGAATTTATAAATACAGAATCCACAAATAATGAGGATCAACTGTGTTGATAAACCTTTAGAAGGCACAATATCAGAATTGATAAAGGGTCACCGTTAGACATCATTCAGTTAAAGGATGACAATATTAGCAACCTCATGCATATAAATTCCACCATTTAGGTGAATGAAATAGATAAATTTATTAAGAGAGTCAAGTTACCAGAGCTCACTGAAGAAGAAAGGGACAATCTGAAGAGTTCCTTATCTATCAGTACAGCTGAATTTGTAACTGAAAACCTTCCCAACCCCTAAAAAGAAGAATAAAAACACCTCCATGACTAGATGGCTTCAGTGATGATTTGTAGCAAATATTTAAGAAAGAAATAATACTAATTCCATACAGACTCTTCCAGAAAATAGTAGAGAACATTTTCCAACTTTTATAAGGCCAGTGTTGATCCCCAAATCTGAAAAAGACATTACAAGAAGGAAAAACTAAATACAGAGCAAACAGCCCACAAAAAATAGATTAAAGAAGATATAAATAGGGGCACCTCAGTGGCTCAGTGGGTTAAAGCCTCTGCCTTCAGCTCAGGTCATGATCTCAGGGTCCTGGGATCGAGCCCCGCATTCAGGCTCTCTGCTCGGCAGGAAGCTGGCTTCCCCCCCCCTCTCTCTCTGCCTGCCTCTCTGCCTACTTGTGATCTCTGTCTGTCAAATAAATAAATAAAATCTTTTAAAAAAAAGATATAAATAAAGAAAATGATGCACCATGGTGATGGACCAGCAACTCGATATCATTAAGAGGTCAGTTCCCTCCCAAGTTTATGTACGTATTCATGACAATCCCAATCAAATCCCAGCAGGTTGTTTGTTTTACAGTAATTGAGCCAATTCTATGGAAACGCAAAGGACTTAAAATGAACAAAGCAAAAAAAAAAAAAAAAAAAGTGAACTAGCAACTTTGAAAAGAAAAAGAAGAGGATTTACACTACTTGATATCAAGATGTATTACGGGGCACCTGAGTGGCTCAGTCAGTTAAGCGTCCAATTCTTGATGTTGGCTCAAGTCTCCATTTCATGCTTGTGAGTTCAAGCTGTGCATTGGGTTCCACAAAGGGAATGGAGCCTACTTAAAAAAAAAAAAAAAAGATTTATTATAAAGCTGTAACAATCGAAGCAGGGTGGTATTAGTGTAAAAATATGTGTATCAATACATGTATAGATAAGTGGAACAGAATGGGGAGCCCACATATAGATAGCCAACTCCAGAAATGATACTGGAGCAACTGGGCATTCATATACCAGATAATGAGAGAGAGAGAAAGTTCTAATCCTGACTTCATACTACACACCATAATCAGAATGAGTGTAAGAGCTAAAACTAAATGTGAGAGCTAAAACTTTAAGACTTCTAGAAGAGGGGCACCTGAGTGCTGCAGTCAGTTCAACATCCGACTCTTGGTTTTGGCCCAGGTCATGATCTCAGGGTTATGAGATCGAACCCCACTTCTGGCTCTGTCTCAGGGTGGAGTCTGCTTGAGATTCTCTCTCTCTGTCTCCTTCTGTCCCCCTCCCAGTTTGCAATCAATCAATCAGTCAATCAACCAATAAAATCTTTAATAAAAGTTCTAGAAAACATAGAAATATTTCATAATCTTGGAATAGGTAAGGAGTTCTTAATATAGGACATGAAATGAAAAAAAAGTGATAACTTGGGTCACCCGCTCTCTGTGTCTGACCTTTGTTACCATTTCTCTCATCTCTGTCTGCTCCCTGGGCACTGGCTGGGACAAGCTGGGCAATGGTACCCACCCCCTACCAGCCCACAGCCCTTGGAAGGGAGCAACTTTGGTTCTGCCCAAACCCCACTTAGCACACTGTCCCTTCCACAAGCCTGCTGCTAAGGCCACCTCTATAGCCCACAGCATCCCACCCCACACAGACTCCAAAGATGCCACTAAAGTTTGGATTTTGTCCTCCTGCCCCTCCAAGCCCACCCTCATCTCAGTATGGGGGTGAAATGGGAGTGAAACTCAGTGGTCCCTCTCAGCCGGCAGTGAGTGGCTCCATTGTGCTCAGCTGTCTCCACTGGAGGCCTTGAAGTTTTCCTTACAATGGAGACAGCCTTCTGGAGATTCTAGAGGTGATATGGAACAGGGTGTATTTGTGGACATTTCAATGGGGATTTTTGGCAAAATGGGAGAGGGCATTGAACAACACAATGGGTTGGATCGTCACCTAACACCAAAAATCTCTTTGATTCAGGGTGGCCCACTCTTTCTAACACTCCACCACAGTTTGAAAGTCTGACATAGGAGGAGGAAGTAGAGAGTACCATTGCCTTACTGGACTTTCGAAGCCCGTGCTATTGCAAATTCTCCCCTTCTAATCAGCAAGTCAGTTCACTTCAGTGCCAGTTTATTGAAAGGGCTACCTAAATTTCGCTTCCTTTACCTCAGAGTTACTCTGGGGAGTGACGCAGGTGTCCGAGTCTGTGTCTTCATGCACGTGCTGTTCTCACACATGGGTAGGGCCATGATTGAGACCAAGTCTCCCCAGTGCCAGATGTGTGCTGACCACTGCCCCCAAAGTCAAGAAAGGTCGGGGTCTCTGGAAGTTAAAGGGACCCAAAGGCCCTGAGGGATAGTTAGGACTCCAGTGGGCAGAGATGAGCCAGCACCCAGACTGCGGAAACAGCCCCAGCAAAGGTGAGGAGGCAAGAAGTTTCCCAGCATGTTGGGGAATATGGAGCATGGGATGAAGTTAGAGAGTTGAAGAGACAGGTCTGGAGCCAGACTTAAGGGGTGGGGGATTTGGCTTGGTTTGATACCCAGTGAGGGACAGGCCCACGGGTCAGAGCAGGGCTGCAGAACCCTCCCTGGGAGGGCCCACGCAGGGTTGGAAGGTTAGGGAGGGTGAGTACCAGACTCCAACCCTGATTCGCACCAGAGGGTATGGCAAGTGAAGAAGAAAGAGATGCCCTTGGAGCCCTATGTCACTGGGGAGCAGAAGGTGGGGCACTCGGAGACAGGTGTTTGGGAGGATCAGGGCGAAGTGGGGAGAGCCCTGGCCCCTGCTGATGCGGGCTGGAACTGTCCCTCGTGCCGCGACAGTAAGCACTACGGTCCTTGCAGCGCCTTAGCGGCTACCCTATGCACCCTCATTCCGCGTCCAGAGAGGGGCCGTTCGGGGCTGAGTTCCGGGAGGTCCCCGACTCCCAGTCCACACCTGGAGAGCTCTGGACAGTCGAGGCGGTGCCTTCGCGAGGCGAGTTCTCCCAAGCCGGACTGGGAGGCGCCCAGAGCGCGGGAAGCGTGGCGCCTCTTCCGGGAAGCCGGCGGGGTGACCCCCGGCGCCTCCGCCTGCGGCTACCACTGCCTTATAAGGCGGGGGCCGGGCCGCTCCGGGGGAGGGGCTGCGGCCGCCCGGCCTCCTCCTCTGCTGTCCAGCTGCGCCGGGCCGGCTAGAGAGCTCAGCGCAGCGCAGCGCAGCGGCGGCGGGAGCCGGGGAGCGCGCCGAGCGGACCATGGGCAAGTCAGGTGAGCCCGCGGGCTGGCCGGGCGGGTGCGGGGAGGGCTCGCGAGTCTGGGCGCCGAGACCGCCCTCCCCGCGCCTTCACACTGCCCGGCGGCGAGCGGGTGCCCCCGGGAGCGGGGCGGCCGCCGCCACGCGGGGTCGGAACGCCGGCTGCGCTGCGGGATCCCTGGTGCGGGATGGGGAGGCGTGTGGAACGAAGCGCCGGTAGGCTCCGCGCCGGCAGGCTCCGCGCCGGCAGTTTCCGGGGCAGCCAGAAAGCCGGGGTGGCCGTCGGGCCACCAGGAGAGAGGGAGGGAAGGAGAGACCGAGGGAGGGTCCCCCTGTCTGCGAGCCAGAGATTGCGTCAGGGAGGGTTTCCAGGCGCTGATGGGATTAGCGCTCGGCGTCCGGCCAAGGCGTGGCTTTTGCTTTGTTTCTGGAGCAGAGTTAGACTTGGAAAAAGCCTCCCCGCTCTGACAGCATCTCTTGCTGCAACACAGCTCGCCCCAGCCAGCTCTCTTAGACAGCTCTGAGCATCCTTTTCTTCTGTCGTCGACCCTCCTCCCCCGAGCGCCCCTTCTGTGCCAAGCTATGTGCCAGGCTCAGTCTGGCTCCACCCGGGTACAGACTCGCACTTCCCCTTTATGTCTGACCTGTCGCTGCCCATCCTCACCACTGTGGCTGTCCGGGTGAACTTTCTAAAATGCAGATCTGTCCTGTCACTTCCTAACCCCTTCCATCCCATTGTCTTCGGGAGAAAGAGTACCACTCGTCCGCTGGGCCTGGGGCCCTGTGGGAGTTTATCGGTACCCTTACATCCCCCTCTGCACGCTGCTATTAGGAGACTGGCCCGCTGGCCCCTTCCCCTGGGTTCCCTCTCTGAGCGCTCACCACCAACTTTCTGTCTTTCCCACTTCGCTGAGGTTGCAAATCCTCCCCATACTTCTAGGCTCAGCTCGGGCCTGGGACGGTCCCACTCTGTATCTTCTTTGTTGCAGCCCTCCCAGCAGTCAGCTTGGGACACTGCCTCAGCCATGGACCTATTTCCCACAGACTCCTCACTGCTGGGGCCCGGGGGCCGAGTCTATCCCAGCATAGTTTCTGCCTCACAGGAGGCTCTCAGTGAACAGCTGTTCAACAGGGTTCAGATGTCCTGCCTCATGGGAAGTTGGGGCTGTGGTCCTCAGGTGGGTGAGCGTGGGTCCCTCCTTGAATCTCTTCTCAAGATCTAGACTCATGAGGTACTGGTGTTGGGGGTAAGTGGCTTTCCCTGGCCTTCATCCTGACCTGCTGTGACAGGTCTGGCTTTCAGCCCTGCCTCTGCTGATCACTTGCTGTGTGTCTTGAACAAGGCTTTTTACTTCTCTGTGCCTCAGAGGGTGGCCCATATGCTCTCCAGTATGGAAAGGTGGCATGAGTTGTCATGTAGTTCAAGAACAGGGTGATAGGCGGTGATAGGGCAAGAGGATGGCAGATGTGAAAAGGCATTTTGAGAAATCAACTTTTTTTCTGTACCCTCGGAGAACATCCACAAATTCTCTAAAGCCACATTTGTATCAGTTGTTTCTGCCTTCTTCCCTAAAAAACAGTTTTCCAGAACTTCTAATATTCAGCTATATGCCCATTTTTCTATCTGTTCATCCATCTATGCCTCCCTTCCTCTTTCCTTCCCTCCGTCCCACCCTCCCCTCTTCCTTCCTTTTCTCTTTCCCTCTGTCCCACCACCTATTAGCTGTGTGCCAAGCTGCAGACCCCCTGCTGTCGAGGCATGGCCTCTGTCCTCAGCAGTATTCATTTGGATCATGGATATGCTCCGGAAAGAGGTGGGAAGTGATTCAAGCCACAGGCGGGTGCAGGTGAAGAGTGGCAGGAGATCAGGGGAGGGAGAGATCTCTGCAGAGGGGACCATCGAACCTCCTGGGGGATCTTGGGGATTTGGACTTTACCCATGGGACCTCAGGTACCACTGAAAGGTATTGATCTGAAAGCCTGAGTTGTGCCAGGGTGGAGGGTGGCTAAGACAGGGAGACTTCTGTGGCTGCTCAGGAGAGGCATGTAAGGACTGCAGAGGACGAGGAGATGGTAGCCAGAAGCAGACTTGGTGACTGACTTACTTCGAACATGAGGAAAGGGCCAGCAGTGTGCGTCTGGGTGCAGGCTGGTGGTGACACTTGGAGGACCAGAGATACACAGTCAGGCGGTTCTCAGAGGTGGAGGGCAATGGCAGAGGCCGGGAAGAACTGGTTCAGGCAGACGTCACCCCATCCCCATCCAGACCACCCATACCCAGGGACCTTCCAGAATGCCAGTCCAGGCCTATCTCCCTCATAGCCACATGCATTTTATTTGGCTCTCCCAGAGGCTATGAGCCCCCAGGACAGTATCTGGCTCTCCTAAGGGTCCCCAAGAGAAAGGGACTTTTCTAGGTCACCCAGGCCCCATGGCCCTTCACCATGGCCCCAGCCTTGTGGTTCCAGGCCACCAGCCTGAGGATATCCATGCCTGCAGGGCCTCTAGCACTCACAGATATTTATCTACACAGGGGCTTTATGTGGTTCCAGAAAGACCAGGGAAAGGAGCCAGCCCCTGCCTCTGCTGGGCCTCAGTTTCCTCATTACCACATAGGGGCCAATCTCTTTTTAATTTTTAACCTCAGATGTACGTTAGAGCTGTCTGGGGTTGTGGGCATTGCTGAAAAAGTATCACACAACTGACACAGCTTAAATTTCAGAAGACACTTGGGCTAGTGCTTAGAGAGTCCCAGGACCTGCTCCTAGCCCTGGTCTCTCTGTTGGGCTTCAGTTTGCAGCAAGTGTGATGGGGGCAGAGAAGAAAGGCAGTGGCTTCCGGCTCTGTAGAAGCCTCTGCTCCCTAATAATAGTGATTACCAATTATTAAGCTCCTAGTGCATAGCAGGCTTGGAGCTAGGTATTTTATTTTACTTTTTTTTTAAAGATTTTATTTATTTATTTGACAGACAGAGACAGACAGACAGACAGACACAGCCAGAGAGGGAACAGAAGGGGGAGGAGTGGGAATGGGAGAAGCAGGCTTCCCACGGACCAGGGAGCTGATGCAGGGCTCGATCCCAGGACCCCGGGATCATGACCTAAGCCAAAGGCAGACGCTTAACGGCTAAGCCACCCAGGTGCCCGGAGCTGGGTATTACCAACATTTGTTAACAGCCTACAGGACAGGTATTGCCAATTTTGTAGGTTTATAGAGGTTGAGTACCTTGCCCAAGTTCACACCTTGACCCAAAAGTGGACCAACCAGGATTTGAACTGGGTTTCTGCCTTCCCAGCTGTGTGCTTTCCCCTCTACCACATGGACCACTTGCCACCTGCTCCCCACCTGCTTTTCACCCTGGATTGCAGCCCTGTAGAGACTTCTGCACAGCCTGCAGTTACCTCTGAGAATCTTAGTGCCCCTCTGCCCACAGCACGCAGCACCAGAGGACAGCAGAGCAGAAGGCCTTTTAGGGACCAACTACCCTGGGAATTTCCTACCGAGTGGGGGCTTTCGCACCTCTGCTAGGGAGGGCTGTGTGGGCCGGGTCATCCCAGCAGTTCCATTTTCATGTTGATTTTATTGAAAAAAGAGGGGAGTGGTTCAAAGAAAGGGTTTCCTGCTTTGAAGATACTTTGAAAACCACAGATGTCATCCTTCCTTCACACAGATGGGGAACCAGCCGGAGCAGAGGCCCAGGGACTCACCTGTCTGTGTGGCAGGCCTGAGGGGCCACAGGAACACACCACCACTCTGCAGGCCGGAGTGAGCTCTCCCTGGCTCCTTCAGTCCTTCAGGGATGAATGTCTGCCTGCAAAGGGGCGGCCTGGGGCCAGTGCTCGGGGACATCTGTGTTCCCAGGCAGCACTTGGGCAACTCTTCATTGTCCATCATTTTTGCCCTTCGGTAGAGGAAGACATCTGTGAAGTGGTAGTGTGCGTGATTTGAGGGAGAGAAGAAGGGGAAAGGAGGGACAACAGATCGGGCTGTAATGTGGACTCACTGTGTGACCTTGGGCAATTCACATGTGCAACTGAAAACCACAGTTTCCTCCACGTAAAGAGAAGGCTCCCATCCTAGTGCCTTCTCGGAGCTCATGTGTGGAGGCTCCATTCTTTGGTTCATGGACTCATTCACCCTGTAAATGTCTGAGACCAATTTAAATACCAGCAGCCCTGCTTGCTTTAAAATTCTAGGTTTTGTTTTGTTTTAAGATTTTATTTATTTGAGGGAGGGAGGGAGAGAGAGAGAGCTCCTGCACAAGCCTGGGGGAGGGACAGAGGGAAGGGAGACGCAGGCTCCCGCTGAGCAGGGATTCCAACATGGAGCTCCATCAGGGGACCCTGGGATCAGGATCTGAGGCTCAACCGACTGAGCCACCCAGGAGCCCCTAAAATCTAGGCTTTGACAGGGCAGTTTCTCCCAAGGCCAAGGAATAAAGTGTCTCTGCCCAATAATGATGATAATAATTATAGTTGACATTTAGGAACTGTTCACTGTGTTCTAGAACTGTTCTGAAGCATTTTCATAGGTTAATTCATTTAATTCTCACAACAACCCTGTGAGGTAGAAACTGTTCTGCCCATTTTATATATGGGAGAAATGAGACCCAGAGTGATTAAGCAACTTGTCCAAGGTCACACAGCTAGTAAAAGGCAGAGCCGGTCTTGAATTTCCTGGAATCCAGGCAGAAAGAGCAGGAACGACCTGCGACCCGTCTGGTACTCACTTTTTTTTTTTTTTTAATCAACTTATACTTTTTCTTCCTGATAAACTAGCAAAACCAGCTTTGCCCCAAAGGTGGGACCAGGTTGCTTTCCAGCCTCTTGCCAAGGGGACAGAAGGGGCCTGTCCACAATTTCTGCCCTGACCCCTGATGGGCCTCTACGGGGAGGATTTTGGAGAGGGCAGGGAAATGAGCCAGACTGGGCCCAGGGAGGCCTCGGAAGAGGACCAATGGTGAGGGAGGAGTCTGTCCCAGCCAATAGCCCCAAGGAGGAGGGGCACGGCTTGAGTTTTTATCTGGCAGTTAGAAGCCTGCGCCCCAAAGGACCTCCAAGAGCCCCCATTCCGGCACAGCACTCCCTCCCCTGGTGGAGACAGCCCAGCCCTGACTCCATAGTCCCTCATCCGCGCGAGCCTCGCCCAGGCAGCTCCTTGCACCTTCCAGTGGCTCTGACCTTAAGCCCCACACCCATCCCTGGAAGCTCCTCATTTTCGTCTGAGGCCCCTCAGACAGGTCTGCCTATACAGGGCTTGGCATAGAGGAGGCTTCTGAAGAGGTTCTTTCCTCCTCTTCCCGCCCCTCCTCAGAGACTGGCAGGCCCAACCCCACTGAACCTGATCCTCCTCCTGGATCTGGTGACCCCACTGTCTCTTCAGTGTGTTTCCTCTGTCTCCTGGGCCTCAGGGGTGGTATAGAGTTAAGGACAGGGTTTCCCTCTTCGTGGGTCTACTACCCCTGGACCATCTGTGGGAACTTGGGTAGGTAACTTCCCTTCTGGAGCCTCAGTTTCCTTATCAAATAAATGGTACAGTAGTGGGGGCTCCCACAAAAGGTGGCAATAAGCAAATAAAATCATGCACAGGCCTGGCACCTGGAAATGAGGACCTTATTCCTACCCTCCCCGATTGTGGGGGTGGCTGTAAGGGCTCTCCCTGTCTAATGTGGGGATGGGTGGGTTTTCTTTGACTTTTTAATATTTACGTTTATCTGTGTTCTAGGGTTTTTGTACAGCATAAGGTGTGCCTTTTGCTGGGTGTGTTCACAAGTGATATCTTGCCTCTGGAGGCTAAGGCCCAGCTCTAAGGAGTCGCCTGGGCGGGGACTGGCCTCTGAAGTATGGTTGGGGATAGGGAGAGAAGGCTCCCCTACCAAAAAGTCTTCCTGACCCCTTTCTAGAAACCCTGACCCAGGACACTGGCCTTGCTGGCAACAGTGATCAGCGTTGGCTTCTGGGCACCAAGCTTAGATTGGGCTCAGGAACTTTCACTTTTGTTTCTTTTTACTTCCCACATTCTGGGAGTACAGTGACCTAGTTTTTAGCAGCCTTGTGTGTCCCTCCATGCCGAAAAGACTGCAGGACCTACAGCACTGCTGGGTCCAGTGCGACCTGAGTCCGGAACTCAGAGCTGGCTTTAACCTGGCTTCACCTCAGCTAACCCAACCGCTCCCCATATCTCCCCCTCCTCCCCATAGCCCTGGATCCACCAGCTCCCTCATCCTGCCTGGCTCTTTCTGTGCCCGTTTTGCCTCCTTACTGCCTCCTCCGGGGAGCCTTCCCTGGTACATCGGTGGTCCCCATAGCCCACGCTACTCAGTCCCATGCACCTCCTGTGGTGTCCCACTGTGGCCTGCGGGGGACATGGGAGCTGGCAGGGACATTAGTGTGGGCCTCACCAAGCCCATCCCTCAGATGGGGACCCTCTGCCCCTTGACTGTGTGCACCCACACCTGCCCCTGCACAGACACATACACTTGTGATCACTGCATCTCCTTAGAGAAGCTCCGAACTTGCTGCAAGCGTGAGGTCAGCCACTACTTGTCTCCTCTCACCCCACCCTGATGGGACCTTATGGGATCTCAGGATCGGAGGGACTTGAGGGTCATCTAATTGGCCTCCAGTGCCTGAACCCTTTTGAGAAGAGTCACTTGTTTGTGCTCCCCCAGTGCTGGAGAGCTCATGACCTTGTGAGGTCACTCTTTCAGTTTTTGTGGAAAGCTTTGATTGAAAGATCTTTCTTGGGCTGAGCTAAAATCTGTCATCCTGCCCTTTTCACCCGTTGGCCCTGATTTTGCCCTCTGGAGCCCCAGAATTACCAGAGGTCTCCACTGTGTCTTCTAAAGGCTGATCTCCAGGATGAGCAGACCCAATACTTGCCATCTTCCTTATAAGACCCCTATTTCCAGCCCCTTCTCCACCTGGCCACCACTTGTGGACACACTTCCGATAGTTACTGCCTCTCAGTTAAGGCCAGGGCCAGGCTGGGTGAGGAAGTCCAGCTGAACACTGGCTCCTGCAGGACTGGCAATGCCTTGCCCAGGGGCTGGTGGGACTCTGGCCGCCAGGCCGCCCTACTGACTCCTTTGCATTTCATCAGCTAGAACCCTTCTGGCTCCCACCAGTCGCTATAGCTTCCATCTGACATATTCTCTAAGAACGTCTATGACTCCCATTATCACAAATATCACATTAACATACTAAACCCCGATTTTTGTTTTTATTGCTGTGGTAGAAAACACGGGACATAAAATTCACCATCCTCACCATTTCAGAGCATACGTTTCAGTAGCATTACGTACATTCACACTGCTGTACAACAGATCTCCAGAACTTTTCCATCCTGAAGATCTGAAACTCCGCCCAGTAAACAGTATCTTCCCTTTTCCTCCTCCCTCCCATAAACCTGACATCTTTACCTTTCATACCAACAAGGGTTTGTCCCCTCTCTTGACCACAAAGACCTGAAGAGTTCAGGTCACAGCTCCTCCCCTGTCTCGGTGGCAAAATGGTAGCAAGCAGCTACCATCACCCCTTCCTTCACGGTGTCCCCCATGTCTGCCTGTCAGCTACAACCTCCCAAATCCTGCCATTCAGCCCCCCTGCCCCTGCCCACATTGCTGTGACCAGACCTCACTGAACTGCCCCGCTGGGCCCCACAGGCCTAACTCTCCAGGTGATTAGAACCCCCTTGGGCCGGCTCAACTGCCACCCACCGTGGGCGTGATCCACAGTCAACTCGCCTGTCCTGGCCCACATGTAGCCCAGAGCTCCCTAAGGGCAGGCCCCGGCCTGGGTCTTCCTTCTCCTGCATCCCCTCAGAGACCCAGCGGGATTTGTTTCAAAGCCCCGAGAGACCTGGGGAATCTGGCTGAGGCAGGGGAAGAAGACCCCCTGTTGGGTCATCTCAGTCTCTGGGGTGAGAAGAGCAGAGGAGAGGAGAGGAGGCTGGCGAATGACCTGGGGCGGGGGGAGGAGTGGCGCTTTTTCACCCTCCACATGCACCCTTACCGCCCACGGCCAAGCCTCAGGGACAGGCCCCTGCCGGGAGAGATAAGCTCTGTGTAAAGACCCTGTGGCTCTTACTCATAACCCACCGGACTCGCTCCCAGATTCCCACTGCTGGTGCTCAGTGCCTTCCAACCAGCCTCACTAGCTCCTGTCTGAGCTACTTTGGGGACTCAAATCAGGGGCCACCTTCCTGATCCCCAAGCCCATGGTAGGTTACTTTTCTCCAAATTCTTCTTGACCTACACTCACCTGCACCTTGGCTATCGCTCTGCCGGTGCCTGTTTACAAGGCTGCCTCCCTCTGTGTGTGAGCTTCCTGAGGGCTGGACAAGTTGCATGTATCTCTGGAGCTCTCGTACAATCGAGGAGGCCCGAGTGGAGGAGGCGCTTAGAGACCAGATGAACCGATGGGTGGGTGATAGGTGGCTGGCTGTGGCTGAACAGATGATGAACCACAAGATGGATGAGTAGTGGGGAGACGGATGGAGGGTGGGGGATGGAGGGGGTTCCATTCCAAAGCCAAACTGGGGTGACTTCTGTCTGCTGTTGACCTTGCCTCCACCCACTTATTCTAACTGCAGCCTCCTTGAGCTTGTCCTCTCTGAGGTCATGACCGAATTGCATCCCTGGGCCCAGCTGGCCCCCCCCACCCCCCACCACATTTTTTCCACCCTGTCCCCTCAATCCACTTCCCCAGTGCTGTCCTCCCCAGGCTCTTCTTTATCTGTCCCATTCTTTTTGGTTTCCCCAGCACAGCACGGGTACCCTCGCCACAGCCAGGCCTGTTCTCCCTGGGCTCCCACCTCCAGCCCTTCCCAGCCCCCACCATACCCCGGAGGTCTGGTCTGAGCTCTCCAGTCTCCATACATTTTGTCCCAGCAGTTCCATTGCTCCCTATTCTGCCCCACAGCCCCCCACACCTTCTGTGCACCTGTGGCCCAGCCTCCACTCAGCGGCCAGCAGGGCCTCTCAGAAACACACATGTCCTCCTCTCAGCCCGTTGTGCCCATTCAGCCCCTTCCCGCGGCCCTGGATAAAGCCCCAGTTCCCTCACGTGCGGTCCACAGGCCCCACCTGACCCAGAAGGTGCCGCTGTGCAGAGATGGGGAGGCCGGCTCAGGGGTGTGGAGCAGGGTGTCCCGGTCGCCCCCCCCCCCGTTGGCCGGGGTGCTGAAGGGGAGCGCAGCCTCGCCCTGCGGCCTGGGGCTCGGGCTGGGCGGCATTCTGAAGCTGGCCATCGCACTTTTTTGGTGGGTCCCTTCTCTGCACTGAGACCTTCTCCATTTTGAAATCATTGCAGCTTCCAAGCAGTTTAATAATGAGGTCCTGAAGGCCCACAACGAGTACCGGCGGCAGCACGGCGTCCCCCCACTGAAGCTCTGCAAGAAGCTCAACCGGGAGGCTCAGCAGTGAGTCCCCAGAGCCCGGGGGTGACACAGGCCCTTCACATTGCTATCATGGGGGAGTGGCGGTGGGGCAGCCTGGAGGACTCGGGTTTGAGGGGCATGTACAGCCAGGCTCAAATAAATAACCCTTGCGCCACTGACCTCGGCAGGTCCTTTTCCTCTGAGCCTCGGTTTGCTCCTCTGTAAAATGGGCCTTTTGTGGGGTTCAGAAGAGCAGCTGGCGTGATGCTCCCGATCTCCACGGCCAGCCTGGGGCGGGAAAGGAAGCTCGGCTGCAGCAGCTTAGGGCTCACAACCCGGGGCTTCCCTGGGCCGGCTCGCTCTGAGGGGGCCCATGGACTCCGGCAGGTATTCAGAGGCCCTGGCCAGCACAAGGATCCTCAAGCACAGCCCGGAGTCCAGTCGTGGCCAGTGCGGAGAGAACCTGGCATGGGCCTCCTACGATCAGACAGGTAGGTCGCTTTCTCGGCTGCGTTCCCCCTCCTCCCCTCCGGCTGAGCTGGGCCCAGGACATCCTGTGTTCAGACCCCAGCACCCTCCTCCATGTAGCTTTGGAGCCACGGGCCCAGAGAGGGAAAGGGGCCCCAGAGCTCTCTGTGTGTGCTCCGGGGGCTGCCTGCAGCTCTCCGCAGTCTCAGATGGCCAGCTCGGGGCTGGGCCTATGCCGGGTGCCAGGGACACAGAGATGAGTCAGACTGCCCGGCCCTCCCCCTCGGAAGAGCTCCCAGCTGGGGTGTGGGGGCGGGGGAGAAAGTCTTTTCTCTGCCCTTTCTGTGCAGTTTCAGCCTGACCCTGTGGGCTCCCAAGTATCCCCAGCTGCAGTTTTGCTTTCTTCCCATTTTGCTTTCATTTTTTAAATGTTGGTGTATTCATTTTTATCATCAGAAAAATGCAATTGAGCTTCTTCCATGTTAGGAAAAAAAAAACGAGAAAGACAATCCCTCCATCTGAGGTCGCAGCCTGGAATGGTGATCCCGCCCGCACTGACCAAACATTCTTGAGCTTCCTGGCTGACAGGGCTTTTTAGGAAAAATGCTGGAGAGAGACACTTTGCCCTCTGAAGCCTTCTCCAGACCCCAGTGGGAGGATGGCTGCTTCCTCCCTCCTGGGCCTGACATTCCTGGGAGTTCCCCTCCAGAGGCCTGCTGTCCTCCTCTTGGTTTCCCTTCCCTGAGCTGTGGGCCTGCAGAGGGGGAGAGGTGCACGCACGCTGGAGCCTGCAGCTCAACCGGGAGGCTCAGCAGTGAGTCCCCAGAGCCCGGGGAAAGGATTCCAGGCCGGGACCATGGGCCCTGGTGGGGAGAAGGCTCCCTGAAGGGTCAGGAATCGGCAGGCAATGGAGGTGATTGGTCCCAGCCTTGCGTTGGTCCCCTATGGAGCCCTGAGCAAGTCGCTACCCTCTGTGGCCCCAGTTTCCCCATCCCTCTTCACAGACTGTCTTTATCCCCACCCTGGGCATACACTGGGATCTTTTGCAGCACTTTCAGAAAAGACCGATGCCTGGGTCTCTCCTCCAGACACACAACACAGTCTGTGGCAGGCCCCAGGCATCGGCCTGGTTTCAGTGCTCCCCGGGTGAGGCCCGTGTGTGGAGGCCTGGCTGCTCAAAGTGTGGTCCTTGGGGAAGCAGTGGCATCTGGGAGCTTGTTACAAATGCAAACTCAGAGGCTGCAGCTTTGACCTAGGCAGTCAGAATCCGAATTTTATCAGGTGCCCCAGGTGATCCATGTACATGTGAAAGTTAAGGGTAAGACTTACCGCTGTGGAATGGAGGCTCCCCCAGTGGCCTGGACATCAACAGCTCCCAGGGAAATGCTGTGGGTTTTCTCCTGCCTGGAGTGGAGACCCTGACCCACCAGCCCAAGTGCCTTTCCTCCTGTGGATATTTCAGGAGACACACTTAGGGTGGGGTGAGGGCAGAGTGTCCCGAAAACTCAGAACATCATTAGAAGCCCTTGGAGTACATTGCATTCAGCTCTTAGACAGAGGCCCAGAGAGGGGAAGGCCTTGCGCAGCATTACACAGTAAGTTAGTGGCAGGGCCAGTCCCCCAAAGCCAGGCCAAGGGTCTTCCTAAGCAAGGCCCTCTCTGCAGAGGGGGATGGGCAGGAGTCCCTGTTTCAGCTCACTGGTGCTTTACCAGATGTCTATGGGGTGGGTGGTTTGGGGTTAGTGGGAGAAGGTGGAAGGAGTAGCGAGTGGGTTAATTTTGCTGCCGAGTTTGAAACAGTGTCTTTTCCATACAGGAAAGGAGGTGGCTGATCGATGGTACAGTGAAATCAAGAACTACAACTTCCAGCAGCCTGGCTTCACCTCTGGGACTGGTGAGTGAGGGGGTCACCCCCGTGGCCTGGGCCTGGGCAGGGTTGCCGTTTGGGCATCTGACTTTGGAAAAGCACTAACCCTCTGAAAATCGATCATGTCTCTCCTCTTTTACCTCTTCTGTATTTCTCTGGTTCGACTTCGCCCAAAGGGCAGTACTGTCCCCGTCACTTCCTCCAACACTCATGCACCCCGCTCTGTCTGAGAACACCTGATCCACAGACTCCTGCCCCACCAGCTCCAAGTTCTCCACATGACTAGAGTGTGCCGTAAGGAGGCTGTGGATTTTAAAAATTCCCGAGTGCCTCCTCCCAGAAGTGGTGGTATAACGGGTCGTCCTACTGCCAGTTTTGGTCCCCTCCAATCCAGCCTGCTCCAGCATCTAGAATATTCATTCTAAAGCCCTATCATCAGGAAAAGGGCCACACTGTTCACTCTCTCCTTCTAGTCTTAACTCCCTCCCCCTCGTACCCTGCATCCTTCCAAGGTGCTCCCCACACCTCCAGCCTCCCAGGCGTCTCCCCTGCCCCCTAACCCCCACCCCTTCACCTGTTCTCTCCAGTTTGCCTTCAGATGAGCTTGGAGTGCAGACAGCCTAGATCTGCTCTCAGCTCCAGCACTAGTCGTGTGAACTTGGGTTGCCTCTCTGTCCTTCCCTGTCCCAGAGGGTGAGGGGCGAGGCGATAACCTCTAGGGGACATTCTGAGAGCGGGTGTGTAGATGCAGGGCAGTGCCGCAGGCCATAGCAGCTGTGGGACTGTCCCGCTTTCCTATGAGGCCCCCGGGGTGAGCGGGAAACATTTAGCTGACTGAACCCCCAGGCAGCCGCTCTGTGTTCTGGGCCCCCATCTGCCCCTCAGCGGACTCCCCTCACCTGGCACCTGTCTTTCCTCAGAACTGACTCAGATCTACTTGCGGCCCAGGAGGGGTTGGATGGGACTGAGAGTTTCTCTGACCGGAAGGAGCCAGGGAAACTGAAAAGGGGATTCCCTGCCCACCCCTACCCTACCTACCCCATCCCACCCGTGGGTGGAGCCCCTGTGGCCTCTCACCCTCTGGAAGATTCTTCCGCAGCAGGAAGTGACATGCTCTCAGAGCCAGTCACCGTTTCCTGTGGTTTGCTGCTCCCCCCTTTGGGGCAGAGGTTCTTGCAACAGTATGGGCGGGACTGTGGGGCAGAGCTGCAGATCTCCTGAGGCATTTCTCCTCTCAGCTGTCCAGCCAGGGGTAAGGAAGCTGCTCTCAGTGATGGCTCTGGGGCAATTAAATTCGAGAAGTGAGGGAGGGAACAGGAACAACCTTCTCCCAGGGATCCAAGTTCTTTGAAGACCCAGAACCTATCTTCTTTTCGTAAATTTCAGTGTCCAGAAGACATTTTATTTCGCACCCTCTGGATTTGCTTTTCCCAGGAGCAAGGCTCCCGGGCAACAGGACATGTGTTAGAGCAAGTTACTGGCGTTGCTCCTGTGTGCCCGCCACTTGACAATTACAGAGTGACTCCGCATTCCTGGCCACGTGAGCCTCACAGCACCAGTTGTAGGTCGGGCTTTATTCTACTCATTTTGCAGAGGAGGAAACTGAGGCCCAGAAAGAAGAAGAGACTTATTATAGATCTCCTATCCTCAATCCGATGTTTTTTTCCATGGCTCCTGCTCCAAGGTGGGAGTCTCGCAAGTGTCAGAGCTGAGAATGGGGCTTGCCATGATCACTGACCACCTGTCCAATCTGTTGCCCCACATCTCCCACCCCTAAAGAGGAAAACCCCAGAGCAACTAGCTCCTAGGCTGTCCCAGGTGCCAGCGGGCAATGCCTGGGGACAGACAGAGCCTGATCCTAAGACAGGAGCACAGCTTTGGGTGGTGGTAGAATGAGAGTTTGCAAGACCCTTAAAGATCCTCAGGCCCATTCCCCATGCCTCATTCCCTGACCTGAGTCCATGTCGTAGGGAAAGAGACTTTGAAATACCCTGTAATCTATCCCCACCCACCCTGAGTCAGCAGCATCTATTGATGAGGGGCACAGTTCTGTGCTACAAGCTGAGTGGAGAAAAACTGTTTCTTGCAACTCCTTTGTTACTTTTTTTTTTTTTTTAAAGATTATTTATTTATTTATTTGTTTGAGAGAGAGAGAGAGAGAGCATGAGATGGGGGAGGATCAGAGGGAGAGGCAGACTCCCTAGCCCATGTAGAACTCGATCCTGGGACTCCAGGATCATGACCTGAGCCGAAGGCAGTCACTTAACCAACTGGCCACCCAGATTCCCCCTTTATTACATTATATTTTAATGAGTAGATTGGTTTGTTTATTTATTCTGAATAAATAATACTTCTACATGACATGAAATCTGCAAACTGTATAAAGTAAAAAGTCGTCCTTCCATTCCTGGTCTCTAGCACTTTCCCTTCCATTTCTTGTGTATCATCCTGCAGTTGGTCCGATCTTATACCAGCATTAAGTAAATATGTTCTCTTCTCCCCTTTTTTCTACCCTGGACTGTGATCTGTTTTGCATTTGCTTTCTTTACCCAGCAGATTGTAAGAGATTGTTCAATGTTAATACAAAAAGAGCTTTGTCATTCTTTCTTACTGTTGCCCATTATCATTATTCTCTTGCAGAAACATACTGTGACTTATTTAATGTGTCTTTCAAATGTATATTCTAGGGCTTTTGGATCAGTTGCAGGAAAGAGGATGTGATCCCTTTAGAAAAAAAAAAGAAAAGGTTTTGTGTCTGGTTTTGTGTCAGTTAGTGATTTAGTTAGAAACCACTGTGTGTCTGATGGTTGCTAAGGAAGTTGTGTCCTTTAACTTGTCTCTAAATACCCACACTTAATTATCTCTGGACAGAAACCTCCCCGGCCAGAGGGAAAATCACTTAGTCTCATCTGTTCCGAAAAGGCCTCCATGGGCCCACATGCTGCTTGTGTCTGTGATCATTTTCTTGGCAACCCGTGGATAAATGGCAGTTCTTCCTCTCCCGGGCGACAGAGGGAGCGGGTGGTCAGTAGCCAAAGAGTTCAGTTCTCTCTCTTTTTTTTTTTTAATATTTTATTTATTTATTTGACACAGAGAGATCACAAGTAGGCAGAGAAGCAGGCAGAGAGAGGAAGGGAAACAGGCTCCCCGCTGAGCAGAGAGCCCGATGTGGGACCCGATCCCAGGACCCTGAGATCACGACCCGAGCCGAAGGCAGAGGCGCAACCCACTGAGCCACCCAGGTGCCCCGAGTCCAGTTCTCTTGAGAGAAAAGGCTCACACATGGCAAAGAGCTTGAGCCTTAATGAAAAGGCAGCCTGTGGGAACGGTGACACCTCACCAAGCTGCTGGACAGCCTGGAACTGTTACCCAGAGAGTAGGAGGACCCAGGGGGAAGAGGCAAGAAGCATTTCTCTTTGATTTTGAGGTGAAAATCATAGTTTAACGGGCACTGGTTAATACAAGTTTAAGGATAAGTGAAAAAGATGTGTCGGGGCGCCTCGGTGGTTCAGTTGGTTAAGCGGCTGCTTTCGGCTCAGGTCATGATTCCAGGGTCCTGGGATCGAGCCCCACATTAGGCTCCCTGCTTAGCAGAGAGCCTGCTTCTCTCTTTCTCTCTGGCTGCTGCTCTGCTTACTTGCACTCTCTATCTCTCTGTCAAATAAATAAATAAAATCTTTTTTAAAAAATGCGTAATTGTGCCTGGGGTTTGTTTTTCTTGAGTTCTTGCTTTGATTTTATCACAGCAGCTCTGCTGATTACTATTTGTGGTTTGTTATTCTCGTAAACAATTTGGTAACCTCAGATCGTCTATGGACATAGACAAGTAAATAAAGTATTATCTACATTTAGAAATTATAAAAATGGAGTTCATCTGTAGGACAAAATGCACACAATCTTATTTTTAAAAGATTTTATTTATTCGTGAGTGAGAGTGAGTGAAAGAGAGAGCGAGTGAGCACATGCAGGGGGAGGGGCAGAGGGAGAAGGAGACTCCCTGCTGAGCAGTGAGCTGGGTGGGGTGCAGGGCTCCATCCCATCATGACCCAAGCCGAAGGCAGACACTTAACCGACTGAGCCACCCGGGTTCCCCCTTTCTTTCTTTTTCTCTCTTTCTTTCTCCTTTATCTTCTGGTAAAACATATTTACCATAAAAATAACCATTTTGGGGCGTCTGGGTGCCTCAGTGGGTAAAGCCTCTGCCTTTGGCCCAGGTCATGATCTCAGGGTCCTGGGATCGAGCCGCATCGGCCTCTCTGCTCAGCGGGGAGCCTGCTTCTCCCTCTCTCTCTGCCTGCCTCTCTAGCTACCTGTAATCTCTCTTTCTGTCAAATAATTAAAAATCTTTAAAAAAAAAAAGTAACCATTTTTAGGGGCAAATCTCGCAGGGAGCCTACTTCTCCCTCTGCCTCTGCCTCTCTCTCTGTCTCTTGTGAATACATAAATAAAATCTTCAAAAAAATTAATCATTTTAAGAGCACAGTTCAGTGAGATTAAGTACATTCACATTGTTGTACAACCATTGCCCTATCCATCTCCAGAACTTTTCAGTCATCTCAAATTGAACCCATTAAACAATAACTCCCATCCCTCCCTCTCTCCCTCCCCACCCATAAGCTCTGGTGACCACTATTCTACTTTCTGTCCCTGTGAGTTTGGTGATTCTCGGTATCATATAAGTGGAGTCATATAATACTTGTCTTTCAGTGTCTGGTTTATTTCACTTAGCATAATGTCCTCAAGGTTCATCCTCAAGGTAGAATGTATCAGAATTTTATTCCTTCTTAAGGCTGAACAATATTTTATCGTATGTGTATATAAAACATTTTGTTTATCCATTCATCCATTGGTGGACATTTGGGGTTTTTCCCCCTTTTGACTACTGTGAGTGGTGCTGCTATAAACACGGGTGTACCAGTATCTGAGTCCCTGCTTTCAGTTCCTTGGGGTTTATTCCTGGAAGTGGAATTACTGGTTCAGATGGTAATTCTATATTTCACTTTTTTAAAAGATTTTATTTATTTACTTGACAGACAGAGATCACAAGCAGGCAGAGAGGCAGGTGGAGAGAGAGGGGGAAGCAGGGTCCCCGCTGAGCAGAGAGCCCGATGTGGGGCTCGATCCCAGGACCCTGAGGTCATGACCTGAGCCGAAGGCAGAAGCTTAACCCACTGAGCCACCCAGGTGCCCCTCTATATTTCATTTTTGAAGGAACTTCCATACTGTCTGTCACAGCGGCTGCACCGTTTCACATTCCCTCCAGCAGCACACAAGGGTTCCAAGTGCTGCACATCCTCACCGACACTTGTTATTTTCTTCTTCTTTTTCTTTTTTTAAAGATTTTATTTATTTATTTGCCAGGGAGAGAGCAAGAGTGAGAGAGTACAAGCAGGGTCAGCAGCAGGCAGAGGGCGAAGCAGGCTCCCCGCTGAGCAGGGGGCCCGATGCGGGACACTATCCCAGGACCCTGAGATTGTGACCCAAGCCGAAGGCAGACGCTCACCCAACTGAGCCACCCAGGCATCCCTGTTATTTTTTTCTTAAAAAAATTTTAAAAAATCCACCCAAATGGATGTAAAATGGCTACCTCTTTCTTTCTTACCCTGTGGGATACTTAACCACTCTGATTCAATTTTCCTCCTTCCCTCTGTCTCTTTCATTTTCATCAGATATTTGGAGAGCATCTCCTTTGTGCCAAGCTCAGTGCTAAACACTGGGGATATTGTGACCAGTAAGTCAGGCATGGGGGTGCCTGGGGGGGCTCAGTCAGTTAAGTGCCTGCCTTCAGCTCTGTTCCTGATCTCCTGGTCCTGATATCGAGCCCTGCAGTCAGGCCGTCTGCGCAGCGGGGTGTCTGCTTTTCTCTCTGTGCTGTCTCTCTTGCTCTCGCTTTCTCTCCTATAAATAAATAAAATCTTTAAAAAATAAAATAAAATAAGACAGGTGTGGTCCCTACCCTCAAGGAGGAAACATAATCTCTTCAGTGTTGTTTGAGCAAATGAATGTCATTCTGTGCTATGGAAGTCAATATTGACCTGCCAAAGGATCTCTGAGTCCTTAACAGTGAAGGTGCGAAGGGTAAGCTCCCACCCTCTACTCCTTGGAGACGGAAGAATTTATGGTCATTGAGCAAAGAGTACATTACGGCAACTCTTTTACTCCCCAAGTGGAAGGGGAGTGGGAAGCTGAGCTATATGAAAAGTTGGAAGGAAGCAGTGAGTGAGGGGCAGGCAGCCTCAACAGCAGGACACTGAGGCTGAGAAGCTTAACAAACCACAGAAGTGTCTAGAAGGTCAGGCAGTAGCTTGAGAAGGAACTGGGCTGCTTGGCTTAGAGCAGAGGGAATTAAGGAGGCTCTAACTTGTCAAGGTTTCAAAGAGTACAAAATGTAGAAGGCCTGCACTTGCAGTGAGGGTAGAAGCCAAGTCCAAGATGATTTTTCCATCTACCTTTTCATTCATCCCACCTATTCATGCAACAAAGGTTTATTTTACACTTTTCATGAGCCAGGCTGGGCCAGGGTACTGAGTATACTTTGCTGAATAAAATAGTTTCATTCTTGCCCCTGTGAGTCTGATAGCCCTAGTGAAGGAGCCAAGCAAATGAACAAGAAATCAAACACGTAGCATTGCAAATGGAAGAATGCTATGAGGGGGAAGAACAGGGTATGACAGGATGATCTTGGGAGGGAGGTGTTGAGGAAATAAGTGATTGTGAAAGGCTTGTCTGCACAAGTGACATTCAGGCTGAGGCCTAAGGGATAAGATGTTGGTCATCAGGAGAGCGTTCCACACAGTGGCTATGTGTGCAGGGGTTCCATGGTAGGGACTAACCTGATATGTTCAAGGAATGGAAAGGAGGCCCTTGGGCCAAAGCATTCCCTTTCGTTCTAGGTGCAACCGGAAGCAGTTGAGGGATTTTTAAGTGGGGGAAGGAAACAGATATGACTTATGTCTAAAAATGATTACTCTGGCTCCTTTAGAGAAAGTGACTTGGAGGAGGCAAAGGTGGGTGCTGGGGAACCGGTTGAAGGCTATTACAGTGGTCCACGTGAGAAAGTTTGTGGTTGGAACCCAAGTTTGGGGAGTGGATAGACTTAAGATCTGTTTTGGAGTTATTGTCTCCAGGATTGAATGATGGGTTGCCGGGGGAAATGAGGGAGAGGGAGGAGTACAGATCAGTCCCTAGGGTTGTGTGCATGGAGGGAACATTAATGGAAAAGAAAGGTAGGAAGAGGGTGACTCTGGGGGGAACCAAAATCAGTAGTGAGGTTTGGACAGGTTACATTCGAGATGCCTGTGAGCCATCCAAGTGGAAATGTCAAGTAAGTCGTTGTATCGGAACACAGAGGAGAGATCTGGGCTAGGGAAATAAATTTGGGAGCCAAGGAAAGATGAAATTGCCTAAAGAGCGCAGCAGGTAAAGAAAAGCAAGCCCCGGACTGAGCCTTGGGAAGGGCGGGCCCCTCCAGCATTTATCAGTGAAATGGAAGAGGTGGAAGAGGCAGTAAGATGGGAATGCCGGAAGAGGGCAGCATCATGAGAGGTACTTCAACCAAGAGAGGGTACTTCAGAAAGGGGAGGAGTCGACTATTAAATGTTCCTGAGATGTCAAGAGAGGGACAAAAAGTGATCTTCGGGGAGAAACATGGAGATCATGCATGACCTTGAAGAATACAGTCTGGGGGACAGGGAGGGGTGGAGGCAGGTGCCGGCGGCGTGGCATCCTAACTGTTGGGCTCACTCGGCTTTGTTGTGATCTCCAGGACACCACGACACCTTTGGGCATCTGGAAACGGTGAGGTGAGGAGGGTCTGTGTGGCTGATTGAGAGGACCCAGTGCCTCAGAAAGTCAGGCAGGGGAGTGTTCTCTGTCTCCTGCCTCTGACTGGTGTGTGTGAAGCTCAAGCTTCCCAAGCCTGACGAGATGGAAACGTCCTTCTCCAGATTCTGCCCACTAACCTGTTTCCCTCTCCCCCTGCCTCTGCCCCTCCAGGACACTTCACAGCCATGGTGTGGAAGAATACGAAGAAGATGGGAGTGGGGAAGGCATCTGCAAGTGACGGGTCTTCCTTCGTGGTGGCCCGATACTTCCCCGCAGGGAATGTCGTCAACCAGGGCTTCTTTGAAGAAAATGTCCTGCCTCCAAAGAAGTAATTCATTAAATGTAATGGGAACGTGGCAGACTTAACATGGATACGAAGTGCCTAGAACAACAAAAACTCAGCTGCGTGTCTGTCCCTGTGGGTGTATGTGCTTGTGTGGGGGATGCTTTTGAGTGTCCCTTGCACACACACTTGGATATACAGTTCTGTACGAACTTACTCTTATCGAAAGGAATGAGCCTATTGAAAGCCTTTACCCTGATGGTTACCTAGACCACAATTATTTGGACTTAGGGGGAAAACGAAAAATCAGTTTTAAAACTTTTTTTTTTCTAAGCAAACTTCTTTTGTACATTTCTTATAATATCCGTCCCTGGTCTTTTTCTAATTCCAAATGTTTGTGATGCTTTGAGGTGAAGTTCATTTTGTGTGATCTTGTAATCTACTTCTGGTAGATATTTAAGATTATTAAACCCTCATCTAAATGTAACATAAAACCGCTTTAAACACATAAATATAAAGCAGCTTCCATTGGAAACATGGGACAGGCAGGAACTGCCTTTCACAGAATGATCGAGATTTCTCAGTTTTAAGACATGATGTCATCTGCATGCCTCCTGGAATTCTCTGATGGGAATGCCAAAGAACAAATGGAGAGAAAAGTTTCACTTCCTTGCGTTTTCTCCCTTTAAATAGAAAAGTACCACTACTCACCACCGCCCTTGTCCCCCTCCCACCTTTTCTCTTAAAATCCTCTGGCATCTCAGAGCTTCATATGTGCCTCCCGGTTCCTGGGGCCTTGGGTCAGGCCGGAAAGGCGCCCCTCCACCACCTCGGCGAGGTGGCCCAGGGCCTGTTCTGGGAGAGAAAGCCCCTCACACTGCCTGGGCTCCCAGCCAAGCGACCGAAGGATGAAGTCAGTGAGTGTGGGGGTGAGTGTGAGCTCACCAGGGCCCCCAGAGGAAGCGCTCGGGCCTCTGCCCTCCCCGTGCTCACAGGGCGGGAGCCACTGCCTGTTTCTGGCAGCTGCAGGGGCAGCTGTGTGGCTGCTCCCTCCAGGAATGCGGGACAGGCCCAAATGTTCCAGGGAGACATCCCATGGAGTGAGGGGCGGGGGAGGGGAGATTAGAGTCGCCAGTTCGGTTCTGTGTTTGGCCTCACACCATACAAAGTTCCCCTGCATAATGATTTCACGTGGTCTGTGTGGGAGGAACTGACCCAGATGCCACGCTGGGTGTCACAGAAGCAGGGCCTCTCCTAGCGGAGAGACAGGAGTCTGCTGCCTTAGAGACCCAGTCCGAGCAGGCCAGTCAGGGAATGCGCTTCCTGAAGGTCGGGCTGCACTGTGAACGCAGCCTCGTGCTGTGCCCTTCCTTTCACCCAGGGATGTTGACTAAGACAACAATAAAATCTCTTTTGTGTAATATCTTCCATGTCATTCATGCCTGATTCTTAATTGGTGACTAAGGTCATCGTAACTCTTAGTTCCTGCCTTAGGTAATTCAGGCTTCCCAGTCCCTCCAAACTCTCCCCGGTACCTTGCACCCTGCTGGCCTCTATACTTTCATCTGGGGGACCTACCCTCACCCGGCTGATTGGACCAAAGTGGACATGTGATCCAAGGCAGCCAATCCCTGGGCTGGCCATGGGCCAGGCATTGGAACTAAGAAATAAGAATTTGCCAGTGGAACTAAAATGAGGATGCCATGAGTTTGAATTAGGGCCATGGCCAGCCAAAACTATATGCAAGCCAAGTGGCCGGTTGAAAATAAATGGAAGTGAGAAAGCCAGCGTTAGAGGTACAAATGAGGGAGTTTCTGAGCTTTCTAGCTGAGGCCAGTCTGTGTATCATTAAAACATACCCCTCATCTTCAGGGCTTCCCAGCAAAATGATATGTCAAGTGATGTTCCCCAGAAGGTTAGAATATTAGGGTCGCCTCCCTTAGGGAGTCTTCTTAAGCCAAAAATGCTGAGCTGGGCAGGGAGCGGAATAAAGGCTGGGCTGAGGCCATGACTGGGCTGAGGCCACACCTGGGCTGCCACCATGAGCAACAGGGACTGAATGACTGACCAGTCAGTGAACTTCCTGGTAGCTCCCAAGGAGACCATGCGCCCGGTGCACATACATAGCCAGGTCGTGGACGCTGGCATTCAGCCAAGTGCTTAAGGCTGACATCTGTTTCCTCAGTTGGCTGGAGAAAGCTGACCAGAAGAGCTTTCTAGGCTAAAGAAAAGCCAGGCAACAAAGCTGGCTGAGCAGGTGTGCACTAATTTTACTTCCTCAATGGATTTCTTAAAGAAAGCAACTGCTACAGTTCACAAAGAGCAGAGGACAACCCAGACTGCTAGCTCTCCTTTGTGGCCAGAGAACAGAGGAAGGAGACAGGAACCCTGGCTCCAAGATCCAGCCCCGTGCTCTCAGAGTTGTGTACCCTTCCCCTCTCTGGGCTGCAGGCTGTCCAGCTGCTCAAGGTCTGGCACAGGGAATTAAGTCTACTGGATCTTCTCAGGTCCATGGCACCCCCATACCCAACTTTCTCAACTGGAGAGACCTTCCTGCCCTTGTGTTTCTGGCGCTTGAAACAAAAGCAAAGGGGCACAGTCATTCCTCCACCAAAATGCCCCAGGATGTGGGAGCAAAGGGGCAGGTACAACAACAGATCTGGCCCGACCCAGGCTCTACTCTTGGTTGGAATGCCCCAGAAGCTGAGGTTGGCCAGCCTCTCACCAGGGCAGGCCCGGATGCCAATGGGAATGAAAAGGTGTCAGCGATCAACACCAACAGGTCTCACCTGCACCAAAACTGCTGCCACTTCTCTCGAGATCAGGGCTGGCTAAGCCTTTGGAGCTTAGTTAGTCTCACGTGGAGAAAGCAGAGAAGAACCCACGCAAACCACACAGCTAGTCTGGTGGAGAGGCTGAAATCTAAGCCTTTTTACAGGGAAGACAGAAGTTCTTAGCCTTGTGCAGAGATCTGTCAAGAGACTGAGTGCCTCTGTACCATTCAGGAATCAAGGTGAACGGATTCAGCATTAAAATGTAAGTACTTTTAGGGGCACCTGGGTGGCTCAGTGGGTTAAGCCTCTGCCTTCGGCTCAGGTCATGATCTCAGGGTCCTGGGATCGAGCCCCGCATCGAGCCCCGCATCGGGCTCTCTGCTCATTGGGGAGCCTGCTTCCCCCACTCTCTCTCTGCCTGCCTCTCTGCCTACTTGTGACCTCTCTCTGCCAAATAAATAAAATCCTTTAAAAAAAAAAATGTAAGTACTTTTAAATCGTTTTCAAGTTGCCAAATCCCCAAGGCAAAAGCCAGGTCTGAAATGGAAGAATGAGGTACAGGGACGATGACTGATAACCTGACTAAGCCAGGGAGGGAAAGAGCAGGCAGGCTCCCATGCCCCAAGCTCCAGGCTCCACTCTTCCTTGTAGGGGCGCTGAGGAAGACCTAAGGGTCAGGATTGGGGCTTGAGGCCTAGGTCCTCTCGGGACCATCTGGCCGTCGCCGCAAAGGCTTTCGAGATGAGCCCCTTGCCGGGAGCCCCCAAGGCTGGCCCGGGGTGGGGCCCCTGGGCTCTTCCACTGTCCGCAGAAGCCAACCACCCTCCGCGGGGGCTCCGCTGAACTTTAGCCCTTCCGTGGCACGGGCAACACAGAGACGCGCAGCGGGCACTCCGGGAACCCCACGCCCGCCGGCGGGCGACGGAGTCTGCAGCCACCCCACCCAGCGGGGCGCCCAGTGGGGACGCCGCGAGTCAGAGACCGCTCCTCTCCACCTCTCCACCTGTAAAGCGGGCACAGGCGGCTTTGTGCTGGACGTGGGAGGCCCTGCCATGGGCACTGCAGTCGCCACCGGGCGCCGGACGCGAGGGAACCGCGCAGCAAGGGGGCTGGGGTGGGTGGGAGGGGGGCGCTGCTGTCCCCGCGAGGAGCGGCTGCTGCGGGCGAGCTCAGGGAGCGCGGTCGCCCGGGCCTCCGCGGCCGGAGATGGCCCTCCAGCTCCACCGCGTGGCGGGACTGGGCTGGCGCAGCCCGCCCAAAGAGGGCGCGGGATTCCGAAGGGATTTGATTCCCCGCCACCACCAAACACCAGCCAGAGGATGACAGGTATTTACGTACAAAGGGAGCACCCAAGGACACCGGCGCTGGGTGAACTAATATAATATCAATAAAGTAATAGCAGCTAACATTTATTGAACGTTTTCTACAAGCCAAACATTGTACTTAACACGCTCTAATCATTTTCTCATTTAAATTCTTAATAACCTTCAAGTGGGTGCTGTTATTCCCGTCTCATAGATGAGGAAACTGAAGTTTAGAGAGTCTGAGCCACTTGTCCAAGTCGTCGATGCTTGATGGAGAGAGCTGACCGGCCACAGCCCCCAAAGTTGCATGACAACAGACTTGGAAATATGGAGAGAAGGTCCCAGTTTGCTGTAGAACTGAAATCATCAGGGCTTCAGAGGCCCTCCCATTCCCCAGTGTGTGGCTGACTCCTCTATCCCTGCTCCAGCCAGTGGCCTCTACCTCTCCCTCCATTTTAAAGAAGAATGGTGTCATTAAAAAAAAAAAAAAAAAAAAAGTGGTGTCCATGGCTACAAAGGTTAGAAGGCAAAGGACAGAGCCTGAAATTCTTCTCTGATGGCCAGGAGCCTTGGCAGAGAAAGGTACCTTGAGGCCTAAGAATCAGAGACTTGGGAAAGCTAGGTAGTTAGGAGCTTCCTGGAAAGATGAGTACTGTGACAGAAGGCTTGGCTTCCAGGGGTCTGATTCCAACCTGCTGTGTGATCTTGGGCAAGTCCCTTCTCTTCTCTGGGCCTGTTTCCCTCCTGTACATGGAAGGATCCTTCTAGATCCAAAAATCTCTTTTCTTCCTCTACCTTCCCCTTTTCCCTTCCTATACCACCCCCACCCAGACTGGCTCAGACATTCCAGAAATAGCCTTGAACTGAGTTTTAAAAGCCCTGGATAAGAGTTGCAACCCATCTCTGAGCTTCTCCTGAGCTCTGGGCCCAAGCCTTTAAGTCCTGGCAGGAGATCTAGCCTCGACAGGTTGGAGCCATCAGAGAGGAGAAAGGCCCTGTGCCTCTGAGAAAGGCCTCAGGGGCTGGCATTGTGATGACCTCATCCATTCTATGACATCACCCTCTCTCCCAGCCCCCCTCCTCCCTGATCAACTGCTCCGCAAACAACCATCAATCTGAATCCCAAAGGCCTGAGAACGTCTGTTCTCCAGTACCCGCTACTGATCTTCTGCCTCAGCCAGCCAGAAGCACCATGAAATTGGAATTCACAGAGAAAAACTACAACAGCTTTGTGCTGCAGAACCTGAACAAACAGAGGAAACGCAAAGAGTACTGGGACATGGCCCTGACTGTGGACCACCATGTCTTCTTTGCACATCGCAACGTGCTGGCTGCTGTCTCCCCACTGGTGAAGAGCCTCATCTCCAGCAATGACATGAAGACCACTGATGAGCTCTTTATCACCATTGACCCCAACTACCTGAGTCCGGCCACGGTGGACCAGCTCCTGGACTACTTCTACAGTGGCAAGGTGGTGATCTCGGAGCAGAACGTGGAGGAGCTCCTTCGCGGGGCCCAGTATTTCAACACGCCACGCCTTCGAATCCACTGTAACGACTTCCTGATTAAGTCCATTCGCCGTGCAAACTGCTTGCGTTACCTCTTCTTGGCTGAGTTGTTTGAGCTCAAAGAGGTGTCAGACTTGGCCTACTCTGGCATTCGTGACAACTTCCACTACTGGGCCAGTCCTGAGGGCTGTATGCACTTCATGCGCTGTCCCCCTGTCATCTTTGGCCGCCTGCTCCGAGATGAAAACCTGCATGTGCTCGATGAGGACCAGGCTCTCAGTGCCCTCATCAACTGGGTGTACTTCCGGAAGGATGAGCGGGAGAAGTATTTCAAGAAGTTCTTCAACTACATCAATCTTAATGCCGTCTCCAACAAGACACTGATGTTTGCCAGCAACAAGCTGATGGGCATGGAGAACAGCTCAGCCCACGCGACCCTGATCGAGAGTGTCCTCGTGGACCGAAAGCAGGAGAGGCCGTCCAGCTTGCTGAGCTACCAGCGGAAAGGTGCCCTGCTTGACTCGGTGGTCATCCTGGGCGGCCAGAAGGCCCATGGCAAGTTCAATGATGGAGTGTTTGCCTATATCATCCAGGAGGACCTGTGGTTGAAGCTGTCAGAGATGCCCTATCGGGCGGCAGCCCTTAGTGCCACCTCTGCTGGCCGCTACATCTACATCTCTGGTGGGACCACTGAGCAGATTTCAGGGCTGAAGACGGCTTGGCGATATGACATGGATGACAACTCCTGGACCAAGTTGCCGGACCTGCCAATTGGGCTCGTCTTCCACACCATGGTGACCTGCGGGGGGACAGTGTACTCAGTGGGTGGGAGCATTGCCCCAAGGCGGTATGTCTCCAACATCTATCGCTATGATGAGCGCAAGGAGGCCTGGTGCCTGGCAGGGAAGATGAGCATCCCTATGGATGGCACAGCTGTGATCACCAAGGGGGACCGGAACCTGTACATTGTCACGGGCCGCTGCTTGGTGAAGGGCTATATTTCCCGGGTCGGAGTGGTGGACTGCTTTGACACCAACACTGGGGATGTGGTCCAGTGTATCACCTTCCCCATTGAGTTCAACCACCGGCCCCTGCTCTCTTTCCATCAGGACAACATCCTCTGTGTACACAGCCACCGGCAGAGCGTAGAAATCAACCTGCAGAAGATAAAGGCCAACAAGACGACCACCTCGGTGCCTCTCTTACCCAACAACTGCCCCTTGGATGTGTCCCATGCTATCTGCTCCATTGGAGACAACAGAGTGTTTGTGTGTGGGGGTGTCACCACAGCCAGTGACGTCCAGACAAAGGACTACACCATCAACCCAAACGCCTACTTGTTGGACCAAAAGACAGGCGAATGGAAGACCCTGGCCCCCCCACCGGAGGCACTGGACTGTCCTGCCTGCTGTCTAGCCAAGCTACCTTGCAAGATTCTTCAAAGGATTTAAACAACTTTTTAAGTGGGAGAATAAGTAAATGCATTATTATTCACAATTTAATGAGAGAGAGAGGAAGACGGCCTGTTGGTTCCTTCTTAGTGTTCCAGTCTGTTTGGCCCTGAAAGTGGAGATTCAGGGCTAGGGTTGCTCCCAGGGGGTGGAAATTCAGGGCTACTCTGTCATTGGAGGAATCCAAGCTGAGGCTGGAATGGAGTCCCTGGCGCGTGGGACTGAAGCCTCTCCTGGGCACTGGCCAAGGTGGTGTCTGGGAAGCCCCCATTCTGTCCCCCGTAGTCACCTTGCTGACATCTGCTGGATGGACAGATAGTGTTTGCTTAGAGTTAGGAAACCTCAGGCTCCTCCAACACTCACTCCCCTTGAGTCTATCCAGGAAGGCAGGGGAGGGTCAGTCCCAGGTTCGGAACAGGAGACTGGGTTTGCGGGGGGAGATGGAGAAAATGGTGTGGGAAAGGCTCAGGGATGGGGATGGCAGGAACAGAGGAGGCAGGGTCACTTGGCTGTTGTATTTGACCGTGCAGCTGTGGTGTGTTTTTGATTTATTGGTGGGGAAGTTGGGAGTTACTTACAATTGTTTTCAGTAAGCAAAGTACATCGGGAACTTTCTCCAGGAATATAAGGCCTGAGGGATTGGGGGTGAAGGAGAGTTTAGTAAAGAGAGAAAAAAGGAATCTATGCAGCACTCCCCCCCTTCTCTGTGGTTTTGTGTCCTGTGGTCATCTGTGGTCCAGAAGCAGATGATCCTGCTTCTGGCGTATCCTTAGAAGGTCGGTAGTAGCCCTACACCATGTCCCAACGCCCCCGCCATTCACGTCACTTCATCTGATCACGTAGGCACATTATCACCTCACATCATCACAAGAAGGGTGAGTACAGCATAATAAGATATTTTGAGAGAGAGAGAGAGAGACTACATTCACATAACTTTTATTACAGAGTATTGTAAAATTACTCTATTATTCGCTATTGCTGTTAATCTCTTACCATGCCTAATTTATAAATTAAACTTTATCATAAGTATGTGTGTAGAGGAAAAAACATAGTACATAGAGGGCTAGGTACTATCTGCAGTTTCACGCATCCACAAGGGGTCTTGACACGGATCCCCTGCAGATAAGGGGGGAGGCTACTGTATTTTTGTTGGGTTCGAGAACCTTGGGGATGAGGTGAGAGGACAGGATGAGAGAGATAGGATGGCGTAATCGCTAGGAGCATGGCCACGGAGGGCCAGTCAGCCTGGTTTAAATACCAGTTCCACCACCTGCTGGGCACTCCTGGCCAAACTCCTTCACATCTCTGTGCCTTAGTTTCCTTATCTGCAAAAGAGGAGTGCCTACCTCCTAGGGTGATGCGAAGTTTAAATGAGTTAATATGTGCAGAATACCTAGGACAGTCCCTGGCATTATTAAGGTGCTACAGAAGGACATTTTTTTTAAAAGGGGGGGGGGGAAAGGAGTGTGGCAAGGGTCCATGTTCTTGAGCCTTTATATCAAGTATAAGGTCCCCTAAAATGCTCTTGGAGATTTCCTCCCTCAAAGCCTTGGTGAGCTTGCCTTGATTCTAACTATCTCGGTTACCCTTTCATATATAATTCTCCACAACTGAGAAGAAAATGACCGAGTCCTCGAAAACCATATAGGATCCTCATTTATCCACTCACTCATTCACGAATTTACTTATTCATCTACTCATCAATTCACACACACATAAACACACCATTTCCTGAGGCCTGTCTGTGTAGGTCCTTGTCCCAGGTATTGGGCCCACAGGCATGACACAGACAATCCATGTCCCAGTGAGGGAGTCCCTAGAGCAGTGCTGAGCAAGAGAAATATAACACAAGCCACACGTGTAATTTAAATTTTTCTAGAAGCTTCACGACAAAGGTAAAAATAAACAGGTGAGATTAATTTTAATAATATATTTTATTTAACCCAATAGATCCATATATTATTTAAGTAAATAATCAGTGTAAACATTTATTAATGAGATATTTAATGTTCTTTTTTTTCATATTAAGTCTTTGGAGTTGCATGTATATTTTACACTTAGAGCACAAATGAAGTTTGGACTAACCCCCGGGAGGCCAGTGGCTACTGGATTAGATTGTGCAGGACAGTTTGGATAGCTTCATGGCTCACACTGGTTCCAGCTCCTTCTTTTTCACAGGAAGTCCCAGGGACTTTTTCTTCAGTCCTGTTCAACCCACTCAAGATCATCTCCTTGACCTCTCTGCTGAGTGGCCACTTGCTTCAAAGCCCAACTTCTGCCCAAGTCTCACTCTGCTCCCTGCAGGTGAGGATCTTGGACTTCACAGCTGACCCTCTCTTCTCTGGACCCTTTCTCTCTTCTTCAGCACGGGGCAGCCCCCAGCTCTCCTGACCTCACTGCCATCCTCCAGCTGGAAGTACAAAGGGTCTTGCAGACCCAGGCAACTCAGCCCAGCTGCCCACCCCCCCCCCAGGCTGATCTGACTCCTGGTGCTGTTCTCCACGGCTGATTCTCTAGCCCTCTATGGTGTCTTGAGGCCCCACTCTTCTCTCCTCTTTCTCACCTGCTTGCCTCTCATTCTGCCACCGGATCTCCAGATCAGAGAGGTCACGTGATCTGAGCTCCACAGACGGTCCCACATCCACCAAAACCCTCCCCAGAGCTTCTGCTGCTTTCCTGCCTCTCAGAGGACGCGGCATCTTTCCACGATTCAATGTCAGTCCCTCTCGCCTGGCTCTCCATGTTGTCACCTCACAGCTTCTCAGGACCCTCAGTTCCTTCTCTCTGTACATCCCCTTCCTGATAATTTCTCTCTATTGCATAAACATTCTCAAGTTTCTCTTTCTCAGGAAACAAACCTTCCTCAGTTCTGAGGCCCACCTCTTGCTATCTGCCCATCTTTTTCCTCAGTTGAGCATCCTAAATGTCTCTGCTCTGGCTCCATCTCTCATTTCCAGATCAATCTCTTTTTTTTCTTTTAAAGATTTTATTTATTTATTGGACAGAGATCACAAGTAGGCAGAGAGACAGAGGAGGAAGCAGGCTCCCTGCTGAGCAGAGAGCCTGATGCGGGCCTCGATCCCAGGACCCTGGGATCATGACCTGAGCCGAAGGCAGAGGCTTTAACCCACTGAGCCACCCAGGCGCCCCTTCCAGATCAATCTCTAAACGACTCAGTCTGTCTTCTGTTCCTACCATGCTGCCGAACTGGCTCCTCACCACGTTGTCCTCTTTGTCCTTTTCTCCTTTGATTCTTTCCCTTGCAGTACTGGGCAACACTGGCCTCTCCTGCCTGTGGCAGAATCACTAGGGTGCTCGCTAAAAAGGGAGATCTTTGGCATGGTAGGATTATAATTTGATATATTAACCCTTGTTGTCCTTTCTTCCTCCTCTTCCTTCCTTCCTAACCCCCTCCCACATTACAGTTAGACCATAAGGCTGAAGCATTCAAGGCTTACCACCTTGAGGAGGCTGGCAGAGGCCAACGCAAGACTCAAAAGCCAAAATCTTGGCTTTAGCTACAAGGAAAGCTTTGGCAATTCATAGCCAAGTCTTGAAAGACAAAGCTTTTGAACTGCAACTCAGGTCTTCAAACTCAGAAGCATGAAGTCTTTCCAGGGGAAAATCAGACATGCACAGTTTTTAGCCAATCAGTTTCCAGATCTTCAACTTTTTTCCTAAAATCAATCCACCGGAGAATACACCTGTGGTGATTTCCTTCTAGTTCTCTTTTCTTTCCCATCTTCCCTTTCAAAATCATTCTTCAAACACTTTACACACACACACACACACACACACACACACACACACACACACACAGAGCAACCTTTACCCATTCCACAGCTTCCTAGGACATACTGCCTTAGGATACCACACAAGGATCAGTGAAGCCTCATTTCATCAAGACACCAATATCCAAAGAAGAATTTGTTGTTGTATTTTTCTGTGTTATTTATACAGTGTTTCTGTTAAGATGTGAAATCTGGTGTTAAAAACTGGGGTACTTTTGTCCCACTTAGGTTGTTCAGAAATATTAAATAACACAATGAAATGATGACACATTTTGAAAAGCTTTATTGTAGATATATAACTTGCCTATTATACAGTTCAAAGTGTCCAATTAATGGCTCTTAGTATATTCACAGAGTTGTATGATCATTATCACAATTGATTTTATAACCTCCTCCTTACCCCCCCCAAAAAAAACTTGAACTTCTTAGTTGTCACTCTCTAGCTCCCTTACCTTCCCAGCCCTAGGCAACCACTAGTATACTGTCTCTATGGATTAGCCTATCCAAGACATTTCATAAATACAGAATCATACAATATGTCACTTCTTACCTAGCTTATTTGACTGAGCATAATATTTGCAAGGTTCACCTATGTCGTAGCTTATGCTGGTATTTCATTCTTTTTTATGGCTGAATAATATTCTACTGCATGGATATACCACATTTTATTAATTCGTGTATCAGTTAATTGATGGACATCTGGGTTGGTTCCACTTCTTAGTTGGTATGATAATGCTCTATGGACATTCATGTCCAAGTTTTTGTGTTCACGTGTGTCTTCACTTCCGTTGGGTATATACCTCAGAGTAGAATTGTTGGATTCTGTGGTAACTCTATGTTTAATTATTTCAGAAACTGCCAGACTGTTTTCAAAGCAGATGCATCCTTTTACATCCCACCTGCAATGTATGGCAGTTTCAAGTTCTCCATGTCCTTGTCAACACTTCTTATTATCTGTCTTTCCAAATACAGCCATCCTACTGGGAGCAAAGTGGCATCTCATTATGGTTTTTATTTACATTTCCCTGATGGTTAATGATGCCAAGCATCTTTTCATGGGATTATTATATGACGGTTGCTTAATAACCTTGCATCTTCCGTGCTCAGTTGTTGTCAGAGAAAGCATTCTTCCTGAGAAAGGGCTCTGTGAGGACAAAACAAAGATGATGTGGCTCAGAAACATGGACAGTCATAGTGTATCATTTCATTTTGGCCACAGAACCATGGCAAGTCTATGCTTACCTTCCTACCATTTATTTTCGAATTAGAATATTTAAGATTTATTTGAAGTATTTTAGAGGGGCTCCTGGGTGGCTCAGTCGGTTAAAGTGTCTGCCTTGGCTCAGGTCATGATCCCCGGATCCTAGGATCGAGCTCCGCATCAGGCTCCCTGCTCGGGGGGGAGCCTGCTTCTCCCTGCCTGCTGCCTGCTGCTCTACTGTTCTGCCTGCTTGTGCACTCTCTCTCTCTCTCTCTCTCTCTGTCAAATAAATAAATAAAATCTTTTTTTTAAGTATTTTAGAAAATACCTGGGACCAAGTATGTCCACTTTGCATTTTTACCTTTCTCGTTAGTGAGAAGGAGCTCTGTTATCCCATGTCTAGTTACATATTTTATACCATTTAAAGGATGACATAAAACATTCCACATTTACTTCCAAAAGATCAGTGTTACATCTTTGAACGAAAGTAAATATATCATACATAAGTTAGAATGCTTATTGAGAAATGCAAGAAACATGCTAAATAAACCCTTCTTACTGTGAACACAACACGTAAAACCAATGATACATAACTATGTAGCTTAACAATTTATTGTAAATATTGTAAGTATCCATGTAACTACTACTGAGCACAAGAAAGCATTGCCAAGACCTCAAAAACTATGTGGCCGCTTTCCTGATTATGATCTCTTCTCTCCCCTCTGACCTCTATGATAATGTGTTCCTAACTTTTCTATATAGTTTTGTTATCTAAATAGGCATTTCTCATGTATAGGTAAGTTCAGCCTGTTTTTGGAATTCACAAGAAAATTGTACAGTATGAATTGTCTTATGCCTGGCTTCTTTGCTCAAAATTATGTTTTATAACTTATCCATGGTGTATGCAGGTTTAGTTCGATCCATTTCACATCTGTATACTATTCTGTCATATGACTATGTCATTTTCCCTATCCATTCTTCTGTTGATGGATGTCTGGGTTGTTTGCATTTTGGGTGATTACAGACCGTGCTGTTCTTGTGAGTGTATCCTGGTACATATGTACCAAGTTTGTCTAGGAAATATACCTAGTAGTGGGATTGCTGTCTTATTTGTAATGTAATTTGCAAATTTTCTTTGCAGAGTGATTGGTTTTTTTTTTTAAAGATTTTATTTATTTATTTGACAGACAGAGATCACAAGTAGGCAGAGAGGCAGACAGAGAGAGAGGAAGCAGGCTCCCTGCTGAGCAGGGAGCCCGATTCGGGGCTCTATCCCAGGACCCTGGGATCATGACCTGAGCCGAAGGCAGAGGTTTAACCCACTGAGCCACCCAGGTGCCCTGCAGAGTGATTGTTAATTAACATTGTCATTTGCAGTATATGAGAATTTCTGTCGTTTTACATGCTTGCCAGTCCTTGGTATTGTCAGACTTTTATTGATTTATTGATTTGTTTGTGAAGATTTTATTTATTTATTTGACAGAGGGAGAGAAACAGCAAGAGAGGGAACACAGCAGGGGGAGTGGGAGAGGGAGAAGCAGGCTTCCCACTGAGCAGGGAGCCTGATGCGGGGCTCCATCCCAGGATTCCGGGATCATGACCTGAGCTGAAGGCAGGAGCTTAACCAACTGAGCCAGCTAGGTGCTCTGGTATTGTTAGACTTTTAAATTATAGACAATTGCATATTAAGTGGTATCTCAATGTGGTTTTTTTTTAAGATTTTATTTATTTATTTATTTGTCAGAGAGAGAGCAAGCACAAGCAGGAGGAGCGGCAGGCAGAGAAAGAAGCAGGCTCCCTGCCAAGCAAGGAGCCTGATGCCAGGCTCGATCACGACCTGAGCCAAAGGCAGATGCTTAATCAACTGAGCCACCCAGGCATCCCTCAGTGTGTGTGTGTGTGTGTGTGTGTGTGTGTGTGTTTTAAGATTTATTTATTTATTTTAGAGGGAGGGAGAGTTGGGGGAGGGGCAGAGGGACAGAATCTTCAAGCAGACTCCCTGCTGAGTGTGGAACCTGACACAGAGCTCAGTTCCATGATCCATGAGATCATGAACTGAGCCAAAATCATGAGTGGGTGCTTAACTGACAGCCACCCAGGCATCCCTGGAATTCTTAATATATTCTGGATATGAGCCCTTTATCAGCTATATATGTGGTAAATAACTTCTTCCCCTCTGTGTCTTGTCTTTTCACTCTTTTTTTTTTTTTTAAGATTTTATTTATTTATTTGTCAGAGAAAGAGGGAGAGAGAGCGAGAGAGCGAGCACAGGGAGACAGAGTGGCAGGCAGGGGCAGATGGAGAAGCAGGCTCCCCGCCAAGCAAGGAGCCCGATGTGGGACTCGATCCCAGGACACTGGGATCATGACCTGAGCCAAAGGCAGACGCTTAACCAACTGAGTCACCCAGGCGTCCCTGTCTTTTCACTCTTAACGGTACATTTTAATTGTAATTAGCCTAATTTATCTTTTCCTTTTTGGTTACTGCTCTTTGATACTTAGAGAAAACATTCTCTACCCTGGGTTCACAAAATTCCCATATGGATAAATAACTGTCCAATCCATTTTCCACTTCCCTGCAGTGCGACCGTTGTTGTAAATCATGTGTCCCTACACGGAAATGTGTTTATGAGCTCTCTTAGTCCATTGGTCTATTTTTCTGATCTTATACCAATAACACAGTGAACAGTTACTGACATTACCAAAACTTTATCACACCCTACACAGTTTAGATTAGTAGAATTAGACCATCGAGATCCATAAAAAACCTGTTGGGATTTTAGTTGTGATTGTGCTGAATTTATAGATCAGTTTAGGGAAATTTGATATATTTTACAATATCAATTTTTAAAATGCATGAACATGGTATATCTCTACACTTTGGAGAGTCTTCTTTAATTTCTCTCAAAGTTTTATCTTTACTTAGAGGTCTCACATACTTTTGTTAGATTTATTCCTAGGTATTTGACATTTAAAAATTTGTAAACACATGTAAGTATACTTTATAGTATCTTTTAAAAAATTCGTTTCCTGGAGCACCTGGGTGGCTCAGTGGGTTAAAGCCTCTGCCTTTGGCTCAGGTCACGATCTCAGGGTCCTGGGATCGAGCACCACATTGGGCTCTCTGCTCAGCAGGGGGCCTGCTTTCCCCCCCCTCTCTGCCTCCCTCTCTGCCTACTTGTGATCTCTCTCTCTCTCTCTCTCTGTCAAATAAATAAATAATCTTTTTTAAAAAATACTCATTTCCTCTTTTTATAGTCAGTATTTAGGAATACAGCCGGTTTTTGTATGTTGATTTGTATTTAGCAAATTGTAGGACATCTTTATGTATTCTGGATGTGAGCCTTTTATCAATTGTACATGTGGTAAATATTTTCTCTCCACTAATACAAATTATAGCTGGGCATGTAAAAAGTGAAACTACAAAACTTTTTGAGGAAAACAGAGGAGAATATATTTATTTTTATTTTTATTTTTTTAAGATTTTATTTATTTATTTGACAGACGGAGATCACAAGTAGACAGAGAGGCAGGCAGAGAGAGAGGAGGAAGCAGGCTCCCTGCTAAGCAGAGAGCCCGATGCGGGGCTCGATCCCAGGACCCTGGGATCATGACCTGAGCCGAAGGCAGAGGCTCAACCCACTGAGCCACCCAGGTGCCCCAGGAGAATATATTTATAACTTGGAGTTAAGCAAAGATTTCTTAGATGTGACACCCAAAGCATGATCCTTTTTAAAAATTGATAAATTGGACCTTTTCCAAATGAAAAACTTTTGGGGCACCTGGGTGGCATAGTCAGTTGAGTGGCTGCCTTCAGCTCAGGTCATGATCCCAGGGTCCTGGGATCGAGCCCCACATCTGCTCCTTGTTCAACATGGAGGCTGCTTCTTCCTCTCCCTCTGCCTGCCATTCCCCCTGCTTGTGCACTCTCACTCTCTCTCTCTCTCCCTCTGTCAGATAAGTAGATAAAATCTTAAAAAAAAAAAAAAAGAAAGAAAGAAAAACTTTTGTTCCGGGAAAGATACTGTTAAGAGCATGAAAAGGCAAGCCACATATTGAAGAAAATATTTGCAAATCACCTATCTGGCAAAGGACTTGTATCCAGAATATGTAAATAATTTTTAAATAGTTTACTTGTAGATACTTGTATGCTTTCCAAATATACAATTATATTATAAATAATGATTTTCTATTTCTTTAAGGAAATTTCCTTTGTTCCAAGTTTGCTAAGAGTTTTTATTGTGATAGTAAATATTACCAAATTTTTTTTCTGCATCTAGTGAAAGGAGCACAAGTTTTCACTTTTAATCTGTTAATTAGGACAAGTCCCTTTTATTAATTTGTCAGTGCAAAACCACTCATTCCTGGTATAAACTTATAACATAGTTTTATATATAATACTGTATATTTTTATATAATTTCTGGACTTAGTAACATAGAATTCCTTCTATATATTGCTGGATTTCATTTGCTATATAGTCACTCAATTTTATTTTACTTGTAAAATTATCATAGGAAGCTATCAGAAATGGTATTTTAAAAATTCTAGTTTCTAACCACATGTTGTTAGTATAGAGAAATATGATTTTAGTGTGCTCACCATGTGTCTTGCAACTTGGCTTAACTCACTTATTGATTTTAGGAGTTTTTTGGGTAGATTTCTTGAAATTTTCTAGGTAGACAGTCGTGTCATCTGCAAGTAGGGACAACTTTATTCCTTCCTCTGCAATCAGTATGCCTTTTTTTTAAATTAAGTTTTTAATTTTAATTCCAGTATAGTTAACATACAGAGTTATGTTAGTTTCAGTGTATGATATTGTAATTCAACAATTCTATACATTACTCAGTGCTCGTCATGGTAAGTGTACTCTTTAACACCCTTCATCTATTTTACCCATGCACCCCCCCCCCCCGTATGCCTTTTATTTCTTTTTCTTATCTTACTATATTAGCTAGGACTTCCAATGAAATATTGAATAGGAGTATGAGGGAATATCCTTGACGTCACTGATCTTAAGAGAAGAGCATTCAGTTTTCATCATTAATATGTCAAATTTATCATTAATATGATAGGTTTTTCATAATGAGACTATAATAAGTAGGTATTGGATTTTGTCAAGTTTTTTTCTTTTTTTTTTTAAGATTTTCTTTATTTATTTGACAGAGAGAGAGAGAGAGAGATCTCAAGTAGGCAGAGAGGCAGGCGGTGGCGGGGGTGGGCGGGCGGGAGGGGGAGCAGGCTCCCTGCTGAGCAGAGAGCCCTATCCGTGGCTCCATCCCAAAACCTTGGATAATGGATCATGACCTGAGCCGAAGGCAGAGGCTTTATTTAACCCATTGAGCCACCCAGGCGCCCTCAAGTTTTTTTTTTTTTTTTTTTTTCTGTGTGAATTACGTGATTTTTTTCTGCATTAGACTGTGCATGTGGTGGATTACATTGATTTGTTTTCAAATACTAACCAGCTTTGCATCCTGGGATAAACTCCATTTTGTCAAGATATACTGTTCTTTTTGTATGTTGATGGATTCGGTTTGCTAATACAGATCCTTCCGGGGCACCTGGGTGGCTCAGTCATTAGGGGCTGCCTTCAGCTCAGGTCAGGATCCCAGAGCCCTGGGATGGAGCCCGAGGCTCCCTGCTCAGTGGGAAACCTGCTTCTCCCTCTGCCACTCCCCCTGCTTCTGTGTTTTCTCTCTGTCAAATAAATGAATAAAATCTTAAAAAAAAAGAAAAATACAGGGGCGCCTGGGTTGCTCAGTGGGTTAAAGCCTCTGCCTTCGGCTCAGGTCATGATCCAGGGTCCTGGCATCGAACCCCCATGGGGCTCTCTGCTCAGCAGGGAGCCTGCTTCCCCCTCTCTCTCTCCCTGCCTCTCTGCCTACTTGTGATCTCTGTCAAATAAATAAATAAAATCTTAAAAAAAAAAAAAACAGATCTTTCTTAACTCACTACAGGGTTAAGTCCTGATAAACAATATGCAGGTCAAAAGTGCATTTAATACACCTAACCTACCAGACATCATTGCTTAGCCTGGCCTACTTTAAACATGCTCACTTTCGTTGGCCTGTGGTTGGAAAAGTCATCTAACACAAAGCCTATTTTATAATGAATTGTTGAATATCTCGTGTAATTTTTTTAAAAGATTTTATTTATTTATTTGACAGACAGATCACAGGTAGGCAGAGAGGCAGGCAGAGAGAGAGAGGGAGAAGCAGGCTCCCCGCTGAGCAGAGAGGCCGATGCGGGGCTCGATCCCAGGACCCTGAGATCACAACCTTAGCCGAAGGCAGAGGCTTTAACCCACTGAGCCACCCAGGTGCCCCTCATGTAATTTATTGAATACTGAAAGTGAAAAGCAGATTGGTTGTACGGCTATGGAATGGTTCTAAGTATATGGGTTGTTTACTTTTGTGATCTGGGGCTACCACCTCTGAGGAGTATCATTCCGCACATCACTAGCCTGGGGAAGGATCAACTTACAAAATTCAGTTTCTACTGAATGAGTATTGCTTTTTCTCCATCATAAAGTTGAAAAATCACACATTGAACCATCATTAAGTTGGGGACTGTATTCTGTTGGGGGGATTTTTGCACCTATGTTCTTAGGAGATACTGACCTATAGTTTTCTTTTTTGGTACTCCCCTTGTCCAGTTTTAGTACCAGAGTAACACTTGCTTCATAAAATGAGTTGGGAAGTATTCCCTTCTCTCTCTCTCTCTCTCTCTCTCTCTCTTCAGGAGATATTGCTTAAAATTGGTGTTACTTCCTTAAATATTTGGTAGAACTGGCTGACAATATTATCTAGTCCTGGAGTTTTGTTTTGCTTTGTTGGTGGTGGTGGTGGTTCTTTTTTTGTTTTGTTCTGGTTTTTGTCTGTTTTGTTCTGGTGCTTGTTTGTTTTGCATTGGGGAGAGGTTTTTAACTACAAACTGGATTTTTTAGTCATAAAGCTATTCAGATTATTCATTTGGTGAGTTTTGGTAGTTGGTGGCTTTCAGGAATTTGTCCCTTTCCCTTACATTGCCAAATTCATGTGCATAGAGTGATTCATAATATTCTCTTTAATGTTGCAGAGTACTTCATGATGCCAGTAATTTGTGTCTTCTTTTCAGTCTTGCTAGAGATTTATTTTATTGATTTTTTTCCAAGAACCAGCTTTTGATTTCATTACTTTTCTCTATTTCTGTTTTCAATTTTATTGACTTTTGCTCTTTATTGTTTTTTCTGCTTGCTTTGGGTTTATTTTGTTCTATTTCTAGTCTCTTAAGGTGGAAGCTTATTTAATTGAGGCCTTTCTTCTTTTCTAATACTAACATTTACTACTATAAATTTTACTCTAAAAACTACTTTAACTACATCCCACAAACTTTATATTTGTATTTTCATTCATCCAGTTAAAAATATTTTTCTAATTTCCCTAGAGACTTGACTCATGGATTATTTAGAAGTATTTTGTTTAATTTCCAAAGTTTTGGAAATTTCTTTATATCTTTCTGATCATCATATCTACTTTAATTCCATTATGGTCAGAGAGCATACACTATTTTTCCTAGTTCTTTTAAATACTTGTTGAGGTTTTTTTTTTATGACCCCAGATATGGTTTGTCTTGATGAATATCCCATGTGCACTTGGAAAAAAATGTATATTTCGTTATTGTTGAATAGAGTGTCCTATACATGTCAATTAGATCCAGGTTGATGGTGTTATCCAGTCCTTCTATATCCTTATTGATTTTCTTTCTACTATCCATTTTTCTGAGTGTTGAAGTCCCCGACTATATTATTTGTTTCTCCTTTTGTCCTGTCAGTTTTTTCATCATGTATTTTGAAGTTATTACTTACGTGCACATTTGGGATTTTAATGTTTTCTTGGTGAATTGACCCTTTTATCATTAGGTAATATATGCCTTTATCCTCTTTTTCCTTGCTTTGAGTCTACTTTGTCTGATATTAGTGTTTGCATGGTTTATCTTTTTCCATCCTTTTAGTATTAATCTATCATCTTGAAGTTTCTTGTAGAAAGACTATAATTGGTTCATATCTTGCTATTCTAACAAACTCTGATTTTTGTATTGGTGTGTTTAAAACAGTTACATTTAATGGCACTTATCGATATGTTTGGATTTAGGTCTATTTGTTTTATTATTCATTTTCCATTTCCCCCCTCTTTTTCATTCCTCGGCCTTCTTTTCTGCCCTCTTTTAGGTTATTTGAATATTTTTTAGTATTCCATTTTAATTTATTGTGTTTTGACAATATCTCTTTGTATAAAGTTTTTAGTGGTTCTAGGGATTACAATATATATACTGAACCTCATGATCTATTTAAAATTAATATTTTACTACTTCAAGTGGAATTTTATTTTACTTTTTTAAAAGATTTTTATTTATTTATTTAAGAGAATCTTTTTTTTTTTTTTAAGATTCTATTTATTCATTTGACAGAGATCACAAGTAGGCAGAGAGGCAGGCAGAGAGAGAGGAAGAAGCAGGCTCCCCGATGAGCAGAGAGCCCGATGCGGGGCTCGATCCCAGGACCTTGGGATCATGACCTGAGCTGAAGGCAGAGGCTTTAAACCACTGAGCCACCCAGGCGCCCCAGATTTTTATTTATTTATTTGCCAGAGATCACAAGTAGGCAGAGAGGCAGGCAAAGAGAGGAAGAAGCAGGCTCCCTGCTGAGCAGAGAGCCAGATGCAGGGTCAATCCCAGGACCCTGGGATCATGACCTGAGCCGAAGGCATTGGCTTTAACCCACTGAGCCGCCCAGGTGCCCCTCAAGTGGAATTTTAAAACCTTACTCCATATAGGTCCCTCTACCTTCACACTTTATATTATAGTTGTCTTATATATATCCCACCTCCACGCATTGAAAACTCCATCAGACACTGTTATATTTTTTTGCTTTCAAATATCAAGTTTATTTTAAAGAACTCAAGAGAAAAAGAATGGTCTATTATATTCACCCAGATGCTTATCATTTTTGTTGTTTTCCTTCATTCCTGTTTTTCTAGATTTCATTTTGGTGTCATTTCCCTTCTCTGAAGAACTTCCTTTAGCCATTCTTTTAGAGTACCTCAACTGGCTATGAATTCTCTTACTTTTCCTTCTTCTGAGAATGTCTTTATTTTGTCTTCATTCCTGGAGGTTATTTTTACAGGATAGAAAACTCTGACTTGATAGTTCCTTTTTTCAACACCTTAAAAATGTTGCATCACCTCCTCTGGCCTTCATGGTTTCTTTTTTCTTTTCTTCTTTTTCCCTTAAGATTTTATTTATTTATTTATTTAAGAGAGAGAGAGAGAATGTGAGCGCGGAGAGAGGCAGAGGGAAAGGGAGAGAGAGAATCCCAAGCAGACTCCACCCTGAGCATGGGGCAATCCCATGACCCTGAGATCATGACCTGAGCTGAAATCAAGAGTTGGATGCTTAACTCACTGCATCACCCCGGTGCCCTGGCTTTCATGGTTTCTGACGAGATTTCAACATTCATTCAAATCATTGTTTCTCTGAATGTGTTATTTTTGTGTAGCCATGTGAAAGATTTATTTTCTTTAGTTTTCAGCGGTTTTATTATGATGTGTATAAGGACAAAATTCTTTGGCTTTATCTGAGTTGGAGTTCATGGAGCTTCTTGAGTATGTAGGTTTATGTCATTTGCCAAATTTGGGAGGTTTTCAGCTGTTATTACTTCAAACATTTTTCCAGCTCTGTACCCTTTTCTATTTCTGGAAGTCTGATGGAACAAATGCTGCACTTTTTTTTTACTGTTACACAGGTCCCTGGGGATCTTTTGGGGTTGTATTTTTCCTCACTGTTTTCCAGACTTATTTTTACTCATTATTATGTTTGCTGACTTTTCTGTCACTTCTATTCTGTTTTGGAATATACCCGTGAGTTTTTAATTTCTGGGTTTTCTTATTTTCCAGTCCTAACCTTTCCATTTTGTTATTCTCTGTATTTTTTATTTCCTTACTGAATCTTTCTAGTTAACTGTTTGTTCCAAAGGTGTTTATGATTCTTAGAGCATTTTTAAATTAGCTGCTTTAAACTCTTTGTCAAATGATTCCAATGTCTAAGTCATCTTGGTATTGACATGTGTTGACTGTCTTTTATTTGTGAGTTGAGGTTTTCCTTACTCATATGCCAATTAATTATTCATCTGCCAAGTTTAAGAATATATATTAAACATTTTGAATGTTAGTCTATGTTAGTCTATTAAATGTTAGTCTATGAAATGTTAGTCTGTGAAACTCTGGCTCTTGTTTAAATCATATGAAGAATGTTGGTATTTTTGTATTAGTATGCAATTGACCTCATTAGATTTAGGCCATAAGTTCCAAACCACTCTTGTGGACTGTGGTTAGAATTTCATTTCAATTTTCAAAGACTTTGCAAGGGTGTTCAGATCTACACCACATGTGCACCACCCAGTTGACAGTCTGGGACCTAGACAGTGGAAAATTCAGTTCTCAAAGTCTTAGGTACTGATTAAGACCAGGTCAAACCTAATTACAGCTCAGGGCTGAGCCCAGAAGTTTGTAAACTATTGTTTACATTAAACTATTTTACAGGCTTACAAGCTACTCCCTCTCTGTGATCTCCCTTGTACTATTCACTTCCCCGAGGTTCCTCTTTTTGGCTCTTCACCAGAAAACTAGAGCTTTGCTTAGCCCACTCTGCCTGCCATCCACTTTCATAACTGTGCCGGTATCTGAGGCCGGGTGGCAGAAAAACCAGAGGATAAAAACTAGTGAACTCATTGCCAGTTCAGTGCTTCCTTTTTTTGGTCTTCTTCCCAATTTGCCTGCCACTATTTACTCTTCAGAGTCCTCAAATAGCTTCTGTTCCATGCATTCTGGCTAGGTTTTATAGCTGCATTCAGTGGGAAAGACCAGGAAGAATGTGCTTACTCCATCTCACTCCCACTCATGGTTTTTTCAACTATATTCATGAATGATTTTGCCTGTTATTTTCCTTTCCCTTACTGTTTCGGGTTTTGTATCAAGACTGTGCTTACAATAAAATAAGTTGGAGTGTATTCTCCCTTTTAAAATTCTCTGGAAGAATATGTGAAGACAAGTTTCACTGATGAAGGCAAATGGAGTTTTTTCTTGTGGGAAGGATTTTGGTTTATTAAACTGGTTTTACTAGTTATAGGAATATTCAATTCTATTTCTCCTTGTGTTATTTTAAAGTTACATTTTCTAGGAATTTTTTATTTAAACTTTCAAAGTTATTAACATACAATTGTTTGTATATCTTCTTTTGATCCTTATATTATGTTTAAATTTTCAGTGACCCCATTTTTAGTCCAGATTTTGAATTTAAAAAAAAATCACTCCCACATAAGTGTCTTTATGACTTTGGATAGGCAATGGCTTCTTAGATATTACTCCAAAAACACAAATAACCAATATCAAGTTTAAAAACACATGTGCCTCAAAGGACATCATCAAGAATGTGAAGACACAATTGAGAAAATATTTGGAAAGCACATATCTGACAAGGATCTTGTATTTAGAATATATAAAGAACTCTTACAACTCAACAACAAAAAGCAAAAAAATTAGAAAAAAATAAGAAAAATTAAAAGATGGGCAAAGGATCTGAATAGACATTTCCTCAAAAAAGATGAGCACATGGTAAATAAGTGCATGACAAAATGTTCAGTATCATTAGCCACCAATGAAAAGCAAATCAAAACCATGAGATGCTACTTCATACCCACTAGGATCACTATAATAGAAATAAGTGTTGGTGAGGATGTGGAAAAAAAAAAAGGAAACCTTAAACAACATTGATGGGAATGTAAAATGGTTTAACCACTTTGGAAAACATTATGGCAACGTCTCAAATGATTAAAAATGGAATTACCATATGACCCAGTAATATATATATGGGGTATATTATCCATTAATTTCATTTTTAGGTATATATACTTGAGGGAAATGAAAACACATGTGCATAAAAAAACTGCATATGAATGTTTATATGTAACAGTCAAAAAGTAGAAACAACCCAAATGTCCATCTACTGATACATGGATAAATAAGATATATCCACACAATGGAATGTTACTGAGTCATCAAAAGAAATGAAGTACTGATGTGTGCTATAACATGGACGACCACTGTAACTATTATGCTAAGTGAAAGAGGCTAGTCACAAAGAAGCACATATTATATAATTCCATTTTCATGAAATTCATGAAATGTCCATATTAGGCAAACTTACAGAGACAAAACATAGAAACTTAGTGCCTAGAATTAGAGGGTTTGAGAAGATGGAATGTAAAATTTCTCTGGAGGTAATGAAAATGTTCTCAAATTGATAGTGGTGATGGGTGCACAACTCTGTGAATATGCTAAAAGCCACTGAATTGTACACTTTACCTGGGTGAATTGTATGGGATGTGAATTGTACCTCAATAAAGCTATTAAAAGATACCATGCCTCAGGGCGCCTGGGTCGGGTCGTGATCCCGGGGTCCTGGGATTGAGCCCCGCATCGGGCTCTCTGCTCAGCGGGGAGCCTGCTTCCCCCTCTCTCTCTGCCTGCCTCTCTGCCTACTTGTGATCTCTGTCTGATAAATAAATAAAATCTTAAAAAAAAGATATCATGCCTCTGTCCTGATCATTCTTTCTTGGGTTACTCACTCTGGAGAATGCCAACTGCTCTGTCCTAAGCAACATTTTGGAGAGGCTCATGTGGCAAGGAGCCAACAGTTCCTGCCAATAGCCATGTGAGTGACCTTGGAAGTGGTTATCCTGTCCCCATCAAGATTTTCATGACTGCACCCATTGCCAACAGATTGACTGCAACCTTATGAGAGATTCCGAGTCAGAACCACCCAGTTAAGCCTGCCCAGATTCCTGACCCTCAGAAATTTTTTAATAATGTTTGTTACCTTAAGGTGCTAAGTTTTAAGATACCTTATTACACAGCAATAGATAATACAAGCCCATCTAGCTCTTTAAGACAGGAATTTCTAATAAAATTTTGTTTTATATTTAATAATTATAAGATTTCCTGGTATACTTTGCTATTTGAGTACGTGTATACTACTAATAATTATGTCAATCCAAAACAAAATTTTAAGAGCCTTATGGTCTGGGATATTTTTAAATAGTTAATTATACTTATATCACATATTTTTGTTACAAAGAAGTATGATACATTGACCAATAAAAGTCTTTCAAGCAGGGCTGCCTGAGTAGCTCGGTTGAGTGTTCAGCTCTTGGGTTTCAACTTAGGTCGTGATCTCAGACTCATGGGATGGACCCCTGAGTGGAGCTCCGTGCTCAGTGCAGAATCTACTTGTCCCTCTCTCTCTGCTCCTCCTCCTGCTCTCTATCTCTAAAATAAATAAATGAAATCTTAAAAGTCTTTTGAGCACAAAAACATTCTAGGGGGCAAGTATTGGAATGATGGGATGTGTTCAAGGAGCAAAAGTAATACTATGAAATTTTTTAGTGTTAATAAAAGACTTTGCAATTATTTTTTTAATGGATGATAGTATCAAACCATTACGTAGATACCATTAGATACATTTAGAAGAGCAATGCAACAATTTTATTTAAAAGGATCAATATTGGGACACCTGGGTGGCTCAGTGGGTTAAAGCCTCGGCCTTCCGCTCAGGTCATGATCCCAGGGTCCTGGGATCGAGCCCCTCATTGGGCTCTCTGCTTGGCAGGGAGCCTGCTTCCCCCTCTCTCTCTGCCTGCCTCTCTGCCTACTTGTGATCTCTGTCAAATAAATAAAAAAATTAAAAAAAAAAAGAAAGGATCAATATTTACAATATATTAGAAATTGCAACTACTTAAGTTATGAAAAAATTAAGATGTCAATTCAAAAATGCACAAGAGGCCTGTAAATTTTTAAAAAATTGTTTTAGGGAAGTATTTTTTAATTTTTAATTTTTTAATTTAATTAATTAACACATAACATATTATTAATTTCAGAGGTAGAAGTCAGTGATTCATCAGTTTTATATAATACCCAGTGCTCATTACATTTTGTTGGGAAGGTACTTTTTATCTTGCTTAGAGTTCATGGTGATTCTTAAAACTGTGGCCTGGTTTCATCAATTTTGGGAAATTCTTAGCCATTTTATCTTCTAACACTGCTCCATTCTCTCTCTCCTCCTTCTAGCTAAAATTACATGTTTATAAAACCTATTCCTGGAGCACCTGGGTGGCTCAGTCAGTTGAGCCTCTGACTCTTGGTTTTGGCTCCAGTCACAGTCTTGGGCATGGGACCGAGTCTGCATCTGGCTCTGCCTGCAGCGTTGATTCTGTTTGAGATTCTCTCGTCTCCAGCCCCCTACCCCTGCTTGCTTGTGAGCACACGTGCTCACACACACTCTCTCTCTCCGAAATAAAACCTTAAAAAAGCAACCCAAAACCTATTCCTCCTACTCCATATGATTTTTATGCTCCTTTTTGTGTTTCAGCCTGGATACTTTTGTGCTTTATCTTCTGGTTCACTAATTCTCTTTTCAGCGAAGTCTGATCCACTATTAAATTTATCCACTGAATTGTTAATAACACTATATATTTTAATAATACTATAAATTTTAGTTCTCACATTTTTAAACTGTTGAAATTCTCTATTTTATTTTTTTAATTTTTTAATTTTTTAATTAACATATAATGTATGTTATATGTACCCCAGGGGTACAGGTCTGTGAATCGCCAGGTTTACACACTTCACAGCAATGAAATTCTCTATTTTAATTCCTTTAACTCAATCATAGCTATTTTATTTATTTTATATTTTTTTATATTTTTTTTTTTTTGGATAGAGATCACAAGTAGACAGAAAGGCAGGCAGGCGGTGGGGGGGGCGGGGTGTGAAGCTGGCTCCCCGCTGAGCAGAGAGCCTTAGCAGAGAGCCCAATGCGGGGCTTGATCCCAGGACCCTGAGATCCTGACCTGAGCCGAAGGCAGAGGCTTTAACCCACTGAGCCACCCAGGCGCCCCAATCACAGGTATTTTAAAACCTAGGTCTGATAAATCCATTATTTGATTGCTCTGGAATTTCTATTCTAAGTCTGTCTCTCAAAATGTCTCTGAGCACGTTCTGTCTTTTCATGCTTAAGTTATTTTTGGATGAAATTTTTTCTATTGGAGAGAATTTACTGTTGCTTTTGGCAGGCAGCTCTAGGCTAAAGACACTAGAAAGCCTGGATCATTTTAATTCAATCAAGGAATTATAGGATTCAAAGCTGTGATTTAGTCAATTTTCACCATGATTCCAACTGTGTAGCCCTGCAGGATCCCAACTAAAAACCTGATACAGTTATCAGGGTCCTTCATTTTTGGTAAGCCCTCAATTATTTTCTCCTCCCAGCCTCGTCCCCCAAGCCCCCAAAGATTTATTTATTTATTTGAGAGAGAGAGAACACGAGTGGGGTGAGGGGCAGACAGACGAACAGGCTCTCTGCTGAGCCTGCCCAATCCCAGGCCCCTGGGATCATGACCCCAGCCAAAGGCAGACGCTTAACCAACTGAGTCACCCAGGCGCCCCTCCTCCCAGCCTTGTTTACTGAAAGCCCTACTCCGCTTCTCAGCTTTTAAAACAATCTCTTTGAGAGAAAAAGTGCCTGGAAATGTTAGGATCATTCTTCTTGGCCTACCCTCCTCTCCTAGAACTCGGGCCCACAATTCCTTACTCCTTTGGTAGTCCTCTGATGCCCTGATTTTGGAAACTTCTTGAACAGCTTTTCTAGTTATTTTCAGCAGAAGAGTTTGCTCTAGGCAACTCTGCCCACCATCGCTAGAAGTAGACCCTCCACTCCTAAATGTCAGACTGATTTCCAATATCCTGTTGAATGCCTCTGGAGTATCTCACAGTTCCCTTGGGCTCACTAAGAAGCCACACTTTAGTCTTGGTCTTATCTCTTGCCTCATCCTACTCAACTGGCTTTTCCTGTAGCTATTTCGGCTCGTGGTTTTCTAAGCTATAAATATTGCTTGTGGGGGCACCTAGGTGGCCCAGTTTGTTAAGCCTCATTTGGCTCAGGTCACGATCTCTGGGTCTTCAGACTGAGCCCCACGTGGTGGGCTCCATGCTCAGCAGCAGGGAATCTGCTTGAGATTCTCCCTCTCCCTCTGCCGCTCCCCCCTGCTCGCATTCTCTTTCTAAAATAAATCTTTAAAAAATATATACTGTGAATGTCTTCCCTCCTAAGTGCTGTCAGTTACCAAGTTCTCTGTACATTACCTCCATTATTTTCTTTCCATCAGAGCCCACTGCTCTGTTCTTGAAATACCACCCTCACCCTGTCCTCTCCCAAACCACTGCAGGTTCACTGCAGCACCTTTCCTAACCCACATCCCTGCTTTCAGAACCCTCTCATATGCTTACACTGTCTGAGCTGCTAGGAGATTCTTTCAAAACAGGGTTCTAAGTCATTGCCTGCTTAAACTCTTTCAAAGGCTCCTCACAGCCCCTGAAATTCAGGAATAATCCTCATCTGGGCAATCACACACTCCCTGAGTTGACTCCACACTTGCCTTCAGCTGTATCCATTTATTTTCAGGAGCGACTGCCATCTGTCCCTCAGCTACTACTGCTGTGAGCATCCAACATTGTCTTTGGATTCTCTCATGGTCCTCCTTTCCTATTATCCTCCGCCCTGGACAGGAGAGATTGTCTCCAAGAAAAGATGAACGTGAAACTACATTATATGTTGTTGATAATTTATGTTAGGGATGAGCATTAAACAAGAAGAGGGAGGAGGAAACTGAGTGCAGTGCAGGCACTAAAATTTTAAGTTTCTTAAATGTTTTTCTCCAAAACTTTCCTACGTTCTGTACTAAAAATGAATAAAAATACATGCTTTAAGCAAATAATTACCTCTTTTTGACATTAAAGTACATGCATATTTTAAAAACCACTTTCCTGTCCCTTGCTATCTCTGGAGACTTCTTTGACCTCCGGTTGGTCGGTCTTTGCTCTTTTCCTTTTCAGGGGGTGGTGGTGAAGGAGAAAGTTCCTCCCGTTGGCCATTGCTTATCTCGGCAAGACCACGGTTAACTGTGATCACCCATTATCCTTCCTATGGTGTAGACAAAATCCCCTGAAGTAAAATACTGAAGGAATTTTAAAGAAAGCTCCTGCTCTCCTTAGCTGACAAAATATGTACTTACAAGAGATTGTTACCATTACCGAGGTACCCAGGAGACCTGGGTTTCTTCTTGACCACTCCCTCCCTGCGTGATTAATCCCTTCCCATACAGGTGCCTGTTTCCATATGAAATTTCTAAGTGATTCCTACGCACAGTGTTCCGGTTCTAGAAACTTCTGTCTAGCCCTGGTAAGATGTACTGGCTGCAAAAGAGCTTTGGAAAGGAGAGACAGTCGCCTTTTTATAAACATACGGTGGGGGTAGAAAAATCAGAGCGGATTTGAATCAATTACGTCTAAGTCAGGCGGCTCTACAGGGGAAAATAATCCAGACTGGGTGAATGAATTAACAAATACAAATTTTTTAATAAAGCCAGTACAAAGCTGTGAAAGGATTCAGTCTTCCCAAGAAGCCTGGGAGGGAAGCAGTACAGGATGCTCGTTGCCATTTAAAAACGAGGAAACGTGGGTTCAGAAAGCCTAAGTAGCTTGCCTCCTTGGTAGTCGACCGATCGATCGCTGCCGCCCTCGTTCCACCTCACCTCCGGCTTTGGCACTTGAGTCTCCTCAGAGGTGGCAGTCCAGGGTCAAGACCGCCCCAAAGGCCAGGCGGGGAAGGCCGCTTTAAGTCAAGCCACTTCCGCCTCCCTAGGGCCTTGCTGCGCTCACCACCCTCGAAGCCGCCGCGGCCCTAGTCACGAGTTTTCCTCGGGGGCCCGCCCCTCCTCCTGCTGATTGGGTAGTTCTTGAACCATAGCTGTCCTCTGATTGGTTGTTATCCCTTCGGCTCTCCAACACCGCCTACACCAACCGGATATAGGGGCAGGGTTTCCGCTTCCGCCTTCTCCCTCCCGCTTATCGTCGGTTCGCGGTAGCCGCCACAGCTACCGCTGCGGGGCGCGGTGTTGGTGGGTCGGTTGGCTTGTCTCTCAACGCCGTGTCTGTGCCGTTGAACTGTCCGCCATGACTGAATTAGATCCGTTCGGCGCTCCTGCCGGCGCTCCCGGCGGCCCTGCACTGGGGAATGGGGTGGCCGGTGCAAGCGAAGAAGACCCTGCCGCGGCCTTCTTGGCGCAGCAAGAGAGTGAGATTGCGGGCATCGAGAACGACGAGGCCTTCGCCATCCTGGACGGCGGTGCCCCCGGGCCCCAACCGCACGGCGAGCCGCCAGGGGGTCCGGGTGAGAGTGAGGCCGCGTTTGGGGCGGGAGGGCTTCTATAGAAACTCAGCCCAGAGTGTGTCTGAGGGCTCTCTGAACTCTTGTTTCTTGCTGAACCTGGACGTTAAGAGTGTAAGGAGGAAACGAGACCCCAGCCCAGTCATAGCAGAAACCTAGGTTCGGAGAGCCTCCTTAGTGGTATGAGTATGTTTGAATTCTCGGACGGGGCAGAGCGAGAAAGCAAAGAAAATAGGGTGTGTGTCAGGCTGAAGAGCTCGAAGAAGCCGGTTCAGTTCAGGAACTTTTCATTGAGCGCTTGCTGTGCTTTGAGCCTAGCCTCTAAAACACAGCCGCATTGGCGCAGTTTGGCCAAACTTAAAAGGCAAGTCTGAGCCCGGCACTAAACCAGTTATTAGGAAAGGGGGGCAGGAAAAAAAAATGAGAATAGTAGTATTGTTTTTGAGAGATATACAAAGCAAAAATGGCAAGGCAGTTCAGCTTTTAAGCACTTCAGGTTACAGAATGTTGAATTATGGGGAGGAAAGGAGGCGTGAATAGCGAACTCAAGGAAGGTGGTCTAACCCTGGAGGAAGAAACTCTAACCAAAGAAGGATAAGAGTTTTACCATTTGTCGAGCGGATTATGCCGGGATTTCTGGAGCTCTACTTCCTCTAGCTACAACTCTGTTAGGCAGTGTTGCCTAAGCAGAATTTAAGATTAGTCTGAATTAGTCTTCCAAAAGGTGGATAGAGAATGTAGTGTGGCCTTTCTCCAGCCAAAATCAAGAAAAGGCAAATAACAACAAAAAATGAGCAGTAGGATGCCAGTTTGACCTTTGAATGCCTTACCTGTGTGTGATGCTTTGAATTACAGTGGGAGGAAAAGATGAGTAGAAGAGACCTATTCAGTAGAATGGGGAAGTAGGAAATTAGCTGGAAGAAATGAGACCTGGGTTTGCATTTACTTAAAAAAAAAAATTCTAATTAAAAGAGAGTAGGGCACTGGTGGGGCAGATAGGAGTGTTTGTACTACTCTAACCTCAAACCTTAAGGAGCCAGGCAGATAACATAAATGAGAGAAACCTGCTGTACTCTGTGAAAGCATTCAGACTCAGAAATCTCAAATTACTATGCCAGCCAGGCAGAGAACCGTTTTTGTAAGTAGGGGTAGGGAGAATGCTCGTTTGCAGCCTCTGAGTTTTTATGCTGCACCATGTTACCTCCTTAGCAGATTAGTCCCAAATAAGAATTTACACAAGAACATATGATTCACCTGAAAATGTGAATTATAGCAAGCAGGTTGTACTGAACCGGGTTGTGGCTGGGAAATGAAGTTGGCTTTAAGTCCGTAGGGTTTTGTTGGGTGGTGTTTATTAACATTTGCCTGAGAATTATAAAATTTACTTCTTAGATCCTTAGTTTCCTTCCTTCACTTAATACAAGAAAATTTGAGTCCTGTGGAGAAATGACTTGCTTAAGGAAAAAGGCAAGTTCTTGGCTCTGCCCGCAGTCTCCCTACCCGTAGACTCTACCATATGCTGTTGCAGTTGTTTCAGCAGGGGTATCACAGGACAAGAGATTGTCATTTCTGAAAGGTGGTGTGGCTGCCTTGGGTAGGACAGAGTTGAGACAGTCAGGACCCATAATTAGAAAACTGTCCTGATTCAAGGACAATGTTACTCTTGCTTCCAGTTGTAATCCCAGCGCCTAACAGGGTGTCTGGCACATAGTAGATACGCACAAAGGAATGAACAAAAACACAAGGTCCAAGAGTACTGTAGAGAAATGACAAATCTTGATGATGGGCTGTTTGGAGAGGTAAAGGGGGGAGGGTAGAGTTGGATACACAGGTCCCTTGTGCATTAAGCTTTCAGCAAAGGGAAGGAAGGGATGATTGCTGACTTAGTTTCTAGGAAGGACTTTCTTAGTGAACTAAGCATTTAGTGATTTAAAGCCAGACCTCTGACAGTGTAGTTGAGGTTGGCAGTAGTGCATGGTCAGCACTTCCTTTGGGGATCAGAGAACTAGTTGGACACTTTATTTCCTTGAAAAGAGGCACTCTTGGTGGTTAACATTCTGTGCTGTCCTAGACTGCTTGAGTGTAAGTTTAACTTTGTGGTCTCGGGCAACTTAGGTAACCACCACTGCCCTGCCTTAGATTTTTTCATCTGTACAAGGTACATATATATAGGTACATTTATAGTACATACAGTACATATATACTTTATAGGTACATTAATACCTATAAAGTGCTTACACACAGTACTTGGTATATTACTGCCACAGTACCTGGCTGTACTCTTACTCTTTGGGAGTAGAAAGAAGGCATTACAAAGCCTATAGGCCTTGGGGTGTGCTGAGGGAAAAGATTTTAGGAGGGAGCCCTATATCTTATGTATTACTATACAGAGATACGTCGACAGGAGTCGCAAACAGATTGAATTGCAGTCTTGGGGAGAACTCCCATGTAGGATGGGAACAGGCAAAAACCAGGGGGCCCGAGCCTTGGATGACTTCTTCAGTTAGGAGATCTGGAGAAGAGAGGTAAGTTTAGAGGTGGGAGGTAACCAGCTGAGTGAAGTGGCTTAGATACTGAGGAAGAGCAGGTAGTCAGGAAAGAGGCAGCGTTAGTGTAGAGCTGTTGAAAAGCCCTCAATTACGAGGGCTGAGGAGGGAGGAGAAAAAGAGGTGATTAAGGAGCTACTGAGAGAGTATGGCAGTGAGGCACCATTTGTTTCTGACATATCTGTCCTTGGAGGAGGAAGAGAGGCACATGAATTAAAGGAAAGCCTTCTGGAGGAGGAGAGTAATTTTCTTGGTAGCAGTGGTGGAGAGAAGTTCAGGGCAATTTCATGCTTGCTAATTAGTATTGTGCACTTACTGTGTGCTGGTTCTCTGTAGCTGCCGATCCACGCGGTAACTGCGGGCTACGGTGGTGGCATCATATTTGAGATAAGAAATGATCATGGAAGTTAAGCAGTGTTCCTAAGGTAGCAAGCTAGTGTATGTCTCCACTGGAATTCAAACCCACCTCTGCTTGACTTACAGTGGATGGGCACCATGGGAAGTCGAAGGTGGGTTTGGGACAAAATGTCTTTCTTCTCAGGAAATTTATTCTTATTCCGGCCTTTGTTTCTCTCTGGAGTTCCCGAGATGCCTTAGAAAGTTTCCTTCTGGAGTATCAGGTTGCTTAGCCTAGTTGTCCTGATCAGTCAAGGCCCTAGATGTCTTTCTGCATGTTTTGTAGCAACAGGCAATTCCTTGACTTGGGCCAGCGATACATCAGTACTGTAACTAATAGAAGCTCAAAGCACTTGCTAATGGGTTTGGATGAGTCTTCAGTCCTAAAGGACAGGAAGCATGTGACTTAGGAGGAGGTATGGGATGAGAATTGCTTCTAGTTTTGTGTATGGAGTAGTGATCAAGGGCTCTCCTTTTGGGAATGGCCCTGGGCTGGAATATATTAACTGGATAGTTGGCTTGTTAAATGTAATATATTAACCAGAATTTAGGCCTAGGCCTGGCCATACTAGCTAGCCATTATAAGCTCTAAGAGTCAAAGTTATCTCACTCTTTTCTGTCTTACACAAAAATGAATTCCAGGTGGATTAGAGAGACACGTTTCTGGTTTTTTTTAGTACCAGAAAAAAACATATAAAGTGACAATGGGGGAATGTTTGTAATATGAGGGGACAAATAATACAAAGTGAATAGAGATCAAAAGATAGAAAAATGGGCAAAACTCAGTTCAGTAAAGAAGAAAATCAAACATCAGCTACATGATTACCTCACAAGAAAAAGAGATCTGCAGGACAAAGTCACCTTAAGTTTTTTCCCTGCTATCAACCTAGCAAAAATTTAAAAACCTAAAACTCAGTCTTTAGTATCACTAAGAGTCTGAAAAATGGGGCAGTCATGTGGTAATGGTGTTGATATAAATGAGACACTAAAGGTGGGGCAAGTGGTCTGTATTTAGACGTCTTTACAATGTATATATTCTGGGGGCGCCTGGGTGGCTCAGTGGGTTAAGCCTCTGCCTTTGGCTCAGGTCCTGATCTCAGCGTCCTGGGATCGAGCCCCGCATCGGGCTCTCTGCTCAGTGGGGAGCCTGCTTCCCTCTCTCTCTGCCTGCCTCTCTGCCTACTCGTGATCTCTCTGTCAAATAAATAAATAAAATCTTTTTTAAAAAAAAGTATGTATTCTGTGACCCAGGGATCTGTATCTTGAAGGTTGGCTGCTGGAGGGTCTTCAGGGTGACCAGAATGGTGTCACCGAAGCTCTGCACCGGGCTGCCCGCTTGTGCTAGCAGTTCTAGATGAAGGGATTTATTACTGAGGAGCAATTGACTGTGCACCCCAAATACTTCTATTAGTTTTTTGAGCGCTGGGTGCAACTCTTTGTTATCTTCCTTATGCTACCCCATCCAGTAAGTTTGAAAAAAAAAAAATTGGACAAATAGTTTGGGAAAAAAATCTTTTTTGGACAAAGTAATGCAAGTCCTAGGTGGTACGTAGTAAATATGGGTGGACCAACAGATCCAGAGTACAGAATGTGTAGGCAGAAGCTTAAGTCTTTATGGTGCCTGTATGGAGACTTGGAAAGAAGGCGGAGCAGCCACCCCTGAGGGATGGTGGGCAGCCCTGTACAGATGGCCTCTTCACAATAGCTTGTGGGTCAGGGCAGGGCTTAGGACTCATGCTTATCAGGCTAATCAGATAACTGAATTACTGAAACACAGAATGGATTTAAAAAAAAAGGGGGGGGGGATGGGGAGGTCCTTACAGATAGACCAGACCTTGCTGTATGTAAAGGCTGGCCTCTCATGCAGGCCCAAGATTGCCAGATCTGTCTGCCTGCCCTTACCTCAAAACCTAGACATCCTGAATGTGTGAAATTTTCTGACTTGATAGTATGTGTTGTAAATATGTTCAGCCTGTGGACCACCATTTTGCATTTTGTCCTATATGGATTGATGGTCTCTAGGTCTTACTAAAAAACCATTTCCACATTTTTCAGATAGACTTTATCATTTAGCTCATGAACAAATTGTACCAGTAAGACTGTATAATACACCACACTTTGAGTTTTTTGTAACTTAAATCCTTGAAAATACTTAATTTGGTATGTCCAGATCTTAACCATCCCAGACTAGTTCCAGGGGTGTAGAGGAATTAGCTCAAGAAGTCTCAACTGTAGGGAACCTGGGTGGCTCAGTGGGTTAAGCCTCTGCCTTCAGCTCAGGTCATGATCTCAGGGTCCTGGGATCGAGTCCCGCGTCGGGCTCTCTGCTCAGCGGGGAGCCTGCTTCCCCCCTCTCTCTCTGCCTGCCTCTCTGCCTACTTGTGATCTCTCTGTGTCAAATAAATAAATAAAATATTTAAAAAAAAAAAAAAAAAAAAGAAGTCTCAACTGTAGACCCTTAGGTCTACAGGCACAGGATGGAGAGTCCTGACCACCGAAAAAGCACCTTGGTTTGAACACGAAGCTGCATGTCCTTGCTCACAGAATGATTCCAGGCCCCACTTTTCTTTTGCCTTCTCCAGAACTTTCATAGAGAAACACTGTTGCTCTGTGAGACTCTTCTGCCAGGCATCCATGTGTTCTTTCTCTAGGGCAAAAGATCAAAAAGCTTTTGAACTGGGGGTTTGGTATAGATTTGTCCACATTTTGGTGAAGTACATCTTGGTTTCATTAAACAGGAAGTTGTTGATTGTTCTGTCCGGTGTGTAGCACTGGGATAGCATTAGTATAACTTCAGTACCTGCAGCGGATAGTACTGTATTACACTCGGTAATGCTCTGGCCCAGTATCTGACGAGTCCTGACTGACAGACTGAAATTTTGTCTTGCAGATGCTGTGGATGGAGTGATGAATGGCGAGTACTACCAGGTACAGAGTACTCTGATTATGTTAAAAGATAGTGATTGAGTCTTCCTTTCCTGTGATTTGAATTTATTAGAATTGGGTATTTTATCTGCTAAAATGGATTTGAAAAGTGACATTGATCATTCCTTTAAAATGTTACTGACCTGGCCCTAGTATTGCTGATTTTATTTTCAAGAAATGAGCCTTCATGGTGATGAGGATAGCAGTGGCTAATTTAAACATTGTGTGCCATGCACTGTGTCCGACACTGCTTATATTTACTCTTTAATACTCTCAACAACCTGGGGGTCCTGTACTGTTGTTCCTGTTTACAGATGAAGAAACTGAGGCACAGAGTAGTCTAAAAGTCACAAAGCTGGTATGCGGTGGGGCTGGGGCCAGCGTTCGAACCTTTTAGATTGTATTTGGGGAGGGGGCTGGAATTTGTGGTGACTGCCATTATTTCCCCCTCTGTATCACTAAGTGTTGAGTTGCCTGCCCAACTCAGACTAGCTTCAACCAAAAAGTCTTACAGTTTATATATATAAATGAAATGTCCTTGAACCAGGACTCTAACTCATTTTCCCTAGGGCTCTGGCTCCGCTTGCTAAGCATGCATTTTTGTGCTCAAGCTTTTTTCGTGGTGGTCAAATGACTACACTTCTAGGCTTCTCATGTGCATGTCATGTTATCTAGAACAAGGTGGGGGTTTCTCCTCTTCTCCCAGCCTCCCAACAAAAGTCTTGCATTTCCTTCTGGATCACCTGGAAATAGTCACTACAGCCTGGGGAAATAGCATGATGCTTTGCTTAGACCTGGGTTTCTGCCCATCCTTCAACCAGTTAACTGGCAGGAAGGATGTTAGTCTAATTGGTTTAAACCAAGGATGGACTAATTTTTTCATAAAGTATTAGATAGTAAACGTTTTAAGTTTTGTCATAAGGTCTATGTCAGACTACTCTTGCTGTAATGTGAAAGCAGCCATAGACCATACATAAACGAATGCACACAGCTGTGTTCAGTAGAATTTCATTGTAATTAAACAGGCAGCTGGTCTGGACTCTGGTTTCCAGTGCCTGGTTTAGAGCTTAGCCCTTAGGGTGAGACAGTATGGGGTTCAGATCCTGGCTCTACCTCTTACAGCTGTGAATTGGACATGTCATTTCTCTGTGCCTCAGATGAGTCCCCCCAAATGTGAAATGGGAATAAAAACTTTGCAAGTTGCTTGGGAGATAAAGCCTTTATGTGGCTAACCCATGGAAAATGTCAGTAACTTACTTACTAATACTTCAGTAATTGTTCTCTCTTTTTATAGTCTGGTTGGGTGAACCTGGAATTTATTCCCTAGTTCAGCAGGTGAAAAATCAGCTAAAGATTAAAATCTGTTTGAGTTGTATCAGTTTATTAGCTGTCAGCCCTTACGCACTACAAAGAATCTGTCCCCGTCCCCACCCCCCATGCATACACTCACAACTCCTATTTGCCTGCCTTTTTATTCTTTCCCTCAGTGTGGCTAGTGACTGTACATTTTCTTTTGGACTCCCTTATACCCAGAATTCACATATTAGATGGTATCAGGTGCTCTTGATAGCATTTAGAAGTTTTAGCTCCTGAGCCTCGCTGAGCAGTGTATTTACCTTTATTACTTTGAAGATCCCACATAAGCTGCATGTCAAGTTAGGAAGCTAAAACTAGTAACACTGTTCTCTCGTAAGTCCATGACCCACCTCCCCTGCTTTCCTCTCTCCCACTTCTGTCCCAGGTATTACAAGGCAGGGTGACAACCACTCTGCCTTCCTTGCAGAGTGGAAGGTTGTGTGCAGTCATGTTGAGAGCTCCCTGTGAGCGCATAAGGTGGTGGTGGTTTTTTTTTTTTAAGGTAATCCTCTAACATTTGCTAACAGTCGTCAGCACGTGACCGGGGTGTCCTGCAGTGGATGAGCATTTCAGTAAGGTGTGTTTGGTACTGATAGAACACAATTGTGTTTTGTGTTAAGGAGAGTAATGGTCCAACAGACAGTTACGCAGCTATTTCACAAGTGGATCGATTGCAATCAGAGCCTGAAAGTATCCGTAAATGGAGAGAAGAGCAAACAGAACGCTTGGAAGCCCTCGGTAAGGAATCTTTTTCTGTCTTGGGGTGTCTGTTTTCAGTGGAATAGTTGACCTTGACTCTTAGCCCTTTTTAACTGGAATTAGCCATAATGTCCTTGTCTGGTATTTGAGAAGGTATCTTCCTCAGCCTGAGGGTTACAAGGTCATCCACAGGGAGATGCTTAATCACAGGCCATTTTGTGAGGATTGGGGCAGCTCAGAGAGCCACCACCAAGTGCATCCTCTCGGGAAGAGCGGAGCAGAGTCCTGAGCTTGGAGTAAGGAAGGAGTAGATTCAAGGCCCAGCCTTATTAACTCTTCCTAGCTATGGACACTTGGTGGTTCAAACCTCGCAGAGTCTGTTTCTTAGTCTGTGGGGTAAGATCACTGTGAGCAACTCCAGGGTTCATCTGAGATGGTGTTTATGAGAGAGTGATGCGAGCTTGAAGGTCCCCGCGTGAGAGACTTCAGAGTCCGTTTATCATTTTTAGGCTGAATGTAAAGTAATGCTTTAAGAAGAAAATGTGCAGTATGTTAGGAAACATGTACAACTTGATTTTCCTACTCTGCTATCCCTGTAAGCTAAGTTTGTATGTTTTTGTGAGTGAGGAAAGTGAGAATCCTAGGGTAAGTTTTTGAATCACACAGCTAAGAAGCGGTAGCATCAGAACCCCACTTATGTCTGCCCTGCCTCGTAGTCCATACCCCTGCATCCTTCAGCCGCCTCGCATGTAGTGTACGCTGTTCCACCAACATCAGTGCCAGCCGGTCTGCCCTTCGTTGAAGATCTGTGTACATGGAGTGTCGCTTTTGGTCAAGGTCATGGGACTTGGCATCTGTGCATAAGTGGGTTGCAGAGGTGTGGCATAGTGTGGAGATAAAGCCATGGGGCATTCTTTTCTCATCTTTTTATTAAAATTTCAAACATGGGCATCTGGCAGGCTCAGTTGGTAGAGTGTGCAGCTCTTGATCTTGGGGTCATGAGTTCGAGCCTCACGTGGGTATAGAGATTACTTAGTAAAACTTGAAATAAAATTTCAGACACCAAATAGTTGAAAGAAGAGTAAAATGAACTTGTGCGTACTCTGTTAGATTCAGTGATTAACATTTTTGCCATACTGAGTTCTCTGTATGTAAATGAAGCATGTATGTATGTTTGTTTTATACACACGCATTTCTCATCCACTTACAGATACATCATCTATTTCCTGCCTGAATATTTTGTTGTATATCTGGAAATAACAACGTTCTTCTTTGTACCCACAATGTCAGCATTATTAGTCCTTTTTGGGAACCACTGAATTAGTACAAACTGACTCCTTAGTTGTTATATGGGGTTAACTGACACCTAGAAGTACGACCCAGTTAGTGCCAAATCTGTTCTCTCTCCAGCCCAACTTAAGTGGCTTTCAGAACAAAGGGCACACTTTGAACCTTTGTGGCACTGTCCAGTAGAATTTCTTTGATGGAAATATTACAGATGTGCTGTCCTGTACGGTAGCCACTAGCCGCATGTGGCTGTTAAGAGCTTGAAATGTGACTAGTATGACTGAGAAACTGAATTTTTAATTTAATAAATAGCCACATGTGGCTAGTAGCTACTGTATTCGATAGTGCTTTAAAAAGATGAACATTGTCTTCATGATGCTGGTAGCTTCGGTCTTTGCTTTTTCTTTGTGTGTCTCTTCTGAGTGTACAGGAAGGCAGGACTTCGCTGGTACTAATATTTGTCATGTTACAGAACCCAGCCTTTCTCTTTTCCCAAAGTTTAGCAAAGTTGTCTTCCCCATGAAGACAGTATACTTAGGTCACTTTAGTATCTGGAAAAATCCTCCCCCCTTTCCCAATGATCAGATTGGGCACTTTGGGAATATTCCATGAAGTGTTGTTTCCTTAACTCAAGATGCTTTTCTGCAAACATTTGGCTTTGCAATTGAATTAAATTGGTCTGTGAACTAGGTGTTTCTTCAGTTTCATCTTTTTTCTTTGCAAGAAAGCACAAGATGCTAAAAATAGAGAACCAGTGTGCGTGGTTTTCAGCTTAGCTGGTGACTGCGTTCTCACAAAGTTTTATTTTCCGTGAACAGTAACAAGGACTGCTCGAGAAGACGGCCGTCTGTGCTCCCTGCTCTCTAAGGGAACTCTTCAGCCTTCCCTCCCTCTTCTTCTGCCCAGATGCAAAGATCATGTTGTCACTTGGATCTTTGTTCTGCTGAGCTAAGCATTTAAGAATTCTTACTTTTTTTTTAAGATTTTATTTATTTGAAAAAGCGCACAAGCAGGGGGCAGAGGGAGAGGGAGAAGCAGGCTCCTCGCTGAGCAGGGAGCCCAATGTGGGACTTGATCCCAGGACTCTGGGATCATGACCTGAGCTGAAGGCCAATGCTTAACCATTTGAGCCACCCAGGCGTCCCAGAATTCTAAATTCTTTGTCAGCTTTTTAAAAAAATCTGTAAAAGCAAGACAATTTAAAGGGATGGTTTTTATGCAGTAACTACAATCTGTGCAGATGGTTACAGTTTTTATTTAGATTAATTTTTCAGAGTAAATTTCTGTGTTATTTTGTTCCTAGTATATTAAAACTTTAAAAAAATCATCTTCAGACTACAAAGAAAGGAAATACCCAATCAAAAAGTAGTGTTTCAGAAGTGATTTCACCACTATTGAAAAAGAGATATATATATTTTTTAAAGATTTTATTTATTTGCCAGAGAGAGAGAGTACACACAGGCAGGCTCCCCGCCGAGCAAGGAGCCCGATGCAGGACTTGATCCCAGGACCCCGGGATCATGACCCGAGCCGAAGGCAGCAGCTTAACCAATTGAGCCACCCAGGCGTCCCTGAAAAAGAGATTTTTAAGCTTCCTATTTTTTGGTTTCTTGTCCACATACACTGGCAGCACAAAGCAGCTCCTGCTGCATTCTAGCACCCTCCATTCTACTTCTCCTTAGTGCCACAGACACATATCAGAAGTCTGTTGTATAGACTTGATTCATCAGTGAAAATCTGAGTATAAAAGAATTCTGTGTGGAGTGCCTGGGTGGCTTAGGTCATGATCTCAGGGTTGTGAGATTGAGCCCCGTGTCAGGCTCCATCCTGGGCGTGTAGCCTTAAGACTCTTTTCTCTCCTCCTTTGTGGGCATCCTCCCAATCTCAAAAAAAGAATTGATCAGTTACCTTCTGATAAATAACAGGGTACAAGTTCTTTATAATCTGAAACTTTGAGGAAGTTTCTAGCTGCTAACAAGCTATTTCCAGTAGCTACAGACCAAGCCTTCTGCAGGTTGTTACTGTAAGACGTTCTTGGAAAGGCCCTGAAAATGCCCCAAAGTGCTTAATTTCTTCCCTTCAAGGGGTTAGTCACCGTCGCCACCACTGCTTTCTCCTCTTCCATGATGCTAGCTAGTTACAGGTCGGGCTCTGGTTCTGCACTATCCAGACTCTTGTTTGGATCACTGGTGATCACCTTCTACTCTCTTCTTGTGATTGATTGTTTCTAGTTTTGTTTTCCTTTCCATCCCTCTCTTTGGAGGCAGCTTAATGAAGTAAGAACGGGTAAGCTTCAGAGTCAGACCTGGGTTTGAATCTTAGCTCAGCCACTTTAGGAAAGGTACCTGAAATTCTCTGAGCTATAGTTTTCCTCAGTGCTGAACATGGATCTAGAGTTGACCTCGGGATTGTTGTAAAGATTAAATGAGAGGTCTGTCAGGCACCTGCCAGAGAGGATACTTAAGAATGTGTTCCAAGTGAAGTCTCAGGGTAACTTCAGATGTCCACTGCAGCCCTAGCCATGACCTGCATTTCTGTCTCTTGCTATCTACTGACTTGGTCTTTTTAGCTAGTTGTCATATTTGAGAATCCAGCCTGGAAAACTTCCTAAGTTTGTGTTTTCGCTCTCATTCTAGAACCTTCTGATTAACTATTAATGAGTCCCACCACTCCACCTCAACCCCCTGCAGTCCTCTCCGTTAGAGCTTCTTTGGTTCTGTCCTAGCTCTGCCACAGACTCACTCTGCATCTGAGCAGGAATAGATGTTTTGAGGTCCCCTTCAACTCAACATCTGTATTCTGTTCCCTGGTTCCTGAACCCTCTCTTCCTCTGGTTATTTCAGCAGTAGGTTTCTGCTTTGTAGAAGTGCTTCTACCATGTTCAGTTAAGAGAATGCTACCTTGTGTTTTACAAAACCATCGACTGGCAGAGTTGGGGTGTTAAATAGAGTTTGTAAGAAGATTTTGTTGAAAGATTATCTCATATCAGAAGTCCACCCTGAACTAATATTGGCAGCATAAGTATTAAAGAATCCTCCTGGGGTACCTGGGTAGCTCAGTCGGTGGGGCACCTGACTCTTGATTTCAGCTCATGATCTCAGGGTCCTGGGATTGAGCCCCAAGTCAGGTTCCACACTCAGTACAGAATCTGCTTGAGATTTTCTTTCTCCTTCTGCCCTCCCCACTCCTTCTGGGCTCTCATGCATGTGCACTCTCTCTCAGATCTTTAAAAAAGAATCCTCTGCTTTTTCCCTACTTGGTGCTGCCAAAGGCTTTTTTCCTAGGTATCTTCCCCTACCCCCAGAAGAAACCCCAAAACAAGTGAATCAACTAAGATGTCAGTGGACTGAGAGAAAACATGAAACAACTTGGATAGAATCACTGGGATAAGAGACTAGATGTACAAATAGGGAAAATAGAATTTTGTCTTCCCTCCTATTGTCCCTCCAAAATACACACACACACACACACGCGGACGCGGACACAAACCTGCACACCCCATAAGTTTAATAAGACCAAAGAAATTGATGGTGCAAACTTCAGTTTGTGTTTTGCCTCATTTGTGTTTCTTTTCAAAGATGCCAATTCTCGGAAGCAAGAAGCAGAGTGGAAAGAAAAAGCAATAAAGGAGCTAGAAGAGTGGTACGCGAGGCAGGACGAGCAGCTACAGAAAACAAAAGCAAACAACAGGTCAGTCCCCGTGCTGCTAGCAGTGTTTGTTTTCCAAGACGGAATCACATTCATTTCTGACAGCCAGCATAGTTCTCACATGCTGCCTCTTGTAGTGTGAAATGTCTCTGCGGTTTTGGAAAAAGTACTGTAAACATAAAGGTTGCAAGTCTCTTGGGTCATAGGAGCATAATTCAGCATGTCCTTTAGCCACCCCAGCTGTGGTGACTTTAGCTCTTCAGCCGAGAGTTTGGTCATTACAAGCATTGCTTGTAATAGTACGAAACAGCAAAAGGGAAAGTTATTTCATGGATCCATTCCACATTTGGAAATGTAACCATGAAATGAAGGGTCGCTTTCGTGACTATAGCAGGATTTCAGTACTTTCCAGATGATCATAGACTTGGTCATGTTGCATCCCCTAAATACAGCCCTGCCTTCTGAAAGCTGCTTTACAGAGGGGTCCAGTAGCAGGGATACGTGTGTGTCATTAGGTAGCCGAGAATGTTCCAACATGGTGACTACAGAAATAAGGGTTCTCGGGGTACTTGTGTGTCTAAGAAAAACTCGATTTTTTAAAAATGCTCTTCAGAGTGGGCTCGCTCAGTGAAGGTTAAGAGCAGTTGTAGGGAGAAAGCACGTTCATTCTCTTAGCCCCTCTCACAGCACCTGCGGTCTTGATTACTCTGTGCTTGAAGTCCACTTGGAAGCAGTTCAGAGAAAGGCGGAGGTAGCACTCCTGGCCTTGATGCAGGCCGGGGGCTGGCCTGTTCTGGGGGATTCAGAGCCCAGCTGTCCCTCCATGGTCACTCCCCTACCTCACAGGAAAGAGCGGCGAGACCGAGTCCGGGTTGTTGGTAGTTCTCAGTATAAAGAACCTTAGGTTCCTGCCCTCAGAGGCAGAAGGTGGTTTACATGCTCTTGCCTCGGGCAGCTCTTAGCTGGAAATGTGCCGGAAAAGAGGGAGTGGACTGCTTTGCCAGCCAGCCTGTGCTGTTTATCGTAGGGCAGTGATGGCAGAACAGCTGGACCATTGTGTACGGTAGCCTTCAGCTACCTGTCTCTTGTCGGCCATCCCTGCATCTGGCAGGCTGGAGCCCGTGTCCAGTGGGGGATGGATTCTCTAGGCGTGCCTCTCAGGTTCCAGGTGAGGCGCTGTGTTAAGTACGGTGGGGCTGCTCTCTGCTCTCAGTGTCGAGTTGCTCGGGGCCGGGGCACTCGCTACCGGGGCTTCTCCTGAGCTTGTGATCAGTTTCAAGTGCTGACAGGTCCAGGCTGCTTTATTCTCTGCTCATTCAAGATGATCGACCCGAGGTACAAGTTCAGATCTCTAAAGGGAGACGAGTGGGTGCTTTGTGCAAGCTCTGTGTGAGGCCCCATTTATCCTAGCAAGTTGCCCATGAGTCATTCTGTCCTGAAGTACTTGGTAGAATCAGGCTGACCCTCCTCGTTCAGGATCCCTGATGTGTAGACAAGCTGATATATAGATTCTAAACTTAAATGACTGTGTTGGGAATAGGCTTCTGATGGCAGTTTTGCTAAACTGTGTCCCTTTCTGTAAAGAAAGGGGTGTCTGAACAGCATCTGTTGTCCTTGGACCAAATAAATGTACCTGTTCTTAGGAGCTCAGTCCCCCAGGTTTAGTCCCTCCAGGCATGGATTTAGGGCATTGGTACCTCTCTTAGAATTGTAGAAGGGTGGGTCGGATGGTCTCATAGATGAACCTCCCAGGTTCCAGAGAGGGGAAGAGACTTACACTTGCCATTCACGGAGAATGTAGGACTGTTCCCAACCAGATCCCTTGCTTTGCAGAAACCTTGAAGCATAGGGTGGACTCTGTCAAATTAGGGGCACACTGGCCTTTGTCACCAGGGTTCCAGGATAGAAGAAATGGTTTTGACACTTAATTCCACTTATCCTTCATGGGCTGGGGCAGGAGCCACTTGGAGCCACTTAGAGCCACCGTGGGGGACTTCTTGCAATGGTTTCCCCCCTTCCCTGGAGATTTTGACATTGTTGCCACTCCCCCTCCATTTTTCTTTTTTTAAAATATTTTATTTATTTATTTGAGAGAGAGTAAATGAGAGCATGAGAGGGGAGAAGGTCAGAGGGAGAAGCAGACTCCCCATGGAGCTGGGAGCTCAACGCAGGAATCATTCCTGGGACTCCAGCATCACGACCTGAGCCAAAAGCAGTCGCTTAACCAACTGAGCCACCCAGGCGCCCTCCCCCTCCATTTCTGACTCTCTAAACAGTGTCCCATGGGACTAAATGAGTAAGTCCGTTTACATATGTGATAGAACTGTCTGTAGCTAAATAGTGAATCTCAGGAGAAAATAGAGTGCTCATTTCAGGCATGTGTCTTCCTCTGGGTGACTTTTGCCGCTGGATTTTTAAGGGGCCTACAACGCTAAGGCAGAGCAGTTTGAGAGAAGAGATGTGGTGGGGAGCAAGGGCCTGTTTCTAGGAGTGTATCATCAGGCCTCCTGCCTTCTAGATGCCCTAACCTAAAACCTCAGGAGCACATCTGTGCCAGGCACAGTGCTGGGCAGTGGGCGGATGACAGCTGATCTTGCCTTCATGGCATCTGTAGTCTGGTATCCCTCTGCAGTTTCTTTCTTTCTTTTTTTTCTTTTTAAGATTTTATTTATTTATTTGACAGAGCTCACAAGTAGGCAGAGAGAGAGGGGGAAGCAGGCTCCCTGCCGAGCAGAGTCCGATACGGAGCTCAATCCCAGGACCCTGAGATCATGACCTGAGCTGAAAGCAGAGGCTTAACCCACTGAGCCACCCAGGTGCCCCCCCCCATCCCCACCGCAGTTTCTATCTCCTCCTTTTTGTCCCAACTTGGGGCCCGGATATCATTGTACAAGAACCATGAATTATTAGTGACAGCCTGTGGGAAAAAAACTTTCCATCGGAGCCAGTCAGAAGAGTGTTGACCTGAGAGCAGCCCCAGACCGTCTTCCCTTACAAATGGTGATAGAAACATTCCCTTTCACAGGGAGCTCTGGTGTATCTTTTTCAAGACTTATAAAAAGTTTGGGGAACCTGGTTTTCCATGATAGCAGACATTTTGTCCACATCCCCTGGGGACTGTTTCTGTGGGTCACTGCTTGAGCACCCTGCGGTCCAGCCCCCGTTTCCCACAGGCTTCCCTGAGGATTGCTGCTTTCAGACCCTCTGACAGGTGAAGACCATACAGGTAGAGGGGCTGCCTGGGGGGATCAGGGTTTTCCGTTTGCTCCATTTGTCTGTAGCCTGGGTGGTGCTATGCTGTCCCTGACGAGTTCTGTAGTCTGGGGTTAGCTGCAAAGGCGGGGAAGCCTGCCATTCAAGCTTTTGTCGTCTTAGTGATGCTGTGACCGTAGTCATTCAACCTTTATTTTCTTCAGTAGGAACAAGCACAAGTTGAAATTGATTATGTTTAGCCCCTTGTGTAAACTGACAGAATTATGGGTTTACAAGCCTGCCTGCCTTTCCTTCCTGCCCACTCATTCTGCCCACAAACAACTCTGTTTTCCTGCTGATTCAGGCTGTTCTTTTTTGCTTTCTTTAAATTTCCACAAATCACCACCTATGTGTAAACCAAAATGGGAAAAAAGGAAGGCTATGTGTGAGTTTAAAAATAAACAAAATTACTAGAATTTCCCTTCAAATTAATAAGGGCGCCTAGGTTAATAAGCAGGCATGATCGTCCTTAAAAATGTCCCTTCTACTCCTATACCCCAAACCAACCAAAGACAGGGTAGGACTCCTGGGTGGGGCAGGTTCCCTGCCCACCCACAGTGGATGGCGTGGGCTGGCCAGGCCTGGGGATTCGCCCTGGGGCAATAAGGTTTAAGTCAGCTTGTCTCCTGGGGTGGAAAGTTTTCTACCCAGGATGCCCCCCTTTCCTTTTTGTTCCAGAGTCCTGCCACTTTGACCCATTTCTGGTGTTGTAAGAGGGTTAAGTGAAGTTCTGATCCCCGGGCTATACCTTGTGACAGCAGTCCAGTCTGGCATGGACTGAGCAGATCAGCATCTTCAGGAACAGACAGAAAGCCAGAGCCAGGACCCCTGGCTGCAGTTCTTTCCACCAGACCACTTGAGTACAGCAACTTTTACTTTAAGGTGGGGATTTTGCAATGACCACCTCTGTTCCCAGAATACAGATAATGGATCTCATTCAGTCAGAACAGGGCAGCAGGAGTCAGATAATCGAAGATAAAAGTTGGCTACCACGTGTAGCCGGTCTGGCAGCACTGACACCCAGTAAGACTGAGCCTCCTGAGTGCACAGCCGCGGGGCAGCCACATTCTGTCCCGTGCGAAGAGCCAGGCAGGCTTGCTTGGGAGTTCTGGGGCCACCTCGGTTGAGCAGGTTGCTGCCAATCCAGGCCTCCTGTTACTTTACCTGTAAAGTGTCAGAACACTGGGCCCGAGGTTGTCGGGGTCGAGGACCAGCTTGAATGGACGCAGTAGTTCTGCGAGGGCTTACTGGAAGTGGGTGCCGAGACCTGCTCGCTGTGGCTGGGAGAAGGCGGGAAGGACTCGGCAGGGCTCATCTGTGAGAATCCCCAGGGGGAAGGCCAGTGGGAACCTTGCCTGCCAGGGTCTCCGGCACTTGAAGCCTCGCTGGGTGAGCACAGAGCCTTGGGAGCCACGTCCCGGAGCACAGTCGTGCCTCTGTTACGGATTTGAGATGTTTCTGCTTCTCAATGTTCTCTCTTTTTTCCTGCCTGCTTGCCTGCCTTTTGGACCTCTTGCTGTCTAGGGTGGCAGATGAAGCTTTCTACAAACAACCCTTCGCTGACGTGATTGGTTATGTGTATGTTGCAAAACTAATTCTTTTTCCTGTTTTGATTCTACTTTTTGTTTAGAGTTAATGCTCCTGTAATGTCACAAGTTGTTCTACTTTCTAAATGATTTCAAATTGGCACTCTGGGGACTGCCTAAGAGTTAGAAGATTGGGGGTGTGATTCATCGATTGTCTTGCAGAAGCGTGACTCCCTTTAACTGAGCCTTTTTTCCACTTTTGGGGTTTTGGAGGGAAGGAAGCGGATTCCCTTTTAAAATGTGGGTCATTTGCGACCTTGTCAGGGAAGGCTTTGGGACTGGGGTGGCCCTTTAAGCTATTGCGGCCACCACTGCAGCCTCCCTGCTTGGGAGCCAGTGGGGGCAGTATTTTCTCCATTTGGTTCTTTTGAAGACCATGTGGGTTGGTCGCTTCTCCCTTGGGAGCAGAGGAGGTTGTCTCACTTTGGGGGGGCGGTGTCCTGTAACTATTTCTCTACGTTGGAAATTGTTCAGTGGCCAGCTTCTGATGCCTATTCCCCCACTTGGGCACAAAGAAGCCCCAGCTTTTTCAGATTGAGATAGCCTAAGCCTAGGCCACTGTGGCTCCCCCCACCCCCAAGAAAACTGATATATTTAAGGACTCTTACTTTCAAAGCAGTATTGCCGAAGACAACTTGGAAACAGTTCTTGCTGTTTCCTGAAAAAGTAGTACTCAATTTTGATACAAGGGAGATGGGGGTAGAGGGAAGAACAACTGGCGGGAAGGGTGGACGATAGGTTCATGTCTGTAGAGCTTCTTAGGGCCTGTGACCTCGACATGTTCATCCCTTTAGAATACAGAGCGGAGTTTCCCGGGTCCCCAGATGCATTTGCAGTGAGGTTTGTGAAATGCTGGACTTACAGGTGGTGTTGGATTGATTTTTGCACATTCTCTCTGGAGTGGAAATGGAGACTGGAAAGGTCGAGTCTGGGTTTGCTGGGCAGCAGGGTGGCCCAGCAAAGCCAGCTGCACGTTCCCAAGTGTAGACGGAGTGGCAAGGGCATGTCTAGCTTACTGACCATCTGCATTGAGCTCATTCTCATTTTCTATATCTGACCTAAAGTTTCTCTCGTTTCTTTTCTTCTCTTCACCTTTAAGCACAAACATAAACCATCCTTGCTACAGCCTAGAACAGTTAAGTAAACCTTTCTCACTGCCCCTCACTGTGTGTGCCATGAAGTCGCAGTGTTGTAGTGGCTCCGGGCTTCAGCAGTGTTTGCCACGGCCATCCCTGTGAGAGTGCCACCCCTCCGTCCCCACAGACCAGTCATCTCCATTGCTTTCGCTTTGCCCGTGATGCTTGTTGGAGTAGATGAATATAGTGTGTCTTCCCTCCTCTTTCCACTGTCCTTTCAGGCTGTAGCTCCCACGAGGTAGTTCCCAACTGGGGGTGGGCTGACCTTGACGTGAAAGAATATTGGAGCAGCATCCTATCCCCAAGCAGCTAACCTTGATGGGCTCTTCAGCCATTAGGCACCGCCCCCTTCCAGAGCGTGCCCTGAGCGGCCCAAGGCACCTGGCTGGAGGGAAAATGGCCAACTTGCAGCTCACCTGGAGAATGTCCTAACAAATCCCCTTCCAGAATGGCTTCAGTCTCTAGCGCCTGCTCGCATGGGAGCTGTGTCTTGAATTCCTTTTGATCTGCCCTGTTTCTCTCTGGCCTTAGGAATAAATCCAGAGGCTATCGTGCAATGACCGGTGGGCTTTTGAGAAGTCTCTCAATTCACTTGAAACTCAGAGCCCAACATCAACTACGGTGCACATTCTTGACCGGCCTGCTGCTTTGCTCCTGCTGGTGAAGGCAGTGCGTAGCTGGCTAAGGACTTGCTTTTTAATGCTCTGTATCGGCAGAGACAGAGAGAGAGTGAGCCCTAAACCAAACACCTGTATTCCAACATTTTACACAGTGGTCCGGGCACCCTGTGCCTAAGAGAACTGGCCGCGTGTCTGCTCCCGAGTCTGACCTGAGCCAGGGGCTATTCTCTTTGGAAAACCGGAATGCCAGGAAGTCAGGCACGAAGAGACGGTCACTTCTGTCACCAGGTAGCCGCCAGGTAGCTCATGGGGGTGGTTCTGCATTAAACCAACATACTTTGTTGTTGCTTCCAGGGCAGCAGAAGAAGCCTTTGTAAACGACATAGACGAGTCATCCCCAGGCACTGAGTGGGAGCGGGTGGCCCGGCTGTGTGACTTTAACCCCAAGTCCAGCAAGCAGGCCAAAGACGTCTCCCGCATGCGCTCTGTCCTCATCTCCCTCAAGCAGGCCCCCTTGGTGCACTGAAGAGCCCCCCCTGTGGAAACACTACATCTGCAATATCTTAATCCTACTCAGTGAAGCTCTTCACAGTAATTGGATTAATTATGTTGAGTTCTTTTGGACCAAACCTTTTTGTCTTTAGAGTTGATCATTGTTTGTGATTGCATGTTTCCTTCAACTCTGTTCTCCCTGGCAGTCAGAGAGGAGGGGGAGGGGGCGGGAAGCCTCCCAAAGGTAGCCTCAACCTCTACTTTTGTGCATTCTGAGAATAAATTTGTTTCAAACAATAAACCTGGGGCTGCATTATTGATTTCAAGACCTGCTGCAGGTTGGAGAGAGATTGGGAAGGATGAAGAATTTCCTGTTACCATTTCTAGGACCCAGGCGGCACAGCCACCGAATGTCCACCCCTTCCTTGAACTGAGAGAGCTCCAAGTTATTAACCATCTATAGTAGGAGTCTGTGGAAGTCTGTTTGAAAAAGGGAGTTCCACGGCTAAAAGTAACCTCTCATTGCCCAGCTGAGAGCCGGGAATCCCTCACCAACCAAGACATTTCTCAAGTGACAGCTTGTCACTGTCCCCTACTTTAAGGTCTTAGATAGTCCTTTCCAACAGGGCTCTCTCTGAATATTGATTATTCCTTCAGATTCAGCCAGTAAACCCGAATCAGGGTGGCATTACTTTGTGGCTAGTCCCATTACTCTGGACTCCCACAGTACACAGTGGGGTCGATGCCAGCCCTAGCTGCTCTGTTTCACTTGTCAGATCCTTCAAGTAGGCCTTACTGGCCAATACACTAAGCACATGTTATTTCAATAAATTTAAAAGTACATTTCTAGCCTTAGATCTTCCATGCTCAGTGGCCACATGTGGTTAGGTAGCATCACAACTGCGCAGCACAGAGAACATTCCCATTGTCACAGAAAGTTCTGGACTATTCTGATCTACACAACAGGTACCACCAAGAGTGCACCATTCAGGCTTCAACACTTGTCTTCATCCTATCACATTTTAGGTGCTGGTTCGAGCAATTTATAAAGCCAAGTTAAATCTGCTCAGTTACCTGAATTTCCAAATCGGAGACTGATGTAAACTCCTGTAATAACCACTCAGGAGAAGAGTGGGTATGGGCAAGAAGGAAAACCCGTCATTTCTCCCATGGTAATTATGGCTGCAGGGGGGAGGAACTTTTTATTACTTTTCTGCCCATGTCGCATCCCCACCCCAAGCTGCTTAGTTGGGCATTCTTTGATCTGGGTCACATTTCTGGCCTCTTTGCTCACTCCTTCCCTTTAGCCACTTATGGTTGCAATCTTAAGTAATCACTCATTTATCATTTTTGGGCCTTGCTAATGCCCTTCAAAATGTCAGGCCAGTTTAAGAATCGGCTCAAAGGTCACCTCCACCAGCACCTTCCCTTACTCCCCTCTGTGAGCTCCCATGGCTCTCTACCTGGGGCATCTTACCTTTGGGTATTCTCTTGATGGGGTTACCTGGACTGGTCTTGCCTCCCACACCAGATGGGCTTCTTGAGGGTAGATGTGGCAGTTGTAAAAGATGAGTCAAGTCTGATACTCCCCAGATCAAGACTGGTTAAGATGACAGAAAGTACTGCTGTGAAACTTCTAAAAGCTAGATCATAAAAGGCAACACAGCTTAACAGCTGGTTTGTTGAAACATGCAAGCTACACAGGCTGGTAGCCCTTGTGTCACCATATCAAAATACTACCCTGAAGCCACAATCTGTGATGAAACCCAAACCAGCCCACACAGATCCTGAAACTACAAGCAGAGAGAAATGCCTGGCCAGTCCCTAGTGTTCTAACCTCTTGCTACTCTGGCTCTAGCCACTGTAACTGCAAATGCATCAGATACCGTGAGTCTGGATTGCCAAGTAGAGCCTTTCCTAAATTCCTAGTCTGCAGAAACCATGAGAGAAATGATTACCATTTGAACCTCTACGTTTTGGGGTGGTTTGTTCCATTACCCACGTGGGGCTCCATAAAAAGAAGGGAGTTGGTCCAGGAACTCAGGGTTCAACATTTAGTTTTAAACTTTTCTTGGGACCACTTTGCTTTTTATGTCCAACTTTTGAATGTTATTTAACACAGTGTGAGAAGTTCTAGCCAGAGCAATTAGGAGAAGGGAAAGGAAAGGAGGAAAGAAAGAAAGAAAAGACTAAGTCCTGAAAGGAAGTAAAGCTGTCAGTCTTGGCAGATAATATGACATTATATATAGAAAACCTTAAAGACCAAAAAATGTTGGAACTAATAGATTGCATAAAGTTACAGGACATAAATTCAGTATACAGCAGTCTTTTGCATTTCTGTACACTCGAACTACCAGAAAGAGAAATTAAGAAAACTATCCTACTTGCAGTGGCATCAGAAAGAACAAAATACCCAGGAATAAATTTAAACAAAGACATGAAAGACCTGTACAATGAAAACTCTGAGATTAACAAAGGAAATTGAAGACAAATAAATGGAAAGATACTACATGTTTACAGATTAGAAAATTATTATTAAAATATTCACACTACCCCAAACAACTTAGAGAATCAGTTCAGTCTCTCAAAATTCCAATGGCATAATTTAAAACAGTCCTAAGGGGTGCCTGGGTGTAGCAGACCAACTCTTGGTTTCGTCTCAGGTCAGGATCTTACGGTTGGGAGATTGAGCCCCTCATCAGGCTCCGTGCTCAGCGTGGAGTCTGCTTAAGACTCTCCCCCTCTCTGTGTCCCTCTCCCCACAACCAAATAAATATCAAAATAAGAAAATAAAACAATCCTAAAATGTATGGAACCCCAAAAGACTCCAAATAGCCAACACAACCTTGAGAAAGAACAAAGCTGGAGGCATCACGCTCCCTGATTTCAAACTACATTACAAAGCTATAGTAATCAAAACAGTATGCTCTAGATCAATAGAACAGAACAGAGTTTAGAAATAAAACCATGGGTGTATGGTTAATTTATGACAAAGGTAGCAAGAATATAATTGAGAAAGGACCATCTCTTCAGTAAATGGTGATGGGAAAATTAGATAACTATCGTAAACCACGCAAACCACTCAAAATGGATTAAAGACTTGAAACCAATAGGCTGTAAGCTCCTTGATGTCAATCTTGGGTGATTTTTGAATCTCACCCCAGAAGCAAAAATGAACAAATGGGACTACATCAAACTAAAAAGGTTCTGTACAGCAAAGGAAACCAACAAAAAAATAAAAAGGCAACCTGGTGAATGGGAGAAAGTATTTGCAAATTGTATCTGCTAAGGGGTTAATATCCAAAATATATTTTAAAACTCCTGTAGGGGTGCCTGGGTGGCTAAATTAAGCGTCTGCCTTCAGCTCAGGTCACGATCCCAGGACCCTGGGATCAAGCCTTGAGTCAGGCTCCCTGCTCAGCCGTGGAGCCTGCTTTTCTGTCTCCCTCTGCCTGCCGCTTATGCTCTCCCTGTCAGATAAGTAAATAAAATCTTTAAAAAAGATAAAATAAAAACTCCTATAACTCAGGACGCCTGGGTGGCTTAGTTGGTTAAGCATCTGCCTTCGGCTCAGGTCATGATCCCAGGGTTCAGCAGGGAGTCTGCTTCTCTCTCTCTGCCAGCCCCTCTGCTTGTGCTCTCTTGTTCTCCCTCAAATAAAGTCTTTAAAAAAAAAATAAACTCCTATGACTCAATAGCCAAAATAAACTAAAAACCCAACTAAAAATTAGGGGATCTGAACAGACACGTTTCTAAAGATACACAGATGTCTAACAGATAGATGAACAGTTGCTCAGTATCCCTCATCAGGGAAATGCAAATCAAAACCACAATGAGATTAACACCTTGTACCTGTTACAATGGCTATTAGCAAAAAGACAGCAAGTGTTGGTGAGAATGTGGAGGAAAGAGAACACTTATGCTGTGTTGGTGGGAAAGCACATTGGTGTAGCCACTGTGGAAAATGGTGTGGAGGTTCCTCAGAGGTTTAAAAGTAAAACTACCAGAAAATGTGTATATAGATACATGTGTGTATCTATATATACATATAGATAAATATGTATTTTGTCACTATACATTTTTTCATACCCACACAGTCATAATGAAGTACGATTCAGCCATAAAAAAGAACAGAGTATTGCCATTTGTGACATGGATAGACCTTGAGAGCAAAGTCAGAGAGAGACAATTACTGTGTGATCTCAATTACCTGTGGAATCTGAAAACCAAAAACCAACAACCGTGCTCACAGATACAGAAGACCAGTAACAGACCAGTGGTTGTCAGAGGTGAAGAGTGGGGGGGTGGTGAACTGGGTAAAGGGAGTCGGAAGGTGCAAATGTCCAGTTACAGAAGAAGTCGTGGGGCAGTGATGTAGAGCATGGCAAGGACAGTCGGTAGCGGACGCCCACCTTATAGACAGTGCCCGTTCAGCCCCCCAGCGCTGCAACAAAGGGAACATCGCAATAAGGTGAGTCAAATGAGTCTTCTGGCTTCCCAAAGCATATAAATGTTTACACTGTAATCTGTTAAGTGTGCAACAGCATTATGTCTTAAAAACGGACATACCTGAATTAAAAAATACCAGCCATCATCGGAGCTTTCAGCGAGTTGTAATCTTCTTGCAGGTGGAGGGTCTTGCCCTCCAAGTTGAGGGCTCCGGACTCATCAGGGTGGTGGCTGCTGAAGGCTGGGGCGGCTGGGGCAAGTTCTTAAGATAAGACAGTGAAGTCTGCTACATTAGTTGACTCCTCCTTTCACAATTTCTCGGTAGCATTTGATGCTGTTTGATAGCGTTTTGCCCACAGAATTTCTTTTGAAAGTGGAGTCCATTCTCTCAAGCCCTGCTGCTGCTCTGTCAACTGGGTTTACGCACTCTGTAAATTCTTTGTTGTCACTGCAGCAGGCTGCACGGCATCTCCACCAGGAGTAGATTCCATCTCCAGAAACCACTTTCTTTGCTCATCCATAGGAGCAACTCCTCATCTGTTACAGTTTTATCCTGAGATTATAGCAATTCAGACACATCTCCAGGCTGCCCTGCTAATTCTAGCTTCCCTCGCTATTTCTATCACATCTGCACTTCCTTCCTTCACTGAAGTCTTGAACCCCTCAAAGTCATCTGTGAGGGCTGAAGTCAGCTTCTTCCAAACTGCTGTTGCTGTTGCTATTTTGAGCTCTTCCATGAATCATGAATGTTTTGTTTTTATTTAAGTAGGCTCCGTGCCCAGGATGAAGCACAACATGGGGCTTGAACTCACAACCCTGAGGTTAAAACCTAAGCGGAGACTAAGAGTTGGGACACTCAACTAAGTGAACCACCCAGGTACCCTACAAATATTCTTAATGCCATTGGGAATGGTGAATCCTTTCCAGAAGGTTTATCAATTAACTTTGCCCAGATCCATCAAAGGAATCCCCATCCGTGGCAGCCATAGCCTGACGAGATGTATTTCTTAAATAAGACTTGAGAGTTGAAATGACTCCTTGACCCATGGGCTGCGGGGTGGACGTGTGTTAGCAGGCTTGAAAACAATACTCACGTTACTGTACATCTCCGTCAGAGCTCTCGGGTGACCAGGTGCCTTGTCAATGAGCAGCAATATATTTTTTTAAGGTATCTTTTTTCTTTTTGAGAGAGAGAACACATGCAGTAGGGAGAGGGAGAAGCAGACTCCCTGCCAAGCAGGGAGCCCGACATGGGGCTTGATCCCAACACCCTGGGATCATGACCTGAGCCGAAGGCAGATGCTTAATGACTGAGCCAGCCAGGCGCCCCGAGCAGTAGAACTTCAAAAGGAATCTTTTTTGGCTGAGCAGGAGGTCTCAACAGTGGGCTTAAAATTAAGTTCAGCAAGCCATGTTGTAAACAGATGTGCTGTCATCCAACTTTGTTCCATTTACAGAGCACAGGCAGAGCAGATTCAGCAGAATTCTTAAGGGCCTAGGATTTTCAGAATAGTATGTCAACACGGTTTCAACTTAAAGTCGCCAGCTGCATTAGCCCTGAGCAAGAGAGTCAACCTGTCCTTTTGCAGTTTGAAGGCAGGCATTGACTTCTCTCTCCTTCCTAACTGAAAGTCCTAGAAGGCATCTTCTTCCAGTAGAAGGCTGTTTCGTCTTCATCGAAAATCCATGGCTTACTGGAGCCACCTTCATGAACGATCTTAGCCGGATCTTCCAGACCTTGCTGCAGCTTCTGCATCAGCACCCGCGGCCTCACCTCGTGCTTTGATGTTACGGAGACGACTTTGTTCCTTAAACCTCAGGAAGCAACCCCTGCTAAGCTTCCAGCTTTCTCCTGAAGCTTCCTCACCTCTCCCAGCCGTCACAGAACTGAAGAGTTAGGGCCTTGCTCTGGATGAGGCTTTGGCTTAAGGGACTGTTGTGGCTGGTTTGATCCTGTATCCAGACCACTGAAACTTTCTCCATAGCAACAATAAGGCTGTTTTGCTTTCTTATCTTTTTTGTGTTCACTTGCGTAGCACTTTTCATTTCTTTCAGGAACTTTTGCATTCACAGCTTGGCTGTTAGGCGTGAGAAGCCTAGCTCTGGCCTGTCTCAGCTTCTGACAGGCCTTTCTCACCCATCTCTAGCTTTGATTGAAAGTGAGAGATGTCTAACTCTTCCTCTCACTTGAGTACACAGAGGCTCCTGCAGGGTATTAATTGGCCTAATTTCAATATGTGTCTCAGGGATAGGGAGGTAGGAAGAGAGGGAGAGAGATGGAGGCATGGATGGGTCAATGGACCAGTCGGAACACAGACGAGTTAGGGTCACCATCTCACATGGGTGCAGTTCAGGTGTAGTGCCCCAAACACAACGGTAACATCAAAGATCACTGATCACAGATCACTGCAACAAAAAAGAAGTCTGAAATACTACGAGTATTACCACAAGATGACAGAGACGCAAAGTGAGCAAATGCTATTGGAAAAGTGGTGCCAAGAGACTTGTGTGATGCAGGATTGCCACAAACCTTTGTAACAACACATTATCTGTGAAGCACAATAAAACGAAGTATGTCCGTACTATATATATGCCTATACTGTGTATTTGAAAGCTGCTACAAGAGTAGATCATACACATTCTCATAACAAGAAAGAAAAGTTTGTATGTACGGTGATGGTTCTTTTACTGTGGTGATAATTTTGCAATATATATAAATGTTATACATTAATGCTCCCTATTGTCAAAAAAATTGTTATTGTTAGGAAATTCTTATTAGATGCCTTAAGAAGTTACATGACCTTCAAAAAGCAAGCAGTGCAACAATATAAATCTCTTCTAGAAAGGGATTTTAATTAGAGTTAATTAAGAAAACAAAATGCAAAAACGTTAGGCTTTCCACAGAGAAATATATTTATTTTTTCTTTAGAATTTGGCTCAGAACAGTAACATAAAAATATTTACATTAAAATAAATTAATATGTGATTATTTAAGCATATGTAATAATTACGTTGGAATATATTAGCCTTTCCGTGAATTTAATAAAAACTAAGATTTGGTTTTAGATTTAGTACCATCCTTCCAAATATTTGGTATGAAACTTGGTAGCAATGCACCTATCTAGGGACAGGGCAGTCAGAGATGTCGCCAAGGAACAACCAAGGCCCTTCACAGTCCGCCACCTCCCCCGGGGCGCTGATGGCCAAGTGACCAGCTTCCTTCCTAGGAATCACTGTGGAATTTTTCAACAATAACCAGGATGTGGAGATTATTTCAGGGCTGGTGGAATTCTAAGAATCAGCCAACCTATCCTTTCACATTAACCACCAGGAAGGAAGTGGCAGTATTGATTCTTTCACTTTATTTTGTATGCTAACACCGAAACAATGCAAACCTTCAGGTTTTCCTAAAATTAAAATCTGAAAAACATGCATATGCTTTTTTAGATCATCTAAAAGTACCCATAAAACCTGTCACTGGACCAAATACTGTATTGGCAAAATATCCACAGCATAGAGGAATATTTGATTAAGTTTATAATTGAAGGACAGCATCAAAGACAAATTGAGTCAGTCTTACTGAAGCTGTTGGTAGTATGAAGTAAATCAAGATATATTCACATTTTGCAAGTTTCTTATCTGAGAGGTTGTGTGGCGTAGCAGAAAAGCACAGAGGGACCTGGGATCAAACCCTGTTTCTAAGACTCACACTAGCCACAAGGCTTTAGGTAATCACTGCAGCACATCAGGACTTAGTTTGGGGCTGTATAAAATGGAAATGAGGACATCTACCTCCCAGGTTGTGCGAATTAGGAATAATGTATATGAAGCACCTAGTTCAGAGCCTGGCATCCAGTAGGCACTTAACAAATGGAGGGTCTTAGTATTTCTTCTAGGTTAAAATTGATAGCAAGAAACTTGGCTTTGTATCCTGACACCAGTGAAAGCACAGGATCTTATTTAGCCAGAATCCAGATTCACAGATACGAGCTCCACAAGTAACTTCCTTAATGGATACTCCAAGGTCATACTCAACTTTAGCAGGAAAGGTTATTGAAGGGAGAGGTATCTGTCAGTAGCAAAGATCCTTTGGGGATGGTTAATCTCCTTGCAGAGGCTGTAAGTCCTAGTTGCTTCTCAGCTGTCCTTTAGAAGATAAGGACAAGGTCAAGAAGGTGACTCATTCAGATCCCTAAAGTTGCTCAAGATTCCGCAAGGGTAATAAATAACAGCATTAAGCAAACAGCATTTGGGGATGACAGCAGTGTCCAATGTCTTGACTGCAGTGATGGTTTCACAGGGTATTCATATGTCAAAGCTTATCAAATCGTACACTTTTAAAAATACCTCAGGAAAGCAGTTTTTTTAAAAAGTTTACTGAAGCCTTTCACAGTGAGATTTCCTTCTGTTTCCTGACCGGATCCCTTTCTGAATCGGAGTTTAGGGCCAGAGGAGGAAGGATGAACGATCTACACTCCAGTCTTGAGGCCCCGCCTCAGGCAAGGCCTGTGGGTTTACGTGGTCCGTCTAGTAGCAGAGCCCTGAGGCGTCCTTGTCTACTGTCACAGCAACTTTGGCACAGAAGATTGTGACTGGTGCTTAGAGGGTTTGAGCTGAAATGACCCCAGAAAGAGCAGCATCTACAAAAATGGGGGTTGGGAAAGGTGGCTTCGGAAGAGGAGACTAAAAGCAAAAATTTAACTGCCGAAGTCACCTGCCAAATACCAAATTTAAATACCAAATCTGCTTTTTAAGAAATGCTCATCTAAAAGACAACCTGATTCCACGAAGAAACTCAGAGTCTCGGTCCGGGTGCACCCCTGGGAGGCCTAGCAGATCCTGCGAGTTGTGTAGTCCAGAACCATGCTGGCGGCACCGAGCAGGGCAGGGTCCACCAAATCTGACACCACCACGTCCACATCCTGAACCGAGGACAAGGCTTGCTGGCGGATGACGTCTTTGACGATGTGGATGTAGTGACTGGCTAGGACTCCAGAGAGGATCACAAGGGAAGGATTTATGGTGTGGAGGATGTTCACAACCCCAAGACCCAAAGCCGTTCCAGCTACAAGAAGACAAAAAAAAGAAAGTAAATCTTGAGAGCCAAATCAAGACTGGGTGGCTCAGGTCAGGACTGGGCTCCAGCCAGCGCTGGGCTCCTTGCTCAGTGGGGAGTCTGTCTGTCCTTCTGCCTGTACAGCAAGCAGGCTGTACGCCCCCTGCAAGTACACTCTCTCTAATAAATAAAATCTTTAAGAAACAAAACAAACAAACAAACAAAAACCACCACAACAAAAAACCCGCCAGAGGATGGTAGAAAAGAGTCAGCAGCCCGGAATACTTAGTACATTCTCACTACTTAACAGAAAAGTGGTGGTTGTAAAGAGATGTGTGATTTATTCTTTTTTTTGTTTTGTTTTTGTTTTTACTTTTTAAGGATTTCGTTTATTTATTTGACAGAGAGATGAGAGAGGAAATACAAACAGGGGAAGTGGGAGAGGGAGAAGCCGCCTCCCGCCAAGCAGGGAGCCCAATGTGGGGCTTAATCCCAGGGCCCCAGGACCATGACCTAAGCCAAAGGCAGATGCTTAATGATTGAGCCACCCAGGCACCCCATTATTTATTCTTAATATGAGAAAATGTTGTTATGCTTTGAAGTTTAAAAAGCTAGGTATTAAAAAATAAAAGCTAGGTATTCTATATACTATACCATATGATCTCTACTATGTTAAAAAAAAAAAAAGGAAAGACTGGAAGGAAATGTTAATAGTTCATCTCTGAATGGTTAAAACTTGATGTGATACTTTTTCTTACTCTCCTGTAAGATGAACAAGTAGTTTAGGACAAGTAGTTTATTCATAGTCATAAAACGAAACAAAAAACCTGTTGAATAACGGCAGTGCTGCCAAATACCTCGAATGCCATTCCCTTTTTCTCTCTCAGAAAGCAGGAAAACACCTCCGAACACACATTCCAGAGCGCTGGTCCCGAGGGAAGCTGGGTGTGTGCGGGAGCCCTGGGCAGGCAGAGGGCCCGGCTATGGCAGGGCTGCCCGGAACCACACCCTCACCTGTTCTCAAGATGCTCTGGGCCTTGACATTGCCAAGTTTCGCAGCTTGGATGAGATGGGCCGCGCTCACGGCTTCGTCTTTGGGCACCGACATCCCTTCCACCAAGAGCAGGTCCTCTGAGCAGAGAGGAGAAGCAGCAGTCATTAGCGAGCTGTGGCAGCCCTGCAGGGGGCCGGGCTGAGAAGTCCGCCTGCACCCGCGGGCAGCAGGCCCTCCCACCAGAGCCTCCTAGCCAGCCTTCAAGCTTCCCACTTCTCACTTCCTCATGCAACAGAGACTCTATTTCTCACCTTCCTTGATCCATCCCAGGTGCATGTCCGGTCACTTGCAGCGCCCCCACCCCTGCCCCCACCATTCTACGGCAGCGCCTAAAGCACTGACACAGACAAGGGTTCAGTTGCCAGCTCGGCCACGACCCGCGGCGCAGCCCATCCAGGTCACATCACCTCTGGAGCCTTCTCTAGAAAATGGAGGTAACACCACGTACCCTAGCAGGATTATGTGAGGAACTATATGAGATCATGGACAAAAAAAGAGTTCAGTCAAAAAAAGAGTTCAGTCAAAAAAAGAGCCAGAGTCAGTGCTCACTCAACAGTAAGTAGGTCCACTATCTGCGGTCCTTGTCTTTCCTGCCCCACACAATGCCCATCATCAACCCAGGTCCATCTCTCCACATCTGCTATCACGCTTGGACTCTGATGAGAGCAAATCCCAACGCCGCAGGCTGCTATCTCGCCCGCCCCTGCCCTGGGGTCTCCTCACAGCTGCCCTGCCAGCTCTCCCCCATTCCCCCTCAAGGCTCTTCTCAGCTTCCACCACCTCAAACCTTCTACCCCGTCCCCACTATCACAAGATCTCCGGACTGCTGACCTCTCCAACAGAGGACCCCACGAGGCAGGGGTTCCCTTACTTTCCTGCCCCCGCCTAAAAAGACATCTGTGTCTGCACACCTGCACGCTCCCTCTCCGTCTCGCAGGCCCGCCGCCCAGGCCTTGCAACTCATCCCCACCTCCCCCACCCCCCCCACCCCCGCGCCTCAGGAGCCTTGCGGTGGGGACTCTAGCGCCCCTTCTCTCCTGCTTTCTCCAACTTCACTTCCATCCCCACTGCCTGCAGGTGCTCACGGCCTCCCTGTCCTCAAAGCACTTCTTCCCTCTCCCTCAGTGCAGTCAGCCTTCCGTTCTGATACTGAATGTGCGCTTTCTTAAGACATGAATTTGCCCCCAGGGGAACAAAAACTGGTTTCTGAGACAAAAGAGAAAAAAAAAAGCTTACTCTTTTTATACAAATAGTACAGAAACACAAACAGATAAACAGTAGATCTGCGGTACTGAAGCAGCATGTGTGGGGGCCACGATTAGGGAAAAAATGTCTGAATAGGCCCCTAAGGGAGGCTAGTGATAAAAATGAAGTTGAAAAACAAAGTTTTTCAGGGTTTCAAATGATGTCCTCATGGCCAAAGCCAACAGGAACTCTTCTGATTTTCTTTTACTCATAAGCAGCGCATGACATTCCAACTACTCCCTCCTTGAAACTCTCCCTTCGGCTTCTGCGATTTTACCTCTTCCTGGTTTTCCTTTCTGCCTGTTAAATGCCATTTTACAGGATTCCACCCCGGACTCTTGCATCCCTCCAAATCTCATGCAGAAGTTTAACTGACACCTCAGAGCTGATGATTCCCAAATCCCCACCTCTAGCCCAGTCCTCTCTCCTGAGCGCCAGACCCCCATAGCCAGTTGCCGCCTGCACATCTCCAACGACGTCCCACAGGCACCCAACCATCCCCTTCTGCCACAGCTGGTTCCTCCTCCTATATTCCCAGCCCATCCGACCAGAAAACCAGAAGTCACTCTAGAATGGCACCATCTAAAGCTACTCCACTCAACTAGTATTTTTCTCCCCGAAAACAAAGAGTTCAGTTTCGTGAAGAGTCTAAAATTCATATCTGACCATGGTTCCCCCCCCTAGAAGTTCTCAATGTCTTCTCCATTGGCTGCTGGTCTTGGCCTCACCTCTTCAACGCTTGACCCTATGTTGCCCTTTATGCACCCACAGCACTGTTTCCCAGGCTTGAGAGCATCCTGGGCTCATCCCATCTTGCCCTGCTAATTCTATTTAGCCTCTCTCAACCCCAGAGAGCACCCTAACATGCCCCTCCCTGTATGAAGAGGGCAAAGAGGGAACACTGGTGTTCTTATGTGCATCTACATTCCCAGGCCAGCATTCTCAGTGTACCTGATGCTGTATTATAATGACAGTAAATGACTCCCTCTTGCATTAGACCAGAAACCATCCTGACTTTTATAACATGTCCAGAAACAACTAATTCAAATAGACTTCTTGGAGCTCATAACTGTAATGTGTTAATCCACTTAGTGCTTGGGCTAGGGGCTGAGGAGACAACAGTCAAATCTTCCCCACTCTCCGGAGCTTGAGACCCTTGTCCATCCCCACATGGAGCGGAAAGTGTTAAGATGGGTCAGGACTAAGGGCATTTCAGAGCCTGGGCATGAGGAAGCCCCACCTTTCCTCCAGAAAGTGAGAAGGGTAGAAGTTCTGGCTTCAGTATCCAGCTCTTTCTGGAATATCTACTTTGAAATACTTGTCTACTGTTTAGCTATTTAATTCCTCAGGTGAAAGAAACCAACCATCATGTAGCTTCTTTGCTTCCCTCTGCAAGGCCATTCCAGAGGCGTAGGCTTCAATACATCCACGACCTCCACAGGAACAATCAGGCCCATCCAGAGACACAACAAGGTGGCCAAGTTCTGCAGCACAGAAGGAGCTTCCGTGGATCAGCTCGTGCTGATGGATGATCCCCCCGCCGATCCCTGCAGCAAGAGAACAGTCACTGAGGTGGCTCTCAGCTCACACAGGAAGCTGGGATACAGCAACGCTTCATCCGCTTAGCAGTGTGGCATGTAGGGTTCTTTCCTAAGTAGCTGACACTAAGTACCAGCATTTCAGCTGGAAGTATTCTGGAGGGGAAATGCTTTAAGCAGATCCCCAACCCTAACCCTAATGCTGCAACCCTGTGTTGCATCTACTTGGCTCGCTATGGTTTCAACGACAGCTATGGGGAGCAGATCCATGTAGGCTCAGACTCACTGTGTGACAAGTATGCCACCTCAAGCATGTTTCCTCACCGAGGCCTGTCTCCTCACCGAGGCCATCTCTAACAACAAAGAGTCTCATCACCCATGAGAGCACAGGATGTCCTCAACCAAGCAAGACAAGAGCCAGCAGAGTCTAGTGGACAATTCTGCATGGTCTTCTGCAGACTTCTTGGGAGGTTCTGATAGATTTCAGCCCCCACTGCCCTCAAGACAACCTGGATAATGGCTTTCCACCTACTCTGTTCTCTTCCCGCTCCTTCATTCCTGCTTCTCAGGATCACCTCCTACATAAAATACCCTAAGTCCTCATCTTGGGCTCTGGTGCAGGGGAAACCTAAGAGAAGACCATCTTTCCAAAATATATCATGTACCACCCTGTCTCTCAAACAGAGCATACAAAATACGATTTTGCCTCTTCTTAATGGCACCACGTCTAAAAATCTGTGACTCAGTGATTATGAATATCAATGACTCTCTTGTTCCATGGAGTTTAGGAGTCATTAAGGATGAAAGCCTGAGAAGGCCCTGATTTCTTATCCTGCCATCAGTTACTTCCTGTGGCACCAACTCTTCAGTTCCTCCCCTCTAATCTGTCCGCTCTTACAGAACATCTAGGAAATGATATGCAACCTTGCTAAAACTGTGTCTGAGACTAGGAGAAGGGCTTGAGCTTCCAGGGGAGGTAGAAGAGGAGAGTTGAAGAGCACACACATTTTGAGGTTAGACCTATCTGGGATCACATGGTGGCTCAACCATCTACTGGCTGAGTTTGTTTCCTCGTTCGGAAAACAAAGCAGGACATCAGCAAAAATGGGGGAGTAGGCAGCTCCAGAAGTCCATCCCTCCACTAAAGTAATGAATAAATCGGCAAAAACTGTCAGAACCAATTTTTTTGGAACTCTGGAAACTAACAAGTTTGTAACAAAAAGAGGAATGCTTAATCGAGGGGAAAAAAAAAAAAACAGCTGAATTTTAATAAGAAGGCTTTCTGGCATTTTCTGGTCCCAACACCCGCTCCCTTGTTTGGTAGCCCTGAACCAGCCCACATTCTCAGCAAAGATGGCAGTACTGGAGTAAGCAAGACAAACTATTTTCAAAAAACTGTTCTAGTTTGTTTTCACCTACTTGGCAGCTCCTAGAGGACCAGCTCAAAGAGCTTGTTATGTCATCTACCACAGAACTGGAGGGGGCTACCCGGGCCAGGGGAGGGGGAGTGTTGTCAAAGACATTTAAAGGAAAAATCTGTTTATTAGTCTCTGCTGCCTAGGACAACAGCTGCTAGTTGAGGCAAATATTACACTAACCAAAAAGATTGGGAGGAGAAGCTGGCAAGGAGAAGCTTCAGGGATTAAGGGCTCTGAATAGCTCTGACAAGTCCCTGGGAGTCTGAGGTCCACATGCGTACCCAGGGCACCGCATGCGTACCCAGGGCACCTAGGCATGCGTACCTAGGAAAGCCTAGGAAGGCCCTATGCACTCACACAGGGCTCCCCTTCTGGCTCTACTCAAGCAGGAGGTGGAGACTTAAGCAGACTTACAAGCTGCCTGGAGGACGCTGAGGGCATGCCCCAACACACACTCGAACTCCCAAAGTGACCTTCATTTACTCCACTCACCTGTGCCTGTGATAAGTGTCACAAAGTTTTCCAGGCCCTTTCCTTGGCCAAATTTCCTTTCTGCCAGGGCAGCACAATTGCCATCGTTGTCCACCCACACGGGGAGATGCAAGGTGTCAGAGAGCGGGCTCCTGAGGTCCACAGAATTCCACTCTTGAATCAGTTTGGTTGAATGCAGCACAACTCCTTCCCGAGGATTTACACGGCCGCCCGTAGAAATACCTGAGCGCCACCACACACGCCAGGAAAACAACTGTCATAAGCAATCTTAGAAAAAAGTGTGCCCACTTTCTGGGTTTCAAACACAAATTAATTCACCCAAGATCTCCTAAGACAAATATTACCAAAGACTGCAAGAAAATGTCAGGCAATTCTGAGCTACATCTGCAGTCCCTACCACTGTACCCATAATGATGGCTGCTGTTCCAGAAAGTCCCCAAGCTTGGGACCCACAAACAGGACCTGGAGCCACATACAAAGGGCAGTGACCTGACGGGTCAGTCATGCATCAGAACTCAGTAAACTCTGTATCAAAATGAACATTTCTTGAATATGCAATTCACAAGCTCACCTACTCCCAAAATTCTGCAGTTCAGTTTTACAGCTTCTGCCGCAGCTTCTACACACATCTGTAGGATTAAATTAATCCTCTCTTCGTAGGTTTTAGGATTGAACTGAGTATACTTCTTAACAATTTCACCCTAAAAGAGAAAACAAACAACCCCTATCTTACTGATCTTACCTAAGGAGCATCCTGTGAATTTTCTGACCTCTTTCGTGCTGAATCACGCTTCGCTATAGGACAGAGAGGCCTGCAGACCCTGCTGAGTGCTCGGAGGGGAGCCGCTCCCACGTGGGCCAGCCCTGGGGTCCACCCCAGCCATCCTGGGGAAGCCAACCCCAGGAGTGGTGGCTCCAAAGCAAACCCCGGCCCCTCTCCACGCCAAGTGAATGCTGGCTCATCTCAATCTTCATGAGAAGGTCATAGTTTACTCTTTCGGGCTGACCAAATTTCCTTGCTTAAAAACTAAGGCAGTTCAATAAATATGCTAAAGAGGTTAAGCTTTAATCACCCATAAAGGAAAGCCATAAGAGCAGGGTTCTACGATGTTTACATTACCACGCTTTGTGGGCAGCCCTCTCAGGCCCCCTCCCTCCCTAGGAGCTTTGTACTATCACTTTGCTGTTGCTCAATAAACTTTGCTTTGCTGTCCGCCCCCAGAAAATAAATAAATTACTGTGGTTTGTGATATGTTTTAATACTATGTCAAGGACAGTCTTTCCTAAATTATTCTTTTTAAAATATTTTTCTTTTCTCACTTGTGCATAGTTTTGAGTAAATTTCAAACAGTGTTGTCAAACTTTAAAAAATCCCATTGAAATGTGGACTACACATTTTAAATGCTACACATTTAAAATGTTAAACTTATGGGGCGCCTGGGTGGCTCAGAGGGTTAAGCCTCTGCCTTCGGCTCAGGTCACAGTCTCAGGGTCCTGGGATGGAGCCTCACATTGGGCTCTCTGCTCAGCAGGGAGCCTGCTTCCCCCCTCTCTCTATCTGCCTCTCTGCCTAGTTGTGATCTCTGTCAAATAAATAAATAAATAAAATCTTAAAAAAAAAAAAGATTTTTAAAAAAATGTTAAACTTATAATTCAATTTGTAAAGTGTTGACATTTTAACAATACTCAGCACTCCCATCCAGGATATTTTTCAAGCCTTTACATTATATGCTAAAATTTTATAATTTTCTTTATATAGATTACACAGTTTTTGGGTTCACATGATTCTTACAATTTTTCTGGTTGTTGTTCTGAATAGGCTCTTTTTCCATTCTTTTGTTACTAATGGATTTTGTCCATTTACAAAGGTTAGAGTTGTCTCTAATGACTGTCATTAAAAATAAACCTAGGGGCACCTGCACGGCTCAGCTGGTTAAGGGTCCGACTCTGGATCTCGGCTCAGGTCTTATTCTTATGGTCATGAGTTTGAGCCCCACGCTGGGCACCATGCTGGCCGTGGAGCCTACTTAAACTAAATAAACAAACAAGAAAGCAAACCTAACTTGTGCTTCCCAATGTTCACTGTGCAGCAGAATCACCTGGACTATGAATAAATACTGATGCTGCCCAGAGATTCAAATTAGTCTTAGGGTGGGAGCCAGGTATCTATATATTTTTTAAAGCTTCTAGGTAATGCTAATATGCAGTCAGCTGACAAACACTCACTTACAGGAAAACTCAAAAATCTTTGTCTAAAAGTTCATGTTAAGTAGGAAGTCACTGATATTTATATATTTATCCTAACATCTAACCATTTTGCTCAGGTGTCTTTTTAATTCTGCAAGCTTATTTATTCATATTGTCTATAACATTTTTTGTTTTACTCTGTGCACAATCTCCACTTGTGCTGTCTGTCCCTTGCTTTTATTCCCTTCCTAACTTCCAGAATTATGTGCAATAATGTTGCAGAAAACTTCTTTCTTTTCTTCTTGATTTTAATACAAATGTTTCTAGAATTTGACCACTACAGAGGGTTCTGGCCAGTGATACAGAAAGATCATCTTTAAGAAAACCTTCTATTAATGCTTTTCAAAGAGTATTTACAAAGGAGACATTGGTCTCTTTTGAGAAAATTATGTTTTGTTTTGCTTTATTTGACCTAAACAACTTTATTTTTTAAATCCTTGCCATTTCTCACAGACTCCTAAAATTTTACATACCTACAATATTTCAAAGGTTTTTCTGGTACGTTTATTCTTAAGTCATCAGAGGTCACTTTAACATGAACAACTTATGTTTTTATGAAGGCTCTCTCTTTCTGTCAACGCTGTGTTGATCTTTTGGTTATGGGATTGAAGGTCTGCTGTACTCAACTAAAATCATGTTCTATCTAGAGAAGATGCAATTCTCTTCACCATTTGCTGATACCCTTCCCTAGATAGTGACAGTAATCAGCATGCTCCATGCTTTACCAAGTACAGAATTCCAGGTCTCCTGGATGGCAAGAGCCCTCTCTGCTGCGTAAGGGGTCTCCCACTGTCAACTCAAGTCTACTAACTTGGATTCCCAGAAAATTTTACTTCTTTGAAATGTTAATGCTTAGTAAAATAGTGAGGCAAACATTGTAATGGATCCAAATGTCAATACTGTGGGCAAATGATTACAAGCTCTAATGTATGTTTCTAGTCCTACCTTCCAAACATACTTAAAAAAAAATCATTTACATAAGATGTGAAATTAAAACTTAGGAATTTTACCTTCATGCTGACTATTGCGACTCGGAGGTTTGTCCCCCCGAGATCAACAGCCAAGGCACTTAGAGTTTCAAGAATATGGTCAATATCTTGAGAGATATTCTCCTTCACAGGAGGAAAGCAGAATTTCTTTTGTAGTGGCTCTTGAAGATCAATAGATTTAAGAAACTTCAAAATCCTCGGAACAGCATTTCCATCCCCATAGATCTTTGAACTGCAATATCAAAAAAGTCAATTAAACACTTCTCTCATACATTTTAAATGACATGGAGGACATGGTGCTAATAGAAACCGAGACTTCAGGTAATAAAGTTGTGCTTCTTCATTTTAAAATAACATCTGATATCACCAGCAACACAGTAAGTATGTGCACATTACTCACAGAAGGTCTAATTCTACTGTTGACTGAAATACAGCTATTTTCAGCCTCAGATACCATTAACGAATGCCTCTATCATTAAGGACAAATTATGTTAGTTAAGCCAATTTCAGAATGTAACCTATTTTGGGACAACAAATTTTATTTATTGCTTTCTTCATCTCTGCATTCATGGGAAAAATGGTTATTTTCAGAATTTAAACATTCAAATATAGGAAAATCTCATTACTTTGAAAGAGAGAGGAGAGCAGTCTGAATTACAAGGTTGAACTAGACTATTTTTAAAGAAAATCAATTATTTTCTACTATTTACAAAAAGTCAAAATAGGCTCAAGAAGTATTTCCTGGCAGAAGTGCTATATTAATTAACTGAGACAAATAAAAGAAGTTACCCTCCATTTGAACCCTTGGTAGAATAACAGGGGTTCTATTAGCAAGCCCTGTCTCACTTGCAGCTAGGGGACCCTGATGGATGTAGAATGAAAGCTCTGTTAAAATGACTGAAGAATGATCACAGCTTAAAAATGGTACCCAAGGCAGCTCCCCTTTGAAATCACTTTAGAAGGAGTATATACTCACCAAGGGTATTGTTTACCAAACTGAAGGTGCAATGCTTGCAGTATTTTGTCTTGGGTATCAGCATCCCGGACATGAAGGACATTCTCCCCTAGGTGAACCCAGTGACACATTACAATGATTTGAAAGTGGAAATGTCCAAAGAATAAAGAAATTAGCACTGTGTTGTACTGTGCTCATAATTAAACCTGAAACCCAGAGGACTTCAAATGAGTCCATTAGAGCAACATCAGCTTTTCTCCTTTATACGTTTTAAAGCACTCTCAGCAAGATTTCCATGTATCAAATACTTAAGAACACTAGGGTCCTTTATTCCCAAAGAGAATAAATTTATTGATTTATTGAAATAAATGGCATGCATGAATCTAGCACCTGCATACCCCTCCCTGCCCTAGTCGTCTAGTGTGTCCACTCTCTCCATCCACCTGCCATCTACTCAGCTGGCTGTTCAACCACTTTGTTTCCATGTATTTTCTGACCAATGTAATGGAGTCAATACAGTGAAAATGGCCATATTTTTCAATAGATCTGGCTAAGAAGAGAAGAGAAGAGTGGTAGCTACAGAGAGGAGTGGGGTTGTTCTAAGATGTGAGAGGCTGAGGCATGTTTCAGTGAGAAGGAGGCTGAAGATCCATGGCAGAGAAAGGATGCCCCTGAGGTCCCAGAAAAGGCAGGAAGGGTGGGGATCTAGAACATGGGTAGAAGGCTGAGCAGTGGGCAGGACAGAGAGATGCCACACCCTTCAAAGTAAGTAGGTTAAGAACAAAAGGATGGACAGGCCTGTGCTTATCTAAGTGACAGAACATACAAGACTGCCTTTGACAACAGAAGATCTGCTGCAAATCCAGTGTTCAACTGTCTGTCTGCATAGTCCTTCAGCTCTCTGCAGAGTCAACTCTGTCTCTTCAAAACAACTTCTTTTCTGGGCTTTACTGCTATCACCCTCCTGGATTTCTTCTGACCTCACTGGCATTTTCTTTTCAGTCTTCCTTGCCAGCCCCTTCCTCCTCACTGGAACTCTAAATGCTGAAGGGCTCCAGCGGCTGGTCCTGGGCTCCATTCTCTTCCCTATTTACATGTCGCCCCTGGGCAATCTCATGTAGTCCCTTCGTTTGAAATGACATCTCTGGCAGAGGGCACCATTATCCTCCATATCCTTTCTCTGTACTTGTAACAGAATTTTTAGCTGCACGTCTGATAATTGAGCTAAAGACTATATTCTTCAGCTTCTCCTACACCTAGATGTGACCCTGTGACTATATTCTGATAGGATATGTGAAGAAATATTTGCAACTTCCAAGTTGTGCTTTTATAAAGAAGGACACCTTTCCTCTCTTCCTTCCCAATGGCTAAAATGTGGACCTGACAGTAAGAGTTGGAGCATCTATCAGGAAGACGGACAGAGGCTAATTCTCTGATGACCATGGAGCTATACCAATGAGAAAGAAAATCTAACTTATTTAGACACTATTATTTTGGGTCTCTCTGTTACAGCAGATGAACAGATATCTTAACTACACACCATCCACATATCAATCACTCTCAAATTTCTATCTCCCAACTCTGACTCTCCCTACAACTATCAGAGCTGCTTGCTTGCCACGTCCACTTTGAAATCTGATAGGCATCTCAAATTTAACATGGCTATTGGAGAACTCTTAATTCCACCCTCCCAAATGTGTTCCTCCTGCAGTGTCCCCTTTGTCAGGAAAGAGTACCCCGCTGCTCAATCCAAAAATCTAGAAATTTTTTCCTTTCACTGCTCACATCCAAGCAGCAAGTACTCTAACAAACCCCAGACCTAAACTTTGTCCCTCTCTGTTATTACCAGGTACTCTAAGCCACTATCAGCTCTCATATGAACTGAAACTCTTAAGTGGTCTCCCTGCTTCCAGTCCTGTCCCACCATACTCCACTCTGCATGGAGCAGCAGAGTGGTCTTTCCAAAATGCAAGTCACATCGTGTCCTCCTCCCATAAATGGCTTCCCATGATACTTAGAAATACATCCCAGATTATTTAACCTGACTTACAGAGGTCTACTTCCTTCTCTAACATCATCTCCTATCACTCTTCCTCTTGCCTCTACCCTACAGCTACACTGGCCCTTCTGTTTCTCAGCCACATCAGGCTTGTTCCCATCTTACGGTCTTCACACTGGCTGTTTCCTCTTTTCCTCCCTGATCCTCACATAGCAGATTCATTGTCACTCAGGTCTCAGCTGAAGTGTCATCTCCTCGACGAGGTCTTGTCATCTAATGTATCCCATCATATTACCTGTGTTACAGGCTACACAGCACCCAGAAGGTCTGATACTTGTTTTTTTGGTCTATCATCAATCTCCCCTCCCTCTAGAATAAAGTTACGTGAGAGCTCAGCCCTGGTTAGTATAATGTACTGCCAAATCCCAGTGCCTAAACACAGTAGGTGCTTATTAAATATTTTCTTAATGAATGAAGTTGAGAGAATTTCCATTCAATGGGTTGTATTTTCTCTGTGAAGTGGGGAACAAAGTAGTACGTTGGGAAAGAAAGAGGAAGAAGACCTCAAGGTAACAGAAAATCAGGCTAGCAACTACGAACACAGAAAGAGCAGAGCTGGAACGAACCTCTCTGATTCTAGTCCAGTTCTTTACCCGCAAAGTACATATACTTCCATTAGCTACAGAAATGTATTTATATGGATATTATTAGAATTTGGACTAATATTAATAACAAGATCTAACTTGACCAGCAAATTCATTAATAATTATCCTTCTTACACTTCTGTTAAGGGGGCATCTTACTTAGAATTTCCATGCTCTAGGGGCACCTGGGTGGCTCAGTGGGTTAAAGCCTCCGCTTTCAGCTCAGGTCATGATCCCAGGGTCCTGGGATCGAGCCCCACGTCGAGCTCTCTGCTCAGCAGGGAGCCTGCTTTCCCCTCTCTCTCTGCCTGCCTCTCTGCCTAGTTATCTCTCTGTCAAATAAATTTTTAAAAATCTTAAAAAAAAAAAAAAGAATTTCCATGCTCTAAAGTACTCATTAAAGGAACTCTACTATAGCCACAAATGAAAGACTGGCATTCATATACTTATAACACAATCATTCTACCTTAAATACAGCCATCAAAGACCATAATCAGCTAAGAAAATCTAAGCTCTGACATTATAAAGACAATAAAAATGTTAAGTGGAGGCCTTAAAAAAATTGATAATCACTTTGTGCTATTTACAGATTTTAGGCAACAACTGGCCATCTACCTCATTCACTCACTTGTTCATAAAAGTGCATGCCAGCACCGATACAGGCAAACCTTGTAATAATTCAAATACATGATAAAAAAAATGTCACAGATGTGTAAGGGGGAGCCCATATTTAATGCCTCTCTCCTCACACTTCCCTAGCTATTGCCTACACCAACGGAGGCCAAGTTGCTACTCCGACTGGTCAGACAGCAGGACAGTGACCACACTGTGTTCACCAGTGGGCAGGAGCCACTGATTCTATATATATTTCTAGTCAGCTGAGACACAAACTGAGGCAAATACCTGTTTCTCTTCCAATCTGACGTGTTCCCAGATTGATCACAGGTGTTCCAAAAGCTCCAACCTCTCGGACTCCACAGCTGCTGTTCCCAATCATACACCCAGCATGGGCGACCAGCTGTATAAACTGGTCAAATGGGACATGTTTCACTGCACGGAAATTGGGATGATGCTCAATGCCCTTCTTCCGCATCACTCGAACCATTTCTTTGCTCCCTACGAAAATGGAAAGAACCACCTGTTAAATGGTTTATGAGATAAACCATTTCCCCTGGCAAGTAAAGCCCCATTTCAAAAAACCACCCTATAAAAATTCACGATGGTTATTAGGGAGATAGTAATTTTAATTACCAATCTTTTCAGGAATGATGAATAACTAAAATATCTGGTCAGCTCTCTACTTCAGCTCATCTAGGAACTTTTTTTTTTTTTTTTTTTGAAGATCAGCAAGGGAGATGTATTTTATTCACTTCATCTAGGAACTTTAAACAGCAACATCTGGGACTTTTCAAACAGATTCAGCAAAGTAAATGCCTGTTATTAATGCCCCCAGGAAAAGCTCTACCTTAAACAGCAATTAAGAGGTTCAAAGACACTCCAGCAGTCTCTATGTCTTAGGCAGGGAGTTCCTCAATTGAAAAGTCTTGGGTTCCACACACTGAGCTGATCAGAGCGCCTCTGCCTCAGCTAGGCTCATAGTTACTTTAACAGCTCAACTGGACAGCACTCCCACTCTCATGGACTGAGCGCCAAGAAAATACATGTAGATTCTGATACTGTAGCTGATACTTTATTTCAAATGCATGATTTTTTTAAAATGTTACAAATGTATGAAAGGGAGGCAATATTTAATGCACAGCTTGCCTCTTTCTCACCCTTTCCTAGCTACCATCTAGAAGGGACAAGGTTGCTATCAAGATTGGTTAGACAGCAGGACAGGGACCACAGACCACACTGTGTTACCACACTGTGTTCACTAGTGGGCAGGGAGCTACTGACTTAAGAAAAGCTGGACACGCATGTGTTTTCTCTCTTTTTAACATTTTCTGTGGCAAGGTAGGTAACAGATTCAGGGTCTAAGTCCTTACGGCAGGCCTGGCCGCCTCTCTCTATGCCCAGTCCTGCTGGAGCACGCTAGCCACTGACTATAATTACCGCAGTATTTGGTATGCCAGAAGATGGCACTATTCCAAGATTCAGATTTGGGCTCAGTAAAGGCTTTCTCTGGCCTTAAGCCTAAACCAGACACTACTTCTACTCTGCTTTGTTGGGGAATTGGGCCCTAGATCACAAAATGATAAAGAGATGCCATGATTATTTCCCTATTGTTCCTTGTGTGTATTTTATCAAAAACCCTGTGAGGAGGAGAGGTGAGTACCAGACAGGATTTAGGTACTCCTTGGACCCTTTACTTTCCTAGGGGAAAAATATCTCTAATTCTAAAGTGTATACAATCAGGAATGTATGTAACAAACAGAGTTATCGCTGACAATGAATACTGAATGAGAGACATATAATTAATTACCAAATGTTTACAGAAAATTGAAAGGATTAGAGGAATCAATATTAAGGTTTTTGCGATACTAGTACACCACCTGGATGAAACCTGGGTTGGGGAGTCTTCATTTCTTTTTTTCCAGCTAACATCCTACATTGTTTCCCCAAACAGAAAAGATTATTCAAGAGACACTAGGAGAGGGATACCTTCAGAGTAAGATGGTGACATCTTGGTATTGCAGAGAAGGGTCCTGCCTCCTTCATCAAAAAAATGCCTAAAATCTCAGCAGTAAGTGGTATCAACTAAACCAATAATTCAAAGTTCTGCAGTATCAGGCCCTGCTCTGCATTTCTCATTTATATCTCATCTTCCCATTAACCTGCTTAAGGTCTCACCAGCACCAAAGGCTACAGTACCGTCCACCAGTAGGAGGTCGAGATCAGGCTTGAGGATGAACTGGTTGGGGACTCCAGATTTCAGCTGCCTATGCCCAAGACCAAGGTATAGCTAATATAAATAAGTAAGAAAACAAGAAATAACAACAGTGGCTAGTTTACGGCACTCACTAGGATCATTACTTTCCTAGAGATCCCCTTTCACCTTCTAAGGTTAATGTCTTTTAGCTACTGCATTTTCTCACTGGTGGAAACTGGAGGAAAGAGACTAAATTTGGAACTACAGTGGAGGTTGGAGAAATTTTTTGTAGTATTTCTTTCCTATTCAATTTCTACTAAACTTGGCAGAAACATCACAAACTTCCATCTGCTATAAACTCAGTGATCCCCTAATAAATGGAATGCATTTCAGACTACAATGGCTTCAATGGTAAGATCAGCAAGATAGAAGGGGCAGTTAAAAGAAGACATAATAGAAACATAACATCGGAGAAGTAGGTGGCATAACTTCAGTTTCAATTACCTGCATCAATGTTTGGAAACAGAACTAGGGTCCGCTTGTTAAATGAGATAAGCGCATCCAGTGTTAATTCAAACATTTTTATGGAATGCTTAATGTCAGTGGTCACAGGGTGCTGTAGCGCAACAATGTAATCTTTAGATTTTACATCATCACCTGTTTAAAGAAAATCAAACCACAGTGCTTCATTAGTTAAGAATCTTAAAGAGGAAAAAGCAAATTCTAAAAAGTAAGATCCCAAAGTCTGTGCTTAGAAATTCTAAGAAAAAAAGTTTGCCACATCCCAGGCACAGTATCTGAATATAGGATCAAATGGTAAGAACACAGAGGAACAAGTCCTAGAATCCAGCAAAAGGCGCTTGCTGCCACAAAGTACGTAACTTTAAACGGCAGTCACTAGAATCTGTTGCTTTAAAATTCAAAATATTTCAAAGCATTAGAAAAATGTAAATCTTCCCCATTTCTAACCAGTGTTTCTAATGAATTGTCAGCAATGAATGAACTGATGAAGCTCAAGACGACTTTAATGCATAGCTAACAGAAATAAGAGAACAAGAAATAACAGTAATGGCTATTTCCCTGCAGAGTGTAGGATCAGTACGTTCCTAGAGATACCCTTCCACCTTCTAAGGTTTATGTCTCTGAGCTACTGCATTTTCTCATTGGTGGGAACCAAAAGGAAGAGACTAAACATGAAACCTCTTGTTCCTCGATGTGCAATTTCTGACATCACTCTGCTTTGTCTCACTCAGCCCTTCTACACAACACTTTCCATTAAGGTATCATCATTTTGTTTAATGTTGTGAAGTTCTCGATTTACTGTGGTATTTCTTTCATTATTAGGAATTTAACAAGTCTTCTTAACCTTTTTTTTTTTTTTTAAAGAGAGGGAGGGAGAGGGGCAGAGGGAGAGGGAGAAAGAATCTTAAGCAGACTCCATGCCCAGCACAGAGCCAGACACAGGGCCCGATCTCATGACCCTGAGATCATGACCAGAGCTGAAATCAAGAGTCAAACACTTAACTAATGGGACCTGCCAGGTGCCCCAAGTCTTTTTAACAATATGCTAATATTTTTACTAGGACTGTTATTTATTCATGTTCTGATGACGACGTTGCACGCTCTGAGTGGCCTACCCAACCCTGTTCTTCCTAGAAGCAGAGTAATACCATCCGAAGTTGCAGGTGGAGAAGTAGTTACAGGTTTTGTACAAAACATACAGCCACGGGTGGGTGGCTTTGACTCACTGTCTTTTCTTTTCCACCGGCTTTACAAAAAAAAAAAAAAAAATCGTTTTTGCTGTTTTGTCATCCTTCTTTTTATAAAGAAGCTGCTGAAATGGTTCCAAATAGAACCTTAAGCCCCACAAGTATAGTCTTGCCACATTTTGCTTTGTAAGGGTTATGTTCTACTCATTACAAGTTTTTCAGAAATACCGTTTTTCAGAAACCATCTAGAGCAAACAGAATAATCAGAATGCAAGGTATTCACTTAAAGCATACAAAAAGGAGGGGCACCTGGGTGGCTCAGTTGGTTAAGTGTCTGCCTTTGGCTTGGGTCTTGATGCCAGGGTCCTGGGATCCAGCCCCACATCAGGCTCCCTGCTCAGCTGGAGCCTGCTTTTCTCTCTCCCTCTGGCCCTCCACCCAGCTCATCCTCTCTCCTTCTCTCAAATAAATAAAATCTTTTTAAAAAAAAAAAAAAAGTTCTTCTAGACAGGCTCCTTGATAACTAATATCTGTGCAAGGGTAAGAAATACATAGATTGAATTAACACATTATAGGAAAACCCTGTTCCTTACTTGTTCTAATGTGATCTAAATTAAAAATATACACAATCACAAGGTACCAGGGTGGCTCAGTCTATTGAGTTCTTGGTTTTGTCTCAGGGTCACAATCTCATGGGTTGTGGGATCAAACCCCATGTGGGCTCCGCACCCAGCAGGAAGTCTGCCTGAAGATTCTCTCCCTCTGTCCCTCCCCGCACTTGCTAAAAATATATATATACATACATACATACATAAACACACACACACACACACACACACACACACACACACACAGACTCACACACAATCACTAAATCAATTTTTTGTGGAGCCCAGCACAGGATTTGAACTCATGTCCCTGAGATCAAGACCGGAGCTAAGATCAAGGGTCAGTGGCTAACTAACTGAGCTACCCAGGTGCCCCACTAAATCAATTTTCTATTGATTAATTTCATTATACTACAGATCTACCTCTTTAAAAAAGGAGAGTCCCAAATGTTGAAGAATAATCTTGAGTTGCCCTCTAGATAGTACTCTTGCTGTAAATTAAGCAATGACATTCTGTTTATCAAACAATTTTCTTTGCCTCTTATTCAAAAAAGGTAATTTCCAGGAAGCTAGATCATTGATCAGTGAAGATTTCAGAACTTAAGGCTATTTACAGAAATAATACTAATGGTACAACTATGACTTTTGCTTTCATTATAATTACCACAGCCCCTTATACTAGTAATTATAGCTTACTGCCTTCAATATTATCTAAGTATTCCAACAACCTCATATGAGAGATGTTAAAATTAAAAATAGTTTTATCAGGGGCACCTGGGTAGCACAGTTCAGCATCTGACTCTTGGTTTCAATTCAGGTTGTGCTCTCAGGGTCATGGGATCAGGCCCCAAGTAGGGCTCCATGCTCAGCATGGTGTCTGCTTGGGATTCTCTCTCCCTCTCCCCCTCCCCCCACACTCACTCTGCCAAATAAATCTTTTAAAAAAAGTATTTTCATTCCCCAAAAAACAAAATACAGGAAAACAAAAACCAAAACACCCATAACTCTACTAACCAGAAGTCAACATTATAAATGATTTGGTATACATACTTCTTCATCTTTCCATTATGTTAAAGATTTTATTAAAATAGCATCATATTATACATATAATTCTGTAGCTTGCTTTTCCCCCCCTTGTTGTTATATCAGGATCACTCCTTGTAACTAAATATTTACCCATAGCATATTTAATGGATTAAAAGCATACCATTCTATAAACTATAGCACAGATTTAAAAAAAATTCAATCCAATAAGACTATTCCACAGAAAAGGTGAGTCTCAGAGAGCTGAAGTCATACCATAGGGTGAGATCTATGAACTAAAACTTTAGCCTTCTGAATTCTAATGGAATATTCTACATTCAATAGTTTCTAAAAAAAAAACAAAAACTGAACATACCCAAACAGACAAAACCACCATTAGACTGATTAAAGTTTGATACGTACCTAACCACATCCTAATAATGCTCATGTAGTCTTTGTTCTTGGCAGAGAGAAGCTTGTCATAAGAGGGGCAGCCCGCCAGAAGGATGCGGTCATGGTCCTCACACATGGATATCAGGTGTTGCTCTGCACTCCGGGTGCAGCATACATGATAATGAGCCAGTTTGGTTATGGCATGTCTGATAGAATCATCAATGGTCCCACTGACTTCCCCACCTTCAATGTGAAGGATTCGGATATTCATCAAGGCGGCAGATGTAGCCAGAGCCAGGGCATCAAACCTGTCTCCGTGAACAATCATGATATCAGGCTTCAAGCGATTAAGGACATCTGGTAGCTTCACTAGGGCCAAGCCCACTGATTCTACCATGGCTGCCTCATCTTCCCCTCTAACAATTGTGTGCAGCCTGGTGTTAATGTCAAAGTCATCTTGTTCAATCATGCGGTATGTGTTCCTAAAGCAGAAAAGAAATAAAGATATGAGAGCATGTTCTTCAACACAGGGCCATAAAAACATATGAAAAAAGCCATAACATCAACCCTGAAGGGAGAAATATTTTATAAAATCTACTTGTTAAAACAGACAAACTGAAGTATACACAAAAACTAAGCAGCACAGATCATAAGTGCATAGATTGCTTGATTATTTTACATGAATACCCCTGCGGCCACCACCCAGATCAAGATAGCACATCCAGACCCGCAAAGTCTCACTACTGCCCTGGTCAGTACCTGGATAGAGAAGCACCTGAAGGAGAATTTTTTTTATTAAAACAGAGACCAGAGTTTTTGGTGGTTAACTTCTTTTCTTTCTCCCTATATAAATTTTTTAAAAAGAAATATGCTACTTAATTTAAAAAAAGTTACTTATAAAACCAAAGCACACTTTTTTTTAAAAATAGGAAAATCAGAATACTTGACATGTCACTATACTATAAATTTCTTTTTTTTTATACTATAAATTTCTGAATGATGAAAATTATCTTCTGAATTTGTACTGTACCACTAATGCAGCATAATTTGGAATGGGGTGTAAATGTAGGTTTTACAGCATTAAATTGACTATGAAGGGGTGCCTGGGTGGCTCAGTCAGTTAAGTGGCGAACTCTTGGTTTCAACTCAGGTCAAGATCCTTACAGTCCCAGATCTGGCTCCGCATTCAGCAGGGAGTCTGCTCCTTCTCTCTCTTGCCCCTCCCCCTACACTTTCTCTCAAATAAATTCTTTCAATTAAAAAATTTTAAAAGTTGGCTAAAACATGCAGTTTCAAGTCTCTTTAATGCTTCAATAACAGCTGCAATTCTCAATGCCTCGAAATTTCTATTATGACTAGATTTTAAAAGATTCGGCTCTTTAAAAAAATAAATAAATAAATAAAAGATCCGGCTCTTTTTCCCTAAATATAGATATATTTAGAATATATAATGTAATTCTATATAATTGTTATAAACATATTTTTAATTGGAAAATACATAAAATTATCATCCCTAAACCTGCCACTCAGCAATACCAATGTAAATCATTTTGATTTCTTTCTAGCCCCTTTATGTATAGTTTATAATCTATTTTATAACCTATTTAATCCATTTTATAATCTATTTAATCCATTTCATATATTCCCAGATCATGAAAGATTCTTTACATCATTTTACATCATATGGATGGTCTAGTAGTCATTTTATAGATTCCTTCGCATTTTCCTATAAAACTATCATACTGCCTCTAAAAAAAACAGTCTATGTCTTCTTGTCTATTTCTCACTTTATTACACCGGCTGTTATAGTCTAGCACAAGCTGAAGAGAGGTGGTAAAAGCAAAAATCTTTACCTTGCTCTCTCTCTCAGGGGGAAGCTTACTTTTAGTTAGCCGTAGGTTTTCCCACTGATGGCCTTTATCAGATTGGGGAATTTCCCTTCTATTCAAAATCTGCTTAGAGTTTTTTTTAAATCATACTGGGTTAATTTTGTCAATTTTTTTTGACATTTGTTGAGATGATCATATGTGCTTCCCCTTTATTCTGTTAAGAGGTGAGTAACACTGATGCTCAAATGTTATATCAATCTTGATTTCCCGAGATCAACCTATTTGGTCACAATGTATTACCTGTTTTTTAAATTGCTGGATGTGATTTAATATATTTTTTAAAATTTTATGTCTATGCTCATAAGAGATACTAGTCTGAATTTTTTTCTTACAATGTCTTTGTCAGGTTTTATTATCAAGATTTGTTTTTTTTTTTAAGATTTTGAGGGCAAGAGCGAGCACAAGCTGGGGGAGGGGCAGAGGGAGAAGCAGACTCCTTGCTAAAGAGGGAGCCCAACGTGGGGCTGGATCCCGGGACCCTGGGACCATGACCTCAGCCAAAGGCAGATGCTTACCGACTGAGCCACCGAGGCATCCCAAGATTATGCTGACTTTATAAAACAATCTGGGAAAATTCTCTGCTTGTCTGTTTTCCAAGAGAGTCTATGTAAGATTGGTGTTATTTCCAAACAAAGGGGAAAAAAAAGAGAGAGACAAACCAAGAAGTAGACTTTTTTTTTTTTTTAAGATTTATTTGAGAGAGAAGAGAGAGAATTGGCGGGGAGGGGCGATAGCAGGAGAGGGAGGAAGAAACTCAAACAGACTAACTAAACTTTTTTTTTTTTAGATTTTATTTATTTATTTGATAGATAGAGAGCATGCCTGCACAAGCATGGGGAGCAGCAGAGAGAGAGAGAGGGAGAAGCGGCTCCACTGAGCAGAAAGCCCGAGGTGGGGCTCAAACTCAGGACCCTGGAATCAGGACCTGAGCCAAAGTACAATCTCAGAAGCTTAACCAACTGAGCCACTCAGGTGCCTCTCTAAACTTTGTTTTGTGTTTTTTTTTAAGATTTTATTTATTTATTTGACAGACAGAGATCACAAGCAGGCAGAGAGGCAGGCGGGGGTGGAGGGGAAGCAGGCTCCCTGCTGAGCAGAGAGCCAGATGCGGGGCTCAATCCCAGGACCCCGAGATCATAACCTGAGCCGAAGGTAGAGGCTTAACCCACTGAGCCACCCAGGCGCTGCTCTAAACTCCTTTTTAACAGAAGTATTTAAAGGCAAAAATTTCCTCCAAGCATTCCTTCATCTATACCCACAAATTCTGATATACTATAATATTTATTATTCAGTTAAAAGGATTTTTCTAATTTCTCTTAGAATTTGTTTGGTCCATGGGCTTAGACCTCAACAGTAAAACAACTTTTCTTTTTTTTTTTTTTTTAAGAGAGTGAGCACGCACATGCCTGTGCTGTGGGCCGGGGGATGGGGGGGTGCTGCTGTGCAGAGGGAGAGGGAGAATCTCAAGCAGACTCCACGCCCACCACAGAGCCTGACATGGGGCTCAAGCTCATGACCCTGACATCATGACCTAAACCAAAATTAAGAGTCAGGTGCTTAACTGACCCACCCTGGTGCCCCTATAAAAATTTTAAAAATTAAAAAAAATAATAATCTTACTTAAAAACAAACTAAAGACCTTAACAGACACCTTACCAAACATAATGTAAAACTGGCACATAAGCATACAAAAATGCTCCATATCTTATATCATGATGGAAATGCAAATTAAAACAGATACTGCTGCATACCTTTCAGAAAGGCCAAAAGCAGAACACTGGTATCACCAAATGCTCACAAGGACAGTGGAGCAACAGGTACACTCACTCAGTGATGGTATGAATACAAAACGATACAGCCACTTTGGAAGACAGCTCAGTGGTTTCTTTCAAAACTAAGTATATTCTTATCATACAAACCAGCAACCAGGCTCTTACTATTTCCCAAAGGAGCTAAAAACTTAGGACCACACTAACTTCTGAAAACTGGGTATTTGCAGCAGCTGTATTCATAAATGCCCAAACCTGGAAGTTACTAAGATGCCCTGAGTAGATGAATGAATAAATAAACTATGGTACATCCAGAAAATGGAATATTATTCAGCACTAAAAAGAAAGGACTATCAAGCCATGGACATACATGGACACATGGAAACTTAAAGGCATGTTACTAAGTGCAAGAAACCAGTATGAAGTGGTTACATACTCTATGGTTCCAACCACATGACACTCTGGAAAAGGCAAATCTATGGAGATAGTAAAATCTATGGAGATGGTTATAGAACACATTTTTAGGGCACTGGAACAATTCTGATACTATAATGGTAGATTCAAGTCATTACACATTTGTCGAAACATACAGAATTTATACCACCTGGGTGGGCACCTAGGTGGCTCAGTCGGTTAAGCGTCTGGCTCTTGATTTTGGCTCAGGTACATGATCTTGGGGTTGTGAGGTCGGGCCGCTTAGGATTCCCTCTCCCCCTCCCCATACTTGCGTGCACATGCATGCTCTTGCTCTCAAAATGTAATGTAAACAAATGTACCCCTGGAGGTGGAGGGCTGACACTGATAATGGGGGATGCTAGGCATGTGTGGAGGCAGAGAGGCATACGGGTAACCCCGGTACCACCTGCTCAATTTGCTGTAGACCTAAAACTGCTCTAAAATGTTTTAATGTTTTGTATCACTGACTCATATGAAATAAATGAACAAGTGAATTTCTAACTTGTTTGTTGTTACTTATTTGATTTCCTTTTTCACCCAGATCTTAAAGAGTATAAAAATGCTGTTGTTTTTTTTTTAAAGATTTTATTTATTTGACAGACAGAGATCACAAGTAGGCAGAGAGGCAGGCAGAGAGAGGAAGGGGAGCAGGCTCCCTGCTGAGCAGAGAGCCCGATGCGGGGCTCGATCCCAGGACCCTGGGATCATGACCTGAGCAGAAGGCAGAGGCTTTAGCCCACTGAGCCACCCAGGAGCCCCCAAAATGCTGGGGTTTTTTTGTTGTTGTTGTTGTTGTTTTAAGATTTTATTTATTTATTTATTTGTCAGAGAGAGTGAGCACAGGCAGACAGAGAGGCAGGCAGAGGCAGAGGGAGAAGCAGGCTCCCTGCTGAGCAAGGAGCCCGATGTGGGACTCGATCCCAGGACGCTGGGATCATGACCTGAGCCGAAGGCAGCCGCTTAACCAACTGAGCCACCCAGGCGTCCCAAATGCTGTTTTTTAAAAAAAAGTATCAATGTGGTTGAAATCGAGGGTAGCTTATTTTTTTGTTTTAATGTCTTTGAAATACAGATAATACATTCATGTGGTTTAAAATTTAAGATACAAAAGGTTCTCCAGTGAAAAGGCTACCTTCTCACTTTTGTTTCCCAGTCATCCAGTTCCTCTCCCAGAAGCAACCAACTTCCGTTAGAATGTACTTTACATGACTTTTCCATTAAGTACCAGTCAACTGTCCTATGTAACAGTCTCATGAGACTAATACTGCCTTTTCACCCTTACTTGCTGTGGGAGATGGGGAATCCTAACCCAATTTCCTTGAAAGCCTCTGTACTACTAATCTTCCCATCAAACTTTTCTCAAAGAAGTAAAAGAACCCACTTAGACTTTATTTCAGAATCTAGCTAAAATTCTTCTTCTACTTTGTCCTATGTAAGAATACCCACTGGATTTTCTTAGAGAGCCAGAATTCATTTCACATTTTTTTAAAAGATTTTTATTTATTTATTTGACAGAGAGATCACAAGTAGGCAGAGAGGCAGGCAGAGAGAGAGGGGGGGAAGCAGCCTCCCTGCTGAGTAGAGAGCCTGATGTGGGGCTCAATCCCAGAACCCCAGGATCATGACCTGAGCCGAAGGCAGAGGCTTTAGACCACTGAGCCACCCAGGCGTCCCTCATTTCACATTTTTAAAACCTATGAATTTTTGAGCTATGTGTCAGTTTCTTCTCTACTCTTTGTAAGTATTTTCTTAGAGAAAATCGGTTTTTACAGGTAGGTTTTTGTTTACTTTTGTTGTTCTTGTTGCCTTGCTTTTTTTTTTTTTAATTTTATTTATTTATTTGTCAGGGAGAGAGAGAGAGAGTGAGCACAGGCAGACAGAGTGGCAGAGGGAGAAGCAGGCTCCCCGCGGAGCAAGGAGCCCGATGTGGGACTTGATGTGGGACTCGATCCCCAGACACCGGGATCATGACCTGAGCCGAAGGCAGCCGCTTAACCAACTGAGCCACCCAGGCGTCCCTTGTTGCCTTGCTTTTAAAGAATACTCTGAAAAAGCAATTTTACTTTAACACGCGCTTCTTTCATATATAATATGGTAGTTACTAACCATCTTGGGAAGCTGCATTAATGTTTTTATGCCACAAGAGTGCACTAAATGCCACTTTATTACCAAAAACAAACCGAATGTTCACCTTTGGTTTAGACATTCTGTTCCCTCTAAGATTTCCCAACTCTCATTTTTCAAATTTAGACTGTGATAACAAACACCAGAATAAATACCAATGACAATATAACATTCTAATTTATCTTGTAAATTAATTTTTAAAATCTTGTTTCCTACCTACTACTTGATGTACTATTGATCTATACATGAGTTTTTTTTGTTTTTGTTTTTTTAAGATCGATACATGAGGGTTTTTTTGTTTTGTTTTGTTTTTTAAGATTTTATTTATTTATTTGTCGGAGAGAGTGAGCACAGGCAGACAGAGAGGCAGGCGCAGGCAGAGGCAGAGGGAAAAGCAGGCTCCCTGCTGAGCAAGGAGCCCGATATGGGACTCGATATCCCAGGACCCTGGGATCATGACCTGAGCCGAAGGCAGCTGCTTAACCAACTGAGCCACCCAGGCGTCCCTATACATGAGTTTTAAGAAAGCAGTACCATTAGAACTCACAAAACGTATTACAGGAAGTTACATTATTAGAGTCACACACCATATAAGTGGCATTTCTCCTGAATGTAACAGGTAATGATAAAAATATTTATAGCTATCATTTATCGAGCACCTATTAAGCAGCTACTCTGTGTGATGGACAATTTGTATCATTATCTCCATTTTTCACAGTAACCTACAACATACGTTTTCACTCCATTTTATAACTGAGGAACCTGAAGATGCAACTTCTCCAAGGCCATATAAAAACTAAGAGGGAGAACTGGGATTTGAAGATAGGTCCACTTGGCTACAAGATCCAAGCTCTCTCTAGTACACGGTGTTGCAATGAAGGATATCATTAGAAAATGCTTTCATCTTACCCGTAGTCATCTATCAGGTGAGAGCCAAGTACCACCACATCAAGTTCAAAGAACTCAGGTTCCATTTTAATGCCAAACATGATCGGGGCAAGTTTAGAATAATCAGCACGGTTGCAAGTGGCAACACAAACCCGAAGTTTTCGGTTATTCCCATTCTTCTCCATGACTTGTTTCTTTTGTTTTGAGACGTTCTTAAAATAGAGTTCCTAAAGTTGCAAAAATAAAAATTATTTATCATCAGAATGATAGGTCCTAGATAAAAACACAGAATTTTCTAGTTCTAAGCCTTTTAACCACGATTTAATACAGTGCTTCTTAACCTTTTTTTCCACCCCTACTCCTATGTGACACACCCACTGGTATATCCAGAGCTAGGAAATTCCTGCTGACTAATTCCACCCCTCTCACACTCGAGAAAACACACTGGAATACAATTAAGAAACAGTGACATAAATCAGCTCCCTTTTAAAAGCAAGCAAACGTCAGTTCTTTATTAGTTAGAAATTACTTACCACACCTCACAACTGATCCCAACATACCAGACTACTGAGTATAACTGATCTAGTTCAACTCCCTCTCTTTACAGAAAGGGAAACACACGTCTTGAGAGAGGAAATTACTTCCCCAAGATTCAAGATAACATCTTGTAAGGGATAAGATCTATTTACCCTCACACTAAACACCCACTATATACAAAGCCCTGTGATTAGTGCTGAGGAAGAGAAAGGTAAAATAAAAAAGCCTACCTCCGAGGCCTCGTTAGCCCCTATAGCCAGTGCCTACAAACCTCTGACAATTCCAAATGCCTACCAGGTATCTCCTGACCCATACACACCTTAAAGTCAATCACCCAAACCGAACTCATTTTTTCCCCTCATTTCCTTTCCTCCTTCCTTGTTCTCTAACTCATTTATGAACTTCCATTCACCCAAATGCCTTGACCCTGGACATCCTTGTCTTCTCTGTCCCTTACTCTGTACCTACTAAGCCCTGTCAGTTCCACCTCCTTAATCTCTCTCTCTCTCTCTTTTTTTTTTTAAGTAGGCTCCATGCCCAGCGTGGAGATCAATGCAGGGCTTGAACTCACAATCCTGAGATCAAGACCAGAGCTGAGATCAAGTCAGACGCTTAACCAGCTGAGCCACCCAAGCACCCCTCCACCTCCTAAATATCTTTCAAATCTAGCTCCTCCTCTTCATCCCCACCAGGACATCCCCCAGTCCATCCTCTCATTTTAGGTCTGAACCATCGTTAACAGCTGCCAAAGTAGTCCGCCTATCTCTAGCCTTGCCCTGCCTCCCACAGATTTTCAGAGTGATCTTTCCAAAGTTCAGAAATCTGATTATCATGCTCAACAGAATATACAACCTATGAATAAAGTCCAAATTACTGACCCGGACCTACCCCATCTTTCCAACCACTTCTCCCTGACCTACAATTACCCTTACTCTGTGCCAAAGCCACACTAAAATACCTGTAGTTCTACCAGTGAGTCTCCAAATCTCTGTATATAGTATTGTAGATATATGTACCCTTAGGTTAAATTTCCTTTCCCTCTTGCCTGGGCTTCTCCTCATCCTTCAAAACTCCATCTAAGCATTGCCTCTTCCTGAAAACCTCTACATAAACTTCAGTTCCTCTTCACCTCACTCCTTTTAGCGGCTACCTTCCTCTGAGCACTATGGCCCTTCCAAACACATATATACTTTTTCTTGACTTCTCTCCCCACATCCACCCACTCTCCCACCCACTCTCCCTCCTGCCTCCATCTATAGCCTCCATTCAAAGTAAAAACCATGGACAAGGGATAAGAGATGTTTTAAACTTCTCTGTATCAATGTAAAATTCCACCTCATGGAGTCAATGCTTTTGCTTCAGGAAGCGTGTCAATGTTTACTTTGCCAGCAGGCATACAAAGAAGCTTGAATAAAGATGCCAGGAGTAGGGGAGTTACCCTTTAGATCAGGGTAAACTCTAAACCCCACTGGAAATCTCATCAGCTGCCATCTCATCTCTATTAGGCTCAAACTTCTGTGAGAACACAAAATGCCCCGTCATTAGGCCCATTCTGAACTCAACAATCTCCAGTCAAAGCTAATTCCACCCAACAGAAAGTATTTATGATATAATGAAATAGGCATTCTGTCAAGAGTTGTATTCACTAGTTCTAAGCACTACCTAATCATTAAAGACAAAAATGTTTCTCCAAAAATGGCTGTCTTAAATGTTCTTGTACATAATCCTTCCTTCACTGATCATTAAATTTGAGCTGAATAAAATGTTGGTGATATTCAACTTGCTGGGTGAGGCAAAGCAAATCTTTCATGGTTGGTCAATGTTTTTATTTTAAAAGAATGTAAACATCACCTCACAATACTAAAATGCTTAGTATTTACCAAATAACTCAAAGGTTATTCTTTTTTTTTTTCCCAAAGATTTTAGTTATTTGACAGAGATCAGAAACAGGCAGAGAAGCAGGCAGAGAGAGAGGGGAGGAAGCAGGCTCCCTGCTGAGCAGAGAGCCCGATGCGGGGCTCGATCCCAGGACCCTGAGATCAGGACCTGAGCCAAAGGCAGAGGCTTTAACCCACTGAGCCACCCAGGTGCCCCTCATTATGTTCTTTTTAAATTTTCCTCTGTAAATACGATTTTGTCAGCTTTCTTAATCTTTTTTTTTTTTAAGATTTTATATATTTATTTGACAGAGAGAGAGAGAGATCACAAGTAGACAGGCAGGCGGAGAGAGAGGGGGAAGCAGGCTCCCCGCTGAGCAGAGAGCCTGATGCTGGGCTTGATCCCAGGACTCTGAGATCATGACTGAGCCGAAGGCAGAGGCTTAACCCACTGAGCCACCCAGGCGCCCCTCAAAGGTTATTCTACTAAAACCGAGAGTAAAGTAGCCAAATAAACAAACTATGAAAAAGGCAAAAATGTTACTAAGGCCAAAGCTTTTTTCAGGAAAGAAGTTAAATCTTTTAAATACATTAAAATGCCTCTTTAAAGGGAGAAGTTTGGGGTTTTTTAAAATAACCTTAACTTACTTCTTAGGTAGTACATTCACATGGTTTAAAACTGAGAAATAACAAGAGGCTATATAGCAGAGTCTTCTCATCTGTGCTCTACAGCCATGCAGTTTTTCTCCCTGGAAGCTAGAAGTTACTAGTTCTTATCTATACTTTCACAGGTAAAGCGTGCATATATAAATAAAGATGTATTTGCTTATAAATACATACAACATATATTATACGACTGATAACATTCTATAAACTGATGTTGCATCCCCTGCTTTTAAAAATGCTTTTAATTATGCTTCTGAATTGAATGGTAAAATGGGAAAGTTTAAAGGCACTGAAAATATCAAAACTAAAGTGCAAAGTTTTGAAAATTGCTGGCCATCATCCCTTTAAATATATGAAGGGTTATGAGAGCCCCAAAAGTAAAAACAATCAATGTCACAAACATTTAGTATCTACTCTGTGTGGAGCACTATAAAGAAAGCTGAGACACACACAGAACTGAAAAAGACCCTGTCTCATATTTAGAAACCTTGAAATTAGTACCTGAAACCAGCCGACGTAATAGATGTTAACTAGTTCACTTTTCCAAATAGAAGCCCCAGAAACAAAATTAATAAATTTTTTTCTCAGCCCTGTATACATTATTTGCTCTGGATCAGAGATCATACCCAAAGACACATTTTTATACTGAGAACTATGACCAGAGTCCCCATGACCAGGATAGAATGAATAAACGGCAAAACAATGAACGAGTGATGAAGTGGACTTAAACTGTAATAGGACAATTTAAGTTGCATAAAGTACAATGTAAAGCAAAACTCGATTCTTTACATGGTGAAATACGAGACAGCAATTAAAATGAATGGACTATGTCTACATTTGTCTACATTAATAAATCTCAGAAACAGAGCATTAGAGGAAAACAGCAAATTCTAAAAAGTTAGATACAATAGGGTACCATTTTTAAGTTTTTCAAAACGTGTAAAACATTACTGTATGCTATTTATTGATCTACAGCAAAGTTCCACACCAACTCAGGGAAGTAGTTACCTCTGGAGAGGGAGGGAAGGGAAAGAAAAATGGGGTTTCAGGCTTTAGCTAACATTTATTTTTTTTAAAAAACCAAACCATAAGCAGAGATGTGAAACAAACACGGTAACATATTAATATGTGTTAAATCTTGGTGACTGGTAGAAGGTGTCATACTGTCTTCTGTCCTTTTAAGCACATCTGAAATTTCCATTCTTAAAAACAAGAACTCTTTTAAATAGATACTGTGAAGTAGGTATGTTGTCCATAGCCAGTCACCACCCCCCCCCCACACACACCCAAGCCTAAAGCTCAGGAAGTCAGGAGGGACTGGATTTGCCCCCATTTCACCTATCAATTCCAAAATTGTAACTAAAATACAAATAAATGCGAGCGAAGTATGCTTTCATCTTGAATTCACTGGCAATCTCTGAGAAACCCAATTCTGAAAGACCACTTCCTGCATTCTCTCAAGACTGACCATTTTAAATAGACGAAAGGTGATCAGCACTTTCCAGAAAAATATTCCACTCAGCTGTGGAAAAAGACTCACAAACATTTGGCTCAGTCACTGGGCAGAGGAAACAGTAACAACAAACATTTGAGAAGTACTTCTGAGGTGCTAAGCACTGTGTTAAGAACTTTGTAAGCATTTAACCATTTCATCCTGACAGTCCTCTCACTAGCCCCATTTTACAGAGGGGGGACACTGAAATAATTTACTTGCCCCAAATCACAGTTAATAATTGCCAGAACCAAAAATCAAACCCAGCATGCAGGATACTGCCACATCCAGTGTTTGCCTAATATCTGATCATTAACATCCTTGGAACTTCTTTGGGCCAGGTCCTGCCAGGCCCCATGGCAATGAAAAGAACATGATATATCACTCGTCCCTGGGTGCAGCAGGGATAAGACTCAGGATCAAGAAGGAAGGGGCTATATAAAAGCGGCCTGGAATTCAGAAACCTATTCCTGAGCTGTAGTTTGCTTTGGCTTCTTCCAGAGCCTCTACAGCTGGGTTAAACAGTTAACTTAGACCGCTAAATTGCACTCGTCCTTTCGGAGAAGCCAATACTTTAGCGTTCTCTAACAATTTAACGGGTGTGCTCCGATTGGGGAGGAAAAATAAACACCTATCAAACTCCTGAGGAAGCTCAGACTCAAAACATAGTCAGGGTTCGGCTCAGATCTTCAATACCATCGTTTAGTTCAACCCTTTACACTTCAGGGCCACTTGTCTGTCAAGGAGCTCTCCGCCCTCTCCTGCACACCCCCGTAACAGCACCCTCACTATCTCCCAGGACAGCCTGCTTCCTTACTGGACAGCACTGCTCGTGGGTGGGAGCCCTTCCCTGCTGCCGGCTACTCGCCCGCGGCCAGCCACGAACCTGTCTGCTCCCCGTGCCGGGAATACAGAGGGGCCCTGGCACGTAGGCCTGCGGAAGACAGGGCGACGCCCGGGTCTTGTGCGGGCCTGGGAACGCCGGGAGGTCCAAGGCCGCCGCGGGACTGCGGAGGCCACGAGACAGGGTCGGGAGCAGGAGGCCGCGGGGGGCCCGGAGGATGCTCTCTCCGGCGCGTCCCCCGTGTCCCGGCCGACGCGGGGCTCTCACCAGACGCTGGCGCGCAGCTCCCTCCCAGGCCGCCGCCGCGCCTCGCGGGCTACACCCGAACGCAGCAACTGAAGGCGGGCCCGCGCAGGTCCGCCCCTGCGGCTTCCGCAAGTCGGCCACGCGCGTAGGGGACTCTAGTCCCGACCACAGCCCCGCACACCCCTGCACGCCCCTGCACGCGTCCCCTCGGCACCGAATCGGCGAACGCGCCCTTACGTAACCTGAGAGCGACCCTCTGATTGGCTGCGCCCGGAAGAGCCCCACCCCCTTGCCAAACGGTTTTTGGAAGGGGCGGGTCGAGAGGGGTGGAGTGTCTGCAGTCGTCGTGGCCGACTCGGCCAGTCTGTTGCAGCCCCGTTGCTTACTGCTCCGCGGCCCACGCACGCTGGAGAGCCCGGGTCTTCGCACGTGGTAGCTGTTTTGGCCTTGCACTGAAGGGAGAATTACGCCTTCTCTTCCCTCAGGCGTTTCATAGTTCCTGACCAAAACAATACTGTCGTGCCGCCGGTCCGCCCCAGAGCCATCTTTTGAGATAAAGCCTCGCCACTGCTGGACGGTGTCTGCTAGAAAACTGATGAAGTGTTGATAATGATACAAACAAAGCAGATACCAGCTGATCATAAGGCGCTCTGCCTGGGCCTCCTTTTAGGGAACCTTCTACCAGTCGAGCCGGGGATGTCCAGAGGGGAAGGGGAACTTGGCAGCCGCAGAAGAGGTGGCGGAAGAGGGCTCCCACGGCGCCTGATAAAGACCTTTTTTTTTTTTTTTTAAATTTGACAGAGATCACAAGTAGGCAGAGAGGCAGGCAGAGAGAGGGGGGGAAGCAGGCTCCCCGCCGAGCAGAGAGCCCCACGGGGGACTCGATCCCAGGACCCCGAGATCCCGACCCGAGCAGAAGGCAGCGGCCCAACCCACTGAGCCACCCAGGCGCCCCTGATAAAGAACTTTTAATGATCTTTTCAAATTACCGAGTCACCAATGACAAACTTCGAATGAGCTGGTGTTACAAAACATTAAAACATTTTTTTACCACCATTAAATAATTGACTGCAGGTGAAACTTAACAACTCATCCAGAGTTCTTGCTCTAAGGCGAATTTCAAACCCTAACTTTTGCATTTCATGTATTTCAGTTAATAATGAAGCTGTAAGTTGCAGAGTACTTAGGAACTAGCAGTTTTCCGGAAACTAGCCTGGAGCTACTAAAAGGTCATTTCAGCCACAAAAGGACAAACTTCAAGGGAATTTGTATAAGGAAGTGCCAACAGATTTTATTAAATATCACTTTGGCTAGTATATGGAGAATGGATTGGCACTGAAAGAATGGTGGCAGTGAAAAAAAATAATCTGGAAGGGTACATAAAAAACTGATCCCATTGACAGGGCCGGAAGGAGATGGACTTTTCCACCGAATACCTATTTATAATATCTTTTGTGTTTTGTAATATAGCACATATTGCATATTAAAGAGAACAAAATTGTTTAAAATGGTGACAGTGAAACTCAAATGGATGATATAAGATTGAATTTGGAAGCAGAATTGAAAATTATGGATTAAGTATGAGGGAATGAGAAAAAGGATGGAAACAAGGATGACTTCCGGGTGTCCGGTATTAGTAACTGGGTGATTGGTGCTATTTATCAAGATGAGAGAAAAGCTGAGGGAGTGACCATCTTTGGGGAGTTAAAAGTAAAGTTTTATTTTGGGATATATTTGAGATGCCTACTAAGTGAACAATAAGATATATGAATCTGGACATAGATTCACCAGAGAGTGCTTTAGTTTTCTATGGCTGCTATAACAAATTACCTTAAACCTAGTGGTTAAAAACTAATGTATTATCTTGGGACGCCTGGGTGGCTCAGTTGGTTGAGCAGCTGCCTTCGGCTCGGGTCATGATCCCAGCGTCCTGGGATCGAGTCCCACATCGGGCTCCTTGCTCGGCGGGGAGCCTGCTTCTCCCTCTGCCTGCCGCTCTGTCTGCTTGTGCTCACTCTCACTCCTCTCTCTCTCTCTCTGACAAATAAATAAATAAATAAATAAATCTTTAAAAAAAAACTAATGTATTATCTTGCAGTTCTGGAGGTTAGGAGTCTGAAATGAGTTTTACCCAGCTAAAATCAAAGTAGCAATGTAGATATCATCACAAGAAAAGAAAATTGAACTGTTTGGTGACAGATGTTAGCTAAACATAATGGTGATCACTTCACAATATATACATATATCAAATCATTACGCTGTATACTTGAAAGTAATATATAATATCTCAAATATATGTCTTTTTTTTTTTTATTTTTAAGGTATCAGTGGGTCGGCCTTCCCTAGGGGGCAGTGGACAATCTATTTCCTTGCCTTTCCTTGGCTACTGGCTGCCCTCATTCCTTGGTTTGTGGCCCCTCTGACCTCTGTTTTCCTTGTCACATTTCCTGTGACTCTCTTTCTCCTTGACTTAAAAAAGACTCTTGTGATTATAGTCCAGGATATTCTTCCCATCTCAAAATCCTTAATTTAATCACATTGGCAAAGTGTCTTTTCTATATAAGGGGACATTCACAAGTTCTAGGGATTAAGACATGGCTCTTCGGAAGCTATTTTGCCTAACACAAGTGGTATCAAAACCCCCAGGAAATGTTCAAGATGGGCACATTGCTTTTATTTTATTTTTATTTTTTTACAATTTTTTAGGGATTTTATTTACTTATTTGAGACAGAGAGGTACAGAGAGAGAGACCATGAGCCATGGGAGAGGCAAAGGGAGAGGGAGAAGCAGGCTTCCTGCTGAGCCAGGAGCCCTATATGGGGCTCAATATATGGCTCGATATGGGGCTCATGGGGCTCGATATGGAGCTCAATATGGGGCTCGATCCCATCATGATCTGAGGTGAAGGCAGACACTTAACCATCTGAGCCACTCAGGCACCCCAAGATGGGCATATTGCTTTTAAACTTACATGTCAGAGGTGCCTGGCTGGCTCAGTCAATGGAGCATGTGACTCTCGATCTCGGGGTTGTGAGTTGGAGCCCCACATTGGATGCAGAAATTACTTAACTTAAAAATAAAATCTTTAGGAGCACCTGAGTGGCTCAGTTGGTTAAGCCTCTGCCTTCAGCTCAGGTCATGGTCTCAGGGTCCTGGGATCGAGCGCCACATCGGCCTCTCTGCTCAGTGGGTAGCCTGCTTCCTCCTCTCTCTCTCTCCCTGCCTCTCTGCCTACTTTTGATCTCTGTCCGTCAAATAAAATCTTTAAAAAAAATAAAACATAAAATCAAATAAAATCTTTAGGGTACCTGGACGGCTCAGTCGTTGTGTGTTTGCCTTCAGCTTGGGTCGTGATCCCAAGGTCCTGGGATCTACCCCCTGAATTGGGGGGGGGTCCCTGCTCAGCGGGGAGCCTGCTTCTCCCTCTCCCATTCCCCCTGCTTGTATTTTCTCTCTCGCTCTCTATCAAATAAATAAAATATTTTTTAAATAAATGAAATAAAATATTTAAAAAATAATAGTTACATGCCATATCACCAAATATCCAGAAAAGAACAGTAATTTTTTCTCCTAAAACTTAAGAAAAAATAATTTTTAAAAACAGTATTAATGTTCAGTTTTTTTTAAATCTGCATGCTTATTACATGGGTGTGTTTAGTTTGTTAGAATTCAAATTGTACACTTGAGATATCTGTACTTTTTTGTGTATCTTGTAAGTATTACATATTTTTAACATACTTAATGCTTAAGATATGGCTAGGAAAAAATATAACTAGAAATACAAATACTTTTAATAAAGATAATACAATTTTGAGAATTTTTGTACTTATTAAACCACTCATAGATTTTATGTTTGACCAATATTGAAAATTTTATATTTCCATATATAGTTCGAATAGTTCTGTGTTCATGGAATCACTTAACCTTGAAATGAAAGTGAAATTAATGAAATGACCCTCTTTTAGACTTTTTCTCTATGTTCTCTTAAGATGAAGTTGCAGCAAGGAGCTGGAGGAGGCATTTCCTTTTGGCTTTTTCAGATCACATTTCTATACGTAACATTCCATTTCCAGATCTCTGTTACTTTGCTATTTAACAGTTGTGAATTAACATATCAAAATCTTCTCACATCATTGTTTTGTATGTTTGGTTTGGTTTCCTTTGGCTTTAATATGAGAGCTCTATAAGTTGCAAAAAAGTACGTATGGCTTTATGATATAATAAAATCAAATTTTCCATAATTACTCCATAAGCAGAATTACAACTTCAAACATTTATGGCATAATTGGGTTATCAGAGAATCCTAAATCTTAAAAGATCATCTAATTCAACCTTCTCATCAAAGGAGGAGACTTCTTGAAAGCATCCCTGACAGATGTTCATCTGACCACTTTAGGAACATTTCTTTTAATAGGGACTTTCTTGCTCTTTTATTTGGTGGTTTAGTTGTAAAGTACTCGCCTCTCTATAGTCTACCCAAGTGTTAGCACCCTATTGTTCTAACTACTTTATTTATATTCTCTCAGTACTTGGAACAACCTTAAGGTGTAGATTCTATCACTCCCATTTTATAGATAAGGAGCCTGAAGCTCGAAAGGGAAAGTTGCCTAGGGTCACAGAGTTGTTAAGCAGAAGAAGATCCCACGTGTTTAGACACTACCTGGTATTTCCTCTTCCTACTAAACAGCCTTTCTTACGACAGAAAACTATCTTCAGGTTGCACTTGCTCATCGCTTTTGGGTATGCTGTTCCACTAGTTAAGAATTCACATAACTCTTCTGTTCTTCAGCCCACATCTCTCTGAATCACTCACATAAATGTCTTTAAGAGACTTTTAAAGCTATCTCCTTTAAAATCAAGAATACAGGAGACACTGGGTGACTCAGTCAGTTGAGCGAGGGTCTCTTGATTTTCGCTGAGGTAGTGATATCAGGATCCCAGGATTGAGCCACACATGAGCCAAGCCCCCTACCCCATGGGCCCTACCCCATGGGCTCTGTGTAGGGGCTCCACGCTCTGTGGAGTCTGCTTATCCCCCCACTAAATAAAATCTTTTTTTTCTCTTTTTAAAAAAGATTTTATTTATTTATTTGAGAGAGAGACAAAATGGTGGGGGCGGAGGGAAGAGGGAGAAGCAGGCTCCCCACTGAGCAGGGAGCCCCACTTGAGGGAGTCCCCAGATAGGTTTTTTTATTGTGTTATGTTAGTCACCATACAGTATATCATTGGTTTTTGGTATAGTGTTCCAAGATTCATTGTTTACCTATAACACCCAATCCTCCATGCAATACATACCCTCCTTAATACCCACCACCAGGCTCACCGATCCTCCCAACCTCCTCCCCTCTAAATTAAATAAAATCTTAAAAAATAGAGATAAACACAATAAAATCAAGGTATACAATGTCTAAGACAGTCTCCTGATGTACTAATTTTATACAGCCTTCAAAAAAGAAAATGAGGTCAGTTTGGCCCTTTTTTAAAAAATAAACTTTTCACTGAAGTGTAACAAAGACACTTGCACATAATAAGTATGTGTTGATTTCTGAATTTTCATGAAATGAACATACCTGCATAACTACCACTAAAATAAAGAAAGAAAACATTGCCAGTGTCTGTGGGCTATCTATGCAAGGGCTGCCTATCCATGACCCATGGAAGGTCCTAGCACCAAGGGTATGCTAGTAATAGACACAATGGTATTGATTAAGCACATTAAACTAGCTCTCTGAAGCATTTAGACCACAGAATACAGGGAGGACTGGTCAGTTGGGAGTGAAGTGGAAAATGAGGCCCAAAAACAGACACAACAGATATGCTACAGAAGGTAGAACAGGTGGGCTGTAGGGAGAGAATCCAGTCCCTGACTTGCCTTAGATCTTGCACAACTTCAACCCATATGAATCCTTTAAAAAATCCTCTGTTTCTTAAGAGGCTCTGTTCCTCACAATCAGATGATATTAACACCAAAAGTGTAAACCAGGAAGAAACTCTAACCCCATTATTTCAACTCCCAACTCCAACCAGTTGGTAGTGGCTTCTTGAAGAACTGTGTGGAAGATGACTCTGAGGCTGAGTTCAAAGGAAAAAACTCCTGGGCTATTAGCTGTGATAGCTGGGAAGGAGAAGGGAGGAGGGGAGGAAGGCAGGGATGGTGCCATGTACTTGCCATTCCTGCCCTTAGCCAATTTCACGAAGAAATCCAGACAGAAAAAATCGAGCAACTAACCACCATATTAAGCTGGATATTTCTGTTCAATAAATATCCTTTTGTTAACTGTTCCCCTCGCCCCACTCTATATATCAGGCACAACACTTTTAATTGCCAGAACCTCTTGAGTACATAAAAATAAAACACATCTTACAAACCAGATAACACTGCATAAGCCAGATTGCTAATAGCCCAACCAAGTCATCTAGGCACCTCCCCAGAACAGACAGAACTGCTCTTGTTGCACTGATGATGACAGATGGGAAAGCAAGTTCTTTCCCCTTTAGGGAAAGCATGTAAGGACTAAGGTTACATTGACTGAAAATAATTCAGTAATATCCTGAACTCTGTGTGTCCACTTCAGGTTTGCGAGCATGAGATGGAAAGACATGCTTACAAAGGTAATGATTAAGACATTCATAACAAGAAAAGAAGCCTCTTGAAATAAGGACCATTCACTCATTCTTCATATCCTCAATTACTAATCAGCTTATTATGTGAACCAGTCAGCTTTTTAGAACACCTCTGGTGGTGAGCCCTCCCTATGCCAGCTCTCCCAATTAGAGAAGAAAAGTATAAATAAATACAACGACTATGTGTTTGTTTTTGTGAAATGTTGCCCTTCATTGGAATTTTTAAGTGTATTTTTCTTTATGAGCTATGAAACCATCATATTTCAAACCAGTAAGTAATTTTATTTCTTATCTGTCTGCTAGGGAAACGAGGGAAGCCAGAGAGAGCTCAGCCATCCCTGACTAATTGGAGTTCAGAAAGTTTAATTTGCACAGCTATTCTGGAAGAACTGCAAAAGTATTTAAAACTAGTTTATCTTTAACTTTGACTCTGTTATAAAAAGTTAGATCAACAAAGTTATGTTCTAAAATAACTGCTCATGAAAGAGTTCTGTGAGAAGGATGCTCTTGTGAACTTGCAAGGACCTGGCTAAGATCGATAGCACACAGTGCCAGCAACAAGCCCTGGGAGAAATTTCATGATTTCTCAGTATAGGCTGAAGAACCAGCCAAGGTACTGGCCCCAAATCCCTGGAGCTGAGGAAGAGCCCACACCTGGAAGTCAGCATGAAGCTGAGGAAGAAGGTGGGGTCCCACATGGACATTCCTTCGGAGCACTGAAGCGGGCTTCGTCATACCTGTGTGAATGCTTAAGACGTCCGAACACATAGGGTGCCCGTTGGTTCAGTCAGTTAAACGACCAACTCTTGATTTTGGCTCAGGTTATGATCTCAGGGATCATGAGATTGGGCTCTTCGCTGGGCCCTACCCCCACCCCTCAATTAAAAAAAAAAGACATCCAAATAATATAATTAACGTCTACAAATCCTAAGCATGAACATAAGCCTCAACCTTTCTCATCTCATGACTTTCCCGCCCCACCCTGGAATGAATCTAATCCAACCTATCACATCATTTCTGCTTTTCTTCCCTACCCTGCTTCCTGCCTCTAAACATGGGTATTTCCTAGGGATTGGAAATATGGAAATATGTAGAGGCCTCTGGCCCTCTACATATGCCATCCTTCAGAATTTCATTCACTCTCAAGTCTTCCGTTTTAACTTCTGTGTAGATAATTCCTGGGATGCATACTCTATTCTAGCCTGATTTTTCTTCCTAGTTCTAGGCCCATATCCCAATTGCCTGCTAGATATTTCCTCCCCTCAAACTCAATGTAAAAAATTTAGTTTGGTTTTTTCCTCTTAACTTCCCCATGTCTGTTAATGGCACCAAGTTGCCACTTTCATTCAGACTCAAAAATCACAGAGTCATATTTCAGTCTTCTGACTCTTAATATCCAATGTCTCAACTTTTTAAAAATGGTTTTGGGTTTTTTGTTTTGTTTTGTTTTTTGGGTTTTTTTGCATCTACTCTTCCTTCCCATTCCTACCAGTCATATCATCACTACCTTAGTTCATCCTGTTATTTCCTTAATTCTGAGATGCCTATATTTTTATGATATTCACACCTAAAGTCAAGATTTATCTTATAATCAATATATATATTTAATGTAGAGTTTTTTAAATTATGAACTCTATTATGTCAACAGTGTCTTAGAATTGAGAAAATATGGCATCTTAGACCTAAATTACTATGTTTCTATTGGTTCTTCCAGCCTGCCTTCCCTTGCTTCTGTAATTTGTAATTCCCCTTAAAGGAATGCTTTCATTAAGTCATTTCTTTGCTTAAGAACAACTTCAGTTCCCTATTCCCTGCCAGGTAAGTTATGCCTATGACATCAACTTTAGATTGAAAGTCCCCCACAATCACACCCTGACCTGTTCCTGTCATTAACATTTTCCCCTACCCAGATCCTTTTGCCCTGAACAGATCTTCTCTGCCTCACTTTGTGTCATTCCCCACAATGAGAAGGCTATCATCCCTCCTGCTACTAACCTGCTACTCATGCTTCCGGTCCTATCTCTGTTGTAAAACCTCATTTGAACATCCTATCCCAAAACAATCACTTCTTCCTCTAAATGCCTGTAGCAGTTGCACTTGTCTTGATTACTTATTTCATACTTATTCTTAATTATCTGCTATCTTTGAATGTACACATTTATGACTGTAAAGTAATAGATCTCATGCTTTATCTCATGTTTTATATTTACTGTAAAGTAATAGATCTCATGTTTTATAAGTAATAGATCTCATGTACACATTTATGACTGTAAAGTAATAGATCTCATGTCACATAAGTTACTTACTCTCTATGTCCTATTTTTTCAACAGATCATAAGTTCCTTAAAGTTCATTCTGTTAGGTATACTTGTCTCCCTGATAGTTCCTTGAATCATGATGTATGTAGGAAATACAGTCTAATAAGCATCAAGTGAAATGGGGCGGGGATCATATCAAAGAGTCATTGCTGGGCACCTGGCTGGGTTAGTCAGTAGAGCATGTGACCCTTGATCTCAGGGTTGTAAGTTTGAGCCCCACACTGGGTGTAGAGATTACTTGAGAGAAACAAAATCTTAAAAAAATAATAAAAAGAGTCAATCCCAGTTCTTTTCTCTGTGGCTGGTCCAAGTCACTTGGATTCAACCTCCCCACCCACCCTCCTCCAGCACCCAAGCTTATGATCTTACTAGTACAACAGTGTTGCTCAGATTTTATAGTGGATCGAGGGTGAAAAAGCATGGTGAGTTAAAGAACAGGAAGAAACATAGCAGTGTTCTAGGATAGATGTGTGAAGACAGAAAGTAACGAGATACAGTGAGGCTGTGGGGTAAGTCCAGCTCAGCAAGGGTCTTGGACGATGTCCTGCCGATGAGACCAGGCTTTCTTTCTCCTCACTAGAATTGGGAAATTTTTTAAGTCAAGGGAGTGACATGATCAGACTTGCTTAATTACAATTGTAGAAGATGGGTTGGAAAGAGGAGGTAGGACTAGAAGGCAGACCAGTTAAAAATCCGATTTTAGGACCTGAATTAAGATGGTGGTGATCATGGGAATTAAGAGAGAATCAGAAGAATGTGGAGAAAGAATGGACAGAACCTGATAGCAGAGACGAGACAGAAGAGATGTTGTTGTAAAAGAACGACTGAGGTTTCTGTTTCAAAGCAGTGGGGTGGCTGGCAGAGCTGCTGTCTGAAACAGAGAAGAAAGTTTGGGGATGAGCCGGCGGCCGTGATAAAGATTTCTGATTTGGACATGTTGAATTTGCAATAACTAAAGGTCATTTTCATTATACTGGAGACCTGGACAATGATGTGGGTCAGCGATACGTCTTGTGACAGGCGTAATTCACCCAACAAAATGCGTATCTATTTTGAAATACACCACACACTCCTAGCCCAAGGCACCCAGCTACATTTCTTGTTCTACCTGTTTCGCCAGACTTTTTTTAATGCCCCTGATGCCCAATTTGTTATACTTGGCCAGTTCAGAACTATTTTTATAAAATTCTGCGTATAACAGTTTTCTAAGTCCTAGATCATTAGACTCTTAGACATTATTAAATTTAATTTTATAGGGTGTAAAACCCTGTGGAAGCCCAGGGACGTCAGTTTATGGTGTCTTACATTAAGTATTCAGTGCTGCTTTCCTGGCCACGTTCCCTCTTTCTCCACTCACTTTTTCTGACCGCCAGGCACCTAGTCTTCCCTGCCCTCCAGCTGCTCTTCTGGTAATTTCTTCTTTACGCTTTGGTCACTGTCTCATCCTGGAAACTTTCTTCTTCCCATGTTTCCATGACATCTCTGGTTTCCTGCCTACCTGCCACCTCCCTGGTTCTATACTTCTTCAAATCATTACTTAAAGTTTTCCCAGAATTCCCCACTTAGCTTCCTTTTCATCTCACTTTAGTATACTCCCGGCATAACCTCATCCACCCGCACAGCTTACCAAACATTTTATTTTTTTTAATATTTTATTCATGTATTTATTTATTTGAGAGAGAGAGAGGGAGAGAGAGAGAGAGGGAGAGAGAGGGAGAGGGAGAGAGAGACAGAGCATGAGAGGAGAGAGGTCAGTGGGAGAAGCAGACTCTCTGCCGAGCAGGGAGCCCGATGTGGGACTCGATCCCAGGACTCAAGGATCATGACCTGAGCCGAAGGCAGTCGCTTAACCAACTGAGCCACCCAGGCGCCCCCCAAACAAACATTTTAAATTATTGCTAAATCTGAAACTCTAGCTTAGTCTTCTCAGTCCAGACCCAAATAACTAACTCCTTTTAGGAGAGCCCGGGAGACTCAGTCCGTTAAGCGTCTGCCTTCAGCTCAGGTCATGATCCCAGGGTCCTAGGATCGAGCCCCCCAGGGAGTCTGCTTCTCCCTCTCCTCCCTGCTTATGCTCTCTGTCGCTTTCTCTGTCTCTCAAATAAATGAATAAAATCTTTTTTTTTTAAATAATATATAATTCCCTTTAGGACACCTGCATTTGGCTGCATTCCATAGGCCCTTCAAATCAACTTCCCAGAGTGAAATTTTCTTCTCCATAGACTTGGGCTTTTCTACTCTAATTCTCAGTGAATGATATCATCATTCACCCAGTAATTGGGAGACTTCCGTGACTTCTCCTCCATCAGCTCTCATGTTCAGTCTGTCATGAGATCCTATCAATTTTACATTTTAGATTAGCATTTTTCTAGAAGAGAATATGGTGTGATTAAACATAATAAGGGAGTGAGAATAACATATAGACGAGAATAACCCAACAAAACAAAAAGTTTTGTTAAGGAATATTGGGAAATACAGACTATTATTAAGGGGAAGAGAACCTTGAAAGGTAACTTAAAAACTACATGGAGTATTTCAGAGTTGATGTGGTCACAGAACCCCCAAACATTAGGCAGATGGATGAAATGGTAATTTCAAGGCACATTATAAAAAAATCAGTCACATGAGAAATGGGAGTCAGAACAAGTATTACCTTTGTAACTAGAGACAGCCATTTCTTAGATTTCATTGAAGACATGAGGAAAAAGGAAAAAAAAAACACTAAGAAGTTCCAACTTAGAACTCAGAAGATCTGACCTCGAATTTAAATGTAAGTGCAAGTGCTACAAAAAATGAAGATAATAAATTCTTACCGAAGAAGGCAAATTGAGATTAGACATTATTGATACAGCTAGAAGTTGACTGTGACTATGTCAAAAATAATTGCAAGAATGATGTTATTTGATGGAAAATGGCTTATAAACCATTCCTTAACTACAGACTATCTTTTTTTTTTTTAATATTTTATCTTTTTAAGTAATCTTTACGCCCATTGTAGGGCTCAAACTCCCAACGCTGAGATCAAGAATCACATGCTCTACCAACTCAGCCAGCCTGGCGCCCCTAGATGATCTTTAAATATATAAATATATTTTTAAAATCATCAAACTGAAATGTGATGATAATTCCCTAAAACATCTGGATTTCCTTATGCCTCAATAAAAATTTTGGTTAAATAAGTTTCACTATAATACAGCACACTATATGACATAGTTACACTTCAATAAACACGGGAATGGCCATTACCACTGGAAACTAATTAACTCAGCATAAACACACTCCTCTCCCACAGGTGGCTAGTCAACAGTTAACTAATTGGGGGAGAAAGAAGCATTAGCTGGGCCCCTCTATACAGCAAGTTTCAAAAGCAAAGAAGAAAGTAAAAATAGTTGCCAGGAACATGACACTGCTGGTAATAAACTACATTTAAGGAAGCAGGAGACTCAAAAAGTAAAAAGCAAACCCTCTTTATCTGATGAAAGCACAAGGCATTTGAGGGAGAGTTCATTTTCAGTTTTCAGTTCAGACCAGGAGTTTGAGCACAGTAACAGAGAAACAAACAGCAACCACGGAATGACTAACATGGGTTAGCAGTCCAAAAAAAGACATTTAAGAAAAGATGGATGGGATATGCTTAAAACCAAAGCTTTCCTCCTCTTCCTTGTAATTTCTCTCTCTTTTTTCTTCCTCCCCAGACTGCAGTTTTCACGATCAAGCTCTACTGACTTGTTAAATGACTTACGTGAGGTCCTTGAAGACACAACTTCCAGTGAGGATACACGTTGATTTCCATCCCGCAGCAAAAGCTCTGTACCCGGTGTTGTTTGAATTAATGAACAGGGCAGCTGTTTGTTCTCTTGACTTAGCTGCCACAGAGCTAAGAGTCATTAATAGGCATCTGAATCCCAGACTAAATCTCGAGCCCCGCCCCTCTGAAAAGGAAGACCAGGAAAAAAAAAAAAAAGTGATTCTAAATTCTTCCTATGTTCTTGGACAGTAGCTTGAAAGCAGGAGGACAGTCAGTTTCTGAGTGTTACTTCCCCGTTTCTACCACTTGATTCTATTTTCCACTCAAAAAATTATTTTCTTCTTCTGAGTTTCTCAAAGGTAGCAACAAAAATCCACAATCAAAAATCTCAATCATCTTCTTCCCACTGTTTTCACACACAGGTATATTCAAAACACTTATTGACATACTACTTTGAGCAAAGAAGGAAACTAAAGAAATTAAACTAAAAATAAATTAAAACTAAAAAAATTAAAAATTTTAATGGAAAAACTAAACTAAAAGGAGGATTTAAGATTTTTTTTAAAGATTTTTTAATAGTCACTGACCTCAGCATATTAGAATCCTTAGTTTCATGAGACTGAAGGAAAAATCAATATTGTTGCATTTTTATCTAAGCTACATTACAATAGGAAACTGTGGCTACATTTTTTAAGGGATGTACCTTGCACTTTTGGTGCTCAGGTACCCTCACAGCCAGACTAGTGGCAAAGGACACAAGCTGATCATCTGCTTTATCCCATTTGATTGGCATATGTTCATTTGAACACATCACCAGCCTAGCCTTACCTACTACACAACTTTACCTTCTACTTAAGGAATGCTTAACGCTGCTGTTTGTAAATACCAATGAACAATGAGAACCACATCCACTAGCATATACTAGCAGATTTACTGAACTAGTGCAAGCCAGCACGATCAAAAAATGAAATTGATTTTAAAAATCCGAATCAAGTAAATAAAATCAGAAATAAAAGAGGAGGATTAACAACCAAAACCCCAGAAATACAAAGAATTATAAGTGGGGTGCCTAGGTGGTGCAGTTGGTTGAGTGTCCGACTCTTGTTTTCCTCTCAGGTCATGATCTCAGGGTCCTGGCATCAAGCCCCACACCAGGCTCTATGCTCAGCAGGGAGTCTGCTTGAGATTCTCTTATCCCTCTGCCCCTCCCCTCCATGCTTGCTCATGTGCACTCTCTTCTCTCTAAAATAAATGAATAAAATTTTAAAAACCCAAAGGATTACAAGAAACTATTATGAAAAATTATATACCAACAAATTGAAAAATATAGAAGAATTGGAGAATTCCTAGAAACATATAACCTCCCAAAATTGAATCAGAAAAGTTAAACAGATCAACTAGCAAAGAAATTGAATCAGTAACAAAAAAACTTTCAACAAACAAAAGCCCAGGACCAGAGAGCTTCATGGGTGAATTCTACCAAACGTTTAGAGAAGAGTTAATACCTAGTCTTCTCAAACTACTCCAAAAAATAGGAGAGGAAGGAATGGTTCAAATTTCATTCTATGAGGCCAGCATTACCCTAACACCAAACCAGACAAAGACACTACAAAAAAAGAAAACTGTAAGCAAATATCTCTGATGAACCTAGATGCAGAAGTCCTCAACAAAATGTTAGCAAACTGAATCCGACATGATCTGGTGGAATTTATTTCCAGAATGCAAGGGTGGTTCAGTGTTCACAAATCAACCAATGTGACATACCACATTAACAAGAGGAAGCATAAAAACTACATGATCACTTCCAGAGATGCAGAAAAAGCACTTGACAAGGGACGATATATATTCATGACAAAAACTCTCAACAAAGTAGGTTTAGAGAAAAACATACCTCGACATAACAAAGCCCATGTACAAAAAACCCACAGCTAACATCATCTCAATGGGGAAAAACTGAGATCTTTTCCCCTAAGATCAAGAACAAGACAAGGATGTCCACTCTCATCACTTTCATTCAACGCAATACTGGAAATCCTAGCCAGAGCAATCAGACAACAAAAAGAAATAAAAAGCATCCAGATTGGTGAGGACGAAGTAAAACTTTCACTATTTGTGGATGACATGATACTATATACAGAAAACCCCACAGACTCCACCAAAAAACTACTAGAACTGGTAAATAAATTCAGTAAATTTATTTTTTATTTACAGGATACAAAATCAGTGTACAAAAATATGTTGTATTCCTACATACTAACAATGAAGTAGCAGGAAGTGAAGTGGGGGAAACAGTGCATTTACAATTGCACCAAAACCAAAAAAGAACAGAACAGAACTGGAAGCATCACAAAGCCGAATTTCAAGACATACCAATGCTATAGTAATCACAACAGTATGTATTGGCACAAAAATAGACACATAGATCAATGGAATAGAATAGAGACCCCAGAGATAAAGCCATCATTATATGGTCAATTAATCTTTGACAGAGGCGGCAAGAATATGCAATGGGAAAAAGGCCGTCTCTTCAACAAATAGTGTTGGAAAACTGTACGGCGACATGCAAAAGAATAAAACTGGACCACTTTCTTACACCACCCATAAAAATAAGCTGAAAAAGGATTAAAGACCTAAAAATGAGACGTGAAACCAAAAATTTTTGGAAGAAAATGTAGGCCCTAATCTCTTTGACATCAGCTACAGAAACATTTTTCTAGATATGTCTCCTTTGGCAAGGGAAACAAAAAGCAAAATTAAACTGTTATGACTACACCAAAATAAAAAGCTTTTGCACAGTGAAAGAAACCATCAAAAAAACAAAAAGACAACCCTCTGAGTGGGAGAAGATGTTTGCAAATGTTATATCCAATAACGGGTTAATATCCAAAATACATTAAGAACTTACACAGGTCAACACTAAAACAAACAAACAAACAAACAAAAAACACACACAAAAAAACAACAGCAAATAATTCAATTAAAATAGGCAGAGTAATTACCTTTTTCTATCAAATCCTATGAAGTTAAATAATTTGACAATATATAGTGATGGTAATGGTGTTGGCAGAATAAGAACTCTCATACTCTGCTGATGAGGGCATTAAAAATTGTATCCTTTTTGGAGAAAAATTTGACAACATCTATTGGTATTTTTAATGTATATACTATTTGACTCATTATTTCCACTTCAGATCATCGATTATACACATGTACCTCCAAATGCATACAAAAATATATGTACAATCATGATTATTGCAACTTTTTTATAAATTGGGGAAAATATAAATAACTCTCAATAGGAGACCAGTTAAATAAATACATAATATCCATACTGTAAAATACCACATAATTATTAAAAGGAACACATAGATCTGTATGTATCAATACGCAACTCCTCTGGGACACATTGTCGAATGAGAAAGGAGCATCCAAACTATATTCGTAGTATCCCATGTATGTAAAAAATAAATCTAAACTATATTCTATATACTTTATAAATATGTTTATATACATCAATAACTACTATAGTCACTAAATCACATTTTATTCCAAAAGCAATGCAACATTCAAAAAAGCACAATTCAAACAGGATTTCCAAACGTCACTTAAACTTTAAACCTTAGAAAATTCACATACAAAGTCTTTACTATTTAAGTATTTTGGAATTATGATACACTTTACTATTCTTTTTTCCTCTCTTCTTTGCTTTTCCATATAAATTTTAGGATCGACTTGCCAAGTTCCATGAGAAACCCAATTGGGATTTTTATTGGTTTAATTAATTTTTAAGTTTTTTCTGTCCCCATAGACTGAAAGCTCCTTGGTGACCAGAGGCCATGCCTGTCTTGTTCTCACTGTGCTCCCAGCACCTAACCCAGTGCCTGGAGTACAGTAAGTACTCAATAAGTATTTGTAGACTGGTTGGGTGGATGGACGAATGAATGAATGACCTCTAAGAGCATAATGACTCAATATAAAATGTTTTGCAGGTGTTAAAATTTTTATTTTCAACATATACTTAATTATGGGAAGGAACTTTCAGTCTATAGTTAAATAATTTAGTGGTTTGTAATCAGCAGAAATGTACTTTCCACAGCCTTGGAGACTGAAAGTCTGAGCCTGTGGCTACATTCTAGTGAAGGGCCTCTTTCAAGTGCAAACTGTCAACAACTCAGCTTTTTGTTGTTTCTTCCAGTGAGGGAGAGCAGAGGGAAAGCCAGCACTCTCCTGATTCTTATAAGGGCACTAATCCCATCCTGAGGGCCCCACCCTCATGACCTCATGACCGCATCTAACCCCAACTACGTCCCAAAGGCCCCATCTCTTAATACCATCACACTGAGGGAGGGGGTAGGGTTTCAACATATTGGGGGAGACACAAACATTTAGCTCATAAGAGTGCCTCAGAGGATGAGCCCCGTTCTCCCTTGCCCCACCAACAGGGGGCAGCTGCAGGAGTGAAATAAATGGTATGGCAGTTAGGCAGAGGGAAGCTTTAAGCATTTTTTTTTTAAGATTTTATTTATTCATTTTTGTGAGAGAGGGAGGGAAAGGGCACGTGAGCACCAGCAGGAGGGAGGGGCAGAGGGACAAGCAGACGCCCTGCTGGGCAGGGAGCCACTGCCAGGCTCCGTCTCAGGACATGAGATCATGACCTGAGTGGAAGGTAGACTGCTTAACCAACTGAGCCACCCCGGCGCCCAGGCAGAGGGAACCTTGAGCTTAATTTCCCCGATATTCTCCACCTGCTCTTTACTGGCACTCAGGGGTGGCAGTCCCATTCCCAAGGAGGGTGTATTTAAAGCTGTGTGGGTAGAGGGGGTCATATGTTTCATTGTCACAATGAGGAGTGGGCGTTTTTGGTTTTCACGGGGTACGAACTTTTTTGCAATGCCAGGACCTGTCCTGCACAACTAACAACTTCCCTGCCCCAAACAGCAGGACCCTTCCCACTGAGAAATTCTGCTCAAGTATTATGCCCACTCTCTCTTCACCGCATGTAGCAAGCTTCAGGAATTGGTACTTACACAGAAAATAATAGAACCATCCCTTGTAATTTGGTTGGGACATTCCGGGGTGTCATGCACCATGAGTCTGCCCCCAGGCACAGAAATTCCTAGTTAATCATTATATATTGACAGATTATGGAGCAAACCATGGTCTGAATTTAAAAGCAGTGTTGCAATTAGAGAAACCAGCTGGGCCACCGCTGAGTAATTTTAAATAACTCAAATTTTCTCTTACCTTGGCCAAATCTGACTAAGGATACCAGAACCCTCAGCACCATTCTTCTGTTAAATCTCCACTCTTCATTCTCACTCATCTCCTCACACCCAGTCTGCTTCTCTTCATGACCCAAAAACTCTCGGAAACAAGTCCTCTTCTCCCCTCCCACCTTTTCCAGTCTCTGTCACAAAAGCTCAGCGGTGAGGGCTGAGACTTGAGGAATGTTCTCATCATGGGGTTTCAGCGTGGGGTCTGGGCGTTAGAGGGCCCTGCTGTGAGCAGAGTACCTGGGTGTGCGCCTACCCAACAACCATCCTGGGCTCTCTCTGATTACCAAACACGCACAAGGCTGAGGATGATCACAGCCGTTTTGTTCATCTTTGTATTTCCAAAATCTCACATAATGCTAGGCACAGAGTAGACACTCAGTAAATAGTGAGTTCAATTAAAATGAGATGAGATGATTCCTGAATGGGGTAGGATATTACCCCCATGATTTCTGATATAAATGGGGGTAAGGAAGATTAAAAAAGCTGGGAGAGACAAGAATGGTCTCTTTGGTGCTGAAGGTCAGTTTAGTCTTAATCTTTATGATTTTATGTCTAGAATTGATTATTTGATCTATTAAACGTGATTAAACACATTTTGGATTATTTAAAGTGACAGCAATTATATCCAAGATATGAAAGAGAATTCTTTTTTTTTTTAGAGGAAAATCAGATGTGGAGAGAGCATGCTCATACTCAAGGAGTATGATAAATTAATAAATACAAACCTATACTGATAAAATATCTTTTTTTTTAAAGATTTTATTTATTTATTTGACAGAGATCACAAGTAGGCAGAGAGGCAGGCAGAGAGAGAGGAAGGGAAGCAGGCTCCCCGCTGAGCAGAGAGCCCGATGCGGGGCTCGATCCCAGGACCCTGGGATCATGACCCGAGCTGAAGGCAGAGGCTTTAACCCACTGAGCCACTCAGGTGCCCCCTGATAAAATATCTTGATCATTGAAGTGAGTGGATTTTACAGGGTGTTTGTTTTTTTAATGAGGCAGGATTTGCAACCAGGCCTCACCTTTCCTTTTCTGCGGTAATGGTTACATAAATTTTCACTAATCTAGATCACACAATATACCATCATTGTTCTCTATCTTGTACAAACATGACTGACTGAGCCTTAGGTCCAAGGCGTTAATGAAATAACAATTTGTAACTCCCTGAGCCCAACTCAGCCCACGCCTTTCATTCTGTACACGGCTTCTTCCACAGCAAAGACCAAGGAATGAGTCTACACCTTGCAAAGAGGCTCTGCAGCTGCCTCCCGGTTCCCTTATCCTGCCGGGCAGGGGGCTGGCCCCAGAGAGACCGAGGGGCAGGCGCTGCAGGATGCTGGAAATGCACCGCCAGGGGCCATGTTTCCAGAGAGGTGGGAGAGTGGGAAGTGACTGAGCAGACAGTAAGCCCACAGAGGCCAGCAACTTGTAGGGGCCCTCCACACTGTGAAGGGGCCTGCGTCATAGCAGACACATCGCACACTGTCTCTGGCATGAGACAGCGACAGCGTGGGGGCCCAGTGCGGAGCACCAGGCCTGCAGGAGACCACCCGTGCTAGAGGCTTGGAGCCAGGCCTTCTGTGAGGTCCGAGGCACCCGGGCCTGTGGGGCTGGGCAGGAGGGAGGTCTGAGGCAACCTCAGAGGTGAAGGCTCCTGATGTGGGGTCCTGGGGGCCTGGCATCAAACCACCCAAATAGCCAGAAGCTGGAGGGAAGGGCTGCCTCGAGCCTTTTCTGGGCCCTGTGCAAGTGCGCAGGTGACAATGGACCACAGTGGAGAGGGAAGTGAGGGGGAGCCCCTGGATCCTTCCTACGGCAGCCAACAACTGCCGCAAACTGCAGGGCCTAAAACCACAAAACTGTATTCCCTCACAGGTCTGTAAGCCAGAAGTCCAACTTGGAGGCACTGGCAGGGCCAAACTCTCTCCGGGGGTTCTAGGGCACAGGCCTTTGTCTCTCCCAGTTTCTAGAGGCTGTAGGTGTTCCTTGCCTTATATGGCTGTGGCCACTTCACTCTCATCTCTTGCGCATCTGGCTTCCCGTGACCTTTTATTCTTCCGTGTGTCTCTTCTGCATGTATCTCGTAAGGACCCTTGTCACTGGATTATGGGCTTCTGTGGAGGATCCAGGACATTCTTGACATACCTAAGACAGCTACAGAGACTCTTCTTAACAATAGGTTAATGCTCACAGGTTCCCAGGATTTGAACGTGGATAGATCTTTCGAGGGGGTATGATGGTTAATTTTGTGTGTCAGCTTGGCTGGGCCATCTTACCCAGATATGTGGCAAAAAGTTATTCTGGATATTTTCTGAGAGTGTTTCTGCATGAGATTTACATTTAAATCAATAGACTTTGAGTAAAACCGGTTGTCTTCTGAGATGTGGGTGAGCCTCATCTAATCAGTTGAAGGCCTGAATGGAACAAAAGGCTGACCTCCACCAAGAAGGAGGGAATTCTGCTGGTGAATGGCCTTTGGACTTCATCCACAATATTGGCTCTTCCTGGGTCTCCAGCCTAACTGCCTTTGGACTCAAAGGACAACTCTCTCCGGAGTCTCCAGCCTGTCAGCCTCCCTCACTGGGTTTTGGACTTGCCAAGCCTCCACAACCATGTGATCCAGTTCATTAAAATAAACCGCTTTCTAGATATACCACACATCCTATTGGTTCTGTTTCTCTGGAGAACCCAAACCAATACAGGGGTCTACTAGATCTGCTACACCCATGTCTCATCGAGAACACCGCTTCTCAGACCTGAATGGGCACATGATTTTGTTCATGTGTAGATTCCAATTCAATAGATCTGGAATGAGGCCATTTCTAACAAGCTTCCAGGAGCTACTGGTTAGGGCGACCAGCATGTCCCAGGACTATCCCAGTTTCAGCATTGGACTTTCCTTGTCCCAAGCAAACCCTGAGCCCCGAGCCAACCAGGATGGTTGGTCACCCTACTACCAGTCCAACAGATGTCACTTTGAGTAATAAGGAGCTAGAGATTCCTGTGGGAGGGGGGATTGTGAAAACTTGAGACCCTTTAAATATGGGGATAAGTGTAAAAGTATCTTGCAGAAGATAAATCCCTAAGTATTAGCTCCCAACATGAGGTGCCGTGTGGCTGCAAACCTACTAAGGGCTTTTCCTTTTCCACTGCTCTTATTTCTTTTATTTTTCTCTCATATCAGGATGAAACCTTTCATGAGGATGATTTCTTATCAAATCTCCCACAGCAGCCTTGCCACTGACTTCATGGAAACAGAGAACCTCCCCAGGAAACTCCCTTCTGCTTCCTCCCCTGAGCTGAACATTTTCTAAGCACTGACTCATTCTCTTCTCCTTGCCTAGTGGAGAAAAAGGAGCAAGGGTGAGGAGTCAGCCAGAGGTGTTTGAAGTCTGGCCATTTACAGTTGATGGATCTGGGACAAGTTAGATAATTTGTCCAAGGTTGATGATACTTCTGAAGAGATAATAATCAGAGGGCTGTTGCCAGGTCAGAGTAGACACCTACACAAAATGCATGCCTAGCGCCTGACACTCGGGGAGCTTCCTTCCTTCCTGCCACCCTGGACAGAACGGGCACTCATGGGTGGTGCAGGCAATGGGAGAGACAGTGTATCTCATTCTGATGACTACCCTATCTCCTTGCAGTATTGTTTTAGTTATATTTTTCCTGAAATCAACTTTAAATCAATTCTTTTTTTTTTACTTAGTCTTGTACTAAAGAACAATATTTGTGAAATCATGGGTTTAACTTGCTAATTATATATTTTTCAACACACAGAGATATTCAAAAGAAATGTAGAGTGTCTTTTATGCTCTCAAGAGGATTACTGTGCTAGTTCTAGATCTTTCTACATCTTTTATCTAACACAAACTCTAATGAATACAGGTAGTCATTCAATTGGCAGGTATTAGGTATTAGAGTGCCTTTTTATGTCAGAACAGCTTGGCACAAGGGGCTTCTGGGTGGCTCAGTCGGTTTGAGCGTCCAACTCATGGTTTTAGCTCAGATCACGATCTCAGGGTCATAAGATTGAGCCCTGAGTTGGGTTCCATTTCTTGGTTCCATGGAGAGTCTGCTTGAGATTTCTAACCCCTCTCCCCACTGCTCTCATTCTTTCTCTATAAACATAAATAAATAAATCTTTAAAAAAAAAACAGGCTGTCACAAATCTAGGCTCTTCAGCACCCACGATGAGGCAGTTGACCCCAGACCCCACTGATTCCTGGGACTGAGAAGATCGATGACTTGCCACACCAGTTCAGAAGGTCTGTTACGTGTTTACAGAGTACGGGGAGAGTACACGAGATCCCAGGCCTCAGGTTGGAGGCTTTCTTACATTCAAGTTTATTTATTTATTTATTTATTTATTATTTTTTAGGAATCTCTATACCCCTCTATATGGGGCTCAAACTCAGGACTTAAGAGATCAAGGGCTGCATGCTCTTCTAACCGAGCCAGCCAGGTGCCCCTGGAGGCTTTCCTCCGCTCTTCCACTGCCTCCATGCTGTGGAAGGGATGGAAGCTGAAAGGGCGGAGGGAATCTCTCTGAAGGCCTGAGCATCTGGTTCTTTTTTTTTTTTTTTTTAAGATTTTAGTTATTTATTAGAGAGAGAAAGTGAGGAGGCCAAGGGGCAGAGGGAGAGAGAGAATCTCAAGCAGACAGCCCCGTTGACTGAGGAACCTGATGCAGGGCTCAATCGCACAACCCTGAGATCACGACCTGAGCTGAAATCAAGAGTCAGACGCTCAACTGACTGAGGCACTCAGGCGACCCTTGTTCTTACTTTTTTATCTAAGTCTTCCTTGTGGGTAACTGAGAGAAAAAATGGACTCAAGCCTGTTCTGTGGGTTTGGCCGTCCTGTGTGTGTGTGTGTTCTCTCTCTCTCTTTCCCTTTCATTCCTCTTTCCAGGTGGTGGCATGAGTAAATTGGCTCAGGGCCCACAGTGCCTGGGCAAGCCAGCCAACTTAGCCTCTTTTCCTTTCCTCAGGGGCCTACATCCTTCTCACAACATGGCTTGGGGCTCCAGGTCCATGCACTAGTAAGATGCCAAGATTCATATCCGGGGGTGGGTTAGGAGATGCCACCTTTGCAGCAAGCCAGGAGCTCCATCCCAGCTCCCAGCTGTGTCTGACTCTGTCAGACGTGGCACCACGTGACACTACTCACTGCTCCAACTAATACAGACTCCCACCTTGGTCTGATTTTCCAAGGCTCCTCCTTCAGGAGGACTGGGCTTGCTCAATCATCTCCTTCATCTTCCGGCTTTTTGGTCTCCTCCTTTCTCTACAGGCCTATGCACCGACACGTTTCTCTAGGGCAAAAACAAACACAATCAACCCAAACCAATTCTCACCACCGGATGCCCCTGGCATACTGGGGCTATCTCTTCCCATCCTCTCATGACACGATATTGCAAGAAGAGGTTACGCACGGGATTTCCACTCGCAGGCCACCCACTCATTCCTTAACTTGCCCGGTCTGCCAGCCTTCAGGCCCCACCACTCTCCTGAAAGTGCCATCCAAAAAGTCAGCAGTCACCGCTCACCACCCTCCTCCACCCCGGGAAGCTGATGGCACGTGGACATTCCCCTGGCTCTGGCACCAGGTGGCCTCGTGCAGCTCATTTCAAGGCTTTTCCTGACTCACCTTCTCCCCCCCTCCCCGGGGTGAGAGCAGCCCGAGAGCTGCATTTCTGGCCTCTTTTCCTCTCCCCCTGCACTTGTCCTCTCTCAGAGCAGCTCCCTCTGTGCCATCTCCCGCCCTTCCCCACAGCATGCCTCACAGCCTTCGAGAGCGAGAAGACTGGCAGCCTGTTCCATTCCCACGCCCCCCAGAGCCCAGAACTAAAAACAGAAACATTGCAAGCCACATGAGCAGGCCTCTGAAAGGTCATTAGGGAAAACCCAGGGTTTCAGAAAGGAAGCGTGATCCTGGGGAGTCAGGTGGTCCAGAAGAACGAGGAGATTCTTAACGAATGAGGCATAGCAGCCCAGCTGCTCGCTTTCTGTTGACAGGAAGCAAGCCAGTCAGCTGCTTGGGGCCCCGTGCAGACAGGGGCACCTGGTTTCAGACAGGTGTCAGTCAAAGTTTGTCATGACAGACTTACTGTCCCGAGGGACTCCTGGGGGTCAGGGCAGAATGAAGGAAGACCATTTACCAAAAAGACTTATGAGTAGGATTTAGGGAGAAGGAAGGCTCCTGAGGCACCACGACCGTGTCAGAGTGCGCGGAGACTCCTCAGGTAAATGAAGGCCTGACAGGGGCTCCTGTGACAGCCCGTGGGCAGGCACCGGCCCCTGCTGCTATTTCGGGCTCCCTCAGCACACCTACGCTGACAGCTGGGGCTCTCTCTCTGCGGGGACCGGAGGCCCTCCCAGGCACTCCTTTTCATCCAGCAGTGGCAAAAAACCTCTCTTAAACGTCAGCGGGTTCTCTGTCAGATAGGAAACAGGCGTCCCGGGGAGGAGTGACAGGCAGGGGCTTTCTGGAGCTGCTCTCCAATGCTGTTGGCATGCGAGCCCCAAATTCTTCCAAACAACTGGGGCAGACCTGCCCGAAGCTAACGAGGGAGCAGAAGCAGGCAGGCCACCGGGTCTCCCCGGCGACGGCAGGGGCTCCCAGAGGCAGAGTGGCCGTGTCCGCTGCAGGCCACACGAGGCAGGAACTCCGGGCTCTGCTTTATTATCAACAGATATTTGCTGTGAGGCGGCAGACCTGGAACAGACTGGTGTGGGTCCTGCGTGGGTGCGTCTTTGGCGTGGGGTATGTGGATGAGGACCTAAAATGCACAAACACAGAGAGGGGGAGAAGAGTCAGATGGCAGGGCTGAGTGAGAACTGAAGCCGGAACAGGAGCCAGAGGAGAAATGAGGCCTGAAGAGACGGTCAAGGCCCAAGCCAGCAGATCTTGTACACGTGCTGTCGTGCATTTTCCAAGAGATGGTGTCCGTGAGAAAGAGGCGTCCGGCAGTTGGAAGACGGAGAGGGCTGCTGACACGGGAGGCCAGACCCTGACAGGCAGAGCTGGGCCGAGCCAGCTCCGGAGGGGTGTTGAGAACATCCGGCAGCATCCCGGCCTTCCCTTGGCCTTCTCCCCACTCTGTTGTAAGAGGGTGGGCCAAAATCAAAACGAGTAATTTTAAACTTTTTCCTCCTCCAGGTTTTTTTTTCTCTCTCTCTTTTTTTAAGATTTTATTTATTTATTTGAGAGAGACAGAGACAGCAAGAGAGGGAACACAAGCAGGGGGAGTGGGAGAGGGAGAAGCAGGCTTCCTGCTGAGCAGGGAGCCCGATGGGGGGCTCCATCCTAGGATCCCGGGATCATGACCTGATCCGAAGGCAGATGCTTAACGACTGAGCCACCCAGACACCCCTAGCTTTTTTTTTTTCCCCTCCTAACAATAAACTTATTTTTTATGAAATATAGAGGCAAGAACAGAGGAAAATGTCACTACTCAGCTTTTAAATGTTAGCATTATTCCATCTTGCAATAAATCTTGTAGTGAGATGAAGATCACAGATACGCTGGAAGGGTCTGCCCTTCCTGTTTCTAGAAGGTGACTCCATTTCCCCCACTCCTTGTCAGGGGCGCTGCCTTCCGCCAGTGGAGCACACATCCCCCTGAGAGTATCCAGCGGACTTGAAGGTGGGCACTGAAGTGGACCCTAAATTCACTCTCTCTTGCTCAGAAGGGGAGGCAGACAGCAGAGAGAGGATGTGTGGGAAGGTGTGTGCTAACTGAGGTCTAAATCAACAGGTTACCTAGAGAAGCCTCCAGGCCCCACCCACGTTCACTAAGTGCACAGCTGAGAGCATTAGCCCTGGTTTTCTGGATTTATGACTTTAATCTTGCTGGTTATCCTCCCACTCACATGTTTTTATTACATGTTACACCTTTATTTATGGTGTGCCCTCTTAACCACCAGGGTTCATGAACTATTATTGTAATTTTCCACTTACATGACTTCACCTGCAGATGGGTGTTCCTGTACAGACTCAAGTATTTCCTGCTTGTTCACCTGCAAAATTAGGACCATAATACCTATTTCAGAGATTTCCTGAGGATTAAGTGAGATAATATATGTAAATCACCTAGCATGGTAATTGGCAATATATGCCGTAAATGTTTTCTCCCTTTCTTCTCTAATTTCTCGGAAAGCATCTGTTTAAAACTCTGTTTGGAATTCCCAAAGTGTGGCCAACAAGCTCCACAGTCAGAATTGCTGGAAACTCTCTCTGGTTCTTTAATGGAAACCATGACATTTCCTTTTTTCTGATTAGCCTAGATGTTGAGAACCTGAAGGAATTAACAGTGTTAAAGGATGGCTTTTCAAAAAATGTAAAAATATGACTTTCAGGCAAATATAAAATGAACATGGGTCAAAGATTTTAATCAAACCCATTAACTCATAAGAGCATCAGTAAGATGTTAAGACTGTTTCAAAGGAAAAAAAAAAAAAGGCTGCTTCAAAGGAGAATGTGAGGAACAGAGGGCAATGAGGTTTCCCAACCAAACCCCCTAAAATGCTTTTGCTAATACATGCAAAACTAATTAATATCCTCATGCAAGAGAATGTAATGTCTGGGGTTTTCTTTTCTACAGAGAAGAAATATCACTTGTGTCTTTACCAGACAAAATTTGTTTGTATTGGTATGGATAAGAACCACTTGCATTACTAACAATTTTTTTTACAAGTTTACTTCAATCCTACAGAGTTGGGAAAATAGCCTAATTAATAAGAAATCAGTCAAATTGCACTAATCTATAGAATCAGAAAATGACAGAGATAAGAGGAGTCAGTGATAAGCATTCCATTGAAAAGAAACCTAGTATGGAATCACTTTTGCCCATTTCCGTATCTTGGACAGTTTTTCCTGATGAAACCTATACCTTTAGGACGTGGCCTAGCAGGGAGACCTTGGAATTTTCTCACTCTGAATTGTGGGACCACACAGCCAGCCTGGGACAGCCCAGATCCAGACAGCCAGGCCCCTATCAGAGCTGGCTCCTCACTCCGTCTGAGGACAGGAATTCTGCTCTCCCTGAGGTGTATTTGGGCACATAGTTCCAAAACTGACCACTTTGTTCCTGCATCTGGGAATCCCAGGGAGAGCTGGGTGGGTAGCTCCATTATTGAAGGCCTCCATCCACATACTGCCCTCAAAAGGCTTCCCACATTCCTCTACTACTTTGCCCTTGCAAAACCCTCAACCCAAGCCAAAGAGAGAATTAATACACCCTGAAATTTGCAAAACCATGTGGTTTGTCCAATCATCCATCACGTACTACCTTGGAACACCACTTTCATCCTATCATTTAATGGTCTACAGTTTTGAAAAGTGTTACTTCTCATGTCTTCAATTCAGTTGTACTTCTTTGATCGCTGACACTATCCCCCTCTACCACCACCCAAATTGGGTGTTAAATAAATAACATAACAGGTGTTAAATTAGGTCTTTAAGCAGGCATCTAATTAGATGTTAAATAAATACTGGTTGAAGGGACAGACAGAAAGTGTTAAAATAGAGTCCTTCCTTGCTCAGAGAAGTTCCCAGTGCCTTCAGAATAACGTGCAAACACTTGTCAGGGAGCTCAGGCTCCCCTCCCCCGATGTCACCCACCTACTCCTTCCACACCAGGTGCTTATCCCCCCCGCCCCCCCGTACATCTGCTCTTTTTTTTCTCAGCATCTCCTCTCCTAACCCAGAACACTCTTTTCCTTCACCCTCAGGAATGAACTCAAATGCCAACTCTGCCATAAAACGTTCCCGATTCTTCTGGTCAGAAGCTACCTGCTCACTTGCCTTGTCCTCTGAACAGAAGGGAGATGTGGAAGATTCAGGCCCCAGAGAGGACGGCCCGAATCCCCGTACCAGCTCTGCGTTCTGTGACAAGTTACGAAACCACGTTGTGCCTGAGTTGTCTAATACAAACTTTGGGCGCATAGTGCCGCTCACTTCATAGAGTTTTTGAAAGCTTACATAAATTCCTACATGCAGAGCACTTAGAAGATGCCCTCCACATAGACACGCCTAGTGAGAATTCGTTCCTATTCCTCGTGTAAGCTTTCTTCATTCTCTCTGTGTAAGACAAGGTCATTGTCTTACACAGACAAGGTCATTGTCTTACACAGATTTTACTTACTTTTTACGTTTCTGTCCCCATCATTAGAGTAAGCTCTGTCAGGGAGAGGTAGGGCACATTTGCTGACTGAATGAACAAATGAAAGAAAGGATGAATGGTTACTTGCGGTCCTGGCTCTCACTAAATGAACCTGATCAGAGACCAGGCTTCTTGTTTGTGGTACGTGGGAAATGTTGTTTTTTGTTTTTGTTTGTTTGTATTTGTTATTTTTTTTAACCAAAACTTTTGAGCTTCTACTTTGCAATTTCAGGCTCCTGTCTGATCTGAAGTATAATGTTTATAAAGCCCTGATGCCTCCTGCACCACCAGGATCTTTACCGCGTAAATCTTCTTGGGCATGTTTGCTTTCTGGGTATAAGCTGTAGTAGTAAGCTGATAGTCAATTTTGTCTTGCCTTCTAAAATTCACATGTATCAGGGGCACCTGGGTGGCTCAGTGGGTTAAAGCCTCTGCCTTCGGCTCAGGTCATGATCTCAGGGTCCTGGGATGGAGCCCCACATCAGGCTCTCCGCTCAGCCTCTCTGCCTACTTGTGATCTTTGTCTGTCAAATAAATAAAATCTTTTAAAAAATAAAAATAAAATTCACACGTATCAGTAGTTTTTTCCTAGTGAAAGCCCTGGGTTGGAAGAAAGGAATATTCCCCGCGAATACGTGATAGGACCTTGAACAATTCACTTTTATGGCCCAGAGCTCTATTTTCTCACTTGTTAGGAAAGAGGTGATTTCACTAGCTGTGAGGAGCGAAGAGTCTGGACCACACATTCAGCAGCCCAACTTTTAAGACTCCCACAGGAGAGATGGGCCTCCAAAACACCTCGCTCTGAAAGCCAATGGGGCTCGTGCCTGCAAGACCCAGAGGACTTAGGCCAGCAAAGAAATCGTTTTAAGGGGCGCCCAGCACCACCACTGTCTCCCCGGGGCTCGGCCCAGGGAAACGAAGCCAGAGTGCCCATTTCCCCATCTTTCCCTGGGGCAGATTAGATCGCACAGTCTACATGCCACTGCCTGAGGCTCTGGCTTCTAATACAGCACCCAGCGAGGGACTGGCTGCCATCCTCCAGATCCTCCTGCCTTCTCCCCTCCAGCCTGCTCCCACAGTAACATCCAGTCACGGTTATCTGCCTGGAAGGAACTCGTCCACACATCTAGTGCCCCAGGCTTCGCAGCTGCCACCCAAGGGACAGGCCCCCAAATCAAATCAGCTGTAAATAAAGCAGAAGCAGACATCTGCGTTTTGCGGGCTGGAGTAAAATGTAAGTGTTCTCACCACAAAGAACGGAAAGAAGAAGAGAGAAAGAAAAGACAGAAAGGTAGTAAGTGTATGAGGTAACACGTGTGCAATTAAATTAACTCAATGGTAGGACTCCTTTCGCAATGTGAATACCTTGAACCATCCTGTTACACACTTTAAATACCTTACAATTTTATTCATCACCTTAGTAAAGCTGAAAAAAAGAACAAAGCCTGGCCTCAAGTAGGTAGCTAACACTACTGACACGGTCCTATTCAGGGATGAAGGGAAAAGGGCTTGGGGTCACTGAAAACAAGTTTCAGATGGAAGGAATATGATGAAGCAGCAGCTCCAGAACTTGGAGAGAAGACCTAAGCACGGCCAAGTCACATGTGTCACAGCAACACTCAATGCCTACGATGTCCTAAAACTCATGTGGCCATCGTCAGATAAGAAGCGTGGACAACAGCATGTCCATTCAGGGGAGAGGGCGTTCACTTTGCTGTGGGCAGGAAAGCAACCCCCACCCCCGCGCCCCGAGGATGTCTGGTGCCCTCTGGGCCTTAAGGCAGAGATTCTCAAGGCTGAAGCCGGGACAGGAAGATGCTTCCCGTCCAGGAGGTAGTATAAGACTAAGCCAGACCAGAACTCCTGGAGCCCCGGGTTGCACAGGACAGTGCTGCGAAGACAGCACTGTGGCTATCCAGAGGACCCTGGCTCCTGGGGAGGGAGGACAGATTTCCATCCTTCAGGCCTTCAGATCAGAACCAAAAGCTCTGTCTCTTTTGTATTTGTAACAACCAGCCACTGGGCCGACTAAGCCACCTGGGGGCCCCTTTGCATCCATTCTAAAAGGGACTCTAATCCCATGACTATGAGCTTGGTGAGATTCCCCTCATTCACATACCTAGATACTCAACAAATGATGGGTAGTGAATAAATAAATGAATGAATGAAGAAATACACAAGGCCGTCTTGAGTCCATCAAAGGAACAAAGCAGGGTGACAGAGTGTGAGTTGGTGGGACAGATGAGCCATTTAGAAGGAGCTCTGTCTGGTGGGCAGCTTCTGCAACCTTTGGCAAAGAAAGTGGGAGGAGACACCCACCTTTCGTAGATCAGCCTTTGTCCAGCCTCGGACCAGTGTGTGCAGGGCACTGTGTGGCCTTTATCTCCCCTCTGTCTGGCCAAAGATGCTTTCTGATTGATGTTTGTAGGACACAGAGACAATAAACACAAGCAAGTGCCTGGCTTTGGCAGGGAGAGGTTTTGGGTTGAATTCTTTCCCCCATTAATAGGGCCCATGATGGCAGAAGGCATTAGGAAATCTTTACCAAACATTTTGAAACACCTGCATGTTCGGGTGCACCAGACCAGGGCTCAAAGCCAACTGAGTGCATTTGAAAGTTCTCTTATTACGGGTCCGACTGGCTGCCCTCTGTTTAGATGAACCGTTCCGGAGCTAGAGGGAGGCAGAGGCCGTCATCGCTCTTCCGGGGGATGTTCTCATGGATGCCTGGGGCCTGGTGGGAAGAACACTATTTTGGGTGCTGACAGACCTGGGTTTGGAGGTTGACATCACCCATCTACCAGCTGGTTTACTGGGGGAGCTCCGTACAATCCCCTCCTCTTGCCAAGTCATCTAAATCTGAAAACATTCCCCCCAGCCCTGAGGAAAGAGCACCAAGGAGAGGCTGACAGGGGTGGGGCGCTACAGGCAGGATGGGGGGAGAGTAAAGGTGGGGGCTGGGCTGCAAGGGCCAGGCCGGTGCTACCAGGCAAAGAGCCTGTTACAGGCAGTGGCCTTGACTTGGAGGCCCAGTCAGACCCCCCAGAGAGAACTGAGAGGGCCTATAAAATATAAGTAAGGAAAAGATGACAGCCCGCTTCCCTGCTTTTCCAACTACAATTTAGATTTTTCTTTGGTCAAGCACGTGGGCCACAAACCATGGTATAGCAGGGGACCTGTGACTTTGTCACCTGCCAGAGTCACATATGTTTCATAGCACATTGCAATTGTTGCACAGTCCGTGAATTATCACTTCCATTCATCACCTCTTCAAAAGCATAGTCATTATTAGACCCACTGCTTGATTTTGTCCTTCAATGCGTTACTAAAGTAGCATTTATTCTCCATATCGCAGATTTGTTTATATTTTGGTGACTGTATTTCAATTTGATCGATTCCCTTTGTACTTATTTTAGGCACTGGAAACAGCATTCTGAAAAGCAGTCCACAGGCATGGCCAGCCTGCCAAAGGAGTGAGCTCACGGCACACAGAAAGGTTAAGAACCCAGAGGAGTGGCCAGCAGATGGGAGGTTCTGAAAACACAGGCATGTTCAGTTCCGTTTCAACATCCTTTTCAGAAGACACAAAGCCCTTTGTTGCTCATGTCTGTTGCCCTGGACAGTTGATCAAGGGCCAACAGAGAACAGGATGGAGACGAGGGCCCCCAGAGACATAAAGGAAAGTCACTGCTGACATTCCCCACCACCATCCCCTGACACGTGGTACAACCGAATCTAAGCACGTAAGTTAGAGCTGAAACCGGCGGAGGCTCGGGCACTCCGGCCCCTTAGGGGTCTCTCCCTCAGCAGCTGTCTGCCTAAAACTCCCAGCCGGCTCCTAACACCTGCCGGCCAGCTGCCGGCCAGCTCCCAGACCCAAAATGTCTTTCCTCAAGGTCAAGATGAGAACTTTATGGTCTTTGTTTGAGGACTTTGTTTGAGAACAACTGCTATTTGATCACGGAGTGTATGAGCCAAAGCTCAATGCTAAACACCCACTCAAACTTTGCCATTTCCCTGTTTCATTAAGAAGGTTATTGTGGGGACGCCTGGGTGGCTCAGTTGGTTGAGCCGCTGCCTTTGGCTCAGGTCATGATCTCAGGGTCCTGGGATCGAGTCCCACATCGGGCTCCTTGCTCAGCAGGGAGCCTGCTTCTCTCGCTGCCTCTGCCTGCCTCTCTGCCTGCTTGTGTGTACTCTCTCTCTGACAAATAAATAAATAGAATCTTTAAAAAAAAAAAAAAGAAGGTTATTGTGGAGTCTGGCCATGCCTCAAGGACACATTAACTCTGGGAACAGCCCTTTTCTCCACGTCAGTCCCGGGGGATGGAAGAGTGAGGCCAGGAGCCGAGAGGAAGGGGCTCAGATCAAAGAGGAGAGAGGCTCTGCCGGGAACTGGTATGGATGGCTTAAGATCCGACCCCTAGGGATAGCAAAGCTCTAGCTCTATCATCAGATTTACTGCTCCAGAAATATTTCCCCAGTCACCTGCAGCTTATGTGTAGGTAAGGATATGTGGAGAGTGTGGGAAGTTATTTGCTGTCCTTACAGGGCCTCCAGGTTTCTACAGGGGCACAGTAAGTGAAGAATGCTCTCTTTCTTTTTCCTAGGAATCCAGGGCTCTTAAAAAAAAAAAAAAAGGCAAACAATAAACCTCGCCAATCTCATTTACTTACCAAAGAGCAAACAGGTGGGTTGCTGCGTTGCTGGTTGGAGGAGGGTGGAGGAGGAAAAGTCCCCTTGTTGGCTACCACCCACGGGAACACTGCTCATGGAAAGAACATGATGCCAGCTACTAGGACACCTGGGTCCCAGCCCTACCCTGCCTCTCACTAACCCTCTGCTTGACTTTCCTTTCCCAGCGTGCCTCAGTTTCCCTGTTGGAAAGTTAACTACTGCTGCTCCTGAACACAGACCAGTCTGCAGTCCTGGCTGGATGTCCCCTCCCCACCAGGTGTGGGCAGTCTAAGAGTTCTACTGGTGCCATAGGCCCTCCGAGGCAGGGGAGCTGCAGTCCCACCCAACGAGTCGGGAGTTCTGTGTGGCCCGAATGGTGGCTTTCACTTGTTCTTTCATTCATGCATGCATTCATTCATTAAGTGCTGTCTGGACATTTTTCCACTTCTAAGAATAAAACATGTTTATTGTAAAAATTTCAAACACAATGAAAATCTAAAATTGCTACCAGTATTTTCCTAGTACTGCCTCCTAAAGGAAACAATTGACTGTTCTGTTTATTATACCTACTTTTTTTATTCCTTTTTTTCCTTCCTTCCTTTCTTCTTTCTTTCCTTCCTTTTTTTTTTTTTTTTTTTTGGTAGCATGTGAACACGTTTTATTTGAGCAATCTGGAAGTCCCTAGATTAAAACATCAGAGTTCCTTTCCAGTACTTTCAACCCCGAATTCCACTCCCCTCTGCAGACAGTCACTGTTAATATTCTGGGTAGCATGGGGCGCCTGGGTGGCTCAGTGGGTTAAAGCCTCTGCCTTCAGCTCAGGTCATGACCTCGGGGTCCTGGGATCAAGCCCCAGGGAGCCTGCTTCCCTTCCTTTCTGCCTGCTGCTCTGCCTACCTGTGATCTCCGTCTGTCAAAAAAATGAATAAAATCTTAAAAGAAAATATTCTGGGTAGCTTGCTATCCGAATGTGCTGTCCAGCACTAGCCGGTGGGAGGTCACTGCTGCCTGTGCAGCCCGGCTCAGCCCCTCCTCACCCTGTGCCTGCCCCCTTCTCAGGGAGGTGGCATGCCTTCTGTCCCCCAAAGTCCAGGGGCACAGGTGATTCCTCCAGTCGTCTCCTGAGTGATTCTCTCACACGGCTCCACCCACAGTGAATGATGGAGGGCGGAGGAGATTTGGGCACTCCAAGAACTCCTGAGCCTGCTGGCCTTTTATAGGCGGGATGGAGGTGAGCAATAACGACGGCAAAGCTGGGTGCAGGACATCTTAGCATGTCCCACATGTGTAGTCCAGACCTTCCCTCGGGTTGTAGGGGAACTAAGCATCTATTATGTAGTTTCAGCCTTTGGGGGTCTCAGCTGAAACACTGATGGAGAGAATCCCACCTCAATATCCAGTCACAGATGCCACCATTTATTTAACCAGCTTTCAGTGATGGACATTGGGCTGGTGTGTGTGTGTGTGTGTGTGTGTGTGTGTATGCACACACACAGTCTCAAGACCTATCTCAGGCAGGCTTTTAAATTAGCTGCTGAGGGGCACCTGGGTGACTCAGCTGGTTGAGCATCTGTTTTCAGCTCAGGCCACGATCCCAGGGTCATGGGATCGAGCCCCGCACTGGGCTCCTTGCTCAGCGGGGAGCCTGCTTCTCTCTCTGCCTGCCGCTCCCCCTCCTTGTGCTCTCTCTCCTTCTCTCTAACAAATAAATAAAATCTTTTAAAAAATTGTTCAGTAACAGAGAAACAATTAAATACATTTTGAAGCGCATACAGTGGACTATCACACCACTACCAAAAATCACTTCTGCAAAGACTATTTCAGGAAGAGTAGGGGATACACGTGTTATATACAGTTTTGTCCCCTCCTTGTCACTTAGTTTGCTTGGTGGGTATGCAGCAAGATCCCAGCTTTCTGTTAAAAAAAAAAAAATCCATCAGAAAAAGCAGTAAGTATGATCCAACAGACTAGTAATTGGGAGAGAAAGGAAGAAAGCCTAAACAAGGATAATGAAGAAAAAAAAAAAGAAAGAAACCAAGGGGCAGAACAGAGAGGTGGAAGTATGACTTGGGGACTGATAGGAGAGAGGTGTGAGGAAGTGGCAGCATGGATGACAGCTGGCCTTGTTGGACTCCATCAGCAGCTCTGAGAGCACCAGAGGCTGAGAGGGGTTCGGGCAGGAAGATGAGGGCGGGTCTACACATGCTGAGTTCCGAGGTGCCAGAGAGTCTCAGGAGAGACACAAATCTGGTAAATACTGGAGAACAGCTAAAACTAGATGACTGGCAGAGTCATCTTGGTGAGGTCCTTGGCTGAAAACTCCAGGGTTTGGGAAAAGATTTGAATAATGGTCTATCATCTCAGATACTTTTACTGTTCCTGTTGAAACACTGCACTGTTTTTATAGAGCTCTGAACCCCCGCAGACATTCGCCTGGTTCTATCTGTTATGGTACTGTTTCACCAGTAATAGAAAAGCCAATTGAACAGGGGCTTTGCTAGCTCACGTGGTCAGACAATAGATAAAGCAGTCCATGCATGGCATCAGGAGCCTGTTTCTTTCCAAATTCTCTTTTGCTTTCATGGGGTTGGCTTCAACCTGAGGCTAATTTGCCTCATGCCTATAGGATGACGGTCAGTAGCTAAGAGGGACACGTACCTCCTTCTTTATATCCAGAGGAACAGAGAGCATCTCTGAGCTAACATTTCAAGTAAGGGTCAGTTTCATGTGCACTGCTTGGACCCGGTGGCCTCTTGAAAACCCTGATTTGCCCAGGGACATGGAATATATTCACTGACTTTACCCAGCCAGAGCCTACCCTGAATCTAGGACCAAAGTCAGTTCCCTCCTCCAAGCATGGGCTGCATGGGGGAGGGATGGCTGGGAACTGTCAGAGAAGGAGTGAGAGAATGGACACCAGTAGGCAATGAGAAGTGTTCATCAGACAAAATGTCTAGACCTAGAAGAGAATCCAGAAAAAGATGCTGTGTCTTGTTTTAGAAGCACTGAAGGCTCTAGCCTAGCCCTCTTTTAGTGCATGAAAGAACAGTTTTTTCACGTAATTCTGGGTGTCAACCACTCATCACCAATAGCTGAATGACCCCAGAATCTTCCCTCCAAACCTTTAGGGGGCGTCTTTGGTCTCTTAGAGAAGAAGGAAGCGGGAAAGGCCTGTCATGTGGGTGGCAATATCATTGGCACTTTCACTTGTGCTAAATTATTTAGTTCCTTTGATCCTGTGAAGAATCTTATGACCCTCAGTGGACAGATGAGGAAATGATGCCCAGAGAGGTTAAGCAACTGACCGTGGCACACAGGGAATTAGTGGCATGTTCCCGGTAGGATTCTCAGAGAACTGGAGTTGAGTCAGTGGACTCAGAACATGGGGAATTTGTTTAAGGGTCCAAGGTGTCTCCCAGAGGCAGAGCGTGGAGATGCAGGTGGAACGAGAATCAGGGAATGATTCCATCAGGATTCCCTTCTTTCAGCTCTGCTCCTCTCTGGGTTTCTGCTTCGTTTCCTCTTCCTGCAGACAGACCTTTTCTGCTTCTACAAGATTTGAGGCAGAACAAGTGGCCACTGAAGACACTGTCCTTTTCTTTCTCCTTCAATTCCAAAATCCCGGAGACAGCACATCCATCGACACAGAGGGGGAGTGAGTTATAAAAATGGCTGTTCCGCTGGCCCCACTCCGGGTGGGTGTCAAATAATAAGGTCACGACGAGTTGAGTGGATGACCCTGAGGCAGTAAGTTCTTTGCAGACCAGCAACAACAGATAAGTGACCTCTGTGTGCTCAGTCAGGATCTCATAGCCGCAGGTAGGTCACCGGGAAACGCGTTTTGAGCCTGCTTCTGCTGGTTGCCCACTCTTGCTTCTCCCCAGGCGTGTTGTCCAACCCCCTGCAATTGTTTGTTGCACAACTCAGAGTGGCATTGAGAGCCCTTGCCCTTCACGAAATTGTTCCTTGGAACTTGGGCTTCCTGCCACATTGCTATACAATGACATTCTGGTGCATTTCCTCCAGCAAATGCCTTTGGTTCTGGATTGGGTTTGGGTAGTGGATTCCTAGGAAGAGTCACGACAAGCCATCCCACAGGGGACAAGCAAGGCCCTTTCTAGACAGATGTGGGACCCTGGGTAGGTAAGGAGCTGATGGCATTTGTGTTCTGTGCACAGGCTGGGGCTCGTTCCTGATTGTGACCTCCTCGTCCGTTTGGTGTGCGGGGTGCAGCTCTCACCCTCCCAGGTGACCTGAACCTGTCATTCAATACACAAATCCAGGAAGGGCAGTTCGCTATGGTTGGGAGAGTCACAGGCAGCCTCAGCGGCCTCTCTCTGGCACGTCTCAGCAAAGGAGTGTCTGTTTATTTTCCGCCATCCAGAGTCACATGGAACCTGGCCCAGATCTGGAAGAAGGTGGAGTTGGCTCCCCAGCTGGCCCTGAGGAGACGTCCTTCTGAGGCCTCCTGAAGTCAGCCTTGTCTTAGCTGATACAATTCCATGGGGCCCAAGCTTTTCTCAGGAGCTCTAGACCTGGATATGGGATACCCGCCCCTGTGTGTTCACCTCACAGGGTGTCTCATCTTTGACACACACTCTCCTCTCCTGTCCCCATTTTTGTCAAAACCTGCTCCTCCTGCAAGATTCATTTCTTGGGTAACTGTTTCCACCAGCTGCCTATTCACCATTCAAGCTGAGTCATTCTCCATTCCTCCACTCAAGAGATGTTTCTGGAACTACTATCCCGTGCCTGACTTTGTGCTAGGCCCTAAAGGTAAAGATACCCAACAGTGCAGGCTCAAGAAGCTCACAGGCCAGCGGGGAACCCACAAGAACAAGTGTCAGTAACACACCAGGTTGTTCCAGGAGGAGCGGGGGAGTGTCTCACCCAGCGCACCAGGATCAGGGAAGATTTCCTCGAAGAGGTGATGCCTGCTTTGTCGTGAGGAAAGAAAGAGGAGGGGAAGAAGCTGCCTTCCAGGCGGAGGGTCTGCAGGAGAAAATATATAAAGAAAGAGCCCAGTGTGTCTGGGGAGCCATGAGTTGGTTGGTGCCACCAGAGGGTGAAAGACAGTAGGAAAGGGGCCTTGAGCATTGAGAGTGGAACCACGATTAGGAGCAGACTTTGGAGCACTGTTGTTGGTGATAAGACTGGACTTTGTTCTGTAGGCGATGAAGAGCCACTGAAGGGTCTGGGACTTTGGGTGGGCGTGGGTGGTGAAGGGAGCCAGATTTTGAATGACTCACTTGGGGAGCTGTGGAGAGGTCTGAGTAAGAGGGTGGGTGGGAGAGACGCAAGCCTGGAAGCAAGATCTTGAAAAGGCAGATGATGGAAACGGAACCACAGTTGTGGAGGAAGGGGAGACAAAGGGACAACTGATTAATTCGGAGAGGCCGGAGATGAGTAAGTCAAGATGACTTCCCTGATTCTGGTTGGGGTATTTCACTGGCTGGTGGGGCAGCAACAGAAATAAGAGAACACAGGAGGAGAAACAAGCTTGGGGGAAATGTGAGGAGCTTGTATTTGGACACACTGAGATTGAGTAACTGTGGGATACCCGGGAGGGGAGGCTCAGGAGGACATGTCTGGTAGGAAGCTGGGAAGGCAGGCAGAAGCTCCAGGGAGACGCTGGGACTGCAGGGACGAAAAGTGCACCATGAGAACGGACAGAACCGTTGAATCAACAGGAGGACACCTCACTCCAATGAGAATATGCAGAATAGGAACACCAGAGGGTGAAGACACATCCTAGGGAGCTCTGACAGGAAAGGGGCAGACCGAAGAAAAGAAACTCAGAGACAGAGGAGAAGAAATGCAGAGAAACAAGGAGGGCTGAGTGGGGAGACATCGCAAAAGCCAAAGGCACAGAGCTCTGAGAAATGAGCGATGTTGTACACCACAGAGAAGTCCAGCAAGACTAAGACCGAAAGGTGTTCATTCAACTCGGCATTTAAGAAGCCACCAGTAAACCTGGGACTGGTGGGGGCAGGCAGGTCTTGGCAGAGATAGTCACCCCCATCCCACATGCTTACATGTGGAAGGAGCATGGGAGTTGAATTCCTATCTATGAATTGATCTTGAACAATATAAAAGGAGCCTGATTTTAAATAAAATTGCATTTTAGAATATAACCCAAACCAACCAACCAACCATAGGTTAAACATTAAAAAAACAGTTAAAACTGTTAGAAATCCTACCTGGTACGAAACAAATGCAATGTTAAAGGAGCGAGTCTCTCAGCTGTCTTGATCCTGTACTATTCTAAGAAAACAGATTTCTTTTTTTTTTTTTTAAAAGATTTTATTCATTTATTTGACAGAGATCATAAGTAGGCAGAGAGAGAGACAGAGGAGGAAGCAGGCTCTCTGCCGAGCAGAGAGCCCGATGCGGGGCTCGATCCCAGGACCCCGAGATCATGACCCGAGCTGAAGGCAGAGGCCCTAACCCACTGAGCCACCCAGGCGCCCCTAAGAAAACAGATTTCTTATGTATGCTTTCTGTAAATAAAAGCAACATTAAGGCACATTTTGGATATTTATAACCACATCAATCTTGACCTGCACATTAAAAGGCTTTTATTTGGAACTTGGTTGTGTACAATAGTGCCCTCTGGTGTGGATGTCATGCAAAAAACTTATCTTTTATTAGCATGAAGGCAATATTGTCAAATTACTCCTGCTCTCACACATTGAGGGGTGGAGCTGTCTGACTTAGGTTTTAGCTTGTTTAGGTTTTATGGGATGCAATATGTGACATTGGAGTATCAGTGTACCTGGTATGGCTCCTTCAAGATGGTTAAAAATTCATTTGCCCCTATGTGTTGGAGAGCTGTACTTCTCTCAAAAGGGTCAGAGTGGGACCTACCGCTTATTGTTTAAAATAAAGTTTATAAAATTATACATATAGAGAACTCAACAAATCATAACGCACAACAAATTTCTCAAAGTGAAGTACTTACGTCATCAAGCACAGATCAACAAACAGAATTACTGATAGCCTGGATGTACCCCTGTATCATGCCCTCTGGATCTTCTGGTCTAACTGTAACCTCTCACGCCAAGGATAACCACTATCATGCTTTTTCATATAGCATAGGTCCACTTCGCTTGCTTTTGAACTTTCTGTAATTGGAATGTATACTTATATAGTTATATATATATGTGTATAGATATAATTGGAATAATTGGTATATATCCTTTTGCATCTTATTCAATACATTTGATGAGCTACATCATGCTGCTGTGCATAGTTTTCATTCTCTTTGCTGTATTAAAATACCATTATATCAGGGCACCTGGGTGGCTCAGTGGGTTAAAGCCTCTGCCTTCAGCTCAGGTCACGATCTCAGGGTCCTGGGATCGAGCCCCATATTGGGCTCTCTGCTCAAGCAGGGAGCCTGCTTCCCCCTCTCTCTCTGCCTGCCTCTCTGCCTACTTGTGATCTCTGTCAAATAAATAAATCTTTTTAAAAAATTATAAAACTCAACCATAATTCATCAATAATTGACAAAATTATTGGCAATTGGTTGTTTCCAGTTTGGAGTGAAGAAAGTTTGCTATGAATATTCTCATACATAGATTTTCGTGCATGCGTTTGTTTCAATATATTCAGACAATGGTGCATCCATCACAATTTCATAGTTATTTTCATTACTCCAAAAAAGAAACCCCACATTCTTTAGCTGTCACTCCCAGCTTCCCAACCCCTCAGCCCTAGTCAACCACTAATCCTATTGCTATAGATTTGCCTTTGACATTTCACATAAATGAATTGCACCATATGCGGCCTTTTGTCTGGCTTCTTTTAGTTATGATAGTATTTTCAAGATTTATCAGATTTTGATTCGGCAAAGAAACCATCATGGATCAAACTGTACACATGGGACGAGACACAGGTTAGAGACCTGTTCCTATTTATTGATTTCCCCTTTAAAAAAACATTGCTAATTTCTCACTTACCCAACGATACATAAATAGTTAACTTTCACAGTTAACGTATTTTCATGGATATGCTAGGGAGCCTCACTACTCTGAGTCAATTTGTGAGAGCAACTGAGGTTTACTTCTGACTGTTGAAGATAAAATAATAGATCCCTCTAACATTTTCCGGGTCCAAAATATTTTAGTCATTGTTTTATGATAAATTCTGGAGTTTTGTGTTCATTTGTTGGAACAGATTCAAATAATTTCCCGAGATGGGACAAATCTGGTTTTTTCTAAGGTACCCATACAGCTGACCTCTATGCAAAGATATGGGCCCTTCCATTCAGATGAAAACACAGAGACACCCAGGGGAGGAGATGTGAAGACCCATGTGCAGATAGAAGCAGAGACTGTGGAGTTACATACCTACAAGCCGAAGAACTCCAAGGAGAGACACAGATTGCCCCTCAGAACCTCCAGAGAAAACCAACCCTGCACTTGATGTTTGACTTCTGGCCTCCAGAACAGTGAGAGAATTTGTTCTAAGCCACCAAATTTGTTAACCTGTTTCAGCAGCCCTCGGAAACGGACACACTAGCTACCTAACTCCTGATTCTGAAGCTGCCTGGCAGAAACTGCTGCTCCATAGAGGCTTGTGGAGCACAGCCTTGGGGGCTGTGAACGTGCACCTTAGGAAAGACCTCAATCTCTCATTTCGTGGGGAAGAGAAATTGAACTTTTTTTTTTTTTTTTTAAAGTAAGCTCTACACCCAATGCAGGGCTTGAACCCACTACCCTGAGATCAAGACTCACATGCTCTACCCACTGAGCCAAGCAGGTATCCCATCACTTTTTCCTTTCTGACCTGTCTCCCAAATTAAAATCTAGTAGTTTGGATTAGAAAGATCGTTAATAAATTTCTTTTTAGAAATTCTGGTATTAAGAGTAAATGCAATCTATTTTCCTCCTTACTAATATCAAAACAAGGGCAGTCTATGCCTGAATCGCCAGATAGCGTTACATTTTTTTCTTGGGAACAGTGGCCTTATTTTGGTACAATGGTCAAGGTTATTTTCCTCTGATTTAGCTTAAGCCCAGTATTAACATGTCCAAAAGCAGAAGGGGAGAAAAAGAACCAAGTAGAACACATGGATACCATATGCCTGCTCCATCAACACAAACATCAGTCTTTACTAGGGTAAATTTATATAGTCAGAAGCTTTATCTCACCTTGTTTGTGGAACCCTTATTAGAAGTGGTAACTACCAATAAGGTTGGATAATATAAAAATTTTTCTTATCCAAACATGAAAGGACTGAGAGAGAGGCCATCATACTGCAAATCTCTTAAGCTTACTAAAAGGATGGACTGTGGGGAAGGGACTCCAACACTTAATAGGTTAAAAAAAAGCAGCTTGTGAACATGTTTACTGGACACATTGATGGGTACTGGCAGATGCTGGGTATTGGCTACAGGTCTTATTAAAACTCGCCACTACTGTTTCCATGTGTAGAGCAAGAATCAGATGTTTAAAGGGTAAGTGGTTTCCTTTTTACTTAACAATTCACTTCCCTTCATCTATAATGGGAAAACATCCATACTGATTCTACAGCACATTTTTGGACTTCAGACCATAAGGTGACCTTCAATTTTCCTGGATGTCACTATGTTTATTTTTCTTTCTTCAGTTTTTCTTATTCCTGTATTTCCCACTTGTCATTTTGGGAGGCAGAGAGGGCCACAGGAAAAACGTTCAGAGCACATGCACTGTACGGCAACGTCAGTAGGAATATACCCCATCATCTCAATGTGGGTTGGAAGTTTCCTACTCCCAATCATTCAGAATGCCCAATTCTCTGATCGGCAAATAATCTTTCAAAATGCCATGAATCCTGAAAGTGCTAAGCAAATGTCCGATTAGGGAATGTACTGAGAAGAAACTATTCGTGAATGTTACCAAGGCCCGCTATACATGATGTTCACAACAACTAAGTCTGCTTCTTAAAAACTTACTATTTAAGTACTGAATATAGCAAAAGTTACATTCAACTATACAGACTAAAACACTGCTAACCACACTATAGTTTATAAAGGTATGCAGTGGTAGAATGTTAAGTCTTGAAGGTATCAGGAGTAATGTTTCATTCTTTGGAAACCAGATAACCTGGCATTATCCCAGTCTAGATTTGTCCTGTTCAACGTAAAGGCCACCATCCACGGGTAACTACTTGAGCATTTGAGATGTGGATAGTCCAAACAGAGATGTGCTATAAATCTGCACACTGGATTTCAAAGACTTGGTATGAGAAAACGTAAAACATCTCATTAATTTTTATACTAATCACATACTGAAATACTTCGGGTAGGTTTGGTAGAATATATTAAAAATATTTCAACTGTTTCCTTTTACATTTTAATGTGGTTACTAAAAAAATCTTTAATTACAACTATGGCTCATTATATTTCTGACAGCAGTCTGTAGTAGTTCAGTAATCTGTAACATACAACAGACCTGAAACACTTAGAGCAATGATCACAAACATTCACAAGAATTTCTTTCCTTCGGTACAAATCAGGTTTTGTGATCTATTAAGAAATAATGGTAGCCAGTGAGCTTTAACTGACACAACTGATAAATCCAAGGTTCAGTAGGTGACTTAAGAATTTAAGAAGAAAAAGATTTGTCAAAGGGGGGAATAAATGGGCAAACATGAAGTCCTGGTAGGAGTCCACACTGCGTATCTTATTTAAGGGTCTCTGCTGCTCACAGGAAATGATTCCAGAGGCTTTCTAGGACACCTCTTTTCCACCTAGTGACTCAGAACCGAGGGCTGCCATTACCACGGCAGAGGGAAAGAGAACTGGCTTTTAAGTGCTGCCACAGGGCCTATGCTTCCTTAGAGGCCTTTCAAAGGTCTTTGGATTAGTGTAAAAATTACTGAGATATTTTGTTTCTTCAAACCAGGTCTTTGAAACCCAATGTATAAATGTACAGTACATCTCAATTTGGACTGTCCACATTTCAAATGCTCACATAGCTGTGCAGGCCTCCACCTTACTGCAGGTAGGGAGGCATGAGCGCCTGCATGGGTGTTGTACACTGAGGGTAGCAAAGGCCTCTGCCATAAGACAGCACAAGCTTTGGGTTTCTGGAAGCATTCGAAGCCCAAAACAAGCATTCTTTCCAGTATGCTGGGAAAATGAGAGAAACAACCAGGACTTGGTCACGTCACTGGATGCTCCTAATAGTTACGGTCTGGAGCATCAGAGGGCAGCCTCTTCACTCAGGCCCTCCACTTTTGTTGTTTTGTTTCTAACTTTCCTTCTCAAGTAACATAGTTGGCATAGATATATTAAGTACATGAGTTTTATTCCTTTTTGGTCAAAGGAAAGGGATTACACACACATGTATGGAAATTAACAGAGGCTCTTCTTCCTCATTATGTTGACAGTAAGTTGGATCTAAGCTGTAGCTAATGGTGACCAATTTGCCCAGTTATCTATTGTTATCTTATTTCCTGCATCTTATGGGTAACACATATAGAAAGAAATCCTGTTACCTACTATGTGGCCCTACTGTTCAATAAGCCTATGCCACATGTGTGGCTATATTCAGCTATGTTGGCTTTTCTTTTTTTTTTAAGATTTTATTTATTTGACAGACAGAGATCACAAGTAGGCAGAGAGGCAGGTAGAGAGAGAGGAGGAAGCAGGCTCCCTGCTGAGCAGAGAGCCCGATGTGGGGCTCAATCCCAGTACCCTGGAAGGCAGAGGCTTTAACCCACTGAGCCACCCAGGCGCCCCTATCTTGGCTTTTTAAAGAACAGAATTCTGTTCTGTATATTATAATGCTAATTGTTTTTGTGTTTCTTGAATATAGGTGCAAATAGCTCAACAGGTCCATCTTCCTGCAGGAATTCCCCTACAACCCTCCCTTTAAGCACATACAACCCTACCCCTTCCCTGATACAGTAACACGAAACACAACAAAATGTTTTAAGTGTACATCATACATTTATTACCAACAACCCTCTCAACTCCAAAATTGGGCACAGGGATTAAAAATAAAAATTCATTGCACTACTTAGTAAAGCATTACTAGTAACTTTCATAAAAAATGTACAAACTTTGTTAAAAATTTATCAAGCCTTCAAATGATTTGGTTACAGATATTTATAATACGTACATTTAAAACTATATGTTAACTGATACAATGGAATATGACTTGAGGAAATGACTCAGCAAATGATTCCAAAAAACACCCCTGTAAGCTTTCATAATCTGAAACAAACAGCAAAATGAGGTAACCAAATGTACCACAGGGGGGAAACTAGCTTTCTAATGAAGGCCTAAAGATATCTGTGAAAAATATTCTCTTTGAGTTGGTAGATCTCATTCAAAATACTATAAGAGGCCCAATTTAAGAATCTTAATAAATCCCATTTCAGAGAGTGTATAAAATCTAAATATGCTTTCACATTTTCCAGATTTTGCTCAAAAAAATTCAGGACAGAAAAACCTAATGAGATCTTGATACCTGGAGGCCTTGACTTGTTTTTTGTTTTGTTCTATGGGGGTGGGGGTGGGGGGGCTAAAAGAATTCAAAGATGATAATTCATGCAAAACAACACAAAATGAAAACCCCACAGCAGAGTTAAGATGGTAAAGCCAATACTGTTTTAGGAGAAAAGAGGAAGAAGGCAACCAACCAACATCTGCCTGCTATCTGGTGCATCGCTCAAGGTGACAACAACTAGGCGCGGAGCAACTATTCTTTCTTTTGTTAGCCATGAAGCTGCTCACTGTGGCTAGTCTGAGCTGGTTCAGAACACACGCATATATGCTCCTAATACGCTCTAACCACTTAATAAGCAAATCTGTACACATCTCCAAGGGCCCCATGCAAAGAAAGACATTCCCAAAGAGAGATCGGTCACAAAAGTGCAACATTACTTCAGGATTTTACCAAAATAGACCCTGCTGCCTCCTAAATTGCCAACTGCCTCTCAAAAATTTGCTGGAAAAGGGATATTATGACAAGAATTCATCGTCAAAGGGAGGGACAAAAGAGCTACTTTTCCTAGTCATTAGTACAATGTGCCTTGTTAATTAGGTATCTATATAAATTAGAAAAAGTGCTTTACTTGCATGCTTCAATAAAATGAATACTGAGTGTAGTAGTGTTATGTTAGATCTGTACAGATATAAATTTTTTGCAGCTATATAAAAGAGTCTATGTATAAGATGGGCTTTTGCCATTTTAAACATGATTTTTCATACTTAAAAAAAATAAAGATCAAACTATACGTGATTTGTAATGTAGCTGATTATTACGCCAATAGTTTTGGTCTTCAACACACTTTTTATTCATCAGGAACAGGTGGGGAATATCCTGATGATTGAAATGTAACATGTGCACTTTAGCACTGTTGAGATGTATTTCTGATGCACTGACAAATACCGGGGCAAACAGAAGTGTGCAAAATCCTATTTGTCTGACTAGATAGAGGCAACAGTATCTTGAAAAGGGCAAAATTGTGCTTCTGTGAGAACTGACTTTACTGAACTCTAAGCTGGGATGAGCTTATAGAGACTTCAAGGAAGGCAAGTAGCATGGCAGTAACAAGTAGTTAACACTGTCTGAGTAGAAAACGGACACAGAGCCAACTGAAAGCTGAGTGAGGCTGGCAGCAAGTCATCACAGTTCTGAATGGGATTAGGCAGCTCGCACTACTGCAAACAAAGCAATGACCTCAACTGCAGGAAGAGGCAGACAAGGCTGAAGACAATGAAAGAACGAGGGAGGAACCAAAACACTGCTGGAAAAATGACTTTAAACAATCTAGATGATGCTCAATGGACTTATAAAAAAAAACCCCACACAGCTATGTATTATTTCAGATCAACTAAATGAAGGTCAATTCCTGTTTTACAGCATTATTTTTTATACAAAAATCAAATCTTCATTTATACTGCAAGTATTCTGGACCTGTTATATTAAATTTTTCTCATTCAAACAAAATTTTTAAAAAGCAATAAAACATCAAAGCACATCAGGTCTAAGAATTCAAGCTGTCACAGCACTTGATCCATCCTGGAAATGAGGGTTTCCATGAGAAGCACATTTACTGAGGGAAGAACTAGACAACTTTCAGAATTGGAGGTTGGCAGGTGAATCAGTACAAACAGAAACAGAATTTCTTAAAAGAATTTAGTTGCCTATGAGTGCTTAACAAAGAACGAATCAAAAGTCAAGCTGAATTAGCTAATAGATTTTGTTCTGGTGGAAGTAAAGGAGGTGAGACTTCATGGGACCAGCAATATTCTCAGAAATATATTACTCAAAAATCTTCAGAATAGAATACAAACCTAAACATTAAAAAAAAAAATCACAGGTAATTCCTGTAAGAAACTTACTGGAAATGTAAAGGGAAAAAAACAAGAAAGTATCAACATTCAAATCACTGATTGAAATGCTAATATTGCTAACTGATGATGTATGATATTGCACCTTCTTTTTGGAAACAGTAAGTTGGAGATTAAAAAAAAAATTTTTTTTTTTTTCACAACAGAATCAAAAAATCAGGTTCATGGAGTGAGAAATCTGTTACACTTTTTTTCTCAAGTGACCCACTTGGGACCACCAACAAAGAGAAGGTGACAGCTGCCTGAAGCAAAGGAAGAAGGCTTTTCTCAATCCATTCACTGGGAGGGAAGGGATGGAGTATTCAATGCTTATCATTGATGCACCCTTAGCAATCAGTGTGCAACAGCAAACACAAGGGAAAAAACCAGTGTACAGTACTAGTGCTGTTTAAATAACACACCAGATTATACATTGCAGCATAATTAAAACTACACACACATTCTTGGTACATGCTGGTATATAGGATCTCATACACACGTTAGCTACCATGCCCTCACACAAGTAGTTGCGCACACTCTCTCACACACAGATACATTTATCACCAACAGTCATACGCTGCATTCATTTCCACTCACAGTTTCTGAAGGCTCTATATAAGGTAGATTGCTATATCATCTGGAGCTACCACTTTTTATAAAAGCACATGCTAAAAGATCACGTCCACTGTAATCTTGCAGCAACACTCGGAATGATCACACAAAAACCAGGGAATGTTAGTGCACACACAAAATTAAGCTAAAGAAAAAGTCTTTGGAGTTCCAATCACACGGTTAGTATAACAATCCCATAATTGTGAAGACTAATTGTAAGCTTTTATAGTTGATTAAGTCACACAGTGCAAAGAAAGGTCCATTGACCCTTTTGGTAAAGGGAGGGCTGGAAGCCACACAGATTAAGTTCAATGGATAGTCCGTATATACATGTGATGAGGAACACCCAAACTAAATTTGTGCTCTTAGGTTGGTCATTCTGAATCCCGATGCACTTCTGAAGCATCAGCTCGGCAGATTGGGCAAGTACGATTTGCCTAAAACAAAAAAGAGAAAATATGTCTGAACTGTGATTTTATTTTACAATGTAACATGTTAAACACAATGAGCTATTTTTATTTCCCACATAGTTTTTACATTCTTTATTCCTTTAAAAAGATACAAAGCAATCATTTCATCTCTTTTAAAAAAAAATACACTACAGGGGCACCTGGGTGGCTCAGTGGGTTAAACCTCTGCCTTTAGCTCAGGTCATGATCTCAGGGTCCTGGGATCGAGCCCCACATCAGGCTCTCTGCTCAGCAGGGAGCCTGCCTACCCCTCTCTCTCTGCCTGCCTCTCTGCCTACTTGCGATCTCTGTCAAATAAATAAATAAAATCTTAAAAAAAAATACACTACAAACTCAAAAGACTTAGCAGCCGATGAATAACTGTTTTTAATTATGTCTGTTTCAACATATAAACAAGATTACCTATCACCAGTTCAGACAGACCTAGTAACTAGCTTAAAATGCCCTCTCAACAAATGGCACCACTGTTCTTTGAGTTGCCAAAGCCACTAAACTAAGTATCACCTGCTCTCTTTCGAAAACACATTATTCGTCCATTAATCCCATCTGTACATTCTAATAGCTCTCGAATCAGTTCTCTTCTTTTCATCCAATTGCCAGTATTCCTTCTCTGTCTAGCTCAGAACATCACCATTCCTTCTCAAAGTCTCTCAGAAATATCTCTCCTTTTCCATTCTCCAAATGGTGGTCATTTTCCTCTAATACAATCTCAGTCATAGCCTTCCACATCATTTCCAGGATCAAGTTATTAAGCCAGTCACTGGCCCTATCTTTGAACATCTCTTCTCTTGCCATTCTTGAAATCAGCCATATACAATCTGCTGTTTTCCTATCAGTCTCTGTTCTACACCGCAGGGCCATGCACATATAATACTTTTTTTTAAAAGTTAAGACTCTTTGCCTTCTGGATTCCCCTTGAGCTAAACAGGGCACCCTTACTCTGTGCTCATACAGAGGACTAATTCTGTTTTAACTCATCTGTCTTCCTCACCAAACTGTGACCTTATCTAACCCGCTGGTCTTATCTCCTAATCAGAATACTCTTAAAAAAATAATAAAGACCCATATAAAATTATTTTACTGCATCGTATTTTTATTCTACCAGTATAAAACACGGAATTTGTGTCCTTTGGGTTTCTCATACCTACCGAACAGAAAAATGATCAGGATTAAATATAAGCACTAGTGGGGGCACCTGGGTGATTTAGTGGGTTGAGCCTCTGCCTTTGGCTCAGGTCATGATCTCAGAGTCCTGGGATCGAGCCCCGCATCGGGCGCTCTGCCTAGCAGGGAGCCTGTTTTCCCCCACCCCCACCTGCCTCTCTGCCTACTTGTGATCTCTGTCAAATAAATTAATAAAATCTTAAAAATAAATAAAGAAATATATAAATAAAATGAAATAAAAGCACTAGTGGTTCATTTCCCATGTAAATTTCTAACAAAGGAAGTCCCTTCTAAACTCTTAGAGGAAACTGGCCCAACAAGTTCAGAACTCATCCCTATGTATACCACTAGAAAGGATATACTGATGATTAAAGACAACCTATTTTTAAGGTTTGCACAATTACTCCCACATTGATGACTCTAGTTAATTTTTACTGGCCTTTTCTATTTGCAGACATCACTGAAAATTTTGTCTCCTTATCCATCCTCCACCAGAACAAGGGACTTACTTTACATAAAATTGTGGTCAACAATTCAATGTTATTCTCTTCACAGATGCCATCACTTTACCTTAAGCCATTTGTCGACACACTTGGCATGGAACTCGTGGTTACAGGGTAAAACTCTAAGTAGCTGCCTTGACTCAAAATCACACATGCATACTACACACCTAAAAAAAAAGCAAAAAAGATCATTTAACCATAAATCCAAGTGGTTTTCTATTTTGTTATGACTAATGAAACCTAGAAAAACCATTTATCATCTCACTTTTCAAACGGTCATTTAAATTTCAAGACAAAATAATTTATCAATATCCTGAAAAAATCATGATATTAAGACATTTAGAATGTTTCACTTTATGGAGAGATCATCAAGAAAACTGGTTAAACATCCAAGCTAGTCTTAATACTGAAGACACTAATAATATTCAACAAATGGTTTTGAAACAATCAGACATCCATATACAAAAGAATGAAGTTGGACCCCTACCTCACATGATACACAAAAATGAACTGAAAAGTAGAACAAAGGCCTAAATTAAGAGCTGAAAACTATTAAACTGCTAGAAGAAAACATAGGGGTAAATCTTCATGACCTTGGAATAAGCAATGGTTTAGCAGAAACAACACCAAAGCACAAGAAACAAAAAAAAGCAGATAAATCGAACATTAAAAAAAATTGTGCTTCAAAAGACACCATCAAGAAAGTGCAAAGACAACTTACAAAACGGGAGGTATTTTTGAAAATCATATCTTATAAGGGAACAACTCGTATGTATAACATATAAATAACCTCTACAACTCAATAATAAAAATACAATTTAAAAATGGACAAAGGATGTTAATAGATATTTCTCCAAAGAAAATACACAGATGAGGGACGCCTGGGTGGCTCAGTGGGTTAAGCCGCTGCCTTCGGCTCGGGTCATATGTTCCCAGAGTTCTGGGATCGAGTCCCGCGTCGGGCTCCTTGCTCAGCGGGGAGTCTGCTTCTCTCTCCGCCTCTGCCTGCCTCTCTGCCTGCTTGTGTGCTCTCTCTTTCTGACAAATAAATAAATAAAATCTTTAAAAAAAAAAAAAAAGAAAATACACAGGTGGCCAATAAGCATAGTAAAATAGTCCAACATCGTTAGCCATCTGGGAAATGGAGATAAACTTAGTAAGATACCACCTCACTCCCACTAGGACAGCTAGAATCAAAACAGAATAATAACAAGCACTGGAGATATGGAGAAACATTACATATTGCCAGTGGAAATGTAAAATGGCGTATCCACTTTGGAAAAAATTGGAAGTTCTCAAAAGGTTAAACAAAGACATCTGTCTCGCTCAGTCAGAAGAGCATGTGACTCTTGATCTCAGGGTCGTAAGTTTGAGTCCCATGTTGGGTGTAGACACTATTTAAATAAATGAATAAATAAAAACTTAAAAAAAAAAAAGGTTAAACAAAGCTACCATATGATCTATTAGATACCCAAGAGGAATGAAAACATATCCACAGAAAAATTCTGTACACAAATGTTCACAGCAGTATTATTAATACTAGTCAAAACATGAAAACAACCCAAATGTCCCACCAACAGAGGAAGAGGATAAGCAGTATTTGGTGTTATCCTTACGACAGAATATTTGGTCATACAAAAGGAATGAAGTACTGATACAAGCAACATGATGGACCTTGAACACATTATGCTAAGTTAAAGAAGCCATACATAAAAGAGCATATACTGTATGATCTCATTAATGTGAAATGTCCAGGACAGGCAGAGCTGCAGAGATAAAAAAGTAAATTAGTGGGAAGCTATGCTGGAATAGACAGGGTTGGGGAAAAATGGAAAGTGGCTGCTAGTAGAAGGGGTTTCTTTTTGGGGTGAAGAAATGGTGTACATTTGAATTTGAAGACTGCAAATTTGAAGGTCACAAAACTCTATGAATATATTAAAAACCACTGATTGCATACTTTGCATGTGAATTGTATCTCTGTAAAGTTGTCCTTAAAGATACTATAATAAGGAGAATATTTATGTAAAAACCTCAACCTTTACATGTACAAGCTCTTCAGCCTCATATAAAATATTTTGAAGTCAGAAATAAAAACCATAAAATTTCTAGGCAACCTAAAAATCCAGAACAGGGCAGTCAAACAGAACTATTAATACTATTAGATACTATTAATACTATTATATTTTTATATATATAATTATACATAATGCTTTTTTATATATATAATTATATATAATTAATACTATTAATACTAATACTCTGTACTATTAGAGACAGAAATGTTCTACATCTTCTAACAACAGACTCATTAGTGAGTACAATAAAGAAACTTAGCTTTTTGGGGCGCCTGGGTGGCTCAGTGGGTTAAGCCTCTGCCTTCGGCCCAGGTCATGATCTCGGGGTCCTGGGATCGAGCCCCGCATCGGCTCTCTGCTCAGCGGGGAGCCTGCTTCCCCCTCTCTCTCTGCCTCCCTCTCTGCCTACTTGTCATCTCTCTCTCTCAAATAAATTAAAAAAAAAAAAGAAAGAAAGAAACTTAACTTTTTATTTAATTTAAACAGCCTCACATGACTAGTGGCTACCTTACCGAGCAGGACAGGCCTGGAGTATGCAATAGAGACTATTTATCTTTATCAAGTTATCTTTGACTCTCAAGCTTTTATTTTATAAAGGTAGAAAAGGGAATTTCCGAGCGATGTCGGAAAAATGTACTTACAAAGTCTGTTCTGACTGGTGATTGTTAGGATTGAACCGGTAAGAAGGAAGCTGTTCAATATCTGCTTTAGTCAGTCCTCGAGGCTTAGCCTCTCCCAGTCGCTCTGCCAGGTTTAACAGGGCCTAGAAAGGGAAAAAGGAGCCAATTTTCATCTCTCTTTGAGCCACCCAGGCATCCCAAAATATTATTCTTATGTTAGGATGGTATCACTGTTTTTTCCACTGATGGGTACATGATCTATTCAGCAAGAAGCTGTCCTCTTCAGCAACATGACTTATGACTTAATTTTGTATACAATACCTAAAGGATAACCAACTCCTTTGCACGAAACCAACATCATCAGTGTAGAAACAAAACCAGGAAATTATTACACAGCCCCTTTCTCTCTCTATAAATCTGGAACTGGAGTCCAAAGGACAGTGCCATGTGATTATATAAGGTAGAAGGAAATGACATAATAGCATTTTGAAAACTACAGAAGAATATAGTATTTGGCCTGATCTCTTCCACATGTTTTTTAAAAAAACAAACAAAAAAAAACACCAAAGGTGCTTTAAGATTGTGTGTGTTGTCTCTTCCCTGTCCTTAGGTTCTATTCACATTGTATAGAGACCGAGTAAGGTTGGGGTGAGAAAGGTTAACTAGTATTTAAAAAAAAAAAAGTCACAGTGTCACTTACAATCAACAGTACAAAGTTGCCTTCCAACCCCTAAACTGCACCTCCCATTCGTAACCTCAAGTAATATATTATTTTATATATTATATATAAAATTATATAAGTATATAAAATATAAGCTACTTGACCTGCTATCTTCTTTTATTCTGCTTCTTCATGAACTACTGCGATTTTTTTTGCAGAGCATCTTCTTTTGCAAGCCCCCCGTGCACACCCAACACTACCACAAACCATTTGGCGATCAATTCCTGCTGATTCTGGCGTTAAGTCTCTCAAATTAAACCACATTTAAAAATTTTAAGAATAAAGAAAAAAGTCTCTCAAGATCTACTCTTTTATATTTGCAGTTCCCATAGTTGAGAATTGCATGGTTCTATAATTTGCCCAACCTATTTAGTAAGTTTTCCTCCCACTAATGTCTAACCATTCCCATCTATTACTTTATGCTACTAGCAGTTTTGACTCTTAAAGGTAGAATCTGATACCATCAGAACCAAACATTTAGCAGCTCCTTCCTCCCAATTGTGAAAATTATGTCTTTAGCAGGGCACACATACTCAACAGCCAGCTGAGATTCTCAATCAAATTTCTATTTTCTCCTTTTCACTTAAGCCACCAACTGTATGTCATGCCTCAAGAATATCCAGCACTTCCCTACCTCAATCTCATGCATGAAGCTGCTTTTTTTCCATCCTTTAGGAACCAGCTCAAACACTTGTGCTTCCAAAAAATCTTTTCACACCAAATCACAATTCACTGTTTTCCCACTTACATTCTCTCAAAGGCATTTTATGTAACTCTAATATAGCACCAAGCCTATCTTATTATCATAGCTGTGTGGTACATGTAGAAATATCCCAAGGATGCTGACCACTTTTTTGATATATTCATGTTGTGAAACATACAAAGGATTTACCAAATGCATGTTTAATTAGGTGAATGAGTAGAATACTTCTTATGCATGTAACTCTACCCAAACAAACTCACAGTTTACCTACTAACCTCGTAATTTTCTACTTCTCCATCTTCCACGTCCAATTCAAAGCTGAAAGTTGGGCCCACTGCAGGTGGCACTGGAAGCATTGATCTGCAGCGAAAACAACCAACACTAGCATTGACACATTGGTACATTACTTCAATGAACAGGATGGGAAGAACAAGGTTAATGCCAAAAGAATAAAGAATGGTCAGTGTTAATCAGTGGCAACCCTTTAAAGAAAAGGACTTTACCTAGCAATAAAACTGACATTAAAAAAACACAACTCACAATAGCATAAAAAAACATGAAATATTAGGGATTATAATTTAACAAAACATGTGCAAGACCTATATAATCAAAAACTAAAAATACTACCACCAGGAAGATTTTTTTAAATTAACAAATAGAGAAATATACTGTTAAGCAGACTAGAAGATATCAATTCTCTTCCAAAACTGATCTATGAATTTAATGCAACCCCTACCAAAATCCCAGCCAACTATATTTTAGTAGAAACCGATTTGCTGATTTTAAACTTTACATGGATCACATAAGACTTTAAATAATTTTAAGAGCCAAGTTCTGATACTATCTGATTTTTAAGACTTCTAATACAGCCACAATTATCAAAATAGTGTGGTATAGGAGCATTGCCCTCTGTATAAAAACATTTCCTAGTCTTCTTAGAAGGTACAGACTTGAGACTGAATTCTGGCCAGTGGAAACTAGGCAGGAAGGCAGAGAGATCCATTTTCATTTTTGCTAGTTGGAGTGTAGATATAATGGCTAGAACCATTCCTTAATTATTGGGCTAACAATCCCTGAACAGCCCACTTCTGAACTTCACTACGTAAGAGACAAATTAAAAACTATCATGTGTAACACTTGGGCATCTGTTACAAACTTAATCCTAACAGTATTTCTAAGGCACAGAAATAACTTCTCTGACCTCTTTCCTTGGGAAAGCAGCAACATCAAAAGATATGCGGGGCCCCTGGGTGGCTCAGTCAGTGAAGCATCTGCCTTTGGCTCAGGTCATGATCCCAGGGTCCTGGGATCAAGCCCCACAATGAGCTCCCTGCTCGGTGTAGAGTCTGCTGCTCCCTCTTCTTCTGCCCCTCCCTGCTATATGCACATGCACGCGTGGGCGCGCTCTCTCTCTCTCAAATAAATAATAAAATCTTAATTTAAAAAGCTGGATATTCAAAGGTGGCTAGTGATGACAGCTGTGAGAGAGGCAAAATTGTAAACTTTTCTACTTTTTGATTTATTTTTTAAATCTTCTGACATATTTTCTGGCTCACAAATTTCTTCCTCTCCCACTTCTCCCTTGTTCTTGGCTCTTCTTTTTATTTCACCCTTACACAGTCTCCCAGTCCAATCCCTTAACAGTAAATAAAAACAAATCTCTAACACACACTAAATCATATATCACACAGAAGATATTCATAAAAGGAGGAGAATGTCAAGGCTATCAAAATTCAGAATTCACTAAAATGAGAAAAACAGAACTTACAACACATATGGTAGTAAGCTGGGATGATAAGGGGGAGGTGGTATTGGCTGCTGCGATCGATATCTACTACGTCCTGTGAGCCTCCGAGGCATAAATGGAGGATAAGGCTGTAGGGGAAAAACGTTAAAACAATTTAAGATCACTCTACCTTTTTAACTATTTATTTTGTCTAATAGTCTCTCTTCTTAAAAAACCTACAAAATTTCTTACTATTTAAGTAAGTAACATTTGGTATTTATTAAATGTTAGCATAAATACAACTAGTTTAAAACATACACTTAAGTATATTCCTTAGTGACTGGGGCACCTGGGTAGCTCAGTCAGTTGGGCATCTGACTTGATTTTGGCACAGGTCATGATTTCAGGGTGATGGGATCGAAACCCGCACCAGGCTCTGAGCTTAGCATGGAGTCTGCTTGCCCCTCTCCCTATGCTCCCTCTCCCTCACCACCTGCTTTCTCTTCCTCTCTAGATATAAATAAAATCTTAAAAAAAAAACACACACTTAGGTATAGTTTTAAATACAATTTTCCAACCAAACGCTTTCAAGAATACATTTAAAATTCTAAACAGGCAAATTTATATAGAAACAGAACTCAAAAAAGTTATCAGAGCAAGTAATAGATTAATAACATAATTGAAAACTTACTACTCCGAAGGACACCTCCTGATGCAAAGGATCATGGGTTAGGAACTGCAAAGGAGCTGATGGAGGTAATGTTGGGGGATGGGCCGATGGAGGATAAGTAAAACCTCCTACTGGAAGATGTTCACCTAAGAGTTCCACTTCATTTTCTATCCTTTGCAGAGGCTGAGGGAGGAAAAGAGCAAACTAATATATTAATATACTACCAGTGTTTAGACATATTGTGTTTTATAATAATAAAAATTAACCTCCCCCAAACACCTTTAAGGTCATTTATTTCTTGATGTTTATACCAATCTAAATTTATACATGTGGACATACAGACTACAGTAAAATCTCTGCAACATGTCATTAAAACATTTCCAATACACATTTTACTATTTGAAACTTCTCATAAAAAGGAGATGGAAAGTAATTATATGTAAGTTAAAATTCCTTTTTAGTCATAATACACTGACCTCACAAAATCTTCAGACACTTAATCTTTAACATATGAAACTGAGCATGTGTATATTTATAAATCAGAACTAGGGCTAAATGGGTGGGATCAGACAGAGCAGGCATGATGCTATATTAGAAGACTTACGGGCTATTAGACTCTTGCTGCTGTCACTAATGAGCCACGTGACTTTTACATAAATAACTTCAATATGAATCTCATATTATCTAGAGGACTAAAAGGTTCACTGCCTACTTCAAAAGCATGCCTATGAACACTGAGACAATGTAGGAAAGCAAAGCACACGGTATGTTTCTTCTTGACAATAGCTTTACTGAGATATAATTCACATACTATAAAAAAATCACCCTGCTAAGGGGTACAATTCAACAGATTTAAGTAGATTCACCGGAGTTGTATGACTTTCATCACTATCTAATTCCATAGCACTTTCATCCCTCCACCCCCAACCTGTGCTCATTAGGAGTCCACTACCCCATTTTTCCAGTCCTCCCCAAGCCTTGGACAATTGCCAAACTACCTTCCATTTCTACAGATTTGCTATCCTGGAACATTTCATATGTTTGTGTCATTTGTATTTGGCTTCTGTCACTTAGCATAATGTTTTCAAGGCTCATCCATTTTGTAGTTTGTGTATCAGTACTTCACTCCATTTTATAGTTGAAAAAAATTCACTGCATCAGTTGATGGACATTTGAACTCTTTCCACCTTTTGATGTTAGAAGTAATGCTACTATGAACACTTATGTACATATTTTTGTGTATATGATTCCTTTAGGAACATTTATTCTTCAATGCTAGTCTAACTTCCTCCTGCAGTTAGACAATTATCAACACATTATTCACTATTCAAACAAAATTCCACTTTAGTTTGGGATCTTATATATGCTTGAGAGAAATCCTAACCGCTGACACTATGACAACACAAGTGAACCTAAGCTGTGATCTGGCTACGTGATTGGACCTTTTAAAGGATACCAAACTCAAATATAAGTGATGGCAAAATTTTGTTTTAACCTTGAATTCTCAGGTACTGGAAGCTAAGAACATCCTGCCATCAATCCTGCCATGATTCTAATAAAGACTTTCTTGTAGAAGTAGTTATAACTTTTTGGATAAGCCAAACTTTTGTCCTAGTTGGCTTCTATAGCTGTCAGAGGAGCATCCAGGTTAAGTTCTCTACCTGAGACCCAGCATGGTGCATAAATCCTGGGTAAAGGATGGTTGAGGTTCTTCTAGGATACATGGTCAAGTTCCTTTCACAGGATTTAAATCTTTTCCCCTAATCATTCCATATGTTCTTTTTCCCATTCACCCTGAATGCCTGATAGTTCAGATGGTTAACTTGGCCTGTCCAGAAAACATCTGGGCCTCCTTCATGTGCCCTCCCTTCCACTGCTACAGTGCTTATACCTCCTCCAACCCCCCAAAAGAACATGCCTCTCAGCTAAATTCCAGTCCCAAGACAAAATTAACTGTATTATAACAGACGACCTCATCTTTTCATCAGAATATGGAAGGAAAATGGGACTTCAAAAAAACCCAGAAAACAAAGAAATTTACTTTACTTGCCTAAATAAAAGTAATTATTATAGCAAGTATAAACAAACTATTTTATAATACTTTCATTTTCCACCATTTCAGAAATACATAAAAGGAAAAAACAGAACTGAATTTTTCTTCAGATTTACTTCCAGAAGGATTGCAGACATGAAGGAACAATTTTAAATTATACAAGAGACATATAAAAGAACTAGAAAAACTTAAGCAACCAAGATAATTTTAGGTAAACATGTTTATATTAATTTGTGTACCTGTGAATTCCCTAATTCTTTTAAGAACCAGAAGAATGCCTAAATTATAGTTTTTAAATGGTAACAAATAACATCTATTAAATTAATCTGCCTCTTAGGTCTACACATTCTCTGAAAATTAAAGACATAAGAGTAAATACCTACCGATCGTGACTGCTGTGTTTGGAAAGGGACAAACTGGCCAGGTGGTGGCAAATGAGGAGGATGATGGGGAGAAAGGTGAGGAGGATGTAAAAGAAATGGGTCACTAGAAATAAGGGGTGGGAACGCAGCATATGGTACTGGTAAGTGCTGAACTGAACATGCTTGAAGCATCTGTAAAAGAAATCATTATTTGTTGTTTATTAATATATAACTAGTAATAATATATTCTTAAAAATCTATACATTGAGATTGAAATGTCATTGCCATATCCCACTCAAAATCATACCAAAATGTCTTAATGACCTACACTGACAATGAAAGTATAGCGTATTTTTGCATTTATCAGTAAAATACTAGTAATTATTCTGTATTTTATACAGTTCTGGCACATCAGTCAAAACACCTAACTTCCTCTTTAGCTTTTTAATACCTATGAAATGGAGTGAAAAGTGTTGCACAGAAGAGGAAGCTCCTTTCTACTTGACTGAATAATCGGATATTACTGCTTTCCTGTCCAAGAACCTATCCTTTTCAATGTTATAGAAATTTTCTTATTTATGGAATTTTGATATTTACTAAGAGCCCAACCCACAGCTAAGTCCCTTATGTTATGTCTCTCAATATTTTAGTCTGCTAATTTAGCACACTGATCCCATAATCCATTGTTGAGAAACTAAGGTTGGGATAAATTAATAAATTAAAATCAGAGTTGGTATTTCTGTGTTCCTTTTAATCTCACATTCAAATAAAGATATTAGGATTATATTTAGTTTCAGGAAAGTGCTTTACTTTGAAAACCTTAGTCAGACAAGTCATTTAATTTCTCTGGATTTCAGTAACCTCATTTGTGAAATAAGAAGGTTGGACGGGGGGGTCGGTGAACTAAAGGATAAAACATGAGCTTAAGAGGGAGAAGGAAGTGGGTGTGAATTACTGCTCTCTCATACTAATTGTCTCTGTGACATTAAGTCATTTTCAATTTCATCATCTAGAAAATGGGGATACCATTGTTACCACAGGCTTCCTACAGTGAGAAATAAGTAAGACCAAGCACTCAAAGTGCTTGTAAAATCTAGTAAGTGCTGAGGCTATTACTGTTGATCACTAAAGTCTCTGAGACTAACTTACTAACTAGTTCAAAATCCTATGTTAGTACCCTAAATCCAACCTTTATCAAGGTTTAATTATAAACAGTGCTGATACATGCTTTCTCTTCAGGATATTCAAATATGTATAATTTAATTTGAAAATACACCAAGTTTTAAAGCTAACTTTATTAAATTATTATTTTAAGTATGCTTTGAGACTCCTGTTGCAATAAAATTGCATTTTTTACTTGAAAATGAAAAGCTTTTTCCAAAGAGCAGTCTCTTTAATTCTGTTTGCTTACAGAACACACTTAGCCATTCTAAGGGGATTGCAGACTTACTGGAGGAGGCACACTACAGACAGGGAGGTGCTGTCCACTGAAAACCACAGAGCATCCTGGGACCTGTTGTGTACTGCAAGCAGGGATGTGCTGGCCTGTGCAGAGTGGGATCCCATGTGGTGCCACTGTTGTTACTGTGTAAGAAACAGGGACAGTGCCCTGATGGAGCTAGTAGGAAAGAAAAATGCAACCTTAGAACTTCAGGTGTTTGAATAAGAAATCAGAAATCAACTATTAAAAATTAAAATCTAGGCCTTTATGGATTCCTCTCTTAGCTACACAGAGTTTCACAATGTACTTCTCCAATAGCTTCAACCAGAATATTCTTTATCATTGTATAGGACAGCTAACCATTTCAAGTATAGTATATAAAACCCACAGAACTGAGACACAACTTGACCCTCAAAAAGACTTGAAAAGTCCAGGAGAATAATGAACTGCTGTATTAACTCTTCTCGTCTGCTTTATAGAGAATATTTTTCTGAGGAAACTTGGGAACATGAAAGCTGTATATTCTAATACCTAGCCACATCCAACAGGAAACTTTTTAAAAAATTTAAATCCAGGGCGCCTGGGTGGCTCAGTGGCTTGAGGCCTCTGCCTTCGGCTCGGGTCGTGATCCCAGGGTCCTCGAGTCGAGTCCTACATCGGGCTCTCTGCTCGGCGGCAGGCCTGTTTCCCTTCCTCTCTCTCTGCCTGCCTCTCTGCTTACCTGTGATCTCTGTCAAATTAAATAAAATCTTAAAAAAAAAAAAAATTTAAATCCAACTAGTACAACAACGTGCAGGAGAATTTAAAAAGTTAGATAATTTCCTTCTCTCATGGCCAGTCTGATTCCTATCTGACCTGAGGCAAACAATGTTAATAACATATAACCCTTCAACATCTTTTTTCCATGGGCATATGAATATATACAGATTACCCACAAATTGTTGTCATGTTAATTTTTTTCCCTTAACATAAATGAGATATACCTTGCAAATTACTTTCTTCAGTTAGTATTGTAGGTATGTCTTGAAGGGAGTTAAAGTCAATTCATTCTTTTTGATACTAGCCAGACATTTCAAGTACACCCACTTAACACAGTCCTACCACTAATACACTAATGGGATATTCAAGTTGTTTTCATTCTTTCACCACTGCAAACACAACTGTAAAAAAAGATCACTGAATACATATCCTTACATATTAGTAGTTTCATTTATTTCACAGGGATTCTGGGTAAAAGGGTGAATTTTACAGTATCGTAAATGGCTGGGTAAGCCACAATCCTAACAGTAACAATAGGAACCATTTCCCAGCATCTCCACTCAAAGTAGATGTACGTGTCACAATTGTGCTTACCCACCTGAAGAATGGAAAAAAAAACAACAACAACAACAAAAAAACAGTATTAACATGCTTGCTTTAAATTTGCATTTCTCTGATTAGAGCAGTTGAGTATCTTATAACAGGTTTTTTTTTATTTTTAAAGATTTTATTTATTTATTTGACAGAGAGATCACAAGTAGGCAGAAACTGCAGGCAGAAACAGGTGGGGAAAGCAGGCCCCCTGCTGAGCAGAGAGCCGCATTGGGGGCTCAATCCCAGGACCCTGAGATCATGACCTGAGCTGAAGGCAGAGGCTTAACCCACTGAGCCACCCAAGTGCCCCTTATGACAGGTTTATTAACCATTCAGAGTTCCTTTCCTGTAATTTTTGTAAACTATCCTTTGTTCGCTGACCATTTTCTTTCTTTTTTTTTTTTTAAAGATTTTACTTACTTACTTACTTATTTATTTATTTTATTTTTTAAAAGATTTATTTATTTATTTGACAGAGAGAGAACACAAGTAGGCAGAGAGGCAGGCAGAGAGAAAGAGAGAAGGAAGCAGGCTCCCTGCCGAGCAGAGAGCCTGATGCGGGATTGGATCCCAGGACCCTGAGATCATGACCTGAGCTGAAGGCAGAGGCTTAACCCACTGAGCCAGCCAGGCACCCTCCCTAACCATTTTCTATCAGGTTTTCTGTCACATTCATTTAGAGTTTAATTAGAGATACAAATCTATTGCTTGTCATTCTAACAAAACTATTTTCCTAGTCTTTTATCTTTTCATTAACCCTTTAATGGTACTGAATATACGTTTATAGTTCTTTATTGATGAGGTTAGACATATATATTCCTAAACTTTCTAATACTTTTATTTTTTACATTTATCTCTAACTAAAATCTATTTTTATTTATAGTGTGAAGTAGGGTTCTAATTTTTTCTTGCAACACTTGTTCCATTTATTAAGACATCCTCTTCTCCTCTAAACAGCATATTTCTCCACTCGGTAAGTTCCCACTTATATTTTGAGCCAAATCCATGCTGCTTTAGTTATCTTTTTTTTTAAGACTTTATTCATTTATTCGACAGAGAGAGAAATCACAAGTAAACAGAGAGGCAGGCAGGGAGAGGGAGAAGCAGGCCCCCCGCTGAGCAGAGAGCCCAATGAGGGGCTCAATCCCAGGACCCTGAGATCATGACCTGAGCTGAAGGCAGAGGCTTAACCAACTGAGCCACCCAGGCACCCCTGCTTTACTTATCTTACTAGAAATTAGTATCTAGGAAGACGCATTGGATACCCAATTGTCCCGGCATTATTAATTAAAAATTCTGTCTTCTTCCAACTCATCTGAAGCCATATATTATTAAAGTATCCATAAATGTATGGGTTTAGTTCTGGGCTTTATGTTCTATTTCATTAGCCCATTTAATTATTCTGGCATTAGAATCACTTGCGTTACAACAGCTTGCTGGGTCCCACACCCAGAGTTTCTGATTTATTAAGTCTAGTGTATAGTCTGAGAACTGCATTCCTAACAAATGTGTAGGTGATGCTGCTGTTGCTGGTCAGATGATCTAGCACATACTCTGAGAACTACTTGGTCCTAGCAACTAGACCAGAGCACTCGTCAGCCAACTATTTCTCAAAGAGCCAGAAAGTATTTTAGGCTTGTGGGCATCTTGATCTCTGCAAAAGGCATCCATAGATGATAAATAAGAAAGCAAAGTTGCATTCCAATAAAACTCTACAGGAACAGTCAGCAGTAGCCTGCTTTCCCCTACTCTAAGATAATTCCAGGCCCTTAATAAAATGCCACAGAAATGACAGAATCAGCTTTTCAAGTTACACCTAAAACTTCCTGGAAATTTACTTGAGATTATGCTATTTCTACATATTCCGAATGTCAGTTTTGACAACGGGCAGTTTTTACAAAAAGGTTTATAAGACAAACCTTCAGTATTTAGATAGGTTTACTGCCTTAACAAAGTTTTATAAACTTATACATAAATCTTGGGCATCTTTTATTAAGATTGCTTCATAATTCCTCCATATTATTTTGATTTTGCAGTGATACTTTTTCATTTGAACATTATAGAAAATTTCAAACACACTCAATAGTAGTATAATGAGCCCCCATATTCATTATGGAGCCTCCAAAACCATTAAACCACAGCCAATCCATTTCCATCAACCTCTCCTTTTCCTGTATTTTGTTGAAGCAAATCCCAGGAACCCATCCTTTAATAAATATTTATTACATATTTCTGGAAGACACAAACACTTAACCACAAGAGCATTATCAAACTCCCTTAAGAGAAAGATCCCTGGGGCACCGCGGTGGCTGGCTAAGCCTCTGCCTTCGGCTCAGATCATGATCTCAGGGTCCTGGGATCTAGTCCCGCATCAGGGGTCTCTGCTTAGCAGGGAGCCTGCTTCCCCCTCTCTGCCTGCCTTTCTGCCTACTTGTGATCGATCTGTCAAATAAATAAAAAATCTTTTAAAAAGAAAAAAAAAAGAGAAAAAGATCCTTAGAAATAACATTCTGTTCAAAATTCCAATGCATCATCAGCTATCAAATTTTTAATCAGAATCCAAAAATAGTTTACCTATTACAATTAATTAGAATATCTCTAAGTTTGTTAAGTGCCACTTGCATCTCCCCTCCCCACCCTCATCACCACGGGCTTATCTGTTGAAAAAAATCTTGGTTGTTTAGTGTAAATGTATCTTTGAAAAGCTTTTTTTATTATGTTTGATTCTGGTATAGAAAAATACAACTGATTGTTTATAGGTGTTTTGGTAACCAATCAATCTGTTCAATTCCTAATTCTAATAGCTTATCTAAGATGCTTTGGGCTTTTCTATGCATATGACCATTTCATCTGCAAATACTGATGGGTGTTATTTGCTCTTTTCTTATTCCCAAACTCTTTTTCTTTCCTTCTGTCCTGGTTTATCCTCCATAACAATACTGGAAAGAATTCATTTCCATTTCTATGGATTTAACCTATTCTAGACATTTCATATAAATGTGGCCTTCTGTGACTGACTTTCTTTACTTAGCATGTTTTCAAGGTTAATCCATGTAGTGTAGCACAAATTAGTACTTCAATCTACCTTTTAGTGAATTATTATTTCACTGTATGGATATACCATATCTATTCATCAAGTGATCGATGTAATTTAGAGACATCTATACATTTAATCTGCATATGGGCCCCATATTAAATTCTTTAAAACTAGAGTTTCTTGTGTTTTCTTCTACAATTACATAGTGAGGAGAAAAATACAATTATTTCTTTCACTGTTTTATACCTATAACTACATTATCTTATTCCATTTGGTAGAACTTTTAATGTAACATTAAATAAAAATGGACAGCAAACATCATCTCTAGTTGCTGATTCATCTCTGGCCAGTTAGGATACCTGCTGTTATTTTTACTTATTATATTTAAGTAATTTTCTTTTGGTTCTTTCTTAGTAGTTATTAAATTTTAACTGACTTCAACATCTTCTGATAAAAATCATTATTTTCTCCTATTATTTGCTGATGTACTATGAATATTTTCATACTATGCTATCCTCTTATTGGAATAAACCTTTATTATTATTATTATTCTTGATATGCTGCTAGGTATTTCTAAACATCTATTTAGAAAATCTTCCTTTGTATTTGAGAGTTTTCTATTGTTCTTTGGGGATTACTATCTTTACTTTTGATATTAAAATTACATGGGTTTCATAAAATAATTAGAAAAAATTGTTTTTTTGTTTTTTTTAATTAATTAATTAATTAATTTAACAGAGAGATCACAAGTAGGCAGAGAGGCAGGCAGACAGAGGATGAAGCAGGCTCCCCACTGAGCAGAGTGCGCGATGCGGGGCTCGATCCCAGGACCCTGGGATCATGACCTAAGCTGAAGGCAGAGGCTTTAACCACTGAGCCACCCAGTTTTTTGGTTTTAAGAAAAGCCTGAAATCATTTGTATCTTATTACATGAGAGTTCCTTACAAACTAGAAAAATCATCTGTGAAGCCACTGTATCACTGTGCCTCTTCAATGGTAGAATTCTAAGTAGCTTTTACACTTATGTGGTAATTCAATTTTTCTATTATTGTTGGGTCAATTTTTGGACCTTCATATATTTTTTTGCATTTTTAAAAAAATTTTAATTTTTTATTAACATACAATGTATTATTAGCTCCAGGGGTACAGGTCTGTGAATCGCCAGGTTTACACACTTCACAGCACTCACCATAGCACATACCTTCCCCAATGTCCATAACCCCACCACCCTCTCCCTATCCCACCCCCCCAACCCTCAGTTTGTCTTGTGAGATTAAGAGTCTCTTATGGTTTGTCTCCCTCCCGATCCCATCTTGTTTCATTTATTCTTTTCCTACCCCAACCCCACCATGTTGCATCTCAACTTCCTCATATCAGGGAGATCATATGATAATTGTCTTTCTCTGATTGACTTATTTCGCTAAGCATAATACCCTCTAGGAACTTCGTATTTTCTTTCTGTCCCCTCCCCAGTTATACACAGAATTTCATTATAATAGCTAACAGCAAAATAATAATTGAGTGCTTACCATTTGTACTAGTTTAAGAGCTCAGAATAGATTAACTCTTAATTCTCCCAACAACCCTTATGAAATGGGTGTTTTCATTTTACAATTGAAGAAAATTCTTTGAATATTTCTTATGTGTATGGATATAGGTCTTTTTTTTTTTTTAATCATTCCTACTTCCTTTATATATTTGGTTCTTTTCACCTTAACCAAGCTCACAAGGCGCTAGTTATTCTTACCAATTTTTCAAAGCACCGGGATTGGGTTTTGTGCTACTTCTTTTTTAATAAATTTCTATATTGTTAATTTTAATTATATTTCCTGGTAATTTATTTTCATTCCTTTTGGTTTACTCTGTAATTTTTTCCCTAATTACTCAAGCAATTAGTTCATTTATTTTCTATTTTTAAAATAAATAATGAAGGTTTATAAAATTTTCTCAGACAACAGCTTTAGGCATATCTGACTTTGATGGTATTTCCTTTAATTTTCCTCAATTATAATCTTTCCTCAAACATTTCAGTGTCATTTTAAAAATTATTTTTAAAGTTATGATTTATAATTTTATCAGATTATGACCACAAAGAATGTGGTCTAGAAAATTTTTTCTTTTTAGAACTTCTTTCTGCATGATCAATTTTTTGAAGTATTTCTTTAACATAGGACAGAACATGTCTGACAGAAGATGGTGCCTGGTAGAGATCATATTTTCTTTCAATTGTCAATATACAGTGTTTCATTGTTTCCTATCATCTACTGCAGATGAAAAAAAATGAATACCAGTTCAAGTTTCCTTCCTTTTCTAATTTCTATCTACAAACTTGAAAGACGAATTTTTCCTTATCCTTAAAATTAAGCAACTTTATTGCTGACTTCAGAAACTCCACAGAAATCCAAACAATTCTGGTCTTTACTCTCAGGCTCTGTCTGACAAGCCCTCTTCTCAAATAGTCCCTCAGCTCCTGGCAGAACAAAGGGAATAAGTCATCTACCTGTCATCCCTTTGGAGAGCCATGGAAACCTACCAACAAAGATGTACTCAACTGTCATGCCTACTGAATTATCCAGAAGAAACAAGAAGGGAGAGGGAAACAGAAATGTGTATTCAAATCACCAGCTTTCTGTTATCTCCTATTAATCTTGTTATCAGTGATTTCCAACCAATACATGAAACCATTCTGAGCTTTCATAACCTTGCTCCTAATTTTCTAAAGTTCAACTTTCTTTCAAGCTACGTAGAATTTAAAAAGAATGAACTTACCTAAAACAGCTTCAGTTTAGGAAAAACTGCTTCCTTTTAGGTAAAATTAAAAGAAATTTACAATGAAAAACCACCTCAATAAACTGCCACCAATCTTTAGCATCTGTATTTTCTGGACATTCTGTTACTATACCTGATCATGTATGTCAACCATTACTGCATTTTGCTGGGGTGGATGAGCAGCAGGGTGTAACAGACGGGGAGATACATTCGGAGGGTGGAAGGCTCGAGGTTCCTCTATTGCTTGCTGCTGTGCATAAGGGAGATGGTGATAGTTTTCATCTTGACTAATGGAATTATGTCGAGACAGACGATCCCTTCTTCCTCTCTGGCGCCTGACAGGAGGACTGTAATACAGCAAATGTCAAGAAAGTCATTATAATATTTACTGTTGTGATCCAAAAAGATTCTCTGTTGTCTGTTTGCAATACATCAGTTTATGCTAAGGCAAAAGCCTGAGTATTAAATAATTGCTCTGGTTCCCCATCAGTTCTGAAACCAAATTTAAACGTTTTTTAAAAAAAATTACAAAATTAGTGTTCAGCTCTGCAAATATTAGAAATCAATAGCCCACTACTGGTCTTTTTTTGTTTGTTTAATTATATGAAACTGCCTTTTGTAAAGGCAAAAGTAGTTGAGTATCAGCAATTTCACATGGCTTAACCCATTATTTTGCTCTCTATGTTATAAACATATAAATTTTAATCTTGCCAATGTACATGTACATCTTGCCAATATTCCATGTATGTCTAATGGCCACTTCATGTTTAGTCTATCTAGCTAAGATATGTAAGATATACAGAAAGACATAGTTCCTCAAACTGGTAGTTGCCAGAGGGGAGAGAGGTAAGGAGAGCAAAATGAGTGAAGGGGGAATGAGAGGTGTACGCTTCTAGTACAGAATGAATGAGTCATGGGATGAAAGGTATAGTATAGGGAATATAGTCAATGGCAGTGTAACAGTATTATATGGTGATAGATGGTAGCTACACTTATGATGAGCATAGTGTAACATACCTGTCAAATTATGCTGTACATCTGAAACACTGTGTCAATTATACTTAAGTTAAAAAAAAAAATCGAGGTAAAAAAAAGAGTCCCTACATACTCAAAATGAGAATTTTTAAGTATCAAGTAGAAAAGATGTTAACTGAAGAACATTTGTTTACAACTGCAAATACAATAGTAACTCAGTAAATGCTAGAAATGGAAAGCATTGAGATAGCGTCAGCATAAATATTCCTATAATACACAGAATTTTAAAAGACTGATTATGAAGGAAACCACTTTTACTCCCCCTACACCTTAGTCATCTATGTAGTTTAACACAAATTTTGTCAAGTTGTTACTGTGAGTAGATTTCCATTCTCTACAATTCCACAATTCATCTCCACTGCTTTTTACAATGGCTCAACACTAGTGCAATTCAAAAAAGCAGCCTCATTCAAGTGTACTCTACAGGGGGCACCTGGGTGGCTCAGTGGGTTAAGTGGCTGCCTTAGGCTTAGGTCATGACCCCTGCACATCAGGTCTCTGCTCGATGGGCAGGCTATTTCTCCCTCTCCACTGCTTGTGCCCTCTCAAGCTCTCTTTCTCTCAAATAAATAAAATCTTTAAAATAAAAAACAAAGGGGCACCTGGGACACCAGGATCACGACACTGAGCCGAAGGCAGTTGCTTAACCAACCGCCTTCAGCTCAGGTCATGATCCTGACATAAGGCTCCCTCCCTGCTCAGCAGGGAGTCTACTTCTCCCTCTGCCCCCTGCCCCTCTCATGCACGCGCTCTCTCTCATTCTCTCTCAAATAAATAAAATCTTTTAAATAAACAAAGAAATAAAATGTACTCTACGTTGGGCAAAAGAGGCCAAACAGTCCCACTCCAGACACAGCTGCACACATCAGGTCACCTCTCTACCTCTAAATCTGCTTCTTCTCACTCCCAACTCTCCCCAGTCTTAAAGAGAACAAGAACATTCCTCTTTGACATTAACTCTTCAATAGTGCTCCTGATACACACCCCAGGTTTTTGTTTCATTAACTGCCTCCACTAACTTTATTTTAATATTTCCCTTTTTGCAAAATGTACTTATCTTTACTTCAAAATCTACATACTGTATTTCACTGAATTTAAGATGCCATCCACCCTAGAACTCACTTTTTAAATGTTCTGAGATAATTTTAGTATAGTTTTTTGCATACCCTTTGCCCAGCTTTCCTTTATCCTAGTATCTTCCATAACCACAGAAAAATTACTAAAATTAATAAACCTTGGTATTGTACTATTAAACAGAGCATATTTCAGATTTCAGTAGTTTTTCCAACTATACCCCCTCACTGCTGAGAATACAGGATCTCATTATTGCATATAGTTGTCATATCTCTTTATTTAATTTTTTTAGGGGAGGAGGGGAGGAGCAGAGGGAGAGGAAGATAATCTTAAGCAGGCTCCATGCCTGACACAGAGTTTGATGCAGGCCTCCATCTCACAACCCTGAGGTTCATGACCTGAGCCTGAAACCAGGAGTCAGATGCTTAACTGACCCAGCCCCCCAGGCACCCCTGTACCTGTACAAATATTTTAAAGGACTGTTGTATGGGGGTGCCTGGCTAGCTCAGTCAGTAGAGCGTGCAACTCTTGATCTCAGGGTTATGAGTCTGAGCTGGCTATAGAGGTTACTTAAAATTAAATATTAAAAATAAATATATAAGATAAAAGACTTGGGGCCCCTGGGTGGTTCAGTGGGTTAGGCCTCTGCCTTCGGCTCAGGTCATGATCTCAGGGTCCTGGGATTGAGTCCCGTATCAGGCTCTCTGCTCAGTGGGGAACCTGTTTCCCCCTCTCTGCCTATTTGTCTGTCAAATAAATAAATAAAATCTTTAAAAAAAAAAAAAAAAGAAAGATAAAAGACTTTTACATTTTTTAAAAAGTTGCCAATTAAACAATGATATACCATCAATTCTAAGTCCTTAATAGATGTTAAGATGTGGGAAAATACATACCTTAAAATCAAAATAGAGTACATGTGCTTAGATCATTCATTTCCTAAAAATCTACTCAACCTACAAACTTTAAGGGCCCCTTTATTACTGTATTATTCCATTGTTGACACTTGTTCTCATTTTCCTACTCAAAAATCATTTCAGCAGCACTCCAACGAAACACAAATTAAGATCCAAGTCTTCCGCCTGGGTGGCTCAGTTGGTTAAGCGGCTGCCTTCGGCTCAGGTCATGATCCCAGCGTCCTGGGATCGAGTCCCACATCGGGCTCCTTGCTCAGCAGGGAGCCTGCTTCTCCCTCTGCCTCTGCCTGCCTCTCTGTCTGCCTGTGCTCACTCTCTCTGACAAATAAATAAATAAAATCTTTAAAAAAAAAAAAAAAAAAAAAAAAGATCCAAGTCCTCATGCTGACATTCAAGTCTATTATTTGATCCCCTTTATCTTTACTATACGGCTTCTCACTAAATGTTTTGTGCACCTTTGTGACATTTAGAAAGCGGAATAATTTTTAAAATCTAGAAATAAGAAATAATAATAAAATATGGACAAATATTTCAGTTGACTTTATATTTTGTCCATTTTATTTCTGGTGTATCATTTGCCACAAAACTGTTCTGTCCTTTTACCTGCCTTTTGTTAGACTGAGTTTCCTATATGTGTTGTTAATCTGTTTTTTTAATAGAAGCTATACATTCCTTATTTCTATTCTCCTAGTGATCACCCTTAATTTTTAAATATGTACTTTCACTTTTCAAAAAAGACACCTAGATTTACTCAGCATTCCTGACAGGCAGAAATTAAACTCCTCTCCACTCTATTCCCAACTCATGTGCAGCTCTTTTCTGAATTTCTTTCTCTTTTTTAAACAACAGGCCTTTACTCAGACTTAATAGTATGTCTTTTTCATTTTCTTTGCTAACCAATGGTCTTGAATCCCAGTTCTTGCACACACTTTTCTACTTCCGGGAGAGAGTACAATTTTTAACAATTCTTTCAGGGAGGATTTCTTGCGGGTCAATTCGGTTTCTTAATATTTGAAATGCGATTATATTTTGGCTTTATACTTAAGTGATAAATCAGCTGGCAGAACTCAAAAAGTTTCTGTCTTGGAATATTTGTGAATTTTTATTATTCTTGGTATATGTTCCGCAAGTTCACCAAAATCTTGTTCAACACTCAGTGTTTCTTAAATTCTGAGAAATGGTTTTGCATTCTTTAAAAAGGTCGCTTCAGACCTAGATGTCCATCAACAGATGAATGGCTAAGAAGATGTGTCTGTCTCTCTCTCTCTCTCTCTCTCTCTCACACACACACACAAAGGAATACTATGCGCAGCCATCAAAAGGAATGAAATATTGCCATTTGCAATGACATGGATGGAACTAGAGGGTATTACACTGAGCAAAATAAGTCAATCGGAGAAAGACAATTATCATATGGTCTCTCTGATATGAGGAATTTAAGAGGCAGGGTGAGGCGTTGGGGGGTAGGGAAGGAAAAAGTGAAACAAGATAGGATTGGGAGGGAGACAAACCATATGAGACTCTTAATCTCACAAAACAGAGGGTTGCTGAGGAGTGGGGGCGCTGAGATAGGGTGGCTGGGTTACGGACATTGGGGAGGGTATGTGCTGTATCAGTGCTATGAAATGTGTAAGCCTGGTTATTCACAGGCCTATACTCCTGGGGCAAATAATACATTATATGTTAATAAAAATAATAAATGAATGAATGAATGAATGAACGAACAAATGAAGGAATGTTTTCTGGGATGTAAAGAAAAAAAAAGGCCCCTTCAAGGTACTTGCCTAAGCAACTGTCTTTAGCTCAGGTCATTATCCCAGGGTCCTGGGATCGAGTCCCACATCGGACTTCCCCTGCTCTATGGGGAACCTGTTTCTCCCTTTCCCTCTGCTTGCCACTCCCCCTGCTTGTGCTCTCTGTCAAATAAATAAAATCTTAAAAGGAGAAAAAAAAAAAAGTCCCTTCAATTGTCTCCGTGTGAAAATATTAGACATACTTAAAACCGATGGCTCTGTCTCTATATTTAAACTTTTTTATCCACACTTTTCATTTTGCCTTTTACACTATATCTGGGAAAATTTCTCCACTTGATCTTCCAGAAACTAGGACACCTTTTCTGCACATTTCCTGAGTTCTAAATTTTTCTTTAGTAAGGTTTCTAGTTGACTTTTATGAATATCCTCTTGCATCTCTCTCATGTTATACTTACTCAGAAATTGTCTGCTCTATTAACTGTTTTATCGAGTTTAGTGTCCTTCTTTCACTTTGTGCGCTCATCTTTGTATCTTAAATTCTATTAGACTGCTGCTGAATATTGTATCTGCTTGCACAGCCTTCTTCTGGGAGGCAATCTGGCAGCTAAGCCTATAGCCAGCCTATAATAAAGTACCTAATGGAGAATGAGGTTAAGGAATATAACACACACTGCTGAGCAGAATAAGCCTCTAAGTCAGTTTTCTAGGTAAGTGCTTCCTCCTATCCTCCCCACTCTGCGTTTCCATGAGCTTAGAGCATGATGCTTCTCTTCAATTTAATAACCCATAACTAGTTACTACTACCATCTGGAAATAGACACTTCTGACATTCCCTTTCTGATCCAAAGCTTATCTATGACCCAGCAATTGTGTTCCTAAGCTTACACGCTAGTGAAATGTTTCCACGTGTATACCAGGAACTGTGTACCCTTAAAAGGTTCTTAATAATACTCTATATTATAAATACTAAGAAACTGAGCATACGCATTATTCAACAGATGGATAAATAATGGGATATCAATATAATGTAAGATTATACCAAGTAAAAATAAATGAACTACTGCTATCCACATTAAAAACAGAATGTTTGGGGGCGCCTGGGTGGCTCAGTGGGTTAAGCCTCTGCCTTCGGCTCAGGTCATGATCTCAGGGTCCTGGGATCGAGCCCCGCATCGGGCTCTCTGCTCAGCAGGGAGCCTGCTTCCTCCTCTCTCTCTGCCTGCCTCTCTGCCTACTTGTGATCTCTCTCTCTCTCCCCCTCTCTCTCTCTCTCTCTCTCTGTCAAATAAATAAATAAATAAATAAAAATCTTAAAAAAAAAAAAAAAAGAATGTTTGAGGGGCGCCTGGGTGGCTCAGTTGGTTAAGCTTCTGCCTTCAACTCAGGTCATGATCTCAGGGTCCTGGGATCAAGCCCCACATGGGGTTCTCTGCTCAGTGGAGAACCTGCTTCTCTCTTCTCTCTCTCTGCCTGCTGCTCTGCCTAATTTGATGATCTCCATCAAATTAATAAATGAAATCTTAAAAAAAAAAAAAAGAATGTTTGATAAAGTCAAAGAAGAATACATTTAAATGAAAGTAAAGCCAGCAAAACCTAAAATCATGTTGTTTTAAAATATATTCCTAAGTATTAAAAAATATTAACAATGGAATGATGTCAATCACAGAACAGGGTTTATCCTCTAGGAAGGATGAACAGGGGCTTTTGAATTATTAACAATGTTCTATTTTAATCTGGGTGTTGGTACACTTGTGTGTTATCCTTTTAAGTGTATGCTTGGTTTACATGTTCTTCTGACTGTATGACACATTTCATCATACAACAATAGAAAAGAGTACAGTAGGTGCTCAGACTATAAGCTTGAAAAAAACAACCATATTGTCTCATGCTATTATATTTAACAGCTATAAAATTTTTTACCTGGGTTGACATACATTATTTTAACTTAAATAAAATTGGGGGGAAATGCACCAAGTAATGTAAAAGCTTCAGTGTGTCAACAGAATATAACTCAGAAACAGGTTTATTTTGTCTCATCTGGAACAAAGAATGGTGTTTTCCTTGTTTTATTTTGTTTTTAACGTTTTGTCAGAGAGAGAAAATGCACACAGAGGCAGAGGGAAGAGCAGGCTCCCTGATGAGCAAGAAGCCAAATTCCAGACTTGATCCCAGGAAGCTGGATGGTGACCTGAGCTGAAGGCAGATGCTTACCCAACTGAGCCACCCAGTCATCCCAAGAATGGTGGTTTTAAGATCCTTCAATATTAGTTTCACAGGGCTGCCATAAGAAAACACCATACACTAGGTGACTTAAACAACAAAAATTAATTTTCTTACAGCTCTAGAGAGTAAAAATCCAAGATCAAGGTGTCAGCATGATGGGTTTCTGGTGAGAGCTCTCTTTCTGGTTTGCAGATGAACACCTTTTCACTGTGTCCTTGCATGCCAGAGTGAGCGAGCTCTCAGGTGTCTCTTCTTATAAGGACACCAATCCTATTGGATTGGGGACCCTACCCTTATGATTTCATTCAACCTTAACTACTTCCTTAGAGACTCCATCTGCAAATATAGCCACACTGGGAATTAGGGCTTCAACATATGAAGAGACACAAACTTTCAGCCCTTAACACTTTCCTAACTCAAAGAGTTTCAATGTTTCTTAGATTATCGATATCCTGGACATGCAAACACCTGTCTCACTCCAAGGATACACAATTCTCTGAAGAAGGAATGTTATGAGCTCAGGCCACAACTGAAGAGGAAGAAGTTCAGAAGAAATACATTGCTCTGAGAAGGAAGTACCATGACAGAGAGGACTGAGAACTGTAGTAAACCTCAGTCAGTCTTTCATACCACAGGGTCTACAGTTTTATAAGAAACCTAATTAAGCTCCCAATTGCCTTAAAGATAAAGAAATAGGTATGAAGTGAAAAAGAGGTAGCTCATTTCTAGAGTCTCCATATTTCCTTATAGTTTGGAACCATAAAATGCATTTTTCTGTAATCAGAATTGCAGGCTAGCCCACACAAAGCCTTAAACCATAAAGTAGATGAATTCATATATAATAGTATGGATTCATTTTAGATAAATCACCTTAGTCTCTTTCAATTTCTTCACCTGTCAACCACAAGCTAAATGAACTCTCATCCTCTAGTGTGGGAGTCTAAACAATATGTCATGTTTTTCATGTGTGAGTGTAGGAGTACATATGTGTTGATGTGTTTATAAAATGCCCGTAGAAAAAAAATGCTTTCTGACATTAAAAAAAAAAAATCTCATAAATCTACCAATGGAAGAAAATTTAAGAAATACATTGTCATCAACTAACCTTCTTCTGTTGCGTGCAGGTGTGTTGCATCGTTCCCCTGAGAAGTGATGTTGGCTTGATCGAACTGAAGGGGGCTGCCTATTTGATGTCATCTCCCATGGTCGCATTGGTGGTGAGGGAGCTGGTGATGCTGATGTATAATCAAAGACTGAATGAGAGAGGCGCTGTCTCTTGGGACTCGGACTATCTTCACTCTGCCAATGCAACAAAATCAACTTAATGAAACCTTTGAAGTATTTTGCATTACTATACATGCATAGGTGTTTAAATATATTTACCTTAGAGAGGAAAGGAGAGGGAAAATATGTTGTCAACCCAAATTAAGTATCTTTAAAGAACAAAGATTATAGATAAGGGAAGGGAGATACAAAGTAACTAGCAAATGAAAAGTAAAATCTGTTTCTTAAAAATCGTAATAAAACTCATCGACATATAAGATACACAATAAGTGATAAGCAATTGTATGGAACTTGACCATTTATTTTTTAAAAACATTTATTTTTTCATTCTAGAGAGAGCATTGGTGCTGGGGTGCGGGGGGCAGTGAAGAGGGAGAGAGAGAGAACCTCAGGCAGACTCCCCGCCAGTGTGAGCCCAACACCGGCTTGATTCCACAACCTGAGCCAAAATCAAGAGCTTAACCAACTGAGTCAACCAGGCACTCCTTGACCATTTCTTTAAAACCCCAACCCAAGTGAGCAATTCCACTATGCTCCCCATCAGCTAAGCTACTCTTTTAGGGGTCAATTCTCATCTAAGAGATCAACTAAGGAGGGGGTATAGTTCAAGTAGGCCCTTGATTTGATTCTAAATAACACTCTTCTGCTTCTTTATTCCTATTGTTAAGGCCATTAATTTTCTTTAACAAGGATTATAGGGATAAAACATTTACATAAAACAAAGAAACCAGGGGTGCCTGGGTGGCTCAGCTGGTTAAGCCTCTGCCTTTGGCTCAGGTCATGATCTCAGGGTCCTGGGATTGAGCCCCACACTGGGCTCCCTGCTCAGTGGGGAGCCTGCTTCTCCCTCTCTCTCTGTGCTTGCCTCTCTGCCTACTTGTGATCTCTGTCAAATAAATGAATAAAATCTTAAAAAAAGAAAGAAAGAAAGAAACCGTCAACTAATCTAGATCATCAGTTGGTTTTTTTTTTAAATCTTATTTATCTGAGAGAGAAAGTGAGGAGGAGGGAAAGGGAAAGAGAATCTGAAGTAGCCTCTGAACTGAGCCAGAGCGCGACATGGGGCTCGATCTTGTGACTACAAGGCATGACCTAAACTGAAACTGAGTTGGAAGCTTAACCCACTGAGCCAACCAGTCGTCCCTTTAAATCATCAGTTCTTAACTAGAACATTACAACATTTGGGGAAGACATGGAGTTCCAGGTAAACATGGGAGTGGTGGATAATTCAAGACCTGTACTTGTTTCATGTTGAGTTTTCGAGGGTCACAACATTGTTTATTAGCTATAAAATTGGTATGGATCTTAGTTGAATTACAACTCTCTAGGATTCCCCACACAAGTCAATTTTCCAATCCAGTCTCATAAAAACTGCCAAAACTACAAATTAACCAAATGTCTGGTGAGGGCTATATGTTTCCTAAGAGAACCTCTCTTATCTCAAATCTACTCCTTCAAGTTCTAATTACTTGGGCATTAGAGCACTTTTAGTTGCAAAATAATGGGCACCTGTTGCCAGCACAAAAAAATCAAAACATTAGCAAAAGAGTATATAGGGCTATAATACTACATTATTAAATTTTTAAGAGATAAGCATATAAAACAGAACTGATTAAACTGATAGGAATAAAGCAAACTGCTAAATGGTTACTTCTGATCTTTCCAAGTTATTTAGCAGAGGTGTTCCAAAAATGTTATCTGCCCTTTGTATTTAAGATATTTCAAATTTGTCATTTTAATTAAAACAAAAAAAAATCGTTTTCAGAACCACAAAGATATACCTTATTTTCTCCATAGATTTAATGGTGCTATTAAAAATATGCTTGTTTTGGGGCGCCTGGGTGGCTCAGTGGGTTAAGCCTCTGCCTTCAGCTCAGGTCATGATCTCAGGGTCCTGGGATCGAGCCCCACATCGGGCTCTCTGCTCGGCAGGGAGCCTGCTTCCCTTCCTCTCTCTCTGCCTGCCTCTCTGCCTACTTGTGATCTCTGTCAAATAAATAAGTAAAATCTTAAAAAAAAAAAATGCTTGTTTTTAGGGGTGTCTGGGTGGCTCAGTCAGTTAAGTGGCTGCCTGTGGCTCAGGTCATGATCCTAGGATCCTGCAATCGAGCCCCACATCAGGATCCCTGCTCAGCGGAAAGCCTGCTTCTCTCTCCCTCTGCTGCTGTGCCTACTTATGCTCTGTATCTCTCTATCAAATAAGTTAATTAAAAAAAATTTTTTTTTTAAATATGCTTGCTTGGGGGCACCTGGGTGGCTCAGTGGGTTAAGCCTCTGCCTTTGGCTCAGGTCATGATCCCAGGGTCCTGGGATGGAGTTCCTCATTGGGCTCTCTGCTCAGCAGGGAGCCTGCTTCCCCCTCTCTCTCTGCCTGCCTCTCTGCCTACTTGTGATTGCTCTCTGTGTGTCAAATAGATAAGTAAAATCTTTAAAAAAAATAAAAATTAAAAAAAATTTTTTAAATGCTTTTTGTCCTTTGATTTTAGGGAAAAAAAATCAGTTATGCTCTAATAATCCTAAAACTTAAAAAATAAGCAATGAAACATAGGTATTTTGATTTAAAAAAGCCGACTGGTCAAGACCTGGCAAACTCATACATACACACAAGCACTAGAAATAAGTGATTTCCAGTTGGTAAAACAAATCTGTCTTTTTAAACTACTAAATGCTAGCTACTTCATATATATATATCCTCTACCTTTAAACTACTAAATGCTAGCAACCAATCTGATCATTAGCCTTCATATATATATATCCTCTACTGCAAGCTTAAAGCAAGCTAAGATAAGGAACTCTGAATTTTAAAAATTAACTGCCCCAAAAGGAGGGGAATGGTACAGACCCACAAAAATAACCTGAAGAAGCACTTAGGCTATCAATCTTTACATATTTTCAGTGATGTTAATTAACCCTCTTCTTATTTTACAACAAATGCATTGTTTTTAAAGAGATAAGCAAAGGTGACTAGGAAAGTTTCCCATCTCGTCTTTTTGTGCTGTAATAGGTTCACATTAGGGAGCAAGGAGAGACAAAGAATGGGAAATGAGCTATTCATTAGTACTAGGGTAGTAAGTCTTCCTTTTTTACTCAAAGTAACAGAAAACCAAAATAGGTATTTAAAGACAGGGTGAAAAAAAAAGACAGGGAAATAGTAGTAAGTTTACTATATACAACATGATTTCATCACATTCCTCCTCAATTTTAGTACTCTAAGGAATTCCAAAAATATCCTGTTTCCAGAAAAGAGGGAATAACCTACACAGAAACAAGAATTACATTAGTATAGGACTTCACTCAGAAAAAAAAAAAGATGCTAAAAATGCTTAAGGGAAGGGATGCCTGGGGTGGCTCAGTTGGTTAAGCATCTGCCTTTGGCTCAGGTCGTGATCCCAGGGTCTTGGGATCAAGTTCCACAAGGAGCCTGCTTCTCCCTCTGCCTGCCATTCCCCCTGCCTGTGTTTGCTCTCTCTGATAAATAAATAAAATCTTAAGCATATATATTTTTTAAATAAAAAATAAAAATTAAATTAAAATGCTGAGGGAAAATAATGATGAACCTAGAATTTTATACTGCAACCTATTAATCTAGTGAGCCGGCAAAAACAAAGACTATGCCAATATTTAAAGATTCAAAGATATTTCTCATATGCTTTAAAAAATTTTTTACTTGACTTTTACTATGTGCACACATGTGTATTCTTTTACTTGAGAGGACACACACATACAAGGTCCAATAAATGGTAGAAGTAACCCAGAAGTGCAATGAAAAGAAATCTCAGGATAATGGCAGTAGAGGTCTGAAAAGTAATCATTCCAATTAGAACAAGCCAGAGAAATTCAAGAAAAATGCTCTTGGAAGTTCTTGTCTTCTTCATTATTTTTTGATGGACACATGGGTGGCTCAGTCATTAAGCGTCTGCCTTTGACTCAGGTCATGATCCCAGGGTCCTGGGATGGAGCCCTGCATTGGGCTGCCTGCTTGGCAGAAAACCTGCTTCTCCCTCATCCACCTCCACTGCTTGTGTTCCCACTCTTGCCGTCTGTCTGTCTCTCTTTGTCAATTAAATAAATAAATAAAGTCTTTAAGAAATGAAAAAATATGTTGTATTTATTTATTTGAGAGAGAGCACGAGAACAGGGTGAGGGGCAGAGGGAGCAGCACACACCTCACCAAGCAGGGAGACTTATTGGGGGGGCGGGGGGGCCTTCCTCCTGGGACTCCAGGAACATGACCTGAACAGGAAGCAGCAGCTTAATTCAGGTACCCCACCCCAAAACTTAAGCACATGGCTTTTCTGTTGCAGGAAGTATAAAAGGTAATCAGAGTCTAGAAAAAACAAAGATAAGAACAAATCTGTATCATTCTGTCACCTAATGCATTCTTTGAGTAGAACATGTAGAAGATGTAATTACGTCTCCTCCACAGGCCAACACGCTACTAGGTTCTACAATGACTATAGAGATACTCCTAACACTATGAAGAATGTTTACTGATTTTCAATTTTATAATCAACCTAGACAAGGCATGCAAGATCACCATTGTAGTTATGGCGGGGGGGGGGGGGGAGTAAGTATTCTAAACTTTAATAAAGACTTCTGTTTTAACAAAATCATGGACCAAAAATGAAAATCATAACAGAATAACATCCAGAAATAACGGCTTAAATACAACAAAAATAGGTTTTAAAGATTTTATTTATGTATTTGAGAGAGAGAGACACAGCGAGAGAACACAAGCAGGGAGACTAGCAGAGGGAAAGCAGACTTCCCGCCAAGCAGGAAGCCCAATGCAGGGCTCGATCCCAGGACGCTGGGATCATGACCTGAGCCAAAGGCAGGTACTTAACGACTGAGCAACCCAGGCACCCCCCAAAATAGGTTTTATTTTTTTTTTAAAGGTTTTATTTATTTATTTGACAGAGATCACAGGCAGGCAGAGAGGCAGGCAGAGAGAGAGGGGGAAGCAGGCTCCCTGCAGAGGAGAGAGCCGGATGCGGGGCTTGATCCCAGGACCCTGGGATCATGACCTGAGCCGAAGGCAGCGGCTTTAACCTACTGAGCCACCCAGGCGCCTCTCAAAATAGGTTTTAAATGCAATGATGAACTCAGAAAAAAGGAAAAATCACCAAGGACCAAAAACAAAGAGGAAAACTGAAAGCCAGGATTGTTTTTGTTTTGTTTTCTTAATCTTGGGGCAGGACACAGAAGATAAGGCTTTATCACTCACTCAGAGCCTTGCACAGAGCCAAAATTTCCAAAGTACTGTATTTGCAATAAAAGGGAAGACTAGATAGGCCCATGGCTGACTCAGTTGGTAGAGCATGGGACTCTTGATCTCAAGGTTGTGAGTTTGAGCTCCATGATAAGCATGGAGTCTACTTAAAATTAAAAATAAATAAATAAAAAGGGAAGACTAGAAAAAGCTCACTGGTATGGAGAATAAGAAAACGTATCTACTCTGTCTGGACTAGGAGCTGGAGAAGAGATTTCTCCCCTAGAATTCAAACCACAGGTTACCTCTTCACACCAAGTTTAGTGTTTAATTTTTTCATTACCCATATTGCCTATGAACTTCTAAGCAGCGGCTCAGTGAGTTGGGCCTCTGCCTTCGGCTCGGGTCGTGATCTCGGGGAATTGGGAAGGAGTCCCACATTGGGCTCCCTGCTCAGCGGAGAGCCTGCTTCCCCCCACCTCTCTGCCTGCCTCTCTGCCTACTTGTGATCTCTCTTCTCTGTCAAATAAGTATTTTTTCAAAAAAAGAATATAGAAACTGGTTCAGAATTATGCAACCATAAGGACTCCTGACAGAGGTAAATGCACAGGAGAATCTGGAGCAATACTCCCTTTAACCTGGCCAGTGGTTTTTACCCTTCTGCATGCATCAGAACCACCAGGTTCTTGGGCCCACAAATCTTCATTTCTAAATGGATCTTGGGTGATGCTTGCTACACCTGGCTTGGGACTATGCTTTGAGAACCACCAAGACAAAATATGGGACTCTCTTAGGAAAAGTCCCTAAGGATAAACTCTCCATAAGAGAAATTTGCTTTTTCAGGATGCCTGGTGGCTCAGTCAGTTAAGTGTCCAGTTCTTTTTTTTTTTTTTTCCCCTCCCTTAAGAGAGGGAGAGAAAGAAGGAAGTGGGCAGAGGGAAAAGAAAGAATCTTAAGCTAAGCTGGATGCTTTAACCAACTGAGTTGCCCAGGAACCCCCAATGTCTGACTCTTGATTTCAGCTTAGGTCATGATCTCAGAGTCTTGAGATCAAGTCCCACATTGGGCTCTACACTGGGCAAGGAGCCTGCTTAAGATTCTCTCCCTCTATCCCCTCCCACCAACTCATTTTTTCTCTCAAAAGAAAAAAAAATTTTTAAATAATAAACACCCAGACCTTCTCCACTTGCCTTAACTATCTCAGGCAAACAATGAAATTTCTCATTTCACAATTAAGAAACAAATGTTAAATTTAAATGACCCAGAGAGAGAAAACACTGAATTCCACTCATTTTACACAATAGATGTTAAAGTACCTAGAAAACTAAAACACTCCATATAAAGCAAGTTGGTAATAAAGAACAACCATCAGGACAAACTTGGTTTTCTTGTTTGTTTTGCAAAGGAAGGATATAAGCAGGAGGAAAGCAGGAAATTAACAGTTTCATATTTGAATCACACAATATGACTTATAAAATGATCTCTACACATTCTCTCATTTAGTTCTCCACAATCTGAAGTCTTTGTTTAAACTACATCTACACTGATGTGTTTCTATTAGTTAAGACTAACCGAAGGCAGCTGAATGATTATACTGCCCTTGAATGACACAATGCATAGTCCTGTTTCACATTTCACACTGGACTTCAATTTTCTAACGCACAGCTCTGATATTCCTTAGCTCAAAAGATTACAAAATAAAATCTAAACTCATGACCAGACTAAAAGCACATTTTCTTGGGATGTTATCTTAAACACAGATGGGGGGAAAGGGCGCGCCTGGGTGGCTCAGTGGGTTAAAGCTTCTGCCTTCCGCTCAGGTCATGATCCCAGAGTCCTGAGCTCCCTGCTCAGCAGGGAGGCTGCTTCCCTTCCCCTCTCTCTGCCTGCCTGTCTACTTGTAATCTCTGTCAAACAAATAAATAAAATCTTTAAAAAGGGGGGGGGGCCTTCGAATATTGTGTTTTCAAAAGCACGCATTTAAAAAAAACCACAAGTTTGCTTTTTTATATGATCCCAGTTTGTGTATTTTTTCTTTTCTTTTTTTTTTTTTTAAAGATTTTATTTATTTATTTGACACAAAGAGAGAAATCACAAGTAGGCAGAGAGGCAGGCAGAGAGAGAAGGGGTAAGCAGGGTCTCCGCTAAGCAGAGAGAGCCTGATGCGGGGCTCAATCCCAGGACCCTGAGACCATGACCCAAGCTGAAGGCAAAGGCTTAACCTTCTAAGCCACCCAGGCGCCCCCCAGTTTTTGTATTTTCATGAAGGCCAAAAAATAGTTTTTTATGTGCACTGAGTGCTTTGAAAGGTACTCTAGTGGTATAGCACTGCAGTCTCATCATGAACAGAATCTAACATTGTGTGAAAATATGATATTACTATCATTGGCCATAACTGGCAGTCCATCTTCTAGGCGTCTCTAAGGGAGTTTAGGGAGGCCTACATGGCTAAAGTTTGAATGACATATGAATATCCTATTAATTAAGGAGACTCCATGCCCAGCGTGGAGCCCAGCGCGGGGCCTGAACTCACAACCCTGAGATCAAGACCTGAGCTGAGATCAAGAGTTGGGACACTTAACTGACTGAACCACCCAGGCATCCCTTTCTTAATTTTTAATTACACAAAATACTACTGGTTCACACAAACTTATTTACCTTGCTGTTGTAATTTGTTTCTAAATGGTATATTAATTCCACCAAAGCACTAGATTTTATGCATCATGAATCTGTAACTATAATAATTTTAAGCTGTAAACACATATCAATGGTTAAAATAAAAAACCTGAAGCATAAACATGAAAACGGAGAAGATATTAAGAACAACCTGAAATCAAGAAATCCCTCTGAGATACCCTGAGATACCTCTGAGATGGAGCTGTTCTGCAGACAGCTGAAGCTCAGAGACCAGAAATTTTAGTTTTTGGTGTACAGGTAGATGGTAGGTTAATGAAGTTACAGGCATGGACAGAATTTCCCCAAATAATTTATACAGAGAAAGGGAAGCCCAATATTCAACTCTTAATACTTTATGCTGAGCAGCTAAGGAGAGGAAAGTGGAGTGTCATGAGAAAAGCCAGCAGAATGGAGTTTCAAGGACTCAACTGAGAGGTCCCATAAGACGGGGACTGAAAAACATCCACCATGTTTAAAACCAAACAGCCCACTGACATGGAGCTATTTCTTTATAATACGATTTAGTATCTATTATGGCATATTGTCTCTTACAACAATTTTCAAAAAAGTTTTTCCACCGTCTTTTCTTTGAAAATCTTTCTTATGAATTTAGGATAACTCTGTATGGTTTCTAAAATCATAAAATTCTGCTATTTTGGCTGAAATTTTTATTAAGTCTCTAACTTTGCTGGAAAAGAGGAAATTTTTTTTACAACAGTCTTCTCTTTCAGAAACCTGTCTATTTCTGTGCATAAATTATGAAAATTTCAATCACTTACTTAACTTTCATAAATTTACAAAATGAAGTATCACACAGCTATCATTAGGACACACACACATATACCCCGAAATCAAAAGTTGTGCTTGACATGAAATCGAAATTCTCCACAATATAACTGTTTTATGAAAGCACCCTATCTTCGATCACAATCAATGAACTGGTTGATAGCACAGAAACTGCTAATTTCAAAACTATAAGGGGTAGATAGCAGAGACAAGAGGGAATTTTTCTGGGAGACGAATCTGTTCTAATATCTTGATTGTGGCAGTAATTCCACATCTGCATGCATTTGTCAAAAGTCACAAACTTGTACTCTACAAGGGTGAATTTTACTAAATGTTAATTATACTTTAAATTTCTAGAACAATTATAGGGGGTATTTTGATTCTAATGTTAAACAGAGACTTATTTTAATAGAGATGCAAATGTGCTTATATCTATACCTCTTCTGTGAGAAAATCCAGAATAATAAATACACAAAGCCATCACTTTTACAGAAATTAAAATATCAACTGAGGGGCACCTGGGTGGCTCAGTCAGTTGAGCATCTGCCTTGGCTCCGGCATGATCCCAGGGTCTGGGATCAAGCCCCTCACTGGGCTCCTTGTTCAGTGGAGAGTCTGCTTCTCCCTCCCCGTCTTCTGCCCCTGCCCCCCTCTCATTGATGTTCCTTCGCTCTCAAATAAATGAAATCTTAAAAAAAAAAAAAAATCAACTGATACCAAGAAACACATACAAGAATATTCATGGCAACAATGCTTGTAATAATAGTAAAAAACTGTGAACTACTAGAAATGTCCATCAAAAAGAGCATGCAAATTTTGAGTAACATTAACGTCAGCATATCCATATTCAAATACTGAAAGGAAAATGAGACAACTACAGGGCAGCATGCATCAACAATGCTGAATCTCAAAATGACAAAAATACAATGTATGATACTATTTATATTAAGTTCAGAAACTAAATGGTATAGTATTGAGGGATACTGTATGTAGTGAAACCACTTAGAGAAGCGAGGGGTATTAAACACAAAATTCAGAGTCTGTTTGTGTGTGTGTGTGTTTTTTTTTAAGATTTCATTTATTTATTTGAGAGAGAGAGAGATCACAAGTAGGCAGAGAGGCAGGCAGAGAGAGAGGGGCAAGCAGGCTCTCTGCCAAGCAGAGAGCCTGATGCAGGACTTGATCTCAGGACCCTGAGATCATGACCTGAGCCAAAGGCAGAGGCTTAACCCACTGAGCCACGCAGGAGCCCCCAAAATTCAGTTTTACCCAAGGCACAGGTATGGGACAGCAGGAAGATGTAATACGGAAGGTCATTAGAATACTTCTAAAGTATTGGTAATGGTTGACTTAGGATAGATGGTGTTTTTTAAATTATACATGTGTCTGTTGGGTGCCTGGGTGGCTCAGTAGGTTAAGCCTCTGCCTTCGGCTCAGGTTACGATCTCAGGGTCCTGGGATAGAGTCCTGCATCGGGCTCTCTGCTTGGTAGGGAGCCTGCTTCCTCCTCTCTCTCTCTGCCTACTTGAAATCAATCAATCTCTCTCTCTCTCTCTCTCTCTCTCTCTGTCAAATAAATAAATAAATAAATCTATAAATTATACATGTGTCTGCTTTATACTTTGTAACTTTCATATATGAAATATTTTATAATTTTAAAAATTAAAAAAGCATGCGGGGCTCCTGGGTGGCTCAGTGGGTTAAAGCCTCTGCCTTCGGCTCAGGTCATGATCTCAGGGTCCTGGGATCGAGCCCCGTGTTGGGCTCTCTGCTCCGCGGGGAGCATGCTTCCTCCTCTCTCTCTGCCTGCCTCTCTGCCTACTTGTGATCTCTGCCTGTCAAATAAATAAATAAAATCTTTAAAAAGCATGCAAATTTTGAAAGATTTTGACCAAGAGTAATATAAAACAAGCAAAGTACAAAGATCTTTAATAAACAAGAATAAATATAACTATATTTGAGCTATAACAAATATAGCTCAAAAACAGATGAGATTTTTGTTCAAAGATGACTGGTGGTTGGAAACAGGGATCCAGGAGAGTATCGACCACCTTCCTTCTCCTCTATGACCATCCCACTTACTGGATACATACTTAATTCCCATGCTTGGGGGGAGGGGATCAGTTTTTTTTTTCACTCCTACACAAGACTGCAGGGAAAGTAATACCTCTGAGGAGAGACTGGTTTCAGCTAAAGTAAGGGAATAAAGAGTATGCTTTAAGGAAAAAAAAAATGCAAGAGGTAGATGAATCTGTTTAAAATGAAGTATTCCAAGGGGAAGGAAAAGCAGAAAAGGCTGGGAGGGAAGGAACTTGGGGGAGAGCCAAGAAATGAAAACCTAATACATAAAAAGAATAACTCCCAGGATAAGAAATGTATACATTTCTCCCTTTCATGTGGCAACTAAGTTTTCTAAGAATGAGACAAGTATAACAAGAAATCATACCCGATTGTACTATCAGAATTAGTTGAAGGTACGTGACAGTATCTCAAAGGGGATGTGAGGATTTACTTTGCTTCATGTGCAACAGTGTGGTAGGTGAGGAAGTGGGCAGAGAAAAATCTCCAGTCTTCCCTGGGAGCCAAGTACACTGAGGGCCTTGTTTTAAAGTTAGATAAAAGTAAGATTTAAGTTTAACTAGGGCTATAAATAAAAATTTGACAATAATACCTTTCACCCTTCTGCAACACTCAAATGGAACTGGCTCTTTTTGTTTTCAAAACATATGTTTAAATCTATTTCATATGCCAACAACTCCTTGAGTTTAAAGTTAATATTGAGTTAATGTCTCAGACTCAAAGAAGTACGGAAAACAAAGAAAACATCAAATAACTATTTACTGGTGGCAGCAGTGAAAGCAGTAAGTCAATTATCTTCCTTAGCTCCACTGGATTACTACTAAATATCAAGCTATTACAGACCAATCCTGTATCAAAAATGGTAGTCAATATTCCATTTAATTCAATACAGATAACTACGTCTCTTAACATATACTGTACTATTTACAGAAATATCTGTTATCTAAAGGTGGTATGTTATAGTAGACAAGAAATAGCAAAAGGTGAATTTGAGTCTCTGCCACTAACTAGCTCTGTAACTGGGCATCTCAGAGAGCTTTTCTGAGCCTATTTCTTCATCTAGAAAACCATCCATGACTGGGTTATTATTAGGAGGATTAAAAACAAAGGAGACAATACATGCAAAGGGGAGAACCTGGCACAAATTCCAAAAAGGAATATCACGTTGAAGAGTCATGGATTACCTACAAAGCTATTCTCAGAAATTTCACATCTCCAATTTAACGTATCACAAACAAGCATTTCTTTCAGAACTAGTCCTAAGCCCCAACCTACCACTCCCACACAAACAGAAAATGAGCCGGTTCTATCAAAAAGTCCAAGTTTTGGTTAGGGATTCTCACTACTTCAGATTTGTATACACATATACAAATCTATGCCTTGGTCCACAAGCCTAATATCCAGAAGTAACTGTTTAACTACTTTCCTTTTGGTAATACTAATACTGACTTCTATTACTAAAACATGCTTCTCTAGGAACAATGGACTGGAAATTGAGTTGCCAGTAATTTATGTGAGCACATCCTAGCAATCTTGTGAATAAACTAATGATAGTCCCTGCCTTAATTTATTTTCATTTTACATATAATAACAAAAATTTTAATCACATTTTACCTACAGGTATCAAAAGTGATAGAAGACAAGTTACCATGTTCTCTTTTTGAAATATACATCACTATCAAGCTCTGGGCACTAAGTAAGCAGTGATGGCTTTAAAAAATACCTTGCATGCTTCCATTTTTCCATTCCCACACAACTTCATGTATCTGTAATATCTTCTACTTTCCTATGGAACTTGGGCTATTAAGACAAGTGATTAAGACCAAAAGATCAAAAAACAAGAATATTAAGTGGTCAAATAATAAACAGCAGCTCAAGAGAAGACAAACATTCTTCAGAAAAGCTGGCTGAAAAGTTATGTTGAAGAAGTCCTCTAAGAAGAATACTTATTCCCATATACAACAGAAAAGAAGATATTGAGAAATCTGTTTTAAGCCTTCCTAGAGACAACCTAAAATGTATCTGTGACTTTCAGCCCTACGTATGGAAAGGGTAAATATATAAGAACCTGGAAGAAAGCTTTGAAGTGAGCATCCTCTTGAACGGTAGTATTCTGATCACTTGGGAGGAGAGGGAACAGGCTCTGAAGTCTCACCCTTTCACAAATCACCTTGTTAGGATGGCCAGGTAGAGGTGCTGAATTGGCCCCGGGAGATATCTGGGAAAAAGAGGGAGAAGAAAAGGATAGTTCATGGCTAGCTGCACCAATGTGGAGAATCATGTCTATGAAGGACAGTCTGGATTTTCTAGGTATTTGTGTTAGCAGAGACTGGAAAGAAAAATTAATCTTAAACATGAAAACAAATATAAGGATGGCAAAGGTTGCCTCTGGCAACAGATCTCTCTTACAGAAACTTTTTTAAAAGACAAAACAGCACTGCTCAAAAATGCAAGGTCCTTCCTATGTTTCCCATAATAATATCTATTAATATCTTTTCTGTTGGTATTAATTCTAAAGTTCTGAAGGATAGATGAGATTTCATGTTAAGAAAACCTGAGGTAAAATCATGTATTAAGTTACTGTCCATCTTCACTAAGATTAATAATTTTTCATTGTTTTTTAATTAACCTTCTGTATGATCTTGCAAAGAAGACAAGAGATTTCAGAACATTTGTAGCAAATCTTCCAAAAGGACCATAGGTATAAAAAAGAAGAGTTTGTGGACATCTCAGCTCTATTCAACACAAACCTAGTGACCTTAAGAATAAAGGATAAGATCATAAGACCCAAAGCAAGTGACTGCATGTTTTATATGCTTGACTATAGGTCAATCCCCTTAAACTTATATGTAATATAAACTTAAATCTGCAGCATTTTTAATCATGGACATCAGGAGCATCACTTGTACCACTGTGCTGTGGACTGAACTACCCTTGGGAGTTAAGGTTTGTGAACTTGCTTACCCCTACATTGAAGACCATGTGCTTTAAACCATGTGTCTGGTTTTCAGTTTCATTGTCTCATTCATTCCCTTACATATAAATGTCTATTCCACAACAAGCACTGAATGAAGAAGATAGGCATGGTTTCCCACCTTCAAGAAGTGTATGCTATGAAAAACAAACAAAAGCAAATCACTGTATAATATACAGAGTATCACCTTTCTATGATAATGCTAGGCACTGGATGCTACAGAGAGGTAACTGGCAAAAGACAGTAGTGTAGTCAAGAAACTGCAAAGTGTTCAGTTTGGCTATCCAGCACAAAAGTAACCAGAGAGGAAGGCAGAGACAGATCATGAAGTGGCATGCTAATTATATTAATAATACTTCTATAATAACCTTCCTTAGCCCCTTTATAAATTGTTTCTGGTTTGCCATGGGCCTGGTAAATAGATAACCAGGCCTGCTGGTTAATATATTAAGCTATATTCATTAATAGGTAAGACTATTATTTTCAAACACCTTCCTAGGAGTAAAAACAAATCATTTGAGAGCCATTAACTTTAGAATTCATTACTACTGCTACATAAAGTATCTTCAACATGAGCTAAAGCTTATCTCTGCACCACAAGTATGAAAGTGCTAATATTCTTTACCACGATGAAGTATGAAGTGCAGAATCAAGGAATATTTACCGATTGCCTCCTCCAAGTCAAGAGTTGTTAGGAAAGAAGACAAAATATGGATCCTGCCCTCAAGGAGTTTATTCTACTTAAGGGGCGGGGAGGGGGGGGCGCAAAGCAGCCAAATAGGATGATGTTTTAAATGCCCGGATACAGGCAAAAATTAGAACAAAAAAATTTGAGTTTATCTGAAGACACGCAGAAAGATTTCACAGGAAGAAGTGTATTTCACATTCCTGACTCCTCACTCAATCTAAGGAGTTCTTTTACCACTTTAAAGCAATTCTCTTCTCTTAAAACATTCTGTTCCTTTATGTAAGTTTCATATTCTTTTTGTAATCTTAAGCTTATAATTTGCAAGGTACCTTTGAAAGTGTTTTAGAAAGCTCACCCGTCTTCAACGATCATACCTGAAGCAGTCTGCCTGAGCAGCACACTCTGTAACTGCTAGTGTAGTGGCTAGCTTGGCAAGCAGAGATCAGGGAGTCAGGTTTCCTCTCCTTAATTCTTTGTTCCTTTGAAAACTTAAGATTTCAATCATACATATGAAAGAAAACAAAAACAAAACTCTGGCAAACCCTAGCCCTTGTGCTCATAAATTAGTATTTTCAAGCATATTCCTCTCCTACCTACAACAATTTCTTTCGGTCAAAAGCTCCATTTGACTATAAAAAGGGAGGACAAAAAATACAATGGAAAAAGCTATATTCGAATGCTGTAGTTAATAAAGAACCAGGACAAAATGACAGATGGGCTTGAAACCAGGTGCACCCACTGGGTAAAATAAAAAATAGTAATTTTGTGTGTCCATGTAAGGCAGAATTCTAAGAAGGTTTCCAAGATTCCCACCTCTGGTACACATCTCCTGTATAATCCCTCCCTCCATGGTGTGTAGGCAGGACTATAAAGGGAGTGGACTTCATTTTCATGGTTAGGTCAAATTATATAACCGATTATATGAACCCATTCACAGAAGTAAAGGGATTTAAGTGTAATTAAAATCCCAAGTCAGTTGATTTTTAAGTTAATCAGGGTAAGCCTGACTTAGAGAAAACTCTTAAAAGACTTACTGACCCTTTCTGAAGAGATTCTTCTGTCGGCCCTGCAGGTCACCACTATGGTGTCAGAAGGCATACGAATAGGGCCATGTGGCAGAGACATGAGGACACTCTCTAGGAGCTCAAAGAGTCACCAGCTGACAGCTAGCTAGAAAATGGGGGACTACAGTCTTAAAATTACACCACATTGAACCAACAACCAGTGAGCTTGGAAGAGGACATCAAACCTCTCACGACATCGCAGCACCAGACAGGTAAAATCCCTAACATAGGGCCCTGCAGCTTAACCCCATGTAAACTGTGACATAACAGATTCATGTTTTAAGGTACTAAATGTGTGGTAATTTGTTATACACAAGAGAAAGCTAGCATGACCTGTATTTATCAAACAGAATGGAAACTGCTGTACCACACCTGAAGAAAGTTTCTTCTCCAGAATTTTAGCTGTATTAATTTGATTAAGAGCTTATATCATCAAGATAGAAATTAAGACATTTTTATCTAAGCAATATAGCTGTTTTTAAAATCTGGTAATAGTTAACTTCATGCTAGGAACTGAACTGGCTCTTTCATCGTTACACACTGCAAGTCAGGGTTAACAGACTTGCTTAAAGCCACGTATCTCGGGTGCCTGGCTCAGTGGGTTAAGTCTCTGCCTTTGGCTCAGGTCATGATCTCAGGGTCCTGGGATCGAGCCCCACATCGAGCTCTCTGTTCAGCAGGGAGCCTGCTTCCCCCTCTCTCTCTGCCTGCCTATCTGCCTACTTGTGATCTCTGTCAAATAAATAAAATCTTTAAAAAGGAAAAAAAAAAAAGCCACATATCTCATGCATACCAGAGCCATAATTTGAAGCTAAGCCTATCTGGCTCTAAAATTCGTGCTCAAGCCACTAAAACACCTTTAAGAATTTTAAAAGTTAACATTCCTAGGGCACTTGGCTGGCTCAGTTAGAAGAATGTGTGACTCTTGATCTCGGGGTTTTGAGTTCAAGTCCCATGTTGGGTGCAGAGATTATATTTTTAAAAAAATTACAAAAAAGGAACATTCTTTTTTGTAATCTAACTGGATTATAAAAAACTATTCCACAAAGTCTATTTAAAGCTATTTTATGTACTCAAAAAGTATTTCCTTATAAATTATTTCTGATCTAACTCTCTACCTTCCTCAATCTTCTCATTTAAAATTACTTAAAATATACCATATCTGGAAACTGATACAACTGTATTCTTCTCTAACCTGACAACTGCTGAACATTACGAAAATAACAGTTAACTTCAGTCTCTGTTCAGAATGCAACCTATGTTTAAAAAGTCCTGCCAAGAAAACATCCCTGAAAGCTGATTAATCTGCAACTCCCCATACTTCATTTTTAATATCTATTTACATATAACTGTATGATTAATTCACCCAGCGTAACTGAGAAAAGCACCTGTTTTATAAAACTAAAGTTACAGAAAAGTTAAGCCTTTTAAGCACTAATATGATACAATTTTAGGCCATCTTTTGTGTAATGTGGCCTTTCCCTGTGTGGTAAGTCATAATATAACCAACAATTTAACCTCTGTCTTGAAGAGTCTAATTATTATCAGTCATGGTGCTAAAAATAACATAGGACTTAGGTCCAGATATTGTCCCAGAACTCGCTTCCTCCAAAATCACTTCTGATGGCAGCTTCCTTCTTCATTCGTTTACGTTTTTCTCATAAAGGTGAGGTAGAGAATATGTAGGTTCATGACCTCTAGGACAGCATTTCTTCAAAATAAACTGCTGTAAGGCCAAAGAGTCTTCTCCGAAACAAACACATTACTTGGGGGGAGGGAAAAAAAAGTTGTTCAGTGTTACTAGCAGCATACCAACTGGTCAAAAGCACTCAAGTCACAGCCTATTAGAAGAGGGGAAAAAAACAAAACAAACAAAATAAAAGATGAAGGGTCAGATGCTTAGTGTTGACTCCTCCAAGTCTTCACGTTTTCCTAAAAAATGAAAAGGTCAAATCCAAATTATCTAAAAATCCACATATTCTCATTGCTTCCACGATGGCAATGTTAATCTCCTGGAAAGTAATCAAGTAGATTTTATTAATTATTTGAACAGTCTGAATCAGTAATCTTTCATCTGATAAATCCTCAGGTTATATGCCAATATGTGAATACCCCCAAAATAAGGGAAAAGCTCCATGCACAAACATGTTCATCACAGTACCAACAATTTAAAAAGGGAACTATTTAAAAAGCTGCCATTAAGCAGCTGCCTTCGGCTCAGGTCATGATCTCGGGAGTCATGGGATCGAGCCCCACATCAGGATCCTTGCTCAGCAGGAAGCCGGCTTCTCCCTCTCCCCCTGCTTGTGTTCCCTTTCTTGCTGTCCCTCTCTGTGTCACATAAATAAAATCTTTAAAAATAAAATAAAATGGGAACTAGAAATAACCTAAATGTTTAACAAATAAATATTTGCTAAGTAAAATAATGGTAACATGCTTGATGGATCACCATGCAGCCTTAAACCATATAAGAGCTGGTACTATCTACTGAAGGAGGATCACTGCTGTTCAGCATTGGGACAATCACTTTTTAAAACAAACTCTTATTTCCATTTCTGAGTTAAGGCAAACAAGGTTTGCCTTTCATGTCTTTCTGGGAGCACTAGTGAACGAAGTTTGGTGAAAAATAGTTGAAAGGTTCCACCATCCTTTCCCTAATCCCACAGTCCCATAAATTAATCAGAAGGGGGCAGGGGTGTGTATGCAACTAAGGAGGTCTCCAACCACAACATCAACTGAGAAGGTGGACATAAAGGCTTGAAAAAATAAGAGGTACAAATTATTTTAATATAAGTTTTTTTTCTTTCCCTTCCATATCTAGATTTGCCTGCACACGGATTATTCTTCCAGAAAGGTAGTACATCTAAAATAATTTTATTTAGGCTGGTTAACTTCTTAGCACAATTAGGATTACCATTATCTATTACCGTAATTAAAATTACCTCTTCAAGATTTAGCTCTAAAAATTACACAGATTTGGAAAGTATCTAGACTATAACCAGGGCAAATCAGTATGAAAGATGTATATACATAAATATACATGTGTTTGAAAAGATAAAATGTGACCAAGCTCTTTACAATTCTTATTAAATAAAATTCATAATTAATTCAAATATTTTGCATGTCTACTATGTACTAGATGCTATGAATACATGGGGAAAAAAGAAATTATTCTTGCCCTCAAAGAGGATCAGTCTTCTAAGGGACAATTCAACAAGAACCAAATGAGGAATAGTGCCCTCTAATAGAGAGCAGAGAAGGAAAGGTGCTGAAGTCCTTTAAAAAGGAACATGAAATGAAATAATAAGAGCTGGGGGTAAAAATTAGACTACAAATGGTCCCTCCTCCTTTATTTGCTCAAATTTCTCACTTTATAATTTACTATACAGAATTAAAGCATTTGCTTCATCTCCTCCACAAAGGCAGTCACTTCAAGAATTTAACATTTGCTGAATGAATGAACTAGACCAAAACTACACTTAAATGTGTTTACAATCTGTATACTCTCTCCAGAGAAAAATAAAGCTATGAGTTAACCAAAGCAGAAAAGTGAAAACACATGCCTGATGTAGGTGGTTAATAGGAAAATAACCTAAAACTAGTAAATAAACCCAGACACTACACCAACACTAGCAAAGTGAATTACAAAACGAAGGTGGCCTAAACAAAACCAGGACAGCAGAGAGAGAAATAGATGGAACAGACTAGAAGACAAAGATAATCTTGACCAAAAATCTTTCCATACAAACCATCTGAGATTTTTATTCAAGGATTTCTCACCCATACTTCCCACCCACAACCTTGAAAAAAAGTAAAAGTGAGCACAGATTAAGTATGGCAATCTAATTAAAAGTTCATCCAAAGCTGTTGGCAGAGAGACAAGAGATCTACACTCCACATTATGATGCTAACAGATTCAGTTACGTCTAACTATACGTCTAACTATGCCATCTTATGTCTACCCTTCCTCAAAAGTCAGGTTCTCAACATTTACTCAGATTAATACTTGCAAACTTAGTTCAGCTATAAAAACAGGATGGGTACATAAACCTCAACAAATACAAAGACAAACTACCTTCCGGTATCAGAGAAGATATCACAGGTGGAAGGACCACAGATATCATTTACATCCAACTTTCATATTTTGCAGATGAAGCCCTGTGGCCCACAAGGCCAGTTTGTGGCAAAATTTATTTAACTATTGATTTAAAGTCTATCAAATCTCTTAGAGTTAAGTCTCACAGAAAATTATAGAACTGAACTTAAAAATGAACTCCTGTAGTGAGTAGATTTAAGATTTAGTAAAAGAAACATTACTCCAGTAAGTTTACAAGCTAGCAAGAAATGGAGAAAGGAGTATGTGAAGAGATACAATTCTCATTTAAAAATCCAGTTAGTGGGACGCCTGGGTGGCTCAGTTGGTTACGCGGCTGCCTTCAGCTCAGGTCATGATCCCAGCATCCTGGGATCGAGTCCCGCACCCGGCTCCTTGCTCAGCAGGGAGCCTGCTTCTCCCTCTGCCTCTGCCTGCCACTCTGCCTGTGCTCTCTCTCTCCCTCTCTGACAAATAAATAAAATCTTTAAAAAAAAAAAAAAAGCTTAATTCATATACAAAAAAGAAATTGCTTTAAAAAAAATAAAAGTCCAGTTAGTAATTTCATCTTTTGACTGCAACTATGTCCCAACTGCACTGTAACTAATCTAACACCTATATTTGGTCTTGTATTATTGTTATTTCTATAGAAGTCCTAGTTCTTCCTTTCCAGTATGTTGTCTGAAGACAGGAAAAATTTTACTTTGATCCCAACTGTCCTTAGACTTTTATAGTTTTGATTTCACAAAAACTGTGCTAATGTATTTTTATTTTGAGCCTAGTTACCAGGGCTGCTTGCTATTGAAAGGAATTGAAATAAATGTATTAACAATAGCACCTGTTATCAAGGTCAAACACGATCCCCAAAAGGTCTGCAATTCTAAAGTAATAACCCCACTGAGTATGAGTTGCATACACTTAAATTTTCAAAGTTAAGTGCGCCACGTAAAAGAAGGCAATCACATGATGCCAGCAATGACATATGTTAAGTATTCATTGCTATTTATGGTGGAATAATTAGCATACCCAACTTCTGTAGCACAAAGAAGAAACTATGTCTCTTACAGGTCCTAGACACGGAAACAAAAACTTTATTTTCTTTAGCTCTCAATAATTTGAAAAATTCCTGGCTCAAAACCAACCTCTCTCATTCTTCAGCCCTGAAAAGACGAACTTCCATCCCCTGATAACAAAACGCAGCCTGTCCAGAAACCCGCAGAACAGAAGGACGCGAAAGGACCCTTCCGAACGGGTTCCGCGTTCTCCTGGGTGACATCATTTCACCTGCGCCTCGGCAGAACAGGAGAGAGCGCGCGCGAGAGACCATCTGCCAGGCAACGGCGGGCCGGCGATCCCGCTGGCTTCACCCACACCTCCACGCCGCCGCCACGGGAACAAAGAGCGCCGGGCTGCCGGGCCGCGCCCCGCCAAGCACAGGGCAACCACACCTCCTCCTTGTTGCCGGGAGCGGCCCCCGCAGGCTCCCAACGGCCTGCGGCTCGGTCCGTCCCGCCCTCACGCGGGAACCAACGACCGCAGCGGCCAGTACCTGCGAGGAGAGGCTCCGCCCTGCGGGGCTGCTCCCGCGGCTCCTTGCCGGGCCGCCGCCTCCTATTGTGACCGCTCGCCCAGCCAGCGGCCAGCTCGCCAGCTCCGCCGTCCCCGGGCCTCCTCACCCCCGGAACCCGGGCTCCGACCGAGGCGCTGTCACGGCGCTTCCTTCCTCCCGGCACCATCACACGGGCCGCGCCAGGAAACAGCTGCACACTCAGAGCTGACAGAGTTCGCTAACGCCTCGGGGGCTGCATCCTCTCCGCCCCCGGGCCCTAACTGCCGGGGCCGCGGCACCGTCCCGCCCCGCCGCACCCCACCTCGGTGCTCGCGAACACGGCGTGCCGCGCCGGCGCACTACCCTCCGCTGCGCGCGCAGGCGACGCCCCTCGCCGCCAGGCCGCAAGATGCGCGAGCACGCGGCACTCCCACTTCTCGGTTCGAGGTCGCTGCCAGCCTCCCCACCTCGTCTCCCAAAAGGAACAAACCTAGCGAGCACAAAGCGCGAGACCACCAGAAGCTCCGCCCCTTTCCCTCAGGCTCGGCTCCGCGCGCCTTAGCCCCCTTTGTTTCCACCCCACGGGGGAGGGGGCGGGGCGGCGCCGCGCGCGTCCGGGCGCGCGACTGGGACTAGTTCCGGCAACAGAGCAGGTCGCACAGCGTCCCAGCGCAGCCCCGCCCCGGCCCGCCTCTCAACCCAGGCGCCCAGCAAGGCCACGAGCTGCTCAACCGGATCCTGGGACCGGCAGTGTATCCCAGTTCGTACACATCTTCTCTCCCTTAAGTATGGCTTCCGGGCCGTGCCTCCCTCCTCCAAAACTAGGCAGTCTAACAGTAACTGACCTCACTCAGTTCAAAATGTAATATGTATTCATGTGGACCCAGAAGTGGAATTTTTATTGATGTAGAAGAAAGTGATTAGTCGAAGGTGTCTCACAAAGAAGCAAGGAGGTCAGAATCCAACGTGTCCAACTCTAAGGCTTAATTAAACCTGACAGTTACTCAGACCGTGCTAAGGATTGGAAATGAGATGGGTACAAAGACCACAGCGGCATGCTGCCTGTCCCAATCACATTTGGGATCTAAAAGGGAAGACAGACATACCATAAAAGCACAATAAATCCAAGGAAAAGACAACTAAGTGGTATCTGAGGAAAGGTGGACCATCAAGGGGGCATTACATAAGAAGTAGGCTTTATGCAGATTAGGAAACTGGTTGATGCCATCAAGGATGGTGATATTTTAGGGTAGTCCAATTGGCAAAACACCCAGGTTCTAGTTCTGGCACTACTTAAACAAGTCTCCTTCCTGCTCTGGGCCTCAGCTGCCTGCAGTAGAAAATTAAGGAATCAGACTAAACTGATGTTCAAAGATCTAAATACGCATGAATAACTATATGTTAATTATTTGTGTACATTTGTCTCCCGTATCAATTAAGACTGAGCACTGGCGCTCTTGTTTTGGCTCTGGAAGCCCAAGGTCCAAACCCACAGCCTGAAACACAACAGCAGGTGTTTAGCAACTCTGAATCAAGGTTCCAGCAATAAATCACAAGCTGGATTGTTGTAACAGGTACCGATAAACATATCCCCTCCCCCAACCCTACACTCCCATTACGCAGTCCTTTTATCTAGTAGACCCTTCCTCCCAAAGCACCCCGTCTTCCAAAGCAGCCAATTTGTAGATGATTACAACCAAATTGTAAAGGTTTTTCTTTTACCATGACACAGTCATAAATCCCAACCATACTTCTAGATGCATCCAACACAACTGGTTCCTAACTTGAGTCCCTTGTAATTCCCCATCTACTGCTGCAGATTCACCTAGCTTCCAGAAGAACCTCAGCTGCACAAGTTTTCTTATATAATGCAGACCACTATGAAACCACTTTTCTTGTACACTTGGATATAAGCTATGTGATGAAAGGAGGAAAGGAAGAAAAAAAATGAGAAAGGGAAGGGAAATTACCATCTGAGAGCCCTTCAATCAAAAGAGCCAGATTCATCAAGTGCTGAGTCTCAGCATCAAGAATCTATTAGTCCTTCAGGGTTTCCATCCTTAAGCCTAATGTGAATCCCCTTGGGCCTCAGCCAATCCTTTGTGAGGCAAACTCCATGAGAAAACTTCTCAAATGATTAAGATCTTAGCTACCTGGGCTTTTAGGGCTTAATCCAAGATAACTCCCTAGATGCAAACAATAATCCCACAAGTCAAGGTAGGACAGTTTGAAATCTGTACTGCCATTTCTTCTCAATTGATGTTCTTCTATCTGATGACCTGATGAGCTAGCATCTTGCTAATAAACATCCAAGCAGTGAAACAGGGTTTAAGCTGGGCCACTTTGACCACCCAATGTGGCAGGTGGTAAATTATAACAGAATACTTTCTCAACTCCAGTCCACCTAAATTTTATTTGGTCGCTCTTCAAAGAAGTGCAAAGCCTTGTTGGAGTGGTGTCCGATAAAACTTTCTGTGATAGAAATGGTCAGTATCTGTACCATCTAAAAGGAGGCCACATGTGGCTACTGAGCACTCAAAATGAGGCTAGGGCATCTAATGAATTGACCAGGATTAATTTAAATAGCTACATATGGGGGCGCCTGGGTGCCTCTGTGGGTTAAATAGCTACATATGGTTAGGGACAGCACAATACTTACAAGCAAAGTAACTGATTGTAGCAAGAGCTTTTTGAGACTTCTGACTCCAAAACTGCTCTTTAAAATCAATTTTCACAACAGAAAAACTGAATGACTACTAAAAACTTCCTCCTGAGGTACCCAAGTAATTTAAGTCCCCTTACTTCTAAAATAAAAATACACCAAACACTGCTTTCAAAGCAGGAAAATATCAAAATTCCTTCAAATGTCTGGTCGGGCGCCTGGGTGGCTCAGTGAGTTAAAGCCTCTGCCTTCGGCTCAGGTCATGATCCCAGGGTCCTGGGATCGAGCCCCACATCGGGCTCTCTGCTCCATGGAGAGCCTGCTTTCTCCTCTCTCTCTCTGCCTGCCTCTCTGCCTACTTGTGATCTCTGTCAAATAAATAAATAAAATCTTAAAAAAAAAAATTTAAAAAAAAAAAAATAAAGCCTCTGCCTTCGGCTCAGGTCATGATCTCGGGGTCCTGGGATCGAGTCCCAAATCGGTCTCTCTGCTCAGCAGGAAGCCTGCTTCCCTTCCTCTCTCTCTGCCTGCTTCTCTGCCTACTTGTGATTTCTGTCTGTCAAATAAATTAATTAAAAACAAAAAACAAATATGTCTGGTCATTGGGATACCTACTTGGTGACCTACCATTCTAATACACGGGAATAACAGCTGAGGTTTTGACTGGGTTGGGCTGGATCTTAGAGATGAATCTTTACATATTGATCGTCAATCTATGAGCAAGATGCACCCTTCTATTTATCTGCATCAACTTTTTTTTTCAGTACTGCTCTACATTTTCTATACAAGTCTTACCTTTTTTTTTGTTCTTTGGGTATTCAAGGTTTTATATATAATTACCAATTCTAGAAATTATTTAATTATATACATGTATATTGTGTAATTATATAGCCATAATATAATTATATGTTATTAGTAATTCTAATAGTTTATCTTAATCCTTTTTAAATTTTCTGTACATAAAATCTTGCTGGCAGATAATAATGACCACTCAATTTCTTTCTTTCCAACACATTTTTCCTTTTCTTTGTCTTGTTTTACTGCATTGGCTAGGACCTCTAGCACAATTCTAAATAGAAACAATGAGACATGAGCTTTTGTCTTATTCCCAAACCAGAAAAGTTCCAACATTTCACCATTAAGTATAATGTTTGCAATAGTTTTTTTTTTTTTGCAGATTCCTTTAGCAATTAAGAGAGTTCTCTTTTATTTCTAAATTATCAAAAGTTTATCATAAACGTATATTTAATTTTATCAAATTTTCCTGCATCTATGAGATAACCATATAATTTTTCTGTTAATATGTGAATTACATTGACTGGTTTTGGATGTTAAGCCAATTTTGCATTCCTAATAAAAGTCCTGTTTTATTTTATTATTCTTATTATATATTGCTGGATTTAGTTTGCTAACATGTTGGTTAGGATTTTTACATCTGTGTTCTTGAATGAGAATAGCTGTTATTTTCCATTTTTATAATGTCTTTGTCAAGTTTTGTTACAAAGATTATGCCAGCCTTAGAAATGAATCAGAGAGTGTTCTTTTTCTCTCTAGAATAGTTTCTGCAAGAATGGTGTTATGCCTTCTTTAAAAATTTGGCAAAATTTGCTGGTTAGCCAACTGAACTTATTAAGTGTCTTTCCCTTACTTTTTAAATATTTTATTTTATTTAAGATTTTTATTTATTTATTTGGCGGGGGAAGCAGGCTCCCTGCTGAGCAGAGAGCCCGATGTGGGGCTCGATCCCAGGACCCCAAGATCATGACCTGAGCTGAAGGCAGAGGCTTAACGCACTGAGCCACCCAGGTGCCCCTAAAGATTTTAAGTAATCGCTATACCTGCTGTGGGGCTCAAACTCACAACTCTTGAGATCAAGAGTCTCATGCTCCACCAACTGAGCCAGCCAGGTGCCTGACTTTTCCTTATTTTTAACAAAGGAAAAACAACTATAACATTAGGATAGACTTAAGAAAGATCTCATACTGAAAGTCACAATCTGCTTCTAGAAAACTAACTTCCAATCTTGTGAATTTGAAGAGTTCTACTGCTGGAAATCCATTTTTGAGCACATTGCATAAACAATAAGCACAAATAAATTTTACTTAAGTGGTAGTTAAATAGTCTATCAAATAGGAAACACAGGGGCGCCTGGGTGGCTCAGTGGGTTAAAGCCTCTGCTTTCGGCTCGGGTCATGATCTCAGGGTCCTGGGATCGAGCCCAGCGTCGGGCTCTCTGCTCGGCAGGGAGCCTGCTTCCTCCTCTCTCTCTGCCTGCCTCGCTGCCTACTTGTGATCTCTGTCTGTCAAATAAATAAATAAAATCTTTAAAAATAAGTAAATAAATAAAATAAATAAAATAAAATAGGAAACACAAAATTTGGTTTGGTGCTCAATTTTGCACTTCTAAGACATCACAAACTATCTAAACATAATGATTATCTGAAGGACCTTTATATAAGAGAAGTGACTCAGGCTATAGGTTTTCTTGTTCCTTTACATACTTCTATCACAACTCCTTACAGTATTTACTTAATGTCTGTTTTCCCCATTAAACTGTAAGCCCCTCAAGAGCAGGTCCCATCTTTCTTCTGTTTGTTATCACTGATGTCCGCAGTGGAAGAATACTCGCTGGTAGAGGATACACAAAAAAGAAAGGAGAGGCATCTCTTACTTTAAAATGCTGTAACACATGACTGAAGAGCTGCAGATAAAGAATCACTTGTCCAGATACTGAAGAACCACACACACAGAGGGGAAAAAAAAAAATGCTATACACTTTTGGGACCTGCCAAAAAAGGTGCTGGGTAGAGAATGGCCTTCCTGCTGAGAGTCCATGACCTTTATAATGAAGAGGCAGTTTCCCACTGTTAACACTGTCAGAAATAGGGCTGTGCTGTCATCATATCCAATGCCAAGTCTCCTGACTGTAATGTCACTCCAACCCCAACCACCACTGCTGAGTTAGTGGCCTGTATTCTGTGTTCTAACATAGCATTAATCATCCTGCCATGTAAATATGTATTTACTTGAGTCTTTTGCCCATTAGACAGTGAACTCCACGGACTAAGTCTCACTGATTCTGGCAAGGGTTCTAGTACATGGCAAGCACTCAATAGTTCAATTAATGATATGTGACATTTCATAGCAGTGGTATATCCAATGTTTTTCTCAACGGACAAATTCCCAGGAAGAAATGAGACACACAAGTAGAACTGGTAGTAAAGAGAGGAATGAGGAGACAAAGAAATTTCAAAATTTCCTAAAGCTAGCTCTGCTCACCCTCCTCCCTCACAGTTTCCCTCTTTCCACTAAAACCAGATAAAAGGATCTAATAAGATGAAGCTACATAGTGGAAAGGTGTACTGGCCTAGCACTCTTCAGGCTACACATTATCTATATCCACAAACAGATGTGATCTAATGCAAAACATCAGCATAAGCACTTCTTACCCGTAAGTGTTACCACCTGTCAGACTGAAAATGTTAATAATCAGCAGCTGTCAAAGACCAGAAAGAGGGCACCTGGGTGGCTCAGTGGGTTAAGCCTCTGCCTTCGGCTCAGGTCATGGTATCAGGGTCCCGGGATCGAGTTCGGCATCGGGCTCTCTGCTTGGCAGGGAGCCTGCTTCCTCCTCTCTCTCTCTCTGCCTGCCTCTCTGCCTACTTGTGATCTCTCTCTGTCAAATAAATAAATAAAATCTTAAAAAAAAAAAAAAAAAGGGACCAGAAAGAGGTAGCAAAGGCGCACCCAAACCCACATCTACTGAAAGCCTCCCCCAGTATAGCCAGCTTTGGGATGGAGAAGTGGGCAGACTGCTGTTCCCACAGTATACGTGAGATACACCAGGGACTGAAGAGTTCTTAGTGCAGTGAAGGTGCAGCTCTTAGTGACAGTTCTTATGGCAGTGAAGGTGAGAAGGGGCTAAAAAGCAGAATGAGGTGAAAGGCCATCAGCAAGGAAAGAGTTCAAGACAGATGAGTAAATAAACTTGAGTGCCCAAGATAAGCCGAGTCAGAAACAAGAAAAACAGAGACTTAGATCAAGCCAGAAATGGAGAGGCAAGGGTCAGACAAAGCAGGCACCGCACATCACAGTATATTCAATCTCTGGGGCAGGATAAACGAGAAAGAGCGGACTCTGCATGAGCATGACCTGCCTTAATGTACAACCTCTGAAACAGAGAGCTTAAAGGCACCTTGCTCATTCTGTTCTGGCAAGTAGGACGCATCTTGGGAGCAATTGGAATTGCTATGACTCTCATTCGAAATTAATCCAGCAGCTCAAACTCAGGGCATATCATAGCCTAATTACTATAGTTTTTAAAAATCCACTGGACAGATCCAGGCAATGAAAAGAGTTAACCACACACAGATCTAACAAAAGCCTGTTATTTCATTGTTAGGGATCAACCATTTATTATTTTTGACATAAAGTATTATATTTAATGGCTTTTTTCCAGTGTTTTGGTATTATAAAGATCCAATGAATATTCTCATACATATATACAGTTTGGCCTGCATTTGAAAAAACAACCACAAGGGCGCCTGGAAGGCTCAGCATCTGCCTTTGGCTCAGGTCATGATCCCAGGGCCCTGGGATCCAGTCCCGCCATCAGGCTCCCTGCTCAGTGGGGAGTCTGCTTCTCCCTCACTCTCTCCCTCTGTGCTCTCTCTCTCAAATAAAGAAATAAATCTTTAAAAAAGATAATGTGTTCATAAAGGTAAATTTTTTTTTAAGGATTTTCTTACTTACATATTTGACAGAGAGAGACAGCAAGAGAGGAACACATGCAGGGGGAGTAAGAGAGAGAGAAGCCGGCTTCCTGCTGAGGCGGGGCTCGATTCCAGGGTCTTGGGATCATGACCTGAGCTCAAGGCAGACGCTTAACAACTGAGCCACCCAGGCGCCCCAATAAAGGTAAATTTCTAACAGTGCAATTGTTGTTTCAAAGGACCTTTGTTTTTTAATTTCAAGAAATGTTACTAAACTGCCTCCTAAAAAGCTGCGCCAAGTTTTATTCCACCCAACAGTAAATGACAGGAGTCAACTCTGAAGAGGAAACAGCAGTGTTTACGGGCATCCCCTGAGGAAAGACAGGCTAACTCATTCTCTGCAGTAGGCCAAGGACTAGGGAAAGAAGCCCTGAAAACAAAACTTGGGCCAGGATACTCAGAGTACAGTCATATTTCATAACCAGCTTTAAATTCTCTTTGTTTTAATTCCCTATTAAAACCCTGACCCTTTACTATGGTCTTATTAAATGCAACAGCCTAGGAAGTGAGCCCAAACTGGAGACAAAGTGACACTAGTAAGAGTAGCAGCACTTAGAAAAGCTGGTGACCACCAGGTCCTGAGTCAAAAGGCTAGCTAGGAGGGCAAGCAGCCACCAGAAAAGATACCTACGGCGTCCCAGGAACACCTGGAGAGGAAGGTCCGCTAAAGATGGTCACCTGCAGCTAAAAGTAACAAGGACTCAAATCAGTAAGAATTAGACACTGAAGTAAAATATGACCCCCAAAGTCAGTAAACATGGACTATACCTATGTAAGTGCTTCAAGAACATAAATAAATCATAATATAAGCACTGGCTGAGAAACAGAAAAGCACAGACAGACAACTAGCACCTTCACTTTGGTCAAGATGAAAGGAACATGAGAATGTTCTCTAAGCAGATCAAAACGCAAGAGTATCTTGTACCTTTCACCATGTTTAATGGAAAACAGAATTTCCCGCAGGGAATGCTGGTAGAGCTCATGCGACTGCATAGTTGATACCCTGCACGGATGATGCCCCCGGCTACTGAATTCTACCCTGCATTCATAAGATGTGACCAGCTCACTGAAAATGCTAGTGTCCTCCTGGTAGCATCCATTGATGACATACATTGAAGACACCGACTAACCAGGGTGGTTTTGCACAGACATTGCGATACATGGCACATCTCTGCAAACTCTGTACCCTCCGGCCCAAGCCGCATTCAAGAGGCCTTTTCCTCACTTTACGTTAAAGAAGAAAGTGCATTACCTGAGCAGATTCACACAAAACAGAAATGATCACCTTAAATAAAAACCCTTAAAGCAGGACAACCTTTATAGAGCAAATATAAAATTTAAGCTCCCCCAGAAGTTTATTTATCTCTCCTCTGCTTACTTGTTCCTGTTATGACAATGTCTTATAAAAACAAATTAAATTTAGCAGGCAATGACATATCCAAAGTCAAGATAAGAATGCCACATAACAATAATCTCAAAATACCTATCATTACAATGTACTTTTAATCACCTCAGATATTCCACAGTATGGCAAAGTACTTTTGCACAGTAAGGCAGAGAAAATCTATTTAAAAACACACTGCATCACATAATACCATATAGCTCAGAAAGCATAATACAAAATTCTAAAACTTTAGGAAAATGTAGTGAAATATCTGAAGATATTCTGGAGACAGATTTCCCAAAAGTCTAAGCAATAAAATAAATTTCAAAGGACTATACCAATAGACTTGTTCCCAAAATAATTTTAAATTTCTGAATGGGGAAAAAACTTCATTAAAAATTAAAAGCTTGGGGGGCGCCTGGGTGACTCAGTGGGTTAAAGCCTCTGCCTTCCGCTCAGGTCATGATCCCAGGGTCCTGGGATCGAGCCCCGCATCGGGCTCTCTGCTCAGCTCAGCAGAGAGCCTGCTTCCTTCTCTCTCTGTCTCTGCCTGACTCTCTGCCTACTTGTCTGTCAAATAAATAAATAAAATCTTTTAAAAAAAAAATTAAAAGCTTGGAAATTTTTTGCAAATGAGAGATTAATGTTCCTATGCAAAGTGATAGGAAAACAGGAATATCCCAAAAGAGAAAATTACGTGGAAGACAAATTTTTTAAAAAGCAGTAAGTGACTAAGGAACAAATGAACATATAGAGTTATACAATCTCAGTAGAAATCACAGAAATACTCATTAAAACAATCAGAAACCATTTTTCAACAATCATTCACAAAGTAACTTGACATCATGGATGCTTTCAATGTGAAAAGGAAGTGAGACAAGCATTCTCATATGGAAGCATAAGCTGATGCATATGTGTGAAAAAATATACCAAAAAAGGACAAAGGCTGAAAAAATTGTTCGAATCCTTTGATTCAATTCTACTCTAGTGATCCAGGCTCAAGAAATACATCATTCAAAATTTATTACATAGCTACAATAATCAAAACACTGCGGTACCAGCATAAGGACAGATACATAGATCAGTTGAACAGAATAGAGAGCCCAGAAATAAATCCCTGCATACATGGTCAAACGAGCCCCAAAGGGTCAAAAGCGTCCCAAGACAATTCAATGGGAAAAGAACACTCTTTTCAGCAACAGTATTGGGAAAACTAGATATCCAAATGCAAAATAAACTCTTACCTTACCCTATTACACAAAAATTAACTCAAATGAGTGAAAGATCCGAACTTAAGAACTAAAACTATAGAACTTCAAAGGTAAAAACATAGGGGAAAACCTTCATGAGACTGGGTTTGGCAATAATTTCTTGGCTATGATATCAAAGCACAGGCAGTAAGAGAAAAAGATTAACTGGAATTCCCTCAAAATGAGAGAATTTTTTTTTTTTTTAAGATTTATTTAAGAGAGAAGGAGTGAGCACCCAAGGAGGGAAAAGGGTAGAGGGAGAGAACCCCCAAGTCAACTCTCTGCTGAGCAGGGAGCCTGAAGCTGGGCTCAATCCATGACCCATGAGATCATTACCTGAGCCGAAACCAAGAGTCAGATGCTTAACTGACTGAACCACCCAGGCAACCCCCAAAATAAGAACTTTTGTGCAAAGGACACAACCAACAGAGTAAAAAGACAACCTCTAAAATGGAAGAAAGTATCTGCAAATCATCTGTCTGATAAGGGGTTATATAGAGAATATATAAAGAACTCCTACAATCAAACAAAAACCAATCTCTCTGATATGAGGAATTTTCAGAGGCAAGATGGGGGGTTTGGGGTGTAGGGAAGGAAAAAAATGAAACAAGATGGGATCGGGAGGAAGACAAACCATAAGACTCTTAATCTCACAAAACAAACTGAGGGTTGCTGGGGGGTAAGGGGAGGGAGAGGATGGTTGGGTTATGGACACTGGGGAGGGTATGTGCTGTGGTGAGTCCTGTGAAATGTGTAAGCCTGACCATTCACAGACCTGTACCCCAGGGGAAAAAATACATTATATGTTAATAAAAATAATTAATTTTTAAAAACTCATTTTAAAATGGGCAAAGGTTGGGGCCCCTCGGTGTCTCAGTCGGTTGAGCATCTGACTGTCTCAGGTCATGCAAGCCTGGCACTGGGCTCCACGCTGATCATGGAGCCTGCTTAAGATTCTCTCTCCCTCTGCCTCCCCCACCCCCGCAATGTGCTTGTATACTCTCTCTGAAGGGGGGGGGGATGGGACAGGCAAAGATCTTGTACAGACATTTCTCCAAAGAAGATAAATGACCAATAAGCACATGAAAAGATGCTCAACATCAATAATCAGTAGGACAAGGTAAATCAAAACCACAATGAAATATGACCTCACACCCAATAGGATGGCTACTATTAAAAACAATAACAACAGAAAATAACAAGTGTTGGCAAGGATGTGAAATGTAAACTGGTGCAGCCACTTTGGAAAACAGTATAGCAGTTCCTCAAAACTCTAAAAATATAAATGACCCAGCAATTCCACTTCTGGGTACATACCCAAAGAATTGAATAAGAGAGATTTGTGCACCTATGTTCCTAGTAGCATTATTCACAAAAGCCAATACGTGGAAGCAACCCAAGTGTCCATTCATGGATGAAAGAATAGACAAAATGTGCTACATACATACAATGGAATGTTACTCAGCCTTTAAAAGTAAGGAAATTCCAACATTCATGCAACAACATGAACAAACCTTGACAACACTAAGTGAAATAAGCCAGTCACAAAAAGACAAATATGGGGCACCTGGGTGGCTCAGTCGGAAGAGCATCGTACTCTTGGTTGCAACTCAGGCAGTGATCTCCCGGTTGTGAGGGGAGTCTGCTTGAGATTCTCTCCCTTTGCCCCTCCCCCTGCGCATGCTCCTGCGCTCTCTCAAATGAATAAATATTAAAAAAGAAATACAAATACTTTATGACTCCATTTATATGAGGTACGTAGAGCACCCAAATTCATAGACAGAAAGTAGAATGGTAGTTGCCAGGGGCTGTGCAGGAGAAAACAAGGGGTTACTACTTAATGGATATACAGTGTCCATTTACAAGATGAGAGAGCTCTGGAGATTGGTTGCACAACAATGTGAATGTACTTAACACTACTGAACTTTACCAGACCTAATATGATTAAGATGGTAAATTCTAGGTGTATTTTTACCACAAGTTAGAAAAAAATCTCATCACAGCAGCAAAAGGAATGTTTAAAAATAAAAACCAGACCATGTCATTCCTTCACTTAAAACCTTCCAAAAGCTTCCTGTAACAGGCAGAACAAAAACCAAACCTTCCCTGGCTTACCAAGTTTTCTACATGACCTGCCCTGTGCCTATCTCTTCAGCCTCATCTCATACCACTTCTACCCTCATTAACCTTGCTGGTACACATCAGCCTTCCTTCTGTTTGGACATCTTTCTAGCCCCAGGGCCTTCACACTAGCCCTTCCCTCTCCCTAGGATGTTCCCCTTATGGCCCAAATTTTTACAACTTGTTCCTTCCTTAGCTTAAGTGTCGTCATCGTCGTCTTCTTCTTCTTTTTTAAGATTTTATTTATTTGAGAGAGAGAGAGAGAGAGAGAGCCCACACACGCAAGTAAGGGGGAGGGGAAGAGGGAAAAGCAGACTCCCCGCTGAGCAGGGAGCCCAACCAGAGCTCTATCCCAGGACCCTAAGATCATGACCTGAGCTGAAGGCAGACACTTAACCAACTGAGCCACCAGGTGCCCCATGGGCCACCTTCTTAAAGGCCTTCGCTAACACCCAGAGTAGCCAACTGGTCAACTGACTGTTCAGCACTTAAGAATATCTGATTATTTACTGATCTACATATGCAGTTCATTTTCTGCCCTTTTCACAAAAAAATAAGCACCAGAAGAACAAGGACCTTCCTTGCTAGTCTTTTCATCACTCTATCTTGGTGACTGAACAGTGTCTGGCACATAATAGGCACTTAATAAATATATGCTGTATGAATAAATGCATAATAGCTTCCTAAAATGACCTAAAGCTCTACAATTAAAGGCAGGTTAAATAAATTACCATGTATCCTTATGGTAGAACATTATGCAGCCATTCTAACTGATGTTCAAGTATATACAGTATGCAGATTATATTTCCCAAGATGACCATACATAGTAAGTTCTCCCACCCTTCATTCTCTTCTTATGTTGACATTACTCCCCAGTGGTGAGACTGAGGTTCCCACCTCTTGAATTTGGGCAGGCCTGTGACTATGCTGGAAGTGATGCTTTGTGACTTCTAAGCTAGGTCATAAAAGGCCGTAACAGCATCTGTCTGGTCCTCTTGGTGCAGTCCTCTTGCAATCAAGCTGCCAAGCTGTGAGGAAGCCCACGCTACATTTAGGTGCTCAGGCCAAGGGTACCAGTTGAAGTACCAGCTGACAACCAGCATCAACCATCTAACATGCGATTGAGGACTTCAAGATGACTCCAGCCTCCGCCCCCATCTGACTGCAACCATATGAGAAAACTCAAAGCAAGAGCTACCTAGCTGAGCACAGGAAACTCCAGAATCATGAAAGATACAAGTGTTCTATACCAAATCAACTTTAGGGTCATTAATTACATAGTCATAGATAATCAGAGCAATTTAGTTTTATTTTAACCATAAAGAGAATGCAGACAGTGAGTTTTCTTACGAAATAACCTATCTCTATGTATTGTTCTTGCCCCTGTGCTTAAAAAAATAAATAAAATCTCCAAAAATAAAAGAGCTCTTTTTTAAAAAAGATTTTATTTTATTCATTTATTTGACAAAGATCACAAGTAGGCAGAGAGAGAGGAGGAAGAAGGCTCCCCGATGAGCAGAGAGCCCCACATGGGGCTCGATCCCAGGACCCTGGGATCATGACCCAAGCCGAAGGCAGAGGCCCTAACCCACTGAGCTACCCAGGCACCCCTAAAAGAGCTCTTTAACTGACATTTTTTTAACTGACCATAAGATTTGGAGTGGCCAATAAGCATACAAAAAAATCCTCAGCATACTTAGTCATTAGAGAAATGGAAACTAAAACATGTCCCTTATGAACAACTACTGAGATGCCACACGTTGTATACAACAGCTACAATTTGAAAGACTACTGGAGAGTACTGGATGTAAACATGCTGATGTGAATAAAGTGGAACCCTCATGCATGTGCTGGAATGCAAAATGGTGCAGCCACTTTGCAAAACAGTTTGGTAGATCTTCAAAATGTAAACATATATCCTGTGACCAACTGAACAAAAATGTACTTACACAAAAAATGTTCCTAGCAGTGTTAGTCATCTAAGAAAACAGATCTATCAACTTGTGACTGTATAAACAAAATGTGTTAGATGCACACAATGGAATATTATTCACCCATAAAAAAGAAGAGAAGAGTGATTCATGCTACAACATAGACAAATCTTGAGATCATCATGCTAAGTGAGAGAAGTCAGAGACACAAAGGCCACATATTACATGATTCCACATATAAATGTGCAGAACAGGCAAATCCATTAAAACATAAAGATCAGTGGTTGCCAGGAGCTGACAGAAGGAATAATGGACAGTGACTGCTAATGGGTAAGGGTTTTTGAGTGAGGAATATTAAAACTGTTCTAAAATTAGATGGTGGAGATAGTTGTACAACTCTGAATATACTAATAGCCACTACTAACAAAAATGAAAGATATTTTATACAAATATAACTTCAATTACTATTGTTATTACTAAATTCCAATTGTTACTTCTGGGTAGAGGAGTTAAAAGTAGAGCCACATATCTTTTTATAATCAACATGTAACTTTAAAAAAAAAAACAACTAAAAAATGTAAAAGATCAAGATTAAAAGAATGTATACAGTCATGAAAGAAAAACCAGTAACACATTTCCTACCTTCCCTAAAAGTAGTCTGCATGGCATTATCTGTACACAAACTGGACTGATGCCTTCTTCCATGACAAATGGACCCTAAGGCTAGTACAAGAAAGTTTTGCCTAGAAAAGACTTCTGCTCTGAGTAGCTGTTCACATACATGCCAATTTAGAAAGAATTCTCCCATTTCCCCGTCTCAAGTGACCAGCCTTCCTGGAAGTGTTCCAGGCCACTCTGGGAAAGTGTGCCATTGAGACTACAAATTAATTCATCTCAGGACACCGGGGTGGCTCAACTGGTTAAGCGTCTGCCTGGGGCTCAGGTCATGGTCCCAGAGTCCTGGGATTTCCACCCCCGCCCCCAATCTGGCTCTCTGCTCAGCAGGGAGCCTGCTTTTTCTGCCTGTCACTCCCCTGCTTGTGCTCTCTCTCTCTTACAAATAAATAAATCTTTTTAAAAAAATTTTAATTGATCTCACCCCTGCTTCCACCCCAGTCACACACAGATTAGTTAAATTGAGGCAACTTTTAAGAAAAATCACCTTTGGTTCCCAGAAGACCTGAGAAATGGATCATGCCTGAAAGTTAAGCGGGGATACTAAGCAAGGCATCAACATGTGTTTTGACAGTCTGTACATCAGAATAGCTAAGCAAATATTTTACATGAATGGTACAGGGGGCAGAAGATGTGTTCTAGACCCAGCACTACAGGGTGACTCCTGAAGAGTTCATTTCTTCCAATAGGGTCACAGCTTCCAAGTTTATTTCAAAAAGAGGGTTGAATTGGCTGTGCCTATAATCCCTTCAATTCTCAAAGTGAGAGAATGTAATGTGTGGGTGTCCATGTGTGCACACACATTCAAGTGGTATGTATCTGGTAGGAGGTTCATAAAACCAATACCAATTTGTTACAGAATGAAGTCAGCAGCTATGGCAAACATAAAGATTTCATTTTTAAGCACACTGTATTCCTCCCCAGAATAATGCCTGATGATCCGATTCAAAGCTGCATTCTGTACTATCCAACTCTTTGTGGTTCTCATCCCACTTATTCTGCTGTACATTTTCTTTAATCCACTGCACTTATTCTAACATAGTCTATTATTTAATATTGTTTATTTTTATTGTCTGCTCACCAGCTAGACTGTACACTCATGAAAAACAGCAATTTTTGTTTTGTATTCTGATATCTGTTTCCTAAGTGCCTACCCACATAGATACCAATCAATACATTTGACTGAACCAGTTGAGTATAAATACATAGTCAAAAGACAAATCCAGGGGCGCCTGGGTGGCTCAGTGGGTTAAGCCTCTGCTTCGGCTCAGGTCACGATCTCAGGGTCCTGGGATGGAGCCCCGCATTGGGCTCTCTGCACAGCAGGGAGCCTGCTTCCTCCTCTCTGCCTGCCTCTCTGCCTACTTGTGATCTCTCTCTCTCTGTGTCGAATGAATAAATAAAATCTTAAAAAAAAAAAAAGAAAAAGACAAATCCATTCTCTCCATTTCCCTCTAGGAAACAATCGTTAGTATACACGCTGCAAGCAGGAAAGGGAAGAGCGGTTTCTCACAATTCTTTGAGAACTGGGCTGATCAAGTGACCAAAGCCCTTAAGTTCTCTTCCCTCTCCCCACATATTTTGGAAAAAAAATCTCATCTCCTAAAAGCACAAAATTGGTCATACAAAGATTCAGAAATCAGGAGCAAATATACTTTAAAGTAGCTGCCAAGTTTTTCGCAGAGGTGGACAGAAAGCTCATCTCCAGACCCTTGAACCTGGAGACAGAACAGAGCACAGTCTGGCATCACCACCACAAATGAACAAACAGAGAAAGGAATATTATACTAAGCAGGGGAAAGAAAACTTAACCCAAAAACATCTTCACAATTACAAAGCACAAATGTATGCAATATTAAGGGCCCAAGCGATTCTGTCTTTCCCTCCATCATCTTTCATTTTCCAATGCTCACATCTACAATCTGGAGTATACTGAATTTCACAGCACCAACTATATAGTCTAGTATAGTCTCTTCCAGTAGCTTGCTTCTAAAATAAGTTAAAAGTTAAATCCATGCCTCTGGATTACTGTAATAATAAAAGAGACTCTGGAATGCTGAAAGCATACCTCTCTCTCTGTAAACAGACTGAAATCTGTCTGAGCAAAACTCACAAAGACAGAGAGATCAACACACAGAACAAAGAAAGCCATTTGGAAAATCCCAATGACCAACCAACTTCTTGATCTAGCTCCAACAGGATGAGGGAGGAGGATCTTGATTAAAACAGCAGAGAAAAGGATCCCTTGGATTGGTCTGCCTGGGAAAACTACCAAGGGAGTGATACATTCCTGCATGTAAGACACAGGAAATGGGAGGGAAGCCACTGGAAACTGATGATGGAAAAGACTAAATTTAAGCCCATCCAACATCAGCAGCCAGATGTTCCAAGCACCAAGCCCACATTAGTATCTACTCCAAGGGCTGGGCCATCAAGGGCGCTGATGAGTACTGGAAAGCCCCCAAGACCAGACTTCTTTAGAGAAGAAGCAAAACACCAAAATGAAAAAAAACTACCAATGGTTTGGACCTGATTTCAAAAACAAACCAAAAAAAGGGGCCCCAGGGGCGCCTGGGTGGCTCAGTGGGTTAAAGTCTCCGCCTTCGGCTCAGGACATGATCCCAGGGTCCTGGGATCGAGCCCCGCATCGGGCTCTCTGCTCAGTGGGAAGCCTGCTTCTCTTCCTCTTTCTCTCTCTGCCTGCCTCTCTACCTACTTGTGATCTCTGTCCGTCAAATAAATAAATAAAATCTTTAAAAAGGGGGGGGGGCATGTTTCTTTGGCATGTAACAAACAGGTTCTGTTCTCAATCCTCACCATTAAATTGGGTTTTGGATACAGAGAAAAAAAGTATGAGAAGAAAGCATAACCAAACACAATCAACTACAAAAACAAACCAAACTGAAATGGCTAAGATATTTCAAACTAGAAACAGACATAAATTCCTGAGCTAATCAGCAGTGTTGGGAGCACCTGTTCATATACTAAGATAATCCTCTCAATCTGTGCAAGAAAAGAGGAAGCAGAGTGACAGGAACGAAGGGTAAAAAATTGAAGAGTTTATGGGGCGCCTGGGTGGCTCAGTGGGTTAAGCCTCTGCCTTCAGCTCAGGTCATGATCTCAGGGTCCTGGGATCGAGCCCCGTATCAGACTCTCTGTTCAGCAGGGAGCCTGCTTCCCCTTCTCTCCCCCTCTCTCTCTGCCTGCCTCTCTGCCTACTTGTGGTCTCTCTCTCTGTCCAATAAAAATAAATAAAATCTTAAAAAAAAAAAATGAAGAGTTTATCAAGAGTCCAGCCCACCACCTGAAAATTAAGCTCATTATTCTGGAACAGTCTAATAATATGACACATATACCAGGAAGGCCCTGGATTTCAACATTGTACACACTCTTCTGGCCCTATGTCCACAGTTATGCAAATGAATCCAACAATATAAGGGCAGCATGCATTTTCACCATGATAGACATCAACACAGACCTCACCTTGTCACTGTCATCATGACAAATGTGGTCGTGATGGATGGACTGGCACTGAAAAGAAGCACCAACACTACCTACAAGAAAAAGGGAGGAAAAGTTAAGATGCAATAAGTCCTTACATTTAAACTGTTTCTCCAATTAAAGGTGCTTTTATATCTATTATCCCATCTAATCCTCAACAATACTCAGAAGTAGGCTGGATAGGGATTATTATTCATGCAGTTTAATTAAGCAAAACAAAACAGAGAGGCTGACTTGAACAAAGTAGTAGTCAGTGAAGTGGGTCTGAAACTAGCTCTCGTTGTTCAAACTCCTTATTCACCATTTTCTACTATACTGAGCAGTTTAGCTTTCAAAGGCCACCTAAATCAGCATAACAGCTTTTAATAAGGCAAACTTTTCTAGAGGGCGCCTGGGTGGCTCAGCTGGTTAAGCAACTGCCTTCGGCTCAGGTCATGATCTTGAGTCCAGGGATGGATTCCCGCATCGGGCTCCCAGCTCCACAGGGCATCAGCTTCTCCCTCTGACCTCCTCCTCTCTCATGCTCTCTCTCTCTCTTTCTCACTCAAATAAATAAATAAAATCTTAAAAAAAAAAAGAAAGAAAGAAAGAAAGAAAGATATATATCCCTCTTCAGACTACACAAATTTTCTTTGAGGAAAAAAGATTACCCTATAAATTCTTAGCATACAGATAATACAATCTAATACACAATCATATAAGATTACAAATAAGTTACTGCCTTAAAAGTATGTATTTTAATATACATATTTGTTAATTTGAAGAACTATCTCCTAATAGTAACTGCTTTTAATAGTGATATTTCTAACTAATAGGAAAACAAATGGTTAATCAATAAATGATTAAAACAACTAATTAGTCATTTGAAAAAGTTTTGGTTCCTATGTCATACCATACAGAAAATGGTGGCTCAAAGATATAGGCAAATATAAAAAAAAAATGAAGTCAGTTTTAAAAGAAAGTGCAGACTTAAAAAAAAAAAAAAGGAAAATACGGACTTGAAATATAATCTTGGAGTAAGAAAACCCTTTTGAAAGATAGCCAAAACAAAAACTACAAATAAAGTTAGCAGGCATGACTATCTACCTCAGGTGAGCAAAATCCCTTCTCTTCAAGCATGAGAATTTGACTTAGGGATAATCCCTGTTAACCTCATTAAAACAATATGCCACGTACGTGACTTGGGAACATTGCTTATGATGGAAATTGCTAAACTGGTAAGCAGCATCTGGACTAAGTACAACAGACACTTAGTAGGAAGCCAGGTTTTTTAGCTTCTCTGGGTCTCGTGACATGTAATGAAGGCATGTCCCTTGCACAGGATCCTGGAAACTATGCCTGTGGAGTTCTCTACAGCACCAAAATGTGCATAACATTTTTTTGAATTTAAATTTTCAAAAGAGCACTTTGGAAAATATGAACTGCTACATGGACTACTGCAAGGACTCCCACTTTTTTTTTTTTTTAAGATTTTATTTTTAAGTAATCTCTATACCCAATGTGGGGCTTGAACTCAAAACGCCAAGATCAAGAGTCCCATGTTTTACCAACTGAGCCAGCCAGGTGCTCCCAGATTCTCACTATCTTACTTATAGTTTCTGTCCTAAATCCTCCTGAAGAAAGTGGTACCAAGTGAGACCTACGGTGGTTTTACCAGTCTGGTAAACCTAAGACATCCCACTGCTACCTACCATATTCTGTAAAACTTAACCATGCCATCAATTCAGATGTCCAACTATCTCATGTGCAACTGAGAATGCTACCAACTAAACTTTGACACATTTTTTAAATATTAAACATTTTTTATTTCATACTTACTGAAATAACTTTTTAAGACTCGTTTAAAGGTAGATTTTTATTATATATTATTACATGCTGATAAAAAGAAAATCATGTCAGAATGGCTAAGATCAAAAACTCAAGAAATAACAAATAGTGAGGATGTGGGGGGAAAAATCCTCATGCACTGTTGGTAGGAATGCAAGTTGGGACAGTCACTATAGAAAACAGTATGGGGGCTCCTCAAAAAATTAAAAATAGGGGCACCTGGGTGGCTCAGTCAGTTAAGTGCCTGCCTTCAGCTCAGGTCATGATCTCAGGGTCCTGGAACTGAGCCCCACATCTGGCTCCCTGCTCAGCAGGGAGTCTGCTTCTCCCCCTCACTCTACCCCCTTCCCCTGGCCTGTGGGCTCTCTCTCAAATAAACAAGATCTTTAAAATAAACAAATACTTTCCACAGACATTACTCAAGATGGATCACAGTACTAAATGTAAAACACAAAACTATAGAACTTACAGAAGATAACAAAGGAGAAAGTCCAAGAGACCTTAGGTTTAACAATGAGTTTTTAGGTACAATAGCAAAACCATAATCCATGAAAGAAAAAAACTTGATAAGATGGACTTCGTTAAAATTAACTTCTGCTCTATGAAAGATGTTTAGAGAATAAACAAACAAAAAGCCAAAACTGGTAGAAAATATTTGCAAAATGCATATCTGGTAAAGGACTGGTATCTAGAAGTATTCTAAGAACTCAAAAGTTGGGACGCCTGAGTGGCTCAGCAGGTTGGGCCTCTGCCTTCAACTCACATCATGGTCTCAGGGTCCTAGGATGGAGTCCCGCATCATCAGGCTCTCTGCTCAGCGAGTAGCCTGCTTCCCCCCACTCTCTGCCTGCCTCTCTGCCTCCTTGTGCTCTCTCTCTCTGCCAAATTTAAAAAAAAAAAAAAAAAGAACTCAAAACTCAACAGTAAGAAAACATACAACCAATTTTAAAATGGGCAGGGTTTCTTTTTGACCTTTGGCCCCGAATATCAGAACTCAATCCTTTGCTACTACTGGAAAACAGAAGCATCCAAGAAGTGAAAGAATGCACAAAACTACCAGCTTCCCCTCCCCAGCTGTCCCTGCCCCAATAGACAAAGATGTAGACAAACTGCTCAAACTGAATTCCTGAAGAATAAAAACAAGTCTTAACACAGCTATGGGTAAGCTAATCAGAAAAAGAAGTACACAGCAGCAAAAGAAAAAACAAGGGGGCCAATTTTTGAAACTTGAAAGAATCTAGTAGAGAATAAGCCAAACATTCTGTATAAGTGACAGTGCTTACAATGAGTGTTCTGGTTTTTTTCAAAGACATTTTATAAAATTATTATTCTGGCTCAAGAACCTACCCTGCCACCCATAGGCGGAGAAGGCACCAGGGGGCCAAAGTGACAGTATGCTTCCAGGCAGACAAGGCTTGTTCTTCCCCCCTGGAGGCCCATTCAATGGTCTGCACATACCAACGTTACAGTTCTCACTCTAGGTTCTTAACTTGGAACCCAAGACTTTTATGGGAATAAAATTTTATCTTTATTATCATTAACTTAGTATCAAATAGAAAAATTCATTCTCTTACAAATCTAGCAACAAATCACAGTAGTATTGACAGTATTCGTGACTCCAACACTAATAAAAACCACATATATTTTCATATAATAGTTGTTGCACGTATACTGAAATGTCACACATATTAAAACTTTGAGGTTTTGTGGGGTTTTTTTACCACTATTTTGAATTTATGATAGCTACTAGGAACATGCTAAAATATGTTATCTAATGCATTAATAAAGATGCAAATGTACTTTTACTGCAAATTAGCTTTCATTGCTTTGACAACCACATTCCAGCATAACTTATTTTCTTTGAATTCTCATGCATTTTACTTTATGCAATTAAAAATATTCTCCTGGAAAGGGGCCTAATAAACTTCATCTGACTACCAAAGAAGTCCAAGACACACAACAAAAATAGTTAAAAATCCTACTTTAGCCAGCAAAAGTTGCTGTGCCCAGGGGAACAAACCACATCAAAAGCTTTGTAAGGGAAAAGAGACATGGAACATCTTGAGGAGAGTCAGAAAAAATGTAGGAACCTGAAGGAAGAGAAAAGAAATGAAGATTAGGGGCACCTGGGTGGATCAGTCAGATGATCATCTGACTCTTGGTTTCAGCTCAGGTCATGATCTCAGCATTGTAGGATTAAGCCCATCATCAGAATCCCCACTTAGTGGGGAGTCAGCTTAAGTTTCTCTCCCTCTGCTCACCACCCTCCCCCAGCTGCACAAGTACACACACTCACTCACTCTCTAAAATCAATTAAATCTTTAAAAAAAAAAAAAAAAAACGGAAAGAAATGAAGATTAAAGTCAGGGTATGAAGCCCAACGTTTAGAACTAGAGAACGTAAAGAGGTCAAAGGTGAAAGAGTGAAATGAAGTAGAGAAGTTTCAGAGCAACTGCCAAGAATGTGAGCTAGTGCTTTAATCCACAGAAGTAGATAGTGATGCAAAGCAAAGACACCATTTGTCATGTTTCCAGAGACCACCACACTACCAGAGATCCATTAGTTAAGGTGGCCCTGGGTGGCTCAGTTGGTTAAGAGGCTGACTCTTGATCTCAGCTCAGCTCTTGATCTCAGGGTTGTGAGTTCAAGCCCTGCATTAAGCTCCTCACTGGGTGTGAAGCCTACTTAAAAAAAAAAAAAAAAATCCAGTAATCAATTCTGAACCCTCATTTTTCTTGATCTATTCACAGCAACTGACTCACTTGATTCTACTCTCCTTGAAACCCTTTCCTTTACTTGGCCTCACAGAAATGTCAACATCACTGACTGCCAACATCTCAGTCCTATTTGCTAGATTCTCTTCATCTCCCCAATTTCTATGGAATGTTCCAAAGATTAATCCTCCAACTTCACTTTTCTCTCTGTATTTACTCCTTTTGTGATCCCAACTAGTCCCATGGTTATATCCCCAAACCCTGACTCCCCCACCTCCCATGGCAAGGAAATCTAGATTTCTACATCCTTCTTTCTACTCAGTTTCACTTAGATGTCTAACTAGCATCTCACACATAACACGCTCAAAATTGAGCTCTTGATCTTCCCCTCCAAAATTACCCCTCCTCCAGTTTCAGTAAATGACAAAACTATTCACCAGCTACTCTGCCAAACCCTTGGCATCATCCTCAACTCCTCTCTTTCACTCATATCCCACATTTGATCAATTAGCAAATCCTGTTGGCATTTTCAAAATATGGCTGAAAGATAACTACTTCATATATTCTCCACTGCTACTACCTAAGTTAAAGCCTAGACTGAAGCAATAGCTTAACCGGTTTCCTTAGCTCCACTCCTTCCCTATGAACTTTCCTCACCTCCCCCAGCACCGAATCTGTTCTCTATACAATGGCATGGATGACCCTTTAAATGTTCAGACAGACCCTGTCATTCCTCCTCTGAAAACTTTGGTTCCTTCTCTCACACAAAATAAAATCCAAAGTCCTTATACCCTTATACCTAAACATCTACAAGGTCCCACATGACCTGACTATCCTATACCTGTCTGATCTTACCTCCCGCCACAACTCCTTTCCTAAAAGGAAATTAAAACACAGTAAACACACATAGCAAATTATACAATGTAATATACTTAAAATACTGCCAAAGACCACTGTTCTTTGTAGGCAGTAAAATGGCTTTAGTCCCAGGCCTATCCAGAACTCACATTCCCCTTTGTTGACACTCAGCATGATTTTCCAAATGACAAGTTCTAAAAAGGATATCTGGAATGTAAGTGAGACTCTTCTACACACTGCTTGGGGGAGAGGGGGGAAGTTATACTGAGTTTGTGAAATTAACAATCTTCTCATATAAACATCAGCAGAAAAACACTGTTGAGACATAAGCATACTCCTTGAAATTTGAACATAAAAAACAAGACGCATTAAACCACGAAACCAAACTACACAGACTTAGGTGAAGGATGCACTTATCTTGAAAGGTGGGTAGCTCTTTAAGTTGTAATGAAAGCGTGGCATTTTGAGCACTGGGAGGATTATTCCTCAGTACATACATCTGAGATGGGGGTTTGCATTATTTAATGCAGAAATATAAAGTGGGCTCCTCTTAAAACTTCCTAGACTCAATAGCTAGCTGTCTTGTCACCTCAGAAATGAAGATTTGAGGGTTTTAATTAAAATAGAGGTTTCAAAGTCAAAGGGATGAAAAATACAGCACAAAGAATATAGTTAGTGGCATTTTAACAGCATTGTATGGTGACAGATGGTAGCTACACTTGTGAGCAGAGCATAGCACAGAGAGTTGTCAAATCACTGAATTATACACCTGAAACTAAATCAACGTTGTATGTCAACTGTACTTCGATAAAAATATTAATAAAATGTGCACTTGTTCAGATTTTTATTCATAAAGAATTTTCCAGATCTAACACTTTATGTTAAAAGGAGTATTTTTAAAAACTACACTTTTGGGGCACGTGGGTGGCTCAGTCCATTAAGTGTCCCACTCTGGATTTCAGCTCAGGTCGTGATGTCAGGGTTGCGAGATCAAGCCCAGAATCAGGCTACAAGGTGGGTGTGGAGCTTGCTTATTATTCCCTCTCTCCCTCTACCTCTGCCCCTCCCCCCAAATAAGTAAAAATTACACTCTTGAATTTATTAATGTATTCATCGGCCAAGAAGGAACTAACCTGTGGTCAAAGCCTAACAGTTTAAAATAAAAAATAAAGGGGGCACCTGGGTGGCTCAGTTGGTTAAGCGACTGCCTTCGGCTCAGGTCACGATCCTGGAGTCCTGGGATCGAGTCCCGCGTCGGGCTCCCTGCTCAGCAGGGAGTCTGCTTCTCCCTCGGACCCTCTCCCCTCTCACTCTCTCCTCTCTCAAGTAAATAAATAAAAATAATAAATAATAAATAAATAAATAAAAATAAAAAATAAAGTATTTCTCTTTTAATAAATGAGCAAAATATGCTTTCAAAATGAAACAAAAAAGGGGGCTCCTGGGTGGCTCAGTTGGTTGAGCAACCGACTCTTGGTTTCATCTCAGATCATTATTTCAGGGTCATTTCAGGGTCAGGGGATTGAGCCCTGTGTTGACTCCACCCTCAGAAGGAAGTCCACTGGAGATTCTCTCCCTCTCCCACTGCCCCCCTCTTAATGTGCTCTCACTCTCTCCCTCTCAAATAAATAAATCTGTTAAAAATTTGAACAAAAATAAAATATAAAAAGTTGAACAAAAAGACAAAACAAAATAAAATAAAAATGAAGGTCTGAGGCAGGTCCAAATTGGCAGAGGAGTAGGAGACCTTAGTTTCATCTGGTCTCAGGAATTCAGCTAGATAGCTATCAACTCATTCTGAACACCTGTGAACTCAACCAGCGATCTAAGAAAATAGCTCCAACTCTGCAAACAGAAAAGCGACCACATTCTGCAAGGTAGGAGGTGTGGAGAAGTGAATTCCTGGCAATATGTGGGAAGATAAACTGCAGAGGAAAGGAGCCTCCATCAGCTGGCATGAGAAAATGATACAGCAGGAGAGCACAAAATCAGAACTTTCAGAACTCTGCTCCAGTGAGGCAAGTAGCTGCTGGAAAGGCACTGAGGAAGCAAAGCAGGGACGAAAGCCTAGGTGGGACGGTGTGGTCTAAAGATACTCAGGGTCACAGGAAGACTGGGGGTACCTGAGTGCAACAGAGTTCCCAGGCATTGGAGGCAGGAAGCGGGCTGCAATCAGTGAGCCCAAAAATGGGCTCCCAGCTCAGGGTTGCCATAAACCACAAACCGTGGCATGGTCAGTGGGTAGACTGCACTTTGAGCAGTGGCCCAGCAAGCAGCAGAACCCCCAAGACCCCCCCTTTCCTCCCCTGGGAGGAGCTGTGCAGGAGTGCACCAAAGGAGTCCACAGTGGTTGAAGACTCAACAGGGGGTCCTGTGTGTGAGACAGAAACACTTGGTCACAGGCTAGGTGAGCACGGAGTGTGGACAGAGACCAGGGAGACAGAAGTGACTGATTTTTCTCTGAGGACATACTGAAGAGTGGGGCCCCAAGATTTCACCTCCCGGCTGGAGATTGGGAAGCTGCCATTTTCATTCTCATCTTCTAAAGCTGTGCAGAAAGCCTTCAGGGAACAAAAGCCACATAAGAGCAAACCGGAGCAGATTACTTAGCCTGGGCCCCTGGCAACGGGGTACAATCCTGAGAATCAGTGCGACAGGCCCCTCCCCAAGATGATCAGCAAGAACATCCAGCCAAGACCAAGCTTACCGATCACTGAGAACTGCAAAACTCTATCACTAGGGGAAAATAGCATATAGAATTCATGTGTCCCCACCCCCACCCATGATTCTTTAGTCTCTCAATGTTTTTTCCTCTTTCCTTTTTCAACCAGTTTCTTCTTTTATCAACTTTTTTTAATCTTTTTTAAATTTTCATTTTTATAGTTATAGTCTATCCTTTCACTGTATTTAATTTAATTTTGTACATATCTAAGTTTTTCTTTCTTTACAATTTTGGGATGCAAGTTCTTCTAACAGACCAGTTATACACCCAAAATCTAGTGTACGGCTCTATTCTCTTCACCTATATGATCATAGTCTTTTTTGTTTGTTTGTTTCGTTAAAGTCTTTTTAAATTTTCATCTTTAGGGGCGCCTGGGTGGCTCAGTGGGTTAAGGCCTCTGCCTTCAGCTCAGGTCATTATCCCAAGGTCCTGGGATCGAGCCCCACATCGGGCTTTCTGCTCAGCAGGGAGCCTGCTTCCTCCTCTCTCTCCGCCTGCCTCTCTGCCTACTTGTGATCTCTGTCTGTCAAATAAATAAATAAAATCTTTAAAAAAAAAATTTTTTTTTTCATCTTTAGAGTTACACTCTACCCTTTCAATGTATTTTATTTTTGTATTTTGTATTTTGTATATATATGTTTTTCTTTCTTTACAATTTTGAGGTGTAGTTTCTTCTAAAAAAAAAAAAAATACATCAGGATATAGTATATTGCCCTGCTCTGTCCACCTGTCTGTCTATATTCCTTTTTCTTCCTTTCTTTTTTCTTGTCTTTTAATTTTCATTTTTACAGTTACATTCTATCCTTTCACTGTATTTAATTTTATTTTTGTATATATAAGTTTCTCTTTCTTTGTAACTTTGAGATCTAGTTTTCTAACAATCGGACCAATATACACACTCCTATGTGTATCCATATCCACGTACAAATACACATATCCAGTGTATTGCTCTATTCTGTTCAGGTGTCTGATTATATTACCTTTTTTAAAGCAGAGTAGCACAGCAGAAGGGTGCTGGGCCCATATTATCTTTTTTGTTTTATTTTATTTTATATTTTATTCTTTGGTTTCATGACTCTTCTGATTTGTTTAGTGTATATTCCTCTGGGGTTCTTGTCGCCGTTATGTTCTTTGGTTCTCTTGTTCATCTATTCATCTCTGGATAGAATGACAAGGTAAAAAAACTCACCTTAAAAAAGAGAACAAGAAGGATGCCTGGGTGCTCAGCGTGTTAAACACCTGCCTTCGACTCAGGTCATGATCCCTAGAACCTGGGATCAAGTCCTGGCTCAGCAGGGAGCAGGCTTCTCCCTCTCCTCTCTGCTCCTGCTCTCTCTCACTATTCTGTCTCTCCAATAAATAAATAAAAATCTTTTAAAAAAAAAAGAACAAGACACAGTACTACCAGTAACCTAATCGATATGGGCATAAGATAGTATAAAATGTCAGAACTAGAGTTCAGACTAATGGTTATAAAGATACCACCTGGGCTTGAAAACAGCACAGAAGACACCAGAGAATCCCCTTCTGGAGAAATACAAGAACCAAAATCTAATCAAGTCAAAATCAAAAGGTTATTAATGAGATGCAATAAAAAATGGAGACCCTAACTCCTAGGATAAATGAAGCAGAAGAATTAGTGATATAGAAGACAAAATGATTAAGATTAAAGAAGCTGAGAGGGATGCCTGGGTGGCTCAGTCAGTTAAGCGGCTGCCTTTGGCTCATGTCATGATCCTGGGGTCCTGGGATCGAGTCCCGCATTGGGCTCCTTTCTCAGCGGGGAGCCTGCTTCTCTCTCCCTCTCTGCCTCTGCCTGCCTCTCTGCCTACTTGTGATCTCTGCCTGTCAAATAAATAAAATCTTAAAAAAAAAAAAAAAAAAGAAGCTGAGAAAAAGAAAGATAAACCACTGGACAACAAGAGAAGAATTCAAGAGATAAGTGATACCATAAAAGAGAAGCAATATTAGAATAACTGGGACCTCAGAAGACGAGGAAAGAGAGAGGGGGTGCCAAAGGTATACTGGAGCAAATTACAGCCGAGAACTTCCCTAATCTGGGGAAGGAAACAGACATCCAAGTCCAGAGAACCCCTCTCAAAAATCAGTAAAAATAAGTCATACCAAAACATGTAACAGTGAAACTCCCAAATCTCAGAGACAAAAAGCTCAGGGTACAAAAGGTCCATAACCTCTAAGAGTAGAAACATTAGACTGGCAGCAAACTTATCCACAGAGACCTCGCAGGCCAGAAAGGACGGCATAATATATTCAGGGTGCTAAATGAGAAACATATGCAACCAAGAATACTTTATCCAGTTAGGATATCATTCAATATAAAAAGCTTCCAGGAAAAACAGAAACTAAAAGAATTTGTGATCATCAAAGCAGCCCTACAAGAAATATTAAAAGGGATCCTCTAAACAAAGAGAGAGCCCCAAAACAAACATAGACCAGAAAGGAAAAGAGACAAGAGACAATAACAGTGACTTTACAGGTAATACAATGGCATCAAATTCCTATCTTTCAATAGTTACTCTGAATGTAAATGAGCTAAATGCCCCAATCAAAACACACAAGGTATCAGACTGGATAAAAAAGTAAGACCCATCAATATGCTGTCTGCAAGAGACTCATCTGAGACCCAAAGACACACCAAATTTAAGGTGAGGGAGTGGAAAACCATTTATCATGCTAAAGGACATCGAAAGAAAGCTGGGCTGGCAATCCTTACATCAGACAAATTAGATTTTAAATCAAGACTGTAATAAGAAATGAAGAAGGGTACTGTATCATACTTAGAGGGTCTATCCAACAAGAAGATCTAACAATTATAAATATTTATGCCCCTAACAGGAGCAGCCAATGATATAAAGCAATTAACAACAAAATTAAAGAAACACACCAATAATAACACACTAACAGTGGGGGACTTTAACACCCCCATCAATGCAATGGACAGATCACCAAAGCAGGAGATCAACAAGGTTTTGAAACAAGGGCTTTGATTAACACACTGGACCAGATGGACTTCACAGATATATTCAGAATATTCCACCCTAGGGGCACCTGGGTGGCTCAGTGGGTTAAAGCCTCTGCCTTCGGCTCAGGTCATGATCCCAGGGTCCTGGGATCGAGCCCCGCATCGGGCTCTCTGCTCAGCAGGGAGCCTGCTTCCTCCTCTCTCTCTGCCTGCCTCTTCATCTGCTTGTGATCTCTCTCTGTCAAATAAATAAATAAAATCCTAAAAAAAAAAAAAAAAAATTAAAAAAAAAAAAAAAAAAAAGAATATTCCACCCTAAAGCACATTCTTCTCTGGTGCACATGGAACAGTCTCCAGAATAGATCATATCCTGGGTCACAAATCAGGTCTCAACCAGTATCAATAGATTAGGATTCTTCCTTACATATTTTTCAGACTACAATGCTTTGAAACTGGAACTCAATCACAAGAGGAAATTTGGAAAGAACTCAAATACATAGAGGCTAAAGAGCATCCTATTAAAGAATGAATGGGTCAACCAGGAAATTAAAGAATTTAAAAATTCATGAGAACAAATGAAAAGGAAAACACAACTGTTCAAAATCTTTGGGAAAGGTTTAGCAAAGGCGGTCCTAAAGGGGAAGTATATAGCAAAACAAGCCTTTCTCAAGAAACAAAAAAGGTCTCAAACACACAATCGAACCTTACACTTAACAGGAGCAGAGAAAGAACAGAAACTAAAGCCTAAAGCCAGCAGGAGAAGAGAAATAATAAAGATTAGAGCAGAAACCAGTGAAATAGAAACCAAAAGAATAGAACAGATCAATGAAGCTGGGAGGAGGAGAAATCACAAACAACACTGAAGAAATACGAACAATTATAAGAACATATTATGATATATCGCTCAGTCGGTTAAGCAACTGACTTCAGCTCAGGTCATGATCTCAGGGTCCTGGGATAAAGCCCTGTATCAGGCTCCTTGCTCTGCAGAGGACCTGCTTCTCCCTCTGCCTGCCACTACCCCTACTTGTGCTTGCTCGTGCTCTCTCTCTCTCTCTGACAAATAAAATCTTAACAAAACAAAACAAAAAAAAAATAATATATATATATATATAAATAAAAATTGAGCAACTATATGCCAACAAATTAGACAATCTGGAAGAAATGGATCCATTCCTAGAGATGTATAAAATACCAAAACTGAACAAGGAAGGAGGCATTTGGGTGGCTCAGTCATTAAGCATCTGCCTTTGGTTCAGGTCATGATCCCAGGGTCCTGGCTCCCTTCTCAGCAAGAAGCCTACTACCCTCTGCCATTCCCTCTGCTGTGTTCCTGCTCTCGCTGTCTCTCTCTCTTGCAGCCAAATAAATAAAATCCTTAAAAAAAAAAAAAAAACCTGAACCAGGAAGAAATAGAAAACCTGGACAGACCCATAACCAGCAAGGAAATTGAAGCAGTCATCAAAAATCTCCCAACAACAAAAATAAATCTCCCAACAAACAAGAGCCCAGGGCCAGATGGCTTCCCAAGGGAATTCTACCAAACATTTAAAGAAGGCTTAATACCTATTCTTCTGAAACTGTTCCAAAAAAAACAGAAATGGAAGGAAAACTTCCAAACTCATTTTATGAGGCCAGTATTACCTTGATCCCAAAATCAGACAAAGACCCCACCAAAAAGGAGAATTACAGACCAATATCCCTGATGAACATGGATGCAAAAAATCTCACCAAAACCCTAGCCAATAGGATCCAACAGTACATTAAAAGGATTATTCACCATGAGAGGGTGGTAATTCCTGGGCTGCAAGATTGGTTCAACATTTGCAAATCAACCAATGTGATACAATACATTGAAAAAAGAAAGGACAAGAACCATGTGATAATCTCAATAGATGCAGAAAAAGCATCTGACAAAGTACAGCATTCTTTCCTGATCAAAAGTCTTCACAGTGTAGGGATAGAGGGAACATAACTCAATATCATAAAAGCCATCTATGAAAAACCCACAGCTAATATCATTCTCAATGCGGAAATATTGAGAGCTTTTCCCCTAAGATCAGGAATACAGCAGGGATGTCCACTACCACCATTGCTGTTCAACATAGTACTAGAAGTCCTAGCCTCAGCAATCAGACAACAAAAAGAAATAAAAGGCATCTGAATCGGCAAAGAGGAAGTGAAACTCTCACTTTTTGCAGATGATAGATACTTTATGTGGAAAACCCGAAAGACTCCACCCCAAAACTCCTAGAACTCACACAGGAATTCAGTAAAGTGGCAGACTATAAAAAATCAATGCACAGAAATCAGTTCCATTTCTATACATCAACAACGAGACAGAAGAAAGAAATTAAGGAGTTGATGCCATTTACAACTGCACCCAAAACCGTAAGATGCCTAGGAATAAATCTAACCAAAGAGGCAACCAATCTGAACTCAGAAAACTACAGAATACTCATGAAGGAAACTGAGGAAGACACAAAGAAATGGAAAAACATACCACGCTCATGGATTGGTGGAAGAACAAATATTGGGAAAATGTCTATGCTACCTAGAGCAATCTAGACATTTAATGCAATCCCTATCAAAATATCATCAAGTTTTTTCCCAGCTCAAATAATCCTAAAATTTTATGGAACCAGAAAAGCCCCCAAACAGCCAGAGGAATGATGAAAAAGAAAAACAATGCTACTGGCATTACAATTCCGGACTTCAAACTCTATTACAAAGCCATAATCATCAAGACACTATGGTACTGGCACAAAAACAGACATATATATATCCGTAGAACAGAACAGAACAGAGAACTCAGAAATGGACCCTCAACTCTATGGTTAACCAATCTTCGACAAAGCAAGAAAGAATATCCAGTGGAAAAAATTGTCTCTTCAACAAAAGGCATTGGGAAAACTGGACAGCCACATGCAGAAGAATGAAACTGGACCATTTCCTTACACCACACACAAAAATAGACTCAAAATGGATGAAAGACCTAAATGTAAAACAGGAATCCATCAAAATCCTAAAGGAGAACACATCCAGCAACCTCTTCCACCACAGCTGCAGCAACTTCTTCCTAGACACGTTGCCAAAGGCAAGAGAAGCAAGGGCAAAAATGAACTACTGGGACTTCGTCAAGATAAAAGGCCTCTGCAGAGCAAAGGAAACAGTTTACAAAACCAAGAGACAGCTGACAGAATGGGAGAAGATATTTGCAAATGATGTATCAGATAAAGGGCTAGTATCCAAAATCTCTAAAGAACTCACCAAACTCAACACCCAAGGAACAAATAATCCAATCAAGAAATGGGCAGAAGACAGGAACAGACATTTCTGCAAAGAAGACAACCAGAGAACTCCAGGAGCACCCTCATGACCATGAACAGCGTTTCTGAGGTGAACTATCCCATTTTCTTCTTTCTCCTTTTGAGACCCTGTTCACAAAAATAGCTTGGTGGCCACTGTTAAGACACTCTCCTCTGCTAAGAATCAATTGTTAGCATATGTGTAGGGACAAATATTTTTACTCCATTCCTTTTGTTAATAAGATCCAGTCCAAACCCATGATGGTTTCTGAGAAAAGTACCTTGGAGAAGGCAGTTGAGACCAACCTATAAACAGTCTTATATTGCTTTTAGATCCTTTAGGACACTGGAATAGGCCCCTGCACATAGTAGATATCCTACATGTGTTTAATTGCTTGTTCTGAAGTTCTGAAATCTGGTCCTGTTTTGTAAAGGCATTAACAGCCCTTCTAAATCAGTCTGTTGAAAACTTAAAGTAGCCTACCAGCCACCACAATCCAAATAATTGATACAGATGCTAAAAATCATCCGAACTCAATCAGTAATATAAAAAAGAAAACAAAGCATATAAAACTAAGCATGTATCTTTGTTCATCCTACACGAAGAGTGACAGGTAGACTTAAAAAAAAAAAAAATCCAGCCCCAAGAATCCTGCTTGTACTTTTTTTTAAGTTTTATTATTTATTTTTAGAAATGTCTACAACCAACATAGGGCTCAAACTCACAACCCTGAGATCAAGACTCACATGCTAGGCGCTTCTCCCGCTTATACCTCTTAAGTAACTGTCACTACAATTACTGTCTAAAAGACACACTCAGCACTAAAGTCTAATTTTTTGGTTCTGCTCCCATTTCCTGTTCTTTCAGGGTCTTTTCCTTTTCACTCTAGCAGAAATTTTTTTTAAGTGCCTGATTTTTATAGCACAACATGAAAACATACTACATCTTACCCAATACTTGGCCCAGAGGTTGCTAAATTTTGGAACACCATGTCTCTGGGTTTTAATCACATCACTCACAATAGCCTTCATAGTTACTACTGGGATAGCGGATTCATGGCACAGCTGCAAAGAAATACGCTAGAGACTTCTGAGTCTTAACAACCAACTAACAAGGTCTGTATTTCTGCTTCAAAGATTCAAGTACCCAACTGTTTAAACCCAACTTTATTTATTCACCAAATCTCAATGTTTTAAGTCTCCAAGTAACAACAAAATAGACTGCACTGTTTTTAGAAATCTTACTTAAATCTTACTACTGGCTCTATCAGATGATACACTTTAAGACATTATTAATGTTAGGTAAATAACAAGTGAGGAAAAATCTTACTCTGTGATGATCAGCTGCCTATTTACTATTACAGTAAGATTTTACTGTTACTTCTAGCTAAGTAGAGCAGAAAATTAAATTTCAGTCTCAGGTTGTTTTAAACAGGTTTATTGAGATACAACTCATATACCATAAAATCCATTCATTTAAAGTGTAAAATTAATTTTTTAGTATATTCATAAAGCTATGCAACCATCATCACAATCAATTTTAGAACATTTTCTCACTCTGAAAAGAAATCCAAGGCCATTACCTCATTTTCTCCCTCTACAAGCCCCTGACAACCACTAATCTAATTTGTGTATATGCCCACTCCGGACATTTCTTGTAAGTGGAATCATTAAGTAGGTGGTCTTTGTAATGGATTTTCACCTAGCTCCACCCATATTTAGAACGTATCAACTCATTCCTTTTTATAACAAAATAATATTCCTCTGTATGGATAACCATAGTTTGCTCATCCATTTATCAACTGATGGATATACGGGTTGTTTCCACTTCAGTAATATTATGAATAACGCTGTTATGACATTCTTATTTAAGCTTCTGTGTGGATGTCTCTTTTTGTTTCTCTTGAGTAGAACTGCTGGATCATATGGTACCTCTATTCAACCTTTTAAGAAACTGACAAAGTGTTTCCCAAAGTGGCTGCCATCACATTACAATTCTACCAGTAGTATGTAAGGATTCCTCTGGTTGTTTCTTGAGCAGGACCACTGAAGCCAAGCCTAGACACAGCTGAGTCATTTACTGAAATATGTGATCTTAAGCAAGTCATTTAACAAATCATATGCCTCCCATCCATAAAGTGGAATAATAATATCTACTTACATAGATTTTAGAGTTGTTCTGAGAGTTATTATTAAGATTAAATGTATGAAAATGCTCACAGCACAGTGCTGGCCCATAACAATGCAGGAAATGGTAATATAATTAACACTTCTGTTCAAACAAGGCTGCTGATTTGCCTGTGAGACACTGCCTAACTCCTTAACCTTTTGCTAGAACTCTCTCATTGCACTCATCATACTGTAATTTTTTGGTTGCATGTCTGTATCTTCAACCAGATCATAAGCTCCTTAATTTATCTTTCATATTCTAGCATGGAGTACATTTCCCAATTCATGACAGGCAAAATGCAGAAACAAAAGAAGGTTGAAAGGAACTGCAAAAATGAGGGAGAAAAAAGGAAAATGGGAAAGAAAGGGAAAAAAGCCTTCCTCATCATCTCCCTCCCTTCTCTGACCTATACTACAGTCACTCCCTCTACCCTTCCTTCACTCATTCAAGCTGCTTACACCTCATAATATGTCTCGTATATAATCGTTTTTTTTAAGATTTTATTTATTTATTTGACAGACAGATCACAAAAGTAGGCAAGAGAGGCAGGCGGGGCGGGGGGGAAGCAGGCTCCCCACCAAGCAGAGAGCCCGATATGGGGCTCGATCCCAAGACCCAGAGACCATGACCTGAGCCGAAGGCAGAGGCTTAACCCACTGAGCCATCCAGGCGCCTTATATATAATAGTTAAATACAGATTAATTCTATTTTCCCTGCTGGACTACATTTTCCAGAGTCAGAGATTTACCTTTATTCATCTTTATTACCTGCGTAGAGCCCAATGCCAAGTTTTGTTCACAGTAGACCCTACTAAAAAAGTACTGAATACAGGGGCACCTGGGTGGCTCAGTGTTTAAAGCCTCTGCCTTTGGCTCAGGTCGTGATCTCAGGGTCCTGGGATCGAGCCCCAAGTCGGGCTCTCTGCTCAGCAGGGAGCCTGCTTCTCCCTCTCTGCCTGCCTCTCTGCGTACTTGTGATCTCTGTCAAATAAATAAATAAAATCTTAAAAAAAAAAAGTACTGAATACATAAAGACTGTGCAATCAAGTAAGTCTGATTTTATGCCTAACAAAAAGGAATTAACCAAGAGAAGCAAGTATACTACAAGTAGAGAGATAAAATAAGACACCGGTAGGGGAATTATGCTTTCTTCTTATACTCAGGGCTGTAAATCTTGAATGGTCCACTCTAGAGAAAGCCCTGAGCCATTTCTGAGTACCTACTCTGTACCAGACACCTGTGTTAAGACACTGCAAAAAGCAACAAAGTTATAGCTCAGTAGAGAGCACTTGCCTTCTATCCTGAAGGTTCTCATTCCTACTCCAGAAATTTTATCTCTGCAGTTGCTTCATTCATTCAATATTTATCAAACCCCCATTATGTGTCAGATCTATCCCAGGCACCAGGGACATGGGAATAAATAAATAAGACAAAGTTTCTGCTCTTTTATTTAATCTTATATTTTAACCTATCCTACAAAGATGAATTCCCAGTCAATAATTCCGTGACATTCTAGCATGTAATGATAACACAGACGTAAGTTTGAAAAGTAAAAAATAATGAAATGGTTTATGATGAAAAAAGAATTCCTCTGCCCTAGTCCCCAGGCTCTCTTCACAGAGGCAAGTATCCTCAAATGTTTTAGGTATTTCCTCTAGTACTAATATCAATTTTTCTAAGTAACATGCTTATATGACTATTTCTTGGTTATCAATTTTATGAACTATTATTTATCGAATTTCTGTCATGCTACTATTACAAGACTCTTCCATCCCTCCTATTCAATACTTCCCCTCTCATTCAGTCCTCCAACATAATTATATCACATCTGAATTTGCATCAAAATTATGGTCATTGAAATTTCAGAAATAGGTAAGATCTCTTAAGAAGTTGTAGCCAGAGAAAAGCAGATGACCAAGAGGTAAAATTTTTTGAATAATGAAATGTACAGGAAGGGATGAGGAGTAGTTAATAAAGGAGACAGCGGCACCTGGGTGGCTCAGTTGCTAAGCATCTGCCTTCGGCTCAGGTCGTGATCCCAGTGTCCTGGGATCGAGCCCTGCATCAAGGTCCTTGCTTGGCAGGAAGCCTACTTCTCCCTCTCCCACTCCCCTTCTTGTGTTCCCTCTCTCTCTCACTGTCACATAAGTAAATAAAATCTTTTAAAAAAGGAAGAAAAAGAAGAGAAGACAGAAGAAAATAAAAACAAGGTGAGAGATTGGGGACTACAGGAAGAGTAAGGAGGAAGTGACTGATTAGATCAGTTTTCTTAAGTTTTAATAAGAGGCTAAGTAGTAGAGGGAATGGCTCCACTTTTTACTTTATTTGAGTGAAAACAGGAGGACTTCAGATAGGAAGGCGGGGGGGGGGTAGGGGGGGTTCAATTTCCAGAGCATCTCCTTATTCTTTGTGAGGGGACATAAAGAGAATAAAGAAATTGTGAATCCAAACAAAAATATGGCCTGAATGCAATCCATTTCTTGCACCATAAAATAAATAATCTAACTAGAGTTTCTAGGCACTCTCACTCAACTTTAAACTAATCCAAGTCTTGGGGTGCCTGTGTGGCTCAGTTGGTGAAACATGCAATTCTTGATCTCAGGGTTGCAAATCTGAGCCTCACGCTGGGTGCAGAGATTACTTTAAAAAAAAAAATAATAAGTCTTAGAACTTGGGCACCTGGGTGCCTCAGTCAGTCAAGCATCTGCCTCTGCTTGGATCATGATCCCAGGGGTCCTGGGTTTGAGCCCCAGGTCAGGCTCCCTGCTCAGCAGGAAGTCTGCTTCTCCCTCTTCCTCTGCTCTTCCCTGCCCTGCTTATATTCTCTGTCTGACTCTCAAATAAATACTCTTTTTTTTTAAATCTTTAATTAATTAATCCAAGTCTTTACTTTCTTGTCTATTCATTACCACCCATTTTACAGGGATAAAGGTAAACTTCAACAAATACTGTTTCAGGGGGGAGGGGGGTAGGGAAAGGGTGGTGGTGTCATGGACACTGGGGAAGGTATGTGCTATTCAGTGCTGTGAAGTGTGTAAACCTGGAGATTCACAGACCTGTACTCCTGGGGCTAATAATACATTATATGTTAATAAAAAACTAAAAAATTTTAAAAAAATAGTATTTCAGCCACTGAGTAGAAAATGGCACTGCCAGACACCTATCTAAGCATGGGTAATCATCTACTCTATGATAACCAAACATAGTAACATAATACACTTATTTTACAATTCAGTTCTTATAAATTCAAATCCTGGGGCTAAAACACTTGAATCTCTAACATCTTCCCTAAGTGAAAAGTGAGAGGTTAAATTACTGCTATGATTTCTAGTATAGGCACAACACTGATATTCACATATAACATTATATTTGACAATATGAAAAGGATTGATAAGAAAAAATTCTCATTTTTCCAGGGTCATAAATAAAGCAATAAATAACTAAATAAAGTATTAAAGAATAGACCTTATAAAGAACTCCTAAAAAATGATTATACAAACAGTAAGCTTTTCTCAAAGAAATATGCAAATGAATATTACACTGACATACCTTTCTTACTCATCAGGCTGAGAAATATCAAAAAGTTTGATAAGACACTGTGTTGGAAAACATGAAAAAACAGGCGTTGAAAAATTGCTAGTAAGACATATGTAAACCAGTACATTTTCTTAAAAGAGAATTTGCCAATGGGGAAAAAAAAAAAAGCCACATCCTTTAAACCACATATTCCAATTCTAAGTGTTCATTTTACAAATACACTAGCACTCAGGCAAACTCATATAGACACAAGTTATGCATCATAATTTATTACATGTCTCCTAAGATTAGAACAGGCTCCATGAAGGTAGTTAATTCCCTCTACCTTATACTTGGTGATCCTATGTGCAAAGAACAGTGCCTAGCATACAGCAGGTACTCAATACATATTTGGTCAACTGAATGAGTAAAAGCTAAGATTTTAAGAATTTAAATGTCTATCAAGAAAGGAACACTCTACAACTGTAAAGTTGTAAAGGCAGGGGAAGAAAGTTCTTTATGTACTGATAAAAAATGAGCTCCACTGTATACTGTTAAGGGAAAAAAGGCCATGTGTGGAACAGCATAGTGGACCACCACTGTGTAAAAAAGATGGGGCAGTACAGATGTATAGAAACCAATTACACCAAATGTCTCTAGGTCTAGGAAGAAGTAGGAGGCTGGAGGACAGGTGTCAAAGAAAGTCTTTTTTTTTTTTTTTTAAGTTTTTATTTATTTGGCGCAGAGATAGACCGCGCACACAAGCAGGTGGGGCAGCAGACAGCGGGGGAGAGAGAAGTCCCTCGATGTGGGGCTCAATCCCAGTACCTTGGAACCATGACCTGAGCAGAAGGCAGAACTGACCGAGCCACCCAGGGCCTCAGAAAGTCTTTCCACTGTTATGTTTTTTTACATTTTTTTATTTTGAACCACATAAATCTATTTTCTCTTCAAAAAAATAAATTTTAGGGGTGCCTGGGCGGCACAATCAGTTAAGCATCCCACTCCTGGTTTCAGCTCAGGTAGTGATCTCAGGATCATGACATCGGGCCCACAGTGGGCCCCGTGCTAAGCCTGGAGTCTGCTTCAGATTCTCCTCTGCCTCTGCCCTTCCCACTCATGCACTCACACATGCATGCATTCTCTTTCTCTCAAATAAATAAATTTTAGAAAAGAGACCAATCCTACTCTAAATTACAATGGTTGTAAAATGAAGCAAATACTTAAACACACTTGAGGTTAGCAAGTTGAAATATGAGGCAAACACCAGAGTCATAATTTTTTGAAGAGATGTGACTTGTACCTAAGAATTATATACCTTCCAAAACAAAAGTGGAAAGTAGGTGGGAGGGGTGCCTGGGTGGCTCAGTGGGTTAAGCCTCTGCCTTCGGCTCAGGTCATGGTCTCAGGGTCCTGGGATTGAGCCCCACTTTGGGCTCTCTGCTCAGCAGGGAACCTGCTTTTCCCTTTCTCTCTGCCTGCCTCTCTGCCTACTTGTGATCTCTGTCAAATAAATAAATAAAATATTAAAAAAAAAAAGTAAGTAGGCGGGATGAAATTAATAATTTATATTATTCTCTGAAGTCTATATAGTTGCTGGCTGGATAACAGGGCATCATTCAGAGGGAGAAACTGAATTTGAAAAATAAACAATAGTTAACCATCAGTTCTGATTTTTAAATATTGAGAGACAACTGTTGATGCCTTGGCCTTAGTGAAATTTTCCAGGCAGCAAATATAATCTAGTACTTTGCAATTCTGTGTTTTCATAGCTACCAAAACTTGGAGATAAAATTTTATTTCCTAAAAAATATCACCGGTTCCAAAATGGCAAAACAAATCATTTAAATGTTAAGCTTCCCAGATGATGCTGCCAGCTCCTAATGCTAAGGACAGTGTCTGCATGTGTATTCATAATTGTGTAATAAAGTTTTATGGAGTAGTCTTTTGTTGAAATTTGGCTTTTATCAAATCTAAGTCGTAGCAGGTGTTTTGTTTTTGTGAAGGGGGTGCCAAAAATATGAAGAGTTGGTAGAAAAGTAAAATATTGGGAAAGTACATTGTAAAATATCCGGGGAAGCCAAATCATCTCAATGGGACAGCTGACATTAACTGATAATCCAAATGAAGAGAGATCTCAATTCAGTCTGGAAAGACCTAAACCAGCCAGCAACTTTTCTGAAAGATGCCTCCCCATTACTAAAGTAGTAATAATAGACTTATAAAGCATATTTTAGGGGGCACCTGACTGGAGGAGTGTGTGACTCTTAATCTCGGGCTTGGGAGTTCGAACCCCACATTGGGTGTAGAGGTTACTTAAAAAAATGTTTTTAACTTTTAAAAATTTATTTATTTGAGAGAAAGAGAATGAGCAGTGGGGAAGGGCCAAGGGGGAGAGAGAGAGGAACAGACTCCCTACTAAGCAGGAAGCCCACTGCGGGACTCAGTCCCAGGACCCTGGGATCCATGACCTGAGCTGAAGGCAGACACCTCAACGACTGAGCCACTGAAGTGCCCCTAAATAAATAAATCTTTAAAAAAAATACTTATATAGCATATTCCAAATTATCATATTAGATTCATTTTCATACCTTTTTCTTCTATTATGTGTGGAAAATATTTTAATTTACAGAAGCATAATCAAAGCAGGAAACAGTTACAGTAAGATTAGCATTAAAGAATAGGTACATTAGGAGCACCTGGGTGGCTCAGTCAGTTGAGAGTCTGCCTTCGGCTCAGGTCATGATCCCAGGGTTCTGGGATCCAGTCTCATGTCAGGTTCCTTGCTCAGCAGGGAAGCTTGCTTCTCCCTCTGCATACCACTCCCCCGGCCTGTGCTCATTCTCTTTCTTTCTCTGACAAATAAATATTTTTAAAATTAAATAAATAAAAATAAAAACTTCAAAATTAGGAAAATAAGAATAAATAATATGAAATGGATAATCATCCATCTTCTATCCTTGCCATGGCAACTTGGCCAAATAATCTTTGAAGTTTGTATCCTGACTTGCTAGTCCTGAGACGAAGCAGTTTTCTGCCACGAGAGAAGCAAAGACCAGGCCCTTTCCCTATGCAGATAAACACTTAGGGAGCAAGCAGGATACCAGTGACCGCTTGACAAGGTCACGTAGGCTGCAGTGCCAGGTGACCAGCACTTCACTCCCTCTCTCCTGGCATTTGAGCTGAGCAGGGCAGGTATTATAGTGACAGAAGTCGTGTGTCAATCTTACCAATCATCAGATGAATCATATAAACACTATATGCTTTATTTCTCAACAAGTCTTACAATCAAAATATATTTTTTAAGTTTTTTGGGGGTTTTTTTGTTGTTGTTGTTGTTGTTTTAAGTAATCGCTACAACCAACAGGGGGCTCAAACTTACAACCCTAAGATCAGGAGTCACATGCTCTACCAACTGAGCCAGCCAGGTGCCCCTAAAATATCTTATTTATATCAACTCTCAGTTATCTGTGGTGATGCAAGTGAGCCCAATTATAAATACAACTAAATAAAATCAACACACAGGAAAATCTGCCCAAGCTTCGTCAGTTACACTGTTACTGGTATCTCACCTAAAATTACTCACACATCACTGTGTTGTAAAATATTTATCCTCCATCTGGAGAACTAATTCTTTTCACCTGCGCTCATAGCTTTATAAGGGCAACACTCTAAGAAAGTGTTCACTTATCACCTGATGAGTGATAAGCCAACCCATGCTCCTAGCTGACAGCTTGAGCCTGCTGCTGGAAGCACAAAGGCAGCAGAAACATGGCTCCATCTTCAGGCAGCTTTAACTTCAGAAGGGAAACAAAGCCTCAGTTAACAGAAAACCCTAAGAAGCTTGTCAAGATGGTTTACTTCAGACTGCAAAATGCAAAGACAAATCAGGTGAGTGGTTTTTAAAAGATCCTCACAGTTAGAATTCACTACTCTAAAACAAAATGTTCCAGATTCCTCCCTCCATACCTCATTCCAATACACACAAACAGGGACAGTTTCAGTCCAGTGTAGAGCTTTCACAGATCTGAGCGAAAGGTCTAAAAGGCAGGAAAGTGCACTCATTCTCCAAAACATTTACTTCTACAAAACCAAACAGGTACGTGGTGGGGGAAGTGTCAATGCCACTCCTAACTGGAAAAAAATCCCCCTCTCACCCAGCAGGCTAGGTAAGAGGACTGGCTCTGTAAAGATGCCATCTTTCCTGCTCTCACTACCTTAAAGGGCCATTGGCCTGGGGGACGTGAAAGCAATACACAGGTATAAGGTTTTACAATACAGGCATTATTAGAAGCAAAAGAATTATTGTTAGTTCTCTCAGCCTCGAATATGGCTACACAGACATTTATATCAAATACTCTCTAACAGAAACTAGAAGAAATAGGAGGTAAAATGAGCCACTGGGGCCACTTTATATTGCCATATTTCAAATCTATGCAGAAAATACAGCTATGTATGAAAAGCAAACTGGGGCGGGATGGGGAAGGGGAACTACAGAACTACAAATAAAGGAGGAGTAAATTTTTATAAATAAAACATTGAGAGGCACCTAGGTGGCTCAGTCAGTTAAGAATCCGACTCTTGACTGCAGCTCAGGTCACCATCTCAGAGTTATGAGATAGAGCCCCCCCATGGGGCTTAAGATTCACACACTACTTCTTTTCCCACCTCTTTAACTAATAATAATAAATAAATAAACAAACATTAAAATTATATTTAAGCTAATTCTGACATCACTACCAGAAAAAAAATTTTACTTGCTAATAATATACTTAGATCTAGGGGCGCCTAGGTGGCTCAATCGTTAAGTGTCTGCCTTCAGGCTCAGGTCATGATCCCAGGATCCTGGGATCGAGCCCCACTTTGGGGGAGGGGTGGGGGGGGGGTCTCTGCTCAGCAGGGAGTCTGCTTCTCCCTCTCCCACTATTCCTGCCGGTATTCCTTCTCTTGCTATGTCTCTGTCAAATAAACAAACAAAATCTTTAAAAAAAAAAAGTACTTAGATCTAGAGATGAGATAGAAAAAGACCAAGATTTTACAATGAGACCAGCTTCAATTTTAACCCTTGTTCTTCCATTCTTGAGCTATGAGACCTTGAGCAAGTGAGCCTCAAATTTCTTCCTCACCTGGAAAAGGGTGTAACATCTATGACACATGCCACTGTAAGGTTTATATGATACAAAGAATTTAGTAATGTGCTGGGCACAATAAGGGCTAATAAGTGGTTATTTTTATAACAGATCAAAAGAAAAAGTTAAGGGGCGCCTGGGTGGCTCAGTGGGTTAAACCCTCTACCTTCAGCTCAGGTCATGATCTCAGGGTCCTGGGATAGAGCCCCACATCGGGCTCTCTGCTCAGCGGGGAGCCTGCTTCCCTTCCTCTCTCTCTCTGCCTGCCTCTCTGCCTACTTGTGATCTCTGTCAAATAAATAAAATCTTAAAAAAAAAAAAAAGAAAAAGAAAAAGAAAAAGTTAAGAGGAGAAACTCTTTTCTCCAGACCTCCAAAAATTGTCTGACATATAGTCTGTAACTGGGAAAATCTTATCAGTATCCATCAATAGGAAAGTGGTTAAATTATTTCTTCCTATGATCTACTTAATATACAGCTCACCTAAAAATTACTAACATGGAAAGGCCACCAAGATATATTAAGTGAAAAAAGTAAACTTCAGATCAATAAATAAATATAGTAAGGTCTAGTTTGTCTGGAAATATATACAAACTGTCAAGATAATTAATCGTTGAAAAGAATAATGGGACTGGGTGTATGTTTATGTATTTTTTACTGTTTGCCTCTCCTACAATTACAAGCACTACTTGTATAATTAAAAGCTAATAACAAAAAGAAAAAAGCATTACTTGTGTAATTAAAGTGACAATTACTCATACGGGCACTTATATAACCTCAAATACTAATTTAACTTTCTTCATCCAAAACTTTTTTTCCCTGAAGTAGCAGCTCATGGTCTGACAGTTGTAAACCCCATGGGCAGACTTATTTTTCCTTCCATGTGCCAGGCAATCTAACATAGCCAAGGCAGAGCTGGGTGTGGCTCTTTTAATCACGACGGTGGCCAGGGGTGGAGGAATGGCATGCTGGTGTGGATAGGGGAGGAGGTGGTACAAGAAATGACGAAAAAGGAAAAGCTCACGGAAAAAAGAGTGCCCTTCTCTATTTTGTATTTAGTGCTGAAAACGTTACAAAATGGGTCTTTGCCCATGCTGCTAGGCATGGGACCGGGACATCTGTGTGTAACATAGCCAACATCTCCATGAATGTCACCTGATAAGCAAAGATATAATTCATGTAATTTCATTTTTCAGTCTTTTTATCCTGTTCAGAGTCACTAAATTAATAGGCCAAATTTTTCTTAATATTGAATTACATCACAGGGTCCCTGGCTGGCTCAGTTGGTAGAATATGCAACTCCTGATCTCGGGGTTATGAGTTCGATCTCCACACTGGGTATGGAGCCTATTTAAAAAAAATAAAATAAAATACATATATATTAATTTTTATTTTATATATATATGTATGTATATATATATGCATTTTTTTTAAGTTACATCACAAGGATAGTGTCCAAAGCTATTTCTCTTATCTCATTTTATTTTATCAGGCACCAGGCTAACATATATTCATAAACACACTTTAACAGAAAAAAAAAATTTTTTTTAATATTTTATTTATTTATTTGACAGACGGAGATCACAAGTAAGCAGAGAGGCAGGCAGAGAGAGAGGAGGAAGCAGGCTCCCCGCAGAGCAGAGAGCCCGATGTGGGGCTCGATCCCAGGACCCCGGGATCACGACCCGAGCCGAAGGCAGAGGCTTTAACCCACTGAGCCACCCAGGCGCCCCCAGAAAAAATTTCTTATGGGGAGTAAATGCTCAAGGATGACTTCAAGTCCATCTAAATTAGCCAGCAAAGCAGGCTTCTGTTAAAAAAAAAAAAAAAAAAAATCATAGGTACTTAAGGAATGACCACCTTCAAGAAAGATTATTTCCTAGTATATTAAATCATTTGTACTTCCAAACTGACTTATAGTGAACATTAGATTGTAGCCTATTAGCTGTTACCAGTGGTTATTAGCCTTTTCTTGGACACTAATGAGAACATATTCTTACACATATTATATTAAAACACCAATTCATAAAACCCTTTTCTAATACATTCCTTTAGCATTATCATTTCCCTACAAGTAACTGTCAAATTGCTTTCTGCTACTTTTAAGATTAAAAAAGCCAAACTTGTCAATCAGGCATTCAAAGTTCTATACAATCTGCTCTGGCCAATCCTCCCTAGTCTCATCACTACCAATGCTGTACCAAAGGCTTTGCTGAAGCCAGCTATCAACTTCTTGTTCTTAGAACTTATCTGCCTCAATTTTCTCTAGTTAACACACCTCTGCCTTCGGCTCAGGTCATGATCTCAAGGTCTCTGGACCGAGCCCCACATCCGGCTCTCTGCTCAGCAGGGAGCGGGCTTCCCCACCCCCTCTCTGCCTGCCTCTCTGCCTACTTGTGATCTCTCTCTCTGTCAAATAAATAAATAGAATCTTTTTTTTTTAAATCCTACCTGAATTCTACCATTTCACAGTATTTGGGGAAAAAAGCTAGAAAAGATCATCCCGCCTATGAGCTTTTTAGCAATACTACTAGTGGAGTTTCAGGGATCATTAAATAAAATCCCTTCTACCCACTTCTGGAATAATTGAGAAATAAGACCAAAAAAGTCAAATAGACAAAGATCAAACTGTCAGGTTTGTTACAGATTAAGCCCATATTTTTTTTTATTTTTTTATGAGTTTTTTTTTTTTAAGTTTATTTATTTGACAGATCAGAACTAGGCAGAGAGGCAGGCAGAGAGAGAGAGAGGGAAGCAGGCTCCCAGCTGAGCAGATAGCCCGATGCGGGGCTCGGTCCCAGGACCCTGGGACCAGGACCTGAGCTAAAGACAGAGTCCTAACCCACTGAGCCACCCAGGCGCCCCAAGCCCGTATTTTTTTTAAGGATTTTATTTATTCATTTGACAGAGATCACAAGTAAACAGAGAGGCAGGCAGAGAGGAGGAAGCAGGCTCCCGGCTGAGCAGAGAGCCCAATGCAGGGCTCAATCCCAGGACCCTGGGATCATGACTGGAGCAGAAGGCAGAGGCTTTAACCCACTGAGCTACCCAGGTGCCCCATAAGCCCATATTTTTTAAATGTAACTTAAAGGCACTGCAACAGTGGGCTTCCTAAAACTGCACCCCAGAAATGAGCCACTTCATCCACCCAATCACAGGTACAGTTGGAAAACCACAGGTTTTCCCACATGGAGGTCCGTTTCTAAGAAAACTTGCAGCTTGGAGCCTGTTCCCAGAAAATAGGCTACAAGTGGCTGCCTCCCCAGGTAAGGGAAAGAGGGAATGAACTGGGAAGTAGGCCTAATTCCTCACCCCAATTCTCCAATAAGATCAGTCACTCCTCCCCTGGGACAAAGAGAGGCCCAGGGAATTGTAATGGGGTGATATTTATTCCTTGTGGAAACATGAATCTACGCTGAAAGAGGGACCCACCCTTCAAATAACTGCTTGTATAAGGTGATGAACAACGTATCAAACATAGGCCTGTGCCACTATCTCTGTAAATGCCTTAAAATGTTATTTTTAAGTCTTTTACTGTTTTTACTCACTGTTGTTTGTTATCCCCAAGTAGATTTTAAGCTAGAGGGTGGCACATTAAATGGACTATCCACAGCCGTCTGACCCAAATGATCAAACCTCTCACGAACTGAGGGGAGCAGGATGACAGAAATGTCTGTGCCAGAGTTTTGGTAGATGAACGCCAAGAGGATGTAAAGGGCAGTCTGGTATAATCCTCAAGAAAGGTGTTAAAGCACAAGTATGAAAGATTTAAGAGTGAAAAAATTCCTATATATTTACATTAAAAAGTTAAAAAAGCAATTCATTCTTTATATCATTTACACAAACAATACAGTAACACTTGGTGAGACACAGAAGACGCAAATGAAAATTAGGAATCACTAGAAGCAGATAAAAAGTCTTAATTAGGGGCACCTGGGTGGCTCAGCAGGTTAAAGCCTGTGCCTTCAGCTCAGGTCATGATCCCAGGGTTTTGGGATCAAGCCCCACATTGGGCTCTCTGCTCGAGCAGGGAAGCCTGCTTCCTCCTCTCCTGGGGCGTCTGGGTGGCTCAGTGGGTTAAAGCCTCTGCCTATGGCTCAGGTCATGATCTCAGGGACCTGGGATCGAGCCCCGCGTCGGGCTCTGCTTGGCGGGGAGCCTGCTTCCCCCTCTCTCTCTCTGCCTGCCTCTCTGCCTACTTGTGATCTCTGTCAAATAAATAAATATTTTTTTAAAAAGTCTTAATTAATAATTAATAATTGGAAAATCATTTTAAGCTATCAAACCTTATAGACCAGAAAGCAAGAAAAAGAATGTGATTAAAATGCAAAGAAGAAATGAACTCAAACGTTAAAAGGCAAGCATAAGCCACTGAACTGGAAAAAAAAAAAAATTACTTAAAATGGCAAACAGACTCCTCCATCTAGTTTCTGTGATTGATGGGGGCAAAAGTGCTCAGGAAGACCATGTAGAGAGAAAAGAAGGGATCCCAGGTAAGAACCTTGTGAATGTAACACGAAAAACAGTGGCTGCAAACTCAAAGGCACAAAGACTAGGTGATTAACAAATGAGTGAAGGGCTCTGGATCACGACAAGCTAAGCGGAGCAAGGATGTGCCTCTCCCAGAGGAACTGCTCTGAGGTTCAATGCCATAGGGAAATGGCCACCCAGTGCAGCCAACTCCTTTCCCCACCCCCAAAAAGAATATATAATATATTAAGAATACCTTCAGATTCTTAATATAAAATATTGTATTTTTATTATTGGCAGCTACTATAAACATTTTCAAAACACTATGATGATCAAATAAAACCTGTCAGCGGGGTGCCTGGGTGGCTCAGTGGGTTAAAGCCTCCGCCTTCAGCTCAGGTCATGATCCCAGGGTCCTGGGATCGAGCCCCGTATCAGCCTCTCTGCTCTGCAGGGAGCCTGCTTCCTCCTCTCTCTCTGCCTACTTGTGATGTCTGTCAAATAAATAAGGAAAATCTTAAAAAAAATAAAATAAAATAAATAAAACCTGTCAGCAAACCAGAATTGACACACAGTCTGCCAGACCGCTGCTGCTGATCTGAGACACGAACAAAAGCAAAGCAACCAAAGCACCTGAAAAGGAATACTGAAAGGGACAGGGAGTGATCAGCGCAGAGCAGTGCACTGCAACTAAGGGAGAAAGATTTCAAGAACAGTGATAAACAGGAAGTCCAACTAGAAATCAAGACTGAAAAGTATCCAAAGACTTTGATTTACTAGAAATTCAGTGATGGAATTAAAGGGCTAGAAGGGACAGTGAACAGGCAGCTACTTCGCAGCAAAATACTCAGTTAACTACAATTTGTGATAACTCAACAGACCCATAGTTCAGAAAATCTTGCTAAACTAACAGAATTACCTGTATTTCCCTGATTAAAATCAAACAGACCCCAGTTTTACAGATACTACAACTACAGTTTATCTTTTCAAAAGAAAAGTAAGCTAAAGAGTAAAATCTGAATAAAGAAGTACTCTCACCCAAAATGCTATTAGTGCTCTTTATTAACCTGAAAATTTAGCGTAATTTCATATTGCAGCCTTAAGAACCATGCTCCTCTAGGGTGCCTGGGTGGCTCAGTGGGTTGAGCCTCTGCCTTTGGCTCGGGTCATGGTCCCAGGGTCCTGGGATCAAGCCCCACCCGCATCAGGCTCTCTGCTAGGTGGGGAGCCTGCTTCCCACCCCACCCCCTGCCTACTTGTGATCTCTGTCTGTCAAATAAAATCTTTAAAAAGAAGAAAAAAAAAAAAAGAACCATTCTCCTCTTCACAGCCGTCTCTGGAGATCACTTATGATACACTCTGGTTAACCCCTTATCCTCACCCCACCCCCAGCAAATTCTGCACAGACCACAAAGGCTCAAATCAAATCTCCTAGGCTACACTAGCCAACCCAGAACACATAGTGCCCCACAGGGTTCAGCATCCACAAAAGTGAACCACCTCACTCTTTTTTACCATGTGAGAGCATATTATGACAGGATGCTTCCACCTCAGATGTCTGACAGACAGGGTGCACACAAATTATATGACTTAGGAAGACTTAAAGACAACTTGTCAACAAGAATCATCAAGTATCAGAAGCAAAGAACAGAAAAAATCCAGGTAGAAAGAAGTCAATGATGAAATGCAATCAGAAAATCTGAACATGGGAGAGAGGTTGAACATGGTTAGGGAAACAGACAAATAAACATGGGTAGCAGATCACATGGCCATATGTCCCAAATTTTGAGACATTATGATTTCATGTAATTGTTTTTTTAATAATGGTTATTTGTTAATTATATAATTAAACAGACTCAATTATCATTTGCTCTACTCTTTTCCTTTCTCAGACCTTGTACACAACTTGAAATTGGATCATTGTTGGCCATATGTATCAAAGCAATAAAACCTACAACACTGGTACAAAGCTGCTTGAGAATAAATTAAGAAGGAGCTGGGATGAAAGGCAGCGTAAGCAGAGAGCCCACGCTAAGACAGAAGAGGCAAACCATGGACCAGAAAGACCTGGGGAGGGTGAGAGAGAGAACCAGCTGGTGAAAGACTCTGCTTAAGCATGGAGGCACGTGTCTCTGTGAAAGCAGGGCTACAGCTCCTTAATCCAGGTTTTCAATTTAGTACTTCGGAGTGTCAGCTGATCTCAAAGAGTGTCACAAAACAGCAAAATACCAGCAGTGAACACTCTCCTTTACAAAAGCAACTCACAGCTTCAATATGTCACTTGAAGACAGCCTAGGAAAAGATATATTGAAACTCTTGTCCCTTTCAACTCTCATCCAGGCTTGAGCACTTCACCTTGAGATGGAACATGAGAGCCAGTCCCACTTACTGCAACACTTAGAAACTGAATTGTGTAGTTCTCCCACACTCATTCCGCTCTAATCTAATCTTTGTCTTCCTTCTTCCCCTTCCCTCGAAGTTTTGGCTCTTGCACAGGGAAGCCTACCAAGCTTTGCGATGCGCTAAAACTCTGCCGCTGCTGTGAGATCCACACGAAAAACTGGACCTTCTGCTCAGGTTAGAGAGTATCTCTGTAGGCTAGCCCTGCTGAAGTCCTAACTATGCTAAAAGCCTCCAGGCAGGACTTCTGGCCCTTCAAGTACAGACTCTGCCAATGTTAAATTGATTTTTCATCACACGAAGGGTTATTTTCTATTCCTGGAATTTGAGGGCAAGGAGTCAATATATAGGGCTCACATACATAGTGAGGGTTTTCCTGACTATCTCTAAGAGCGGATGACAACATGAAATCAGTACAACAGTTTACATGAAATGCTTTGTTCATTGTCCCGTGCCTTAAAAAAAAATCAGAATAAGGAAATGGCTTAGAAACAACTTTTTTCTTTGTATTAAAATAAAAATATAATCTAAAACCTGTTCATTAACTTTAAATGCACATCAAGTTAGACTAATGAAGCTCCTGTGATTAAGTGTAGCTAGAAATTTTGAGTCCAGGGTCCCATCCTTGTGACTGAAGAGCACAATTGAGACACACTCCTCTTTGCTGCCACAGACCTGTGCATAACATGTCAAAAAAATCACACTGCTTTGCTTCTCCTTTTAGACCAAGAGCTTGTTGACAGCAGAAGCCACACCTTAAAACATGTTTTGATATAATGAACCCAGTGCAGCACTGGGCACATAGTAGGTATTAAATAAATACTTCTGAATGGAAAGATATGATACTCATTATGAATCCAGGAGATAAATTTCTAACTAAAAGTTTTGCTATCTCCAAAGGATTCAAATTTGCCACCAACCTCAAGCCCTAGATGTGTAGGCATTTGGTAATATGATGCTAGTAAATGTTTTAGTAACAAATGACTAATGAGAGGCATAGGTCCCCAAAGCCGGAAAGAAAATACAAATTTTTAAGATTCTGAATTCTTGAGCCCTCTTAGCATACTTAGTATTCAAAATAACTACTGAATAAGTAACAGAAATGTAAACACAGAAAGGAAATGGTCTTGCCAACTACCATTTGCTTTCTATTTTCTTTTCAAATCCAATGACCTTAGGATGAAGGCCAAGAGGAAGCCTGAGATTTCAACACTTAAATTTATTAACTGTGTTAAGAGATCTAAATAAAAATTCACTCATGTGAACTCTGTAATTGGGTTTGTTTTCACTTACGAGCATTAACTGTCATGGGCAACCAAGAGCAGCAGCTTCTACCCTGTGAATTGTTTTTAACTAACAGCGTGGAAGAGGGTGATTCTTCACTGCAATACTGAAACCTACATACAGCTCAACAGCTCTGAAAGGCTGGAACCTTTATGACCTATCAAATCTCCCTCTACCAGTTTACAATGAGCATATAACTGAGGTCCACCAAGGGGAGTGACTTGCCCCAGGCCTACAAAAAGTTAATGGCAGAGCAAGGGCTGAAGATCTTGAAGCTGAGGCCAGGGATCTGCTACCCCAAACCATGTCCCTGCAGCTATCAGATCTGTCTGTGTTCACTGTGATAAACTATACCAAAGTGTTATGCAAGTACAAATGCAAATTGAAATGATCAAATATAGCAAAACCTTCCTGAGCAGGCTTCTCAGAAGAACTGAATATTCTAGCTGACTTCATTTTCTGGTTACCAAAGGTTGGTTTTGATAACTGAACCTCACAATGATCAGGAAAAGAACATGAAAAAAGGATAAAATCAGAATGAACACCAGTCCTATCTCTAGACATACGAAGAAAGCCATTTTCTTTCGATATCCTTTTGCTATCAAGTAGTGGTGGTATATAGCACAAAGCCCTACTGCTGACTAGCTGGGCAGTACCATGCAAGACAACCTCTCCGGAACTCAGTTCTCACATCTTTAAAAAGAACAGGTCGAACTAAATAATGCAAGATCCCTTCCAGCTCTGAAATTCAGAACACCTAGAACACTAAGCATGCTTTCTTATAATTTACAATGTTCTCCAGAAAGTGCCTATATTTCCCCCTACAAAAAAACTTCTGAGCATATGATTATCTCAGACCAGTTAAAACACCCAACTGAGGGGCGCCTGGGAGGCGCAGTCGGTTAAGTGTCTGACTTGATCTCAGCTCAGGTCTTGACCTCGTAAGTTCAGGCCCCATGATGAGATCCATGGTGGGCATGCAACCTACTTAAAAAACAAAACAAACAAACAAAAAAACCTGATAGCTAGATCTCCTCTACAAATACTTGTAACTTTAATGAATACTAGCTTTTTGGTTTATGAGGAGCTGCACAGGGATTTGCCATAGTTTAAGACACTGAGGAGTCCTAAAATGGTATGGGAATGGGGACGGTTGCTCAACTAGATGGAAGCAGCTTTCCAAGACCCCTCATTATATCTCAGCAGTTCCAATTTAATGTTTTATTTATCATGGTTTTGCTGCTCAAAGTAATTCTGGAAGCTCACTGATTTAAAGGCTGGTCCGGGGGGTGCCTGGGTGGCTCAGTCGTTAGTGTCTGAGGCAGGGACCTTCACATCATGCTCCCTGCTCAGCAGGAGGCCTCCTTCTCCCTCTCCCATCCCCCATGCTTGTGTTCCCTCTCTCACTGTCACTCTCTCTCTGTCAAATAAATAAATAAAATATTTTTTTAAAAAATAAACAATAAAGGCTGGTCCAGGTTTTTCTCCCCAAAAAGGTGACAGTGTTACAAACACATATTAGCTCTTTTCACAAGAACCGCATTACTAGATTTCTTTGTGTATTTATATGCTAACAAACATGGTTATGAGGTTGTCCTCCTTTTTATGGTGGCAAAACATACAACATAAAATTTACTATCCTAACCATTTTTAAGTGTATAATTCAGTGGCATTAATTATATTCACTACATTGTGTAACCAATGCCACTATCTTTTTCCAAAATTTTCTTATTACCCCAAAACAGAAACCATTAAGCAATAACTCCCCATCCCCTGTGCTTTATCTTCTATGATTATATTCCCCAAAGACTTAATAACTTTGAAATTATTGTATACTGCCACCAGGTGGCTAGATAGTGTCATGGCTGCCCAAGATTGGAAATTGTTTCACAATAATTCAAGGTAGATATAGATAGATACGGGGGAAATGGAAGTGTAACTGAAATAAAACTGTCATAATCCAGTAACCTGCATGATAGGTATACAGGGGTTAACTGTACTAGTTTCTCTCCATCTGTACATTTTGAAATGTTATTTAATAAATATTAAAAATGTGCCTATAATATCACAAATATATAGATTTCATAAAATTTTTTTTAAAGATTTTATTCATTGACAGAGAGAGAGAGAGCACAAGCAGATGGAGTGGCAGGCAGAGGGAGAAGGACAAGCAGGCACCCCACTAAGCAGAGAGCCCTGACGCAAGGCTATTTCCCAAGATCCAATGCAGGGCTTAAACTCACCACCTGAACAAGACCCGAGCTGAGATCAAGAGACACTTAACTGATTGAGCCAGCCACACACCCCATCTTCAAGTATTTTTTTAAACCTGAAAACATGTTATGCTTAATAAAAGTATCAATTAAATGTTTTTATTTTTAATTTTTAAAATATTCTCTAGGGGTGCCTGGGTGGCTCAGTTAGCTAAGCGTCTGACTTTGGCTCAGGTCATGATCTCAGGGTCCTGGTATCACACCCCATGTCAGGCTCCCCACTCACTGGGAAGTCTGCTTCTTCCTCTCCCTCTACCCTCCCCGTGCTCTGGCTCACTCTCTTAAATAAATAAATTTATTTTTTAAAGATATTATTTATTTATTTGACAGAGACACAGGGAGAGAGGAACACAAGCAGGGGGAGTAGGAAAGGGAGAAGCAGGCTTCCTGCAGAGCAGGGAGCCAGATGTGGTGCTTGATCCTAGGACCCTGGGATCATGGCCTGAGCCAAAGGCAGATGTTAAACAACTGAGCCACCCAGACGCCCCAATAAATGAAATCTTAATTAATTAATTAAAGAGAGTATTCTCTACACACAACATGGATCCCTAGATCAAGAGCCACGTGCTCTACCAACTGAGCCAGCCAGGTGCCCCTATAGGTTAATTTTAAATCCTTTTAGTAACTAAACAGCAGATTTTCAAGGTTACATTTTTATGCTAGTTAGCAAAAACTCTGTTGTATCCAACTAAAACTCATTAACTACAAATGTGAAAAATCAAATTATATGTATTCAACTTTCGCACGTATTCAGAAATTGAGCTCAAAGGAACTACAAATGTAGTAACTGCACTTTTCCTCAAAATTAAGGTTTTGTTTCTTTAATATAAAGTATAAACTATACAAAGGGGCCAACTTTCAAGTATCGGTAGTAGAAGGAAACTAAGAAAGAAACAAGTCAAGTTTAAAACTTCAATCAGTTTCCCCTTTTTTTTCCCCCCAGTTTCATAAATCGCCATTTGACCAGATCACAGAAGTCAGCCCAGTAATTTTGAAAGTTTTTAGTACCAGTAGGGAGTAGAAGCTCCACTGGATCAACTTTCTGGATAACTGATCCAACAATTTTTATTTCAACCATCTTTCCTGATATTATTCCAATATATAATATATAGTCCTCTGCTTTATAAAACATTAAACCCAAAGCAATGAAAAATTGTTCTTATATACAACCACCATTAACATCAATTATCAAAAACTCTGATGCCAGCTACTGTAGAATCAAGGCAGAACTAGACATCTGCTTTCCTGAATACCAAGCTCTTGGTTTTTCTCTTCAATGATCTCTCCTAGGCTCTAACTTGCTAAGAAAACTGCCTCCCCTCCTGGCCTGAGGGTTTCTCTTGGCCTCTTCCTGCCATTTAGCTCTCAGCCTACTGGACTTACTGACTCGAATGAATGAATACCCACTGCTTCTGGGTTCCTGACTAGCTCAAACGCACCACCTCTTTGGTTCTAAAACCTGCTACATCCTACATCGTCAGGTATGAAGGCCAAGAGACTGGGGTGTGTTGAACACTGTACTGACCTGTTTATGATGGATGTGTTTTAGAAGTGTAAGTTATGAGAACCTTAGCAGTGAGTTCAACCTCCCTGTTTTATAGATGAGTAAAGCTGAGGAAGATTAAGTGATCCTACCCAAAGTCACAGGGTTATTTAGTGGCAGAAATCTATTAGTAGTCAGATCCACTGTATTCTAGCCCAAGTGCTTTTTGCACTACTTACATCAACACTCACAACCTGCAAGATTACCATACAGTTAAGATACAAGCTGATAAAACCATTAAGGCAGACTAATTTTACCCAAATTCTTTAAATTCATGGACAACAGTCCTTCCAGGAATAAGACAATGAAACCTTAAAATGTGATTTCTGCTCATGAAACTTGTGTTAAAGTAGGACCAGCTTGCTTTCTTCCAGAACAGTAAGGCACTGTACTCCTAGGAATCAATCTCATTTAAACTGAACATAAGATAAAACTATCTTATAGAACAATACATACTGTGTCCAAGTAACTGGTCAGAGTAAGATGTGCTTGAAAAAGACTCTGCATGAATTTAAACCATTTAATTGACAACTGATATATTATTAATTTTTAACCTTCTCTCTACTGAGTTCTAGGAGAATGACATGCACCTATCCTTTCAATGGAGCTCTGTTCACCATGAGATTTTGGAAGTCTGTAAATGGGCACAGACATTAATAGTGATTTAAATAGCCTTCGTTTGGAACAGCTCTACACCCTTATGTGTAAGTTTTATGGGAAGCTTTGTTGATGTTAATCTTTAAAGCACAGGTTTCTTATTTTTATTTTTTATTTTTTTTAAAGTATGCTCCATGCCCAATGTGGGACTCCAATTCACAATCCTGGTGCTCTTCCAACTGAGCTAGACGGGTGTCCCCAAGGCAGAGGTTCTCAAAATGGAGTCCACAGGCCCTTAAAAATTTATCAATGGACTTTAGGACGTCCATGAACTCCTAAAACTGTATATAAAATTCTTCATGTATGTACATACATGCATGTGTTAGGACAGAAGATCTACATAGCTTTATCAGTTCAGAATCACAACTTTTAGTAAAACCAAGTTTCCAGGCTGTGAAGGCAGGACAGCTCTCTGCTGGCTGCAGAATGCTCAACACCAATGGTCAAGGGTCTGCTCTCTCCACACATACCAACCTTTGTGGAATGCAGAACCTCAACACAATAGTACTCCTGAGAGACCAGAAGCTTCCTGGTGGCAAGCCAGGGAGAAAAGTCTACCATATATACTAAGTCCACTACAACTTCCAAGCAGCATATTGCCACATTTGGTCTCTTGGCCACAGAACACCAAGATATTTTAGTGGCACCTGGCTGGCTCAGTCAGTGTAGCATGCAATTCTTGAACTCGGGGTTATAGGTTCGAGCCCTACATTGGATGTAGAGATTACTTAAAAATAAATTTTTTTTAAAGATTTATGTATTTATTTGAGAGAAACTGAGAAAAGAGAGCACAAGGGGGAGGGACAAAGGGAAAGGGAGACAACCAGAATCCCCACTGAGCAGGGAGCCTGACACGAACGCGATCCCAGGACCCTGAGATCATGACCTGAGCTGAAATCAAGAGTTGGCTGCTTAAAGAACTGAGCCACCCAGGAGCCACTAAATATTAAGACTTTAAAAAAAAAAACAAAGATATTTTATAAGAAAGCCAGACTGCCCTCCATGGCCACACAATGAAAAGATGGGGGAAGGGTTGACAATGTGAGAGGGAAGTCCCTAAGGTAAAGGATCTTCCAGCATCCATGATCCAATCCTCCCTGAAATTACTTTAAGTTAGGCAGATTTTTTTTTATTATTATTACTGAAGTACAGTTGACAAACAATGTTTAGTTTCGGGTGTATAACACAGTGATTTGACAATTCTATGCATTACTTAACACTCACCACAGTAAGTATAGTTACTGTCATCATACAACTTTATCCCATTATTGACTATATTCCCTATGCTGTACTTTTCAACTTAGTTATCTTATAACTGTAAGTTTGTACCTCTTAAATCTCCTTCATCTATTTTGCCCCTTCCCCACTCCTCCCCTCTAGCAACCACCAGTATGCTCTCTATATTTAAGAGTCTGTTTAGGGGTGTCTGGGTGGCTTAGTTGGTTGGGTTTCTGACTCTTGATTTCTGTTGGGGTCATAGGATCGAGCCTCACGTGGGGGCTCTGCGCTCAGCCAGGAATCTGCTTGGGCTTCTTTCCCTCTACCCCTCTCCTGGCTCACTTAACAAGTGCATGCATGCATGCACTCTCTCTCTCTCTCAAGTAAATAAATGCAATTTTTTTTTTTAAGTTTGTTTAGGGGCACCTGGGTGGCTCAGTTATTAAGCATCTGCCTTCGGCTCAGGTCATGATCCCGGGATCCTGGGACTGACCTCCGCATAGGGCTCCCTGCTCAGAGAGAGAGACCTACCTATCCCTCTCCCACTCCCCCTGTTTGTGTTCCCACTCTGTCAAATAAGTAAATAAACTCTTAAAAAAAAAAAGTCTGTCTGTTTTTGTTTTTTAGACTCTACATGCCAAGTAAAATCACATGGTATTTGCCTTCCTCTGTGCCGCTTATTTCACTTAGCATAATACCCACTACGTCCATCCATGTTGTTGCAAATGGCAAGATAAAATTCTTTTTTTGCAGCTGAGTATATTCCACTGTATGTATATTACATCTTCTTAGTCCATCCAGCTACGGATGGACACAGGTTCTTTCTGTATTTTGGCTACTGCAAATAATGCTGCAATAAACACAAGGGTACCTACATCATTTCAAATTAATATTTTCACATTTTGGGGGTAATTACAGTAGTGGAATTACAGGACCATATGGTAATTCTATTTTTAATTTTTTGAGGATCATTCATTGTCTTCCACAGTGGCTGCATCAATCTCCCTTCCCACAAACGGTGCATAAGGGTTCCCTTTATTCTACATCCCTTTTTTTTTTTAAGATTTTATTTACTCCCAGAGAGCGAGAGAGCACAAGAGAGCAAAAGCAGGGGGAGCAGCAGGGAGAGAGAGAGAGAAGCAAACTCCGCGCTGAGCAGGGAGCCTGATGCGGGACTCAATCCCAGGACCATGGGATCCTAAGACATTGAACTGACTGAGCCACCCAGGTGTCTTCCCTTTATTTTACATCCTTACCAACGCTTGCTACTTCTTCTCTTTTTCACACTAGCCATTTTTCTGATAGGTATTTATTCTTGAAGTTATTCTTAGGTTAAATTTACTAATCTATGTTAAAGTATTAACTTGTTTTATTTGTCCAAAAAGAAAACCTCTGTCAAAATCGGGAATAAAGTACTGCCCTCATTTTCTTGAGTATTTAATATTTTGAGAATAAATCCATTATCATGGCTTTATAAGCTTTGATTACAAATCTCCTTAGTGTTTTCGGAGACTGAAGAATTCCTTTATATTTAATACCCTGGATGCATGAAAGAGAGCAAGAGCAAGAAACAGAACTTATGCCATACTCTATCACATACAGACCACATAAAATATTAACTCTAAACACTATATGCTGCTTACACAGAAATACTTCTTTCCTTCCACCACCACTAAATACTATTAGTTGTTCACTTCAGAGGTTTGTGAACTTAAAAAATTTTATCTTGGGGCGCCTGGGTGGCTCAGTGGGTTAAAGCCTCTGCCTTCGGCTCAGGTCATGATCCCAGGGTCCTGGAATCGAGCCCCCGCATCAGGCTCTCTGCTCAGCAGGGAGCCTGCTTCCCTTCCTCTCTCTGCCTACTTGTGATCTCTCTGTCAAATAAATAAATAAATTTTTAAAAAAATTTTTATCTTCATATTTATCTTCTACCACCATGTACAAACTTAAGAATGAGTTTTTAACTAATTGCAGTGTTCTTCCAAAATAAAATGAAGGCAGGATTACTTAGGAAATTTCTGAACACAGGATGCCTCTGTGGCTGAGTCAGTTAAGTGTCTGCCTTTGGCTCAGGTCATGATCCCAAGGGCCTGGGGGATCAAGTCCCACATCGGGTTCTCTGCTCAGTGGAGCCTGCTTCTCCTTCTCCCTCTGCCTGCCACTCTGCATATTTGTGTTCTTGCTCAACCTCTCTCTCTGACAAATAAATAAAATCTTAAAAAAAAAAAACAAAAAAGGAAATCTTTGAACACAAGATTCTCCATGATAATTGGTAACAACAGCACAAATGCTATTTTATACCTATGTATTTTTAGGATATTGCCATCTAAAACTTTAGGGGAAATTTTTTTAACTTAATGCAAAAAAAAATTTTTTTAACTTAAAAGGCAGAGACTTAAATCTCTTCACCAAAACCATGTCTCTTAATATCTGAAAACTGTACTCAAGGCCAAAATCAGTGCCTCCAATTAGAGATGACAAATGTAATTAAATTAAAAATGTAATTAAAGGGGCGCCTGGGTGGCTCAGTGGGTTAAAGCCTCTGCCTTCGGCTCAGGTCATGGTCTCGGGGTCCTGGGATCGAGCCCCACATTGGGCTCTCTGCTCAGCAGGGAGCCTGCTTCCCCCTCTCTCTCTGCCTGCCTCTCTGCCTACCTGTGATCTCTGTCTGCCAAATAAATAAATAAAATCTTTAAAAAAAAAAAAACAGTAATGACCAATAAATATACTAGAAATTCCAAGTCTCCCATTTACAGGCACAGCATAATTGTTTGATAAAAGCACACAGAGTTAATTATCCACACACCTTCCTCAGAACTCCATGTGGATGTCTAGCAAAGAAGGTAGTGGAAAGTATTATATAAATAGACTGCTCTCAGTTTGCAAAACTGATGGCTTACTTCTCTAGCAAAACTGACCATTATAAAAAAGAAACTAAAACTAATCCAAAATTTAAGCAAGCATACAGGAAATTCAGAGAACAAAGAACAAAAAAAAACTTTTACCTACACCGGTTCAATCGAATTATTATATACACGTACATTATGGACTAAATGCAGTAACAACAAAGTGTGTGTATGTCCAAGTGTGCCTGTCCCAAAACACCCCCCCCCACCACCACAAGGGTTGATTAGGAAAGTGAAACAAATCTAAACAGTGGTAGGAAACAGGTTTTTACTAGGCCCAAGAAGACTTAATGACAGAGAGAAGCAACCAGCTTCATCAGTGACCTGTGCACATACAGAGAAACAAAGGGCCACCTGAAGGTGGCAATCAGCAGTAAGAAACAGGTTCTGAGACCAAACTCTGGTCATGTCTAGCTCTACTCAGAAGAGAGACAGTCTCAGGGAGCAAGGGGAGCACATAAATATTCTGGATACTCCAGGCATTTATTGCTGATAGCTAGAGATTTTTCATCAATTCCCATCACTTAGGTGAAAATTCTCACAAGATGAGAATTTGCTTTTATTCCACTTCCATTCTGTGCATATATAGTGAGCAGCTACTAAGTGCCAGGCACTACAGAAGCACTGAGTACATCACGATGGTGAACACTGGAGACAGATTTATCAGCTCATGCTGCTTGCACTCTAGCAGTGGATCGGGGAGGAGGACAGGGGAACCCTAGTCCCCTTCATTCCCTTGATTTCTCTGAATACCAAATTCCTGGTCACAAAGAGGTACATTAGGATGACACATCACAGTTTATTAGGAGAGGGATGCCTGGGTGGCTCAGTCGGTTAAAGCCTCTGCCTTCAGCTCAGGTCATGATACCAGGGTCCTGGGATCAAGTCCCAGGTCCGGCTCCTTGCTCAGTGGGGAGGCTGCTTCTCCCTCTCCCTCTGTTGCTCCCCCTGCTTGTGCTCTCTCACTCTGGCAAATAAATAAATAAAATCTTAAAAAAAAAAAAAGTTTATTAGGAAAGATGACCACTTAAGAGAGGTCTGGTCTCTCCTATAAATGTTCAGTTCTGAAGAATATGATGATCCAAAACTACCTTATGGGATAGAGCCAGGACAAATCAACTTAAGCTTCAACACAAGCTGTCAAAGACTTTCCCTGTCTTGGGCAAAAAGAAGGTTATCAGAATAGAAAGGGAAGGGATAAAGAAAAGCAAGGAAGAAGGAACATCAAAAGAGAACGGGCTTCTGGGAATTGACCAAAGATAAAGTACAGAATTATTTGCAGCCTCTTCTGAATTCACCCTTTTTGTTATCAGTTACAATCAAGACCAAACTCTTCTGCTAAAGGACAAACTCAACTATCTTGCCAGACCCAGAGGGACAGGTGCCTGGGGCCACATATGTAAACCCATGAGTAAGTAATTACAAAGTGTAACAAGAGGAAAAGAAAACAGTGTGAAATGCGAGAAGAGAGAGGCTGAACCTTCTTTCAGACAAGGTGGTCAAGGAAAACCTCAGAGGAAAGCTGAGAGCTAACACATGAGTAGAAGCTGAGCAAAGGGCAGAGAGTAGTCTATATACAGAAAACAGCTTGTAAAAGAAAGGAAATTCTGGGTGCAGAGGCCAAGGAATGGTTTTAAGTAGCTATATGACCCATTGTTTTAAAAGCTCTGTGGTTGTCATCCAGAGCAAATGGGAGGGAATCCAGAGAAGGGGGAGGACCAACTACAACACTCTAAGCAGTAGTTCTAGGAGAGAGACAAGATGGTTTTGATGTAAAGAAATGAAAGGGAAAAAGAAATGAAAGGATACAAGATACATTTTGATCAAGGTGAAAATGATTTGGTGAAGGATGTGGGGGAGGGGCATGAGAGTAAAACAAAGGGCCAAAAATAACTCTTAGGTTCCCAGTTTAAGTAAGCAACTGATGGAGCCATTATTGAAGGGAAAAAAACTGTGGCGTGAAAATTGCTAGAACTCATACAGGAATTCAGCTAAGTGGAAGGATATAAAATCAATGCACAGTAATCAGATGCATTTCTATACACTAACAATGAGACAGAAGAAAGAGAAATTAAGGAGTCGATCCCACAATTGCACCCAAAACCATAAAATACCTAGGAATAAACCTAGCCAAAGAGGCAAAGGATCTGTACCCAGAAAACTACAGAACACTCATGAAAGAAATTGAGGAAGACAAATGAAAAAACGTTCCATGCTCATGGATTGGAAGAACAAATATTTAAAAATATCTAAGATACCTAGAGCGATCTATATATTCAATGCAATCCCTATCAAAATACCATCAACTTTTTTCCCAACTCACATAATCCTAAAATTTGTATGGAACCAGAAAAGACCACAAATAGCCAAAAGAACGTTGAAAAAGAAAACCAAAGCTGGCGGGATCACAATCCCAGACTTCAAGCTCTATCACAAAGCTGTAATCATCAAGCCAGTATGGTACTGGCACAAAAACAGACACACAGATCAATGCAACAGAATAGAGAACCCAGAAAGGGACCCTCAACTCTATAGTCAACTAATCTTCAACAAAGCAGGAAAGAATGTCCAATGGAAAAAAGACAGTCTCTTCAATAAATGGTGTTGGGAAAACTGGACAGCCACATGCAGAAGAATGGACTATTTTCTTACACCATCTTACACACAAAAACAGACTCAAAATGGATGAAAGACCTAAATGTGAGACAGGAATCCATCAAAATCCTAGAGAACATACACAGCAACCTCTTTGAACTTCTTCCTAGACACATCATCAAAGGCAAGAGAAGCAAGGGCAAAAATGAACTACTGGGACTTCCTTTTGCACAGCAAAAGAAACACTCAACAAAACCAAAGACAATGGAGAGAATGGGAGAAGATATTTGTGAATAACATTATCAGATAAAGGGCTAGTATCCAAAATCTATAGACCTTCTCAGGGGCACCTGTGTGGCTCAGTCATTAAGCATCTGCCTTCTGCTAAGGTCATGATCCCAGGGTCCCATGATCAAGCCCCCACATCAGGCTCTTTCCTCTGCCGGGAACCTGCTTCTCCCTCTCGCTCTGCCCCTGCTTGTGTTCCCTCCTCCTCTCTCCCTCTGTGTCAAATAAATAAATAAAATCTTAAAAAAGAAGGAGAAGAACAACAACTCACCAAACTCAACACCCAAAGAACAAATAATCCAATCAAGAAATGAGCAGCAGAAGACATGAACAGACATTTCTCTAAAGAAGGCAACCAAATGGCCAACAGACACATGAAAAAATGTTCCCCATCACTTGGCATCAGGAAAATACAAATCGAAACCACAATGAGGTACCACTTCACACCAGTCAGAATGGATAAAATTAACAAGTCAGGAAATGACAGACGGTGGTGAGGATGAGGGTAAAAGAGAGCACAAGCAGGGGGAGTGGTGGGCAGTGAGAGAGAGAGAGAGAGGGAGGGAGGGAAGGAGGGAGGGAGAAGCAGGCTCCTCTCAGAGCAGGGAGCGCAGCATGGGGCTTGATCCCAGGATTATGGGATCATGACCTGAAGGCAGTGGCTCAACTGACTGAGCCACCCAGGCTCCTCTATGATCTACTTTTTAAAAATATTTTATGTATTTGGGGCACCTGGGTGGCTCAGTGGGTTTAAAGCCTCTGCCTTCGCCTCAGGTCATGATCCCAGGACCAGAATCAGGCTCTCTGCTCAGCAGGGAGCCTACTTCCTCCTCTCTCTCTCTGCCTGTCTCTCTGCCTACTTATGATCTCTGTCAAATAAATAAATAAATAAATAAATAAATAAATAAATAAATAAATAATAAAATGAATAAATAAATAAATAAATAAAATCTTAAAAAATATATAAATTTTAGGGGCACCTGGGTGGCTCAGTGGGTTAAAGCCTCTGCCTTCGGCTCAGGTCATGATCCCAGGGTCCTGGGATCGAGCCCCACATCGGGCTCTCTGCTCCGTGGAGAGCCTGCTTTCTCCTCTCTCTCTGCCTGCCTCTCTGCCTACTTGTGGTCTCTGTCTGTCAAATAAATAAATAAAAATCTTTAAAAAATATATATATATATAAATTTTATTTATTTATTTGAAAGAGAGAGAGAAAGCAGAGAGATGGAAGTTCCACAAAAAGTTGAAAACAGAACAATCCTATGACCCAGTGATTGTGCTTTTGCTCCAAAGATACAAATGCAGTAATTTTTTTAATCTTTTTTTTAAGATTTTATTTGTGAGAGATACAGATAGTGAGAGGGAGCAGAAACAAGGAGGAGAGAAAGAAGCAAGCTCCCCGCTGAGCAGGGAGCCAGATGGAGGGCTCGATCCTAGGACCCTGAGATCATGACCTGAGCCGAAAGCAGACGCTTAACGACTGAGCCACCCAGGCACCCTACAAATGTAGTGATTCAAATGGGCACCTGCACCTCAATGTTTACAGCAGCAATGTCCACAATAGCCCAACTATTCAAAAAGCCCAGATGACTGCTCAGCGGGGAGCAAGCTTCCCCCTCTCTCTCTGCCTGCCTCTCTGCCTGCTTGTGATCTCTGTCAAATAATAAAATAATAAAATCTTCAAAATAATAATAACAATAATGAATCTTTAGGGGCACCTGGGTGGCTCAGTGGGTTAGACCTCTGCCGCCGCCTCCTCTCTCTGCCTGCCTCTCTGCCTACTTGTGATCTCCCTCTGTCAAATAAATAAATAAAATCTTTAAAAATAATAATAATAATAATAAACATTTAAAAATAAGGGGCGCCTGGGTTGCTCAGTGGGTTAAAGCCTCTGCCTTCGGCTCTGGTCCTGGGATCAAGCCCCGCGTCGGGCTCTCTGCTCAGCAGGGACCCTGCCTCCCTTTCTCTCTGCCTGCCTCTCTGCCTACTTGTGATCTGTCAAATAAATAAAATCTTTTTAAAAAATAAATAAATAAATAAAATGGTTAAATAACTTGCAAGTCTCACTATATAATTGCATAAAACATTTTTTTAAAATCATTCTCAAAATATGTAATATAAGTAAAGAAAGTAGAGAAGCACAGATGTACTGAAATTCTAGAAGCTGTCTAAAAATTATAAAGACACAAAAGGGAGTGCCTGGGTAGCTCAGTGGGTTAAGCCTCTGCCTTTAGCAGAATACATCAATGGAATACTACTCAGCCATCAAAAAAATGAAATCTTGCCACTTGCCACTTGCAATAACGTGGATGGAACTAGTGGGTATTATGCTAAGCGAAATAAGTCAGTCAGAGAAAGACAATTATCGTATGATATCACTCATGTGGGATTTAAGAAACAAAATAGAACATCATAAATGAAGGGAGGAAAAAATAAAACAAGACGAAATCAAAGACAAACCATAAGAGACTCTTAATCACAGGAAACAAGAGGCGCCTGGGTGGTTCAGTCAGTTATGCACCTGCCTTCAGCTCGGGTCATGATCTCAGGGTCCTGGGATGAAGCCCTCCATCAGGCTCCCTGCTCCACGGGGAGTCTGCTTCTCCCTCTCCCTCTGCCCTTTACTCAACTCATGCTCTCTCTCTCTAACTCTGCTGTCTTTCTTTCTCTCTCTCAAATAAACAAACAAAATTTTTAAAAACTAAATCACAGAGGAGCCTGGGTGCCACAGTCAGTTAAGCCACTGCCTTTAGCTCAGGTCATGATGCCAAGATCCTGGGGTCAAGCCCCATGTCCGGCTCCCTCTCCCTCTGCCTGCCACTCCCCCTGCTTGTCTTTCTCTGTCAAATAAAAATAAAATCTTAAAAAAAAAAAACCCACAGGAAATAAACCGAGGGTTGCTGGGTGGGAGGTGGGGGAGCTGGAGGAAGGGGTAAACTGGATGATGGACATTAAGGAGGGCAGGTGATGTAATTAGCACTGGGTATTATATAAGAGTGATGAATCACTGAACTCTACATCTAAAACCAGTAATACACTATATGTTAATTAAATGAATTTAAATTTTTTAAAAGGAGCAGCATTGGGGGGGGAGCTGTGGGGGTGGAAAGGCAGGTCCCCCCAGTTTGGGGGGTAATAATTTTAGTTATTGATATATAAAATATGAGTTCCCTATAAAATGTAAATCTGGGGAATTCTCAGCATATAAATGATATTTAAATCCTTGGGAACAAATAATATCAAGAAAGAGAACACAGAAATAAAACAAGAGTACAAGGCCAAGCCATGCGCAACTCACTCCTGTAGTCACTGGGGGGAAGGAGCTAACAAAAAAAATACACATAAAGATGAGAAGAAAATCAACAGTGCAAGGTTACAGAAGCCAAGACACGGGGATTCAAGAATCAATTCTATATGGATGTCTGGGTGGCTCAGTCAGTTAAGCACCTGCCTTCAGCTCAGGTCATGATCCTGGGGTCTTGAAACTGAGCCCCAGGTCTAGCTCCCTGCTCAGTGGGGAATCTGCTTCTCCCTCTGCCCACCTTCCCCTTTTCTATCTTGCACTCTCAAATAAATAAATAAAATCTTTAAAAGGGGGGGAGGGGCGCCTGGGTGGCTCAGTGGGCTAAAGCCTCTGCCTTCAGCTCAGGTCATGATCCCAGGGTCCTGGGATCGAGCACCATGTCAGGGTCTCTGCTCGGCAGGGAGCCTGCTTCCCTTCCTCTCTTTCAGCCTGCCTCTCTGCCTACTTGTGATCTCTGTCTGTCAAATAAATAAATAAAATCTTAAAAAAAAAAAAAAAAAGGAGTCAATTTTATGGAGTATTCTGGTCAGATGCGCAGTGAGATGTGGCCTAAGTGTCCACTGGTTTGCAACTCACCATCATTGATGATTTTGGCAAGAGCAGTTTAAGGAAGAAGAAAGGGTCAAGCTGACAAGGGCTGACAGGTGATGGACTCCACAGCAAGCAGCCTGTTTCTGACATAGCCCACATATTCCAGCTATAACCAAGAAGCCAGTGAATCACTTCATCTTCTGCTCTACCAAAACTGCCTCCTAACCACTTTTCCTACCCCAACCCTTCCCCTCACCTACATCCCATTCTCAGCTCTGCAGCTAAAAAGGAAGTTACATCATATCATCACTCATCTGCTCAGTAATCTCATCTCAGAACAAAAGTCTGTATAATGGTGAAGGTAACCATCCCACTTCCTACCGCTCTGCTCCTCCTCTCTGGCTCCCTGAAGAGAGGGAGCCGGAGGGCTCCTCCTGCCTCAGGGCTTTTGCCCTCGCAGAGTATGACTCCTCACTTCCTTTAGGTCTCAGCTGGTATCACCATACCAAAGAGGTCTTCTTTGGCCAACAGATTTAAATAGCACCCACTTCTTTCACACTTTGCTTATCCTTCCTTGCCCTACTCTATCTTCTTAGTACTTAACCATCTTTATGACATGTTATGTATTTATTATAGTCTGTCTCACATCACGAGACTATAACCTCCATAAGAGCAGAGGTTTCATATGGATATGGTGAGTGCTGTGAAGTGTGTAAGCCTGACTAATCACAGACCTGTACCCCTGGGGCAAATAATACATTATATGTTGATAAAAGTAATTAATTTAAAAAAAAAGAGCAGAGGTTTTACCTGTTTATGTTCACTACTGCATACCCAGTAGTAAGTAGGACTGGTACAAAGCAGACACTCATTTATTTTGTTGTATTTAAGTCATTAGAAATCTCACATTATAAATTGGTACTCTCAGTTTGGATACAAATCTTCTGCTATAGAGACAGTGTGAGTCTGATCACCTGTAGACATGCAGGAAAAGCCCAGTTTCTGGGCCCATGAAATTGAATACTGGCCCCTAGGCCCTGGAAAATTCACATTAATATCCTGTGGCCCATCTCCTGTAGATTCCTCAAGAAGTATTTCCATTCAGATTTCAAAGTGAACTATTTGTTTCCCTTTTGGATAAAGCAAAGTACACCATACAAAAATTATTTGTAATAACTCAAAGGGGTCACAGAGAAAGTAGTGGTACTCATAAATAACACAAATATGAAGATATGTACATATTATATTTAAACAAAGGCAGTACACATGATGATCCTTCCAAATAATAGAACTATACACTCTATTCTGTCCATCTAGTTTCCCTAGTCATCTGATCACCAAGTCACACTCTGATCACCAAGAAACAGACATCATTTTTCCTACAAACTCCCAACCTCAGGTTGTGCTCCTCGGAAACGTTAACTAACTGAAAAACACTACCTTGCAACTCCTCATCAGTTAAGAGGAACAAAGCTCTGGATTCTGCCAATGAAATGCAAACCTTAATCCTACCTTTGAAATGTCTTATCAGGCTTATCAATCATACAGATCTCTACTCACATACTATAAAAAATTGTAGAAACACAGATCCTGGGAACTGTAGAACTCACACAACAAATGAACTGACTTCCATTTATTGTATAGCTAAGAATGGAAGACAAAAGCAAACAAGTTAAAATACAGATAAACCCAACGACCTGGATGGAACTAAAGGGTATTATGCTGAGCAAAATAAGTCAATCAGGGGAAGACAATTATCATATGATCTCTCTGATATTAGGAATTTGAGAGGCAGGGTGGGAGGTTGAGGGGGGTAGGGAAGGAAAAAAAGAAACAAGATGGGGTGGGGAGGGAGACAAACCATAAGAGACTCTTAATCTCAGGAAACAAACTGAGGGCTGCTGGAGGGGAGTGGGGTGGGCCAGGATAGGGTGCCTGGGTGATGGACACTGGGGAGGGTATGTGCTATGGTGAGTGCTATGAAATCTGTAAGCCTGATGATTCACACAACAGTATCCCTGGGGCAAATAATACATTCTTCGTTAATAAAAACAATTTTTAAAAAATAAATCTTGGGGCACCTGGGTGGCTCAGTGGGTTAAAGCCTCTGCCTTCGGCTCAGGTCATGATCCCAGAGTCCTGGGATTGGCCAGCATTGGGCTCTCTGCTCAGCGGGGAGCAAGCTTCCCCCTCTCTCTGCCTGCCTCTCTGCCTGCTTGTGATCTCTATCAAATAAATAAATAAATAAAATCTTTAAAATAATAATAATAATAATGATGATGATGATGAATCTTTAGGGGCACCTGGGTGGCTCAGTGGGTTAGGCCTCTGCCTTCGGCTCAGGTCATGATCTCAGGGTCCTGGGATAGAGCCCTGCATCAGGCTCTCTGCTCAGGGGGAAGCTTGCTTTCCCCTCTCTCTTTGCCTGCCTCTCTGTCTACTTGTGATCTCTCTGCCAGATAAATAAATAAAATCTTAAAAAAAAAAAAAAGACACAAAAGATACTATTTAGCTTTGCCTATGACAATTACAGAAAATTTAAAAACCTTTTAAAAATCTACATGGGCCAATAGCGCATGAAAACATGCTGAGTATTGTTAGCCATTAGGGAAATGGAAAGCAAAAACGACAATGAACTGCCAATGCACCCCAAGACAGGAAATAGTTAAGTGTCGATGATAATGTGAAGGATTTAGGACTTTCCTACATTGCTGCTGGAAATGAAAAATGAAATGGTGCAACCAACCTGGAAAAGTTTGGCAGTTCCTCAAAAGGGTAAACACAGAATTACTAGACCTAGTAATTCCACTCTTGGGGTGTATGTATGTATGTGTGTGTGTGTGTTTCTAAGAGAAATGTAAACATATGTCCACGTAAAATCTAGTGCACAAATGTTCATAGCAGCAGTATTCATAATAATCCAAAAGTGGTACAACCTAAATGTCCATTAATTGATTAATGGATAAATAAAATGTAGTATACGCATACAATTAATTGGCCATAAAAAGGAATGAAACACTGATATGTTACAACATGGATGACCCTGAAAACATTATGCTAAGAGAAAGAAGACAGTCATAAAACACCATATGTTGTATGATTCCACTTACATAAAAGCTCCAGAATAGAAAAATCTAGAGACAGATTAGATTAGTTGTTGCCTACCACTGGGGTAGGAGGAAATGAAGAGTGATTGCCAATGAGCACAGGGTTTCTTTCTGGGGTGACGAAAGATTCTAGAATTAGATAGTGGTGATAGGGGCGCCTGGGTGGCTCAGTGGGTTAGGCCTCTGCCTTCGGCTCGGGTCGTAATCTCAGAATCCTGGGATCGAGCCCGAGTCGGGCTCTCTGCTCAGCGAGGAGCCTGCTTCCTCCTCTCTCTCTGCCTGCCTCTCTGCCTACTTGTGATCTCTCTCTGTCAAATAAATAAATAAAAATCTTTAAAAAAAAAAAAAAAAGATAGTGGTGATAGCTGCACAATTGTGAATATACCAAAACACCAAACACGTTGAATTTTATACTTCATACAGGTGAACTTAATGATATGTGTTATATCTCACTAAAGCTGTTAAATTTTTTAAAAGTATGAGATAGAGAGCCACAATGGGAAGCTCCTGGGATACTCGCCATATTTTATTTCTTGACCTGACTACTGGTTACACACGTGTGTTCACATTGTGATGATTCATTGAGCTGCAAACTCAGAAGATGTGAATGTTGCTATGTGTCTATTGTTTGTCAAATAAAGATTTTAAAAAAGAAAAACTAGATCTATAAATTCTAATTTGGAAAGAGATCCAAGACATAATGTTGAAAAAAACCATGTTACAAATATATATAGTATGCCCACTTTTTATAACACATATGTGCATAACAAAAACATTTAAATATATACATCAACTTGTTCTCATTGATCTCTCAAGATTTCAAAGAGACTTTATTTTGTCTGATACATATTTCTGTAATGTTTGAATTTTTTGCCATGTGCACTTTGTAATAAGAATAAACACACACATTTTTAAAAAACTTTTAAGGCATACAGAAAGATTTCAATAAAGATGAGAACAGAAATTCCTGAATCGGGGTGCCTGGGTGACTCAGGCAGTTAAGCGTCTGCCTTTGACTCAAGTCGTGATCTCAGGGGCCTGAAATCAAGCCCCACATAGGGCTCCCTGCTCACTGGGAAGTCTTCTCCCTCCTCCTCTGCCCCTCCTCCACACACACGCATGATGAGTGCACTCTCTCTCTCACTCTCTCAAAAAATTCTTTTAAAAAAGAAATTCCTTAATCAGTATACAAAAACACATAAAAATACAAAAATAATAAAAGACAAATCATTTTTCAAAAAGATAACAACCAATAACCCTAACACCTGGGTTGCTTAGCCGGTAAAGTGTCTGACTCTTGATTTGGGAACCAGTCATGATCCCAGGGTTGTGAGATCTAGCCCAGAGTTGGGGAGTCTGCTTAAGATTCTCTCTCACCTTCTCCCTCTGCTTCTCCCTACTCCCTCTCTAAAAATAAGTAAAAATTTAAAAAATTAAAAATAATGACCATCATTTGATTGCTTACTACGTGGTAAGGCACATATATTAGCTCATTTTCACTATACCTATTTTACAGATGAGTAAATAGACAAAGACAGATTTTAATCTAATCAAAAAGAATAGGGGCACCTGGGTGGCTCAGTGGGCTAAAGCCTCTGCCTTCAGCTCAGGTTATGATCTCAGGGTCCTGGGATCAAGCCCCGCATCAGGCTCTGCTCAGCGGGGAGCCTGCTTCCCCCTCTCTCTCCACCTGCCTGTCTACTTGTGATCTCTCTCTCTCTGTGTCAAATAAATATATAAAATCTTAAAAAAAAAAAAAAAAAGATTAAGAAAGCTGACAAAATCGTATTTACAGAGGAAAATTTAAAAAGAACATACTGAGGGGCACCTGGGTGGCTCAGTGGGTTAAAGCCTCTGCCTTCGGCTCAGGTCATGATCCCAGGGTCCTGGGATTGAGCCCCGCATGGGGGGGTCTCTGCTCAGCAGGGAGCCTGCTTCCTCCTCTCTCTCTGTCTGCCTCTCTGCCTACTTGTGATCTTTGTCAAATAAATAAATAAAATCTTTAAAAAAAAAAAACATAATGAACTCATACTTTTTTTAAAGCTGGAAAAGGAATTTAATTTTCTACAAAAAAATATCTAATTCACCAAACTGAATACCTGCCCCCAACCTTGCCTCAAACACACAAGTAAGAAACCTGAGTGGAATAAACTAAAAAACAAGACAGAAATGGTCCCCGCTCCTCCAACCAAAAACACCATTTTTCAATGCTACCAAAATCCTGAGGTCAAGGATGGCACAAGGAAGAAAAATTACAGGCCTTCCCCCTTCTGAATATATACCGAAGCCCTAAATACCAACAAATCAATCTAGTACTATGAGATTTACTCCAGAAATTCAGAGATAATTCCATACTGAAAATGATTAATACAATTCAACACATAAATAGGTTGAAAGAAACAATCTCCAACAGATAGATAACTGAGTTGAAAAGCATCTGATAAATTTATCCCTTCTGAGAAAAACACTAAATAAATAAAAATTCTCCTTTTACTTTTTAGGTTTCAGACCCACAGTCAGCCCAATAATGAACAGTGAAGGACACCAGAGGCAGCCTCATTAAAGTCAAGTAGATGACATTTTTCCCAATATTAGAGCCCAGCCAATGAAATGGGGAAAAAAAAAGAGAGAGAGGAAAGTACTGAAAAGGAGTCTAACTTAGCAATCTCTACCAATAATAAAGTTGTCCAAGTGGAATATCCAAGAAAAACCTGTGAAAAATCACTAAAAACTATTACAAGAGCTTAGGAAATAGGAAGGTTTTTAAATAAATATACAAAAACCAACAGCTTTTTCTAACATCAGCAAAACTCAAGAAATATGATGAAAATGCCCCACTGTCAAAAGCAAAAAGAATGTGAAATGCATTGACAAATGCAAATTAAACTACAAAACTTCACGAGTAAGTTTCCAATTAAGGTATCAATGGGATTTGAGGGCATCCTGAAAAATACTTTTAAAAACTGTTATCTGGAAGGGGAAAAAAGTATGTGATGAAAGCCAAAATCTTCTCCAAAACAAAAATAACTATGAGGATTTGCCCCACCAAGAATTCAGCTCTATAAAACTACAATCAGTAAAATGTATCATATTGGTGCCAAAACAGAGACAGATCAATAGAACAGAATGCAGAACAGATCAAGCACTAACGGAAATCCAGTATATAATTAAAATTATTATGTTAAGGGGAGGCTGGGTGGCTGTTAAGCTGCCTTCAGCTCGGGTCATGATGCCAGGGTCCCAGCACTGAGTCCCACATCAGGCTCCCTGCTCCGCAGGAAGTCTGCTTCTCCCTCTGCCTCTCTCTGTCTTTCATAAATAAAGAAAGTTTTTTAAAAATAATAATTAATAAAGAAACTATCATGTTAAATATATAAGGAACTATTTAAATTGTGCTTTGTGCATACCAAATACAATGGAATGGTGTACAGCTACTAAGAATGAGGTAGATTATACTGATATAGAAAGATGGTCACAATGTGGAGTGTCTGGGTGGCTCAGTCAGTTAAGCATCCAACTCTTGATTTCAGCTCAGGGCATGATCTCAGTGTTCCAAGCTCAGTTCGAGATTCTCCCTCTTCCTCTGCCCCTTCCCCACCACGCTGCCTCTGAAATAAATAAATCTCAAAAAAAAAAAAAAGATGGTCATAATGTAGTATGAAAAAAGAATTTATTCAATAGGAAATGCAATATGATTCCTCGTATGTTAAATGTGTGTATGTATTTTAGAGCCACACTATACACAGATTGTCTGAATGGTTACACCTACCAAAATAGTACTGTCACTACCCCCGGGGTTATAGTGGAGAGGACAGGGTGAGGTGGGTGTTAAATAAACAGGAAAATACAGTAAAGAAAGGAATAGGACTAGAGGGTCCACCACTCAGGCTTCCAACAGCGAAAGGAGATGACAAACTCAAATTAGAATAAACTGAAAGGGGTCTGTTTGTAAAAGGAGTAATTACTAAATTAGGTGAGGCCTACAAAAATCAGAGAGGGTAGAAGAGCAATGAGGACAATTATCGCTCTGGCCCCCAAAAAAGACAGGAGACAGTGATTCCTAAAACCCAGGTAATAAAATGCAGGCTACCATGAGAACAGAAGGGATAAATATTCTGACTTCATTCTCCTTCCCTTCAAATCTCCTAAGGCTGAACCCAGTAAGAAGCCAGAGGATCTGGGAGCTCTTTCCCTGGGGCACAGAGCCAGGCGGAACAGGGTGGAGGACAGATCTGGAGAAGTAAATGGGAAGCTATCTGGCCCAGTTTCTTATCCCTTTTTATAAAATTAATTACATAAATAGAAATACAATCTCTTCAGTAAAAATTAAAACCTTATAAAGAAAGCTAAAATCCCATCCTCCATAATGCTGGATCCTTCTCCAGAAGTAATCATCTTTCTTACTGTTTGGCTGGGTCTACTGGGGATATTTTCTAGACAGAGACATATACTCACCACAATAAAACACAGATTTATTTAATGAGGTGTTATCTGCCTAACGTTGACAGCATTTTTTTTATTTTATTTAAATTTCAGTTAGTTAACATACAGTGTAGTTATTTATTTCAAGGGTATGATACAGTGGTTCAACACTTCCTACAACACCCGGTGGTGGTTATCAGAAGCGCACTCCTTCATTCTCATTACCTATTTCACCATGAACGGTATTATTTACTCTTAGCAAACTTTTCCTCACCGTTTTCAGTTATAAAATAATGTTCAAGACCCAAGACAGATGGTTTGATTCTCCTCAATATTAATTATATTCTACCTCAGGAGATCTCAAAATATACTCTCCCTAGCTGCATTAGCATCACCTAGAAATTTGTTTAAAATGCAAAATATCAGGCCCCACCCTAGTGAGGTGAATCAAAAGCTCAGGAAGGTGGAGCCAAGTAGTCTTTCTTTTAACCAGCCCTTCGAATGCCTGTCACACAAGCTTACGTTTGAGAGCCACTACTCCACCTCCTGGCTACTCCAAGCTACTACTCCACTATCACCTGTGCCCTTGCTAGACATCTGCATTTTGGCAAGATTCCAAGGTGATGCATTAAAGTGTGAGAGATGCTGGACTCCTTCAGAGCCATAAACCCAATCTCAATCCATACTACACACACACATCCATCCACACAGAGCATCTATGAATGGTTCTGGAGATGCGAAGGGGAGAGGCCAGCAGAAAGAGCAATGTCTAATGTCTTTGAATTTGAACCTATCACTCCTGCGGGAAAAACATTAGCAGTGCATGCCCTAGTTAACCAGAGCATGTTAGCATTGTCAACTTTTGTATGTGATGGATGGCACATAACTACCATTAAACCACCCTGGAAATGTAATGCTCCTAACCGTCAACTGTTGGTCAACTGTAAGTTCTCATTTTTCTTTTAAAATAAGTGAATTTCAATTTTAACCCTAGGCGTAATAAAATTAGGTAAGACTGGCTACCTTTGTATTGCTAACACTGTAGTGAGTTCTAGTGTTTTAAAACAAACCACAGTGATACATCTTTTCTGTTCCAACAAAGATACCTTTACCAACAACTCTAAATCTACTTATCCACCACTTCCAAGCCACAGCCTTCACCTCCATACAGCTTGTGAGGAGCAGAAAATGTCCCCAGAATTCCACCTTTAACTTCCTGCTGTCTCTCTCAAAGGCTCAGAAATCTTTTTTTTCTTTCTTTTCTTCTTCCTCTCTTCCCCCCCCCCTTTTTTTTTAAATTTTCTTCCAAAACCTGCACCTTAAAGTCCCTGCCTCAGCCTCTCCCTTTGCTCTTCTCTTGTTTTCCTCCATTGAGACTAAGGTCAGTCCTGAGTCAAATGCAAACATGTTGACTTAATCAGGAAATCTGCCAGGGGTACTACATACACATTTGTGCTTGAGAATCACAGTCTCACTGCTCAATCCAGCCTGACTCCATCTAATACAACAATCTGGGTTTTTGCTGTGGTTTTTTTGTTTTGTTTGTTTTGTTTTAAAGGCACTTCCAGTTTCACTTCTAGTTCCTACCAGGTTTACGCCCTGCCCTACTGCAACACAGCCCCCCTCTTTGAGCTTTCCTGACCCAGGAAGTAGCACAGACAATTGTGTGGGGCCCATATCCAATTTTATTTGCCTCTCCTTCCTTAAAAGCAATTTTAATTCCAAGATTTCTAAAGCCCCTTTTCAATTTGGAATAAAAATTTTGAAAGCGCCCCTTTTTGTTTAAGATTTCATTTATTTATTCGAGAGAGCGAGCCAGAGAGTGAGAACAAGCAGGGAGAGCAGCAGAGGGAGAGGGAGAAGCAGGCTCCCCACAGAGCAGGGAGTGCCACATAGGACTCAATCCCAGGACCCTGGGACCATGACCTAAGCCAAAAGCAGATGCTTAACTAACTGAGCCACCCAGGTGTCCCTTGAAGCCCCTTTTCAATTTGGTAACTTTTCTTCCATAGAAACAAAGTTTTAATCAAACTTTAAAATAAATTTAGGCCCTGGGATTTTAACTACATAGCACCAGGAAAAATAACATAACTATTCTATCAAATAATTATACTTCAAAAGGAAACATATGCACATCTCCAATGTGCTAGAGAAAGATTTTGGTATGGCAAAACTAGTTTCATTTCTATCCCCACCCCAAAAAACTGTTTATGTTAAATTAAAATCACTTATGTCAGCTGAATCAGAGTTCATTTTTTAGAAGATTTTGTTCTATCAAAAGTTGAGATTCAAAGTATGTATAGACTCTATAAACATTCTAGAGTCAAATTCTGACTTTCATTTTGACCTTAACATAGAAATTAATAACGTCTTGAGTTGCACACAAATTCATTTTAAGAAGGCAAATCTTTTGATTTGTTGCCTTTGTTGGTTTTTTGGGGGTTTTTTTGTTGTTGTTTTTTTTTTAGCACACAATGTACTTTTATTTAAGGCTCAAAAATATCATAAAATAGAAATAATTTGTTTTCAACAATACATGCACAATTTTTTAAAAAGAAACACTGGATAATTAAATCACAAGAGTTAATGACTCATTCCTGACATATAGCAAACATAGTCAACAATAATGTCTTCCATTAGACCTCCCAAACATAACTCTTGATTTGTTGTGAAACTAAGGGTCTTAAAGAAACCCAAACAAGTAAATGAGTAGAAATTCCTCAATTATGTGGATTAACCAGTCTTTATCCCATCTGAATAGAAAGAATATTTTCCTCTGATAAATTAATTCCATATCGCTTAGTAATCTGAAAAGTGAAGAATTCCATCTTCCTTTCTAGGTATCCAAAAGCAAAATAGGAGAGAAAGACTGTTGGCAGTGCTCCACTCAAAAACAGGCCATGTTCCAAAAGTCTGTAAGTACTGTACCTGGTTTTGACCTTAGAATCTCATTTTCCCACAGCACATTTTCTAAACCAATGGCCCACCGATGCCTATTTAGCCTACAGTATAAATCAAACAATATTAGAAACATCACCTATAACTGTTTATAAGGAAATTTACTCAATCTCAAGTTCCAATTCTAGGTCACCTAAAAACAGAATTTTTAACAAGCATTCCAACCAATTTTGAAGTAGTTCCTTTGGTAACCACAATGCCACATTATCTTCCTCAAATAATCCAACTGTCTCAGACAGCATTAACCTAACACAGTAGCATCTCCAACTAATACCTGAAATGTTCACATTTTATGCTACTGAATAGATGTTTATGCTTTAGCTTATGACAAATCAATTTATTATGGAAATTAAGAAGGTTAAAAAAAAAAGACTAAAAAGAAGTCTAATATCCATTCTTGTGATATTTGGTGGGAAGATACCCATATCCACAAAAAGGTGAGATTCAGAAGTTCCTCTGAGTAGGGCCAAATTTTCCCTTGAGAATTTTTTATCCGCACAAGTACTCAGTTAAAACCTTAATGTTCAGGATAATAGAACATAAGAGAATTTCTAAGAAGGGATTTAAATATGCCTATTCTAATGTGGATCCACCCACCCCAATGCAGGTACTCCTACTCCTTATGTAAAAAAGTAATGAATGACTTTAAAAAATCAATTAAATAATCCTAATGCAATAATTCAGAACTTAAAAAAAAGACAGAGTATATTTCTCAGGAGCAAAGGTAAAAACTAAAGACTGCAAATTCCTTTCAGTGGCTAAAGCAGTGATCACCTTTGCTTACATTCAACTTCTTATTACCAAAACTAACTGCTAGGTTTGCTTAAAAAAAAAAAAAAAAAAAAAGGAGAGAGATCCAGTAAAGCATAATGGCTAAAAATATAGACTCTGGAACTAGACAGCTTGAGTTCATATCCCAGATAACACTCTTAATAGCTGCATCATCTCTAGCAAGTTATTTAACCTCTCTGTGTTCCAGTTTCTTCATCTGCACAATAAGGATAATAATAGCATCAACCTTAAAGGACCCTAGCGCAAATTAAACGAATTAATCCAGGTAAAGCACTCAGAACAGAGCTTTGCACACAATAAATGACAACTACCACCTAGATATTAAAAAACCACCTAGATATAAAAAAAAAAAGTAGGATTTGGAAAAACTGAAGGCATTCCAAGCTGAAAAATCAAAGAAATGAGTCAAAAAGTGATACACATATAGACGACAGGGCATCCTATTTCCCTGGAGAATAATATTCATGAGGAAAAATAGTAGAGATTGAAATAATAAAGACCCAACTACGCTGGTCTTGAATGCCAGATGAAAAAATATTTCTTTAACTTAGAAGGCAACCATGTAAATTTTTGGTCTGGTTAGATCTGTGCTTTAGCAACATTAATTATCATGGTTATATATCACTATTATTAATGCAATTTTGATGTTCTCTCCCCTTTTATTAAGGGTTAGCATACCCCAAAATGCATTTTTTTCTGCTAACATACGGTCAGAATCTATCACTGAACAACTGTCTCCTATCTGAATTGTACCTGAAATCCTCACTGCCTTGTACACGGTAGGCATTCAATAAACGTTTTATCATTACTTTCAGTGGCCACTAGAGAGCAGTGAAGTAAGAAGTCAGAGGTTACTACCCAAAGTAAATAAATACTATAAATGAAGTAAATGAAGTAGCCAAATAACAGCTTATAATTAAGCTAAAATAAAGTCACTGCTGAACAAGGTACTTGCCTAAAACACTGTGGGTAGGGAGGGAGAGACCAACCTTACTTTTCACTGAAAGCATATAAAATGGATCCTTGTTTTTTTTTTTTTTTTTTAAGATTTTATTTATTTATTTGACAGACATAGATCACAAGTAGGCAGAGCAGCAGGCAGAGAGAGACCGGAAAGCAGGCTCCCCGCTGAAGCAGAGAGCCCAATGCGGGGCTCAATCCCAGGACCCTGGGACCATGACCTGAGTTGAAGGCAGAGGTTTAACCCACTGAGCCACCTAGGCGCCCCAATCCTTGTTTATTTTTAAATCTCATAAAATTTAGCTGTCAAATTAGTAGTCTTTTCTAAGGATCGAATTGGCAATATCTTTGTAATAGACTACCCAGTGGTCTTATGTGAAGGTTAATTTAAGGTAGATTTCTTCAAGCTATCTGTACTCCCACATTCTCTGCAGCGTTCCTCACAACAGCTAAGATAGAGACCTAAGTGTCCAACAAATGAATGGATGAAGGAAGATCTGGAATATATGCATAAGAGAATATTATTCAGCCATTAGAAAGAAGGAAATCCTGCCATTTGCAACAACATGGATGAATCTGGAGGACATAATGTTAAGTGAAATAAACCAGAAAAAGACAAATGCAGAACAATCTCACTTATACGTGGAATCTTTTTAAAAAAAAAAAAGTTTTTAATTTAAAAAGTCAAACTCACAGAAAGAGAGCAGAATGGTGGTTACCAGGATCTGGGAAGTAGGGAAATGGGAAGATGCTGGTCAAAAGCACAAGCCTTCAATTAAAAGTTCTGAGAATCTTAAAAAAAAAAAAGTTCTGAGAATCTAATGTAGAGCATGGTGACTAAGTTAATAATACCTTCTCATATTCTTGAGATTTGCTAAGAGAGAGCTAAAACATTCTCACAAAAAAAAAGTAACTATATGAGGTGATAGTTGTATTAATAAACCTGACTCTGGTCATCATTTCAAAATGTATTCATTTATCAATCATCACATTGCACACTTCTGTCAATAAAAAAAGGGAGATTTCCTCCAACAGGACAAAAATCACACTAAACAGTAAAAATAAGTGTCCAACTCTTGACATGACTCCAACAAGTAATTAGATGAAGGGCCAGCTTACAGTACCTATAGCTTTCCATATAGAACACACAGTCCCTGGCTGCTTCACTCAGCACAGATGTCAATGCTAATCATGACAACAAAAAGGATCTTCTCCCCTCACCTGGAGACGACTGAAGTCCACTATCCTAAAGTCTAAAGATAACCTCTGCAGTCAACCGTCTGGTGCACTTCTTTTTAGAAAAACAAAAAAGTCTGTTTGAGACACAAATCAGAGTAATATACTAATAGTTAACATCGTAAGGGAATCTGGGTGGCTGAGTTGTTGCAAATGGCAGGATTTCCTTCTTTCTAATAGCTGAATAATATTCTCCTAAGCGTCTGCCTTCAGCTCAGGTCATGATCCCAGCGTCCTGGTATGGAGTCCCCCATCCGGCTCCATGCTTGACAAAGAGGCTGCTTTTCTCTCTCTCCCTCTGCTGCTCTCCCTGCTTGTGCTCACTGTGTGTGTGTGTGTGTGAGTGTGTGTGTGTCAGTCAAATATATAAATAAAATCTTTAAAAGAAAAAGACACAGTAAGAAAAAAGTCTTCACTAAGAGGTTACCAATAGAGCTTGGAAGCACATCATGACATAGGATGGTTGATCTAAGAGTTTATTAAGCACATTTCCCCGCACTGATTTTCTTCTTGCGGTGGAAGGAGAAAATCAGCTTCCCAAAAATGTCAGTCAGACCTTACTTTTAGAAATAAACAAAAAGAGCTGGATTAGTAAGAGCACCCCCTGGATAGTAAGTAAGATATGTATTTGGCTTTCATGGGCAATCAGTCACTCTGGCAACATAAACATAAAGCAGAGTAGACTGTGATTTCTACATACCTTCTTCTAAAGTAGTTTTGTTATAATTTTAGATTAAAAAAACAACTGAAAAAAAGTTCAGGCTGTCTTTTGCTTTTTAAAGCTTCAAGTATCTTTCAAGTATTAGAATTTAAAAATCTGAAATGCATTCAATTAAACACATTCCCACCAGCATTACCAACAACGCTCCATTATCCATTTCAGTACTGTCTCCAGATGATTTTTAATCCCCGCCTGACTTCTCTCTACCAACAAGAACTTGGATACCATCTTTACCCTGCCTGCCCCCATTACTTGGTTGTGCTTGGGGAATTATAATTGCAGTGATCCCGCCTTTAGAACATCCTCTGAGCACAAAGACTCTTTGTATGACTGGGGGTGAGGGGGGCGCCTTCCAGGCTCCACAGTGAAGGGTGGGTGGTGGCAACACAGGCAGCAGAGAAGGAAGAGGCGGTGGGGCCGCTATGATGGCCCTCAAGTCTAGCTCAAAACTGTTCGAGGGGTGTTACTAAAGGGTGCCCAGTCAAAAGGTTCTGAGAGGCCTCTGCACCCCTCACATGTGGTGAGATCACCTGACAGATGGGTGGACCCCCACCAAGACCAAAGACCAGGGAGAAGGAGGCATGATAAAAGGGAGAAAAGAAAGCACAAGCTGAAACAGCACCTCAGGTAATGAAAAAGTCTCGGACAATGAAGGCATCGCCCCCATGGACCAGTGGTTGGTTGGTACTGGGATTGTGGCACCCAGTAGGTGCTCAAATATGTACTGAGGCAGCAACAAAAATCTACATAGGAAGACAAATGTATTAGAACAGTTTTTAAATAAGATAGCCTAAAAGCTAAATGAAAAATACTTTAATTATGAGTCTCAACTCCTACTTACAAAAGCAATTACAAAATGGATACTTGTTTTTACTTTTAGCCTAGCCTCCCACCTCAGCCTAGTCTTCAAATCTGCTCACTTTCCAGCTCCATGACAATAAAACAGGTTTCAAGTGAAGATCAGTAAGCACCATCTTCACACACTAAAACCAAAAGTTCTAAAGCGGAACGGATACAGACAGGTAACTTTCAACTCGAAGAACATTCCAAAAGCACTACAAAATGTCCTAATTAATTGCTTGCTAGTCTCATTTATTTCTTCCTCTTACCACTTCTTTCCTCTGCTTTTTCTTTCAACGGGGTCAAATGATTACATATATCAAAACTCCCAATCTCTCCTTACTTCTACACATACTTTATCACAAAAGCAGACAATAGTGATAGTTTCCATATCAAGACTGGAGGCAGTCACTGATAAAACTCCAGTATAATCCCATCATTCTCCTCCTCCACCTGCCCAACAGCACTCCAGTTAACTGTTCCAAGCAGTCCCTAAAATAGTACTAATATCCCTTTAAATAGAACTGGGGAAAAAATTCAAACTGCTTTGGGTAAGGCCCAAGGTGAGAACTGTTTATTTTCCTTGTGTGGGCATTAAGACTATTTTTGTTAAACATTTTTAGTTTTAAACAAATTTAAAAAAAAAAAAAAAAAAAAGACACCTGAGGAGCCTGGGTGGCTCAGTTCTTAAGTATCTGCCCTTGGCTCAGGTCATGATCCCAGAGTCCTGGGATGGAGCCTGCATCAGGCTCCCTGCTCAGCTGGAAGCCTGCTTCTCCTTCTCCCACTCCCCTGCTTGCGTTCCTTCTCTCCCTGTCGAATAAATAAATAAAATATTAAAAAAAAAAAAAAAAAACCTCCTTCAAGACAGCAGCAAAAGCACAATGGAACTCTGTAACCATCACCCTCGATCATGTTTAAAAATGATAATAAAAAAGACAACAGAAACCACTCCAAATGTACCTCTCCCTTGAGTCCGCAGAACAGCACTCTTCCATGACAACAGTTCTGAAAAACAAACTGCCATTATTTGCAAAAGCAGTAGGAAGTCCAGTCTCGTCCTTGGTTCAGCACTACCCTCCTCCTCTCTCTCCAAGAAAAAAATAAAACAGCAGGAAGCGTAAACAACCACTTAATGGAAAATACAAATGGGTAAATATTTTCAAAATTGGCTAAAAAGCCTCAGGTCTTAAGAAATTGAGGAATGCTAGTGTAGGGGGAATAGGAAGAAGAAAACATTGTATTTCCCCCTCAAAGTGAGCACTCCAAGAATGCAAGAACAAATGTGGTGCATAGCTACTTTCTCTTCTTCAATTACCAGATGCTTTTGTCCTTTTAATATTTCTCTCATTCTGTCTTTTCATAAATAACGGTATTTTCAAAATTGAGCCTATTTCTCCAGCTCCATAACAAATTTTACAATTTTAAGCTGGAATCTTGGTGGGTGATGAAAAGCTGGGGGGAGGGGAGGTAGGTTCCTTCCATTTAAAAGTTCATGTGGACAAAATTCTCAGAGCTCAATGCCCAAAACTGACCTGCCCTCTTCACAGAGTCTTTAACTATGGATGGCACAGTTCATTACACATGGACCAACAAAGCTGCCTGGGACAGAGCCTTCCAAAGTTGCAAGGCCATGCTAGTTCATGAAGCACTTGATGGGAATTAGAAAAGGGTGTCCCCTTCCACAAGAAATGCATTTTTTTTTTGAAGATTTATTAATTCATTTGAAGGAGACAAAGATAGAGAGGGAGGGAGAGTGAGTGCGCAGGGTTGGGAGGGGCAGAGAGAGAGGGAGAGAGAATCTTAAGCAGACTCTACACTAAGATTAAATACCGATGCAGGGACCAATCTCACAACTCTGAGATCAGGACCTGAGCAGAAACCAAGAGTCGGACACTCAGCCAACTGAGCCACCCAGGCACCCCTACAAAATGCTCATTTGGTAAGTGGAGCACAAATGAATTTCCACTCCCACTCACCACACAAAACAGGTGACCTCAGGTTGGGCACAACCCATACAACCCAACACAGCAGCCCTGCAGCAGTCTACGTGGAGAAGCACTGCACTTCCAAAGCAGGGTTCCTGAGAGAAGAACCTTCCCAAAAACAAGCATTTCACAAATCTCATTACCAGAAGTCCTCACATCTGTGAATATAAATTCTTTCCTAAACATATCAGGACTAGAGCAAAAAGGGTCTGGCAGAGAAGTAAAACTATCAAATTTGGAGAAAGGAAATTCTTCCATCTTGAGGCGGATAATCAGTTGTTATCTGAGACCCTAATCTTTGAATGTAGGTTCAATAGCTGTAATCTAAATCAATGACATAAGCTAAAGCACTAAAACAATCACCATCATCTGTGAACAAGGCACGATCACATACATTTACTGTTGGGGGTTTCCCTTCTCCGAATTTGCTGGGTTTTCCTTCTGTAAGCCCTCCCCCCCCTTTTTTTTTGCTCCCATCCTAATTATAAAACCCAAGTGGTTAAAGTTTATAAAACCTGATAAATAGCCCTTGTGGGCAGTGGGCCCCTTAGTACCTGCATGAAAATAAGAGGACTATGTCTAGTCCTCTATGGGACTATGTCCCCATTATAAAGAGCTTAACACTCAATAGCTTCCAACCCTATCATTCTTTTATGCCCTACAAAAGAGCTAAGTATCACATGGGCCCAAATTAGTCCTAGTCATGCAGGAGGGGCAAGAGAAGGTAGCCTATAGGGCAAAGTTGAGATGGAGTACAGCCCAGAGACAGGAGCCGAAGGCAGTGGCTCTCAAATTTTAGTGGGCATCGGAATCTACTGGGAACTTTTTCAGAATCAGATTTCTGGGGCTCTCCCTACAACAGAAAAGTCTGAACGTCCTGGGGCACTTATATTTTGACAAAGCTCAAACTGCTGACCTAGGTCCACTAGAAAATTTAGAAAGACTGAGAAATACTCCATGCCTATCAGCAGTTCCAAAATAAAAGTCATCCAGTGCAATATACTAGGCTTCCCAGGTCAGAAAAGAGTGAGAAAAGGATCACTAGCCTGCATGCCTAACAGGCTGTGCTGGATCGGAGTCTGTAGCAAGAGTTTCATTATTATGAAACAAAAATCCTGCACTCTATAAACAAGCAAATTTTTTGCATGTGAGAAATATTTCAAACATCTGAAAAATATTTAAAATAAGATATTGAATCTCTGACCCTACACCCAAAATAAGCAAATCCTAATTTGCAATTATCTAATTCAGATTTCTTAGTAATAGAATATTAGATATTATTAAAGCCCTGTCCAATCTCATTCCTTGTCTTCTGTTCCCAGAGATAATCTCTACTCTGAATTTGGTATTAGTTGTTGCATGTTTTTATACTATTACCATATATACACAGAGCCACAAACAGTATTATTTTGCATGTTTTCAGATTTTATAAAAGTGAAAACATTTTGTTAAGAATTCTGTAACCTGTTCCCCCACCCCTTATTATGTTTGTGAGATTCCATCATTTTAATGCATGTGGCTATAGTTTATTTTTCAGTGCTGTTAAGACTCAAGCGCATGGGACTAACAATTTATGCATTTCCCGTGCTGGTGGTTATTTAAGCTGCAATGAGAATGCTTATATTTCTTTCATACTTCTTTTCTTGGACACTTGTACTAGGATTTCTCAGAGCCAGAAACAGACATTTTGGGTAAGTAGGTATATTAGCTCTCCAATAACACATCACCACACTACTCTCCAAGGTGGTTGTATTTATTTACACTCCCACTAACAGGAAATAAACTTTTGATTTCCCCACAAGCTCATTAACACTTGGTTATCACAGCATTTAAATTTTGCCAATCTGATGGGTGTGAAATGGCACCTCAATATCGTTTCCATTTGCATTTCCCTGATTAAAATCTTTGACCAGAAAATTTTCATGTTTTTATATGTATTTATCCAATAGGTTTTCCTCCATTTTTTAAGAAAAATCGAACCTATCTTGTCTAAATCCCAGCAGTTATGCCACAGCACCCGTCCAACAGCCACCACAGCTGGCTGGAAAGCCGAAGTGCAGGAGGGCAGCAAGAAAACAGCTGACTTAAACAAGGAATCATTTCGGACAAAGGGCCCTAATTAATGCATTTGCTAATTAGTCTTCCCCTTCCCTCTTTTGTCAAGCCATACTTTCAAGACAATACTGAGAGCCAACAGCCTTAGAACAGGAGAGAGAATGGGGGGTGGGGAATGAGAAGGCTAAAACATTTATATGAAAGTACAACTGTCTTTACTAGAAGAAAATGAAGTGATTGCTGCAGACCAATACCTATTACTCAACCTTTAAGATACCATCCACCTCTAACAGACTCCTTTCAAACTCATCACCCTTGGCTCCTTCTTTGAAACATCCCAACTTTTCTCAGGACTAGACACTGCCCCCTTCCCCTCGGAAATCCTTTCATCTCCCTTCCCCCGCAATGACTAAATATCTTCTTTTCCCCCATTCTACAGCTTCTATTTCCCAGCGCCACAGGAACCTCTTCATTGCTCGCTCTCTCGCTGTCTCTAGAACTCCAAGTGCTCTCCTCCTTCCCTTTCCAAGATACATCCACAGTCAAAACCACACATTCAGGCACCCACCCCCAAAGAAATATGGGAGTCCCATACAGTATATGGCCCTGCCTAACATACCAGGCAGGCGGGTGACTTGTCCCAATCCTCCCCGCCTCCTTCCCCCTTCACGCTTGGGGTAGCTGTTCTCTAGGGGTTCTCCATGGGTGACAGATCCAGACCACCCGGGAAAAAACTAATTCGGCCTTCTACGGCAGAAATGCTTTTTACCAGGGCCTTATACGCACTTCTGTTTGGGGCACAAACGAAACTTGGACAATTTCATGAAAACAGACACCTTGTGGGTGTCTCCACAAAAGCGGGAAGGCCTCCCTCCTTATTAATTTCAGCTGGATTGGTTTAGTACGGGCAATGGTGGCCTGGCAGAGACCAAACGGTCCCCACGATGAGAAGTTTCCGAAGCTCTGCCCCATTCACTCAAGAAAGCCCTCTCCCAAAGACTACACCCCCCCATACGACTCTTTCCCCCTAAGGCTCCCCAAATCGGCTCCCCAGGGTACCACCAAGCCCCCAAAGCAGCCCCAGCTCCTCTGTCCCACCCCGCAAGAGATCCCATTTCTTAAGCCTACCTAAAAAGCGTTGGGTGGGCGTGTCTGAGAGCAGGGCCTAGCGCCCCCTCCTCCGGATCTCTGTCTCTCGGGTCTCCAGGGCTAGGGGCTCTTCCTCCTCCCAGCCCCCCTGCTCCGGGCCCGCGCCGGCTCGGGGTGGCCCTGGGTCCTAGCCAGGCTACGACTCTCACCGGCTACGTGACCTTGGGCAAGTCACTTCCCCTGAACGCCTCGGTTTCCTCCTCCGCCAAGCGGAGACCTAAAGAGGTCCTGCCCTGCCCACCCTAAAGGAGGGGGCTACGCACCGGGTGGGAAAACGCTTTGTGAGCCGCTCGGCGCGACGGGGCCACAGGGCTACAGGGGCTCCGGGGCCGGACAAAGCTGACCCGGACAACGCTCCACCCCCTGCGCGGGGTCGGGCGGCTGGACCGCACGCCTCTGGGCCCCCCAACCCCCAAAACCAACCCACGCCCCTCCCCGCCCGGCCGGTTCCTGGACCCCGTACCTGCTCCCGGCGCTCGGCCGCAGGCGCCGCCACCCTGGGCGCTCGCCCGAAGAGGCCCGTGGCCCGGAGGGCTGAGGCGGCCGGCAGCGGCTGGCTCGGGCCGGGGCGGCGGCGGCGGGGGGCGCGGGCGTCGCAGGGGCCCGAGCTCGGCGGCGCCCGGCCTGGGAGACGACGACTGAGGCTGGAAGTGCGCGGCGGCCGCAGCTGCTGAGGCGGCGGCGGCGGCAACCGCGGCGGCGGCGCTTCCGCTCATGGCGGGGCCGCGGGCAGCGGCTCCGACTGCGACTCGACTCCGGCGGCGGGCGCTGAGTGGGCCCCGGCCGGCGGCAGCAGCGGCGGTGGCGGCGACGGAGGCGGCTCCCGGAGGGGGAGGAGGCGGAGCCGGGAAGCGGCGGCGGCGGCGGCGGCGGAGGGGGCGGGGACGCGGAGGGGGCGGAGACGCCGCGCCGCCGCCGCCAATGGGCAGCCGGCTTCTCAGCCGCCGCTCCGGGGCAGGACAGGCGGCGCCGTAGGGCATCCTCTGCCGCGGCCGCTCGCGGAGGCGGGGAGACTAAGGGCAGCCCGCGGGAGAACCCAGCTCCCGGGGCGGCCCCGCCCCCGGTCCGCCTCCCGGGCACAGACTCGGGCCTCCCGGGCCGGGCCCCGCGCCACCCAGGCCCCGCTGCGCCTGGGGCTCAGCTGCTCGGCTGCCTCTGGCGCCAGTATTTGCGCCCGCGAGTTTGCTAGGGGATCGGCCTGGGTAGCTGCAGCTCGCCGGCGCGCCCGTCCGCCGGCCTCCCCGTGCGCTGCCAATGCCGCCTCGGCCTCCCTCCTTCTCTTCCCCACACTATAGCAGTCTCCTCTCCACCCCCTCCCTCTTTTGGCTGTTTGCTCAAAGTTTTTTCCCTTTCAGACACTTAGGAAAGAAACTGTCTGCCCTTCTTGAGCTGTGTCTCTGATAAATCAACGGACCCAGAGAGGATAGTAGAGGCAGAAACGAAAGAGATGGAGGGAGATGCGCTGCCTTCTCTGAATTTAGAGACCCATCTTGACTTATAAGCAGAAGCCGGCCTGGCTAGGCCCTGGCCCCTTGCCCCTTCCTCCGACTTTCTCTTCCTCTTTCTTACTTTAAACGCCCTTGTTAAAAAAACTTGCAGGAAACCGTCTAACCCAGCTGAGCCTAGTCTCAAAAGAGAGAGAGGCCGGGAGGTGAGGAAAGGCTTTTGAGCTGTGCTAACGGTGTTCTAAGAGAGAAGAATTCTGCAGATTCATGACCCTCTTGGCGGCCCTCCTCTCCTCGGATAGGATATTGGTTACTGAACCCACTTCCTTTTCATGTTTTTCTTACTCTTATATCAAAGCCACAGAAGAGCAGAATAAAACTCAACCATGTGCTAGGAGTGCTGTTAAGTACAGCCGTGTAGGTGAGGGTGCAGCTAAACTGCTGACTAGATCGTTTCCAGAAAGCGTTATCCTCAGCCTTTCCCCACACGCAGTCACCAACCGGGAACTGAGTAGAGAGAGAGCAGGTTACACGTTGACAAGGCACAGTGCTACAGTGCTAGGCTGGCCCCATGAGAAGGACGTGTGGATGAATCTGTGGCAACAGACATTTTAAATTCCACTTTGACAGTCACTAGGTACTGATCTTTCAGTCATCAACAATGACAGGCCCTGGGGATACAATGAAGAAGGTATAGGCCCAGACTTCAAAGAGTTTACAAGTCTCCTTGGAGGATGGTGAGATCAATTCTTAGAAGTTAAGAGCTTAGGGGTGCCTGGGTGGCTTAGTTGTTAAGCATCTGCCTTGGGCTCAGGTCATGATCCCATGGTGCTGGGATCAAGCCCTGCTTAGCGGGAAGCCTGTTTCTCTCTCTCTCTCTCTTGCTCCCACTGCTTGCATTCCCTCACTTGCTGTCTCTCTCTTTCTCAAATAAATAAATAAATAAAATCTTTTTAAAAAGAAATTAATAGTTTAAGGATGATGAGGAACTTACCAGGTGAAACAGTCTGGGGAAAGTGGACCAGGAAGACTTTAAGAATGTAATTGGTCAGGGACACCTGGATAGCTCAGTTCTTAGGTGTCCAACTTTTGATCTCAGCTCAGGTCTTGATCTCAGGATCCTAGTATTTCCTGAATCTTATCCTTCACTTTCTCATGGCAGGTAACATATTACTACTTGGGGCTTTAGTCCCAATGCCTTCTGTAGAATGCCCATAAACTATGGCATTCATCTCTCCTTTAATAGGTCTCAGCAGCCTTGAACAAAATCAGACCTATTTAGGGATGCCTAGGTGGCTCAGCTGGTTAAGCGGCTGCCTTTGGCTTAGGTCATGATCCCAGATTCCTGGGATCTAGTCCCGAATCAGCTCCTTGCTCAGCGGGGAGCCTGCTTCTCTCTCTGCCTCTGCCTGCCACTCCGCCTGCTTGTGCTCTCTCTCTGACAAATACATAAATAAATAACATCTTTAAAAAAAAAAAAAAATGAGGCCTATTTACACCCCAATGCCCAAATCCCAGTTTCAACTCTTGAAACTCCAATTTGGTCAAATGCCTTTCCCACCAGCTCTGGAAGAAAGGGGGCAGGCAAGCAGTTTAATCCAGTAACCAAAAGACCCCACTGAGGCTGCCTTGGAGGCCAGGAAGAAACAAGAGAGAGGACTAGGTTAGGCCTGGGGCCACCTCACCCTACCAGTTAAGGGGTACAAAAGAGTGAATGGACCACAGGGACTCCTGGGTGGCTCAGTTTCTTAAGCGTCTGACTTCAGCTCAGGTTATAATATTGGGGTCCTGGGATCAATCCCTGGAGGCCAGCCCAGTGCTGGTGTCTGATGTCAGGTGCCCACTCAGTGGGGGTCTACTTCTCCCTCTGTTCCTCCCCCTGCTCATGCTCTCTCTCAAGTAAGTAAATAAAATCTTTTTTAAAAAAGAAGGAAAGTGGGACGCCTGGGTGGCTCAGTTGGTTAGCGGCTGCCTTTGGCTCAGGTCATGATCCCAGCGTCCTGGGATCGAGTCCCACATCGGGCTCCTTGCTCGGCGGGGAGCCTGCTTCTCCCTCTGCCTCTGCCTACCACTCTGTCTGCCTGTGCTCACTCTCTCTCTCTCTAACAAATAAATAAATTAAAAAAAAAAAGAAGAAGAAGAAGAAGAAGGAAAGAAAGGGGTGCCTGGGTGGCTCAGTGGGTTAAAGCCTCTGCCTTCAGCTCAGGTCATGATCTCAGGGTCCTGGGATCGAGACCGCATCAGGCTCTCTGCTCAGCAGGGAGCCTGCTTCCTCCTCTCTGCCTACTTGTGATCTCTGTCACTGTCAAATAAATAAACAAAATCTTTCAAATAAATAAATAAATAAAAATAAAAATAATTAAAAAGGAAGGAAAGGACCATACCATATGTGTTGTGACCTTTATCTCTGCAAATGTCCATTCTCTAGCAATGATCAGGAAGAGAAATGAGTATGAATGTTTAGGGAACCACAAGTTTAATAGGGCTGGAGCACAGCCTGGGTGATAAGTGGAGAGAAGAGACCAGACTAGAGAGTTAGGGGGAGACCAGAAGACCTTGAAGAGTATTGAATGTCATCCTGAGGCATTTGAACTTAACCCAAGTAAGTAAAGGGAGCTATTGAAAGATTTAGTAAGAGAATAAAATAATCTGATTGGATTTTGAAAGGACTCTGAGAATGGATGGGAGGAGAACAAGAAGAGAAGCAATAAAACCAGCTAAGAAGCTAATAGGCAAGCGACCAAAGTGACCTAAATTGAGGCAGAGATGGTAGGAATACAGATGTATTAAGATGGTAGAATCATCAAGACATAGCTGTTGAGCAAGATGAGAGAGAATCAAGGATGAGAAAGATTTTTGGTTTGGGCAGCTAGGTGATAGTAGTGCCATTCTTGAAGGTAGAGTATACATGGTGAGGAACAGAGAACTATGACCCCAGTTAAATCAGTTTATTGTGGTGATCCTCTCTTTCCTCATCCATATAAGGCAGAAGGGCTGAGAGAGTTGGACAACAGTCACTGCTGTACAATTACTAATGACTTTCCCAGACTGGCATCTAGAGATTTGCAAAGGAGAGGCAAGAGAACATAATTGCCTATTTCATTTTTTGTTTCTATTTTTTTATTGTGGTAAAATATACATAATAGATCTGACCATTTTAACCATTTTCAAGTATACAGTTCAGTGGCATTAACTACTGTCTTAGCTTGAGCCGCCATAACAAAATACTATAGGCTGGTGGCTTAAACAACAGAAATTTTTTTCTCACAGTTCTGGAGACTGGAAGTCCAAGATCAAGATGTCAACATGGTCAGATTCTGGTAAGAGCTCTCTTTCTCTCTGGTGTCTCTTTTTATTTATTTATTTATTTATTTATTTATTTATTAAGATTTTATTTATTTATTTGACAGGCAGAGATCACAAGAAGGCAGAGAGGCAGGCAGAGAGAGAGGAGGAAGCAGGCTCCCTGCTGAGCAGAGAGCCTGATGCGGGGCTCGATTCCAGGACCCTGGGATCATGACCTGAGCCGAAGGCAGAGGCTTTAACCCACTGAGCTACCCAGGGGCCCCTAGTGTCTCTTTTTATAAGGACACTGATTTCAACTTGAGAGCTCCATCTTCCTGACCTCAAAACCTAATTATCACCCAAAGGCCCCAACTCCAAATATTATCACATTGAGGGTAAGAACTTCAATGTATGAATCTGAGCAGGACACAATTCAATTGATAGCAGTTATATTCACAAAGGTATTCAACTATCACCACTATCCATTCCAGAAGTTTTTCATCAACCAAACAGAAACTCTGTACTTCTTAATCCATAACCTTCCCATTCTCTTCCCCTCCAGTCCCTGGTACCTCTATTCTAATTTCTATCTCTATGAATTTGCCTATTCTAGGTACTTCATATGAATGGAATCATACAATATCTGTCTTTATGTGTCTAGCTCATTTCACTTACCATACTATTTTCAAGGTTCAACCATGTTGTAGTGTGTATCAGAATTTCATTCCTTTTTAAAGTGAATATTCCACTATATATATATAATATTTCACTATATATATATATATTTGTTTCATTCGTTCATTCATTCGTTTCATTCCTTCATTCATCAATGGACATTTATGTTGTTTTTTGCTATTGTGATTAATATGCTCTGAACATTGGCATACAAGTATCTGAGTCCCTGCTTTCAGTTCTTTTCAATTCCACCTAGGAGGAGAATTGTTGCATCATAGGGTAATTCTATACTTAACTTTTTGAAGAACCCACCAAACTGGTTTCCACAGTAACTGCACCATTTTACATTCCCACCAGCATTGCACAGGGGTTCCAATTTCTCCACATCCTCACCAACACATGTCATTTTCTCTCTCTCTCTCTCTCTCTCTTTTTTTTTAACACAGCCATCTAATGGGTATGAAGTGGTATCTCATTGTGGTTTTGATTTGCATTTCTCATTTCACTTTTAAGCCCAGCAAATCTATTATTTGTATTTGTCTTCCAGCATGCTTTGCTGGTGTTCTTTTTTGCTTTGTCTTTTGATTTGTTTGTTTGTTTGTTTGTTTGTTTTTCCTGGAGGGAGAGGAGTAGAGGAGGGAGATAAGAAAACAACAAAAGAGTTCCAGAAAAATTGTAACACACAATAAAATTTAATAGTGTGTAAAACCAAAAGAAGAGCCAGCTAGTCTCAGCTACAGCACAGAATAACATTCTGCAGCCTTTGCAATTGAAGGACTCCAGAAATGGTAGAACTCAATGACCATTGTAACCATTCCCAGCAAAGGCAGTGGAAATACAGCAGAGCCAGATGGAAGAAGCTGGAGCAAGAGATGATGCATTTAACCCCCAATATCACATGCCTCTACTTGTTCCAAACACCTGTGAAACACTACAGACTCCTCCCTGAAACACCTGGGGATGTACTTTGCAGGCTGTGGATGAGAGCAATAAAACACATGCTGACCATTTTTCTTCCTGTTATAATGCTAATAAGCATAAGTTTCTATTTCCTTAAGCATAAGTTTCTATTTCCTTAGGCTAGATTCCTAAAAAAATTATGTCAATGTTTTTCAAGGTTTTCCTTTCCAGAACGACTATCACAATTTATTTATGTAATCATTTATTTTTATTTAAATATAGGGGGTTGACTTGATCCTATTATTCACTCACAAAGCCTCTCACATTGATTTTACTTATTATTCACTTTTATCCATATCCTCCAATCTCATTCCCTTTTCTCACCCCTGGAAATCATTCCAGTGTGTTAAGCATATATCCTTTTGTTTGTAGATATTTATTTAAAAATTTTTAAATAAAAAACTGTTATTTGTAGATATTTATTTAAAATGTGTATTACTATTTTAGATTCATGTATTTTTTCTTACATAAATGATATTATAAAATACATATATTTTTCTTTTTGTTCTTCCTTGCAGTAACAGGTTTTTAAGATCTGGTCCACTGCTTCTAACTACTGAATAGTACTCCACCCACCACATTTTGCTTAAGGACTTCTTCAGTTATGGATGTCCAAATTGCTCCTCACAACCCAAATCAACAATGCTGTGAATATCTTCATACGTGCCCCTTATGAGATCTATGTGAGAATTTCTCTGGGTTATACATCCAGTACCAGAACTGAGTATTTTATAGGTTTTTTTCTCTTTTATATAGTTCTGATTTTCATTTTTTGATCATTGATAAGGATGTGTGTGTGTGTGTGTGTGTGTGTGTGTGTGTGTATTTCTTTAACCACTGTATTCTTCCAGGAATTTCCTGATCACATCTTAGCCCTATCCTTCATTGCTTCTTTTAAAGACTAATTTAGTCTGTAATTGATTGTAACACATTGAAAAAATGTGATACATGCGTCCACACATGAGTCCATAATGATACTCAAAGAGAGAATGAGAGAGAAAAGGGGGGGAAAAAACCTCATTTACCATCAATGGAAATACTGTGACACTAACTCTTTTGTCAGGTAACTGGTAATTAAAGAGAAAGAATGAAGCATTTAATGTGTCATTTTAGGAAGAAATTAGGTTCATCCCCAATTGATGAGGGAAAACTCTTCTTTGCAGAAGAATGTCAGCTAATAAATGTAGAAGGACTGATAGAATTAGAAATTCTCCATTTTGCCATCTCCAATGAGATAATTGATTCAGGTAAGAATCATCAGTGAATGTTAAACCATTAAAAAAGAAAGAAGAGAGACGAATCTGTCATTGTATCTGTTTCCTACCACTCACTTGCCCTACGAACACTTCCAATTTGCCTTCGCCCCTACCATTCTATTGAAACTGCAATGCTTGAAGGACAATGCTGACTTCTCAATTGTGAAATACAATGGTCTTTTCTCATCCTCCGTGATCTCTTTATGGTATTTGACGTTAGTGGCTGCCTCCCTTTTCTTGTGATTCTCTCCTTTCATCCACAAGAGCCTGGTTATCTGTTGTGTAACAAACCAAACTAATATAAAGTGGCTTAAAACAAAAAATGTGTTATTATTTCTGGTGCTTCCGTGCATAGACTCGGCTCAGTGGGGTGGTTCTCACTCAGAATTTCTTACAAGGTTGCAGTCAGATGGAGGCAAGGGCTGGAGTGATCTGAAAACTCACCTAGGCCAGATATCCAAGATGGCTTTTCACCACTTGGCTGGTACCTACACGGACGTGGCTAGAAACGCTGGGGTTAGCAGGGCATCTCACTCTCAATGCCACTAGCGAGGGTTTCCTAACATCGTGGTCTCAGGCCAGGTAGACTTCTTACCTAGTACCTGGCTTCCTCCAGAGCAACTGTTCCAATTGTCCCAGGTGGAAGCTGCCAGGCTTTTTATGAGACAATTAATGGCCCGTTTCTCACCTAATATGCATCGTGTATTTTTTCCATTATTGGTTTCTTTAGAGGGGAAAAAGAACCAAAGACTCCTCTAAAGCTAAGTGTAAAACTCGTCCATGTTTTTATTTTCATTTTTAACTATGTATGTATCCATATCTAACCCCAAAGTAATTTTTATTTTTAAGTTACATTTTTTCTCTTTCTTTCTTTTTTCCTTTAGAGAGAGAGACAGAGCATGAGTGGGTGGAGCAGAAGAGGGAGAAGCAGACTCCCTGCCAAGCAGGGAGCCCAATGCAGGGCTCGATCCCAGGACCCCGAGATCATGACCTAAACTGAAGGCAGACACTTAACTGACTGAGCCACCCAGGTGCCCCCCGAAGTAATTTTTTTTTAATTTTTAATTTTTAATTTTTAATACTTTTATTTATTTATTTGACAAAGACCGCAAGTAGGCAGAGAGGCAGGCAGAAGGAGAAGGGGAAGAAGCAGGCTCCCTGCTGAGCAGGGAGCCCAATGTGGGACTTGATCCCAGGACCCTGGGATCATGACCTGAGCCGAAGGCAGAGGCTTTAACCCACTGAGCCACCCAGGCGCCCTACTTTTTATTTTTTTTTAATTTTTTTGTTTATTCATTTGAGAAAGATACAGAGACCGAGAACAAGCAAGGGAGAGGCAGAGGGAGAAGGAGAAACAGACTCCACACTGAGTGGTAGCCTGACATGGGGCTCGATACCAGGACCCAACTCAAAGGCAGATGCTCAACCACCAGAGCCACCCAGGTGCCCCCAAAGTAATTTTTAAATACTCACTTTTTACCCAGTCTTTTGAAAACATTTAACTTAGTTTTCATAGAAGTGGGAACTGTCTTTCCTTTTGCACTTGTATTTCTGTAGTTTACTTAATATTTAATTAAGTAACATAATTGCAGGGGCGCCTGGGTGGCTCAGTGGGTTAAGCCTCTGCCTTCAGCTCAGGTCATGATCTCAGGGTCCTGGGATCGAGTCCCACATCCGGCTCTCTGCTCAGCAGGGAGCCTGCTTCCCCTTCGCTCTCTTTCTGCCTGCCTCTCTGCCTACTTGTTTTTTTTTTTTTTTTTAAGATTATTTATTTATTTATTTGACAGACAGAGATCACAAGTAGGCAGAGAGGCAGGTAGAGACAGAGAAGAGAAAGCAGGCTCCCCGCCGAGCAGAGAGCCCAATGTGGGGCTCGATCCCAAGACCCTGAGATCATGACCCGAGTCGAAGGCAGAGGCTTTAACCCACTGAGCCACCCAGGAGCCCCATCTCTCTCTGCCTACTTGTGATCTCTCTCTCTATGTGTCAAATAAATAAATAAAAATCTTAAAAAAAAAAAAAAGGTAACATAATTGCAGAAATAAATACAACTAACAAATTCAGGGCAAAGTACCAGAAAACAGCCTATTGGGTATGAATGTTCAGGATACAGAGGCATAAATTGGCATATTTTACATAGGTAATGGAAAGCATTAACCAATTAAAAAGAGTTCCTAATATATCTTTTATTGAATCTCTCTCTCTCTCTTTTTTTTTTTTTTAAGATTTACTTATTTATTTTAAGAGAGAAAGGAGAGGGAGGGCAAGGGAGACAAAGTCGCAGGCACTCTGCACTCAGCATGGAGCCTGAGGTGGGGATCAGTCTCACAACCCCTGAGATCATGTCTTGAGCCAAAACCAAGAGAGACACCCTACCGACTGTGCTGCCCAAGCACCCCACTGAATCTTTTGAAGTGGAAGGAACATAAACCACCTTAAGAAACTTGGAATTTATTAGCTCTTATACCCCCAAATCTGGGATAGTCTGGCATGACTTTTTTTTTTTTTTTAATTTACTTTATTTGTTTGACAGAGAGAGACACAACAGGAGAGTGAACACAAGCAGGGGGAGTGGAAGAGGAAGAAGCAGGCTTCCCACTGAGCAGGGAGCCTGATGTGGGGCTCGATCCCAGGACTCTGCGATCATGACCTGAGCCCAAGGCAGACAGTTAACAATTGAGCCACCCAGGCGCCCCAAGTCTGGCATGACTTGATTCAGGGATTCAAATGACATCATCAATCAGCTCCCAATTTGCCTCCCAATTTGCTCACCGCCATGTTGGTTTCATATAGGTTCTAAGCGGTAACAAGATGGTGATTGTAGCTTCTAGCACAGAAGAGAGAACATGTATTCCTCTCAGCAATTCTAGCAAAAGATTCAATACTTGTCATTGGTTGAGACTGGGTACATGTTCACCTCTGTACCCATCTGTGGCCAGGACAATGTCATAGATGACCTGATGGATTAGGACGGAGTCCCATGCCTCCCTGAAGTCCTATATAACCCCATGAACCAAGAAGAATTACCTTGGAGAGTTCCAAGATGCTGTTACAAAAGCCCATTTCTGCAGTAATGATTGAAAGAAGGACTATGTGCTGCTGGAGGGCAAGTATAAGGTCTTGTTCCTCCCTGTACTCCCACCCCACATACTTAGCACCCTGCATGTTTCCCTGCATGCAGCAAGCATTGCTTATTAAACTAAAATCACAAGCATCTTTTTCTTTATTTACTGTGCACCTTAAGGCAGGTTATAGAGGATTTGCCCTTGCTGTACAAAATGCCAGTCCCCATTTGCCTGAATTTTGTTATCTTTTGATCTTTCATGCTGTCAAAAGGCCTCAAAGCATAGGTTTGAATGGGGTTTGGACTCAAAGACTCACAGAGCCGATCTCCATTATAGAATTCCCCGAATAAAGTCTTTCCTCTCCATCTCAAGTCTTACATGTTGCTTTATAATTCTGGTTATGGCAAGGCTGCAGTTTTAATTTCACCTTCTGCGTTTGTACTAGAGCCACTTTTAAGGACTACCCTTGGGTCTTTCCCCTAGTTCCCCTCCCCCCACACCCTTCCCTTGGTCCCTCCCTTCCCTGCAGCCACAGCTGCCTGGCTCCAGGGCACTCAGACGGCGCTGTCGCCTAGGCAACCCAGAAGGGGGCTTCAATCTACTGTCTCCCCAGAGGGGCCGGGCTGGCCCTGAGCCAGGAAGAGGCAGGGGGCAGGGAACCTGGCTGGCCCAGCGCAGGGCATGTCGGGAAGTAAACAGACCACTGGTGTGCTGCCGGCCTAAAGAGAAGGGAGAGACCAGGAATGTCATGGGTGTGATTGTCTGAGTGTGGTACAAGCGGACCGCCAAGGACGTTATGGCCAGCTAAGAGACCAGGAATGGGACAGGCGAAAGAAGGCCTGATTCCTCTTGAGCCCCGATCTGCAGTGTGGGGGTTAAATGGCTGAGGCTCTGTATTAGTTTCCTGAGTCTGTAGTAACAAAGTATTACAAATCAGGTGGCATAAAACAGCAGAAATTTATTGTCTCAGAGCTTTGGAGGTTACAAGTCCTAAATCAAGTTGTCAGCAAGGTCACACTCCCTCCAAAATCTGTAGGGGAATTGTTCCTTCCCTCTTCCTACCTCTTCCTAACTCCTGGTGGTTTACTGACAATCTCTGGCCTTGGCCTGCAGCTGCAGAATTCCGATTTCTGCCTTCATGGTCACATGGCACTCTCACTGTCTCTTTACATGGCCGTCTTCTTATAAGGACACCAGTCATATTGGATTAGGGGTCCACCCAACTCCACTGTGACTCCACCATAACTAGTTAACATCTGTAACAACTCTATTTCCAAACAAGGGCATAATCTGAGGTACTAGGGGTTAGGACTTCAATTTATCTTCTTTTTGGGGGGGGGGACACAATTCAACCCATAGCAGGCTCCTAGATATGAAATAATGGGGAAGTTGATTTTATTTTATTTTTTATTTTATTTTTAATTTATTTATGACAGAGAGAGATAGCGAGAGAGGGAACACAGGCACAGGGGAGCTGGAGAGGGAGAAGCAGGCTTCCCACTGAGCAGGGAGCCCGATATGGGGATTGATTCCAGGACTATGGGGATCAATCCCAGGACACTGGGATCCTGACCTGAGCCGAAGGCAGAAGCTTAACAACTGAGCTACCCAGACACCCCAAGAAGTTGACTTTAGAAGTTCCTGTGGTATAAGACAAAGGCTTCCAAATGTTATTTGACTAGACAAAGGAAGTCCTGGAACACCAGTCTGAGGAGCTTGGCTTTTTTGTTTTTTTTTTTTTTTAAGATTTTATTTCTTTATTTGACAGAAAGAAAGCACAAGCAGGGCGAGCGGCAGGGAGAGGGAGAGGGAGAAGCAGGCTCCCTGGGGAGCAGGAAGCCTGAAGTGGGGTTTGATCCCAGGACCCTGGGATCATGACCTGAGCAAAAGGCAGAGGCTTGAGGACTGAGCCACCCAGGCATTCCTTATCATATATAAATCTTGGAAGAATGGCTAGCAAAGAACTCCACAAATGTTCACAATTATTATGCAAAGATGATCAATGCTTTGGAGAAGGAGGGCAGAAAAAACTATTAGTGCTGGTTGTAGGTTTTAGAGTGTGGAACTACCGCCCTTCCCTTCCAGGAAAAAACGGTCTCGCACTTGCACAACACTTCTCAGTTTTCAAAGTACCCTGTCACCCATTCTCCTCTCTACACAATCTTCACAACAATCTTGTGAGGTAGTCAGGATCTCATTATTGTCTCCATTTTGCAGATGGGAAACTGAGACCCATGGGTTAAGTCAGTGGTTTTCCACACTTCTTCTTCTGGGACACATATGACAGATGACTTTTTCAGATCGACATATACCCATGGGTAATTCTTTCCCCATTCTTACCCTTTTCTCTCCCAGTGGAAAACATCTGATGCTCTGTAGCCATTACAAAGGGTGAGTTGAGGGCACCTGGGTGGCTCAGTGGTTAAGTGGCTGCTTTCGGCTGGGGTCATGATCCAGGGTTCCTGGGATCAAACTCCACGGTGGGCTCCCTGCCCAATGGGAAGCCTACTTCTCACTCTCCCACTCGCCCTGCTTGTGTTCCCTCTCTCACTGTCTTTCTCTGTCAAATAAATAAATGAGATCTTTAAAAAAAAAAAAAAAAAAAGGAGGGTAAGTTGAGGGGTGCCTGGTGGCTCAGTCAATTGAATGGTCCACTCTTGGTTTCAGCTCAGGTCACGATCTCAGGGTTGTGAGATAGAGCCCTGTGTCAGGCTCCACGGTCAGTGGGGAGTCTGCCTGAGATTCTCTCTCTTCTTCTGCCTCTGCCTCACCTCTGCTCTCTATTTCTCAAATAAATAAATAAATCTTTAAAAAAAAAAGGTAAGTTGAGCTGTATGTAATTGATGTGGGAAGATATCTCTGATGTATTGCTGATGGAAAAATCAGATTGCAAATTTACCATTTATAGTAATATTCTATGTATGTTTACACATGCATACAGCTGTCAGGAAGGCCACACAGGAAACTGTTAACAGTGGTTGATTCTAGAATTAAGGAGTAAGAGGCAGTACAGTGGGTGGAGGAGATTTCACTTTTTACTTTATGCAATTTTAAATAAGCATGTATTGTTTTTTATAACAAAAACTTAATTCCATTCTGAAAATAAAATAAAATATTCAGTATGCAAGTAACATAATGTCAGGCATACCTTGAGTCTGCTCTGATTTTCTTCAAGGAAATAATTCATGAATATGCATAGACTATCTCTGGAATGGTTTGGGTTTTTTTTTTTTTTTTGAGATTTTATTTATTTATTTGACAGACAGAGATCACAAGTAGGCAGAGAGGCAGGCAGAGAGAGAGGGAAACAGGCTCCCTGCTGAGCAGATAGCCCGATGCGATGCAATGTGGGGCTCAATCCCAGGACCCTGGGACCACGACCCGAGCCAAAAGCAGAGGCTTTAACCCACTGAGCCACCCAGGCCCCCCCTGGAATGGTATTTAAGGAGGCAATGACAATGGCTGTCTCTCAAGAGGGAGACTGAGGAACTGGTGTTTGGAGTCAGGGATGGGAGCAAAATGGACTTTTCACTGTATACCGTTCTGTAAGACTTAATTTGTTTTTAACGAAATGCATGTCTTAAGAATTGAAATGAATTAAGAGGAAATTATTAAAAGCTTCAGTGAGGGGCGCCTGGGTGGCTCAGTGGGTTAAAGCCGCTGCCTTCGGCTCGGGTCATGATCCCAGCGTCCTGGGATGGAGCCCAGCTTTGGGCTCTCTGCTCAGCAGGGAGCCTGCTTCCTCCCTTCTCTCTCTGCCTGCCTCTCTGCCTACTTGTGATCTATCAAATAAATAAAAAAATAAAAATCTTAAAAAAAATAAAAATAAAAATAAAAAAAAGCTTCAGTGACTTATAATTACCAATGAATGATTTGTTGTCTACCTCACGACCGATCACAACACACCAGTACTTCCCACTGGATTAGATACTAAGCACAGTACTGAGATCCAAACACAGGACTTCTGACTCCAAGTGTGTGGCTTTTTTTTTTTTTAATATTTTATTTATTTATTTGACAGAGAGAGGGAGAGACCACAAGTAGGCAGAGAGGCAGGCAGAGAGAGAGGGGGAAGCAGGCTCCCCACTCAGCAGAGAGCCCAGTGCGTGGCTGGATCCCAGGACTCTGAGATCATGACCTGAGCTGCAGACAGAGACTTAACCCACTGAGCCACCCAGGCACCCAAGTGTGTGGCTTTTTTACACTATATCATTGCCCAGTCTTATTGCTTCAAAGTTTGCCGTCTCTCACCTCTGGCCCCCTCCAAGTCCACTCCCAGGCTCAACAAGTCATAGTAGTGATGCTACAACTGACAGGGCAGAATAGTCATAACTGTGGAATTAATTCTCCCACCAGTCTTTAGCCAATTTTTTTCAACTACATTTTTTTAAATAATTTTTTTCAAAGATTTTATTTGTTTCTTTGAGAGAGAGGGTGAAAGCAGAAGAGAAACAGGGGGGGCCGGGAGGGGCAGAGGCAGAGGGAGGAGCTCCCTGAGAAGGGAGTCCGATGTAGGGTTCAATATCAGGACCCTGGGATCATGACCTGAGTTGAAGGCAGACATTTAAGCAACTGAGACACCCAGGTGTTTTAAAATAATTTTTTTTTAAGAGGGAGAGAACAAGAGAAAGAGAGAGAGGAAAAGGGAGGGGCAGAGGAAGAGGGGAGAGAGAATCTTAAGCAGGCTCCATGCCCAACGTGAAGCCTCTACCTCATAACCATGAGATCATGAACTGAGCTGAAATCAAGAGTTGGGCACTTGGGTACCTGGGTGGCCCAGTTGGTTAAGCATCTGCCTTCAGCTCAGTTCATGGTCCTGGGGTCCTGGGATCAAGCCCTGCATTGGGCTCCCTGCTCAGCTTTGGAGTCTGCTTCTCCCTGTGTCCCTCCTCCTTGCTTGGGCTCTCTCTCTCAAATAAATAAATAAAATCTTTTAAAAAATGAAAGAAAGAGTTATTTTAATTCTAAAATATGGAAAATTACTGGGATCATGACCTGAGCCAAAGGAAGATGCTTAACCAACTGAGCCACTCAAGCATCCCTCAACCATGTTTTAAAAATATGTATATATTTAAAAATATGTATATATTTTTAAAGAATAATCTCTACACCCAGTGTGGGGCTCAGACTCACCACACTGAGATCAAAAGTCACATGTTCTATCAGCTGAGCCAGCCAGGTGCCCCTAGCCAACCACACTTCTATATGGTTTCACTTGCTCTCTTTTTTCTTCATTGAGATATAACTTACAAGTAGTAAAATGTACATATATGAAACGTTCACCTCAGCAAATTTTTACATTTGCTCACCTGTGTAACCACCATCCAGTTCAAAACACAGATTGTACCATCTTTTTCTTAAAAAAAAGATTTTATTTGTTTATTTCGGAAAATTCTTAGATAAGATTCAAATGCTGTTTTTTATGACTCTAGAGTTTTCAGTCTTGGCTTTAGATTGGACTCAAATTAAAATGATATTGAAATCATTTGCTACAATGGACATAGCAATAGAAAAGAACAAAACAGGCATGGAGACCCTTTGTTTACATTTTTTTTTAAATTTTAGGTAATCTCTATACCCAATCTGGTGTTGCATGTCACAACCCCAAGATCAAGAGTCCATGCCCTTCCCCTGAGTCAGGCAGGCACACCCCCTCCTCTTAATACCTTCATTTAGAGGAACTTCTTCTCTAAAAGACTGAATAATAAAAATAATAGGCTCTGCAATTTTTGAGGTCTTTGTTGCAATTCTTTAACTCGGCTGTTGTTCAAAAACAACCATAAACAGTACAGAAATGAATGGGCACTGTTGTGTTGTTTGTTTGTTGTTTTTTTTCTAAGATTTTATTTATTTGACAGACAGAGATCACAAGTAGGCAGAGAAGCAGGCAGAGAAAGAGGAGGAAGCAGGCTCCCTGCTGAGCAGAGAGCCCGATGGGTGGCTCTATCCCAAGACCCTGGGATCATGACTTGAGCCGCAGGCAGAGGCTTAACCCACTGAGCCACCCAGGCGCCCCGGCACTGTTGCGTTCTAAGAAAACAATTTACAAGAAGAAACTGCGATGAGCTACATTTACCCGTTGGTTGTAGTTAGGGGGCCTTCGATCTAGATCCTGCATCTTTTGAAGCCTACAGCTCTGTTTTTACTGATGCATTAGTTTTATTTTTTGGATTGTCTTATCTCTGTTAAGAATAAAGGGAGCAAGATAATCTCTTGAGTGAATGAGTTAAATTGGAGAGACACAGAGAACAATATTGTTAACTAGAGTAGCATAGACCCACTGGTGGGTTAATTCAGGATAAAGAAATACACAAGTGGGGTGAGCAATCCATGTACCTGTACTTAAGAATCCAACCGTATACTGCTGTCCTAACTGAACACCAAAGACACAGATTCAGTTCTAACCTTCATTTATGTTATGCCATAGTTTGCTTAGAGCAGGATTTGAAAATAAACTGAGGGCCTTAATATTTCTCTAGTGGTAATCCAAATGCACGCTTTCACGCTCACTCCTTAGGGAAGTTGCGTACTTTTCTTTCAAATTCATGGATTTTGTATTCGCCACTGGCTCAGCTGTCCTAGCCTATTCTCTGTAGCCCTTCTGCATAAAGGTGCTAACCGACTTCTTAGCATTTATCTTTTCTTCTACCTGCTCGCTGATAGACCGTAACAATTTTCCGAGTTCCAGAGAAACTTCTCTTCATTTCCTCGACATTGCTTGCCCCTAACCAGCCGTTAGGAGCTTCCTACTTGTGCTTCTACTATTTCTAGCCATTTATCTGCCATTTGAGGGCAGACTCTTAGGTGTGACCCAGCCTACTTCTTGTTGTTGAGTTTTAGAGATTTTAGAATCTGTTTATTTATTAGAAGAAAAAGCACCAGGTTATGAGTTATAATAGGTGTATATATATATATATGCTCAAGCATGCACAAGTTTAAAATAAGTTTTTAAATAAAAATCAAACTAAGGAAGACTAGATTTTATTTTCACAAAATAGCAGCCCATGTACATTTTACTGATCTGGCTTCTTTTGCTTCACACTATTCCATGAGATTTGTCCGTTGTGCATAGCAGTTGTTTGTCAGTTCTAGGAGTGAAAGTGCTGATCCATATGGTCTACATACATGCACCTGTCTTTATATATACTACCCAAGAGTGTCCAACACAGTTTTACAGTTTATACTTCTACCAGCAACATAAGAAAGTTCCAGGTGCTCCACATCCTTACCCACACTTGGTATTGTCAGTTCTTTTAATGTAGGCCATTTTGTTGGCGGTCACCAACTCTATTTTAACCCCCATTTGGTTCTCTGGTTCCCCCATCTGCTCAGTCTTCCGGTCTGACAGCTCCTCAGTGGACTCGGTACTTCTGACCAACACTTCCTGCCCTTCTTTGCTGGAATAGAACCCTGTCCTACTCTGACTCCAACCCCTGATTGAATCCTAGTGCTCACCACCAACAAATCTGATCACAGGCTGAGACCTGATTCCAGCACAGATGGAGCCCACATGCAAATCACAGACAGGTCTCTACCCTAATCACAGACTATATTTATAGCCCACCACAGACTGAGCCTGATCACAGCTACAGGGTAAACCCTGATCCCAACCAAAATAGGAGCCGTGACCCCAGTAGCCGATCAAGCTCTAATCTTAGAAGCAGCCTGAGCCCTGACCCAACTCATAAACTGATCTGATCCAAATTGATCCTGATCAATACAAATGGCTAAGTACAATGTTAGAACTTATTAGAGGATATGAAATTGTAACAATAAAATGTATTGTGAAGCGAACTATTATATAGTTTCTCCTCAATTCACTTCAAATTTTAATTGTCACTGAATTTTGCTAAGTTAGGGAAAGAGACTATAATCAACCCTACCCTGCCATGTTGTAAAGAACAGGCTGGAGGCGGGGGAGTGTGGCTCAAGGAAGCCTAAAGCTGAGCTAGCCCTGCAGATGGTGATGGAAAGACGGGTAACCTTCTTCCTGTCCTCACAAGATGGCAGGTTTATTTTAAGGGTGTTTTTAACAGCTTAAAAAAAATGGTTTCAAAGAACACTGGGGGAAGCCTCTGATTTTTGGGCTTCTGCCCATGGTGACTTTTTTTTTTTTTTTTTAACAATGGTATTTAACTCCCAGTGAGATTTGTTCTTTCATTACATTCTGATCACATTGCTTTTCCTATCCCCCTTCTTGCAGTGGCTGTTGAAAAGGAAAAAGGAGTCAGAGCCTTCAAGAATGAATGCTTAGAGGTTCTGTTTGCCCTTCCTCTGCTAGTCAGCAGCAAGCTGAGAACATAATTTTCACTTTTTCTTATGGTCTGAAGAAAATCTTAATTTCACTCTTAACACCAGGAAAAGTGCCCATGAGTGGACTGTGTCCTGCAAAGGAAGGATGGGTGAGCAGTCTACAGTGAAAAGTGGATTTTCACAAGAGTCTTCTCTCTTGGACAGAAGTCCTGATTGGTGTGATATATTTGATTTCCTAAACAATAACTGGGTAAAACAACGTGGGAAAAGGGGCTGCATAGTATTGTGGACGGGCACTGGGCTGGGAGTCAGGAGACCTGGACAGTTCCACTGCCCTATGTGACCTGCTACAAATCCCTTTCCCTCTCTCTAGACCTCTTCTCTCCATCTATAATAATGATGATTAAGCATAGCTGTTTGTAACATCTTTTACATACAGTATCTCATTTAATTCTTGTAACAATCCCAATGAAATGGGGAAAGTTTTTATTTCCATTTCACAAAAGAGGTAGCAGGAATTAGGAGAAATTAAGACTCACCTAGGTAACATAAAAGTCAAGTCATTGTGTTTTGTTTTAGATGAATGCAACTCTTTAATGTTGTTCAATGTTTGTCATAATTTACTCATTAGAAAACACCTATTAAGCATTTTCATATGCCAAATACTGTTTTTGACTCAAAGAGCAGAGACATTTTCAGACTTAATCTGCTTGGTAATGTATCATCTGAGGGGAGTATGAATAAAGCATTTTCCCTTTCTCCTTCTCTTAGGACAAACTCGGGTTAACTTTATAGTTCTGTCTCCGCAGAAATCTAATAAAGGTGCAATGAGGGCTATGATATTAGGCAGCGTTGTTTATGGTAAAAATAACTCCTGATTGGTAAAGTGCATGTGGGTCAGGGTATTTAAGTCCTGATAGGAAGTCACGGCTTTGGATCTCCCTAAGTGCAATAAACTCATCTCCCGAAGGGAACCTGAAAGCTGTGCCCATAGAACACAAAATATTGATTCTTATTTAAGACAGGTCATTTCTAGGGATGCCTGGGTTGCTCAATTGTTAAGCGTCTGCTTCGGCTCAGGTCATGATCCCAGTGTCCTGGGATCAAGTCCCACATTGGGCTCCCTGCTCAGCAGGGAGCCTGCTTCTTCCTCTGCCTGCTGTTTTCCCTGCTTGTGCTTGCTCTCTTGTTCTCTCTCTCTCTCTGACAAATAAATAAAATAAAATAAAATAAAATAAAATAAAAGGTCATTTCTAAACTAAGGTTGTCACCACATTCACCGATGTGATCTTAACTTCTTGCACCTGAGCTGTCCCCTTGGGGGGCGGGGGGCGGCAAAAGAAAGCTAATCATTGGATTACTACAAGAACTCCTGCTGAAGAGAAGTACCAGACACTGTTCTGTTGGTGTGCTTTTTCTTATCTTGACCTTGATGAGTTAATGTGATGCCCAGTAAGGGTCGTAGTAATTAACTGAAACTCAGTGGCTAATTGAGCCCAATGACCATGAGAGTGGACGTTTCAGGAGCAAACCCAGGTCAAATAGTTCTGAAGGTAAGATTCAAATGCTGTTTTTTCTGGCTCTAGAGTTTTCAGTCTTGGCTTTAGATTGGACTCAAATTAAAATGATATTGAAATCATTTGCTACAATGGACATAGCAATAGAAAAGAACAAAACAGTGCTACTCACAACATGAGTGAATCTCTCCAATGTAATGATGAAGGAAAGAAGTCAAATGCAAAAAATATATATACTGGATAATTCCACTTACCTAAAGTTCAAAAACAGGCAAAACTCACCAGAATAGTGGCTGTCATTGAGGAGTGAATATTCACTGAAAAGAGGCACACAGGAGCCTTCTAGGGGGCTATAAATATTCTTTATCTTGGAATCCTCATACACTGTTGGTGGGAATGTAAATTGGTGCAGATACTGTGAAAAACAGTATGGAGTTTCCTCAAAAAATTAAAAATATAAATACCATATGATCCAATAATTCACTACTGGATATTTATCCAAAAAAAGCAAAACACTGACTTGAAAAGTTGTATCTACCTTTATGTTTATTGCAGCATTATTTATAATAGCTAAGATATGGAAGCAAACTAAGTGTCCATTGATAGATGCATGGTAAAGAAGATGTGGTACACATACATAATGGAATATTATACAACCACAAAAGTGTGAGATCTTGTCATCCAGATAACCTGGATGGAGCTAGAAGGTATTATGCCAAGTGAAATAAATCAGATTGAGAAATACAAATATCATATAATTTCACTCATATGTAGAATCTAAAAAACAAAATAAATAAATAAACAAAAAGTAGAATCAGACCTATAAATACAGAAAATAAACTAATTGTTGCCAGAGGGAAGAGGGGGTGGAAGGAATGGGTAAAATGGGTGAAAGGGAGTAGAAGACACAGGCCTTCAGTTATGGAATGAATAAGTCATGGGAATAAAAGGTACAGCATAGGAAATAGGCAATGATATTGTAATAGCATTATATAGTGACAGATGGTAATTATACTTGTGGTAAGCATAGCATAACATATAGGGATGTTGAATCACCATTTGTACACCTGAAACTAATATAACATATGTCAACTATACTAAAAAAATTTTTTTTTAAAAATTCTTTATCTTGGTCTTTTATTGGCTACATGGGTAGGTGCATATATTCATAAAATATGTAAAGGCAGAGACTCCTGGGTGGCCCAGTCTGTTAAGCGTCTGCCTTTGGCGCGGGTCATGATCCTGGGGTCCTGGGATGGAGTCCTGCATTGGGGTCCTTGCTCAGAGGAGAGCCTGCTTCTCCCTCTACCTGCCATTCCCCCTGCTTGTGCTCTCTCCTTACACCCCGGCCCCCATCAAGGAAATAAATAAAATCTTTATTTTTAAAAAATTTTTAAAAGATTTTATTTATTTATTTGACACAGAGATCAAAAGTAGGTAGAGAGAGAAGGGCAAATTTATGCCAAGGGCTATTAATATAAAACACAGGGGGCTGCCTGGGTGGCTTAGTGGGTTAAGCCTCTGCCTTCGGCTCTGGTCATGATCTCAGGGTCCTAGGATCGAGTCCCGCATCCGCTCTCTGCTCAGCAGGGAGCCTGCTTCCTCCTCTCTCTCTCTGCTTGCCTCTCTGTCTACTTGTGATCTCTCTCTGTCAGATAAACAAATAAAATCTTTAAAAACAAAAAAACAAAACAAAAAAAAAACACAGGGAAGTAATATTTTGTGAATATCAAGTGACAACTTTGAGGATGGTGTTTTACTTTTCATATGTCTCTCTTTTCTCCTCCACCTACTTTGTTAGAGGTTTTTTGTCATCTTTTATTTATTCATTTTTAATGATTTTATTTATTTGTTTGAGAGAGAGAGAGAGCACGAGCAGGGGGAGGGGCAGAGACGAGAGAGAAGGAGACTCCCTGCTGAGTGGGAAGCCCAACACAGGGCAGGATCTCAAGATCATGACCTGATGGGGCGCCTGCCTGGGGGCTCAGTGGGTTAAAGCCTCTGCCTTCAGCTCAGGTCATGGTCTCAGGGTCCTGGGATCCAGCCCTGCATCGGGCTCTCTGCTCAGCGGGGAGGCTGCTTCCCCCTCTCTCTGCCTGCCTCCCTGCCTACTTGTGATCTCTCTCTCTGTGTCAAATAAATAAATAAAATCTTAAAAAAAAAAATTCAAGATCATGACCTGAGTTGAAGGCAGATTCTTAACAACTAAGCCACCCAGGTGCCCCTGTAAGAGGTTTAATTGCAAGGGAATTTAATAAAATAATTTATAAGGCTTTATTTTAGTCAGTATGAAGCCCAGACAGCACCTGAAACTAGGTTCTACCCATGGTTGGAATGGATTAATTAATTCCTGGCTCCAGGTTGGGACAAAATTTCTGCCCGGAAGCAAACTGGAAAGGAGAATCCAGGAGATTTTACAGCAATGGCTGAAAAGATGGAGGTCATTGTCCTGGAGAAGCAAAGACCTGTGGGAAAGAGATAGAACATGGGAAGTGTCTTTAGGTATCTGAAGGTTTGTCATGTAAGACAAAGGCAGACCTGCTCAGGGTGACTTCAGAGGAGAAATAAGGACCAGTGAGTGGAAATTCTGGAAAATAGAGTATAATGAGAAGAAACTTTCATGAGGAATTGGAGACTTTGCAATTTTTCTGAAGTGCGGTTTATTCATTCACTTAGATAAGCTCTGGGATACACAGGAGGCAAATTCCCTTCCAGAGTTTATTAAATGTGACAGAGACTACAGGTTGTCTATCTAATATTTATTCTCCTCTTCCTTCTTCCTAACAGAATTCTCATTTTATTATGGGCTGTAACATGTCCAGCTAAAATATTGGATTCCCAAACTTCTCTTGCAGCAGGGAGTGACCAGTAAAATGTGAATGGAAATTATAGGGTGGAACTTTTAGGACATCTACTTAAAAAAGGCTGACTTAGGGGGTCCCTGGGTGGCTCAGTGGATTGAGCATCTGACTCTTGCTTTCAGTCAGGTCATCATCTCAGGGCCTTGAGATCAAGCCCCACATCAGGCTCTGTGCTCAGTGGGGAGACTGCGTGAGATTCTTTCCTTCTGTCCCTCCCCCAGTTCATCTTAATCCTGATACACTAGGCAAAACTTTTTTCGAACTAAAATTGTATACAATGACAGTTGAGGTGCCTTTTAGCTCAAACAGGTGGATACTATGACTATTATTTTCCCAGGTCTTAGTATCCTGTCATCTTGCAGGAAACTTTCCCAGGTTCTTGAGGAAGATTCAATCTCTCCCTCCTTGGTTCTCCTACAACACTTTGCTAAATCTGCTAGGATAACACTTACTAAACTGAGTCTTATGGCAGGTCCCCGACATATACATTTATGACTACTGCTCACTATTGGTTGCACAGGTGTAGCGTGATGAGAATGTTTAAACGGGGAGGGCACCCATATTGCTGTCCAAGGTGCTGAACCTTCAAAGCACCCCAGGACAGTCTGGTCTCTGAGACACGAATTCTATTTGACCAACCTCACAAAACCTAATGAGGCAAAGAAGAGACAATAGCAGGAGAAAACAATACAAGCTGAAAGATGGAGACAGAGAAGCGAGGCTGCTCTGAACACAGTCACTGAGAAGGGACCAGGGAGGAAAAATGAAAAAGCTTTTGACAATCTCGAACAATGTCATCAGAGTTAACAAAGATTGAAAACCAAAGATGCATCATAAATTTGTGTCCTAAGTGATGCAAACTGTGCGATTTGATATGAACAACTATATTTGTGCAGAAGGGAAGCAGATTGTCACCTAGGTGGAGATGGCAGGAGGAGTGATTGTCGCTGGATTTACACCAGCATGCTCATGTTTTTTTCTTTTCAATCTTTTTTTTCTCTTTTTCAATCTTGATAAATAGTTTGTAATTTCTAAAAAATAGTGCCATGCAAGAACTTGGACTATGACTTATGTTTCACAATTTGTGCAGCTGCTTTCATGTACTTTTTCATTGATTACAAGAAATATTTTCTCTTCCCCAAATTTGGAGAGTGGGATATTCTACCTTCATTTCCCTCCTCCTTGCAACCCATCCCATTTGCTCACCCTCTGTTTGGTTTGACTAGCCAAGTGAGTCCCTCCTGTACAAGATTCTTACAGTGCTCTTGATTCAAATTCATGCTGGGTGTTTAAAAATGCATTATCTCAGTTTATCCTCTCAATAGCCCACAAGATCAGTATAATTATTCTCATTACAATTAAATTCATGTCATGGATCTTTGAGGCTGTTTGTGAATTGGATAGCTGAAACAATGAATAGTAATTCACAAATGTCAAGGGTCCTTTCTAATTTACCTGTCTCCCAAAATAACCTATAAAAAACTTTGAGGTCATGAAAAAAAAAACAACAACTTTGAGGTCATGAACTATATCTTTTTTTTTATTAAAGATTTTATTTGTTTATTTGACAGACAGAGATCACAAACAGGCAGAGAGGCAGGCAGAGAGAGAGAGTGGGAAGCAGGCTCCCTGCTGAGCAGAGAGCTGATGCGGGGCTCCATCCTAGGACCCTGAGATCATGACCTGAGCCGAAGGCAGAGGCTTTAACCCACTGAGCAAACCAGGCGCCCCCACGAACTATATCTTATTCATCATTATATTTTCATCAATGTCTAACATGGGTCCTGACACATAGTAGGGGCTCAAAAGTTATTTTTGGAATAAATAAATGAGTTAATAAAAATATACAATAATTAGCATTGCATTTGAATTATTTAAATAGGACACATTTATGAATAACAGATCAAAGATACATAAGGGAAATCTCAAAATAGTCTTAACTATGGTGAAAGGATTAGAAAAACATCCTATGTGCCATTTCTACTGTGTGAAATAATGCATTCTTGAAAATTAACACAAGATACAGAAATAGTGAAATAATCCTCCTTTACATCTAGGTGTTACTCCAGTGATGAGCCAAAATGATTTAGCTCGTTATTTTATTTTATTTTTAAGATTTTATTTGTCTATTCGAGAGAGAGAGACAGAGAGTGAGAGAGAGCACGAGTGGGAAGAGGGGCAGCAGGAGAGGGAGAAACAGACATCCCCTGAGAATCAGGGAGCCCAACTCGGGCTCCATCCCATTACCTTGTGATCATGACCCAAGTAGAAGACAGAAGCTTAACCAACTGAGCCACCAGGCACCCCTTTGAAGAAAAGAAAATTATTTATTTGAGAGAGAAAGAGAAAGAAAGAGAGAGAGTGTGTAAATCTGGGGGTGGGGGAGGGAAGAGGGAGGAGCAGAAGCAGAGGAAGACAGGAGCCCCCTGAGGGAGAGGCTTCAATTTATAACCCTGAGATCATGACCAGAGCCAAAAACCAAGAGCTGGATACTTAGCCAACTTAGCCGCCCGGGTGCCTCTAAAATGATTTAGCTTATTCTAAGGAATAAAAGGGCAAGCCCTCCAGGCCCATCTTTTTCTCTTCCCTTCCTTTCTTCCATTCTCTCCCTTCCCCTTCTGTTCCCATTTTCAAGCACCTGCTGAGATCCTACTGCATTAATGTACTATGAGGATTTCATTCCCTACTTTCAAAGAGTTTACTCTCTAGTCAAGAGGGAAAAAAAGTTCACAGATGTCAATATCTATAACCATAGTGATAACATCTGACTTTGTACCATAACATCAAACCCACACTTTTCCCAAGAGCTGCCCTCTTGCCCAATGTGATCCCTGTCTTGGAAAATTTTCCTGATCTTATCTCCTGAGTACAGGAGAAAAGAAAATTATTTTCCTCAGTCTGTAAGTACCCATTGTATCTGGCTGAATTACAATAACAGCAAGGCTTTCCTCTGGGATTAAAAGTGAGGGAAAGCCTCAGAATGATATCCAAAATGACTAAAGCTACTCAAAAGAAAGATTATAATAACTGGAAGGAGGCTTTATAGCTCTTCTCATCCATCCTCCTCAAATTTCAGATCTGGCAGCCAGGGTCCAGAGAGATCAAAGGATCTATCTGCAGTCACACCACAAACCAGGGGCAGTGCCAGGGCTCGAGCCCAGGTTTACAGACTCTTGCTAAGTACTCTTTCTATTTTCCACTGTTTCTTTTCTTTTCTTTTAAGATTTATTTATTTATTTGAGAGAGAGTGTGTGTATGTGTATGTGTGTGAACTGGGAGAGGGACAGAGGGAGAGGAAGAGAGAATCTCAAGCAGATTCCCCCACTGAGCGGGGAGCCTGACACAGGGCTTGATCTCATGACCCTGAGATCATAACCTGAGCTGAAATCAAGAGTCAGACACTCAACCAATTGAACCACCCAGCACCCCAATTTTCCACTATTTCTTGAAGTTCCCAAGGTTTACCTCAGGCAGGGTTAATGTGTCCAACCACAGCTTTGAACAGCTCTGACATGACCGTGAGGTAAATGGCACCCATAGAGTTTTGCACACTGCAGCCCTGGTTTCACCGACATGCACTTGAGATTATTTGAAGTAGTTCGGAACAGATGTTTATAGATACTAATAATTATGCATTTTTTTAAATTTTTTAAAAAAAGATTTTATTTATTTATTTGACAGAGAGAGAGTAAATGGAAGAGCAGGGGGAGCAGCAGGCAGAGGGAGAAGCAGACTCCCAGCTGAGCAGAGAGCCTGACACAGGGCTTGATCCCAAGACTCTGGGATCATAATCTGAGCTGAAGGCTGAGCCTCCCAGGTGCTCCTTATGCATTTATTTTAATGTTTAGAAAACATAAAAACACATCAAACTTTGATATTATGGATAGGGACATTATATAATGATTTAAAGTTTCCCTTTCCCTCAAAATCTAGATTAAAAAAGTAAATGAATGGAAATTATTTTTTTTAAAGATTTTATTTATTTTTTTGACAGAGACACAGCAAGAGAGGGAACACGAGTAGAGGGAGTGGGAGAGGGAGAAGCAGGCTTCCCGTGGAGCAGGGATCCCGATGCGGGGCTCGATCCCAGGACTCTGGGATCATGACCTGAGCTGAAGGCAGAGGCTTTAACTCACTGAGCCACCCAGGCGCCCCTGAAATTAAAATTTTTTTTAATTTAATTTAATTTTTTAAAAGATTTTATTTCTTTATTTGACAGACAGAGATCACAAGTAGGCAGAGAGGCAGGCAGAGAGAGAGGAGGAAGCAGGCACCCCGCTGAGCAGAGAGCCCGATGTGGGGCTTGATCCCAGAAGCCCGGGATCATGACCCAAGCCGAAGGCAGAGTCCTCAACCCACTGAGCCACTCAGGCGCCCCTAAAATATTTTTCAAAGTAATGTAACTAGTACAAGAATGTAGTAAAAATAATGAAAGCGGCATGCAGATTACCGAATTTTAGGAAACATTGTGTTTATTATATCATGCGGCATCCTCTAAGATAAAGGACTTTGACAAATGTACCTGCTCAGGATATTATGAGAAGACAATTTTTTGTTTTGTTTTGTTTTTTGAGAAGACAACTTTTTAATGTGAAAGTGATGATTGATTAGCAGAAGCAGGTTAAAAGCAGTTAGGAGAGGATATTTTATATTTTATTCAAGAAGGATAGAGGGTAACCAGGTGGGAGAGTCATGCCTGGATTTTAGTGTGTCATGGAAATGATTATATTTTCAAATCGTACTCTTGCATTAACAAAGAGTCAGACAGAAACCCTGTGACCTCTTTTCCTGTAACTGAATATGAATACTTATCAGACAAGCTAGGTTCAAATCCTGCTTCTGCTAGTCCCCAGCTTGTGCTCTCTGTCACGTCCTTTAACCTGTCTGAGTTTGCAAAAAGTCTGTGTAGCGGGGTAATCCCATCAATGTACAAATGCCTTGAAAGGGAGAGTGAGAGAAATCCTGAAGGAAAGGGGAAGAAAAAGAGAAGAATGAAGAAAGAGAGGAAGCTAGGTTGGAGAGACTATAAGAAGAATGGGAGCTGGTGAAATTATCTCAGACTTTATGTGCTGAAATAGTCATTCTTGTCACAAGCTGCTAGATTCTCTTCTTATGAAAACATTTCTAAGGTGGCAGATGAATATATTTTTAAAAAATTTCCTGAAACATAACACTGTAACAGGATGTGTTAGAGAAATGCCAAGAAAAGAAGGCAGAAGGAGGTAAAGTCCTTGGATGAAGAGGAAGATAAAGTGGTTTATGTATGGACCTACAGAGACAGAAGTCTCACCTCCTCCACAAATTCTTCCTAACCTATCGGGTAGATTTGACTGCCTCCTTCTTAGACCCCCCACTACACTTACACACCTTCTACTAGGGTTGGTGGAATGAATGATTTAGGGACTTCTTCGTCTGTCATTCCCATTAGATAGTAAACCCCTTGAGTGCTGGGACTGTGTCTCCTTCGCCTTGTATATTCCCAGTTTTCCCCATGGAACGTGGCACTTAACATGCTTGGCAAATGTTTGTTGAATGAATGAGCCTGGGTCAAGGGATGTAAAACCATGTCCTTTAAGGGATGAATGATGGTCCAGGGAACACTTAACTTGGAGAAGAGAGAACTCTGGGGAGATATATTCACTGTTTTCCAATATCTGAAGGACTATCTTGAAGAAAAGCCTTTAACATGGGCTCTATGGTCTCCATGGCACAGTTAGGTCTCAGAACGCAAGGCGTGACTCACTAGAAATTCTAACCATCAGAACTGGCCAGCGATGGTACGGCTTGTCTCAAGGAGGAAGAGCTTATTGCCGCAGAGACTAGATACCATTATTCAATGTTTCAGACACTAGATTAAATGATCTCTGTAGTCTGCCTATCTTCAACTCTTCATATGAGACTCTTCCCTTTGCTTGTTAAGTTTTGGGCTGATTTTAAAACATTGCCTCATTGGGCATCTCTATCTATCCTTGGAACCAGAGACCTCAGAGCTGGAAGGAACCTCAGAATTCATTTGGTCCAATCCCTTCTTTGTACCACTGTGAAAGCCAAGACCCAAGTCAAATACCCAGATTATGGTGGAAGAGAGCCCCAGAACCCAATCTCCAGGGTTCACTCCATGGGTGACCTAGATAGTGTGTTCTTGTGGGAGGGCCTGGGTGGCTCAGTCAGTTAAGCAGGCGCCTCTCAATTTCAGTTCAGGTCATGCAAGATCTCAGGGTGGCAAGATTCATCACCACATCAGCTCCATGCTGAGGCACTGGGTGTGGAGCCTGCTTGGGATTCTCTTTTTCCTTCTCCCTCTGCCCCTCCCCCTCCTAAAAAAGAAAAGAAAAAAGAAAAGATTCAGTGCCCTTGTGTCTGAGCAGTATGACTCTCCTCCCTCTTCTTGTACTGCATCTTAGCAGGTACTCCATTCCCCATTCTCTCACATCAGAATAAAAATTCAGAGAATTTGCAGAATTAGTACAAAATTATCATAATGAAAATGTCACTTTTTTTTGATAAACCATATTGCATAGTGGTTAAGGGCCTTAAGCTTGGCGCAGCACACACAGCCAGTGCTACAGAACGTACCCGCCACACCCATGAGCTCTGGTGCAAGGCTTCATGTGCCCAGAGGTAGAGGCACCTCTTTTTAATTTACACAGATGACATGTGGGATTGAAACTTGAGGGTTATGGAGACCTGGATTCTAGTTACTCCACTTTTCTAGCAGTGCGATTTGGGGCAAGTTAATTAACCCCCTGATTCTGAGTTTCCTCATTTTTTTTTAAAGATTTTATTTATTTATTTGACAGACAGAGATCGCAAGCAGGCAGAGAGGCAGGCAGAGAGAGAGAGAGAGGAGGAAGCAGGCTCCCCACGGAGCAGAGAGCCCGATGTGGGACTCAATCCCAGGACCCTGGGATCATGACCTGAGCCAAAGGCAGAACCTAACCCACTGAGCCACCTAGGCGCCCGAGTTTCCTCATTTTTAATATAAGCATAGCTAATCTCCCTTCTAGGGGAGTGATAAGACTCAAGTAAAAACAAACAAACAAACAAAAACCAAATAAAACCCTGAGCACAGTACCACAGTAAGTACTCAACATATATATACCTTAAAAAAAAAAAAAAATCAGCCCTAGTCTTTTTATTTTTCTTCCAGTCTTTTCTCAGATCTAAAAGGAGATAATTGACTAAATCTTCTCCTCAACATTCCAGCCTCTTCCCTTTCTATGGGAAACAATCCTGCTCCATCCCAGTGTCTGGCTCCAGGAAAACTTTCCCTGCACTCGAACTAGATGACATTGCCTCTGCACTTCCCTCCCTGAGCTCGTTTCTCCATCTGTAAATGAAAGCGGGAGAAGAAGGAGTGTCTGCTTTCTATTTATAGCAATCTGTTACCACAAGTTGATCTTAATTTTGTAATGTAAAGAAAGAAAGGATTTATAAAATTTGTATTAGAATGCTATCTAAGGTCCCTCCCTGCTCTGAAGTTATTGGAGCCTGGGAATCCCAACCTTCCTGTCTTGCCCTTCCTCCATTCTCAAGCTCTCTTTGGCCTTAGAACCCAGAATTCAGCAAGAGTGTACTCAGCAGGTGGAAGGATTTTAAGAGATAGCTTTCTCCCCTGGACCCCCAATAGGAATCAGTCCCAGAAATTGCTGTAGCTGGAAATGTAGGGAAGCCCAGAACAGCTCTGGTTACCTCACTCAGCTGGAACACAGCCTATCTTTAAAATTTGAGCACTTTTCTTTATGATTTCACTGTGTCATCCCCAGCCGGTACCCAGTTTCCTTTAGGGAAGCAGCTGAGTTAGAGAACTACAGACCTAAAAGGATATAAACTGGGGAATAAAAAAACCAAATTTCTACAAAAGCTTTGCAACAAACCCTCTCCTTGCTCTGGTTTCCTTCCCCCGCCCCCCGACATCAAGAGCCAAGTAGCTTAAACTTTTCTGACCAAATGACATTAATTTTATCTTTTCTTCTTTGGCCCATTTTAGTAGAGAGAGCCCACAAGCTAGTAACCCTAAAGATTTATATTTTAAAATTTTCAGAGAAGGGCTTCTGGGTGGCTCAGCTGATTAAATGTCTGCCTTCGGCTCAGGTCATGATCTCAGGTTACTGGGATCGAGCCCCAGGTCAGGTTCTGTGCTTAGAGGGGAGTCTGCTTCTCCCTCTTCCTTTGCCCCTCCCTGGGCTTGTGTGTTCTCTCCACACCCGCCTCCATATCCTTCCCACCCCGCATCAAATAAATAAATAAAATCTTTTTTAAAAACGTGTTGCTAGGGGCGCCTGGGTGGCTCAGTGGGTTAAGCCTCTGCCTTCGGCTCAGGTCATGATCTCAGGGTCCTGGGATCGAGCCCCGCATCGGGCTCTCTGCTCAGCAGGGAGCCTGCTTCCTCCTCTCTCTCTCTGCCTGCCTCTCTGTCTACTTGTGATCCCTCTCTCTGTCAAATAAAAAAAAAAAATTAAAAAAAAAAAACGTGTTGCTATAAGTTGTAGAAATAAAAGTATTACTTAACTGAAATGTATCTCGCCACTTTGAGGGCAAAATTAGATCATTGGTTCGTCTAGGGGAAATACAAATGGGACTCTATGAAAGCAGTAGAAATCCTCACTGAATGCTCTTGGAAACTGTTGGGTCCCCCAATAATGGGTCCATGGTCAAAGGAGCGAGACTGATACAAAGCAAAGGTCAAGCAAAACTTTATTTCGCGCCAAGCATCGAGAATCAGACCGACTGTCAAACAGACCAGTCGGTGCCGCCCCTTACAGAGAGGACAACCCCTTCCTGCCTCACAGACTAACTTTTATAGAGCAAAGGCCATGTGGTTGGGCCTGGCCACACACAGGTGGCCAATGAGATTGCAATACACAAAGAAACTGCACAGTCATGCTAGGTCACACACGGGTGGCCAATTGAATTACAATTCGCCCCATAGTAGACATTTGCACTAGCCTATCGCCTTGGTGAGAATTGGCACCCAAAAGGCAGGGCCCACACTCCTTGGTAGCTAGGAGATAGTATGCGCTCTACTGATTGGATGTCTCCACCTGACCTGACCCACCCTTGTATTTGGGCTTTGTTACCTGGGACTGGTTTCCCAGACTTGCTTTTAAGTAAGTTCCCGGGGGAGGGGGGGGTAGGGTTAATTTAAGTTTTACTGCATAAACAACAAGATGGCTGTTCAACTGAGGTGGGGCCACTCCAGCTAAATAGGCCCTTACAAAACAAGTTGGGAATTTCATCACAAAACCTACGATTTTTTCATGAAAATTCTCATTGCTAAGCTCTCTCCTCACAGCTCCACTCTTCAGGGTGACAGCTCATTTCATCTCCTCTATCTCGTCCCACCACCAACTTCTGCCTCTTTGCCTCCTCCCCTTTCCCTGCTCCCATTCTTTCTCCTGGAAAGCAGTCTGGCCTGCTCCCAGCTTCTGTTATGCTCCTGCTTTGAGGGTAAAGAGAGGGGGCAGAGTATCAGTAAATACTTACATTTAGTGTTCCCTTTTCTGTCCTTATCTCAATTATTAATATATAAAGGGTAATTACTGAGAAACTGCAGAAATCCTTCATTCCTTGTCAAACACCCCAGAAAAGTGTTTATATAATTTATTTTTAAAAAGATTTTATTTATTTATTTGAGATAGAAATAGAGTGTGCACGTGAGAGAGAGAGAGAGAGAGCGAGCAGGGAAGGGGGACAGAGGGAGAGGGAGAAGCAGGCTCTCACTGAGTAGGAAGCCCGATGTGGGACTCAAGCCCACAGCCCCGGGATTATGACCTGAACTGAAGGCAGGTGCTTAACCCACTGAGCCACCCAGACACCCAAGTTTATACAATTTAGACTGGGGTGAGTGGATGAGCCCTATGATAGAAGTCTGGAGCATGGAGATGGGGGCACAAATGGATGTATATCAGTGAAATACCAGACAATGCCCCTGGCCCATTGTTTTGAGGGTTTGGCAGTCTTTCCTAGTCTATGTGAAAGTAGTCTCTCCCTTGCATGTTGCTATTGTGAGACCCAGGTCTACTTTTCTCAGAAAGGCCTGTAGATGAAGTCTGTGCCTTTTGACTTAAAAGACCCTGGGAATATCTCCCTCTCCTCATTCATTCATTTGATTAGAGGGCAACCATTGTACATCCAACACACTTTCACTGAGCCTTTAGTCTGCCTGCTGTGATAAGAACAGGCTTAAATGAGCAAGTCCAAGTTTCAGTGTTCTAGGAGCTCAGAATCCAACACAGAGGCAGCTAAGTAACCAGACAGTTTGCAAAGCATGAGCTATTGGTTGGCAAAGGGTCTCTCATGAGCTTGCAGTTAAGATGCTGGCCTTAGGGGCACCTGTGTGGCTCAGTGGGTTAAGGCTCTGCCTTCAGCTCAGGTCATGATCTCAGGGTCCTGGGGTCAAGTCCCACATCGGGCTCTTTGCTCAGCAGGGAGCCTGCTTTCCCCCTTCTCTCTCTCTGCCTGCCTCTCTGCCTACTTGTGATCTCTCTCTGTCAAATAAAATCTTTTAAAAAATTAAAAAGGATGCTGGCCTTAGACTGGTGGATCCATTTTCAAGGCGGACTCACTCACACAGCTGCTCAGGAAGCTTTAATTTCTTGCCATGTGGACCTCTCCCTAGTGCTGCTTGGGTACCCTTACAACATGGCTGCTGGCTTCCTCCAGAGCAAGCAATCCAAGGAAGAGCAAGGAAGAAGCCACGCTATCTTTTATGATCTCTTCTTGGAAGTCACCCTATACCATGACCATAATATCCTATAGGTTATACAGTTCACCCTATTCATTGTGGGAAGGAGTGACTACCAGGAGAGGAGAATCACTGGGTGCCAGGGGGAGCGGCAGGCAGAAGAAGGGGGAGAAGTGGAGGGAGAGGGAGAAGCAGGCTCCCTGCAGAGCAAGGGACCCAATGCGGGACCTAATCCCAGGACCCTGGGATAATGACTTGAGCCAAAGGCAGACACTTAACCAACAGAGCCACCCAGGTGTCCCTCCAACCCAGACTTTGTTAATGATAAAAATGACAGTTTTATCTCAATCAGCCAATTCCTCTGTCTACATATGAAATAGTTCTCTACTGAGCAGGGAAAGAGTGGGAGTCATTTATTGACCCCATAATAGTGATGACATTTGGCTTGATTTTTTTTTAATTTCTGTTCAGCATAACAGTATTCATTGTTTTTGCACCACACCCAGTGCTCCATGCAATATGTGCCCTCCCTAATACCCACCACCTGGTTCCCCCCACCTCCCACCCCGCTCCGCCCCTTCAAAACCCTCAGGTTGTTTTTCAGAGTCCATAGTCTCTCACGGTTCACCTCCCCTTCCAATTTCCTTCAACTCCCTTCTGCTCTCCATCTCTCCACGTCCTCCATGTTATTTGTTATGCTCCACAAATAAGTGAAACCATATGATAATTGACTCTCTCTGCTTGACTTATTTCACTCAGCATAATCTCTTCCAGTCCCATCCATGTTGCTACAAAAGTTGGGTATTCATCCTTTCTGATGGAGGCATAATACTCCATAGTGTATATGGACCACGTCTTCCTTATCCATTCATCCGCTGAAGGGCATCTACAAAGTCAATGTACAGAAATCAGTGGCTTTCTTACACACTAACAATGAAAATCAGAAAGGGAAATTAGAGAATCGATTCCATTTACTATAGCACCAAGAACTGTAAGATACCTGGGAATAAACCTAACCAAAGAGCTAAAGGATCTGTACTCGAGGAACTACAGAACACTCATGAAAGAAATTGAAGAAGACACAAAAAGATGGAAGACCATTCCATGCTCTTGGATAGGAAGAATAAACATTGTTAAAATGTCTATACTGCCTAGAGCAATCTATACTTTTAATGCCATTCCGATCAAAATTCCACTGGTATTTTTCAAAGAGCTGGAGCAAATAATCCTAAAATTTGTATGGAATCAGAAGAGACCCCGAATTGCTAAGGAAATGTTGAAGAACAAAAATAAAACTGGCAGCATCACGTTACCTGATTTCAAGATTTACTACAAAGCTATGATCACCAAGACAGCATGGTACTGGCATAAAAACAGACACATAGACTAGTGGAACAGAGTAGAAAGCCCAGATGTGGACCCTCAACTCTATGGTCAAATAATCTTCGACAAAACAGGAAAAAATATACAGTGGAAAAAAGACAGTCTCTTCAATAAATGGCTTGATTTTTTTTAAAGATTTTATTTATTTATTTGACACACAGAGAGAGAAATCACAAGTAGGCAGAGAGGCAGGCAGAGAGAGAGGAGGAAGCAGGATCCCCGCTGAGCAGAGAGCCTGATGCGGGGCTCGATCCCAGGACGCTGAGATCATGACCTGAGCCGAAGGCAGAGGCTTTAACCCACTGAGCCACACAGGTGCCCTTGGCTTGATTTTTGAAGACTGGATAGAAGGTCATCAGGTAAAGATGAGGGAGAGGGCATTATAGGCAGAAAGAGCAGCATAATAGAAGTTGTGCAAGCATTAAGGAAAGAACCTGGTGCACCAGAGGAATGCACAACTGTAGTATTTAAGGAGCATATTGGAAAGCAGCAGGAAAAGAGGCCGTTAGACTAGACCTAGTCTTGGGTCTAGATCCATGTTAGACATATACGTCTTGAAAGCAGGAGTTGTGTCCATTACGTCCCCCACTGATTTCCTGGTGCTTAGACCAGTGTTTCGCTTAGGGAAGAAAAAAAAAAAGACCATTTCTACCATGTTTAATGAATTTGAATGTTTCCCTGCAGGTGATGGAGGGTTTGGTTCTTCAGCCTTTCCTTTTGTTCTGTGAACTAGCTCATATATATTTCTTAAGGTTAGCCAGAGCTGGTTTCTTTTGCTAGCAACCAGAGAACCCTGTCTGATTTAGTCCCCTCAATATCTCTGCCATAAAGTATATGAAGGGCATCCAAACTTCTTTCAGTTGTGGGCCACAAGTTCAGAAATCTCTGGGTGTGCAACTATGGCATTTAAACTAATAAACGTGGAGAATCAAGAGGATCCATGTGTGTACTAGATGGAAGTCAAGCGTGTGTATTTAAGTCAAGTGTGTGCAACATATGAATGAGCAGAAACATTAAACACAACCTTTAGGAAAAGACAACAGGCAAGTGCAAACAAAAAGAAAGCAGAGTATGCATTATTCATATTACAAAATAAACTCAAGGAAAGCAAACTCTATTCAGATATTTACTAAAGGGAGAGCACTACATAACAAAGTTCATAAGAATATGCCAAATCTCTACTTACAAGAAGATTAACAAACTTAAATTTCCTTATTATAGAAATAAGAATGAAAATACCTGAACTGAGCAGTCAAATTAAGAAACATGATAAAGAGAAGGGAGTAGACAGAATAAGAAAAGTGTCTGGCTGCAGGTGGGTCCGTGGGTGTGGAATAGGGGGAGGAAGAAGGGTATCTTGAATGCACAGATCATGGGTCAGAGAAGTTCAAGGACAGCCCAAAGAGGTCGGTGTCACAGAAACAAGGGAAACAGGTTTCTTTTTCTTTTTCAAAGATTTTATTTATTCATCTGTCAAAGAGAATGAGAGAGAGCACAAGCAGGGAGACCAGCGGGCAGAAGGTGAAGCAGGCTCCCCACTGAGCAAGGAGCCAGATGCAGAACTTGATCCCAGGACCCTGAGATCATGACCTGAGCCAAAGGCAAATACGTAACTGACTGATTCCCCCCAGGTATCCTGCAAGGGAAACAGTTTTGTTTTTTGTTTTTTAAGATTTTTTAATTTATTTGACACAGAGAGAGAGATCACAAATAAGCAGAGAGGCAGGCGGAGAAAGAAGGGGAAGCAGGCTCCTGCTGAGCAGAAAGCCTGAGGTGGGGCTCAATCCCAGGATCCTGAGATCATGACCTGAGCCAAAGGCAGAGGCTTAACCCACTGAACCACCCAGGTGCTCTGGGAAACAGTTTTAATGAAGAAGTAATGAGCTGTAGATAAAAGGGATGATCAACAATATCAAATGCAAAAGAGAGATCCAATAAGAAAATTACTGTGGAATTTGCTGATTACTACTAGTATGAGGTCACTAGGGTTTCTTGTATACTTCCCACAGAAAGAAAAGACTTTTGCAGAATTCAAAGAAAGGACCTTGAGATAGTGGTCATATCTTACACTTGCTATTCAGCATCTCATTAGCTTTCTTATGATAAGTGTGCTCCAATTTTTCTATGAAAGAGATGTCCCTTCTTATGACCACATCTGCATGTCCAGGGGTTGACATGGGCGGCAATGGGCTGGATAACTTAACACCATTCCCACCCCTCTTCTCACTTGTCCTCACTTTCCCAACCACCTGACAGCAAGCAGTGGCAATGTGATAGAGGGCACAAAAGAGATGTGATATCCAGACAGACAGGATAACTAGAACTGGGGCATCCATCTTTCAAAAAAAGTGGGAAGATCAAGAGAATCACAGCTCCAACCAGCCCTGAATCATTGAAACATGGGACAGACACCAGTAGCTATATGATCCCAGACATTTTGTGATGTGAGAAATACAGATCCCTGATGTAAATACTGCCCTAGCAGCTTAAGCAGTCTCTGTTGAAGAAGACCTGTGATGGTGACGCTGACCTCGCCCGTGGTTCCAGAGGCAGCTATATGACACAGGCCTAGGGCAGTTCATACAGTACATTGCCCTTGATGTTGGCGAATTGCTCGGGGTGGACCCAAGAGGAAAGTTAGGACAATCAGAGCCAGAGAAACTCAGCTCGTAGGATGTTTGTGTGAACCATCAGAGAAGTAGAATTCTCTCTTCCTGCAGTAACTGAGCAAGAGATGATGTGTAGGTTGAGCTGTGGCAGCATCTTGCCACCACGAAGGGAGAATCTGTCCGAGACGCGAGCTAGCAGGGAGGAAGCTGAGCCCAGAGATGAAGAACAGAGAAACCAGGTTCTGGTGATGGAGCTTGAGATCTATTCAAGCCTTATTTGAAGTCACCCCTACCCCTGGAGTTTTCATATATGCGAGTCAATTAACTTCCTCTTAGTTCAAGCCAGTTGGTCTTCGGTTTTCTGTAACATGAAACTGAGAGTTTGCAGCGGATTGTGTTTTCCAGAGATGGCTGCATCAATATATTTATCCCAGCACACATGGTCTTGTGAGCGATGTGACTGATACCCTTCCCACTGAGGTGGGGTCTGGGTTCCCATCCTTGGAGTCTGGCTGGGGCATGTGACTGCCCTAACCCGTGGAGGATGGCACGGTGATGCTCTGGGACTTCTGAAGCTAAGGCATAAAAAGGTACAGATTCCATTTCACTCCTTCTCTCTCTCAACACTTGCCTTTGGAACCCACCCACTGCCTTGTGAGGAAGCCTAACCCACTTAGAGATGCCACATGTAGCTGTAAGCCACAATCCCAGCTAAGGTGCCAGCCGGGAGCCAGAATCTATCCCTAGATATGGGGCACTGAGCCTTCAGATGATTCCAGCCTCCAGCCTTCAGATCTCCCAGCGAAGACCAGAGATGGTGCAGAGCAGAGACATTGCAGAGCCATTCTGGGGACACCCTGTCTGATGTCCTGACCCACAAAGAATGTGAGAGATGATACATGATTATCATTGTTTTCACGCAAAGTAAGTTTTAGGCTCGTTTGTTCCACAGCGATAGAGAAATGAATACAGAGTTCTAACTACCAGAATTGGTGTTCTATGTGAGAGTGGTTTAAGGAGGATAGCGTCATGAGAAGTAAGATTGCAGAGCGTGAGAAGTGAACTAAAGATGAAGAGTGGGGGCTGGAAAGTAAGCTATTCTGGAAAATGTCCATGAAAGTACATCCCTGGAATTAGGAAAGGATAAAACAAGTCTGAATCCAAAGCAAACAGCTGCCTTCATGCTTCTGGTCATCAACAGAGGACTATGGTGATGAGTTTGATAGAATCCAGGAGGAGGAGCTTCTCCTAACAGGTTTTGTGAACTCCTCTGGATTCCAGAAGGCATTAAGAAAGAATCACAGGTTTGGGGCACCTGCATGGCTCAGTTAGTTAAGTATGACTCTTGATTTCAGCTCAGGTCATGATCTCAGGATTGTGAGATCGAGCCCCACGTCACAGAGCCCACTTGATTAAAAAAAAAAAAAGAAAGAATCACGGTTGGATCAGTGAAACCCTCAAAGAGAAGGCATTTATTTGAGAAGCATTCCCTATTCAGAACCTCCAGAGGACTTCACTGCCTACATAAAGATCCAACACTTCCACTTGGCATTCAAGGGTTTCCTTAACATTTCTGTTTCCCAAAGTCTCCTTCACATACCCCCACCCTCCAGCAGAACCACAGGGCTACCAAACAGACTACTCGATGTTCTCCAAAGTCTCCTTCACTTTGCCGCCTCTGAGCCTTTACCGTAGAGGGGAGGACTCGCTGGGGCACTAGCTGTGGTCAGCGTGCTCTTCGGATCCTGTGCTCGTTCTCACCTCAGCCAAAGCCAAGAAGCCTCCTGGAGAGGGGGATCAACCGTGTGGTCATAGATCCTCTAGCCTTCTTCTCATATGATTTTTTTTTAATTTTTAATTTTTTAAAAAGATTTTATTTATTCATTTGACAGACAGAAATCACAAGTAGGCAGAGAAGCATGCAGAGAGAGAGGAGGAAGCAGGCTCCCTGCTGAGCAGAGAGCCCGATGCGGGACTCGATCCCAGGACCCTGAGATCATGACCTGAGCCAAAGGCAGAGGCTTTAACCCACTGAGCCACACAGGAGCCCCCCAGTGAGGTTTTAGAATATTTCTATCACTCCAAAAAGTTCCCTCATTCCTCTGCCCTTTTCCAGTCAATCCTGGTGTACCTCCCCTCCCCATCCCCAGAAAACAACTACTCTCTGATTTCTATTACCATAGATTAGTTTTGCCTTACTTTATTTTTTTAAGATTATTTATTTATTTAAGACTGATTTGTTATTTTAGAGAGAGAGAGCACAAGCACATAGTGGGGGAAGGGGCTGGGAGAGAATTCTCAAGCAGGCTCCCCACTGAGCGTGGAGCCAGACCTGGGGAGGGGGACAGTGGGTGTCAATCCCACAACCTATGAGATCACGACTTGGGTTAAACCTAAGAGTCAGGGGCGCCTGGGTGGCTCAGTCAGTTAAGCGTCTGCCTTCAGCTCAGGTCATGATTCTGGAGTCCTAGAATGGAGCCCCGAGTCAGGCTCCTTGCTAAATGGGGAGGCTGCTTCTCCCTCTGCTGCGCCTGCCCCTGCTTGTGCTCTTTCTCTTTCTCCTTCTCTCTCTCTCTCTGTCGAATAAATAAACTCTTAAAAAAAAAAAAAAACAAAGCTAAGAGTCAGATGCTCAACCAATTTAGCCGCCCAGGCACCCCAGGATTTTTTATTTTTAAGTAATCTCTACATCTACATGGGGCTCAAACTCACAAACCTGAGATCAAGAGTTGCACACTCTACCAACTGAGCCAGTCGGGCACGCCTAGTTTTGCCTCTCTTTGAGCCTCATATAATTGGAATACACCATATGCATTCTGTGTCATAATTCTTTCACTCAACTTTGAGATTCATCTGTGTTCTTGTGTGCATGAATCATTTGTTCCTTTTTCTTGTTGAGTAGCATTCCATTGTATAAACGTATCACAGTTCATTTATTCATTTCCCTGTTGATGGACATTGGAGTTATTTGCAGTTTTTAACTATGATGACTAAAGCTACTAAGAACATTCTTGAACATTCTTAGCGGACATTTGTTTTTATTTCCTAGGAGTGGAACTGCTAGGTCATTGGACAAGTGAATATTTAACTTTATAAGAAACTGCTAAACGGTTTATCTGAGAAGTTGTGCCATTTCATGCTCCCACCAGCAGTGTATGAGAGTTCCAGTTGCTATAGCCTTGCCAATATTTGGTATTGTTAGTCTTTTGGAGTTGTCAGTGGGTGTGAAATTGTATCTCATTATGGTTTTAATATGCATTTCCCTGATGACTAAAGACACCGAGAATCTTTCATGTGCTTATTCATATCTTTTCTTTTGTGAAGTGTCTGTTCAAGTCTTTTTTTTTTTTTTTAAGATTTTATTTATTTGACAGAGAGAGAGACAGCAAAAGAGGGAACACAAGCAGGGGGAGTGGGAGAGAGAGAAGCAGCCTTCCCAGTGGAGCAGGGAGCCAGATGTGGGGCTCAATCCCAAGACCCTGGGATCGTGACCTGAGCTGAAAGGCAGCTGCTTAACAACTGAGCCACCCAGGCGTCCCTATTTCTTAAAATTGATTTGAACCTGCAAAATTCCTTGTTGCCAAGGTTACAGACACGGGATCCAGAAGCCAACCTGGAATTTACCTGGCCCTGGCACACAGGTTCAAGGCCAGGTGTCTATACTCAAAGCATCTGAATGTACTCTGGAGTTAAGCTACATAGGATTATGCAAGTGTTGCAAATTGTGTCCTTTGGCATTGGATATGAGATGGTGCACCTGGACAAAGAGCAGAAATTCTGACTATTATACTACAGTGGTGGTTCTCAATCACGGATACAAATTATAATCACCTAGGGAATTCTCATTCCTCAGAGATTCTGATTTAACTGGTAGAGGTGCAGTCTGGGCATTGGGAGTTTTAAAAGCTTTCCAGATGATTCTAACATGCAGCCAGAGTTGAGAAGCACTTGTCTAAAATGAAAGACATTCATTCGTTACTGGCATCTGCTATTCTGTTTTTGCTAAACCATCAAGCTGATTTATGAAACATTTTAAGCTCCTTTTTCAAATAGCTAAATTGTTTGGAGAAGCTAGAGATTTTAATTCATTTATCAGTATAAAGCATCAAACTGAAGAATACGGACCATGATCAATTACTCTTCTTTACTGGCTTCGTGATTTTCTCAAAGCCTCATCTCAACTATAATAATCATGTTTGAAATAAATGAGGACTTCACCTTCACAATTTGAGACACATTCACTCAACAGTTAAAATATATAAGAATTCTCTTTATTTCTTGTCTTAAGCTGATGTGGAGACATCCCATGTATTTGTAACTAATTACCAAGTCTCATCCCCCAAAAAGCCAGATTTCAAATTTGGAAAAGGTTATGCAGAAGTGATAATCTAGGGTAAAGGTCAGCAGATTCTGGTCCATAGTCCAAATCCTTCCCATGGGCTAATTCCAGTCTACTGATTGTTTTGTAAACAATGTGTAAACTGTGAACATCTTTAAATGATGGAACAAGTTAAAATGAGAATAAAAATTATATGAAATTACAATGAAAATTATATGAAAATCCAATTTCAGTTTCCATAAAGTTTTACTGGAACAATCACTCTTTCATTTGCATAATCGTTTACACATCATTCCGTTCACTTATATATTGTTTATATCTGCTTTTGTACTCTAGTGTCAGAATTAAGTAGTTGTAACAGAAACTAAGATCCACAAGCCTAAAACATCTACTATCTGGACTTTCACAGAAAAGATTAGCTGACCGCAGGGCTAGAATAGTAGTACATAATAGAACTTACGATTTGTTTGGGCAATCTGAAGGTAGAGGGTTGACCTCCTTCCAGGTTAGAGCCCCACAGAGGGGCTGCATGGTAAGTCTACGTGCCAGGTTCTCAGAGCCTGGTCCTCAGACCTACAGCATCAGCGTCACCTGGGAGCTTGCCTGAAATGTACATTCTCCAGCCTTACTCCAGATACCCTGAATCAGAAGCTTTGGGAGTGGGGCCCAGCACTTGGCATTTGAGCAATTCCTCCAGGTGGTGCTAAAGCAGGGAGAAGCCAGGCAGGCTGGGCTTCAGACCGCAGCCTGAAGTCCTGTGACTCTGCCTAGCATTGCCGAATGATCCCACGCACCTAACAGGGGCACGGAAGTAGCTGGAAGAGAGCTGAGCTCAAAGTCACATGATTGGGATCAAAGGAAGATGTGATAGCAAAGCTTGGAACAGGGCCTGAAGACCAGCTGGGGAGAAGCACGTTTCAGTGATGCTAACACTTAGAAGCCACACAGATGAAAGAGGCAGGATCCCCAAATGAGTGAGATTGTTTTTCGCCATACTACAGAAATAACAGAAGTGAAGGTACAGGAAAAAATAAAGTTTAACTTCTTTATTCCCCTCAAGCTTAACTGAGGCATAATGGACAACTAAAAATTGTATATACTTAAGGTGTACAATGGGATGATCTGCTACATGTATATGAAAGGTCCCCCAATAATGGGTCCGTGATTAAAGGAGCGAGACTGATACAAAGCGAAGGTCAAGCAAAGCTTTATTTCATGCCAAGCATCAAGAACCAAACCGACCAGCCAGGGCCGTCTCTTGCAGAGAGGCAACCTCTCTCTGCCTTACAGACTAGCTTTTAAGGGCAAAGGCCATGTGGTTGGGCTCGGCCACACATAGGTGGCCAATGAGATTGTAACACACAGAGAAAGCTGCACAGTCATGCTAGGTCACACATAAGTGACCAATTGAATTACAATTTACCCTATAGATATTTGAACTAGCCTATCACCTTGGTCAGAATTGGCGCCCAAAAGGCGGGACTCACACTCCTTTGTAGCTGGGGAGACAGTATGCTCACTCCACTGATTGGATGTCTCCACCTGGCCTGACCCGCCCTTGTATTTGGGCTTTGTTACCTGGAGCTGGTTTCCCGGACTTGCTTTTAAGTAAATTCCCTGAAGGGGGGCAGGGTCAGTTTAAGTTTTACTGCATCAACAACAAAATCACTGTTTAACCTGATGGAGCCGCTCGGGCTAAATAGGCCCTTACAGTATACATTGTGAAATTATTACTATAATAAGTTAATGACTATATCCATCACCTCACATAGGTTCCTCATTATTGTTTTATTATTATTATTTTTGGGGGAGAACAGTTAAGATTTACTCTCAGAAAATTTCAAGTGTACACTATAGTATTAGTAGATGTAGTCTGCATGCTGTACCTTAGATCCCCAGAATTTATTCATCTTACAATCCAGTCTATACCATTTGACCAACACCTCCCCACTTCCCCCTCCCCCTAGCCCCTGGCAGCCACCAATAAACTCTCAGCTTCTGTGAATTATACTTCCTAGATTCACATGGGAATGAGGTCACACAGTACTGGTCTTTCTGTTTCTGGTTTATTTCATAAATAAACTGAGCATAAAGTGTGCCAAATTTATCTGTATTGTTGAAAATGGAAGGATTTCCTTTTTCAATGCGTGAATAATATTCCGTTATGCATTTTGTAAACATTTATATATGTACGTATATATCTCACATTTTCTTTATCTATGCATCAGTTGACACACACTTAGGTTGTTGCCATATCTTGGTTATTGTGAATAACGCCACAATGAACCTGGGAGTGCAGATACTTCTTCAAGATTCTGATTTAAATTATTTGGATATACACCTAGAGGTAGGATTGTTGGATCATATGGTAGTTCTATTTTTAGGGTTTTTAAAAAATATTTTATTTATTTATTTGACAGGGAGAGAGAAATCACAAGTAGGCAGAGAGGCAGGCAGAGAGAGAGGGGGAAGCAGGTTCCCTGCTGAGCAGAGAGCCCGATGCAGGGCTTCATCCCAGAGCCCTGAGATCATGACCTGAGCTGAAGACAGAGTCTTAACCCACTGAGCCACCCAGGCGGCCCTTATTTATTTTTTTTTTTTAAGATTTTTACTTATTTGACAGAGATCACAAGTAGGCAGAGAGAGAGAGAGGAGGAAGCAGGCTCCCCGCTGAGCAGAGAGCCCGATGCGGGGCTCGATCCCAGGACCCCGAGATCATGACCTGAGCTGAAGGCAGAGGCTTTAACCCACTGAGCCACCCAGGCGCCTCGTTATTTTTAGTTTTTAAAGGAATTTCCATACTTTTCTATAATGGCTGTACCAATTTACAGTCCCACTAAAAGTAAACAAGTTTTCTCTTTTGTTCACATTCTCACCGGCACTTGTTATTTCTTGACTTTTTGATAATAGCTATCCTAACAGACGTGAAGTGATATGTAATTGTAGTTTTGATTTGCATTTCCCTGATGATTAGTGATATTGAAACATTTTTATATACCTGCTAGCCGTGTGGATGTCTCCTTTGGAATAAAGTTTCACTTCTTTTTTTTTTTTTTTCTCTTTTTTTTCCTTCTTTTTTTCTTTTTTTTTTTTTTTTAAGATTTTATTCATTTATTTGACAGACAGAGATCACAAGTAGGCAGAGAGGCAGGCAGAGAGAGAGGAAGGGAAGCAGGCTCCCCACTGAGCAGAGAGCCCGACACAACACGGGGCTCCATCCCAGGACTCTGGGATCATGACCTGAGCCAAAGGCAGAGGGTTTAACCCACTGAGCCACCCAGACACCCCAAAAGTTTCACTTCTTGAAACACGAATTTGTGAACTGAGATTTGTGCTTGCTGTATCATTAATAAATGTTGGTTGTTTGTTTTAGGGGAAATGTGGGGATATAGAGACTACTCTAGCAGAAAGTTTGAGATCCTATGCAGCCAGCTGGTGGTGGACTGTTGTGAAAGTATAAAAAGTATAAACACCTGTTTTATAATCATTCTTGGCCCCGTGAAGGTGACCTGGCCTTGCCCCCCTCCCAGTAGACTCTCATCATTATACTTTCTGTCCACTCTTGTAGATGTTTCAATTTTTCCAAAATAATAAGTCTTGCTTTTTTTTAAAGGCTTCTTGAGAGAGTAATAACATTTATTTGAAAGAAATCATGGTTATTTGTCCAATAAAATACTTAGAGTCTTTTTTTAAAATATTTTATTTGTTTATTTGACAGAGAGAGAGATCACAAGTAGGCAGAGAGGCAGACAGAGAGAGGGAGAAAGCAGGCTCCCCACTGAGCAGGGAGCCCGATGCGGGGCTTGATCCCAGGACCCTGGGACCATGACCTGAGCTGAAGGCAGAGGCTTAATACACTGAGCCACCCAGGTGCCCCCGATAAAATACTTAGAGTCTTTACAAAAGCATTTCAGTATTTTGTGGGTGAATAAAATATTATAACTATTTATGATGACCGAGATTATGCTTGCATGATATTTTGTAGTGTATTGTTATAGAGGGGCCGCTTTCCTCACTGTATTCTTCCTTCTTAGTACAGACAGGTCCTCATATTCATGTCTGTGCATTCATTGGGCCATGAAAATGCCTTTCTAGGGATTCTACCTGTTCATCACCACTGTATAATGGAGAAGGAGAATGGGAGGGAAGGAAGACCTTCTTGGTAGGCACCAGCAAACCACCATTGCAAGCAAGGTAAGGATGACCCGGAATCCTATAAGCAGGGTTCTCTCTGAGGTTTCCCAGTTCACACGATCCTAGCATTATCCACCTTGCACATCCACATAGCTCTCCAAGAATACTTCTTTGTGGGCATCTCTTAGTGATGGATGCCACTTCTCTTTCCAAGCTACTTCTCAGAGCAGTGAAAACTTAGGGGTTCCCCTTCAGGCTATTGGGGTCCTAAATGGTACCTGTGATTTACAGGGGACTCAGGAGTATATTAGGTTTTAGTATTCTTGTTGCAGCTGCGGCTTGATTGCTGTCTCCGGGAAGGCTTGCTGTGAGATGCATTCTGCACATGGGTGGTCTGGTTCGAAGGACAGCCATGGGAGGGGTCAAAAGAATTTCATAAACTGAATAAATGGGCTTGGCAGGTCTTTCTCCAGAATTCCTTTTGTAGATCCAGTTTCTCCAGCTGGAATGGATATGTTGATATGGAGTCCAATCTTGGCCCGGAGGCCTGCTGACCAGGGTCTTCTAAATTGCAGTTTGCATGTATATTGTGATCATTGGAAATGGCTCAGCTATATAAGGCGGTCTTGTGCCAAAGTTTACTCAGTCTTTGCTTTACAGTCTACTTGCCAGAATTTTGGGAGTGATGCAGAATATGTGGTTGAAATTTGATGTGTAAGTTTTTATATTCATGTTGGAAAGTTAGTCCTGTAAAATAAGAATCTTGCTCTGAATTGCTAGGTCATGGGTTCTCAACTAGACTACGTATTGAGATTGCCGAGGGACCCCATGCCTGGGTCCATCCCTCACAGATTCTAGTTGAATTGGCCTGGTGTTTGACCTGGCCATCAGGAATTTTAAAAGTTCCCCAAGTCATTTAAAAAAAAATTTTTTTTTTTTTAGATTTTGTTTGTTTGACAGAGAGAGAAAGCATGAGCAGGGGGAAGCAACAGAGAGAGAGAGGGAGAAGCAGCTTCCCGCTGAGCAGGGAGCCTGATGCTGGGTTTGATCCCAGGACCCCGAGATCATGACCCAGGCCGAAGGCAGATGCTTAACTGAGTGAGCCGCCCAGGCATCCCTCCCTAGGTGATTTCAATGCACAAACAAATTCATGTACCACTGATAACCTTTCTCATGCTTCAATCATTCTAGTGCTGAAGTTTCAGGATCCTATGAATGAGATAAATTCAAGGGCTGAGATAATTTTCTTCTGAATAAAGTCAGGTTTAAAAGCCAGAGCTGCATTGTTTTCCCAGCAGAAGGTCAGGAGAGCTCAGAGCAGGCAATAAAAGTCAGCACAGCCTAACAGGCCCTGTTATAAGAAGAAACTTCTTTTATAGACATATAAAAGACTAAAACCCAGACCAAATTATATAAAAATAAACCACAAATGCCTAGGCCACATTTTAATTCCCGGAATTATGGTGTAACGGTGGAGAGAGGATTGGTTTTGGACTTAGAGGTCCAGGTTTAGAGTCTGGTTTTTCCACTTAAGAGCTCTGGGATCTTAGATGAGTCATTTGACCTCTTTGAGCTTTGATTTATTCATCTGAAAACTGCAACAATGGTTACTGTAGTGGCTTTTTTGGGCAAAGATTAAATATGTTGATATGTGCCATACTTTTGATTATAATACATGGCACTTATGATATAATTATGATTGATAAAAAATTAGAAATATTTGCCATCTGGGCAGCAACCAACTCACCCCAACTGATATTTAAAGAGCATATTTGATGTAATATTCCTATACATATCAATTTTATTTTCATAATTTTTTTGTTTTTGTAGCAGAAATTGCAAACATGCACAAAAGCAGAAAGAATCGTGTAATTTGGTGCTTCTCAAGCTTTAGTCTTTCTGTGATTCACCTGGGGAGCTTGTTAAACTGCAGATTCTGACTCAGTAGATCTGCAGTGGGGCTTGAGACTCAGCATTTCCAGAAAAGGTTCCCTGGGACACTCAGGTCCGCAGACCACAAATGCCATACATATGTGTGGCTATCACGAAGTACCTTGACTGGGTGGCTTAAACAACAGAGATAGATTTCTCACAGTTCTGGAGGCTGGGAAGACTGAGATCCGGGTGCCAGAATGGTCAAGTTCTGGTGAGAGCCCTCTTACTGGCTTGCAGACTCTTGTTTTTTGCTGTATCCTCTCATGGGAGAGAGAGGAAACTCTGGCATCTCTTCCGTGCTTTAAGGGCACAAATCCAACGTGGGGGCTCTACTCTCATGATTTCCTCTAAACCTAACTACCTCCCAAAGGTCCCACCTCCTAATACTATGGCCTTAGGAGTTAGGGTTTCAATATAAGAATTTCAGGGAGGCACAAACATACAGTTCTTAACACAAGATATAATGTACTTCTAAGCACTATTATTCAACTTCAACAGTAATTAATTCATGGCCAATTTTGTCTTTGTCTCCTCTTCATCTGCCCCCACTCCAGTTATTTTGAAGTAAATCTCAGGTTCCTATCACTCACTACACCTATATTTTGGTATTACCTCTTTAAGAAGAGATGCAGTCGTACCCCAGAGATGTTGAGATTTATTTCCCTACCACTGCAATCAAGTGAATCTTGCAATAAAGTGAGTCGAATGAACTCTTTGGTTTCCCAGTGCATATAAAAGTCATTTTTATATTATACTGCAGTGTATTAAGCTTGCAATAACATTATGACTCAAAACAATGTATATACCCTAATTAGAAAATATTGCTGGAATTAAAAATATATATATATTGCTGGGGCGCCTGGATGGCTCTGTTGGTTAAGCGACTGCCTTCAGCTCAGGTCATGATCCTAGAGTCCCACATTGGGCTCCCTGCTCAGAGGGAGTCTGCTTCTCCCTCTGACCCTCCCCGCTCTCATGCTCTCCCTCTCTCATTCTGTCTCTCTTCACCTATGATCCTCTGTCTTGTTTCTCAAATTCCTCATATCACTGAAATCATATGATAATTATCTTTCCCTGATTGAGTTATTTCACTTAGCATAATACCCTCTAGTTCCATCCATGTCATGGCAAATGTTAAGGTTTTCCCCTTTTGATGGTTGTATAATATTCCATTGTACATATAGACACCATATCTTTATCCATTCATCTGTTGATGGACATCTGGGCTCTTTCCATAGTTTGGCTATTGTTGACATTGCTGCTATAAACATTGGGGTGCAGGTGTCCCTTCAGATCACTACCTTTGTATCTTTGGGGTAAATACCCAGTAGTGAGGTTGCTGGGTCACAGGGTAGCTCTATTTTCAACTTTTTGAGGAACCTCCATACTGTTTTCCAGAGTGGCTGCACCCAGCTTGCATTCCCACAAACAGTGTAGGAAGGTTTCCCTTTCTCTGCATCCTCGCCAACATTTGTCATTTCCTGACTTGTTCATTTTAGCCATTCTGACTGGTGTGAGCTGTTTTTGTGGTTTTGATTTGTATTCCCCTGATGCTGAGTGATGTTGAGCACCTTTTCATGTGTCTGTTGGCCATTTGGATGTCTTCTTTACAGAAATGTTTGTTCATGTCTTCTGTCCATTTCTTGATTGGATTATTTGTTTCTTGGGTGTTGAGTTTGATGAGTCCTTTAGAGATTTTGGATACTAGACCTTTATCCAGTATTTCATTTGCCAGTATCATCTCCCATTCTGTCAGTTGTCTTCTGGTTTTGTTGACTGTTTCCTTTGCTGTGCAAAACATGTTTATCTTGATGAAGTCCCAATAATTCATTTTTGCCCTTGCTTCCCTTGCCTTTGTTGATGTGTCTAGAAAGAAGTTGCTGTAGCTGGGATGCCTGGGTGGCTCAGTCAGTTAAGTGTCTGCCTTCACCTCAGGTCATGATCGGGGGGTCCTTGCTCAGTGGGAAGCCTGCTTCTCCCTCTGCCTGCCACTCCCCCTGCTTGTGCGCTCTATCTGACAAGTAAATAAAAAAAGAATCTGAAAGAAGTTGCTATAGCTGAGTTCGAAGAGGTTGTTGGGTGTGTTCTCCTCAAGAATTTTGATGGATGGGGCACCTGGGGGGCTCAGTGGGTTAAAGCCTCTGCCTTCAGCTCAGGTCATGATCCTAAGGTCCTGGGATCGAGCCCCGCATCAGGCTCTCTGCTCAGCAGGGAGCCTGCTTCCCTTCCTCTCCCTCTCTGCCTGCCTCTCTGACTACTTGTAATCTCTGTCTGTCAAATAAATACATAAAATCTTTAAAAAAAGAATTTTGATGGATTCCTGTCTCACATTTAGGTCTTTCATTCATTTTGTCTATTTTTGTGTATGGTATAAGGAAATGGTCCAGTTTCATTCTTCTGCCATGTGACTGTCCAATTTTCCCAACACCCATTTGTTGAAGAGACTGTCTTTTTTCCGTTGGACATTCTTTCCTGCTTCTTTGATGATTCGTTGACCATAGAGTTGAGGATCCATTTCTGGGCTCTCTAGTCTGTTCCATTGACCTGTGTGTCTGTTTTTGTGGCAGTACCACACTGTCTTGATGATGACAGCTTTGTAATAGGGCTTGAAGTCTGGAATTGTGATGCTGCCAGCTTTGGTTTTCTTTTTCAATATTCCACTGGCTATTCAGGGGCTTTTCTGGCTCCATATAAATTTTAGGATTATTTGAGCTGGGGAAAAAGCTGATGATATTTTGATAGGGATTGCATTAAATGTTAGATTACTCTAGGTAGCATAGACATTTTCCCAATATTTGTTCTTCCAATCCATGAGCATGGTATATTTTTCCATTTCTTTGTGTCTTCCTCAGTTTCTTTCATGAGTATTCTACCCTTTTCTGAATACAGATTGTTTGCCCCTTTGGTTAGGTTTATTCCTAGGCATCTTATGGTTTTGGGTGTAATTGTAAATGGGATCAACTCCTTAATTTATTTCTTCTGTCTCATTGTTGATGTGTAGAAATGCAACTGATTTCTGTGCATTGATTTTATATCCTGCCGCTTTACTGAATTCCTGTGTGAGTTCTAGCAGTTTTGGGGTGGAGTCTTTTGGGTTTTCCACGTAAAGTATCATATCATCTGCAAAGAGTGAGAGTTTGACTTCTTCTTTGCCTATTCAGATGCCTTTTATTTCTTTTTGTTGTCTGATTGCTGAGGCTAGGACTTCTAGTACTATGTTGAACATCAGTGGTGGTAGTGGACATCCCTGCCGTGTTCCTGATCTTAGGGGAAAAGCTCTCAGTTTTTCCCCATTGGGAATGATATTCACTGTGGGTTTTTCATAGATGGCTTTTATGATATTGAGGTATGTTCCCTCTATCCCTAGACTATGAAGAGTTATGATCAGGAAAGGATGTTGTACTTTGTCAGATGCTTTTTCTGCATCTATTGCTATCACATAGTTGTTGTCCTTTCTTTTATTAATGTAGTGTGTCACATTGATTGATTTGCAAATGTTGAACCAACCTTGCATCCCAGGAATAAATCTTTTTAATGTACTGTTGGATCCTACTGGCTAGGACTTTGGTGAAAATTTTTGCATCCATGTTCATCAGGGATATTGGTTTGTCATTCCCCTTTTTGGTGGGGTCTTTGTCTGATTTTGGGATCAAGGTAATGCTGGCCTCATAAAATGAGTTTGGAAGTTTTCCTTCCATTTCTATTTTTTGGAACAGTTTCAGAAGAACAGATATTAATCCTTCTTTAAATGCTTGGTAGAATTCCCCTGGGAAGCCGTCTGGCCCTGGACTCTAGTTTGTTGGGAGATTTTTGATGACTGCTTCAATTTCCTTGCTGGTTATGGGTCTGTTCAGGTTTTGTATTTTTTCCTGGTTCAGTTTTGATAGTTTATAGTCTCTAGGAATGTCTCCATTTCTTCCAGAATATTGTTGCTCATAATATGTTCTTATAATTGTTTGTATTTCTTTGGTGTTGGTAGTGATCACTCCTGTTTCATTCATGATTTATTTATTTATTTTTTAAAAGATTTTGTTTATTTATTTGACAGAGATCACAAGTAGGCAGAAAGGTAGGCAGAGAAGGGGGGTGGGGGGAAGCAGGCTCCCTGCTGAGCAGAGATCCTGACTTGGGGCTCAATCCCAGGACCCTGGGACCATGACCTGAGCCGAAGGCAGAGGATTTAACTCACTGAGCCACCCAGGTGCCCCCATGATTTCTTTTTTAATTTGGGTCCTTTCATTTTTCTTTTTGCTAAGTCTGGCCAGGGATTTATCAATCTTATTAATTATCTCAAAGAACCAACTCCTGGTTTCATTGATCTGTTCTACTGTTCTTTTGATTTTTATTTCATAGATTTCTGCTCTGTTCTTTATTATTTCTCTTCTCTTGCTGGGTTTAGGCTTTATTTGTTCTTCTTTCTCCTAGGGTTATACTAGGTGTAGGATTAGGTTGTGCATTTGAGAACTTCCTTATTTTTTTTAAAAGATTTTATTTACTTATTTGACAGAGAGAGAGAGAGATCACAAGTAGGCAGAGAGGCAGGCGGGGGGGTGGGGTGGGGAAGCAGCCTTCCCGCTGAGCAAAGAACCCGATATAGGGCTCAATTCTAGGGCCCTGAGACCATGACCTGAGCCAAAGGCAGAGGCTTAACCCACTGAGCACCCAGGATCCCTGACCTTTCTTATTTCTTGAGAAAGGCTTGTATTGCTACATACTTTCCTCTTAGGACTGCCTATGTTGCATCCCAAAGATTTTGAAGAGTTGTGTTTTCATTTTCATTTGTTTCCATGAATTTTTAAATTCTTCTTTAATTTCCTGGTTGACCCATTCATTCTTTAGTAGGATGCTCTTTAGCCTCCATGTATTTGAGTTCTTTCCAACTTTCCTTTTGTGATTGAGTTCAAGTTTCAAAGCACTGTGGTCTGAAAATATGCAGAGAATGATCCCAATCTTTTGGTACCAGTTGAGACGTGATTTGTGACCCAGGATGTGATCTATTCTGGAGAATGTTCCATGTGCACTTGAGAAGAATGTGTATTCTGTTGCTTTGGGATGGAATGTTCTGAATATATCTGTGAAGTCCATCTGGTCAAGTGTGTCATTTAAATTCCTTATTTCCTTGTTGATCTTTTGCTTATATGACCTCTCCATTTCAATGAGGGGGTGTTAAAGTCCCCTACTATTATTGTGTTATTGTTGATGTGTTTCTTTGACCTTTTTGTTAATTGGTTTATATAATTGGCTGCTCCCATGTTAGGGACATAGATACCTATAATTGTTAGATCTTCTTCTTGGATAGACCCTTTAAGTATGATATAGTGTCCTTTCTCATCTCTTATTTAAGTCTTTGGTTTAAAATCTGATTTGTCTGATATAAGAATTGCCACCCCAGCTTTCTTTTGATGCTCATTAGCACGGTAAATGGTTTTCCACCCCCTCACCTTAAATATGAAGATGTCTTTGGGTCTAAAATTAGTTTCTTGCAGACAGCATATTGATGGATCTTGCTTTTTTATTCAATCCAATACCCTGTGTCTTTTGATTGGGGCATTTAGCCCATTTACATTCATAGTATCTATTGAAAGATATGAATTTAGTTCCTTTATATTGTCTGTAAAGTGACTGTTACTGACTGCACTCCTTTCTGGTCTATGTTTCTTTTAGACTCTCTCTTTGCTTAGAGGACCCCTTTCAATATTTTCTTAGGGCTGGTTTGGTGTTTGCAAATTCTTTTAGTTTGTGTTTGTCCTGGAAGCTTTTTATCTCTCCTTCTATTTTCAGTGCCAGCCTAGTTGAATAAAATATTCTTGGCTTCATATTTTTCTCATTTAGTGCTCTGAATATATCATGCCAGTCTTTTCTGGCCTGTCAGATCTCTGTGGATAGGTCTGCTGCCAATCTAATGTTTCTACCAGTGTAGCGTACAGATCTCTTGTCCCAAGCTGCTTTCAGGATTTTCTCTGAGTTTTATAAGTTTTACTATTAGATGTCAGAGTGTTGACCTATTTTTATTGATTTTGAGGCGGCTTCTCTGTGCCTCCTGGATTTTTGTGCCTAGTTCCTCCCCAAATGAGGGAGGTTCTCTGCTATAATTTGTTCCAGTATATCTTCTGCCCCCCGCTTCTTCTTCTTCTGGGATTCCAATTACCCAGAAGAAGATCTTCTTCTTATCTATCATTTATCTCTTGAATTCTCCCCTTTGTGATCCAGTAGTTTTTTATCTCTCTTTTTCTCAGATTCTTTATTCTCCATCAGTTGGTCTTTTATATCACTAATCTTCTCCCTGCCTCATTTATCCTAGCAGTTAGAGCCTCCATTTTTGCTTGCACCTCATTAATAGCCTTTTTGATTTCAACTTGGTTAGGTTTTTTTTCTCCAGGAAGGGATTCTCTAGTATCTTCTATGCTTTTTTCAAGCCCGGCTAGTATCTTTAAAATCGTTATTCTGAACTCTAGTTCTGACATCTTCCTAATGTCCATATCAGTTAGCTCCCTGGTAGTCAGTACTGCCTCTTGTTCTTTTTTTGAGGCGAGTTTTTCCATTTTGTTACTTTGTCCAGGGAAGAATAGATGAATGAGAGAGCAAAATGTTAAAAGGGTAACAATGATGCCAGAAAAATATACACTAAACAAATCAGAAGAGACCCAAAGCCAGGGGGAAAAGAAAAAAAAAAAGAATACGATCAGGTTGGTGAATAGACCAGAGCCATACACTAGATTTCGGGTGTTTATGATCTGCCAGAAGAAACTGCCTCCCCAAATTGTAAAGAAAGAAAAACTCACACAATGAAGTTATGGAACATTAATGTAAAACTGAAAATTAAAAAAGATTTTAAGGGCACCTGGGTGGCTCAGTGGATTAAGCCTCTGCGTTCGGCTCAGGTCATGATCTCAGGGTCTGGAATAGATCCTTGCATCTGACTCTCTGCTCAGTGGGGAGACTGCTTCTCCCCCTCCCCCTGCCTGCCTCTCTGCCTACTTGTAATCTCTGTCTGTCAAATAAATAAATAAAATATTTAAAAAGATTTCAAAAAATGAACTGATAAGAAGTTGGTTATAAAAAGAAAAGAAGAAAAAAAGAGAGAGAGAAAGAATGTGATCAGGTAGATGAATAGAACTGAGCCATACACTAGATTTAGGATATGTTTTGGTCTGTTAGAAGAAACAGCATCCCAAAATTTTAAAGAATGAAAAACTTATATATATATATATATATATATATATATATATATATACAAAAAAATAAGGTTAAATATAATGAAGAGATAGAATATGACTGTTCAAAATAAAAATTAAAAAAGATTTTAAAAAAGGAAGTGATACAAAGTTAGTGGAAAAAGGAAAGAAGAAAAAGTCAAAAAGAGAAAAAAAGAAAGAAAATTAAAAAAATTAAAGTTGAAGGGCTAACGAATCATGGGGAAAAAGCCATGATTCCTATGTTCTGTATTCCCCTAGCACTGGAGTTTTGCAATTCTCATTGATGAGTAAACTTGGTCTTGTCTGGCTGTTCTTGCTGATCTTCTTGGGCAGGGGCCTGTTGCCGTGATTTTCAAATGTCTTTGCCTGAGGCAGAATTGCACCACCCTTACCAGGGGCCAGACTAAGTCATGTGCTCCAATTACGTTTCTGTACCTTTTGTTCCCTGAATGTTTTCCATAGAGCTTTGGAGGAAGGGAATGAAGATGGCGGCCTCCCAATCTCCAGCCCTGTAGGAGCTGAGAGGTCGGGCCCCACTTCTCAGTGAGCCCTCAGAGAAAAACGCTCAATCACTCCTGTCTCCCTAGTCTTCAGCTGCACTCCATGCTCGCCCAGTCTGTGACCGAGCCTTTCTATCTCCAGCGCACGGCCCTGTTTGGAGTCTCCAAACACAGCAGTTTCCTGCTATGTGCTCCCGCTGTTCCCCTCAGAGGAGGAAGGAGGGGGTCTCCCCAGATCTGTCACTTGTGGGGTCCCTGCTCGAAGAGCAGTGGTTCAACTGTGCCGGGGATCCCAGTTTAAGGGAACCCTGAGCTGAAAGCCTACTCCTTGGCTCCGTCTCTGCAGCTGGCTTCCCCGCTCCGATATCTGGAAGCTCTGTCACACTCATGCACCCCCAGCCTCTCTGGGACCCCAGGGTCCTGGGACCACTGTCCCAGCGAGCATTCTATCCCCTGCTTAACCACCAGAGCAACATCCCTCACTGGAGCCGGTGTCTAAAACTTCTAATTTCAAGCTTCTCTACTCTATCACTTGCTGGTAAGTGGCTGATGGAGGCTCCCTCCCCTCCCCGCAATCTATTTACTCATATATCGCCTCAGATTCCCTCTTCCGCATGTCCTACCTTCCAGAAAGTGGTCACTTTTCTGTTCATAGAGATGCTGCTATTCTTTTCTTCAATCTTCTGTTGAGTTTGTAGATGTTCAGAGTGGTTTGATAGCTATCTAGCTGAACTCCCGGGACCAGATGAAATTTAGGTTCACTACTCCTCCGCCATCTTAGACCTGCCTCTGGCAATGATTATTAAATAGCATCCATTTCCAGATAGCATTCACATTTCCCCCATTGCCCCCTCAATGCTTTTTTATTGTGACATGTTAATTTGTCTCTTCAGTCTTGTTTAATCCGAGGAGTCCTCTTCCAGCTTTTTTTTTGTTTGTTTTTTTTAATAGAAGCTAAGGTTTTTGTCTGGTAGAGATTTTCCATACTCTCACTCACTGCTCATAACCTCATGAAGTTGTTTAATGTCTCTTCCGGTATTTTCTGTCTTTCTTTCTTTAAAAGATTTTATTTATTTATTTGACAGAGGGAGAGAGAGCGAGATAGCACAAGTAGGCAGAACGGCAGGCAGAGGGACAGGGAGAAGCAGTCTCTCTGCTGAGCAGGAAGCCTGATATGGGGCTCAGTCCCAGGAGCCCAGGATCATGACCTGAGCCAAAGGCAGACACTTAATGGACTGAGCCAACCAGGTGCCCCTCTTCCTCAATTTTCTGTATATTGGTAGTTGGATCCAGAACCTTATTCAAATTCAGGTTTGATTTTTTGGCAAGGCTTCTTCATGGGTGATGTTGTGCATTTCCTCAGGATGTACAGAGTGTCTGCGCCTTTCTACCCACGATCTTTTAAACGAAGTTGTCCCTCCAAACAATGGAATCCATGATTGGGGTATGCTGCCACCGAGTGGTAACAGCACACATAGCCATAGGTTCAAGCAGTAAAAGAAGAGAAACATTTTTCCTGTAAGGTGCCAGAAGGCTGGACTTGTTCTTGTCATTGAAACGTTATTAAATTACCACAGTTCTTAAATATGATACTTAAAAGCCTCTTTTAAAATAAACTAATGCTGTGTCTTTTTAGTGCTTTTATAGCAACTAATAATAGCTACAATTTATTGAGTCCAGGAACCTTATATCCATGATCTCATTTAATTCTCACAATACCCGAGAATATTAAATCATTGTGTCCATATAAAACAGTGGTGAGGCTGAGATTTGAGGTCTAGGTTTGTTTTCCTAACCATTTCTGCACCTTCCTGCCTTCCCTTTTGATCTGTTTTGGAGTTGCCTGTGCTTGCTGTCCCCTCACCCCCGGGTTACGCCTGTGCTGATTCTTATTTGTTTGTCCTGTTCCCTTCCACACACCAAACCATTCTTCATCCATCTCTGTTCTGGGAAACTGGCTTCTGTGGCTGTCTGACCCAGTGCCTTCCAATAGCTTCCAACTGAATTCAGCCCAATTTGTTCTTTGTGTTTCTACCCTACTTTGCAGTGTTTCTCAATGGCTACTTCCCTCATAGCTACAACTTCCACTCCAGGTGCCCTCTTCAAAAGCTTCTCACCTAGCTATAGCTAATACAATTTTCTCCTCTCTCCCTCAGGCCTCAGGGTGTTAACACTTCCCTCTATTCTGTTCCCTGGGAGTCTCAGCTTCCCTGTTAGTATCCTTCCTCCACCTACCCCAGTCACTAGTACCTTCATTAAGACATCGCAAAAAAAATCCCAGCTGAGGGGGCCCCTGGGAGGCCCAGTTGATTTAAGCCTCTGACTCTTATTCTCAGCTCAGGTCTTGATCTCAGGGTTGTGAGTTCAAACCCTGCACTGGGCTCCACACTGGGCATGGAGACTACTTAAAAAAACAAAACCCAAGAAATAGCAAAAGCAAAGCCCCCCGCCCCCACCCCTGGGCTGAGGGCACTGACTGTTTCACGGGGATTCTCTAATGCTCTTCATTCACTTCCTCCCCTCTCATTTTCTCCTCAGTCCACTTCAGTGAGGCAAGCACCCTGGCATTTCACTGAAAAGTTACCAGTTTCCACTTTTCCTAGGCAAGGGGTTAACTCTCAGTTCTCACCCTAATCTACCAGTAGCTTTAAAGAAAATTTTTTATTTGAATATAGTTGACACACAATGTTACATTAGTTTTGGATGTAAACATATAGCATAGTGATTGGACAGCCTCATACATGGTGCTGCAACCCCCACAGGTGTGGCTATCGTCTCTCACCGTGCGAGGCTAATACAACATCACGGACTATATTCCCTGTACTATGCCTTTTATTCTGTGACTTCCTCGTTCAGTAAGTGGCAGCCTGTACCTCCCACTCCCCTTCCTCCTTTTTGCCCATCCCCCACCGCTCTCCCCTCTGGCAACCATCAGGTTGTTCTCTGTAGTTAAAGGTCTGATTGTGCAAGAGATGTTTCTGATGCCCTGGTTGAAGCACTTCCTTCCTAGGCTTTGTTTCAGACATGGTTGACCTTTGTACATTCTCAGCCACTCCTTCTCCTGACCACTGTTTTGGTGGCATGTTCTAGCATTCAATTTGCAAACCTCTCCTCTTTCTTTACTCTCTTCCTATTCATCTCATCTAGTCCCAGAGCTTAAATGCCTCCTCTGCACAGATGACTCCCCAAGTCTCTAGCCCTTACCTACCCCAGAGCTCCAGAATCACATATCTAATCGCCTACCTGCCACCGCAAAATTAATTCCTGATTCTAGGCCTCCCCCCACCCGCCCTGATATACTACCTACCACTTAGTTGATGGCATCACCATTCACCCACGTGCTCAGCTCAAAACCCTAGAGTCATTCTTGACTCCTCTCCTCGCTCCCCAAGATCCACTCCATCAGCAAGTCCTGTGGGGTCTGCCTTCAGAGTATATCCAGGATCCCAATAGCTTTTAGCCATTCATCACTGCCACCCATACCCAAGCCACTGTCCTCTACCAGGACAGCAATAGCTTTCTTGACATGTCTTACTACTTAAACTTTTCTCCCTTCCAGTCAGTTCTCCACACAGCTGCCTTCTGGTCTTTTAAAAATGTAAATCGGGTCATGTCACTCCTCTGTTCATCTGTTGACCTTACCACACACCTGGAATGGAATCTGAAGGGCTCCCATGGGCTGCAGAACACTATGCCATCTGGAGGCTCCCCCCTTCCACCTAACCACCCGCCTTCTTGCTCTCTCTCTCACTCTCTCTGCACCGCAGTGCCGACCTTCTCTGAACACACCAAGCTTTGTCCTGCTCAGAACCTGTCTCTGCTGCTCCCTCTGTGTGGAATTTTTTTTCTACCTTCACGCGGCTATTTTTCATCCTGCAGATTTCTGCTCTCCTGTCATCTCCTCAGAGTGGCCTTCTCAGACCCCTATCTATAATAGTGACTCTCCCTCCGTGTCACTTTTCAACCCTGTCCCTGCTTAGTTTTCTTAGCCAGCAGGTGTCATGTTCTGAAATGAAATCACTTATGTGTTCACGTGTTTGTTCTCTGTCTCTTCCTAGAAGGGAAGTTTTGTGAGAGCAGGGGCTTGTGGGAGCCCATTAAATATTTGTTGGGTGGCATCATTTTTATCTCTGTCTTCACACAAAGCAAGTGTTTGGTAGATGTTTGCTGGAGAGCCTTGGAATCCCGGCCCTGATTCCAAAGGCTCCAGAAGCCGGTGCAGGCTTCTCCCAGCCTTGGGGCCTGAAGCTATGTGACCTCACTGTGATTCTCTGAGCACTCTACGGTGCCCTTCTCAAGGACATGCTGATATCTTGGCCCTGGGGTTGGGGGTTTTAAAGAATTTCCAGTGAGCCTTCTTATGGTGCACATGGCTCTTTCTTAGCTTAAGCCCTCCCATTTGTCCTTTAGTTCAGTGCTACACAGAGTCCTCTGCTGGCCCTGCCATGCGGCTGCAGAGCTAAGAAAGTTTTGCTACAAGAAACTCAGGGCAAGGAGGGGTCTCCGGCAGGTGTCACAGGTGCACAGCAGAGGCAGAGCAGCCAGGCCCAAAGGTGCCCGATCAGCAGTCCATCTGTTTCCAGCATTCTGGCCTAAAACTCTCTGATCTTGAACTTGCTGCCTCACCTTAACTTGGAAACTCCCCTCAGAGTGAACAGGTTGGGCTTTCCATCTCCCAACCCAGCTTCAGGGATTCTGGGAATCCTGGACAGCATGCATAGCTTCTAAACTGGGAGTGAAAGCTATTTCAAGATGTATTTATACGCAAGGAGGGTGATCTGTGGGCTCCGTTACCATAGATGACACCTTCTAATAGTCGTGGCTCTCGGGCATACACAGTACGGCAGCAGGGTTGAAGCTGGGACATGATGCAAGATAAATTTTTTCTCTGGCAGGTGTGAATGCTCATTCACTCACATGTCATTAAATGTCATTAAAAATGTAGCGAGCTGTTGTGTGCGCTGGAATACCATTTTTTGAGATGTTTAACCATATTCCTTTCACCATGTGCTTTATCACCCTCCTCTCAACTTATTCCCCTACCCCTCTTCCATTCAAGGGGCTGCCTTTTTGGTCATCTATGTCCCTAGGAAAGGAATGTGACAGAGATGAAAGAAAAATCAAAGGAGTCTCTCTTGCTTTGGTGTCCAAAAATATATGCCCTTCCATAAATAGAGAAGACTCCAAGAATAGATAAAATCTGTCTGAGAGCAGGGCTTCCCAAACCCCACCCTCAACCATAGAAGAGGTTTCCCTGCAGCTGGGGAAAAAAAAAGACAAAGGTGGTGGGGATAGAGACCTTGGTAGTGTATGGAGGGATGAGGCCTGCCTTCTGGACAGAGCCTCATGAGGCAGAGTTGAAGCGTGGGGATTCTTTCACTCCGGAGAAGGAGTCTGATTCTCACACTCTCAGACAGCAGAGAAGGGAAGAGAGCTTCCAGGCCAGAAGGGTCTTTTTGGGCTGTCAGGAATGAGAGAAACAGTGATGGTCACTGGCATGGGCGGATGACTGAAGGTCAGGTGCTCACCTCCATCATCTTAATGAGGTGGAAGAGAAATTGTGGGGTGGACTCCAAAAGCCTGAGATTAAGTTTCTGCTCCTTTGGCAGAAGGTGAATTCAAACTCAAAATTAAGTTAAGCCTTCAGACACAGACACAGACACACACACACTCAGACACAGACACACACATCCACACAGATACACAGACACAGATATGCAGATACACAAGCATGTTCCACTTCAAGAAGAAAGTTTATTGGGTTCCTACTGTGGGCCAGGCTGGGAGAAGGCTCCCAGACATGGTCATTGGCCTCCAGTACTATTGAGTCTTCCAGCAACTTGTGAACAGCTGGCTGTGAGCCTTGGTGTTCAGGGGACTACTGAAGTGTGTGGATAAGGCTGCGTGACCACAGAGGCAAAATGTGCATTTTCCTGGGAGTTATAGCTCAGGCTTCACACACTCAGAAGACCCCAGTTTCGGGGTGCTCACCATAGTCACTAAACTCCCAGAAGACTACTAGGGAAAACCAGAGCCTATGGATTCATTCCCATGAGAACAACAAACCTTCAGGAACTGGCCATTCTCCGCTCCCAGAAGGTTGCTTAGAGGATGCAAGCCTCCAGTGAGGCCAGGTGCCTGGATGCTGTTGTGACGCGGTCCCCTCCTGCTAGCTTTGAAAGGGCTCAGACCTGGGGAATTCTCTCTGCTGCATTGCTCAGTCTCTCCCTGGTGACAAGCCCTCCATTTCTAGGGACTGAATTCAGTGTCCATTTCTTTTCTTTCTTGCTTGCTTTCTTTTTTCTTTTTCTTTTCTTTCTTTCTTTCTTTCTTTTTTTTTTTTTTTTAAGTAATCTCTACTCCTGGGATGCTGGGGTGGCTCAGTCAGTTATGCGCCTGCCGTCAGCTCAGGTTATGATCCCAGAGTCCTGGGACTGAGTCCTGCATCTGGCTCCCTGCTCAGTGAGGAGCCTGCTTCTCCCTTTGCCTGCGGCTCCCCTGCTTGTGCTCTCTCTCTCTCTTTCTCTGTCAAATAAATAAATTTTAAAAAATCTTAAAAAAAAAAAAGTAATCTCTACACCCAACATGGGGCTCAAACCTATGACCCCATGATCATAAGTCTCATGGCCCATGGACTGAGCCAGCCAGCCTCCCCTTTAGTGTCTATTTCTTAAAAGGAGACCCTTTTTTCTCATTGTTCCATGTAGATCCCTTTCTTTGCCCACTTCCGTCACCTACTGTTTAGTTTTCTGGATTATTGTTCCTGCCCTCCCAGTAAAGATTTGCAGAACCATCTTTATTTCTGTCACAACATGCACATTAGCTTCTGGGATGGGCAAATTCCTACATTTTTGTGCATTCTCACTAATTTCATCAGGGAAACACCTCCTGCGCATGTCCCCAGGCCTTTGGAAGAGGATTATATAGTTCTGAAATCACAGCATACAGCTTTTTCATCCAGAAAATCATTTTGTAAATTTTCTTATTCGAAATAATTATGTCTGTTGCAAAAGTTTAAAAATGCATGTATTACTTTAGAAAGCAATTCAGCTTTGAAAAGGTAATAGACAAGTTTGGTATAAAATTCAAAAGGCACTGTGAAATGACAAAACTAAGACAATTTAGTAACAAGCTTCATGTTCTTTGTGCAAAGGAAAACAATCCATGGATTGGGGGAGTACAGAGCCTCACCAGCGGTGAGGATCTGGGCCAAGAGCGGATTTTATAGAGCATTAAAAGCAGCAAAACTGAAACAGGGGCATGACTGGCTAGGAGGCTGGGGATTTCGTCGTAGGGCTAACAAGACCTGTTTTCCTGGGGAAGGTGAGCTAGCCAAAGCTGAGCTGGAGGACTGGGTTTGCTGTATATTAGGTTTCCACGATGTGTTTCCTCTAAGTGCAGGCCCATTTAAGCTTAGATTTGTGATATGGGCCTCACCACGGGGGTGGCCTCCATGCTGTGGGTCCTGACCGCACAGTACAGATGCACTGATGAAGTTTATCAGTACAGAGCCAAAGTGGTGAAAAAGAAGTCTTCTTTCCTCTTCTTTCCTCTAGCCAGTCAGTTCTCCCCAGAGGTAATCTCAGCTCCCAGTTTATTATGTCTATGAATAAGTTGTAAATATTTCCCAGTTTGTGGCTTGCTTTTCTTTATTTGTGTTTTTTTTTGTCATGTTGATGTTTTAACATTTTTATGTAGTCTATTATTTTTAGATCTAAAAATTAGTTTAAAAATGCATGCAATAACCCTCACACAAATGTTCATAACAGCTTTATTTGTAATAGCTTCAAACCAGAATCATCCCAGATGTCTTTCAACATGTGAATGTGTATATACATACATATAAATGTATATGCATACAAACACACCATGGAATGCTACTCAGCAATAAAAAGGAACACACTATTGATACATGCAACACTTTGGATGAATTTGTTTTGCAAAATGTTACCACTGGGGATATGGGATAATAAGAAATATAAATTTGCTGTCTGCCTTCCCCTCTCCCGCTTTCCTGGCACACAGCTCCTAAAACCCTTGGAACTCTGAGGTGGTAAGTGTATTTTTATATGTTAATGAGATGACTATTGGCTGGAGTCTCTTGGAAAGCCCCTAAGGATGGAGGGGTTGGTTTTTGCCAGAGGAACCAACATTGTGTTTAGAGATTTGGAACTTTCAGCCCCATCCCCCAACCTCCAGCGAGAGCAGAGAGGCTAGGCTGGAAGTTGAGTTAATGATCAGTGGCTTGTGATTTAATCAATCATACCCACATAGTGAACCCCCATAGAAAACCTTAAGCCAAGCATTCAGAGAGCTTCCAGGTCACTGAACACATCGAAGTGCTGGGAGGGTGACTCGCCTGGAGAGGGCACGGAAGCTCTGAGCCTGTTCCCACATATCTTGTCCCATGCGCCTCTTCCGTTTGGCTGTTCATAAATTGAATCCATTTAGAATAAAGCAGTAATGTAGTAAATAAACTGTTTTCCTGAGTTCCGTGTTCTGCTCCAGCAAGTTATCATGACGAGGGGTCATGGGAACTCCTGATTTATAGCTAGTTGGTCTGGACTCCAGATGGGCAATTGAAGTGGGTGTAGTTTTGTGGGACTGAACCCTTAACCTGTGTTGTCTAATGCTAACCCCAGGTAGATGGTGTCAGAATTGGATTGAGTTGTGAACATTAAGCTGGTGTCAGAGTACTACTTTAGTGTGAGTAGTAACACAGAAAAAAAGAGGTTTTTTTCCTTATTTAGAGGGAAACTGAGCAAAGCATAGTGGGGATCTCTTCTCTCTTATTATTACTGCATGTGAATCTATAATTATCTCAATAAAGATTTCAAATAAAAATATATGCAATATAGCATAGAAAGTAAAAATAATGTCTCCTCCCCATACCCTAATTCCATTTTCTAGAGGGAATGTTAACACTACAACGTATATCCTTCCAGACATTTTCCTATACTTACACATTTTTCTAAACCAAAATGGGGCTGTACTATTTATCTATATAAGTAGCTTATTTTTTTCACCTAAAAGGCAGACATCCTTCCATGGCATTTAGGGTTGCTAGATATAGCAATTAAAAATAGAAGATGCCCAGTAAAATTTGAATTTTAGATAAATACTGGATAATTTTTTAGTATAAATATGTCCCGGGGTGCCTGGGTGGCTTGGTGGGTTAAAGCCTTCTGCCTTCGGCCCGGGTCATGATCCCAGGGTCCTGGGATCAAGCCCTGCATCGGGCTCTCTGCTCAGCGGGGAGCCTGCTTCCCTTCCTCTCTCTCTGCCTGCTTCTCTGCCTACTTGTGATCTCTGTCTGTCAAATGAATAAATAAAAATCTTTTAAAAAATTTAAATAAGTCCTTATATGTTGTTTCTTTACCTGGCAACCCTAAGGGCAGTATATTTACCAAATTCTTTTGAAAAATTGGTTGCATAGTATTCCATCATGTACTATTTAGCCTTTGTCTATTGATGAGGGTGCTGTTTTTGATCAGAGCATTTCATTATTTTTCGTATTAATTCGTAAAGTCTCTTAAATTTATATGTACCTTAGACTTTAATTGTTCAAATGTCTCTCATGTTCAACTCAGCAAACATTAACTAAACTATAGCAGAAAAAGCTTGGGCTTTGAATCCCTGGCTCTGCTTCTTAACCATTAACTAAACTTCTTGAGCCTCAGTTTCCTCATCTGTAAAATGGGAATAGGAATATCTACTCTGCATGATTAGAAATAATGTATCTATAACCCCTAGTACTATGTCTAGCAGAGAACAGAAACTTAAGAGATAAATTATTATTTATTTATAGCAATGTTAAGATCCTGTGATAGGTGCTAAGGATAAAAAGAATTAAGAAACGTGGGAACCTGGGTGGCCCACTCAGTTAAGTGTCTGACTCTTGGTTTTGGCTTGCAACCTGATCTCGGGGTTGTGAGCCCATGATGGGCTCCCCACTTAGTGTGAGTCTGCTTGAGATTCTTTTTTTTTTAAGCTTTATTTATTTGACAGAAAGAGAGACCATAAGTAGGCAGAGAGAGAGAGAGATATCACAAGTAGGCAGAGAGGCAAGCAGAGAGAGAGGGGGAAGTAGGCTCCCTGCTGAGCAGAGAGCCTGATGAAGGGCTCCATCCCAGGACCCTGAGATCAGGACCTGGGTTGAAGGCAGAGGCTTAACCCACTGAGCCACCCAGGCGCCCCTCTGCTTGAGATTTTGTCTCTCTCTGCCCCATCCCCCAAAATAAATAAATAAATCTTAAAAAAAGAAATGTATTCCTGACATTTATTATTTACTTTTTATTTTGATGCAATTTAAAAGTTATTGGAAAGTTGCAAGACTAGAACAGAACAAGGAACTCTCATATACCTTTTACTCAGATTCACTAATTCCACATTTTGTCTTATCATCATTGCCACTTTTTTTTTTAAGATTTTATTTATTTATTTGACAGAGAGAGATCACAAGTAGGCAGAGAGGCAGACAGAGAGGAGGAAGCACCCCCCCCCCCAGCAGAGAGCCAGATTTGGGGCTCGATCCCAGGACCCTGGGATCATGACCTGAGCCGAAGGTAGAGGCTTTAACCCACTGAGCCACCCAGGCGCCCCCATCATTGCCACTTTCATCATCATCATCATCATCATCATTCTCTCTCCCTCTCCGTTTTCCCCCAGAACAAGGACATTCTCTTACATAACTACAGGTTCAATGATCAAAATTAGGAAATTTAACAAATTTCCAAAGTAGATTTTGAATTCAGATTTCTCAAGTATTTTTTTAAAAAGATCTATTTATTTATTTTGAGAGGGAGAGAGGGAGAGTAGGGGCAGAGGGAGAGAGAGAGAGAGAATCCCAAGCAGACTTTATGCCAGGTACAGGGTCCAACATGGGGTTTTGATCTCACGACCCATGAGATCATGACCTGAGCTGAAACCGAAAATTGGACACTTAACCGACAGAGCTATCCAGGTGCCCCTGAAGTATTTTCAATAGGCTTTTTTTGTTGTTGTTGTTGTTAGAGCTATCCCCTTTTTTAGCAGGACTATGGCCCAAAACTTGATTTTGTGTGGCATCTCAATTTCTCTTTGATTGTATATAGGAATCAAGACATGGTTTGTAGCCTGAGGTCATCTAACCTGGGCTTACTTAACTTACTTTCTTGCTGTGAATGGACTGAATCCTTTGTCTCCCGTTCCCACTGATGACTTAGCCACATGTAGTGCTGACATCCGGGCATCCATTCTGCTGCCAGAGAGGCACAGTTCTTACCCGGCCTTGCCAAGCTCAGATACTCCTATGCTGATAGCGTGGCTGGTTGGTCTTTCTCTGAAAGGTACACCTGCTCCTCCCCCTCTCCTGGTCAGCACCCACCCATCACTACCTGGCACACAGGGCCTGATGACGTGAATCTCCACTTCCTTGCCCTTCCTTTCTTGCTACATCCCCTGTCTCCTTGTGCTCTAGCCAACATGCCTTTCTCTGAAGAGACTTGCATTTTCTTGCCTCTGGGCTTCTGCACACACACCTTGCCCTGTCTGCGGACTGCTCTTCCCTTATCAAATTTTTCTTTTTCATTTTTTTCCCAAGGCGTAACTCCTTACAAAATACTTCAATCCCCTGGTCAGAAATGGTTGCGCCACTCTTTGAGCTCTAATCAACTTGGCTTTGTGCACTTGTATTTAGTACTTTTTTTTGGCCCTTTATCAGGGTTGGTTGTCTTTGAATCTGAACCTGGCTCTTCTGTCTGTGAGCTTTCTTGGGCAGAAGCCACATATTTTTTCTTTTCTCTGTCATTGCCCTGAACAGGGTCTGACATAGGGTAGGCACTGGTGACTGGTGGAAGAATAAATAGCATACATTTCCCTGCATGAGAGGGGCAGGCATTTGGTTATAGAGATGATGCATGTAAGTGCACATTAACTGCTCAAATAGTCATAGTGGTTCTTATTATTGCTGCTAATGGTGTAATTATTAGTAGACACATTATATCCCAAACGGCCAGACCCACCCGGTTAGTGACTCATGAAACAGGGAGCAGCACACGTGAAATCCAACCTCCTTATTATCCATATGAAGATATAGGCTTGCATAGGATCAGACACTTCTTCTTTTTCTTTTTTTTTTTAGGTAACTGAGAGGTTTTCACTTTTATTTATTTATTAATTATTATTATTATTATTATTATTTGGTTTGGATCAGGCACTTCTTTAAAGCCTCACAACCCAGAGCCTACTTCCTTGCACTGGACTGTCTTGCCTTGTGGCATAATTACTCTCCTCAATGCAGTAATATCCAAACTCTTTTGAATATGTATACTCACAATAATTTTGAAAAAGGAGACATCTCCATTTTCTCATTATCCTGAATGGTCAAAGAATATAATTTTTGGATTATTGTAAATATTTCTTTAAAAAGCTTGATTATGGGCGCCTGGGTGGCTCAGTTGGTTGAGCGACTGCCTTCGGCTCAGGTCATGATCCCGGACTTCCAGGATCGAGTCCCGCATCGGGCTCCTAGCTCTTTGGGGAGTCTGCTTCTCCCTCTGATCTTCTCCTCTCTCATGCTCTCTCTCACTCATTCTCTCTCAAATAAATAGATAAAATTTAAAATAAAATAAAATAAAATAAAAAGCTTGATTATTGTGTACATCTGAGAATAAAGCTGTAACATCACTCCTTTAAAGTTATCCAATGGGGGCACCTGGGTGGCTCAGTTGTTAAGCATCTGCCTTTGGCTCAGGTCATGATCCCGGGGTCCTGGGATCCAGCCCCACATTGGGCTTTCTGCTCTAAGGGAAGCCTGCTTCTCCCTCTCTCACTCCCCCTGCTTGTGCTCCCTCTCTTGCTCTGTCAAATAAATAAATAAAATCTTAAAAAAAAAGTTATCCAATGGACTGGAAATACTGAGTGATTTCATATCCATCATCATCCATTAAAAAAACAAACAAACAGGGGCACCTGGGTGGCTCAGTTGGTTGAGCTTCTGCCTTCTGCTGGGATCTTGATCCCGGGGTCTTGGGATCAAGTCCAGCACCCTGCTCTCTGCTGGGTGGAGCAGGGCGGGGCGGGACAGGGCGCTGCTTCTCCCTTTGCCTGCTGCTCCCCGGCTTATGCTCTCTCTTTCTCTGAAAAATAAATAAATAAATACATAAATACATAAATAAAATCTTAAAAAAATACAAGCAAAAATACACAGCTTCTTTTTTTAATTTTTTTAAGATTTTATTTATTTGACAGAGAGAGACATAGCAAGAGAGGGAACGCAAACAGGGGGAGTGGGAGAGATAGAAGCAGGCTTCCCGCTGAGCAGGGACCCCAATGTGGGAACCGATCCCAGGACCCAGGACCACGCACGACCAAGGCAGACGGTTTAACGACTGAGCCACCCAGGTGCCCCTACAGATTATTTATTTATTTTTTTAAAGATTTTATTTATTTATTTGACAGACAGAGATCGCAAGTGGGCAGAGAGGCAGGCAGAGAGAGAGGAGGAAGCAGGCTCCCCGATGAGCAGAGAGCCCGATGCGGGGCTCGATCCCAGGACCCTGGGATCACAACCTGAGCCGAAGGCAGAGGCTTTCACCCACTGAGCCACCCAGGCGCCCCTACAGGTTATTTTTTAACACTTGTTCATTTCTCTTTTTTTTTCTGACACATATTTCCATTCCACAGAATGTTATCTTAATGTAATTTTTTCTGCTTGAAAATCCAGGACCCTATTGTACTTCATTGCAGTATACCTATCTATCATCCATCTAGATATAGAGAGATCTATATCTTTATATTGCTTCATGGGTAGGTAAAGCAGAACAGAGAATTTTTAGGGCAGTAACACTACTCTGTATGAACTACAATAACAGATACATGTCATTATACATTTGTCTAAACCATAAAAAGTACACACCCGGAGGGAACTCTGATGTGAACTATCGTCTTTGAGTGATAATACGTCAATGTAGGTTCATCAGTTGTAACATATGTACCATTTGGTGATTTGGGGAGGGATATTGATAATGGTGGTGGTTATGCATGTGTAGGGGCAGAATTTTTAGGGGGTATCTCTGTAGCTTACCCTTAAATTTGCGATGAACCTAAAACTGCTCTAGAAAAGTAATGTCTCTTTTATTTTATTTTTTGAGGGTGAAAGTGTGCGTGCAAGAACTGTGGGGGAGGGGCAGAGCGAGCACAATGTGGAGCCTATCTGGGGGCTCCATCTTATCACGAGCTGGGCAGAAATCGAGTCCGCTGCTTAACAGACTGAGACACCCAGATGCCCCAAAAAGTAATTTCTATTTTAAAAATACATATGCAAATCTGTACTTAACGTTTTCTTTCCTGTGACTGTAAATTTTGATTTTTTTCTTCCAGATAGTTTACCACTACAACTGTAATTCATACAGAGATGAAAATCACGTAATGGCCAGACAGTGAACTGTGTTAGGTTGGTGTTTATGGTACCTTGAGTTACCTACCTAATGGACAATTAATTTGGCCCCTGGGGGATTTTAGTCCTGGTGGCCGCACATTTTAGTAATATTTGGCGAGAGGAGAGGTATACTTGTATTGATGGGTGGGAGAAGGGCCATTGGGCAAGGAGAGGACGAAATGAGAACCGTGAACACTAGCAACTTCTCTAGATCAATTTTAGGAAGCAGGGCGTTAGAAGGCTGAATTATGTGGAGACTTTGTACGACCACGCCCCCTGGAGAACCTTCACATGCCCTTAGGTGAAGGCGTACCCAGACATAAGACTAAGGCCTTACGTCACCCGGCCCCAGCCAGCCCCAGGATTACTCCGCTGTTCCATTCCCTGTCCAGCCCTTCCGGCTGCGGGCCCGAGGGGATCGCGCGTCCCCGCCTCACCCGGACCCGGCGAGGCGCGCGCCCCCGCTGCGCCCCGCCCCTTCCGGCCCGGGAGGTTTGATTTCCTTGGCGGGCGGAAGCGGTTCAAACCCGGCGATCCCAAAACTTTCTAGGAGTTTTGGGCACTCGCTGCTTGGCTCGGACGGCTGGCCCTCTCCAGTGTGCTTCTGCTCGGCCCCGCCTCGCCCGGCTCCCCGCCCCTCAGGTCAGTGTTTCCCCGGGTAGGGCCGGGGTCACGGCTGTGCGAGACGCGAGGGAGCGGCTGCTCGAGCCCAGCTTGCTCCTGGCTCCCGGGAGACTGGAGAATTTCCCCGAAACCTCACCGTACGAGCCGGATGAGATAGGCTTTCCGACCCCCGGTTTTCTCCTCTGTAAGTGGGCATAATGACGTACTTACGTCAGGGTTACTGGTGAGGGACAGGCAAAAACGTTTGCTACGAAGGAGGCTGCGAGAGGTGTGAATTCCCATTGCATGTTATGTGTTACCACTCCCTTTTCAGAGTCCAAATCCTTCCTCTTTCTTCACCTTCCTAGAGTAGTGGCTTAAGAGGCTCACACTAAAAGGGATATACCCCGACTGCCAAAGCAGTAAAAGGAGCAGCATCACCAAGAAACTGGTGGGGAAAAGAGAAACTCCCAAAGGAGAGCATCCCAAGAAAGCGAGCAGACCTGCAGCAGCTAGCATGAGTAATTGTTCTTGAGCCTCACCTTTGGTATTTCTCTTTGGTAGTGGAATGGGGGAAGGTGGCGGCGGGTTTCAGAGGTACCTGGACTTATGCCTTGAAGCCAGTGTTTCCTAAATTTTTTGTTCATAATATGGTTTCTGTTGACTACGTTGGGAGAAATCAGAAACTCCCTTTCTGCCCTGCACCATCATGGGCTTCTTTCACCAGCGGATCTGACTTTATTGTGTATCTACTGTGGACCAACCAGATGGGCAGATGAGTCCCTTAACGCCTTTAGGAATGAATGCCTCTTCGTTGGTGCTCCCAGAATCTTCTGCAAAGGAGCAGGAGAGGATGTTAATTAATGTATTAATTACAAGGCCACCTTATAAGCCATTCGGTATTCTACTTCTTATTTGAAATATTTTTGGCATCAGTATCTTAACCACACTCATAGATGAGGTGAATGTATTACCCAGCAAGTAATAACACAGCCCAGCTAATACCGTTATTAATTGTCCCCAATTTGTTTCTTTTCTATAACATTTAATGATAAATCTGTTATCTAAGCAGTTCCTTGTTGCCTCAGAGAAGTTCAAGATCCCAAATGTACATGTCAACAATTCTTCTATTTAGTCACATTGAGAAGGACATTCAGGTATCTGATTGGGGTCTAGTTTTCTTCTTCATTATCCACAACTGAGAGGTTGCCTTCCACATTGATCCTATACCTCCTTTAGGCAGCTACAAAGTTGGGTTACTCCAGTCCCATTCTTCCTATGTTCTGTATTTCTAAATTCTAGAGGATAAACAGGGCACTTAAGAATATTTAGACTAGGGGCACCTGGGTGGCTCAGTGGGTTAAAGCCTCTGCCTTCTGCTCAGGTCATGATCTAGGGTCCTGGGATCGAGCCCTTCATCGGGCTCTCTGCTCAGCAGGGAGCCGGCTCCTCCCCTCCCCCCACCTGTCTCTCTGCCTACTTGTGATCTCTGTCTGTCAAATAAATAAATAATATTTTTAAAAAAAGAATATTTAGACTAGCTTCACAAAATTTAAAAACCAAGTAAACTCTGCTGTCATTGTAGTAGTTTGCAATGCAAACACCAGTTTTCTTCTACAGTAGCAAAAATGATGTTCCCTGGATTCAGTGGATGTAATTGAGGCCCGCATTTATATTATCCAAAAACATGGTATAATTTGAAAGGGTGGATGGTAGATAAAGAAAAAGGAAGAAAGAAAGTGAAGGTGATTGGTTTTGTCTTACATTGGCACAAGTTGATCTCTGCTAGTTGACTTGAGGCCATGACCTGGATGTTCAAAACTCATTTGGGAGAAATTTATCAAGTTAATTGTGAATTCTTATATCTCTAATCTGGAGAAGTGAATTCCAACGTCTATAAATGGTTGTCTCCTTTTGAGTATGGCAACAAAGCCCAGTCCTTTGTATGGAATTTAGACAGTAAGGTTGATAATTAGGATTCTTATATTTTGTGAGGTCTTTGTCCATTTCCATCTTATGGTTTCTAAACTTTGAAATGTCTTTTTGTATTTCCTTTTAAGCTCCTGTGTTCTGAATACCCCAATACTGCTTTAGTGGGGCTTTGCTCTCTCATGAACCTGATAGCCTACTTTTATAGCAGACAACTTTCTAAACACATTTATAGCCCAACATTCCCCCATTTCTTTCTTTTTTTTTTTTTTTAAAGATTTTATTTATTTATTTGACAGAGAGATCACAAGGAGGCAGAGAGGCCAGCAGAGAGAGAGGGGGAAGCAGGCTCCCTGCTGAGCAGAGAGCCCGATGTGGGGGCTCGATCCCAGGACCCTGAGATCATGACCCGAGCTGAAGGCAGAGGCTTTAACCCACTGAGCCACCCAGGTGCCCCCATTCCCCCATTTCTAATCTACTCTTTCTCTTCTTCCTCATCAGTATCCCAAATATTTTCCTTTCTTTTAGAGAGAGAGTGTGTGAGCAGTGGGGAGGAATAGGGGGAGAGAGAGAATCCTAAGCAGGCTTCACGCGCAGCATGGAGCCACATGTCGGGCTTGATCCCATGACCCTGAAATCATGACCTGATCTGAAACCAAGAATTGGATGCTTAACTGATTGAACCACCCAAGTGCCCCTCCCTCTTAAAGAGATTTTACTTTTTTTTTTTTTAAGATTTTTTTTATTTGACAGAGATCACAAGTAGGCAGAGAGGCAGGCAGAGAGAAGGGGAAGCAGGCTCCTCACTGAGCAGAGAGCCCGACGCGGGGCTCGATCCCAGGACCCCCGGATCATGACCTGAGCTGAAGGCAGAGGCCCAACCCACTGAGCCACCCAGGCACCCAAGCGATTTTACTTTTAAGTAATCTCTACACCCAATGTGGGGCTTGAACTCACAACCCTGAGATCGAGAGTCACATTTTCCACTGACCTAGCCAGCTAGGTGCCCTAGAACTCCAAAGATTTCTTGTGTTGACTACTTTTACTGCTGTTGTTGTCTGTTTTGAAATTTCTTAGTCTTGTGAACCGTGTCTTTTTGGGGTGTGGTTCTACTTCATTCTCACCTTTGCCCCATGACAAATACTCTTTAAAATATTTCTGAATTAGTACTGCTGTTAAGGATATTTTTAATCCTATGCATCAGGTGCCAATGAGAATAAATAGGACTTTTGTGATGTCTCCTTGCCTGGAGTAACTTTTGCCATGGCAGTGGAAGCAGAATATTTTATACCCCAGCTTTCTGTGACCTGACTTCTCTTCTTCCATTGCCCTACCCCATTCATGCAGGTTCAGCTAGATTAAAAGTTCAACCTAATTAAGTTGGTCCACTGCCATCTCTTCCTAGGAAGTAGGTACTATTTATTGGATCAGAATGTCTTTTGTCCATGATCTTTATCTTTCTTGCTATAATAGCTTTGACATTGAGATTAAAACTGTTTTTTTTAAGGCTGATATTTTCCTTGAATTTTAACTTTCCGTCCAAAACTTTTGCTCTAGTGTTCTGTTCAGTGACCAAATTTTTGAAGGCTTTTTACTTGCTGACAGTAATTTATCTTTTATCTCAAGGTAAAATGATCTGTGGAATCAGAGTGCTTTAGGTATTTTTATTTATTTATTTTGTATTTTTATTTTTTTTACAGAAGACACTTTTTAATATTTAAAGGGACTGTCAGTGAATTGTCACAATTATGAAAAATATTTGTATTCATTAAAAAAAGAAAAAAATCCCTCTATACAAAATAAAACCCAACTGAGTGTTCATACTGGGGGTATATAAATAAATTGTGGTACCTCAACGGAACATTATTCTATCACTAAGAAAATCTATTTATTTATTGTTAACATATAATATATTATTTGCCCCAGGGATACAGGTCTGTGAATTGTCAGGCTTATACATTTCACAGTACTCACGGTAGCACATACCTTCCCCAATGACCATAACCCAGCCACCTTATTCCTCCCCCCCCAACCCCCAACAACCCTTAGTTTGTTTCATGAGATTAAGAGTCTTTTATGGTTTGTCTCCCACCCCGGACCCATCTTGTTTCATTTTTTTCCCTCCCTAGCCTCCACGACCCCCGCCCTGCCTCTAAAATTCCTCATATCAGAGAGATCATATGATAATTGCCTTTCTCTGATTGACTTATTTCGCTTAGCATAATACCCTCTAGTTCCATCCACACCATTGCAAATGGCAAGATTTCGGGGTGTTTTGTTTTTTTTTTTTTTTTTGAATGGCTGCATAGTATTCCTGTGTGTGTGTGTGTGTGTGTGTGTGTGTACCACATTGTCTTGATCCATTCATCTGTTGGTGGACATCTAGGTTCTTTCCATAGTTTGGCTATTGTGGACATTGCTGTTATAAACATTCGGGTGCACGTGCCCCTTTGGATCACTACATTTGTATGTTTAGGGTAAATACTCAGTAGTGCGATTGCTGGGTCATAGGGTAGCCCAATTTTCAACTTTTTGAGGAACCTCCATACTGTATGCCAGAGGGGCTGCACAACCTTGCATTCCCACCAACAGTGTAGGAGGGTTCCACTTTAGGCATTTTAAAAGGAGATTTAAAAGGATATTTGAAAAAATATCCTTTGCAGTTCTTGGGCTTTTGATTATTTCATTCAATTTTTTCTTTATCTCAGTATAAGAATATGCCCTATCCTCACTGTAGTAAGGATCTTCCCTTTACTCCCCTGCCCCCCCTTTTAAAAAACAGTTTATTTATTTATTTGAGAAAGAGAGTGAGAGACAGCACAAGCAGGGAGAGGGGCAGAGGGAGAAGCAGACTCCCGGCTGAGCAGGGAGCCTGACGTGGGACTCTATACAAGGACCCTGGGACCACGACCCAAGCCAAAGGCAAATGGTTAACCGTCTGAGCCACACAGGCACCCCATGCCCCCCCCCCCGCCCCTTTTTAAATAAACTCACCACACTCCTGAGGTAGAACTTACATTCTAGATCTTCCAAAGTCATAACCATTTTTAAGGCTTAGTAACATGCTTGCCACTCAACTCTGGATGAGAGAGGATGAGAAACAGAGAACATGAAGGTAGTGAACATGGTGCTGGCCACTCGTTAATCCCAAACTTTTGGCGGTCTTGCTGGAGCTCTGCCTGTTGGTGAATGGAGACTATCTGGCTCTAGAAATGAGCATTAATACCAGTTTTCCATTACTGAGAGGCAGTGATCAAGATGGATGAGCTTTGCCTTTTCCAGGTGGAACTTCACTTTCCATATCCCACTTGGATATGCATGTACTCACTTAATTTTTTGAGATGTTAGAGAAAATGGGGTCTGAGGATCCAGAACCCTGTTCTGCCGTAGGTAGTCCACTGCTAGGTCACCAAGGGAGATTTGTGCACAGGGGTCAGGCCAGGCAAAGGAGAATTTCATTACTAGCTGGGTATTGGCCTCAAACCCCTTTGTGAACTCTGGAGTCCTGATATGCTGTGCTGGATTATATGGGAGATTCTTTGTGCCTGACTCAGTGACCTCCACTTCCCTGGGCTTCCTGATTCCTGCTTGGCTTTCTAAGGGGTGTTGGGACATCTCTTCCCAAGATTGAAATCCCAGCCCTGTCCTTCCGTACCAACCTCTGAGAAGGAGAGCCCCTTAGAGAAGGCATTTCTGTATAGATTCAAAGATCTTTCACCCTATGTCTACCTGTAAAGAAATCTCCACTTTGCAGTACTAAGATTCAAGTCCTAGGACTTGACCTATATATGAACACTTCTACAAAATTTTAGAAATCTACTTCCTAGAAACTTTCGTTTACTCATTTTACTTTTTTCTTCCTTCTTGGCTTCCTTGAAGCTATATTCTTCTAATTCTTACTTTCTTTTTCCTTTCTGCCTTTTCCCACTCCTAGCGATAGGCCTGGTATGGGTAAGACCTTACCTGTCTCCATTTGAAAGATTTGTCTTTAAGTCTTTATGCTAACTATAATTGATTTTGTGTGGTATGAGAGATCCAGTGTTCTTTTTTCCCATGTGGCTAGCCAATTGTCCCAGCTCCAAATCTGCATTTCCATTTGGTGGTACCCCTAAAAGCAGTTTCAGTTCAGTACATATAGACCTTCCACCCCTCCTCCCCCCCGGGATCTTTGCACCTAAATTGCCTCTTTTTGGCATACTCTTCCTCTCCTTTTTGGGCTCACAACCCTATTGAGGCCTACTGACCAAAGACCACTAAACACATCCGGAGTAAAAAAATTAGGAAGCTTACCTTATGTGTGTGTGTGTGTGTGTGTGTGTGTGTGTGTGTGTGTGTGTGTGTTTCCCATAGATTTATTGATAATATATTAGCTTACCTGATTTTTGATAAAACAAACAAACAAAAAACATTAGGTTTTTGTTAGCTTGCTGCAGCAAGAGAAACCATACTCCCTAGGAACCGAAAAGGGGGTTATAGGATTTTAGCTGTGCTGGTGATTTTAAGAAAGGATTAGGGAAGCAAGGACCAGTTTTAGAATGGATATTGTCAAAGAGCTGTGGCATTTCAGCAGGTGGGTATCTTATGGAAGCAGGAGGTGGGAGGACAACATCAGTGAGAAAACGGCAGTCAGTCTAAGAAGGGATCATTACTTATTTTTTTCCCTTTAAAGCTTTTTATTTATTTATTTATTTGACAGACAGAGATCACAGGTAGGCAGAGAGGCAGGCAGAGAGAGAGAAGGGGAAGCAGGCTCCCCGCTGAGCAGAGAGCCCGATGCGGGGCTCGATCCCAGGACCTCAGGATCATGACCTGAGCTAAAGGCAGAGGCTTTAACCCACTGAGCCACCCAGGTGCCCCAAGGGATCATTATTTTAACAGCACCTCCAATTTGATTACCTGCGGGCTGATTTTCTTTTTCTCACTTTTTATCCTTTGAATTGGATCTTGGCTTAAATATTACCTTCTCAGCAATCCGTTCTGACCATTATTGCTTATATCTTTCCCAGTATTTATGACAACTTTTGATTATTTATTATCTGTTTGCTTTTTGTCTTCTCTGCTGGAATGCAAGATTCATGAGAGCAGGGACCACATTTCTTCTCCATTATAGAGTTAGTGTAAAACAGGCCTGACACATTGTAGGTGCTCAGTAAGCACATCTATATGATAAATGAAAAAAAGAAAATTCAGGGTTGACAGTTTGATTACACTATCACTTCTGCCTGATATACTGCAAATCTCTGGTTAACGTCAACTAACAGCATATCCTCCACAAATGAGACAAAACTGGTACAAGTGTGACCTTATGTATTGATGTACACAACAGGGCCCTACTTATCCCCATGGTTTTTTGTAATTCTACTTAATTTTATTTTATTATTTAAAAACAAATTTTTTTAAAGATCTTATTTATTTGACAGATAGAGATCACAAGTAGGCAGAGAGGCAGGCAGAGAGAGAGGGGGAAGCAGGCTCCCCACTGAGCAGAGAGCCCGATGCAGGGCTCGATGCAGGTCTCCACCCCAGGACTCCGGGATCATGACGTGAGCTGAAGGCAGAGGCTTTAAACCACTGAGCCACCCAGGCGCCCCTGTAATTCTACTTAATTTTAAGCAGGGGGAGCCTGCTTCCCCCTCTCTCTCTGCCTGCCTTTCTGCCTACTTGTGATCTCTCTCTCTGTGTCAAATAAATAAAATAATAAAAAAAAAAACCCTCAAAGGTGAAATCAAGCTCTACCTAAGACTTTTTACAGTTAATTTATGTATATATATATATATATATATTTTTTTTTTAATATATACTTAAGAGTATAGTTGACCTTGAACAACATGGTTTTAAATGTGTGAGTCCACTTACACATGGATTATTTTATTTTATTTTATTTATTTGACAGAGAGACACAGTGAGAGAGGGAATACAAGCAGGGGGAGTGCGAGAGTGAGAGGCAGACTTCCTAATGGCGCCTGACTTGGGGGGCCCATCCCAGGACTCTGGGATCATGACCTGAGCCGAAGTCAAATGCCCAATGACTGAACCACCCAGGCGCCCCTGTATTTTTTTTTTTTAAAGATTGTATTGTTTATTTATCAGAGAGAGAGAGAGCAAGCAGGGAGAGTGAGAGGCAGAGGGAGAAGTGGGTTCCCCACTGAGCAAGCAGCTCGATGGGGGACTCGATCCTAGGACCCTGGGATCATGACCTGAGCCAAAACTGAGGGTCAGACACTTAATCAGCTGAGCCACTGAGGTGTCCCTACATAGATTTTTTTTTTTTTAATAAATATGGTGCAGTACTATAAATGTATTTTCCTTATAATTTTCTTTTTTTAAAAAAAGATTTATTTATTGGGGCACCTGGGTGGCTCAGTTGTTAAGCATCTGCCTTTGACTCAGGTCATGATCCCAGGGTCCTGGGATTGAGCCCCACATCAGGTTCCCTGCTCAGCAGGAGGCCTGTTTCTCCCTTTCCCACTCCCCCTGCTTGTGTTCCCTCTCTTGCTATGTCTCCCTATGTCAACTAAATAAATAAAATCTTAAAAAAAAAAGATTTATTTATTTATTAGAGAGAGAAAGAAGGCCCACACAAGCTGGGAGGGTAGTGGGAGAGGGAGAATCCTCAAGCAGACTCCCTGCTGAGCATAGAGCCTGGTGTGGGGCGTGATCCCAGGACCCTGACTGAGATCATGACCTGAGCTGAAATCAAGAGTCAGATACTTTACCGACTGAGCCACCTAGGCACCTCTCTTCCTTATGATTTTTTCTTTTTTTTTTTTTTTTAAGATTTTATTTATTTATTTGACAGACAGAGATCACAAGCAGGCAGAGAGGCAGGCAGAGAGAGAGAGGAAGGGAAGCAGGCTCCCTGCTGAGCAGAGAGCCCAACGTGGGGCTTGATCCTAGGACCCTGAGATCATGACCTGAGCCAAAGGCAGAGGCTTTAACCCACTGAGCCACCCAGGCACCCCTCCTTATAATTTTCTTAATAACATTTTCTTTTCTCTATCTTACTTGATTGTAAGAATTTAATATATAATACATATGAAATACAAAAGATGTGTTAATTGACTGTGTTATTAATAAGGCTTCCTGTCAACAGTAGGCTATAGTAGTCAAGTTTTGGGTGAGTCAAAAGTTGTGTGTGAATTTTTGACTGTGCAGGGGAATCTGTGCCCCTAACACCTGTATTTTTCAAGGATCAACTGTATATGTAACACATATAAATTGTGGAACATAGTAATATGTTAGTAATAAAATATGTATCTCATTATGTTTCTTAAAATTGTATGTAATTGGAATCCCTGTCACCCCTGTGACTAATAAAACTGAGCATTTTTTCATATTTTTATTGGTCATTTGTGTTTCTTTATGAAATGCCTTTTTATTTCATTTGCTTCTTTTTTCTTTTGGGTTGTCTTTCTATATTGTATATAGTATATTCTGGATAAAAGTCCATTGTTTATAAGTGTTAGAAGTATTTTCTCACATTTATGGTTTTCTTTTTTTTGTTTTTAAAGATTTTTATTTATTTATTTGACAGACAGAGATCACAAGTAGGCAGAGAGGGAGGCAGAGAGAGAGAGAAGCAGGCTCCCCGCTGAGCAGAGAGCCCAATGCGTGCCTCGATCCCAGGACCCTGGGATCATGACCTGAGCTGAAGGCAGAGGCTTAACCCACTGAGCAACCCAGGCACTGCTGGTTTTCTTTTTTTTAAGCCTATCTTTAGACATGCAAAAGTTCTGAATTTTAATGTTTAATGTATTATTTGTTTATGATTAGTACTTCCTGTATCTATTTAAAAGATTCTCTTTTATCCTGATATCACATGATATTCTTTAAAATTTTTTTAAAGTTTATCTTTCATATATAAATCTTTCCTTGATCTGAAGTTGATTTTTATATATGGTATGAGATAGGAATCCAGTTTTTGTTTTTTTTTTTTAAACCATATGGCTAATCAGTTTTTTCTGGTATAATTTATTTGCCTATGACGTATTTATATGTGCACTTACAAGAGTGGAGGAGATAATCTCATAGTAGTTCCTGTTTTGATCGTGTATTATTTCTGTCTTACAGGTTCATTTTGTAATTTTGTGTACACCTCCAGGAGGAGTATGAAAGATTATGATGAACTTCTCAAATACTATGAATTATATGAAACTATTGGAACAGGTAATTGTTTTGTTTTTTTCTTTTCCCTTGGAGGCAGAGGACAGATCAGCTATTTTTTTTTCTTAATTTTTTAAAAAGATTTTATTTTTTTATTTGACAGAGAACACAAGTAGGCAGAGAGGCAGGCAGAGAGAGAGGGAGGGGGAAGCAGGCTCCCTGCTGAGCAGAGAGCCTGACACAGGGCTCGATCCCACCACTCTGGGATCATGACCTGAGCTGAAGGCAGAGGCTTTAACCCATTGAGCCACCCAGGTACCCCTAGATCAACTGTTTGGGAATATAGTACATTTGGGCAGTCATCAGCTTTTCGGTTTGATTTTAAAATTAAAGAATTTGAAAATTCTTCAACATACTTTAGAAAGGAAAAGTAGAGCAAGAGAGAGGAGAGTAGTGGGAGAAGCCTTGTAGGTCCTTTTATTTAGAAGAGAAGTCACTGGAGAGTTTTGAGCTGAGGAGTGATCTATCTGACTTTTCTTTTCTTTTTCTTTTTTTTTTTTTTGTTAAAGATTTTATTTATTTATTTATTTATTTGACAGAAATCACAAGTAGGCAGAGAGGCAGGCAGACGGAGGGGGGAAACAGGCTCCCTGCTGAGCAGAGAGCCGGATGCGGGGCTTGATCCCAGGACCCTGAGATCATGACCTGAGCCAAAGGCAGAGGCTTAACCCACTGAGCCACCCAGGCACCCCTGACTTATATTTTTAAGGGTCACTCTGGCTGCTTGGTTGTGAAATGCTTGGGCTGGGAAAGGTGGGGCAGAAGCAGAGAGATGTTACGAGTTTATTGCAATAATTCAGGTGAGTGATGCTGGAGATGATGGTGACTTGAATGAGGATGATAGCAGTGAAGGCAGTGAAAGGGTGGGATTCTGTACGTGTGTGTCTGTGTAGTTTAATTTATTGAGAAACAATGCAATAAAATATGCAAAGTACACTAGTCTTGCTGGAGTTTTATGTACCCATCCACCTCTGTGTTCCCTGTTTAGATCAAGACAGAAAGTTTCCAGTCAGTACCTGCCTCTTCTCCCCCAAGGTGTTTTGAAGGCAGAGCCAATGGGATTTGTTGATGGGCTGGATATTGAGTATATTGGAAATTGGATATTGAGTATATTTTGGAAAATATTGAGTTTTCATTTATTGAAAAGGGGAAGACCATGAGAGGAACCACCAGGAGCTTCTTTTTAGAAGTGATATATTGGCAATTTCTTTCTTTCTTTCTTTTTTTTTTTTAAAGATTTTATTATTTATTTGAGAGAGTGCACAAGTGGGGGGAGGGGCTGAGAGAGAGGGAGAAGCAGGCTCCCCGCTGAGCAGGGAGCCCAATGTGTGACTTAATCCTAGGACCCTGGGATCATGACCTGAGCAGATGCTTAACTGACTGAGCCACCCAGGTGCCCTGAGTTGGCAATTTCTTTTAGATACTGATGTGTAGACATTTATACAGCTTTTGATCCAATTTTGAAACATAATATCCTGCTTTTGATCCCGTTTTAAAACTGAGAGGATGTTTCCTGTTGTCTTTTGTCTCAGCAACTTTATATTGTGTCCTTTATTGTTAATTATGACAATATTATTAGTGTTATAGTATAGTGGATTATTAGTGTTAATTACAAAGCAAATTTAATTGCAGTGTTAATTATAAAGCAAATTTCTAAACAGTGAATTCTGTTTCCTATTTTCTTCAACCTAAAGTTAAAGACACTATCATGGTAAAAAAAAAATCTACAGCTAGGCATTGGATGAGAAGAGGTTAGGATCATGGCTGGCACTTTGGAAGCTACAGAAAGAAAGAGCCCACAAACTTCCAGGAAAAAATGGATTGACAGAGCCTTTTTAAAGCATATGGAGGGGTGCCTGGCTGGCTCAGTTGGAGCGTACAACTCTTGATCTTGGGGTTGTGAGTTTGAGCCCCTCACTGGGTATAGAGATTACTTAAAAATAAAATCTTAAAAAAAAAAAAAAATAGGGGCGCCTGGGTGGCTCAGTGGGTTAAAGCCTCTGCCTTCGGCTGAGGTTGTGATCTCGGGGTCCTGGGATCGAGCCCCGCATCGGGCTCTCTGCTCAGCGGGGGGCCTGCTTCTCCCTCTCTCTCTGCCTGCCTCTCTGCCTGTTTGTGATCTCTGTCTGTCAAATAAATAAATAAAATCTTTAAAAAAATAAATAAATAAAAAATAAAATAAAATAAAAGCATGTGGAAAGGTATTTGTGCCTGAATCTTCAGGTTGCTCTGATGATGATTTTAGGTTACTCTGGCTTATCTTTTCATAATATGTTTTCCTCTACTTAGGTGGCTTTGCAAAGGTCAAACTTGCCTGCCATATCCTCACCGGAGAAATGGTAGCTATAAAAATCATGGATAAAAATGCACTAGGGGTAAGTTTAAAATTATTTTAAAAATATGTATAGATCAGTTTTGTAAATTAAAATCTGAATGTGCTTGAATGTTCTGGTTACTACTTTTGTCTTTCTATAACTTTTCTTTTTTTGACTTGTTTTTTAAATTGCCAGTTATATATAAATCTCTGGTTTTAAAAAGTAATATGTGGGAAGGCAATTTAATTTTAATGCTGGGCAGTGTTACACATCTGAAGTCTGAAGGATCCATTCTCCTGCAGTCTTACATGTATTTCTGGGTATTAACATCTCCCCATGACACTCTAACTAAATGTTGATCCCTTCTTGCTGTCGGTAGATCTTAGTCCTAGAATTTTATTCAAAGTGACCGTAGAAGTTATCTCATGAAATCATTTTGTAATCAGCCTCTTTCTCTTCTACATGGATGCTTCCAGGATTGAGCTGCTCATTACCTCCTAAAGCAGCCCATTCAATCAATATGTGGTCTTGGTTTTAATGTACCTAAAGTTTTTTGTTTTTATATAAAGGAAAGACGTTTCTCTTTTGATGGTCTTTTTGGTTCTGTTATACCCTTTCTAGTGTTTGAAGTCACCCTGAATGGTCTTTTGTTTCTAATTCTTTTACCATCCCTCATACGGTTTTGTTTCTTTGTTTTTCTTTGTTCTGGTCTCCTTCTGTTGGGAATTCACTAGTCCCATAGTATGGATCTGTGGCCGTTTCTTTTTTTGAAGATGAATTAGAAAACATTAAAAAAATCATTTTTCTGTCTAACCAAAAATCTCTGAGTGTTAAAAACATTTTTTCTTGTGGATTAAGTTAACGTTATAATTATTAGCATTGTATAACAGAGTAAAAGAGCATATTTTATAAATGTTGATAATTATCAAACATAAAAAATAACAACTTACTGAAAATACATTTTAAAATTAGATACATTGAACTTCTTTTGGTCTCCCTTATTGTCGAAATGAGACAGAATTTAACATCAATTATTACCTTATTTATTTTTCTTATTTTTTATTTTAAGACTATGTGCTGATTAGCATACGTAAATAAGTCAGACGAAATGTGAGGAGTTTTATTATGGCAGTGTCAGTCAATTCTTTGAATTCCTTCCAAAATAAATGCCAAAATCATACTGTGACCTAATCAGAACCTATTTTTAGTAATCTATCAACTAACAATTCAGGTTCTCCTTCAGTATTTTTGTTTTTCATTGTTCAGTATTGTATTTATTAAACTAATAAAAAGACATTAAGAACTATTTTTCTTGGGGTGCCTGGGTGGCTCAGTCATTAAGTGACCGCCTTCGACTCAGGTCATGATCCCAGGGGTCTGGGATCGAGCCCCACATTGGGTTCCCTGCTTGTGTTCCCTCTCTTGCTTTCTCTCTGTCAAATAAATAAATAAAATCTTTAAAAAACAAAAACTATTTTTCTTGAGCATTTAAGGTATTGATTACAAATCTGATTAATTTAATTCCCTTAAGCAATTTAAACTTCAGTTATAACATCAGTATGCTTTATTCATGTGAACACTACAAATAGTAGTGCTGTTTAACTGTTTAATAGAAACAGAATGTGAACTGTTTGTTACAAAATGTGTTACCACACTGATAACTCAAAATTTATTCTAAAGCATCAATATGGGGGTGCCTGAGTGGCTCAGTTGTTAAGCATCTATCTTCGGTCAGGTCGTGATCCAAGGGTCTTGGGATCAAACCCCACGGCAGGCTCCTTTCTCAGTGGGAAGCCTGCTTCTCCCTCTCCTACTCCCCCTGCTTGTGTTCCCTCTCTCGCTGTCTCTCTCTCTGTCAAATAAATAAATAAAATCTTAAAAAAAAATAAGGCATCAATATAATGATGTGAATTCATTATTTCTAAACTTGTTTTTGTATTTTTTGTTGTTCTCATGCTTGTTTTAATTACTTCCTAGGACTTTAATAATGTTTTTGTTACCCTAGGGTTTTAGTCATCAGACTTCCACTCCTCCCAAAAAAGAAGAAAGGATTGTCATTTTGAAGGTTTTGGTTTTTTTTTAGATTTGACAGACAGAGATCACAAGTAGGCAGAGAGGCAGGCAGAGAGAGAGGAGGAAGCAGGCTCTCCGTGGAGCAGAGAGCCCCAGGCGGGGCCCGATCCCAGGACCCTGAGAGCACGACCTGAGCTGAAGGCAGAGGCTTTAACCCACTGAGCCACCTAGGTGCCCCTGGATTGTCATTTTGAAATAAAGTTACAGTTGATCCTGGTCAAGACCTGTATGGTCCCACATAATTGGATGTTTAACCACGGGACATTAAATTGAGCCTCTTTTTGCAATAAAGCTTTACTTGATATTTCGTAGATATCTACGAAATATTTCGATATCTACGAAAGATATCTACGAAAGATTTCTATCTTTAATATGGAGTTGGCAATTTTTTCAGGTTAGCTCTTCCTCTTTCCAACTAACTTTTTGTTTTGAAAAATTTTAAGCCCATAGAAACGGTGGACAATTGAGATAGTGAAGACCTGTGTGTCTTTCACCTACATCACCAGTTTTTAGCTCAACAGGCTTCTTAAGGAACACTACTAAGACTGAAAATGGTAGCACAGGCAGGTCTCTGTTATTTTCCTTGTTCGGAATGCTAACCTTCTAACGGAGTCTGAGATTGTTTTTATTTTTCTGGATGTTGTACTATTGACCCACATCAAACTAGTCTTTCATAAAACCCTCAATGCTTTGTGTGTGTGTGTTTGTGTGTGTGTATACATATAAATAATTTTTGTTATATTTTTCTGTGCTTTTGAACAGTTTGTTTTGAGGCTGTTGGTTGCTTTTGCTACTCAGTATTAAAGCTGTTGATTTTTTTTTTTAATATTAAAGCTGTTGATATTAATGCTTGGTGTACTTCCCAAATAGGTTTATTGCTCATGTAATATGTTTTGTCTCAGAATGATTTGCCCCGGGTCAAAACGGAGATTGAGGCCTTGAAGAACCTGAGACATCAGCATATATGTCAACTCTACCATGTGTTAGAGACAGCCAACAAAATATTTATGGTTCTTGAGGTTAGTAGTGTGATCTAGAGACCTAAAGGTATTTGATCACTGTCTTAGTCTGTTTGGGCTGCTATAACAGATAGCACAGTCTGGGTAGTTTGTTTCTCAGAGTTCTGGAGGCTGGCAATTCCAAGATCAAGGTGCTGGCATGATCAGGTGATGGCCCTCTTCCTGATTCTAGGCTGGTGCCTTCTTACTATGTCCTTAACAGTAGAGGGGCCACGGGATCTCTCTGGAATCTCATTCATAAGAGAATTAATTCCATTCATGAGGGCTCCACCCTCATGTCCTAATCACTTCCCAAAGGCTCATCTCTTAGAACCATCATCTTTTGGGCGTTAGGATTTTGACATACCAATTGTGGAGGGAAATCAAATATTCAGACCATTTTCATTCACTTTGTCCATAGTTAAGGGAAAAGTGTGTTTCACCTAAAAGATTAAAATAAATGTTAAGCAGCTTACCTGTTTGAGTTCTGTCTGTAACTATTTATTTATTTATTGTTTAAAGATTTTAAAAATTTATTTATTTGAGAGAGAGTGAGCAAGAGAGAGCACAAGCAGGGTGAAGGGCAGAGGGAGAAGCAGACTCCCTGCCAAGCAGGGAGCCCGATGTGGGACTCCATCCCAGGACTCCGGGATCATGACTTGAGCCAAAGGCAGACGCTTAACCGACTGAGCCACCCAGGCGCCCTGTCTATAACAATTTAGATTAAGTAAACATATATAATAAGTTGGAGATTCATTGTAAGTTTACAGTTTCTAATATACTCCTGATGGGGTTAGGATGAATGAACGGAACATGTTAGAATTTGTTTCTAGAGGGAAGGATCCATTTCAGTTTTTATATGGCATATTGGTCTAGGGCTGCCATAGTAAACCACCACAAAGTTGGTGGTTTAAAATGACAGAAATTTATTGCCTCACAGTTCTAGAAGCTGGAAGTCTGAAATCAAGGTGTGGGTAAGGTCGGTTTCTTCTGGACAATCTGTTCTGTGCTTCTTACCTAGTTTCTGATGGTTACTGACAATCTCTGGCATTCCTCCTTAGCTTGTACCACTCCAATCTCTGCCTCTGTCTCTAAATGGCATTTTCTTATCTGTGTGTCTGTGTCTTTGTCCAAATTTCCCTCTACATGTAACAACACAGTCATTGGATTAGGGTTCACCCTGATCTAGTAGGACTTCACTGGGACTTGATTACATCTACAAAACTTAGTAAGGTTATGTTTATTGGTACCAGATGTTAGGACTTGCACGTATCTTTTTGGGAGACATAGTTCAACTCACAGCCTATAGGTGGGTTTCAATACCTGTGTCATATGAATCAGACTCAAATTTTAACTGCCCTTTTGGGCCTGAAATGTAAAGTCTTTAGAACTTGCATCATTCATCTCTTGTTTCATTTTCTTTAGTCTTAGCCAAATAATTTGTAACTGCATATCATTTTCATAGATTAGCTCTATTTCAAAAGCACATTTTTTTTGTTTTAAAGATTTTATTTATTCACTTGACAGAGAGAGATCACAATAGGCAGAGAGGCAGACAGAGAGAGAGGGGGAAGCAGGCTCCCCACTGAGCAGAGAGCCTGATGCAGGGCTCGATCCCAGGACCCCGAGATCATGACCTGAGCCAAAGGCAGAGGCTTTAACCCACTGAGCCACCCAGGTGCCCCTCAAAAGCACATTTTAAAATTCATAATGTTGGGGCACTTGGGTGGCTCGGTTGGTTAAGCAACTGACTCTTGATTTCTGCTCAGGTCCTGATTTTGGGGTCCTGGGAGGAGCCCTACATCAGGCTCTGCATTCTGCAGGGAGTCTGCTTAAGGATTCTCTCTCTCTCTCCCTCTCTGTCCCTCCCTCCATTTGCACACTCTCTCTCTTAAAAAATAAAATGAATAAATTTTAAAAGATGAGAATGGGTTTTAGTACTCTGCTATAGAACTATAAAACCCTGAATGGACTTAAAATTCATAGGCGTTGGGGCACCTGGGTGTCTCAGTTAGTTGAATGTCTGATTCTTGGTTTCGGCTCAGGTCATGATCTCAGGGTCTCTGGATGGAGCCCTGCATTGGGCACTGCATTTAGCAGGGGAATCTGCTGGAGATTCTCTCTCTTCCACGTTTGTGCTCTCACTCTCTCGAATAAATAAATCTTTAAAAAAAAAATCCATGTTCGTTGGTTCTGCTTCTACTTACTGGTCATAAAACTGCTTGAGTCCATTAGCTATTGATCTCTTTCCTGGAGTAATTATTAACTTGTTTGATCCCAGAGGATATTTTTTAATATGCCTCATGTGTTTTCCTTCCCTTTAAGTTGAATTTAATAATATCTTTGAGTTAAGTATAATTTTTTATTTTAATTCCCCTGAAGTGATTTTTCTAGGTAATAACAATATCTGTGTGTCTCTGTCGTTACTGAAGTACTGCCCTGGAGGAGAGCTGTTTGACTACATAATTTCCCAGGATCGCCTGTCCGAGGAGGAGACCCGAGTTGTCTTCCGTCAGATAGTTTCTGCGGTCGCTTATGTGCACAGCCAGGGCTATGCTCATAGGGACCTCAAACCAGTAAGTGACTGTCATACATGCTCTCAGTGTTGAGAGTCCAACACCATTTACTGGTAGTTACTAGTTTTCCAAGTGTTCTTTCTGTTTATAATCTATCTTGGCTTCTTTTTTTCTTCTACTCATAATGTGAGTACTTTTTTTTTTTCCCTTTTTTCCTTTTTTGTGCTGGTAGGCTTTTTTGGATGTACTTGATTATTGGCATTCTATATATTTGTTCGTTGTGGGCAATGTTATGAATGTCTTTGTAATCAGCTGGGGAATATAAACCTCAGGATTTTATCTCTTGGAAAGAGGAGTTTTGAGTATTTTCTTCAAGAATATTGTCATTGAATATTTTCCCCTTTAGTACTCTTTTCCTAACCCCATCTTCTTTTAATTTTAATTCCATTTTGCATCAGAAGGGAACAGTTCAATGGAATGAAGAGACTCTAATTTTCAGAAACAGAATAAAAATGTAAATACTCTTAAGTCTGCAGGTTCTGACTAATATGAATGATGGTAAACGTGGATTTTATGTTACTTGATATTAGGGTCAGGGACCTAGAATTGGTTGGTAAAATATGGCAATGCTACTATCCTTTCCCTCTGTTTATACCCAGTCCTTTGATTTGAGTTCATTCTTTTGGTTTGGCACACACTGTGTTTGCTTGTAGTTGAACTTCAGAGCACCAAGGAGAAAATGGTTTACGTTAAAGTGTCTTGAGGGGAAGCAGGATCATTATCAACATTCCTCCTCTTTCCCCTTCTATACTTCTTTTCATTTCATTTCATTCTTTTTTAATGATTTTCGTTCTGTTGTTCCCAGGCTGTTTAATATAAACAATCTTAAATCTTATTTATTGGTTTTGCCGCTGCCTGGACTACATCACACAGAACCTCTAGCGGCAGGGTCTGCAGGCAGAAATGTAACTGTGACAAAGGGTTTTAGAAGAAATGCTTATCATACGGAAGCAGAGGTCTGCATTACATTTCCTGAATTTGGAAAAATGCAAAATATGTGTAACTTTCTTATTGAAAAGCTAGGTAGCTCTGCTGTCATCAGCCAACTCCAGTTCTGTTATACTCCAAGTTCTGTTGAGAATCTCAGATGGCAAGGCTGTCTTGTTGTGAATGTGTGGTGCAAAGCTCAAGAAGTCTATAATCTTGTTGGCCAAACTCTAGGAAAACCTTTATTCATCAAAGAAGAAACAAAAGAATGAGAAGGCTACATAGATGATCCCCAGTTGTCCAGACTCTCAAGTTCATTAACTGCAAAACAAAAAACCACAAGTGCAGCAATATATCCTGCTTCAAAAGTATTTATAACTCTTGAAGTAAAGGAGAAAGAAGAAAAAAAAAACTCTGAAATTCCAACCAAAATATATTGCGTTTGCATCTTTTTGTTTGTTTTTATACTTTTTTAAAAAAAAAGATTTTATTTATTCATTTCACAGACAGAGATCACAAGTAGGCAGAGAGAGAGGAAGGGAAGCAGGCTCCCTGCTGAGCAGAGAGCCCGATGTGGGGCTCGCGATCTCAGGACCCTGGGATCATGACTTGAGCCAAAGACAGAGGCTTTAACCCACTGAGCCACCCAGGCACCCCCTGTTTTTATACTTTTAATAGTGTTTGCTTTTGTCCTGAATATATATATTATAGATATGTAAAGTGTTTCTCCCCCTAAAATCTGTCAGTCCTTGCATAAGTTCCCCCAGAACACCTAAATTTCCTTTCTATTTTTTAAAAGCCTACTATGGGAAATACTCTGGAAATAAATGTCTTATATGTGAAAGAAAAGCATATATATTTAAAAATTGTTTTTAGAAATGGCTAGAGGTAGGATGTGATATAAGGAAGTCAATACACGGTTAATGAAAATATCTTTGTTTTTCCAGGAAAATTTGTTGTTTGATGAATATCATAAAGTAAAGCTGATTGACTTTGGTCTCTGTGCGAAACCCAAGGTAAGTACAGAAATCAAAATGCATTTATTTCCTTTGTATATGCACCTCTTAGTATGTTATCTTGCAGGGACTCTTAGCTTTTATTGAGCCTGGCTGCATCCATTAAGAATGTTAAATTTCATCCCTTTTAGATGTTCTCTAGATGATTCTAATATGTAGCCAAGGTTGAGAACCACTGCTCTCGGTGCGGGGTTGGTCCACCTGAAGACCCAATGGGTATGCTCTGAATTTGCAGTGCCGAGGTGACATAAGGTCATTACAACGTGAATTCTGAATTGATGATGTTTTGCAGTTTGAGTATGTTGCCACTAGATGATGCTTTTGTTCATTTAAATAGGAGTTTTGGGAATTTAGTACAGGTCTTTTTTTTTTAATCCAAGTGGTTTTATAACTAACAGTTACATTTTGAGAGACAGTCCCCTTTTTTAATAAAAGAAGAAGAAAGAAGTCCATATGCACTTTTAAATTTATCCTGTTATATGTTTCCTTAATTTGCACTCCACAGTTAAATACTGGTGTTCTCCAGTGTATCTTCTCTTTGAAGTGACTTTGAACTTCCTAGCTGTGCTATCTGCAGAGCTCCTGTGTGGCTGCCTGTTGGAGGCTTCCTCCTGAGTTCTCTAATGATGGCACTCACGGTCTCTAAAATGAGCTGTCTACACTCATTAAGAATGTTGAAATCGCAGACCTGTCTCAGCCCTTTGCGGTCCCATGATTATTTCCTGCCCCCGTCAGAATGAGCTAAATGCAAAGGGAAGCAGATTTTGCCCCTTCAGCTGAATGTTTGATTCTTTCTGATTTTCCTCTCCTTCCCTTGGCTCTTTAGAGATTGTCAGTGGAGCCTTGTGTCTGGGAGCCAAATGCTATAAGGCATTTTTTTGATTGGCAGCCATATAAAGATAAAACATACTTTAAGCAGATAAACTGGTTTAAGTCATGTTCTCCACAGGAGGCAGTGGAAAAGGTTTGTGACCAACTCCATTAGCTTTTATTTATGGCTGCCACAGATTCGACCCACGCAGACACCATCTTAAAAAAAGCAGGGTTGGCTGGGAGAGGATTGCCTCCGCTTTCTGCTGAGGAGTTCACTTCTGGGCATGTTGTTGCAGTTGTAAATGAAATTTCGCAATCTCCCAAGTCGTTTGCAAGTTGTAAGACTATACAAGCATGGGGTGGTTGTATCATTTCCATTCTGTCTTGATATTCTGTGGGAGAGCAGAGGATGTTGGGCAGATCCCTCATTTTCACAGTTCTGGAAGCTCAGGCTGTGATTTGTGTTAGAACTGGGTCTAGAACACAGGCTCCTGAGGTGCTCTTCTGTGCAGCAGGTCCCTCTCTCCCCTCTCAGACAAGCCAAGCTTCTGTATTTATAAAGATTTGGTATTTGAATTAGGGTCCAGGAAAAAAAAATAGCCCCTTTTCTTTGAGTACTTGGGGGGTGGAAAGACACTGGGTGCTTGGGTGTCTGGTAAGCTGATTAGTATGTGAGTGGACGTCTAGGAAAGTATGAACCTGACTTGACTGAGCTAAGGGGAAAAGGATTTTGTTCATGCTGGGTTGCAGTGATGTTGGAAATCCCAAAAGGGGGGACTACATGTGTTTGCATGTGTATGGGCAGAGTATTGAATTGGCTGCAGAGTCTCTTTGGGGTAATCCTTCCTTCATCTAGCTTCTCTTTGGTTGTGCCAAAAGAATGTTTATCAAGGTTTTGATTTTGAAGGCCTGTAACTAATGAGTCTTTCATTTTTTCTTATTGGCAGGGTAATAAGGATTACCATTTGCAGACATGCTGTGGGAGTCTTGCTTATGCAGCGCCTGAATTAATACAAGGCAAATCCTATCTGGGGTCAGAGGTATCATTCACTGATTAACTCAGTATATAATCAATATATATTTATTGGTGATTTCTAAGTGAGCCAGGCATTGTGCATTGGGGATATTACAATAAGGTAAGAAATAATCTTGTTCATCAAAGGGTTCAATTTATTCAGAGAGTAAGATATAAAGTAACACATAAAATGAATAACTTGCAATGAATATAATAATACATAGTATACTTATGAAGCAAGGATACAACCTTGTTGCGGTTGTTTTTGTGTTAAACAGTACCATAGTTTAGAGTGGTTAGTCCAGCCAGGAAGAGCACAAGGCCACAAGAGCAGAGCTACCTAGATGCCGGCTAGCTCTGAGAAAACCTGCACTTTGTTCATAGCCAACTATCTGAGGCCTGCAGTCCTGTGTAGGAGGCCCAGGCTCAAAAGGCCTGGGAATTGCTTTTTTACTTACCATTTGCTACTACAAGCTAGTCAGCCCTTTCCAGTGTCTGGAGTACTAATTTTGCTGATATTAATATCATAAGGCAAACAAGGTTTAGTTATCAAAAGCTCAGGAAATGCTGGATTGAACAGTTTTCTTCAGTTCAGGACATCTCCAAATCTTTTATTTTATTTTACTTTATTTTTAAGATTTTACTTTTGAGAGAGACAGCAAAGAGAATAAGTGGGGAGGGGGGAGGGGGTGGAGGGAGAGGGAGAAGAAATGTAGGGCCCAATCCCAGGACTCTGGGATCATTACATGAGCCAAAGGCAGATGCTTAACTGATTGAGCCACCCAGAGGCCCCTGGGCATCTCCAAATCTTTAATATGTTCTTGTACAATGTTGTCCTTTGGGGAACATCACAGAGAACAGCTGGTCTTGATTTGCCTTGCCTATGGAGTCCCCTTTTTATGTGGAATATCTTTTGGAGCTAGTGTTATGTCAGAGAAACTTTGACATATGTCCATTAACTTTATTTATAACAAGAGAAGACGGGAACTGACTTGTTTTGGTGACTTTTTATTTGAATATAATTTCACACTTAGGAATAGTTGCAGATATGGAACGAGGAACTTCTGTATATGTTTAGTTATATTCACAGTTATTTACATTTTTCCCTATTTGCTTGATCATTCTCTATGTTTGTATATATGTGTATTCTTTTTTGAACCAATTGAGAGTAAGTGTTAGACCTTATACCCTTTTATCATTATGTACTGCATATATTTCCTAAAAGCGAGGACCTTCTCTTTTATACCCATATTTTAGTTCTCAAAATCAGGGACTTTAACATCGATACGACTTATTTAATCCATAATTCATATTCCCATGCTGCTAATCGTACCACTAATGTCCTTAGCTATATTATCCCTCTGGCCCAGGATTGAGTGCAGGATCGTGTAATGCATTTAGTTGTCATGTTTCTTTGGTCTTCTTTAACCTAGAAGAGTTCTTTACCCTTTCTCCATCTTTGACTTTGATGTTTTTGAGGAAGCTCGTTGTTTTGTAGAAAGTCTCTTAATTTGAATTTGTGTGAACCTTATGGTTAGATTCAAGTTAGCATTTTTGGCAGATACAGCACAAAAGGGATATTGTGGCCTTCTCAGTGAGTTGTAGGGAAAGGAACAAACTTTCACTGACCATTTAACATAGTTTTGGAATCATGCTAGGTCCTTTTTCAGTTGTGGTAAAAATACATGTAACGTAAAATTTACCATCTTCACTTTTTTTTTCTTAAAGCATTTTAACCATTTTTAAGTGTACAGTTCAATAGTGTTATGCAGGTTCATATTGTTGTGCAAATAATCTCCAGAGCTCTTTCCATTTTGCAAAATGAAACTCTATATCCATTAAATAATTACTCTCTATTCATCCCTCCTCCCATTGCTGGCAACCACCCTTTTACTTTCTATGTGAATTTGACTACTCTAGGTACCTTATAAAGTGGGGGCATATAATATTTGTCTTTTCATGACTGACTTATTTCACTTAGCATAATGTCTTCAGGGCTTATCCATGTTGTAGCATGTGTCAGAACTTTTTCCTTTTTGAGGGGGTCTGGGTGGCTCAGTTGGTCCATCCATGGATGAATGAATAAACAAAATGGGGTATATATACACAATGGTATATTATTCAACCTTAAAAAGGAAAAAAAATCTTTTTTTTTTTTTTAAAGATTTTATTGTTTTGTTTGAGAGAGAGAGAGCAAGCAAAAGAGCAAGAACAGGGGGGAGGGAGAGGGACAAGCAGACTTCCCTCTGCACAGGGAGCCCATCATGGGACTCAATTCTGGGACCCTGAGATCATGACCCGAGCTGGTCAGATGCTTAACTGACTGAGCCACCCAGATGCCCTGGTAACTCTATTTTTAAATTTTTTGAGAAACTGCCATACCGTTTTCCATAGTGACAGTAACATTTTACATTCCTACAACAGTCTATAGGGTTCCTTATACAAGATATTTTTTATAATTGTCATTTATATCCACAGAGATCGTAGGGCACCTGGGTGGCATAGTCGCTTGAGTTTCCTACTCTTGGTTTGAACTTAGATCATGATCTCTCTGTAGTCGGACCCAACCCTGCATCTGAGCTCTGCACTCAGTGAGGAGTCTACTTCACATACTTCCTCCCTCTCCCTCCCCCACTCTGCTCCTCCCACTCACCTGCAGGGCACTTGTCCTCTCTCTCTCTCAAATAAATAAATATAAAAAATTAAAAATAAATAAATAAATTCTTTAAGTCCACAAAAATCCTTTGGAATGAATACCACTACTCATTTCATTAAGTTAAGATAAAGAAATTGAAGAAATTGAAGCTCAGAAATTAAGTGCCTCTTCAGGGTCACATAGTTGGTAACTACAGGTCAACATTTGAACAGAGTGTACCCCTACTTTCTCTCTTTTTTATTATATAATAATTTTCTTAAAGATTTTATTTATTTATTTGAGAGAGAGAGAGAGGGAGAGAGAGTGAGCTCGAGTTGGGCAGAGGCAGAGGGAGTGGGAGAGGGAGAAGCAGACTCCCCACTGAGCAGAGAGCCCTATAAGGGGCTCGATTCCAGGACCCTGAGATCATGACCTGAGCTAAAGACAGCCGTTTAACCGACTTGACTGAGCCACCCAGGCCCTCCATAATAATTTTTTTGAATAGACTTTTTTTTTTTTTTACATTTTTTAAAAAAGATTTTATTTACTTATTTGACAGAGATCACAATTAGGCAGAGAGGCAGGGAGAGAGAGAGGGGGAAGCAGGATCACCGCTGAGCAGACAGTCCAATGCTCTGCTCGATCCCAGGACCCTGAGATCATGACCCTAGCCAAAGGCAGAGACTTAACCCTCTGAGCCACCTAGGTGCCCTTTTTTTTTAATATTTTAAAGAAGTTTTAATTCCAGTTTAGTTAACATATGGCGTTATATTAATTTCAGGTGTACAATATAGTGACTCAGCAATACATTACTCAGTGCTCATCATGATAAGTGTACTCTTTAACCCCCTTCACCTATTTCACCTGTCCTTCCACTCACCACCCTGTATTTTTTCCACTGTTCCATCTAGTCTCCTAGGGGGAGCGGTTATCATATGCCTAATGCTCACAAGATTCCTAGGGGACTGGTGGTGAGACCCTGCTGGTTTGAATGCATATGAGATTTTCCTATGGGATCTTCAGGTGTTTTCTTGTCTATTTTAATTTAATTTAATTTTGGAGAGAGAACAAGAAAAAGCAGATTGGGGGGGAGGGGCAGAGGGAGAAGTAGAGAGAAAATCTAAAGCAGGCTCCATGCCCAGTGCAGAGACCGAAGCGGGGCTCATTCTCTCAACCCTGAGATTGTGACCTGAGAGGAAGGAATAGGACAGTTAACTGACTGAGCTACCCAGGCACCTTTCTTGTTCATTTTAGTTTGACTTTCCATCCTTCTTGGAGAGTGTCCCAAGGAATTGTATGAGGCACTTTTTAAAAAATGTAGAGCTCAGTCCTGTATGCTTAACGGATTTTGATTCAGTTTTTTTTTTTCCTTTTTCTTTTTTTAAAAAAGATTTTATTTGGGGCGCCTGGGTGGCTCAGTGGGTTAAGCCTCTGCCTTCGGCTCAGGTTGTGATCCCAGGGTCCTGGGATCGAGCCCCGCATCGGGCTCTCTGCTCAGCGGGGAGCCTGCTTCCTCCTCTCTCTGCCTGCCTCTCTGCCTACTTGTGATCTCTGTCTGTCAAATAAATAAATAAAATCTTTAAAAAAAAAAAGATTTTATTTATTTGAGAGAGAGAGAGAGAGAGAGCACGAGATGGGGGAGGGTTAGAGAGAGAAGTCAACTCCGCGCTGAGCAGGGAACCTGCTGCAGGACTGGATCCTGGGACAGGATCATGACCTGAGCCACCCAGGTGCCCTGGTTCTGTTTTCTAAGGCGGGGCTAAAAAAAAAAAAAGAAAAAAGAAAAGAAAAAGAATCTTCATTCTAAAATAAGTACGTTAGGTAGTTCTGTTGTTCATGGTCCAGATCATGCTTTAAGGAATGTCCCATGGTAATTATCTCTAATTCCTTCAGTGATTTCTCACAGGAAATGGTTTCAAACCCCTCCTCCCTCTGATCATCATCATTATTTTCTTTTTTTCTTATTTGGCAATTGGTAGCTTATGGATTTACTTGCATTTGCTTTGGTTTATGATTTTAGTTGATTAGTTTATTCTCATATCCAATTCAAAACAGTGCAGGAAAGGTGTTTGGATGAGTTAACTGAGGAATACTTTTTCTGTTTTTTTCTCTCTAGTAGGCTTTGGTAGATTTCTAAGCAGATGTTGATTTTTTCTTTATCTTTTTATATGACCTCAGACATAATCTCTGTTGACCTCTTCTTATAAGATTTGATGAAGTCATGCTAGCCCACTCCTTCCTTTGTAGCCTGTTTGCTTTGAATTTAACACCCTGGTCAGGAGTGCTATGCTATCAAGGCTTAATTTATGGATTAATTATTTCACATCTCTGGGGCATAAATTGTTAATTTCTGACCTCCTCCAACTTGGAAGAAGAAATCAGGTGTTTGCCTGAAAGTAAATTATTTACTTGGGACATTTTAATAATTTCATATGATTTGGTAGACAGGACTGGGTTAGATTTGGGATACTTAGTATAGGCACTACCTAGATGTGATGCTGCTTGAGTTATTTTAACTCTGTTTCTCTCCTCTACCCAACACCTCCTGCTTTAAAAAAAAAAATGCTTGAGGTGCCTGGGTGGCTCAGTTGGTTAAGCAACTGCCTTCGGCTCAGGTCATGATCCCAGGGTCCTGGGATTGAGCCCTGCATCGGGTTCCCTGCTCAGCGGGGAGCCTGCTTCTCTCTCTCCCTCTGCCGCTCTGCCTGCTTGTGCTCTCTTGCTCTCTCTGTCAAATAAATAAATAAAATTAAAAAAAAAATGCTGCCCTTTTTACCTGTTAAAATTTTCCTAAGGCTCAAGCGAGGGTGGGAGCTGTGACTTGTCCTCAGCCAACAGTGGTGTCATTATTGACTAAGGCCAAATACCGCTTGAGTAAGTGGGTAGTGCTTAGGACTCAGAGGACACACGGATATCTTATGTAAAGGTTAAGCTCCTTTCTGGGATTTTGAGATTTGTAGGGGTGTTTGTGCTGGCAGGCTAATTTCTAGCATCTGTATTTGAGAAGTCAATTGTTGAACTTTATTAAGGTTTCTTTACATAGAGAGGACTTTACGGCACAGTTTAGTCACATTTGCAGATTGTTAGGAGTAAATTTTAAGACTTGTTTTGACATCCTCGTACATGTATATATAATCCTCACCTGTAATAAGCCCTCAGTAGCTACAGAATTGTCTTCCAGAATCAGAGCCCTCGCTCTATCTCCTTCCTTATCATGTCCTATCCAGCCCAGCCAACTGGGAATTATTTTCTCTTAAGTGTTAGAATCCAACATTGGAAGAAAGTGCATGAACTGAGTCAGGAGACCCAGCTGGGTGGCCTGCCATTGACTGGGTGACTTCTAACAAGCCTTCCTTTCTGAGCTCTAGCTTCCCTGTCTGTGGAATCAGCAGGCTGAATTGGATGGTCTCCGTGCTCTTTTTCAGTTCTCTAAGATTCTGTGATTTTGTTAAGTGTACTGCTCTTCTGTAATATGCTCTAAATGTTTTTTTAAATTATTTTTTTCTCCTTCACAGGCAGACGTTTGGAGTATGGGCATACTCTTATATGTACTTATGTGTGGCTTTCTACCATTTGATGATGATAATGTCATGGCTTTGTACAAGAAGATTATGGTGAGTATGACAAGGCATAGGATTTCAGTGTAAAAGTTCTGTACTGCATACTATTTTCTTCTATCCATAAAAGTACAAAAACAGGTAAAAGTAATGTGTGCTGTTAGAAGACAAGATAGGGGTTATGGTTTGGAGGAAGGAATGAATGGAAGAGGGGTCGGGGGTTTCTGTTGTGTTTCTTTTCTTTTTAAGATTTTATTTATTTATTTGACGAGAGAGAGAGATCACTAGTAGGCAGAGGGGCAGGCAGAGAGAGAGGGGGAAGCAGGCTCCCCACCGAGCAGAAAGCCTGATGCGGGACTTGATCCCAGGACCCTGAGATCATGACCTGAGCCAAAGGCAGAGCCTTAACCCACTGAGCCACCCAGGCACCCCTCTGTTGTGTTTCTTGATCTGGGTGCTGGTTATACTTGTGTATTCAGTTTTTGAAAACTTGTCCAGGTGTGCCCTCATAATATGTATACTGTTCTGTGTGTATGTATATTATACTGCTTCAGTAAGTAGCTCAATGAGACAAAAACAAAAGTAAGATGATTTTTCTGCTAAGAGCTTTTATTTTGTATCCTGAAATAATACCTTTGTAATTTACTGGGTTAAATCACATTCTTCTATTGAATTCTGATAAAATAAGAGAAACAATTTCTTTTTGAAGGTAACATTTGGCTTTAAGGTAATATAGAACTATAGTTAAGAGTACTGTTAGCTTTGTTAAAATCGTATCTATCAGAGACAGGAAGTAGATTTGTGGTTGTGGGGGTTGTGGATGGAGTGGCAGTTGGGGAGTAACTGCTAATGATATAGGGTTTATTTTTGGGGTGCTGTGAGCGTTCTGGAATTACACAGTGGCAATGATCACATAGCTTTGTGAATATACTAAAAATTACTGAACTGAACACTTTGAAAGGGTGATAAGTTATGTGAACTATGTTCAATTTAAAAAATCCTCAAAATCATGTATAGCAAGGAAAACAGTAAAATTCTTTTCAACGATTTCACGTTCAAAGCAAGCTAACACAAGAAGATATGTAAAGAGGAAGAAAGAGCACCATTTTGTGCCCCTAGCAAACCAGGGTCAGACCAGCAGAGCAGCTTCTCTCCACGAAGTTTGAATTCAGTTCTGTTGAACAGGTATTTCCAAAGGTCTTCTTTGTATGAGATATTGGAAGGCATGAACAGGGATCTGTAAAACTTGATCATTGTCCATTTGATTCTTGCTGGAGACAGATACAAGACTATTTAAAAAGGGTGAAGGGTCAGGGATGCCATATTATAACAGAGGTATAAATGAGGCTAATACAGGAATGGGTAAGGCGTGTGGGAGAACATGTTCAAGGGAAGTGAGGTTTGAGCAGGGCTTTCAAAAAAGGGTGGAAGTACTTCAGAAAGGGATGTGGGAGAGAGCATGCTGATGGAGTAGACAGTATGAGCAAAGATAGAAGATGGGAGAAGCATGAGGGAAAACTGACGTTTTCTGTGGTTGGACCACTGGGTTTCCAGCACCCTTTAGGGAGGGAGACTACCAAAATCAACTCTCATTCTTTGGACGTGTTACACCAAATGGAAGTGGGAATTCCGGTTGGCTCATTTCTTGCCCTATAGAACAAGTTTAAGGGTACTGAGTTCAATCTTCAATTTTTAAATTTATTTGACTTATTATTTCCTATATCCCATCCTGGAAAAACCTTTAAAATCCATGCCGGAATGACAAAGAATAGTTTTGGGAAGAGATGGAATGGTAGTAGTTCCAACTCTTTGAAGGCTAAGGAGCTCTGATGGATGCTCGGTTCACGGTAGCTGTTAGCACTGCTTTGGGGAATTGTGTGGGCACGTGCTTCTCCTTGGGAAGGGGAGAATGATGGGGCAGTAGCTGGCAGCTGGCTTCCTGGGACTGGCTGCTGAGGTAGCCAACAGCCTGTATTTCCTCCTTTCCCTTCTCCAGAAGCCTTCTTTCGGCTTTATAGGGTAGTAGCAGTTGCTTTGGCTCTGGTGGCTCATGGTGGCCGCAGTTCCTGACTACATAGAGCCATAGCCTACTCTGCCCCCAGCAGCATACTAGAGAGAGTAGTGGTAGGATCGCTTTATTGCTTCAGCTTTGCTTAGAACAGAAATGGAGTGGGATGGAGGCTGGTCTTTGGGCAGCTCAGCAACAATTATCTAGCTATGCTTTTTAAAAAAAGAATTAGGTTGGGCTTTTCAATATTCATTCTTTTTTTTTTTTTTTTAAAGATTTTATTTATTTATTTGCCAGAGAGAGGTCACAAGCAGGCAGAGAGGCAGGCAGAGAGAAGGGGGGAAGCAGGCTCCCCACTGAGCAGAAAGCCCGATGCGGGGCTCGATCCCAGGACCCTGAGATCATGACCTGAGCTAAGGCAGAGGCATAACCCACTGAGCCACCCAGGCATCCCAATAATTCACTCTTTTTGCTGCTCTTTTCTTTAAAGTAGTAGAGCTATGTTTCTTGTTCTGAAAATAATTTTAGTACTGTAACTACTAGTATATTTTACCTCACTCTTTTTTTTGGAATTCCATGCCAAAGAAACTGACAAACATATTTCTCCTAGATGAACTAGAATTGGATCTATTTGGTGGTATAGCATGAAATCTTATATACCGTTTAGAATTCTAGAAAGATAGTGTGGGAACACATAATCCTAGAAAGTCACTGTTGGAAAGGATCTTATAAATTATGTTTTCTTACCTCTGCTTCTTGTTTCATATTTAAATCTTGACTAAAACTTCTTCTGCCTTGGCTATGCCGACGTAATTTCTCTGCATATTAGCATCATTTGGAGTGCTTTAAAATATATTGGGTCTGGCCCCAGAGCAATTAAATCAGAATCTCCATGGTATTTTTTTTTTAAGATTTTATTTATTTGACAGAGAAATCACAAGTAGCCAGAGAGGCAGGCAGAGAGAGAGAGGGAAGCAGGCTCCCCGCAGAGCAGAGAGCCCAAACGTGGGGCTCGATCCCAGGACCCTGAGACCATGACCTGAGCCGAAGGCAGAGGCTTAACCCACTGAGCCACCCAGACACCCCTCCATGGTATTTTTAAAATCCAAGATCTCTGCTTTCTGTCTGTGGACAGAATATGGCAAATTACTGAGACTTTTTGAGTCTTAGTTTCTTCCTCTGTAAAATGGATGGAATGATAGTTTTTACAATCTAGGGTTGTTTGGATTAAATGCATTAAGCTATGCATAGCATTCAGAGTAGTGCTCGATAAATGTTAGCCCTTATTCATATACATGTCCAACTTTGGTTTGCCAGTATTTTGTCCAGGACTTAAAATTTCTTCAGAGAGTAATATGTACTTTCTTTTCTTAAACTGTTTTATTTGTTTGTTTGTTTTTGGTTTTAAGATTTTACTAGCCCCATAAAGTTAATTGAGGGGTATTTTTCCTATTATTGTTTCGTTAAACTGAACTCCTGATCATCTCAAATGAGTTTCAGTTCAGTTTTGAACACAAAGAATGTGCCCATTTTGTCTAATTTCTCAGAGTTAATTAGTGTAAGATTATTTATCAGTGGTAAAGTATATATCAGATTTTTATGTATCTTTTTCAAATTATGCATGTATAAGGAATTTTATATTGTATCTATTTATGCTATTCCCTTTCCAGTTTTTTCACATGAATGGAATTTCCTAAAGTTATGGCTATGCTAGGGGCAAAAGTGACTGTCAGTGTAACAGGAGCTAGGATTGACGTTTTGTGAACATGGAGACTTCTGAGAATTATTGACTTCTTGATGATAAGTACAGGAATCATAGTAAGACATTATGCCAGAAAAGATCACTATGATAATTTTATCCAGGAAAAGTTTTGAATATTCACCTTGGCCATGCAAAGGCTCAGTAACGATGTGTGACTTTGGACAGTCTAATTTCGATATACGCCATGGATATCCACCTAGTAAAACAAAATGAGGTACTGTATGCATTTACCAACTATAAACTTTGATTTTAGAATAATTATATCTCTTTTTTATAATGATGATTAGACAGGCTGTAATCTTTGATTTGCAATGTTAAAATGTAATCCTCATGTAAGAAGACTGCTTGGCAGATGGGCGTGCATTCAGCTCTTCCAATTTATATCAAGGCAGTAGGGACAAGTTAAACAGAAGGGGTAGGTGGACCAAGGATTGAGGGCGGGATATATTGTTGTCTTATCCTTTTGGAAATAGTAGTTGATCTATCATGGAATTGTTCCTACCAAGTCTGACTCTTGAGTTAGAAGCGTGATGCACATGTGTGTGAATAGCTCCGAATCTGTGCTGATCTGTGCTGTAGCTTAACTTACTCCTTTCTAGAGTGCCAAAGGCAAAGAAAGGTTGGCTAGAACTTCAGTCAGTCTTCTTGCCCAGGTGATATAGAGGTTGGCAAACTGTGGCCTACCAGTCAAATCTGGCCCACCACCTCTTCGTTTAAATAAAATTTTATTGGAACGTAGCCATAGCTGTTTGTTTACGTATTGTCTGTGGCTGCTTTTGCACAACAGTTGGTGGAGTTGAGTAGTTGTGACAGAGATTGTATGGCCCACAAAACCAGAACTATTTACTATCTGTTCCTTTTCAGAAAAAGTTTGCTGACTCCTGGCTTAGTGTTCGTGATCTGTAGTAGAATGGTCCTCCCCAGAGCCTGCCTACTCCCTTTCTAGGATATTGGTCTAAAATGCCCACGCTTGTAGTTTATCAAGAAACTAACATTCAGTTAATTGTTTTTATAATGAAAAACAAAGAATATATGTTAGGTAAAAAGCTAAAACATTACTAAGGAATATATATTAAAAAAACCCACCCCAAACAAAAAAACTTCCTGTTTACTTAGGCCTCCTATCTTCTACCACAGAGACAACTATTTAGAGATTTCTTTTATACATTTGTAGGAATTAGCTGTACTTATACAAACCTTTATATATGTGTATATATCCTTTGGGATTGTATAATCCACACAGTGGATGGACCTTGCCCCCTTCTCCTTTCTTCCTTTTTGTTTTATTTATTTTTAAATATTTGTTTATTTTAGTGAGAGAGCGAGCAGGGGCAGGCAGAGGGAGAGGGAGAATCTCAAGCAGACTCTGCACTGAGCACGGAGCCTGATGTGGGGCTTGATCTCACAATCCTGAGATCATGACCTGAGATGAAACCAAAAGTCTGACGCCTAGATGACTGTACCACCCAGGTGCACCCCCCACTTTTAAAATTTATTTATTTATTTATTTATAAAGATTTTATTTATTTGAGAGAGAGACACACAGATATAGTGAGAGACAAAGAAAGCGGGATCAGAGAGGAGAGGGATAAACAGGCTCCTGCTGAGCAAGGAGCCTGACGTGGGACTCAGATTTCAGGACCTTGGGATCATGACCTGAGCTGAGGGCAGACGCTAACTGACTGAGCCACACAGATGCCCCTCCTTTTTAAATTTAATGCTTTACTTTGAAGATTGTTTCATATTTGTACATAGCAGCGTGTATAGGTTTTCATTGTTTTTTTAATGGCTATGTAGTATTCATTATGAAATTTCTTTGATTCTAAGTTTAGGTACATCATTTTTAAAAATTAATTTTTAATTCACAGTTACATAAGCAGTGCATAAAAATATTTTCTGTATAAAGAATTAAAACATTACAGATAACTGAAGTTCTCTTGACCTCTCACATAGGTAATTACTATTATCACTTTGGTTCTTTTGGAACTTTTATTTGTATTTCTAGTATTTTGTATTTTTTCTTAACATAAATGATACACTAATATAATTCTGTATTTGTCTTTATTCAACAGTATGTACCATTGTACATATAACATTAACTCATTTTTACAAATAGTTTGTCTAGCCATTTTCTTGTTGAATATTTTAGGTTATTTTCTAATTACTACCATTCATTGAGTATTTACTATGAGCCAAGTGTTGGTCTATGCATTCTACATAGATTAATTTATGTAATCCACACGATAGTCCACTGAGGTAGGTACTGTTATCATACCCTTTTTAAACATGAGGAAAGTGAAGCAGAGAGCAGGAAAATAGTTGCGTGAAGCTATTTGACTAATTATTGACAGAACTGGGATTTGAACTCAGGTGGTCTACATCCAGAGGCTGTGTTCCTCTGGATGCCAGGTATATCCTATGACATGGTTATTCCATCTCATAGAGCATCCCAAGGAAATTAACATTTGTCCTGTGTGTTAAAATCTGTATATTTCAGGATTTTTTTAAAAAAAGATTTTATTTATTTATTTGACAGAGAGAGCACAGCAGGGGGGGAGGGGTAGAGGGAGAAGCAGGCTCCCCGCTGAGTAAGGAACCTAATGTGGGACTTGATCCCAGGATGCTGGGATCATGACCTGAGCTGAAGGCAGCCGCTTAATCAACTGAGACACCAGGTATCGCTATATATTTCAGTTTTTTTCTTCATGCTTTTTTCTAGTATCATTAGCTTTTTTCTTTTCTTTTTTTTGGATATATTATTAAGTAACCTACACCCAACATGGGGCTTGAATTCACAACCCCAAGTGTGAGGAGTTGCACATTACACCGATGAGCCAACCAGGCACCCTAATAATTTAAAATTTTTTAAATACTAATTTTTTGATCTACCAGAAATTAATAGTGGTGTAAGAAGTAATAGAGACCCAGTTTTTTTCTTTTTCAGTCCAATTTAAAAAAAATATTTCATTTATTTATTTGACAGATCACAAGTAGACAGAGAGGCAGGCAGAGAGAGAAGGGGAAGCAGACTCCCTGCTGAGCAGAGAGCCCGATGTGGGACTCGATCCCAGGACCCTGAGATCATGACGTGATCTGAAGGCAGAGGCAACCCACTGAGCCATCCAGGTGCCCCTTCAGCCTAATTTTTATTTTAAAATAGTTTTAGATATACAGGAAATTTGCAGAGATAATACAACATTCCCATGTATCCCTCACTCAGTTTTTCCTATTATTAGCATCTTGTTACAACTAAAGAACCAGCATTGGTAAATTAATATTAACTGAATTCTGTACTTAGTCCAGTTTCATTAGTTTTTCTCTAATGTCCTTTTTCTATTCTAAGATTCTCTCAGGATACCATGTTATATTTAGTTGTCATATCTTCTTAGCCCTCTCTGATCTGTGATAGTTTCTTGGGATCTTTTATTTTTAAATAAATTATTACTTATTTATTCTAAAATAAGTAATTGGTTGTCCCAGGACTGCTTATTGAATAATCCATCATTTTCCCATTGATTTGAAAGGATGGTTTTATTATGTATTAAATTTCTACATTTACGTATTTCTTTTTCTGGAGTTTTTATTTTATTGTACTTTTTGTCTATTCTTGTCTGATACACAATTGTTTTAGTTGCTGTATCTTTATTATACCATTTATTTTATGTTTGGTAGAATTAGCCTTTTCTTATTATTCTGTTTTTCCTCTAGAATTTTTCCGGCTATTCTACTATGACTTTTTTCCCTGGTGTACTGTTTAAATGGAATGTTTGGAAAGCTAATGTGTCCATAATTTGATGTAATAAGGTCTATTCCATTTTAAAAAGGGATGACTTGGTAACATATCTGTGGTATTAATAATGGAAAGTGAATGAGCCAGGATTGCTGACCTGGCCTTGGGTGCTCTTTCAGTTGTATGAAATTCCAGTCCTTTCATATGTTTATGAAATCTTTATGTTCATAGCCTAGAAACATACTTATTTACTGCTTGTCCATGTTTTTATTTCTTAATTTTTGTGTGTTTGTGAGTGTTAATAGTGCTTCTTTTTCTTTTGAAAAACACTGCTATTAAATTACTGTACTTCTTTATAATAGAATGTTCTATAGCCATACAAATAAATGAGGAAGCTTTTTACTGTTATGACTGATACCCAAGATAGATTGTTGGGGGGAAAAGCAAGGTTAGAATAGTATATATACTGTACTATTATTTTTGTAAAAATGAAGGAAAGGGAGGCATATTTTTGTTATTTACTCATACATAGAAGGGGACACAAGTTGTAGTTGCTGTTCTTTTTCGAGAGAAAAATTGGGAGAGAGGAACGAAGGGAAGACTTCTCATTCTATGCTCTTTTAAATTTTGAATCATGTAAGGTTTTTACTTCTTGCCTAATAGTTCTGACTAGGACTTCTAGTACTGTGTTGAGTGGAAGTGGTGAGAGTGGCCATCCTTGTCTTGTTCCTGGTCTTGCAGGAAAAGCTTTCAGTCTTTCCCTGCTGAGTGTGATACTAGCTATGGATTTTTCATTTATGACTTTTATTATTTTGAGGTAGTTGTCTCTTTATTTCTAGTTTATTGAATGTTTTTATCATGAAAGGGTTTTGATTTCTGTCAAATGGCTTTTCTGCATCAGCTGACATCATGTATTTTTTTTTCTCCTTCATTCTCTTAATGTGATGTATAATGTGTATTCATTTGTGTATGTTGAACCTTCCTTGCATTCCAGGGTTTAAATAAATCTGACTTGGCATTGGTGTATACTTCTTTTAGTAGGCTGTTGAATTTGGTTTGCTAGTAATAAGTTTTTAAAAAGTAGAATGATGGGGGTGCCTGGGTGGCTCAGGGGGTTAAAGCCTCTGCCTTGGGCTCAGGTCATGATCTCAGGGTCCTGCAATCGAGGCCCGCATTGGGCTCTCTGCTCGGCAGGGAGCCTGCTTCCCCCTTTCTCTCTGCCTGCCTCTCTGCCTACTTGTGATCTCTCTCTCTCTGTCAAATAAATAAATAAAATCTTAAAAAAAAAAAAAAAGAACGAAAGAAAAGAAAATTGAAAAAAAAAAAAAAAGTAGAATGATGAAGTTCTGTGTGAATTTTGAACCCCTAAAACTGATGTGAGAAGTGGAGGAGATGCCGTCTCCAGTGAAGTCTGAGTTTGTCTATAGCAGTGGAGTTGTATGTTTACTTGAGTTGTGCCGAAATCTCTGCTGCATAGAGCATCCGCATCAATTTTTTTGTTGTTGATTTTTTTTTAAAGATTTTGTTTTTCAGGTAATCTTTATCCGCGATGTGGAGCTCAAACTCCCAATCCTGAGATCAAGTCACATGCTCCACTGACTGAGACAGCCAGGCACACCTTGTTGTTGATTTTTGTGCTTTATTCCTCTACTCCTTTTTTTTTTCCTTCCAAGGAGAGAGAGCATTCTGAAGTGTGTATGTTTTGTATTTTCATGACCCTTTCATGTGGATTCTTAGAAAAAATAAAATGTTTGCTGGCATGGATATTCTTATTCTCTTGTTACAAAAGTAGTACTTAATATTCATGAGCTTCTCTTGTCATTCTCTAAGTGGCCTAGTTACTATTACTCTGCCCCTCTTATAGATGAAGAAACTAAGGGGCAGAGACTTTAAATAACTTACTCAGAGTCTTTTGGCTGGTAAGTGGCAGAGAGATTTGAACTCAGCTTGTCAAGGTCCAAGCTAGTTCTCATAACCATCCTGAAATACTGTTTCTCAACTTTGTAGTTACTAGTCTCCAGAGAATCATAGACTCCTAGGTGGGAAAGTGACCCCAATACTGAACTTCTTTTTGTGTCCATTCACTTGGGAATAGTATCAGACACCCCAACTTGTCAGATTTACCAAGACCATAAGTTAATTCTCCTAATTGATATTATTGTGCATCAGCCTTTTTACTCACTTTCGGTGTCACTGCTGGTGGAGCAATTTAGGTGGGTCCTTGTTTTCTTTATCAGTAGTGCTAGAGCCTTGCAGTCAAATCAGTCATTTCAAGGTCCGTTCTAGCTCTGAGTAGCTGTAAGTTGTCTGGCTTTTCTTTGTTTCCATTTGTGTTCCTTTGTTTGTTTCAGCCTGGCATTTCTGTTGAAATTTTAAATCTTGATTCTGCCCTCATAAATCAGTATCACTTGTCTCTCCCAGCATTGTGCCCCTTCGCACGTTTCTTAAATAGCTCTAATCCAAGTTGTCAATTAAAAAACTGAATAGAATAGGTGTTTAGAGAATTGGGTTTTGGTCCCTATAAGGTACAGTTAACTAAAGTTTTGTGGTCTTATCCACAAAGATGAACTGAGTGACCGTTAATGCCTTACAGAAATTGAACTATATTAGATCCATGATATGTTTCTCATTTACTGACTTAACTCTAAGCTTTGTTTTTCTTTTCTTTCTTTTTTTTTTAACCTATCTGGACCTAAGTTTCCATACTGTCTACTTGCTTTCACTTGCTGCTACTTCAAGTTCACATTCATATGGCAGCCATGAAATCAATGCCCTTGGTTATTAATATGTTATTTCTCTGGCGCATGGGGAATGTACCAATATACAATCTTCAGTGTTCTCTACATTTGTTTGTTTGTTTGTTTGTTTTAATCCTTTGGGGGGTATTCTGATATTTTTGGTAAATCAGATATTTATGCATTGGAATGAATATGGTAGAAAATATCTAATTGTTCAGTAGAGATTTAACCTTCCTAATTAATATTATTTACTGATAACTGTATATTCTTTGTTTCTCCTACTCTGAATTTCATTTTTTAGTTTTTCATGTATTTGCAAGTTGAAAATTGATTCAAATTAGGACTTTTATGCATTATTGTGGAATTTAATTTCACACATTATAGATTTTGAAATTTATTGTAATCTTGGCTCAGAACTATTGTTCCGAGGCGCAGTGTAATACAGTCTGCTGGTTGAATCTAATTAAGGTGTCGTATCACTTGCATGCAGTATGTATCTTTGCCTAGAATGTTCTAAAATTCCTCACTTGGGAATAACACTTCCTTCAGTTCTTTTTGGTCTGAATGAAAAAACCCAGCAGTATTTGACACACTATATGTAACTCTTGTTTAAGAGGCAGACTGTGTTTATCTTTTGCATTTGTTGACTATTTTAACCCAAATGCCCAACTGCAGTTTCTAGTATGATCACCAGCAGATTGGGTATTAATCTTATTAATGTCACCTATATTCATTTACCATTACTGCATTCAGAGACAAGCATGACTGGGCACTTGGATGGTTCAGTTGGTTGGGCGGGTGCCTTCGGCTCGGGTCATGATCCCGGAGTCCCAGGATCGAGTCCCTCAACGGGCTCCCAGCTCCATGGGGAGTCTGCTTCTCCCTCTGACCTTCTCCCCTCTCATGCTCTCTCTCACTCTCTCTCGCTCGCTCTCAAATAAATAAATAAAATCTTAAAAAAAAAAAAAGAGAGACAAGCATGACTGTACTCCAGTTCTGGGTACACAAATATTAAGGAAGTATAAATAATTTAGTAAATGAAAGTTGAATAGCTTGCAAGTAAAATTGCTTTCTAACAAGTATAATTTATAATTTTAAAGAAAATGGGCACATTATCTTTTTATGAGATTATATTTTACAATTATTGAGTTGACTATATACTATAATTATGTGTTAGAAAGATTGCCTGCCTTTCTTAGAACCATGTGAAAAATGAACAATTTCAAGCTCTCTAGAATTCTCAGTATTATCTTGCTTAGCCCACAGGGTGTCATATCCCCCCCCACTGCCGCTTGGTTTCTCTATTACCCATTTCTTGCTCTCATTTGCAAGGTAATCGTCCCTTAAATAAACAAGAATTCTCTAAAGACTGAGCAGAAACGAGGGTTAAGTTGCACAGCCCTGGTTGACAGAGGGCCTTTTATGGAGATGTTCTTCCCCAATAGAATTGCTCATCCCAAGGTCTTTTCCATTAGATCTTTGGGTATACTTCCATTATTGAAATAAGGAGCCTTTCTTCCTGTTTACCTCTAGGCTTTCTTAGACTTTCCAGCATAGTACAACAGAAAAAGTACCGTATATCTCTTTTAGTTCCATGTCCACCCCTTTTTTGCTCTGTACAATGTTTTTCAATTTTGGCACTACTGACAATTTGGACTAGATAATTCTATGTTATGGGGGCTGTCCTATGCATTGTAGGATATTTAGCAGCATCCCTGGCCTGTACCCACTAGACGCCAGTAGTAGCTCCCAAGTCATGACAAAAGAAGGCTCCAGTTGCTAAGAGAGTAGATCTTAAAAGTTTTTATCACAAGAAAAACACTAGGCAAACAAAACTTGTAAATATGTGTTCTGATAAATATGAATTAAACTTATGGTGGTAATCATTTCATAACATATACATATATTAAATCATTATGTTGCACACATAAAAAGGTCTCCAGATGCTACTAGATGTCTTCTGGGGAACAAAATCACCCCCAGCTGAGACCAAGTGCTTTATAATATTGAACAAGTGCTTGATTTCCCTGGTTGAGATTTAGTTTTCTCATCTGTGTAATGTGGTTAATAATCCTTGCTTACTGCACAGGATAAAATATATGTGCAAGTGTTTTGTGTGTTTTAAAGTATTAAGTACAATTAAGAGGCTGGGTTAAGCCTGGCAGTAGAACTCAGCTCTGAATTCTATTACCGTCAGTATCTCAGTGCAAAGAATGAAGCTGAAGATGTCGGGTGTTGGTGATGGGTCACAGGCCTCATGACTTACCGTGGATGGAACTCTCCAGAGCTCTTCTGGCACAACAGGGAAAGCGGGTGGGTACACTTCAAGATGTAATGGGAGCAGAGCTTGACTAGATGATGCGTTCCTTACCAGGCAGTTCTGAGGCAGCTGCAGTGGGGCATAGCTCCATTGGGAGGACATGTGGCATTCCCCAGAATGACTCTAGCCTTTCTTACAGTACTGAGTATTTAGCACTCTGGCAGGCATGGTTTTGGCTAACATACCCATCTCTGGTCTGTTACTATTTGGGGCATCCCTGTCTCCCTCCTGTTTCTTTCAGATTCAACAAATATTTATTGTCTCTTATGTGTAGGGCATTGTGTTGAGTGCTTTCACATATTCTCTTTTATTCCTTTTAGAATCCTGTGGGTGGAATTACTTGTTTTACAGATAGTAACAATAGTAGCAGTAATAGTAGCCTTAGTTGTAGAGGCAGCAGTAGTAGAACTAACATATGTGGTGTTTTTACGGTGTGTCTGGCACTCTGCTCAGTGCTTATGTATTGAATCACTGAATCCTAGCAACAGTTTTTGGAGTAGGTACTATTATTTTGCTTCTTTGTACAGATGAGGAAACTGAGGCACATCGTGATTCAATAGCTCATCCACATGACTAGGAAGTGGTAGATTCTGGATTTGAATCTAGGAAATTCGTCTCCAAAGACTACTGTCTTAGGAAATAGGTCCAGAAAGATTAAATAACTTGTACAAGTTCTTGAGCTACCGAGAGGCAGGCTGGGATTCACGTGTAATGTTGACTCCAGCCCCTCACTGTTTCCTGTGTTCCAAGCACCACGCTTTTCATTGACCCGTTCTTGCCTCTTTCTGGCTAGGATAGCTTCGGTGGTGCTAACTTAGTGGGGGAACTTGGGATAGCACAAAGGGGGATCTGTATGAAGATACGTCATGAATTCAAGATGGGATGATAAAAGGGGTGATAAAATGAGGCAAAGAGGAACTTGGAATCAATCTGGTGGAGATTTTCTTACTCAGTACTTCATTCTGAATATTTCTTTTTACATCTGGTTTCTGTAGAATACTGCTTCTTTTAGTTAAGAGTACTTCTGTTTTGGGTGGTACTTTCTGAATTTAAAGGCATAACATTTCTTCTGTGTTGATAGATCTGGTGATGGGCCTATTATCTGTGTTGGAGCAGACCAGAAAGGGCTAGAACCTAGAATCAGACCTTTTCTTGGGGTGGGCACGCGCTGATGGGAGAGAGGTATGTGTAGACCCTTATAGATGGTGTATAATTTCCTGGTGTTATTATAACAAAGTACTACAAGGCAGTGCCTTAAAACAACAAAAATTCATTCTTTCACAGTTCTGGAGGCTAGAAGTACTAGTCCAAGGTGTCGGTAGAGCCATGTTCTCTCTGAAGGCTCTAGGGGAGAATCCTTCTTTGTGTCTTTCTAGCTTCTGATGTTTGCTGGCAAACCTTGGAAAGCATTGAATTGTAGATGCATCACTCCAGTCTCTGCCCCTGTCTTCACATGGCCTACTTCCCTGTGTTTGTGTCCCTGTGTCCCAGTTTCCCTCCTTTTATAAGGACATTGGTCATACTGGATTTAGGGCCCACCCCTACTCAGTATGACTTCATCTTAACTTGATTACATCTGCGAAAGACTCTATTTCCAAATAAGAATGCATTCACACATTCTGGGTGGACATGTGTTTGGGACTACACCCAGTGTAGGCGGTGTCCAGAGAGTAAGCAGCTAAAGGCTCCACTGTTAGCACAAGGGGAGACCCCCAGAGTTCATGGGGGTTCTGACCAGTGAATGAAACATGACAGAGGACACCATAGGAATAGGTTGTGATTGGAGATTTAGGTGGGTCATAACCATTTGATCAGTGTAAGCAGGTAGGAGAGTCCTTACCCCAGGCTGGTCTCTGCTTTCTGTGGGACTCTGGCAAGAGCAAGCCTGACCGTTTGAGAGGACAGACAAATGGTCAGGTTGCTAAGAAAGAGAAAAATTAAGACACCCAGGATTTGAATCATGAGAGGCCTTGATCTCAGGAGTTAGGAGCTCAGATAGGAGGGTGGGACCAACTGGGTCATAGCCAGTCGAACAGCAGCTGTGACTTACTGCTCAGTCCCAGAGAGTTGGCTGAAGCATCTAAAAATGCCTTCTTGCCAGGGATAGGCCTGCACAGAGCGAGGAGAAGTGAATTAAAGGCTTTATCACTGTAATTCATTTTCCAGCACTGGCTAGTGTTAAAGTGCACTGGCAAGGTGTAAATAAGAATGGGCTCTCTGGATGATATTGAGTGCTCTGGATAAAGGAGATTGAAAAATTTAATAACATTAAATGTCATTTGTAAATGAAAGAAAGCTCTTGCCTTTTCTGGGGAGCACTTTGTAGGCCAGCCCCTCTGCTGTCATCAGAGAGGCTGAGTCCGAGATGGAGTTGTTTTGACATTGACACCTTTTCATTTGAAATTTATTGCTTGAGAACGCTTCTTTGGAACTTTGCTTGTTTCTTTAACATAATCAAAATCTAACCTGCCATGTAAGTCTAGGACTCTGAGTGACCCATACGTTTATGTTTCTCCCATGGCCTTGGAGCTGGGCTGACTTTTGTGTGGATGATGTCCTGGAGAGTTTATAAGAGCAGAGAACCTGGGATGCCTGGGTGGCTCAGTCAGTTAAGTGGCTGCCTTGAGCTCAAATCATGACCCCAGGGTCCTGGCATCGAGTCCTGCATCAGGCTCCTAGCTCAGCAGGGAGCCTACTTTTCTCTCTGCCTCTGCCTGCCACTCTGCCTGCTTGTGCTCTCTCTCTCTCTCTCTGACAAATAAATAAATAAAATCTTAAAAAAAAAAAAAGGGCAGAGAACCCCAATGCTTGGGCTAGTCGATAGATTCTCCATCTACCTGTCTCCACCCTTCTAGTCTTTTTTAACTGCTGTAGGGTTTGTGTGTGCACACATGTGTTCATGTGTACATGTGTGCTTGCCCTTGTCTCCCTGGACTTGTATTATATTTCTGACTCAGGAGCCTTATTCAGTGCTTTTTGTCTTCTGTCATTAGTTTGGGGGACCCTTAGGAATTTGCCAGCAGACTATGTTCCTTCGTTATCACAAATGATGTTTGTGATATGTCTTTGTGATATGACCCTCTGGGATTTGCCAGCAGACTATGTTCCAAAGTTATCACAAACAATTCTGTGATGAATGTTACTGTTCATGTATTTTATATGCCAAATTATTTGCTTAGGATAAATTTGGGACTGAAATTGCTGGATCAAGGATATGCGATTTTGAGTGTTTTTATGTGTATTTCTAAATTATTCTCCAGGAAAGCTTACATTCTCTAGCTATATATATAAGTACTCTTGTCCCTGAACTCTAGTTAACACTGGATAATGTTTTTCTTTTTTTTTTAAAGATTGGCTTAACCGACTGAGCCACCCAGGCATCCCTGGATACTGTTTTTCTTAAGTTTGTCAGTTTGATAGACAACAGATGTTATCTTTTTGTTTAAATTAATTACTTTTTTATTACTAGGTTAGTTGGACATATTTTCATGTTTGTTGGTCATTTAAAAGTTCTTGTTTTGGATATTATCCATGAATATTCTTTGTTCATTTTCTTTTGGAGTTTTTGCTTTTTATCCCATTCCTTTATTTACTATACAAATATTAATTGAATACTTTTTATATGCTAGAGCCAGACACTGTTCTTTGAGAACAGTACTGACAAAATCCCTGTCGTTAAGGAGCTTACGTTCTGTTGTAGTGAGGCAGAAAATAAACAAGTAAATATGTAATATGATGAGTGGGGATAAGGACTGAAGAAAAAGTACATATGAAAAGGAGGTGGAGAATGATTGTGGGGGATGGTATGTTATAAAAGGAGTCGTGGGAGGCCTCACTGATACCTAGTGTATAGTAGAGACCTGAAGATTAAGGCCAAAGCTCTGCTGATATTGGGGAAAGCATTATTAAGCAGAAGATACAAACAGTACGAAGACCCTAAGGCTGGACTGTGTTTGGAATGTCACTGTAGTTTGGTGAATGAGGGGGAGAGTTAGGAGGTGAGTCTGAGTGGTAGCAAGGAGTTGGGTGGAAGTGGGGATAGGGAACAGGCATGTAGGACCTTGGAACCAAAATAAGGTATTTGGATTTTATTCTTAGTGATCTGGGGAAGCATTGGAGAGTTTTGGGTGGTGAAGAAACATGACCTGAACCGATGTTTTAAGAGAACATGACTGGTGAGTGGAGATTAGCCTGGGGGTGGGAGAGGGGAAGTAGTGGAATCTGGAACATCAGTTAGGAGTCTCTTGCAATATGCCAGGTGGGAGATGCTAGTGGCATGGTGGAAATAGTGAGAAGTGGCTCTGTGTAGACTTTTAACATAGAACCAATAAATTTTGCTGATGGATCAGATGTGAGTTATGAGAGAAAGAGAAATTAAAGATGACTCTGTTTTCTGGCCGTTTGAAGAGTTGAGGGACTATGTGGGCAGCACATGTTGGCTGGTGGTGAAACCTTAGTGATTTGTAAGAGCTTTTTATGTGATGAAGTTTATTAATATTTAGTCATTTAGGTGGAAAATTTTCCTTACTCCATTTGTTTTTAGTTAACTTTTTAGTACTGTTTTGCTATATAGAAATGTCAACTATTAATCTTTATAGTTTTTGGGTTTGCTGTCATGTTTAGAAAAATTCTAAAAATTGCCTCTTTACTTAAGTACTCTGTGGTTATATATTTCTATTCCTTCTTTAATCTGGATGAAATTAATTTTGGTATAAACTGTGAATTAAAGTTCAATCTTAATTTTTTTTCAAATAATTAACCTTTTATCCTAGCATCATTAAACAATTTGTCCTTTGCTAAGAGAAATGATTCTGTTGTTTCTTCTGAATTGTGAGAGGGGTGTATGGCAGGTTGTGTAAACAGATATGCTATTACCTATTAGTGTTTTGCAAGCCCCTGGTCTTTTCTTTGGTTGATGAATTGGTGACTGTAATTTTTGAGTATTCTAGATTGTAAACATTTGTCTCCTAAGCGTCTTCCATTCCCAAAACATGCACTTGACTTAGAAAATGGTTTGCATCAGTTTCCCTCAATGATTATGAATTCTGTCCTATGGGTGATATGAGACCTTTTTTTTTTTTTTTAAAGATTTTATTTATTTATTTGACAGAGAGACACAGGAAGAGAGGGAACACAAGCAGGGGGAGTGGGCAGGCTTCCTGCTAACCCTAACTCTCGGATCATGACCCGAGCTGAAGTCAGATGCTTAATGACTGAGCCACCCAGGCGTTCCTTTGTGACCTGTTTTTAACCATAGCCTATGTCCTGCCACCAAATACATTTTCTGTTACTTCATTTTGTCAACTGATAATTGTTCTGAGATTATAAACTAAAATTTGCTTTAGCAATACGAAAATTGACTACAATGTGTACTGGCTGTCCATTTAATCACATTACAGATCCCAAAGCTCTCCACATTTATGTATTCCAGTTACATTCTCTGTGCTCTAGGCCTTCTCTGATATGCGGACAATGTAGAGGTGACAATATTTAATTTGTTAATTTAATTTCTTCTTTAGGGCAAGAGATATGTTTCTTATGTTGTTAATAATGTTTACCAAATCTTATATTTGGGTTAAGTCTTCAAGCTTGGAAGTACACCTACAGCACTTTGTCATCTTAGAAATTGATGTCAAAGCCGATTAACCTAAATCTCTTAAATGTTTCTTTGTTTTTTGTAGAGAGGGAAATATGAGGTTCCTAAGTGGCTCTCATCCAGTAGCATTCTGCTTCTTCAACAAATGCTGCAGGTAAGCTTTGTTATTTATTTTTTAAATAATAGAAGTCTACTGCAGTTGTTTGATCCAACTATAAGATGTCTTTAGTGCTGCTACGTTTGGAGGACAGTGCTGTTTCTCTATCAGCTTAACAAATTCCATTCATTATATCTACTGCCCTCCTCTAGATGCTTTCTTAATCGTGTTGCGAATGCATTTTCTTTCAGATCTCTACCATATGTCTTTGCTGATATGGTTTTCCTTCCTTTTTCTTGAGCATTGTCTGTCTTCTCTGACTGGCTCTTGCTCTACTGTCTTCCCCTTTCTTGCTCCCAGTCTTGCACATTAGGTGTATAGTAGACAGGGAGTACAAGCTTCAATGAACTGATGGACAATCGAGGGGACCCCATGACCTTGTGCAGTGGTTCTCAAACTTTAGCATGTATCAAGATTGCTAGATGGGCATGTTAAAACACAGATTGCTGGGTGCCACCCCAAGAGTGTCCGAGTCAACAGATCTGGGGCAGGACTAGGAATCTGCCTTTCTAACAAGCTTCCAGATGTTGCTTATACTCCGGGTCTTGGAACCACACTTTGAGAACCACTGATTTAGGGGAATGGCCTCTGAGGGCTTAAGTTAGGAGTGCTAAAATCTAGGTATCTACTCTGCCAATCACTAGGCATCCCACCTAACCTGGTTCTGATCTGTCAGATGGGGATTCTGAGCCTGGCCTCACTTCTATGTTATGAGGATAAAATGAGATTAATAGGCAACACTTTGAAAATATGAGTATCTTATTAGTGCAATATTTTTTCATTATTATGTATTCAGAATATCTTCCAGTTTTTCCATCTATTAAGCCATCTCCACTTTTTATTCAAAATTTACCTCAGGCTCACCCACCTTGATTAAGTAGAGCCAGACCTCCAAATCTCCATAATGAGATTGAATACACCTCATCCTTTCTTCTAAACTCCAAAAAACTTAATCTTTGTTGATTAATTTTCCTCTCCTCACATTTGAAAATTACAAATGGAAAAGAAAGGTGTGCTTTTCAACTTGTTCTATGTGATTGTAAGCTCATCGGAGGTAGAGATTGCATATTCACTATGAATGCCCTGCATTGTGGCTGCTTGAATATTAAATTGGTGAATATTTCCTGTGAATAGGTTTTCCAGCAAAGACTATTACATCATACAATAGATTGACTGAACTTCATGAATAATGTCCATACCAATGAAGTTCATGTTTGTTAAACATTTATCTCCTAAGCGCGTGTTGGTTGCTATAGTTTTCTTGCCTCTATTGCCTTTTTTATAGAATTTATTCCAAGGCCATTTTAAGGCCTTTGACAGCATTTTTGTGATGATAAAGTTTACATCTGTTCTGATGAATTTTGAGTTCTTCAGGAGGAAAGGAGTTCTGTGTTCCCTATTCGAAATGTTAATCTCTAGCTACTTCTCAATGACCACTAGGTGGACCCAAAGAAACGGATTTCTGTGAAAAATCTGTTGAACCATCCCTGGATCATGCAGGATTACAACTGTCCTGTTGAGTGGCAAAGCAAGAATTCTGTAAGTAAAATGAAGTCCGGCAGAATTTTTCAAAAAAACTTTGTTTGATCTTTGTGTGGATTCAGGACCTATAGTGATGTGGTTTAAATATAAAAGAAAATGTATTTTGTAGACTTGTTTATCAGTTTGGTGTTTATGAGGCTTGTGACCTAATTATACATTTGCCTGTTCATCTCTAGGACAGTGGCTCTTAATTTAGGCTGTACATGAGAATCACTGGGACCTTAAAAAAAATGTGCCCATCTCAGAACAATTAGTAGTTAATTTTAAAATCTTCCGGGTATTTCTTATATGTAGTCAGGATTGTGAACAGTGCTCTAGAAATCGCAGGCACGTCACTTAACTTTGCCAGATCTGTTTGTTTGTCTGTAAAAGTAGTTTAACGGTTCTGTCTACTTCCTAGAGGAGTAATAAGGTTATAGCAGTTGTCACACTTTTAAGTCTGAGGACTCCTGTACACTCTTAATATTTATTGACTGATTCATTTAAACGTAACAGTAGTAAACCTATTACATTTTATCTTGTTAATTTTTTCATGAAAAATAACTTTAAAAAAATAAATTTAATGAGAGGAGTAGCATCTTTGCGAATTTCTTTAAAGTCCAGCTTGATAGAAGACACTAGGACCTCATCTGCTTCTATATTCTGTCTGTTTTGATATGTTCTTTTGATTGAAGCATATGAAGAAAAAGCAGCCTCACACAGATATTTACTGGGAAAATGGTTTAACACTTTAAAAGCTTTTTCAGATAAATAGGGATATTCTGTGTTAGTTCATTAAGCTTTCTTAATGAACCTTATAGTGGTTTCTTAAGGGTTAGTTGCTTGTGGAATCAATGAAGTTGTTGTACTCTATTGTATTAAAATCCACTGGTCTATCCATTGGATCTCTTCCCCATGTAACATTATGCATTGGTTATTTGGAAAATATTGTTTCACTGAGTTATTCAGATCTTCCAAAAGTTAACACCTTACATTATATAATAAAAAAAAAAAAACCCTCACATTCCTTAAAGTCACTATTGATCTTGGGGCACCTGAGTGGCTCAGTGGATTAAAGCCTCTGCCTTCAGCTCAGGTCATGATCCCAGGGTCCTGGGATTGAGCCCCGCATCGGGCTCTCTGCCCAGCAGGGAGCCTGCTTCATCCTCTCTGTCTGCCTCTCTGCCTACTTGTGATCTCTCTCTGTCAAATAAATAAATAAAATCTTGAAAAAAATTAAAAATAAAATGTTTTTTAAAAAAGTCACTATTGAGCTTATCAGAAGAGTCTTTGAGAAGTGCAAAGCTGTTAAATTTAAAAAGAATTGGAAAGCTGTTAAACTAATGGTGGCAGGTACAGATTTTCCAAAATCCTAATTTTCTTTTTAAAGATTTATTTCTTTTGGTGGGGAGGGCAGAGGGAGAGGGGGAAAGAGTCTTAAGCAGACTCCATGCTGAGTGCAGACCCCAACACGGGGCTCCATCTCACAACCCTGAGATCACTACCTGAGCTGAAACCAAGAGTTGGACACTTTAACTGACTGCACCACCCAGGTGTCCCCCAAATCCTAGTTTTTGATTGAAAGCCCAAATTATATCATTAGCAACAAATACTGTCAGTGGCTTGTTTTCCTTTAAGTGACACGTTCATTTTGTTCATTTTTGAGAAAATGCCAAATACCCAAGTATAGATATAGTTTGTCTTTCAAGTGAAAATGGTGTTCCATGAAGAAAACAGGTGATTCAACTCATAACTCAGTCATACAGGTGCCTTTCCTCTAAACAGCTATGGTATTTTGGTATGCAGAAGTGCTCTCTGCATGCTTCCCATTTTGTCACACAGAATATCAAAAACACGTGTACTGAGTGGCCAAGGTTTAATAAAATTAACACTTTTTACTACTTCATCAGTGATATTAATTGAAACTGTCTTAAAAATTGTTTTCAACTCTAATTGCATGACAAAGAATATGGTATCTTTTTTTTTTTTTTTAAAGAATTTGGAATCTTACTGTAGTTGGTGTCACTGCATTGATTCATACTAAGGCACCAACACTTTTACTCACCATTGTGTTTGCGCCATTGCTACAAATGTTAACATTGTGAAAAATGAAAAAAACGGTATTATAAAAATAGTTCTGACCTTGGAGATCCTCAGAGCTCTGTGGACTATACCCTGAGAACTGGTCGAGTATATGTATGTGAAAAAACTTTAAACAGAGTCCTATGGGAGTTAAAACAGTTAGTTAAGTAATTATTCTTTCATTAATGTTTAAGTCTTTTTTTTTTTTTAAACAAATGGCGACTTGAACTTGGCAAAAATGTGAATATTATTAAAGGATATGTATACTTTGATATTGGTTAACTATTACTATATATAATGAAATCTCAGAATTTAGTGACTTAAAACGATAATAACTTAAAATTCTGTGGACCAGCAATTTGGGCTGGATCATCTAGGCGGTTCTTAGGCAGGCCTTCCTTACCTGGAGTCGTCATGGGACTGCAGTCATCTGGTGACTTGATAGTAGCGGGATGGTCTACGGCTTGCTCATATGACCAGCTGTTTGTGCTGGCTCTTTGTTGGGCCACATTGAGTGTGGCAGGCTAGCCTGGGCTTCCTGAAATGCTACCTGGATTCCAAAAGAGACAAGAAAGTGGGCAAACTCTAATCCTTCATTTTTCAAGCCTCTGCTTGCATCATGTTTGGTAATATCCCATTCACCAAAGCAAACCACAGGGCAAAGCCTGTAACCATTGTGAAAGGTGTATCCTTTTAAGTCAATACAATTCATATCCCTAATATATAGATAAGGATACCAAGAAATGAAAAATAACGGATTTAAGAAATAAATTTTGAAGAGTGTCATCACTTTACATCTTTGTAGATTACTTTTAAATCTGGCTTAATAGAAGATCCTTGGATACTTACCTCCTTTTGCATTCAGTCTGTTTTGATATGCTGTTTTGATTGAAGCATACGAAGAAAATGTAGCCTCACATAGATTTGTGGTTAGAAAAGTAATGCTTTAAAGGAGAAGTGTTTTAATGCCCTTTTCAGATAATTGGGCACATTCTCTGATGATCCACTAAAATTTCTGCAGTGGAGTGGGGTATGTGCTTGGGTCAATAGAATAGCTTGCAGGTTTTTCAGACATGCCACAATGTGGACTTGGTAGAGCTGTGAGGTATTTGCTTTCTGGAATAATCACACTAATAAATACACTTCTCAATAGCCAGCTAGTCTTGGAAAATCAGAGTAAGCTTGTTTTTAGCTCCTTCTCACTAGTCTGCCCACTGTTATGAAATCCCTTCTGATTATCCTATGACTACCAGCTCCTAAAATTTCTCTTCCCCATATTCCCTTTGGTCTTCCACGATATCTTTCGTATCTACCGAGCAAATGCAGTTAGAGCAGTGACTTAATTCTTTTTTTTTTAAGTTTTTATTTAAATTCCAGTTAGTTAACATATAGTGTAGTATTAGTTTCAGGTGTACAATATAGTGGTTCAACACTTCTAAACGTCACCTGGTGCTCATCAAAACAAATGTACTCTTTAATTCCCATCACCTGTTTCACTCATTTCCCCAGCCCCCACCTGCCCACCTCCCTTCTGCTAACCATCAGTTTGTTCTCTAAGAGTCTGTTTCTTGGTTTTCCTCTTTCTCTCTTTTTCCCTTTGCTTGTTTGTTTTGTTTCTTAAATTCCACATATGAGTGAAAGCATATGGTATTTTGTTTTTCTTTATTTCACTTAGCATAATACTCTCTAGCTCCATCCGTGTCATTCAAATGGCAAGATTTCATTCTTTTTTATGGCTAATATTCCTGTGTGTGTGTGTGTGTGTGTGTGTGTGTGTGTGTATAGGTATATGCCACTTCTTCTTTATCCACCCATAGACGGACACTTGGGCTCTTCTGTAGTTTGGTTATTACAGATACTGCTGCTGTAAACCTCAGGGTGCATGTACCCTCCCCTTTTTTAAAAAAATATTTTATTTTTAAGCAATCTCTACACACAGTACGAGGCTTGAACTCACAACCCTGAGATCAGGAGTTGTGTGCTTCACTGACTGAGCCAGCCAGGCACCCCTCTTTGAATTAGTATTTTTGTATGCTTTGGCTAAATACCTAGTAGTGCAATTGCTGGATCATAGGGTAGTTCTATTTTTAAGGTTTTTTTTTTTTTTTTTTAAGATTTATTTATTTATCTGAGAGAGCATGTGAGCAGGGAGAGGGGAAGAGGAAGAGAATCTCAAGCAGTCTCCCCGCTGAGCATGGAGCCTGGTATAGGGCTCTATCTCGGGACCCTGAGATCATGACCTGAGCCAGAACCAAGAGTCGGTTGCTTAACTGGCTGAGCCACCCGGGTGCCCCTTATCCTCCATATTGTTTTCCAAAGTGGCTGCACTAGTTTGCATTTCCACCAACAGTGCAAGAGCATTCATTTGCCTTTTTCTACATCCTCACCAACACCTGTTGTTTCTTATGTTGTTGATTTTAGCTGTATTGAAAGGTGTGAGGTGATAGGTCATTGCTTATTTTTGATTTGCATTTCCCTGATGATGAGTGATGTTGTGAGCATCTTTTCATGTGTCTGTTGGCCATCTGTATGTCTGTCTTTTTTCTCAAATACCTCATATCAGTGAGATCATATGATAATTGTCTCTGATTGACTTATTTCACTTAGCATAATACTCTAGTTCCATCCATGTCACTGTAAATGGCAAGATTCAGGGTTTTTTTGATGGCTGCATAATAGTCCATTGTATATACATATCATGTCATCTTTATCCATTCATCTGTTGATGGACATCTTGGCTCTTTCCATAGTTTGTGTATTGTGGACATTGCTGCTATAAACATTGGGGTGCACATGCCCCTTTGGATCACTACGTTTGTATCTTTTTTTTTAATTGAATTATTCATCTTCTGGGTGTTGAGTAGGATAAGTTCTTAATATACTTTGGATACTAACCCTTTATTAGATATATAATTCGCAAATATATTCTCCCGTTCCCTAGGTTACCTTTTAGTTTTGTTGATTGTTTCTTTCACTGTGTAAAAGCTTTTTATTTTGGTGTAGTTCCAATGGTTTATTTTTCATTTTGTTTCCTTTGCCTCAGGAGACATTACCTAGAAAGAAGTTGCTATGTCAAAAAAGTACTGCCTGTGTTCTCTTCTAGGATTTTCATGGTTTCAGGTCTTACATTTAGGTCTTTAATCCATTTTGAATTTATTTTTGTGTATGGTATAAGAAAATGGTCCGGTTTTATTCTTTTGCATGTTGCTGTCCAGATTTCCCAATACCGTTTGTTGAAGAGACATTCTTTTTCCCTTTGGATATTCTTTACTGCTTCGTTGAAGATTGACTGTATAATTGTAGATTCATTTCTGGGTTTTTTATTCTGTTTTATTGATTTTATGTGTCTATTTCTGTGCCAGTACAATACTGTTTTGATTACTACAGCTTTGTAATATAACTTGAAGTCCAAAATCATGGTGCCTCCACTTTGTTTTCCTTTTTCAAGGTTGCTTTGGCTACGTGGCATCTTTTGTGGTTCCATGCAAATATTTGGGATTGTTTGTTCTAGCTCTGTGAAAAATGCTGTTGGTATTTTAATAGGGGTTGCATTGAATGTATAGATTGCTTTAGGAGGTATAGACATTTTGACAGTATTTGTTCTTCCAATCCATGAACACGGAGTGTCTTCCATTTCTTTGTGTCATCTTTGATTTGTTTCATCAGTGTTTTATAGTTTTCAGAGTATAAGTTTGTTACCTCTTTGGTTAGGTTTATTCGTAGGTATCTTACTGTTTTAGGTACAATTGTAAATGGGATTAACTCCTTAATTTCTCTCTCTTTTTTTAAGATTTATTTATTTATTTATTTATTTGACAGAGATCACAAGTAGGCAGAGAGACAGGCACGTGGGAGTGGGGGCGGGGTGGAAGCAGGCTCCACGCAGAGCAGAGAGCCCAATGTGGGGCTCGATCCCAGGACCCTGGGATCATGACTGGAGCCGAAGGCAGAGGCTTCAACCCACTGAACCACCCAGGCGCCCCTCTCTCTCTCTCTTTTTAATGATTGTATTTATTTATTTGAGAGAGAGCAAGAGAGCACAAGCAGGGGGAGCAGCAGAGGGAGAGGGAGAAGCAGGCTTCCTGCTAAAGTAGGGAGCCCTATGCGGGGCTTGATCCCAGCACCCTGGAATGATGACCTGAGCAGAATGCAGAATCTCAATCGACTGAGCCACCCAGGCACTCCTTAATTTCTCTTTCTGCTGCTTCATCATTAATGAATAGAAATGCAGCAGATTTCTGTACAGCGAATTTATATCCTGTGACTTAACTGAATTTGTTCTAGCTGTTTTTTGGTGGAGTCTTCTGGGTTTTCCACATGGTGTATCATGTTATTTGCAAATAGTGAAAGTTTTACTTCTTTCTTGACCATTTGGATGCCTTTTATTTCTTTTTGTTGTCCGATTGTTGTGGCTGAGATTTCTTGTATTATGTTGAATGAAAGTGATGAGAGTCTACATCCCTATCTTGTTCCTGATTGTAGAGGAAAAGCTCTAAGTTTTTCCCCATTTAGGATGATATTACCTGTGGGTTTTTCGTATATGGGCTTTAATATGTTGAAGTAGTTCTCTCAAAGCTTTGTTGAGGGTTTTTTTTTTTTTTAGAATAACAAAAAATATTTTACTAAAACATAAGATTTACAGAAGTTTCCAGACAAGCCATACAAAATGGTCACAAGCTTTTTCTTGAAGGAAGGATTCTATACTTGACAGCAAAGTCACGATGTTATTAGTGAGGGCTGTGATGTTTGTTTAATGTTCCCATTTTGGTTCAAACAATCAAGCTTGTCCATCTACAGCGTCTAAATAAAGTTAGACTTGGCTAGAGAGCATATTCTAAAGAACTGGTTAGCTGCTTTTAACCAATGCAATTAGATCACCATAAAAAGGGGGAAAGAAGCCCATAAAATTAAAATAAAACTACCTCTCCCCCTCAAAAAAGTAATAAAGAAAAACACCCACACCCCTGCCGCCAACCCTGATAACTACCTTCATTCACAGTGGTTAACCATGTTGGGGGAAATGAATAAAAGCAGAGAAGGGCCGCTGCTTTTAAACGTTTCACAACAATCCAGATGGTACTTCTAGCCTCTGCTCATGCTTTACAACAGTGAATCAGGACAAGACATAGATTTGCTAATGTGCATTTAATCACCAAAGGACTGAAGATGTCTGGGCTTTTATTCTGTAATGTTTCTAAGACTGTGTCCATTAAATGCAAACAAAAAAGGAAGAAGTCTTGGCAGAGCAGGATAAGTGATGCACACTTGATGATCAGATCGATTTTAAATATTATTCATGGCATATAGCCTAGTCCATGCTCTAGCTGTTTCTATGGCTTGGGCCTCGTTGGTCTTCCACTGCTCTGCTACATCGTTTGCTAACGGATCATCCGGATTGGGAGCACTTAACAAAGCCTGGATCGATGGCAGAACTGTGCGGATCTGCAGTGCTGGGGACCACTTATCTTTCAAAATATCTAAACATATTCTTCCCAACTTGTCTACATTAGGATGATAAATTTTGGTCATGAAACGTACTTTAGGGGCTGCCATCAGGTATTCTTCTGGTAGGAATAGTTCAAGCTTAAAAGTCCCTCCCTCAAAGGGGGAATCCTGGGGGCCAGCAATGACCACATGAAAATAATGGGCGTTACTCTCATCTGGTTCTGCTTTAATGCCAGGAACTGGTTCTGCCAGCAAATGCTGGATTTCCTTGATAATCCTGCGGGCCAGCCTGGCCATCTTGTCAGATCCCTTGTTGAGGGTTTTTATCATGAATGGTTATTGTACTTTGTCAAATGCTTTTTCTGGATCTATTGAAATGATCATTGATCATATGGTTCTTATCTTTTCTTTTAGTGATGTGATGTAGCATGTTGATTGATTTGCAAATATTGAACCAGCCTTGCAACCCAGGAATAAATCCTACTTGATTGTGGTGAATGATTTTTTTTTTCAAAATATTGTTGGATTTTGGTTTGCTAGTATTTTATTGAGGATTTTTGCACCTATGTTCATTAGGGATGTTGGCCTGTAGTTCTTTTCTAGTGATGACTTTCTGGTTTTGGTATCAGGTAATGCTGACCTCATAGAATGACTTTGGAAGTTTTCCTTCCTTCTCTTACTTTTTGAAATAGTTTGAGAACAGATATTAACTCTTCTTTTTTTTTCTTTAAAGTAGGCTCCACACCCAGCATGGAGCCCAACACATGGCTTGAACTCATGACCCTAAGACCAGGACCTGAGCTGAGATCAAGAGTCATATGCTTAACTGACTAAGCCACCCAGGCACTGTGACACTTCTTTAAATGTTTGGTAGAATTTGCCTGTGAAGCCATCTGGTCCTGGACTTCTGTTTGTTGGAAGTTTTTTGATTACTGATTCAATTTCTTTGCTGGTTATCAGTCTATTCAAGTTTTGTATTTCTTCTTGTTTCAGTTTGGGAAGTTTATATGTTTCAAGGAATTTATCCATTTCTTCTAGTTTGTCCAGTTTGTTGGCATATAGTCTTTCATAATTATCTCTTATAATTATTTGCATTTCTGTGTTTTTGGTTATTTCTCCTTTCTTATTTGTGATTTTATTTATTTGGGTCCTTTCTCTTTTCTTTTTGATAAGTCTGGCTAGAGGTTTATCAATTTTATTAGGTGTTTTCAAAGAACCAGCCCCTGGTTTCATTGATCTGTTCTATTGTTTTTGGTTTGTTTGTTTCTATATCATTTATTTTTGTTCTAATCTTTATTATTTCCTTCTTTCTGATGGCTTTAGGCTGCCCTTCTTGTTCTTTCTCTAGCTGTTATAGCTGTAAGGTTAGGTTGTTGAGCAACAGCTTCATTCAAGCAACTGTCAGTACTAAGCCTCAGAAGAGCAGAGTGTGCAGGTGTGCGAGCAGTGCGCTGGCAGGGCCAGGCAAGCGGGGATGTGTCCCCTGTGAGGGTGAGGGAGTGGGTGGTGCAAATGCCTGTGTTCAGCCATTGGGGGTCATCATTTCTCCATGTGTGGGAGGGCTTGGTGTGTCTTCTCAGCCATGATCCTCATAGCATAAGATACACCACTGCTTGCAGGAGAACAGATGCCAACATGAAGAAAGTCTCTGACTTCACCAACACAAAAATTATTTTAAATTTGGGTGCAGTATAAAGTAAAATATATAGTTCTGAGTGTTCAAAAAAAGTATGTAATTTTCCTTATATTTTAGTATAATAATTGCTAATATTTACTGAATACATACTACAATTGAGTAGTGTGCTATTATGTAAGAACTCTCTATATATTATACTAGAGTATAGTATAGAGCCCTTAGGATATTACCGCCCCTTTTTTTTTTATTTTTTTTTTTAATTTATTTATTTGACAGACAGAGATCCCAAGTAGGCAGAGAGAGAGGAAGGGAAGCAGGCTCCCTGCTGAGCAGAGAGCCCGATGCGGGACTTGATACCAGGACCCTGGGATCATGACCCGAGCCAAAGGCAGAGGCTTTAACCCACTGAGCCACCGAGGTGCCCCAGGATATTACCTTTAAGAGTCAGGTGCAGAACAGTGTTACTACTTTAAATTTTACAGAGCAGTTAAATTTCTTAAAATATTTAAAATTATTTAAATATTTACGTATACTTTTTTTTAAAAAATAGGGTTTTGTGTTTTTAATTCTTTTCACTCATTTAATCCTCTGAAGTAGATACTATTACTGTCTCCATTGTATAGGTGAGGCAATTGAGACACAGAATCACAAAGAAACTTCCCCAAGATCAAACAGTTAGTAAGTGTAGAACCAGGATTTGAACCTAGACATAAGGGCTCCAGAATGTGATGGATCTAGCAGGTCAAATCATTCAAATCTGGGGCCTGCATCCTGCGTAGTTGTGGCCTTTGTGACAAGGGTTGCTTGTCTGGTCTCTGTTAAAATAGCTCATGGAGCAGAGTTTTGGAGAGGTGGTGTAGTGGTTTGGTAGAACAGACTCTGGACTAGGAACAAAAAAATGCCAGTCCTGGGGCTGCCTGGGTGGCTCAATTGGTTAAGCAACTGCCTTTGGCTCAGGTCATGATCCCGGAGTCCCGGGATTGAGTCCCACATCGGGCTCCCAGCTCCATGGGGAGTCTGCTTCTCCCTCTGACCTTCTCCCCTCTCATGCTCTCTTCCACTCTCTCTCTCTCAAATAAATAAATAAAATCTTAAAAAAAAAAATGCCAGTCCTGGGCACATTCCAGGAATCTTCCTGAGTTTTCATTTTCTTCCTCCAGTATGAGTTTTCTGATGTCAGCCTCTTATGTATGTTTGGGTTATGTTTTGTCATTTATAGAGTGCCTTTACATGTTAGGTCATTCATCTGTCTTGCCTGCCTTACAGTATTGCTTCAGGGATCTAATGAGTAATATACAGGGGAAATAGAAGCGATGATTATTGCTTTTCAAAGTATTTGCTTTTCTCCCCTCAGTTTTCTGTTTCTTCAAGAGTGAATTATAAAAAATAATTCAGATTTACTTGGATATTTAACGTATAGGTGTTATTCTCTAACTCTATGCATGATCTCCTTCTGTCATTTTCACACATAGCTCTAGTACCCAAGTATTGTATCAAATAGAAGTTATATTCAGTTCTATTTTCTGCCCTACTGAACAGGAAATATAGTAGGCACGGATAATCCAAAATAATTAGCCAGCTTTTGGTATTCGTTTTTGTACTTAATTTAACTTGAGTATGTGTGGCTGAGAATTCAGAGTACAGATCTTCCTTGACTTAAGGGGTTATATATAAACCCATCATAAGTTGAAAATATATAAATAATAAATATATATACATTACACAATATTATATATATAATATATATAATATATATTATATATATAGTAAGCTATATATATAAAATATATAAACCCAATTTAAGTTGAAAATATTGTAAGTTGAAGATGCATTTAATGCATCTAACCTGCTGAACGGCATAGCCCAGCCTGGCCTCCCTCAAACGTGCTCTGGACACTTACATTAGCCTGCAGTTGGGCAAACTCATTGAACACAAAGCCCATTTCATAATAAAGTGTTGAATATCTTGTGTAACTTGCTGATTACTGTACTACAGTGAAAAACGGAATGATCGGGTAGGTACAGAATGGCTGTAAATGTATTGGCTCTTTCTTCTCACGATCACTGGTTGATGGGGAGCTGCAGCTTGTTGCCCTGCCCAGCATCACAAGAATGTATCATACCATATATTGGTAGGGACAAGATCAAAATTCAAAGTGTGAAGTACAGTTTTTACTGAACGTGTATCAGTTTTGCACCATGGTCAAGTTGAAAAATTTTAAGTTGAACCGTTGTACGTCTGGGACCATCTATACTTAAAGTATTGAGTCTCTTTGGAAAACCCAAAGTTTCTCTTTGGAGTTTGGAGTCTCTTTGGAAAATTCGAGATAAGCCATATGTTTCAGACTTTGGAGTCTTGTCCGCCCTACTCTTTAACCTCTCCAGTTCAGGAGTCCAGCAAAGAAGCTAACACCTTCTTTCTACCCTTCCTTCCTTTCCCACATGTACCTTGTGGTAAAAGCAGGAGGCTAGGAGAGAGAGAAAGGTTTTTTTTGTTTGTTTTTAAGAGACTGTTTTTTTAGAAAAAATGAGCAACAGAGAGCTGGTCAGGGGAAGGGCAGAGGGAGAGGGTGAGAGTGAGAATCTCAAGCAGGTTCTACAAGTGTGGAGCCTGACGTGGGGCTTGATTTCATGTCCCTGAAATCATGACCTAGCCGAAATCAAGAGTCAAATGCTTAACTGACTGAGCCTCCCAGGCACCCCTGTTTTTAGGAGACTAACATTAAGATTATGGAGGGAATCCCAGAAATCTTCTCCTTGAGCAGTAGTCACATCAACTGGTGTTGAAGAAGATGCCCAACTGGTGGTAAAGTGTCTGAGCTTCTGAGGTTGGGACCTTCCTAAAGGGGGTATCTACAGTAGGGGGAACTGCTAAGGTCAAAGCAACACAGTGGAAACTTATCTTAGCATTTGGAACTTTAATATAGTATCATAAGTATGAGCTTCTGTGGTCTTCACATTCTCCATAACCCATGAGGTTGTGCTTATACCAGCCAGTGATGCCGGTCATTGTTTCTAGTGTTCCTCTGTTTTCATGATGGCAACATGATTTTCTCTTGAATCCATTATTACAAGTGTGGTGTCCAGAACAAGGGAATGTTCATGATATTGCTCTGCTTTGTGGTGGGCAGACCTCTCCTGGTATATTATGTTTGATTCTGAACACTTCACACTGAGGGTCAGGGACAACCTAGAATGTGCGATCTAAAGAAATGTCCAGGATGGCAAGGGGTGGTAATCATTAACGTGTTGGTTAAAAGAACTAGAAAAGAGAAAACTTGGAGAGGACAGGTTGTCTATACTAGGAATATTCAAATTTCTGAAAAGCTCTTACACCAAGGAGGAAGTAAAATTATGACTGTTAGTAAAAATAGTTAATCATTTTTTGAGGGTCTACTCTGCTTAGATGTTGTACTAGGCTCTCCACATCTGTTACGTGTATTGCAAGGCAGCTTCTGTTTCTGCTTTACAGATGGTGGAACTGAGGCTCTGAGACGAATAATAACCTACTCAAGGTCATACAGTTATTTAGTGATTTCACAACCCAAACCAAAGTCTTCCTAATTCCAAAGCCCGTTAGCTGTCAGATTGTACTGACACTGAATGGAGATCATAGGCAGACAGATTTTAGGGGACAGGGCAGAAGCTAGCCATCCCAGCTGTTCTGATTCCCGGGAATGGAGAACTTGGGGCAGAAAGTGAAAGAATCACTTATTGGGGTTTTTGTGAAGAGAATTCGTACATGGCAGAGATGACTTTAAAATCACATTCCTTATGAATCTCTTCCACTGTGATCTTCTGAACTCCTGTTCAAGGTCCAGGCTAGGCCCCTTCGGCCTTTTGGTTCTCAGTTTTTCAGATTTGGTTCTCAGAACCTATTTCTGGCCCTTCATGGATGGATCTGAGTACTTGGATAATTTCTTTCCTTAAGCAAAATAAAGCTTATCTAGAAACTGTCTCGCTTTTTGAAGTTGTACTTCACTAGGTCCCTTAGCATCATGAGGGCTCCTTTGATTTGTGCTAAACCTAAATGTAGCTTGAGGTGCACTGCGCTACAAGTCTGAGCCACTCTTTTCTCCAGCCTGTTGGAGAGCCACTGATCTTAGTGCCCAGATGACTGTTCCTTGATGAAAATGCCATGCAGGTCTTACAGTGGGGAAGGAGGATGGAGTGCCTTGGCTACATAACATAATTTTAAGAATTAATCAGCTGATGATGGGATGCGAAGGGCGAGGCAAGGGTTCCTCTTTGTGAACTGCTTATTGACACCTGCTGATACCTTTACAAGTTATGGAGAGTGTTTATTCCTACCTAAGAATTTGATGAACTCCTGTTGTTTTGATATTACAAAGTAATTATGCTAGCTTTAAGATTTGAAAACAATAAATATGTTTGTAATTTTTTGTTAATAAAGTTTATAATTTTTTTTGTAGCTTATTCACCTCGATGAAGATTGTGTAACAGAACTTTCCGTACATCACAGAAATAACAGGCAAACAATGGAGGATTTAATTTCATTGGTAAGAAGTACAATGTGAATTCGAGAATAACATCTTGTTTTATTGTTTATTGATGAAATAAATGTACCAATAAAGTACATTAAAAAGAGTAGAACATTTTTCAGACCTAGGATTTTATCTTGAGTATAAATAATATATTTGCGTATGATTTTCACTCAATTCTTTTCTCATGCCCGCTGGATATCCTCTTTTTTTTTTTTTTAAGATTTTATTTATTTATTTGAGAGAGAGAGAGACAGAGTGAGAGAGCATGAGTGGGGGGAGGTCAGAGGGAGAAGCAGACTTCCCATGGAGCTGGGAGCCTGATGTGGGACTCGATCCCAGGACTCCGGGATCATGACCTGAGCCGAAGGCAACCACTCAACCAACTGAGCCACCCAGGTGCCCTGGATATCCTCTTTTTTAAAAATTTAATTTAATTTTTTTGTGTATGTTCCAAAATTCATTGTTTATGCTGGATATCCTCTTAAAAATAACATTGATTAAAGAAAATTATAGTGGGGAAAAATAAAGAAACAAAATACTAATCCACAGAGAATTGACAGAGTTCTGATTTTACTCCTTGAAATTCTCCAACATGGAACTATGATTCTGCTGTAGGAATAGGTACATGCGAAGCACTTTTCTTCTTAAAAGCAACCTTGTAGCATCACATCACCCCTAAGCTTATGAACCAAATACCATGAAATCATTATCATGATTTCTGTGTTGGATCATTTTAGCTCTTTCAGATGCTCAATCTCTAGATTTTTTCCTACAGATGGAGGTACTCACTGCTGACTCTGAGTATAATCTAACCTGAAGCAGGGATTGTGCCTAACTTTGCTCCTGATTTAATACTGTGTCTTTCATCATCTCTGATTTGTATTTTTTCTCTTTTCTAATTTGCAAGGTAAAGGCTTTAAGCAAAATTTTTTTTTACTAAACAAAGCTTTGCTAAGCCACAGTTCTTTTCAGTGAGAAGGTATAAAGGATTTCTTTTGAATGATATATATAATAAGCACAGGTTCAGGAATGTGTGCGGAAAACAGAATGATAATTTAGTTTTTCATGGATAATGCCTTTATTTTATTTTTAAAGATTTTGGTTTGAGAGAAAGAGAGAGAAAACATGAGTGAGGGGGGAGGGGCAGAGGGAGAGGGAGAAGCAACTCCCCACTGAGCAGGGAACCCAACACAGGGCTAGATCCTAGGACCCCGAGATCATGACCCAAGCCAAAGGCAGATGCTTAGCCAACTGAGCCATGCAGACACCCTGGATAATGCCTTTATTTTTATTTATTTTTTTTAAAAGATTTTATTATTTATTTGACAGAGAGAGATCACAAGTAGGCAGAGAGGCAGGCAGAGAGAGGGAGAGAGGAGCAGGCTCCCTGCTGAGCAGAGTTCGATGCAGGACTCGATCCCAGGACCCTGAGATCATGACCTGAGCTGAAGGCAGCGGCTTAACCCACTGAGCCACCCAGGCGCCCGATAATGCCTTTATTTTTTAAAGATTTTATTTATTTGACAGAGAGACACAGTGAGAGAGGGAACATAGCAGAGTGAGTGGGAGTGGGAGAGGCAGGCTTCCTGCAGAGCAGGGAGCCAGATGCAGGGGCTTGATCCCAGGACCCTGGGGTCATGACCTGAGCCAAAGGCAGATGCTTAATGACTGAGCCACCTAGGTGCTCCCTGGATAATGCCTTTAAAGGAATGTCAAGAATTGGGAATTGTTGCAAGGTCTTTTATAATGAAAATTTGAAGTTTCCAATGAAGTAACTTAAAAATAAAAAGTATGACTTTTTCTTTAGGATGATTTTTAATACAAGACTATTCCAGATACATAAGATTTCTTTTAAAATTTTTGTTTTACAAGTTTTCAAACACCTACAAAAGTAGAATAGAATTGTTTAACAGTGATCTTACATGTAATCATCATCGAGTTTCAACAGTTAATGACACTTTGCCAGTTTTATCTGTATCCCAGCACCCTTTCCCATCTGTCCTTTCTAACTAGGATATTTCAGTTAGTCCCACACATCCTGTCATTTTATTGAGAAAAAATTTGGTTTGAGATCAATAGACTTAAAATCTGAATCTTAAAGCTAATATACTTAGTAGAGTGCCTGGATGGCTTGGTTGGGTGTCCAGCTCTTGTTCTCAGCTCAGGTCTTGATCTTGGGATCAGGAGTTTGAGCCCCATGTTGGAATTTCAAGAACTATTGAAAAAAGTTCTTAAAGTAGTATCCTTTATGTGGTTTTTTACATATAGTTTTCAAACTTAAAAGTGAAATGGAAATAGGAATTATTTACTTCTGTTACAGAAAAAGTAGAGAATGAAGCATGATGGAGATTGTTTTCTGGTGTTACTCTCTCTAAAGATCTCCATGATTCTAAAAGCTAGACTTGAACAACATCAAGAATGCTGTGAAGAAAGTAATAGTTTTTCTTCTTTTGTACTCTTCCCTCATTTTAAAATGCTTTTTTATACTTATTTTCCAGTCCTAGGGATGAGTAGGATAGGCTATGCTTTCTAAATGTGAGATTGTCAACTTTATCTGAGCACTAGAGTTTCCTGGGTACTTTAAACTAATCCCAGTGCCTAGGTCCCACCCCCAGAGATTATGATTTCGTTGGTTTGGTGTGTGGCCTTAACATCAGAATTTTTAATAGCTTCCCAAATGGCAAAAATTTAGAGTAGTACTTCTCAACTCCTACTACTATAAATTTTTGCCATTCAGAGTATGTTCTGACTGGCAACATTAGCATCACTTGGTGCTTGTCAGAAATGCAGACTCTCAGGCCCCACTTCAGACCTACTGAGTCAGAATAATCTGCATCTTAGTAAAATCCCTGAGTGATTCCTATGTATATAAAAGCTTGAGAAGCATTGGTGTAAGTCAGTGGTTTTCAACTGGGAGTGATTTTGCCTCTCAGGGGACATTTTTGGTTGTCACAACATGGGTATGTATACATGCTAATGGAATCTAGTGGTTAGAGGCCAGGATTCTGCTAAATATCTCACAATGCTCAGAATAGCCCTCATAAGAGAGCATTATCCAGGCCAAAGGCCAATAGTGTTGAGGTTGAGAAATCTTGGTTTAGGTAGTCTAAGAGAATTCACATTGGTCCTAGTACTTTCCAGTTTAAATAGCTTCAGGGAACCCAGATTGAGGTCATCTGTGGTCTGTTATACTTTTTCTGGCACTTTGGGAGCTTTGCCTTTATTTTGGGGGCTGGTTAGACAGGACAGGGAGAAACCAGTTTAGTGAGATCTATGCTGGTATGGTGCTGCTGATCTTTGTGCAGAGAGAGAAGCAATATTATTCTCAAATGTTTGACTCCTTGAACTCCCACTTTTATATCATTTATATGAGCTCTGTCTCTTTTTTTTTAAAGATCTTATTTAGGGGCACTTGGGTGGCTCAGTTCTTGGGCGTCTGCCTTCGGCTCAGGTCATGGTCCCAGGGTCCTGGGATCAAGCCCCGAACGGGGTTCCCTGCTCAATGGGAAGTCTGCTTCTCCCTCTCCCACTCCCCCTGCTTATGTTCCCTCTCTCACTGTATCTCTCTCTCTGTCAAATGAATAAATAAGGTCTTATTTATTTATTTGAGACAGAGACAAGTTTAGAGCAAGAGTTGGGGTAGGGGCAGAGAGAGGAGAAGCAGATTCCCACTGAGTGCAGAGCCTGACATGGGGCCAGACGCAGGGCTGGATCCCAGGACCCTGAGATCATGACCTGAGCCAAAGTCAGACACTTAACTGACAGAGCCACCCAGGTGCCCCATACATGAGCCCTCTAAACTGCTTTTTATATGCAGAAGTTAGAGTTTCATATGTGTTACGATTTTGAACTATCTCACCATGGCCCTCTTGAGACTCACAGTAGTGGTGCTAGAGCTTCCTTCCACCTAACTGCATTCCTTACTTTTCCCCTCTCCTTCCAGCTGTGAGTGACTGTGGATTGTGGGAGCAGCCAGTCATCTGGTAGGGGGACTTCACTGAGGGTTACACATGCATATGAGAACCTATTCAGATCAATCCCTTCCCCGACCCCTGCAGTGCAAATCGCCCTGTATTCTGGTGGCAGAAGTTTAAAGATTGAGGACCTCACAGCCAAGCTCAGGAAGGACAGTGAGCCATTCCTCAATTTTGCAAATGCTCTGTCCCAGTAACTGCCTGTCCTCAGCCCAGGGGCTTGGGCAGTTGTCTAACATGTAGTCTGTGTGAACAAGAACTGGGGATTTTAGAATGTTTCGTTTTTTTAGGAATGGAGCCTTCTTTATGATAGGTAGACCTGTTGCTTTACTTTCAGACATTTGACTTTCAAAACAGGGAGCTGCTGGAGACATGGGTTGTGTTAGACTTGTGGACTGACGTCACCTGAAAGTGTAACTAAGTGTGCCAATTCATCTGTTATTGAACACACAACTCCTCCATGTGTCTAATCGTAATGAGTAGTGTGCAGTGGCTATGGCAAAAAAGTTATTGAAAGGATGCCTTTTTGCTTAGGGATAAAGAGGGCTTAGAGTTGTAAAACTCCCAGCCAGGCTGAGAGGATTCCATCTAAAACTGTCCAGGTATTGTTTACAGTCTAAAGAGGTGGCAACTTGTTTCTGAGCCATTGTCTGTAATCAGTGTATGGCATCTCTTTCACAAAGGTAGGACTATCATACTGGAGAGTGATTGTGATTGCGTAGTTTTTATCCACTTCCCAAGTACCTTCTTTATGAAACTTTCTCTGTCCTTCCTTCCAACCCATCCTGTCTGGATTAAAGGCAGCATTCTTTGATAATTTATCACAGAATTTTATACTTCTTCCACTAGATTGATAGGTCCATTATATAGATTTCAAAGATACATGCTGATTGTGGCTATCTAAAATATTAACTGATTGGGACGCCTGGGTGGCTCAGTTGGTTAAGCGGCTGCCTTCGGCTCAGGTCGTGATCCCGGCGTCCTGGGATCGAGTCCCACATCGGGCTCCTTGCTCGGCGGGGAGCCTGCTTCTCCCTCTGCCTCTGCCTACCACTCTGTCTGCCTGTGCTCGCTCGCTCTCTCTCTCTAACAAATAAAAAAAAAAAAAAAAAAAAAATTTAAAATATTAACTGATAAAATTTATTAATAATAATAGTTTTTATTTACACCTTTTTGGTAGTAGGCCTTTTTGGATCATGTGCCTTGTGAGGAGATACATGCATTAAATATTATTTAATTTATTAAAATGTAACACTCCTGTAGGGTAGAGTCACCTCGTTTTATGGGTCCATTATTTAGAAACTTCTAGTTATACACAGTGGATTGAACAGGTGTGTTTACATACACCACTTCCCTAAAACCTCACTAAAATAATAATAAAGAGATAAAAAGATAAAAAATTCACAAGGATGTTGAGGATAAAAGAGGAGACAAAAAGTTATGTCAATACAATTTGGGGAGTTATACAATAGAGAAGCGGCATCTGACATAGCATTTTAGAAAAAGCTGAAAGTTAATTGCCTGCAGTGGGAAAGAAAAGAAAATAAGCAAATTGATTAGAGCCTTAGGCTCCAGAAAGACTTAGGAATCAGAGGTACTCGGAGCCTCTGAAGTTGGGAAATAAGTAGGGTGAAAAATAGGAAGATCGATTAAAAATCTGTACTAGAAGCAGTTGGACCCCAGGTCCCTTTCTCTACTTTGTGCTGCATGACATCCACCTCCTCCTTACCCCAGCAGGAAATGGGAGACAGTGAACAAGAGGAACTCGTCTACCATACACAGCTTGAGTGGGGGTGATGAGCTGAAATGGACGCATAGCTACATGCAGTCTTCATATTCAGGAGTGAACCGCTATCTCTAACCACCTTCCCTATTCAAGCCTGAGAATGTTGGAACCAGGATTTTATCCTGTTTGCAGTGGGGGTGGGGAAAATATTGGAAGATTCAATTCTAGGGGAAAGCCAAAGAGAGGACCTACTATACTAATGGTTGGGAGTTCAGATTCCTGTCTGTTCACCATAGAGAGAAGCCCCCAAGGTGATGAGCAGCCTCAGACTATACTGAAAGCCTTTAATTAACTATGCTTTGTAATTCTTCATCTTTCAGTAGAGATAGGCGGCCAAAGCTTATCACACATTTGAGGAAAGCCTCTAACATGAAAATCAGAGATCAAAACAAATGGTGGGGGTGGTGAGGTGGGGGAGAAGGAAGAAAAGTAAAGATACTGAGAAATAAAAGATAAGCAGGGAGTGGAGGAAAATGGCTTGAAGTGATAATTAATATTCCCAGAGATAAGAAAGGCTATTTCTTCTTTGAAATAGGAATAAGATGACTAAAAAGGAACATTTCAAGAGATAGCTCTTGAAAATTTAAGATATGACCACAGAAATGAAAAGCTTAGTAGAAATGATTGAAAGTAAAATTAAAGGAAAACCTTTTAAAAATGGAATCTAAGAACAAAGAGATAAATGCACAAATAGAAGAGAATGGGTAAGAAAGGTCCAACATACAAATAATAGAAGTTGCAGGAAGATAAAACAGAAGAAAGAAGGGAAGAAAACATAAAAAAAAAATAATAATACAAGAAGAAATATTCCAGAACTGATGGTTTCTAAGTTAGTAAAACTGAGTTTTTTAAGAATGAAGGAGTTTAGCCAGGTTTTGGAAATATGAATGAAAATAGATGAACACAAAGTGAAATTTCAGAAAACTGGGGAAAAGAGAATATTCAAAGTTTCCAGAGACCACCCCCCACCAAAAAAAAAAAAAAAGAAAAAGTCTCCAAAAGATCATAAAGAAAGGCCTGGAGTCAAAAGACCTTGGATTTTTCAGTATCTATACTAGAAGTGAGAGGACCATGGAACAATTTTTTCAAAACTGTAAAAATTATTGTCATCCTAGAATTCTGTACTCAGCCCAACCAGAATCAAGTGTGAGCAGGGAATGCAGTCATTTATCAGACATTCAGGGTTGCACAAGATTTACCTCCCATTCATCCACCCTCAGAAATTACTGGAGGATGTATTCCACCCAGACAAGAAAGTATCCGAGAAAGAGGAATATTTAGGATCTGGGAAACTGGGGATACATTGTAGAATAGATGTGAAAGGGACTCCCTAGACCAACAGCTGAGTTGCAGGTTGAGAGAGAAGCCAGACAAGAGTGGAGCATGGAGTGCAGACCTCAGGTGGAATGTCTCCAAAGGGGCAATGTTGGAGGGAACGGATTAGCTGGTGTGTGTGGACATGTTGAGGGGAGGTGAAGAGTGCTGGGGGGCGTGGAGTTGAATTAGTAAGACGAGCAACTGCCTCTTTTTTATTTTTAACTTTAGGAAAAACCAAGATACAAAAGAAGGAAATGTAAGGGTGGTACCCCATGTGGTTTAGCTGCAGTTCCATATTGGTTGTTAGGATATGAGAGTATTTATCTACTCATTAGTAAAGAATTCCTACTCAGAGTGCCTCCCCGTTGTCCACTACCTCCCTCAGGTCCCCTGGGCACCTCCCTTCTATCTTCCCTGGGGCCCAGTGTTTAAAAGTTTCACGATCTTCATGGCAGGGTGCCCCAGGACCCTACTCACCTCTCAGCCTCTGTTCTAGTTGCATAGAGTCAGGGTACCAATGAAATATTTTGAACATTACCCCTATTCAGTTGTTAATACTAATTTACATAATCATGATAGTGTAAATATTGATTTAACTAAAAATTGTGGTAAAATTATAGTAGGAGGATGCAAGGAGGCAGAATGTATGGGGCAGGAAGGGGTCGTAGTAGATCTAAATCCTTATTTTCCATACTAGGAAATTCATAGATAATATCTGAAGCTGAAAAAAAATTAAAGCTGTTTAAGCAACAGAGAAACATAGAAGAAATAGCTATAAGTATTTAAAAGTGGTTCCCTCTGAGGAGTAGAAACTGTGTGAGAGAAAGAGAGTTGGTACAGGGGATTGCTCTTTTTTCCTGAATGGAAAAAAAAATAATGTAAAATAAATCATTATTTCTGAAAACTAACTTTAGTATTCTAAACAACTTGATTTTCTTTTTTCCAGTGGCAGTATGATCACCTCACTGCTACCTATCTTCTTCTTCTGGCCAAGAAGGCTCGGGGAAGACCAGTTCGTTTAAGGCTTCCTTCTTTTTCCTGTGGACTAGCCAATATCACCCCATTCACAAACATCAAGGTAAATGTTAGAACCTTTTTTTTTTTTTTAAAGATTTTATTTATTTAGGGGTGCCTGGGTGGCTCAGTGGGTTAAAGCCTCTGCCTTCGAGGCCCAGGTCATGATACCAGTGTCCTAGGATCAAGCCCCACATCAGGCTCTCTGCTTGGCAGGGAGCCTGCTTCTCCTTCTCTCTCTGCCTGGCTCTCTGCCTACTTGTGATCTCTGTCTGTCAAATAAATAAATAAATATAATCGTAAAAAAAAAAAAAAGGATTTTATTTATTTATTTGATAGCACAAGCAGGGGGAGCTTCAGGCAAAGGGAGAGTAATGTAGAAATGTTAGAAACTTTGAGTGAACACCGACTACTCTTTTTTTTTTCTTTTTTTACAGAGGGAGAGGGAGAATCTTTTTTAAAATTTACTTATTATATATATATAGAGAGAGAGAGAGAAAGCGCGCGCGCGCGTGTGCATACATTGGAGGAGGGGCACAGGGAGAGACTCTTCAAGCAGACTCCCTGCTGAGCACGGGGCCCAACTCAGGACTCATCTCACCACCCATGAGATCATGGTCATGAGATCATGACCTGAGCTAAAACCAAGAGTCATATGCTAAATGGATTGAGCCTCGCTCAGCAGCCTCGTGCTTGCTCCATTCATGAGTGGTTACACCACTGGTGTCAGGGAGCCAGAGGAAAGACGTTTTATGATTTAAATATTTTTGGTGGGGGGGATAAAATTTAAATAAGTAAGTAAGTAAATTTTTATTTATTTATTTTTTTTTAGTAAATATTTTTGGTGAAGAAAATAGGAAATTCTGAACTTGAACTCTAAAAATCTGAATGTTAACATGGCATTGAAATAATTCTCTCCTCCCCTCTGTTTTTCACAAAATAATTTCTTTCTTTCTTTCTTTCTTTCTTTTTTAAAAGATTTTATTTATTTATTTGACAGAGAGAGACACCACAAGTAGGCAGAGAGGCAGGCAGAGAGAGAGGAGGAAGCAGGCTCCCTGCTGAGCAGAGACCCTCCCATGTGGGGCTCTATCCCAGAACCCTGAGATCATGACCTGAGTTGAAGGCAGAGCCTTAACCCACTGAGCCACCCAGGCATCCCACAAAAGTAATTTCTGATTGTTGCAGAAAAATTTTAAGCCACAGATAAGCTAAAGGAAAATAGAACTTATCCATGAACCTACTACCTATAGGTTTTATTTGACTACATCTTTCCAGTCTTTTTTAGTATGCTTATTTACATAATTTATGTATATGCAAGTGCCTTTTTTTTTTAATGCAACTGCTTTTAAAAGATACTGTATTATTGGGTTGTGGATAAAAATTTTAAATATTGTTGGGATTAAGATTTCTGAAAGAGGATATATTATACTTTATATTATAGACATGAAATATTTTAATGAATATTTTGATACTCATTTATGTTGATTGTTTAGGTTTCTTTTGAGCAGTAGTTATAGCTTATGTAATTCAAATTCCTTGTATGAATTTGTTGTGACCATATAAGTTTTTCTATTTTTGTCTTCTTTGTCTCATTTTTCTTTGTCATGAGCATTTAGAATGGTAGAGAAGCTTTACATTTTTGGAAGCACCTGGGTCATTCCTAAGAGTTCACATGAGTCTCTGTCTTTTGTCTGATTCTTTGTTACCTAAATTCTGCCTTGACATCATTTGCTGGCTGGGTGTGGAACTTTGTAATACAATAAGTCTTCCCTTCAGTTAATTTAGGTTGCAACTTAAGTTATTCTAGCACTAGCAAATTGTACTTTTATTATTCTCAGAGAGAGGTGGTTAGCTCTCTTAATGGAATCCAGTATACCCCCAAATGACTATGTAGGTGAGGTGATTTTATTTCTTTAGGTCTCAAAACTCTGTTTAAAAAAAAAAAAGCCACCTTTTTCATGATCTTGTGTTGAGTCTTCCTCTGATCCCCCTGAATTCCTTTACTGCTTCATTTAGCTCTCTTTTTGGCACTTGTCAATCATGTGTTGCAGATATAGGGGATTTTATGTTCTTCCCAAATCCTGCCAGTCCCTTCTTCCCTTCCTAGTTGATATCTTGATCAAACTAAGCACGAAAAGTGTCAGTAGCTGTTATGTAATGGAATCTTGGGAGTGAGATAATGTCATTCCTTGGTTGGTTTTCTAGTTCTTTCTTGGAGAGCTTTATTGGATTGGTGAATACCCCATACGCAGACAGATCTTTCACTCATGGACTTCATGAGTCGTCCTGTCACTCCTCCTGCCACGTTGACCCTTGAAACTCTCAGACTGAAGTGAATACCTTAGGTCCAGGAGGACACAAAATCATGAACTCTGTTTCTGATCAAGGTAGTTTCAGAAAGGAAGTAGATAAGTCTTACTTCTAATAAATTCTAATTTTGTCTTGTTATGTATAAATCATGCATATTAAATTATAATAAACTTTATTAATAAACTTTAGCTAAATTTTTACATTTATGACACCATAGTTAACAGGCCTGAGACATTTTCCTAAGCCTTTGAATTTTCTTACATCTGGATTGGCCTGATAACAATTTATCTGCTTATAACATTTATGAAGTATTCAAGTGGAAAAGATCTGGGAAGATACTTACTCTTCTTTTTCAACTAATGAGCTTTGACCCTAATCATGTAATTACTTGGGCATTTATGTTATTTAATCAATTTTTATGATAGGTAGACATTTTAATGACAAAAAAATGGAGCAGAAATCATATTTTGGGTTTTCTGATTTTATGCAAATCACTGAAGCTTGAAACAAGGTTCCTTTGTACTCTTCTTGATAGAATCATCCCTTTTCTCTGGGGTGTTGTTTATAAAAAGTAGGTAATCCTGAACTATTAATCAATAGATGGCATTTTCAGTGAAACCATAATATAGTCTGATCCAAGAATCATAAAAGACTACATCATCAACATATCATTAGCATTTTCAGCCCCATGCTTGCTCTATAACAGTTAAGTTGAGGCAAGACATGCATAAAGATAGTACTATGCTGGAATAATAGATGTTGGGTGCCAATAAGGGGCTAGAGGTGTGCTCTAGTAGGTTTAGGAAGATTTAGGAAGGGAGTGATCACCATAGATGACCCAAACTGGATCCATAGTCAAGTCTAGAAAAAATGGAAAAGAAGGAACACAGTATTCAGGGCAGGATAAATGAATTAGCAAAATCTCAGGCACCTAAATGTGCTTTATATATTCTGTTGGCAGTCACTAGGCTTTGTTTGAGATGGAGGAATCAAGCAGGGGCAAAGTGAGAGGAAGAGAAGGAGGAGGTGAGCTGTCAGAATAGGAGAGATCTAGATTGTAGAGAACCTTGAAATGCCATGTCAGAAGGGTTAGACTTTATGCTATAGATAATGGGAGCCACTGATTTTTGAACAAGATAGGATAAGTCACTAACATGACAGTAATTTAGAAATATTTATCCAGACTTGTTCAGTTAAGAATGTGTATGTTGTTACTCCCTTCTGCAGTGCCCATGACAGCCATCATTCATTCAACACTACTCTTTTCCTCACTGAACCTAGATTTAGCTTTAGTATTTTTCTCCACCTAGCACCTAGTATTTTTCTCCACCTAGCACTCCATGTAGCTAGTTCTAGTTCATGATAATTGGAGAACTCCGTCATTTCTGGCTGAGAGGGTGGAAACATTGGTGGCACAGACCATACCGCCTGTTTGAATAGTTCATGTCTGAGATGTGTCCATGAATTAGAGCAATGGCAGTGAAACTGGGAAGTAAATGGTGAGGTATGAAGAATTCAAGTAAAATTGTTTGGCCAGCTAAACTTGATGTTGAAGGGAAGGGAAGGAGAGAGAAATAAAAAATCCGATTATAGGGGCACCTGGGTGGCTCAGTGGGTTAAGTCTCTGCCTTCGGCTCAGGTCATGATCTCAGGGTCCTGGGATCAAGCCCCACATTGGGCTCTCTGCTCAGTGGGGAGCCTGCTTCCTACCCCCACCCCCGCCTGCCTCTCTGCCTACTTGTGATCTCTGTCTCTCAAATAAATAAATAAAATCTTTTTAAAAAATCCGATTATACTTCATAGTCTTAGGATTTAGAGTATGTCTAGTATACCCTTAGTTTGTAGAGGGGGAAGAATGAGGGAAGATAAATGACTCTAATGATATCGTTAGCACAGGATCCCAAATAACCTGTCCCCAGGAGATGTTTCATGGAGCTAGTTTATTCCTAGGAGAAATTACTGCATACTCTGTATGTACTAACAACAAAGAAACCTAAGTCATTTCCCTTCTGTTTACTATTTTGTTGGAGCCTTTTTTTTTTTTTTTAAGATTTATTTATTTATTTGAAGTGGGGGGCAGAGGAAAAGGGAGAGAGAGAATCCTGGAGCAGATGCCCCCTGATTGTGGAGCCCAATGCAAGTCTTAATCCTAGGATCCAGAGATCAGGATTTGAGCTGAAATCAAGAGTCAGATGCTTCACTGACTGAGCCACCAGGTGCCCCTTTAGACCTTTTTATGTTATTTGTCTGCTGTTACAGTGATTATCTGATGATAATAATAAGCGAAATAGTATGGCATATAATGTAAAAATGTTCCAAGACACGTTGTTTGAGAATCCAAGATTCTCTTATGTAATAATTTGTATTAGAGCATTTTGACTTCCTATATTCTGTCCTAGATGGTGAGCTCCTTCAGTATCCTATCTGCTTTGTTTCTGCTTCCAGGGCCTTGCCCTGTGCCTTGAACATACTCTTTTAAAAATTGAATCATGTTGGTGTTGTCTCTAAGTTTTTCTGGTTTTCAATAGCCAAAGAATCTGAGTCTAGAAGATATGACGACAAGTGATGAAAACCATGTGTCTGGATTGATAGACTATGACTGGTGTAGAGACGGTTCATCAGCAGGTGTGGCCACTCCTCAAACACCACAGGTTGGTTATTTGTATGACTATTTAAAGCAGTGTATGTCTTAGTTATGAAAACATCTAGACTCTTATTGGGTGTGTGTAGTTGTTCCATGTAATATGCAGTATTGTGTATGTGCTTGGAAATTTAATGAATTCCTAAGCCATTGAAAACATTAATGAGAGATTATTGGAATATGAATGAAAGGGAAGCCAGTTATTTCCAAGTTGAAGAAAGCCAATATCCCATTTCGGAGCACTTTACTGCTCCTCGTTTTGCCTTTTTCTCCCATTCTTTCCCTTCCCCTCTTTCACCTCCCTTTCTTTCACCTCCTCTCTCCCATTACAAAAATGAGGTCTAGCTTACATGTGGTTAATTATTCACCATTTTAGTCTACAATTCTGTGTGTTTTGACAAATGCATACAGTCATGTAACCACCATGAAAATCAAGAACAGTTCTGTTGCCCCCCAAAATTCCCTCATGCTTCTTTGTAGTCAACTCCATATTCCCCCCAACTCAGAGAAACAACTGATCTGTTTTTTTTTTCCTTTCGATAATCTTTTTTTTTTCTCTTTTTAATCTTACTGGTGAAAAAAAATCTTATTGGTGTTCGTTGAACTTATGGGATGTACAATGAATGTTATTCCTCCGCTGTCTTTGAGGGGCCACGCAGAGCGCACTCCTTCCTCCAGCGGTGAAATACAGGAGCAGGGGTGCTTGTTTCTGCTTGGGAATCCCACTAGACACTTAAATCCAGGGCTTTTACTGGGGCCTGGTTACACAGGCTCTCTTTGTCAGTGCTATCAGTCATAATCACAGAAATTCTAGACTACTAGAAGGAAAGCTGGTGTTCATCATAAATCATACTGCTTGTAGTTTGTGCAACCTGGTAAGGCAGGGTTCGGTGCCCCAGCTATACAAACAGGTTGTGGAGCCCAATGCAAGTCTTGTGTTGGGAACTTCCTAAAAGCTCACTTTCCAGCTTCCAGCTGGGACCTGCTATGCTAACTCTTGTGCACAGCAAGGCCCTGTTACATATGTGTAAGAGTCCTACTGTGTGTTATACTTAGGGGTGGAATGAGTATCTTCAACCTTACCAGCCATTTTTCCCTCCAAGTGGTTGTATTAATTATACTTCAACCAGCAGTAGAAGCGTGTTGCCATTGCTCCACATGTTATTAATACTTGATATTTTTAGCTATTTAATATTTAAATATCTGATGAGTATAAAGTTATGTCTCCACTGTTGAAAAGTCCATTCTTTCACCACTGGATCTACAGTGGTACTTCAGTCATACATCAAGTTGTTGGAGTGTGTTTGTTTATGGGTTATATTTTCGTTTTATTGGTTTATTTTCACTAATACTAGACTTCTTAATTACTTTAATTTTATAATTGTTCTTCTATCTGGTTGGCCAGTTTCCTCCCATCTTATTCTTCTTTAGGAAGTCTTAGCTATTTTTCTCCCTTTGCATTTCCATATACATTAGAGAATCATTTTGACAAATTTCACATACACTCAAATGTTGAAATTGCATTGAATTTAAGATTCAATTTGGGAAAAATTGAAATCTGGACCCTCAAATGCCCCTATCCATAAACACAGTACATCTCTTAATTTATTAGGTTTTAGATAATGGCTTTCAATAAAGTTTTACAAGTATCCCCAAAAAAGTTCATATTTTTTTATTATATTTATTCCTAAGTACTCTTATTTTTTTTTACTGCTGTTGGGATGGTAGGTGTTTTAAAATCACATTTTCTATTACTGATGTAGGGATATGAAGTTGATTTTTATGTATTCATCTTATATTCAACAACTTTTCTAAACTCTTAAATTCTTGTAATATGTTGTTTGTTTTTTTGAGAGAGAGTGAGTGTGTGAGCTGGGAGTAGGATTTGGGGGAGGGGCAGCAGGAGAGAATCTTGAATAGACTCTATGCTGAGTGGGGATCCCAGTGCAAGGCTCAATCTCACAACCCTGAGATCACAAACTGAGCCAAAACCAGGAGTCAGAGGCTTAACCATCTGAGCCACCCAGCCTCCCCTGTCTGTATATTTTTTGAGTGTTCTGTGTAGAAAAGTATATCATCTGTGTATGGCAGTTTTGTCTCTTCCTTTCTCATTCTTATGCCTTTAATATCCTCTCTTTTATTACTATACTTAGTAGGCCTAGCAATATAGCAGACACTCTGTGTTCTTCCCAATCGTAAAAATAAATAAATAATGTTGCTTTTATCATTAAATATGTTTGTTCTCTCTTTCTCTCTCTCTCTCCCTCTTATACCTTCCCCCTCCCCCTCCCCCTCCCCCTCACTCTCTTTCTCCTTCTCCCCTTCCTTGTCATTCTTCCTCTCTTCACTGCACCTCCCGGCTCTTATTTATCAGGTTAAGACATGTTTTTCATTTAGTCCCATTTTGCTAAGGTTAGTTTAAAAATCATGAATCTCTTTTGCAGGAAACAAATTAGGTAAAGTTTACCTACTAAGATAATCATCTGTTTTTGTTCCTTTCATTAATGGAGTTTGTTACATGTTATATCAATACTTTTTTCTATTTTTTAATTTTTTTTAAAGATTTTATTTATTTATTTGACAGACAGAGATCACAAATAGTCAGAGAGGCTGGTAGGGAGAGAGGAGGAAGCAGGCTCCCCGCCGAGCAGAGAGCCCAATGCGGGGCTCGATCCCAGGACCCCGAGACCACGACCTGAGCCGAAGGCAGAGGCCTTAACCCACTGAGCCACCCAGGTGCCCCATCAATACTTTTGATGTTAAACCAGTATTGTATTCTTTATTTAAGCCCAGTTTACTATTTTTTTAATACATTGCTGGGTTTAGTTTGCTTAAATTTGTTTAGAATTTTTGCTTCTATGTTCTTAAATGAAATTGGCCTGTAACTTTTTTCGTCTGAAAATTTTAATTTTATTATTACAGAAATAATACATAGATATAGTCATCCTGCAAAACATTTAAACAATATAGAACAATATCAAATAATGAGTGAAAGGCTTTTTTCTCCTTTTCTTGCCTTCCATCCCATTCTGTATTAATCTTATCTGATTTGGGTATTATGATTATATTAGTCTTCTAAAATGAATTGGAATGTGTTCCTTTCCTTTTTAATTCTCTGGAATGGTTTCTTAAGAACTAGGGATTAGGGGTGCCTGGGTGGCTCAGTGGGTTAAAGCCTCTGCCTTTGGCTCAGGTCATGATCCCAGAGTCCTGGGATCGAGCCCCGCATCGGGCTCTCTGCTCCGTGGAGAGCCTGCTTTCTCATCTCTCTCTGCCTGCCTCTCTGCCTACTTGTGATCTCTGTCAAATAAATAAATAAAATCTTAAAAAAAAAACACAACAAACTAGGGATTATATTTTCCTTGAATGCAGGTAGGACCATGCAGGTAGCATGAATTCGGTTCCCAAACCTATGTGAAATTACAAATTATTAAAGGAGACTTTTGGGGATGCCTGGACGGCTCAGTCGGTTAAGCCGCTGCCTTCGGCTTGGGTCATAATTCCAGGGTCTTGGGATCGAGTCCTACATCAGGCTCCTTGCTCAGTGGGGAGCCTGCTCTCTCTGCCTCTGCCTGCCTCTCTGCCTGCTTGTGCACTCGCTCTCTCTCTCTCTCTCTCTCTCTCTGACAAATAAATAAATAAATAAAATCTTTTAAAAAATAAATAAATAAAGGAGCCTTTTGCTTTACATAAGCCCAGTTTATTAGAGCCAAGGCCAGGACAGACACATTTTTGCACCAAACTCTTTTCCAGGGCAGAATTATATTTAATTCACCCTTTCATTTTAGTTACAGCCCCTTCTGGCTTTTCTTGAGAGCTTTAGTTCTAGGTCTAAGACTTCCATGGCTGTTAAAACCCGTTCTGTCATTTATCTGACATAGTAGGTAGTTACCCTTAGAGCAGTGGACAGTTTCAGCCTTGATTACATCTCTGGATTCATGCTCCTCTTTTTAGTTTGCCCTCTGAGGATTTTCCTTACTTTTGTGGCAACCTCAACCATAAATTCAGAAGGATTAAAAAGTATTTTGTATTCAACATTTCTGTTAGAGTATTTTCACATGGTTTTTCTGCTCTAATCATTGACTAAACTTTTATTTTTTGATACGTGTTAGAGACAGACCATGGCAATCTAGGCATGGGAAACAGTTCTTAGGGATTTATTTGTGGCCTTTCTTAATATTGCCTAGATCTGGGTATGTTTGATTTAACATTTGACCTGAAACATGTTGAAATGATCTGTTAATAGAACAGACTAAAGTGAACTGAAAGAGAACTGTACTAAAGAGAACTGAATATACATTTTCAAATTTCCTGATATTGCCAATAATGTCCTTTTGAGAGTATTTCATTTTAATAAAAATGGTGCAAGGTAATTTGCAAATGATTAAGGCATGTTGTAGAGAAATTGACTTTTCTTCTTCGTCAGTGTGCTTTATCCAGAAACTTTTTTTCCAGTTTGCCAAGCATTGGACAGAATCAAATGGTCTGGAATCTAAATCATTAACTCCAGTATTATGCAGAGCATCTGCCAATAAATTAAAGAACAAAGAGAATGTATATACGCCTAAGTCTGCTGTAAAGGATGATGACTGCTTTGTATTTCCTGAGCCAAAGACTCCAGTTAATAAGAACCAGTATAATAGAGAAATACTCTCCACACCAAATCATTGCACTACACCCTCAAAAGGTATTTGTATGTGGACTAATCAGTGGTACAATACTTTAAATTCCATTCTGCTTACCGTCTAAATAAACATATAACAGGTCAGAAATGACTAGCATTGCTCTCAGGAATTTCTGCTTTTTTATCATACGTTTTTTACATTGGTTGAAATGAAAGCGTATTAGTCAACTTCTAATTTTTCTTAAATGATATTTTTTCTCTTTTTCACATATATGGAGTTGAATTATAGCATCATAGAATATCAAAGCCAAAAGGCAAGTTAGAGCTCATCTCATCCACCTGCATTTTTCACAGCCGAAGAACCTGAGACTCAGAGGAGTGATTTGCCCCTGGTTATATATCCAGGTTTAGACTTTGCTTTCTCCTTTGCCCCCACTTATCATGGCTGAAGCTAAAGTCTCTGGCTGAGCCCTTCTTACTCATGTGGATCTCCAGTTCTGGTATCTGATCCTGTCCGTGCCCCTATCCCAGCAGATGGGAGAGACCTGTGATGTCCTTCTAGATATCTAGATCTGTGTCCCGATATTACAGCTTTCTCATTGCCCTTGGTTTCCTCGTCAGCTCAGTCATCACCAATTATGTAAGCTGTTTCCTTTATGACACCTCAGTATTTTCTTGCTGGCTTCATTTGAGCACATTCTATATTGTTAATGTACCTCTTAAGACACAGTGCTTAGAACTGAGCACAGTTTTCTAGTACTGGGTCTCAACCGGATAAGACCGTAAGTGTCGTAAGAGTAGAAATTCTGTCTGCCATGTCCATTGCAGCATGGTATAGTATGTAGTAGGGCCATGTTTATTGTCTGGTACATAGTAGGTGCCCAATTCCTGGTATATGGTAGAGCCATATCTGTTGGATGAAGGAATGAATAAATTAGAGCCTGAGAGCTTTTATTTACCATGTCTATGTTACTTTTTAAAATGACCCCTAAACATTTTTGGCCTTTTTTCCAGCAATTGTGACATACTCTTTTTTTAGAGAGAGAGAGAAAGTGAGTGCATGTGTGAGTGGGGAGAGGCAGAGGGAGAAGGAGAGAGAGAATTTCAAGCAGAGGGTGGGATTTTATCTCATGACCCTAAGTACATGACCGGGGGTGAAATCAGGAGTCAGAGGCTTAACTTATGAGCCACCTAGGAGCCCCTGATCTACTCTTGTTTTATGTTAAGAGCCTCATGAACCCAAATTCTGAAACGGTGCTATGAGAACTGCTGCTAAATCACATCCCGCCATTGTGCTTTCAGTTTACTAGTGGGGCTGAGAGGCAGCTCCAGAGCTCTATTTCTTATAAATATAGTATGAAAAACTCTGTCATAATATTTACTGGAAGTTCTATTATTATGTTAATGACATTTTCTCATTCATCAACTCAAACAATACTTTTCCCAGAATTGTGAGGCTGGTTTGGTATGATAACCTTTTATGGCTGCTTGGGGTTGTTATGAGGGCTTAGTGAGATAACATCTGGATATAGTGGGACCTTAGTAGGAGCATCTGTTGCATTTTTTCTTACTGGGGGTTGTTTCTCTTGGTATTTATTAATAATATAGCTACAACATTCTTTGTGAGTCAGGGAGTTGGGTAGGGAGATAAAATGGACTTTAGCTCACCGAGGGCTTTTTATTTATTTTTTAAAAAGACTTTGATGTTTGCAGTCCCTTCTGTTACTATGTGTGTGTGTGTTTTAACTTCAGTTTTTATTGTTTTTAAGATTTATTTATTTTATTAAGAGAGAGTGTGTGCGCATGTGTGTGAATGTGTTGGGGGAAGGGACAGAGGAAAGGAGAGAATCCTCAATAGATTTCCTGCTGAGCACTGAGCCCATCACGGGGCTCAATTCCAGGACCCCTAAATTATGACCTAAGCCAAAATCAAGTCGGCTGCCCAACCAACTGAGCCACCTAGGTGCCCCTGTGTTTTTTAACTTTTTATGTAATTCTGAAGGTTTTGACATATGCATAGTTTGGAATTTTTAGTGTTAAAGTGTCATCAGTTTGTCTATCTTTTCCAGGTGTGAAAAATTGTCTCGGTCAAAATGAATTATTGGCCATTTTTCATTTTATTTTTAAAGATTTTATTTATTCGAGAGAGTGAGAGCATGAACAGGGGGAAGGATAGAGGGAGAAGCAGACTCCCCACTGAGCAGGGAGCAGGGTGTGGGGCTTGATCCCAGGACGCTGGGATCATGACCCGTGCCCAAGGTAAACGCTTAACCCACTGAGCCACCCACATAGCCCTGGTTATTTTTCTTTAAACATAAGAGCCACCTACAGAAGCTGGTGGCTAAAGCCCCGATTGATAGCTTACATTAGTGCTTTGCATTTGACTTCGACTCTGAGTCATTTCTGATATTAGCTGTAATCACTTTACTGAATTTTGTACAATCCACTTAGTGACAATTTGTCAAAGAGTAACTGTGTATAGTAGTAGATACTCTTTGTGTACAAAGATGAAAACTATTATCAGAGATATCCATGAGTGATCTTATTTTCTTATTCTTGTGGAACCAGTGAAAACAGTGCTGAATAGTCATAAACAAAACAAAACCTCTAATGTCTTTTTAAAAACTTGATATCTTATACTTATTTTAAAGTGTTATTACTTCTAAAGGGTATGTAAGTTTTAGATCATGAACAAAAGCTTAATCACTGGTAGCCGGAGGATTTATTATTGCGAATTTGTCACAAACTGGTTACAAACACCCTAGTAGAATCAAACACAAAATTCTAGAATAGGAATATAAAAATAACCAAAACTCACAGCTGTTTAATAACTTTGTCAAGACTTCATAAAACTGTTCTCTTTGCCTAACAGGAGTTGAGTAGGACTAGGAATTGCATTAACACCTCTCTACTGTTTCACTTAAAAACATAAATTGGATCCTTGTGTAAATACAGATTGACTTATTTATAGATAGGAAAATGAGTAGCCATAAAATCTTTGTGTATTTATCATATTTATCATATAATATTTATAATATAATTTTAAGCATGGCCTCAGTTTTGCAAAGAAGGAAAAGAGGAGCCACACGTGCAAAGCTAAATGATATTGTTTTTGTTATAAATCACATGGAAACATTTCTTAAATAATTAGAAACTTAATAGCTCTGGCCAAGTGTTTATAGTATTTCTGAATTACTTAATCAGTGATGTATGTGTTATTGAAAGAAGTTTTGAAACCATAATATGTCACCTGCACATGGTTTGTGTTTCTTGTTTTTTTAATAGCCAGAAACCAGTGCCCGAAAGAAACCCCAATTAAAACGCCAACAAATTCAGCAGGAACAGAGAAGTTAATGACAGGCGTCATTAGCCCTGAGAGGAGGTAAGTGTTCTGATTTTAGATTCTTTAATCTTCAGTATATGTAACTAGATTTCCTTTTTTCATGTATGATAAACCTGATTAAGGTAACAAACCATTGTGTAAATTATGTTGGAGACTGTGGGACTGTCTAGCTGAATGACAGTGGTCTGTGGCCATTCCTGGAGCTGTTGCTGCTGCCTTCCTCATGGGGTAGAATTCTGAAACTCCTCAGGAGTAGGACTGGCACTTCACTATATGGCAGGCTAGGAAGACAGTGGCCCTGGCCCCAGCCAGGTGGTACCCTTTCTGACGCCCATCTCTTCATACGCTTCTGCCAGCAGAATATAGACATCCACTAACAGCAGTTTCTCAGATAGTAAAGATATCAATGCGTGATTCAGAGAAAACTCATTCCTCTTGTGGGGACAGCTCTGCAGCATTCATGACCCTTCCTTGTCTTTTATAGCTACTTTTTTAAAGCCACATCCATTTTGAGGACAATTGGGGAAATTAGACCATGAACTAGATATTAGATAGTTCTATGGCATTATTATTAATTTTCTTGATGTCCTGTTGGTATTTTGGTTATGTAGAAGAGGTCCTTATTCATTCGCTATGTGTGCTGAAGTGTTTCAGGGTGAAGTCTCAGGGTATCTTCAGGCAGGTTACTTTCAGGTTGTTTAGCAAAGATGCACATACATTTCATATATTTACTTATGTATATATGTAGAGAAAGCAAATGTGGCAAAATACTAACAACTCTTGAATCTAAGAGGATATATGGGTGTTCGCTGTACTATTCACTCAACTTTTCTGTATATTGACTTTTTTTAAAAAAGCTAGGGGAGAAATAGTTTTGCCAAGTGGCTGTTGGCCGAGGGGAAGAGTGATGACTACATTTCCAGTGGGAGATGGCTTTTGTGCTTCCTGGAGAATGAGCATGCTCGAGTGGGCTGTGAGGGCCCCAACTGCCAGGTTGCCCAGCTTTACTCATGGATTTTTATTTTTAAGATGTCGCTCAGTGGAACTGGATCTCAACCAAGCACATGTAGAGGATACTCCAAAGAGAAAAGGGACCAAAGTGTTTGGGAGCCTTGAAAGGGGATTGGATAAGGTTATCACTGTGCTTACCAGGAGCAAAAGGAAGGGCTCTGCGAAAGATGGGCCAAGAAGACTAAAGGTAGGTGGACTGGAATTCTTTAACATGGTTTTCTGAAGCTGACTGCTAACTGGACTTTTTTAAAAATTTTTTTATTTCATGCATTTTGATGCAATGGGCTTTGAGAATGCAGAGGTTAATTATATATACTTGCTCCTTTCAAGGAGCAAACCACTGTAGTTAAAATACTCAGCAGTTAATCACAGAGGCAACGTGGAGGTAGGGAAACATGGGGCATATATGAGGAATTGAGAGCTGCCTCGAGGATGGGGACTAGAGCTTAATTGTCATATCTCTGGCATGTGGGAAGGTCCCTGACACACAGATACCTTTGTAGGCCCTCACAAAGTATTTGAATGCATAGGAAGTGAATTTGAACTTTGAGTGTGTTGTATGTGAAGAAAATAGCAGCAGACTGGGAAGGTAGGCTGAGAGGTCCTCACAGGCCCGAGAGGTTTAGACCTTATTTGGTAGTCCTGTTATTCTTTAAGAGGCTTAATGTGTTAGTGGTGTGGACAATATGTTCAACTGGTAAAAGAAAGGAAAAAGAAGTTATTATGGATATAAAATACCTCTTTACTCTCTTGGATTCTCCCAGCATTCCTTCAGACATCTAATGAATAACATATTTGTTTGGGGGAAGTAAGAGGTAAAGGTATGAAAAGATACAGCCCATGTCACTAAGGATCTCATAGAGTGGCCGTGAAGACAGCCAGGGATGGTATGGTGTTCTGTGCTGTGATAAAAACATGTTCCAAGAGGTATGGGGCGTGAAGGAGGGCAGAGAAGATGGCAATGTTCCCTATGGTTTGGGGAGTAGGTCTGTGTTTAGTTTTTGCACTAAGACTCTTGGGAAGAAAATCTGGACAGGTTTGGGGAAGGAGAATGATGAGCTGTTGGGCAGAAGTGTGCTTCACGGGAGAATATTCGTTTATGTCCTGTTTTAAAGTGGAAGAAGATAGGACTTCTCCATTAATATTTGTTGCCTTGTTGAACTTGTATAATGCACCGAGAAGTTTTGCACATCTCTGTTCATTAAGTATATTTTGTCCTTTTGTTCTAAGAGTCTCTAGATGGAGACAGTTCTGAAATATTTTAAATCCTGACATTGGGATTAAGAAAACCACAGTGTCATTTCCCTGAAAAACAGATAAAATTAAGGAAACATGTCCAATCATATACATTATTGAGAGGCCAAGCAGTTTTCAGATACTGATGGATAATATGCTGAAAGTGTTCACCTGTGTAAATCGTTTGGAACCTGAATGCATTTTCCAATAAGAACTGCTGTGTTAGTTGACTTTCCAGGTATTCCCTAATACTTCCAAGGTATACTTTGGGAATGAGAAGACCTGGGTTCTAGCCTCAGCTTCGTACTGTGTAGCTTGGATAAGCCATTTTATCCTTGACTGCTTCTGTTTTCTTGTTTGTAAAAATTGGAGATAATCTCTACCCCAGCAACTTCACAGAGCTGGGATGTGTAAACAAAGCTGTCTCTGTGAGATGCACATGAAATATTCTATTTTATCAGGTGTTCCAGTGTTGAGTAGCGTTGTTCCTATCCATGTTGAGCATTTTAACCCCAATGGAGCAGAACCACGGTTCTAATTAGCACACACCTAACATTGGAAACTTGACCTTACTTTGGATCTTTAACTCTTTTTTTTTTTTTTTTTTTTTTTTTTTTTTTTTAAAGATTTTATTTATTTATTCGACAGACAGAGATCACAAGTAGGCAGAGAGGCAGGCAGAGAGAGAGGAGGAAGCAGGCTCCCCGCCGAGCAGGGAGCCCGATGCGGGGCTCGATCCCAGGACCCTGAGATCATGACCCGAGCCGAAGGCAGAGGCCCAACCCACTGAGCCACCCAGGCGCCCCTGGATCTTTAACTCTTTATAATGCTTTAAGTTTTTGCAGAACTGCAGAGCTTGCTTTAGGAAATTAGTTTCATTTTTTCCCCTCCCTACCTCTTATATTAAAAGATTATAAATTTACAGAAAATTTAAAAGGATGGTACAAAGAACACCTTACATTGTTAAGACAGCAAATCATGTAGTTAAGCCCTCTTGTAGGAAGCAATCTGTAAAAATCTGAACTTAAACAAATTAGGGTTAATTCTTTATTTTACAAAAGGTATCACTAAAATTTTGATTTGAAAGTGTTCTGCTTATTTTCTTGACAAAGCCAATTTAGTTTGGTGAAATAGCCCTGGATGGGAACCCAGCAGACAAAAGGTCCTGCATTAGCCTTTATAACATGAAGCTGGGTTACTAAACTCCAATCATTTAACTCACCTTCATAGTGGCATATCATCTGCCCTGTTACTTATCTGGCATTTTCTTTATATTGACTCTTTAAAAAAAAAACAGATTTACAGAGGTATAATTGACATAAGTAAACTGCACTTACTAAAAATGCATGATTCGGGGCACCTGATTGGCTCAGTGGGTTAAAGCCTCTGCCTTCGGCTCAGGTCATGATCTCAGGGTCCTGGGATGGAGCCCCGCATTGGGCTCTCTGCTCTGCGGGGAGCCTGCTTCCTGCTCTCTCTGCCTGCCTCTCTGCCTACTTGTGATCTCTGTCAAATAAATAAATAAAATCTTTAAAAAAAATTTTTTTAAAAATGCATGATTAATATACTTTGGCATTATACAATATAAACACCTGTGAAATTAATACCACAATTAAGATGGCTAACCTTTTAAAAACTTGAGGGGTTTTTTTTGTTTGTTTGTTTTTTAAAGATTTATTTATTGTAAGGAGAAAACATGTGTGTGCGAATTCGGGAAGCACAAGGAGAGAGAAAAGAGAGAATTTTCAAGCAAATTCCCCGCTGAGTGTGTAAGAGCATGATCTGAGCCAAAATCAAGAGTTGATGCTCAACCGACTGAGCCACTCAGGCGCCCCTTGAATTTATTTTTAAAGAAACTATATATTATTAGATTTTGCTGATTATGTTTTTCCAAATCAGATTAGAACAAATACGTAAATACTAAAATAAAAATACAGTTGACCCTTTGAACAACATGGGTTTGAACTGTGTGGGTCACTTATATGTATATTTTTTTCAACAAATATATTGGGCAGATTGGGGGGGAGATATATTGGGGGGAGATTTGCAACAATTTGGAAAAACTCAGAAACCACATAGCCTAGAAATATCAAAAAAATTAAGAAACAGGTATGTCATGAATGCATAAGATATATGTAGATATTAGTCTATTTTATCATTTAAAAACACAAGATATATAAACAGATATATTATAAAAAGTTAAACTTTACCAAAACTTATGCACACAAATATACTGTATATGGTGCTATTCACAGTTGAGAGAAATGTGAACAAACTTAAAGGTGCAGTATTAAATCATAACTGCATAAAATCAACTGTAATACATGTCATACTACTATAATAATTTCATAGCTACCTTCTGTTGCTCTTGCAGTGAGCTTGTGTAGCAAGTATCTGCTTAAAAATGCTGTGTGATATGGGGCGCCTGGGTGGCTCAGTGGGTTAAATGTCCATCTCTTGATTTCAGCTTCGGTCATGATCTCGGGGTCCTGGGATTGAGCCCTGCATCGGGCTCCCTGCTCAGGTGGAATCTGATTGTCTTCTGCCTCTCACCCTGCTCGTGCTCTCTCTCAGATAAATAATTTTAAAAAAACTTAGAAAAGATAGAGTTAAATAAAATCCCATGAAAAACACTGTGTGATGCTAATCATTTCCATGTGAGCAGTTCGTCTCTTCAGTAAATTGCATATTACAGTAAAAAATGATTGCTGGCTGTTCCTGCGTATTCTTTCATCATTTTAGGGCAATGCCATAAACCTTGAATAATGCTAGGGGACCCATAGGAAGTGCCACTAGTGATGCTAGAATTACCCCCAAGAAGCACAGAAAAGTCATGACATTATAAGAAAAAGTTGAATTGTTTGATATATACCATAGATTGAGGTCTGCAGCTATGGCCGCCCACCATTTCAAGATAAATAAATCCAGTAAAAGGACCATTGTTTAAAAAAAAAGGGGGGGGGGTATTTGTGAAGCCTTGCTGCAGTTATGCCAACAGGCACTAAAACCTTGCACTTTTTGCAAAATGCTCTTTTTTAAAATCTCATGTTGAAAATGCAGCTTTTATGTGGGTGCAATATTGAAAGGCAGATAAAAAGGTGTACCTATAAACTTTAATATGATTTGAGAAAAGATGAAGTCATGTTATGAGAACTTAAAGCAAAAGGAAGGTGAAGTATCTAAAGTTGGAGAATTTAATGCTAGCAAAGGATGGTTTGATAATTTTAGAAAGAGGTTTGGTTTAAAAAGTTCAAGGTCACGGGAAAAACAACTTGTGCTGACCAAGAGGCGGTAGATACTGGTTCCCAGATGCCATTAAGAAAATCATTGAGGGAAAAGGATATCTTCCTGAACAGGTTTTTTTTTTTTTAACATGTTTTTAATGCAGACAAAAATACCCTATTCTGGGGGTGGGGGCAGTGCCACAAAAGACATTTATTAGTAAAAAAGGAGAAGGAGCACCAACATTTAAGGCAGGGAGGGATGGTCTAACTCTGTTGTTTCATGCAGTACAGTTGGGGTTATGACTAGCACTGCCCTTGTTTATATAGCTGCTAGCTCCCAAGTCTTGAAGGGAAAAGTTGCCTACCAGCTGCCAGTCTTTTGGTTGTACAAGAAGGTCTAGACTAGAACACTTTTTCTGGATTGATTCTATCAGTGCTTTGTCCCTGAAGTCAAGAAGTACCTTGCCAGTAAAGGATTACCTTTTAAAGTTCTTTTGATATTGGGCAAGGCTGCTGGGTCACCCAGAACCCCCTGAGTTCAACACTGAAGGTGTCAAAGTGGTATGCTTGTCCCCAAACACAATGTCTCTAATTCAGCCTCAAGAAAAAGGGGTCATAAGGACCTTTAAGGCTCATTACACCCAGTACTCTCTGGAAAGGATTGTCAGTGTTATGGAAGAGAACATCACTGAAAGTCTAGAAGGATTACATCATTGAAGGTGCCATTGTTGTAACAGAAAAAGTCATGAAAGCCATCAAGCCGGAAATGATGGATTTCTGTTGGAGAAAACTGTCCACATGTTGTGCACGACTTCACGGGACTTATGACAGAGCCAAACAAGGAAATCATGAAGGATTTTGTAGATATGGCAAAAAAAAAAAAGGTGTGTGTGGGAGGGTTTCAAGATATGGGTATTGGAGAAATTCAAGAACCGATAGACACCACACCAGAAGAATGAGCGGAAGATGAGTTGATGGAGATAAGTGCTTCTGAAACTGTGACAGATAATAAGGAAGAAGACATAGAAGAAGCAGTGCCAGGAAGCACATTGACATTAGGCAGTCTGGCTGAAAGGTTTCCATTATTTAGGACTGCTTTTGATTCCTTTTATGACATGGATCCTTTTATGATATGAGCACTGAAACTAAAGCAAACAGTAGAAGGAGTATTGGTACCGTACAGAAACATTTTCAGTGAAATGAAAAGCATAAAGTCAGACAGAAATTACGATGTACTTCCATCAAGTTCCACCAAGTGTGCCTGCCCCTCCTGCCTCCCCTTCTACGTCTTTCACCTCTGCCACCCCTGAGACAGCAAGACCAACCCTTCCTCTTCCTCTTCCTCCTCCTTCTCAGCCTGCTCAACATGAAGATGAGGATGAAGGCCTTTATGATGATCCATTTTCACTTAATGAACAGTAAACCATCATCTTGCCATACAGTTAGTAAACTTATCTATGCGTATGCATGTCTTCGTGTGAATATCTCATAGCAGTACAAGAATCATATGAGACATTTTTGTGTCATCATCATTTACCTAAGTATTCATTGTGTAGGACATTGTGTGCAGGACTCATAGAAGTGGATTGTCTGTCTTAGACATAAGGTGAGTGGTATTTACTATAAAATTAATAATGTGTTAGTTTTCTCACTGTTGTATAACTTTGCTTTCAAAGAATTATGTTACTGTATGCTTCTCTTGTGATTGGAGAAACTGCGCCTCAGCCTATCATCACCAGCAAGTGGTTTTAAAAAAAATGTTTCTAATACTGTATTATGAGTATGACTGTATTACTGTATCCCATAAAAATTTTATAATCATTTATTCATTAGTGTATAGGCTAAGCTACTGTGAAGCGATCATGTTGATTACACTAGGCTATCACGAAGCAATCTGATTGCTGCTTCCTTGTTCTCAGTGCGTGAATCACTATACCTGTAAATAAATACAGCTTTCTTTTTCACATTATCTTTTCGTTTTTGATACCTAGTATCAGTAATACGTGTAATATCTATAGTGTTTTGTGTCATGTGAGACTATTGATGTAGGTTTCTAACAGATGATTCATCTTGTAAACAATGTAAACTTACAGTATTGATAAATACAGTATAGTACTGTAAAAGTATTTTCTTTCCTTAGTATTTTCTTAATAACATTTTCATTTCTCTAACTTACTTTATCATAAGGGTATAGTATATAATAATATATATAGGGGTGCCTGCGTGGCTCAATTGGTTAAGTGTCCAACTCTTGATTTTGGCTCAGGTCATGATCTCAGGGTTGTGAGATCGAGCCCCGAGTCAGGCTTCATGCTGCACTTGCCAGGGATTCTCTCTCTCTCTCCCTCTGCCCTTCTCCCCCCAAGCCCCTGCTCACATGCTGTATCTCTCTCTAGAAAACAAAAACAAAATAACAAAAAAATACATAAACAGAATATGTGTTAATTGACTACTACAATATCTATAAGGCTTTTGGTCAGCAAAATGCCATTAAGTTTTGGGGGAGTCCAAAGTTATATGTCGATTTTTTACTTTGTAAGGGGTCAGTGTCCCTAACCCCTGTGTTGTTCAAGGGTCAACTGTATATACAAACAACATTTCCTAGGGTATTTGTTTCATTTCCGACAGTTTACATTTTAGGACTGTTACTATCTCTAGCATAGCATGGGAAGAGAGAAACAAGTGAAGTTCAAATAGACATGTTAATTATTATTTATGCATTTCTTTAAAATGATTCGTAGGAGAGGAGGATGAAAGGTTAAAAAGGATGATATGAATGTAGTTACAAGTGAACATGCTTTCTCCAAGCTCTTCAGTGCCATCTTACTTTTTAGCTTATTACCAAGAGTTGGTTGTAAATTGTTTCTGTATTTCTCTGGAATGTTTCCCTTTGAACTGGTACTATAATGAGTTTGGGATCTCTCAGGCAGGATGGTCTTTGTGTTGATGTAAAGATTTACTTCTTACCCCTTGTTTTTCTTTTTTAAGCTTCACTATAATGTGACTACAACCCGATTAGTGAATCCAGATCAACTCTTGAATGAAATAATGTCTATTCTTCCAAAGAAGCACGTTGACTTTGTACAAAAGGGGTAAGAAGCACTCTTAGAGGCTATTGCATTTATTGCTTGCTGTCTATTGAACTTTGAGAAGACGTGTATTGATTCTTCTCTTCTCTTTTTTAAAAAATATTTCTCCCACCTCGTTTTCATCAAAAAAGCTTTAATGCTAGTGTCATTGTTCATAATTTAGTCTTGGTGTTATATGAGCTAGCACCATATTGTCACCACTTTCGAAATAGGACTTTTCAGAATAGGAATAGACTTTTCAAAATAGGAAAAATCCGAACTTCTTCCAGTTTTCTTTTCAGTCCTCTATTTTCCTCTGGTGTTCTGCTTTTTCATAATATTTATAAACTGCAAACTAAATTTAGAGACACCTCAAACCAGTTAGGGATATATATAGAACCCTTTCCTTTATGGCTTGCTGTTGGACAGGACTGGGTTTTCAGCACTTTATTAAATTATTTCACCTGAACTCTCTTCTACTGTTGAGTGAGCTGCCAGCAAAGCCTCCGTGTCTGTGATCTCATGGTCTGAATGGCCAGACCTCTTCTCATTACCTAAGGTGTTCATATTTCTAAGCATTTTCAGTTATGTCTCTAAAATTTCATTATTGAGGCAGATAAAAAGAGCCACTAATAGATGTAACAAAATATTTAACTAGAATATTCAATGTAGAGTAAGATTTTAAGAAACAATCTTTTGCAAAATAATTTTATTTTTCTTTTTTTTTTTTTTTAAGATTTTATTTATTTATTTGACAGACAGAGATTACAAGTAGGCAGAGAAGCAGGCAGAGAGAGAGGAGGAAGCAGGCTCCCCACTGAGCGAAGAGCCCGATGCGGGGCTTGATCCTAGGACCCTGGGATCATGACCTGAGCCGAAGGCAGAGGCTTAACCCACTGAGCCACCCAGCTGCCCCAAAATAATTTTATTTTTCATTATCTGTAAATGTTGGCAAGCATTTACCTGAACCCTTGCTTTCTTCTTTAGGTATGATCAGAACAGACATAACTCACTCTGGCTTCATGCTTGGGCTGTATCGATGGTTCCAGAACCTCTAGCCAAATCTATATCAGAAAGCTTCAATAATCTTTCCTTCAGCATATGATCTCTCTTTCCGATCACCAACTAGCTGTTAACCAATAATTTATTCTTCTAACTTCCTGATCAACTGCAACGTCTCCACTTTGATCCTTTTTTTCCCTTTTTAACTTTTATGTTTGTTTTAAACTACTTTGTGAAAAAGCAGAGCAATGAAAGTTGTTTTTTAGTGGTGTGATGTTACTAATCTCGACTGTATTCCATTATGATCTTTTTCCAAACCAGAAGAATTGGTTTTTCTCTTCCATGGACTGAATTGCTCTCTGCTTCATGTTCCCATCAGGAACCTTAACTATAGGGTACTCCTTTTGGCATTTCTGATAATGACTGCTCATTTTTAAGAGATCAAGACCCCAAACACGGATCCAAATTAGTAAGAAAAAGGATGATTATTTTGTGAAACCTCATAACAGATACAAGTAATTTCTCCACACTTCTGTGGAACCCTGCCTAATCATCTGCCCCTAAATGTTTAGGGAACTGAAATTTAAAATAGATCCTATTGCTAATTATTTATTGGAGATTAGTAAGACAAACTAAAATATGCAAACTAATTAAAAAATTGATTTACATGAATTCAATTTATCTAACTTTGCAGGAACATACCTATTTCTTAAGACGTGTTTAAGGCTTCATTTGGACCGGACCCTTCCATCATCAGAGCTGTTATGTTGCAGTTCTAGTTATATTCACCATGTGTTTCAACCATGGGAATATACCATCTCCATGGGCTTTCTGTTATAACTCTGCCATAAAGTGTAACCATCCTAACCTCTTATTACTATTAGAAAAACCTCAAAAACATATGCCCTTCTGACAGGTTGGTAGCTTCAGCTTTATTTATATGAAAGAATTTTCTGATGAAGTGCACACACACAAAAAAAACTCTTAATCTTCCCTGCACTTTCCTTTGTTGTGAACATTGTGGAAATGGCCTAACGCTCACAGCTTACACTGTTGAAAGAGATACATAAAGAAGACCAGAAGATCTCTTGAGCATGAATGACATGGGTGGCTCCAAAAGAAGGGCTTTTCTTTGGACAAGGGAAAATTCTGATAAAGCCTTTCATCTTTATTCTTTCCTAAGATCCTAGTTCAACTTCTGGGAAAACACCAGTCATGCTCCATGACTAAGGTATAGCTAAATCATTTGGAAAGTGTAAGCAGTAATAGATTGCTTAATGTGAAGAAATAATGGTTCATTTTCACCACTGGCCTCCTGGAGGCTTAGAAATCTCTTATATTCTACAGAATATTCATGGTACTCCTACTAACTGGTTTCTTATCTTGTTTTTCGTAGCTATACACTGAAGTGTCAAACACAGTCAGATTTTGGTAAAGTGACAATGCAGTTTGAACTAGAAGTGTGCCAGCTTCAAAAACCCGATGTGGTGGGTATCAGGAGGCAGCGGCTTAAGGGTGATGCCTGGGTTTACAAGAGATTAGTGGAAGACATACTGTCTAGCTGCAAGGTATAATTGCTGGCTGGTTCCCCCCTCTGCTGGATGAACATGGGTGTGATACCGCCTTCGTGGAGACTGGTATGACTGGTTTGATCTTTAAAGTTCTTTGGAACTACAGACTTGTTTCTAAAGAACTGTGTTAAGGACCAATATCTTTTTGTTCTTAAACAAAAGATATTTTGCCAATGAATCTAAGGCATGCACATCTGTCATTATCTGTTACTGTCTTTCTTAATCATGTGGCCTTGTATATTAATAACTGTTGACTTTCCTAGATTCACTTCCATATGTGAACGTAAGCTCTTAACTATGTCTCCTTTTAAATGTGTAATTTCTTTTTGAAATAAAATCATTTGTGAATATAGCAGGCTTCCCCTCTTCTTTGTATTTGATTTTGATCCAAACAAAACCTCAAATGGCTTCCTGACTATTAAGTAGAGACTATTTGGAGATGTTTTATCTGTTATCAAATATGCCTTGGGCAGAAAAACAGATAAGAATTCATTTGCATAATTTTTTCCTGTCTCTGATTTAAGTAGGATTTATTGAGATCGTTAACTAAGTCACAGCTGTGGTTACCAGAGTTAAACAGCACATTTAATATGTTGAATAAAAGACTATTGACTTCAGTAAGTGTGTTCGGTCAACAATGATAAGTATCTGAACTATGAACCCCCATGAAATGTTACTTTATGTTAATTTTCCTTAAGTCTCAATGTTGGCTCGGAATTTGTATTTTTATTTCATTTTATTGGTCTCTAAAGGCTAGCACTCAAGTTTTATTTGTATAGATTTTACCAATTAAACTAGTTGGAGAAAAATAGCACTACTTCTAGTCAGTAGTGAGAGGAGTATTTTGTCACTCCTTTATTCAGTAAACATTTACTAAGTGCTTACAAACATTAGGCTCAGGGGCTGAAGATGGTATTTTCTAGTTAACTCAAGGAGCTCAGAATCTATTAGGCACAGATGCATAAATTAGTGTTTATAGCATAGAGGGGATGACCAACTTTGGAGGGTTAAGGGATGATTTCTTGGAGGAAACAGTTATTTGTTTTTAAAGGATATATAGGTGTTCTTCAGAAAGAGAAGAGGGAATATAACATTCTTGGCAGCAAGAAGAGTATATGCAAAGGCACGGAACTATAAAATGGCATGCCTTATTTAGGGTGGAGGCAGAAGGTGGTGCAAAGAGGAAATAGCCTGAGTTGAGGGTTGAACATTCAGCTGGAAATAAGGGACTGAAGAACTGGGAGGAATTCGAATGTTCCACTAAACTGTTTTGGCAAAGGGAAAGTGTCAGAGGGTTTAAAAATTTTTTAGAACAGCTTAGTGAAATATAATTCACATACCATAAAAATTCACCTCTTTAAAGTGTATAATTCAGTGGGTTTTATGATATTCACGTTTGTGCAACTCTTACTGCAATCTAATTTTAGAACATTTTCATCACTTCAGAGGGCAACCCTGCATCCGTCAGTGGTCACTCCCCATTCCCCCACCCCACAGCCCCTGGCTCCCACTAATCTACTTCCTGTATCTGGATCTGAGTATTCTGGACATTTCATGTACATGGGCTCATACAGTATGTGGCCTGCTGGGTCTGGTTTCTTTCACTTAACATAAGTAATGTTTTCAAGATTCATTTTGTTGTAGCTTGTGTCAGCATTTCATTTCATGTTACAGCTGAATAATAGTCCATTGAATGGCTATATCACATTTTATCTACCCATTTATCAGTTCATAGACATTCGGGTTGTTTACACCTCTTGGTTATTATAAATAATGTTGCTACTATGGACAGTTGTGTACAAATTTTTGCGTGGGCATGTTTTCAGTTTTGTTTATATATACCTAGGGGTGGAATTGTGGAGTTATTTAACATTTTGAGGAACTGACAAACTGCTTCCCGTTTTATGATCCCACCAGTGATACATGAGGGTTCTAATATTTCTGCATTTGCTATAACATTTGTTATTGTCCGTCTTTTTTATTTTAGCTCTGTGCAGTGGTATCTCCTTATGGTTTTGATTCGCTTTTCCCTAATGACTAATGACGTTGAGCATCTTTTCATGTGCTTATTGGTCATATATCTTTTTGGAGAAATATCTGTTCACACCCTTTGCCCATATTGAATCTGTTTGTTTATCTTTTTATTGTTAAGTTGCAAGAATTCTATAGTTCTAGCTGTAAGTCCCTTACCAAATATGTGATGTGCAAATATTTTCTCTAATTCTGTAGGTAGTCTTTTTACTTTCTTGTTAGTATCTTTTGAAAAACAAAAGTTTTATATTTTCTAAAGTCCAATCCAGCTATTTTTATAAAACATAAGAGAAGAATTACCCTTGTATTCCTGTGGCAGATGGCACAGTCTGGAGCAAAAACTTTTGACCACGAACCACAGTAAGAAGTCCGTTTTACTTTGGGATGCATCACACATAAATGTCAAACACTGCTTACCTTTTCTATAAATATGATACTATTTTCTATTCTATTTTCTTCTGTAAAGATCTACTCTGACAACTGCAGTCTTTACACTGGAGTTTTAGTATATTTACTTTAAAAATTAAAAATTTTAAATGTCTTTTTGGGGATTAATTCAGCCTAGAAATGCTGTCATTGGCTCTACTACCCCTCGGCCTGGATCAAGTAAAAATAGGTACCTTCATTGCTGTTTGGGCTAAATCTTGCTTTTCTTTAAGGAAAATAAATGATAATGGTTGCCATAGCATCTAAAATCTATCACTTAGCTCTAGATCTATAGAGCCATTTGGAAAATTAAAGGGGTATAGCTGGGAGTTGAGTAAATGAGGGTGGGTTAGATCCTAAAAGGCAAATATGGTTTAGATTGTTGACACTGAACTAAACCTGCTTAGTTTTAAGTCGGCTTTCCTTTCCATTGAGCAGCCACACCTGGACTTCTTTGGAGGGTGTGTGTGAATTTTATGTCCAGAGGAAGGCAAGTGAAGAAGTGATGAACTTGCGAAGAGTGGTTGAAGGAATTGAGAGTTTGGAATCTGAAGAACACTTAGGGTGTTAACCCTCAAATACCTGAAGGTCTGTCACAAGGGGAAAATAGGAGACTTGTTTTGGTGATAGTAGCAGGCAAAGTAAGTCCAGTGAGAAGTAGGAGGTAGAGGTCATATCTTATTCGCCTCTGTGTTCCTAGCATTTAGTAGTACTTGGGCTGCAGCAGGGACTCAGCATACACTTACAAAGCTGAACCATATTGAAGTTAAGCTCACAATAAAGAGCTTTCAGAAAAACTCCAAGCTACCTGACAGAAGACGGTGCCTGGGAATATAGTGTTTTCCCTGTCACTGAACGTGTTCAGACGTGTTGGACAGCCATTCATAGGAAAGGTCATAGAAGGGATTTAAGTTCTGAACTGAAACCAGTGGTCGTAAGCTCCTATCTGCTGTAGTATGCCATGGTCCATTAACAGTGTGGAAGATAATGAATCAATTATTTGGATATTGGGGGTAGAGTGACTGCAGAAGCTTTGGCAGCAGCATTTTAGGTCATTTTGAATATTTTGCAAATTGAGGATGATAGAATGGTGAATGAGTTGCAGGAGTGATAAAAGGTTGTGTTTGCTGGCTGTAATAAGGAGAAATAAAGTAATGATCATAGTATAACTACCTAAGATTGAACACCCACTATGTGCCAGACTCTTCACTGCATGATTTTTTTTTTTTTTTTGCCACAGAGAGAGAGAGAGAGAGTACACACAAGCAGGCAGAGAGGCAGGCAGAGGCAGCGAGAGAAGCAGGCTCCCCGCCGAGCAAGGAGCCGGATGCGGGACTCCATCCCAGGACCCTGGGATCATGACCCGAGCCGAAGGCAGCCGCTTAACCAACTGAGCCACCCAGGCGTCCCTTCACTGCATAATTTATATCAGGCATCAGCAAACTGGTCTGTGGGCCACCCTGTAGCCTTTTTTGATAGTTTCATTGGAACACAGCTGTGCTCATATTATCTATGACTGCTTTTGTGTTAGAGTGGCAGAGTTGAGTGAATTTGACAGAGACTGTATGACCTGCAAAGCATAAAGTATTTACTATCATAAGGTATTTACAAAAGAAAGTTTACTGACCCCAAATTTAAATAAATGTTTTCAAATCACATACATATTAACTCATTTAGTCTTTGCACTAACTCTGCAAGGCTGGGGGGTATCCCTTTTTACAAAAGAGAAGGCTGAGGATCAGACAGGCAAAGTAATAACTCTCTCAAGGTCATAAAACTTGAAAGTGTATTGGATTTGATTCAGGCATGACAGGCTCCAAAGTGCATGTTCTTTCCTATGCTAGAAATAGGTGTAATACCTCTCTCCTGAAATTGTCCCATATAGGAAAGCGTGATTATATATTATACGTATCAAAAGATTGCCGTTTTTAAAGCAGCAGTCTTACACAAACTGGTTATGATGTAGGAAAACTTCACTAATTCAGTGTAATTTACTACAATTAAATTTGTTATGTGAATCTTAGTGAAACTAAGAAATTCTGAATATCTTCCTCTGCATAAGAGGAATATAGTCTACTAAGAAAACAAGAATTGAAAGACTTTGAGCTTCTTGGTTCCACAGTGATTTTGTACATTTTAAAGAGCTTATTTTTATGACTATGATTATTATGTAATATAGGCCTATAGAATTATATTTTTAAAAGCCTTTCTGTAGGCTCTGAGTTAGGATCCATTTCCTTGCATTTTCTAACTTCCGGAGGCTACCCACATTTCTCAGCTTTTGACCCTCTTCCTTCCATCTTCAGACAAAGGCAAATTGAGTCCTTTTCACATCGTATTACTCTTTTGCACGATCACATTTCCCCCTGACTCTCAACTCTTCTCCCTCCCTCTTCCACTTCCACTTCTCCCTCCACTCTTCCGTAATAGTTACATTGGGCCTGCTCATGTCATGTAGGAGTAATTCCCTATCTTAGAGTTAGCTGTTTGGCAACTTTAATTCTGTTTGTAAGCTTAATTCTCCTTTGACATGTAGCATACCATATTCATAGATTCCAGGAATTAGGATGTGATGTCTATGGTGTGGGAGGATTCTTCTGCCCATCACAGTGGTCAACTGATTTTTGACAAAGATACCAGGACATTTCAGTGGGGTAAAGAATAGTCTTTTGGGGCACCTGGGTGGCTCAGTGGGTTAAAGCCTCTGCCTTCGGCTCAGGTCATGATTCCAGGGTCCTGGGATCGAACCCCGCATCGGGCTCTCTGCTCAGCGGGGAGCCTGCTTCCCCCTCTCTCTCTGCCTGCCTCTCTGCCTACTTGTGATCCTTCTCTCTGTCAAATAAAAATTAAAAAAAAAAAAAAGAATAGTCTTTTTAATTAATGGCGTTCAGGGGTGCCTGGCTAGCTCAGTAGGTAGAGCATGCGGCTCTTCATCTTAGAATTGTGAGTTTGAGCCCCACATTGGGTGTGGAGATAGCTTAAAAATAAAATCTTAAAAAAAATAAAAGCAAATGATATTCAGATGATTGGATGTTCACATGCAAAAATGAAGTTGGACTCCTCCCTCACACCATGTAAAAAATTAACTTTAAATGGATCAGAACCATGGGACACCTGGTGGCTCAGTTGGTTAAGTGTCTCCCTTCAGCTCTGGTCATGACCCCAGGGTTTTGGGATCGAGCCCATATCAGGTTCACTGCTCAGCAGAAAGTCTGCTTCTCCTTCGCCCTCTGCTTTCTCCCCCCGGCTCATGCTCTGTCTCTGCCTCTCTCTTTCTGTAAGATAAATAAATCTTAAAAAAAAAAAAAGGATCAGAACCTAAATATAAAAGCTAAAATGATAAAAATTGATTAAAAATGTGTGGGAGTAAATGCAATCTTGGATTAGGTAATGGTTACTTAGACATGACATGAAAAGTACAAGCAACAAGTGGAAAAATAGATACATTGGACTTTACCAAAGTTAAGAACTTCAGAGGACGCTATCAAAAAAAAGAAAAGACAGTCTACAGAATGGAAGAAAATATTTGCTAACTACATCTGATAAATGACTTGTACCAAAATATAAAAGAATTCTTAAAACTCAACCAGAAGACAACACAATTTTTTAAAATGGGCAAATGATCTGAACACATACTTCACCCAAGAAGATACACAAATGGTAAATCAAGGTATGACAAGAGGCTCAACATCATTTGTCATTAGAGAATTTCAAATTAAAACAAGATACCACGACACACCTATTAGAATGGCTAAAATCCAAGAAACTGACAATACCAAATTCCGACAAAGATGTAGAGCAACAGGATCTCTCATGCATTGCTGGTAGAAATGCAAAATAGCACAGCCACTTTGGATGCCAGTTTGATAGTTTCTTAAAAAGCTAAACATACTTACACCATATAATTCAGTAATTGTGTTCCTACGTCTTTGCCCAGTGGATTTGAAAACTGAGGTCCACACAAAGACTTATTCATAATGACCAAAAATTTGAGGCAACAAAAATATTCTTCAGTATGTGAATGGCTAAACAAACTGTGGTACACCCATACAATTGAATATTTTTCAACAATAAAAAGAAATGAGCTATCAAGCCAGGAGAACACCTGGAGGAACATTAACTGCATATTACTAAGTGAAAGAAGCCAGTCTGGAGAGTCTGCCTGCTGTATGATTAGAATTATATGGCCTTCTCAAAGGGGCAAAACTAAAGAGACATTGAAAAAATCGGTGGTTGCCAGTGGGATGGGAAGGAGTGTTGAATAAGTGAAGCACGGGAATTTTTAGGGTGGCAAAACTATTCTGTATAATACAGTAATGGTGGGTACATAATATGCATTTGTGAAAGCCTATAGAACTTTACAGCACAAAGTGTAAACTCTAGTTGTCTGAATCTGTTCAGGCCACGATAGCAAAGTACCACAGACTGGGTGGCTTAAATAGCACTTATTTCTCACAGTTCCGAAGGCTGAGAACTCCCCAGGATCAAGGTACTGACAGATGCCTGCTTCCTGGTTCGGGCAGCTGCCTTCTCACTATGACTTAAAGTGGTGGAAGAAGAGGGGGAGCTCTCGGGTCTCTTTTGTAAGGGCACGAATCCCATTCATGAGGGCTCCATCCCTCCACTTGATGACCTCCCAAAGCCCCATCTCCAAATACTGTCACATTGGAGATTAGGTTTCAACATATGATTTGGGGATGGGGAGTCCACACATTCAGTGTGCAGTATTATTGTATGTGAATTAAATCATTTAAGAAGCTGGGATGTCTCAAGGAGGGATATATTCTGTGACAAGAGAAACTAGCTATTAAAAAATGTATGAGGGGTACCTGGGTGGCTCAGTGGGTTAAAGGCTCTGCCTTCTGCTCAGGTCATGATCTCAGAGTCCTGGGATTGAGCCCCGCATCGGGCTCTCTGATCCGCAGGGAACCTGCTTCCCCCTCTCTCCCTCTCTGCCTGCCTCTCTGCCTACTTGTGATCTCCATCAAATAAATAAATAAAATCTTTTTTTAAAAAAGTATGAAATAAGCTCACTGGTGGGGGTCAGGGAGAAGTTGCCGACCTGAGTACCTTTGGAAATGAAGAGAGTATATAAGACTCAAGACAAAAGGAACCACATGTATTCTAGATACTAAAATTGTTTCCCTTGAGAGGACAACTTAACAATTCTGGTACTTGTATATTGGAACTAAAGTAAATAGATGGTAGATGGTGGAAGCTAGATTTCTAACTGTTGAAGTGGGAATTTATAGGTAAGGGAAAGAGGCTAGAATGATCCATGTCTGCGTGGTGATGGATTAGGAAAGGAGACGAGTAAGAACTCATTTACCTTTTTTTGTTTGTTTGTTTGTTTGTTTGTTTTAAAGAGAGGGAGAGTGGGGGAGGGACAGAGGGAGAAGGAGAGAGAGAGTCTTAAGTAGAGTCCACGTCCAGCATGGAGCCCAACATAGGGCTCAATTGCACAACCCTGAGATCATGACCTGAACTGAAATCAAGAATAAGACCCTGTGACAGAGCCACCCGGGTTTCCCAGATCTCATTTACCTTATTACAGACACAGTTGGTTACATATAGTATGGAGTTTCCTCAAGATGTTAAGAGTAGAGCTACCTATGACCCAGCGATTGCACTACTAGGTATTTGCCCCAAAGATACAGATGTAGTGAAAAGAAGGAGCACGTGCACTGCAATGTTCATAGCAGCAATGTCCACAATAGCCAAACTGTGGAAGGAGTTGAGATGCCCTTCAACAGACGAATGGATAAAGAAGATGTGGTACCTATACACAATGGAATATTATTCAGCCATCAGAAACAATACCCACCATTTGCATCAACATGGATGGAACTGGAGGGGATGGATTATGTTAAGTGACGTAAGTCAAGCAGAGAAAGACAATGATCACGGTTTCACTCATATGTGGAACATAAGCAATGGCACAGAGGACCATAGGGGAAGGGAGGGAAATCTTAAAGGGGAGAAATCAGAGAGGGAGATGAACCATGAGAGACTATGGATCCCAAGAAACAATCTGGGGGTCTCAGAGGGGAGGAGAGTTGAGTTGCGGGGGTAAAAGGGTGATGGGTATTAAGGAGGGCGCGTGCTATGATGAGCACTGGGTGTTATACTTAACTAATGAATCATTGAACACTACGTCAAAAACTAATTGTACTATACAGTGGCCAAATGAACATAAAGTGTATATTTAAACAGAAAAAAATGTTTATAGATCTGCGTATATATACAACTTAGTATCAGCACATGTATTTCTTTGTTTTATCAGCTGAGGTCTGAAAGACACCTTGGTAGCAACCAGCAGACCTAGTGCCTTGATCTTGTTCCTAATATCATTCTCCAATTAAAGGAACCAGGACTGCTTGGAGAAACAGCTGATTCTATCTAGGACTGGGGCAGGAAATATGAAAGATGAGTCTGAAACATAGTGCCAGAAAGTAAGGAAGTGCTAACAACAGCAACACTCACATTGATGGGAATATGTCATCAAGTGGAGAGAACTTGGAGTTGTTGGCAGATTTTTAAGATGTTTGAAATGGCAGTTGTTATTAAAAGCTCCGTTATGTCTGAGCAGAGAGACTTTGGGCACTTGCTTGGCCTTTGAGAGCTTCAGGTTCTCAGCTGAGGCAGTTGTTAAGAATTGTCAGTATGTGTGCACTCAGGATACAGGGTCTGTCCAAAGTCAGCCCAGAAGATGAGCTTCACAGAATCCTTCCAAGTGGACTCTATGTCGAGTGGTCTTGTCAAGATGCAAATCTGGGGCGCCTGGGTGGCTCAGTGGGTTAAGCCTCTGCCTTTGGCTCAGGTCATGATCCCAGGGTCCTGGGATCGAGCCCTGCATCGGGCTCTCTGCTCCGTGGAGAGCCTGCTTTCTTCTCTCTCTCTGCCTCTCTGCCTACTTGTGATCTCTGTCAAATAAATAAATAAAATCTTTAAAAAAAAAAAAAAGATGCAAATCTGATATGTATGCCCAGTCCTTCCACTGCTAAACCTAAGGCCCCCAAATGATTAGCCAATTGACGCAAGGCCATTTGTTGAATATATGGTCATTCTTGACTTACATTTAACTTCATTTCATTCAGTTACTCAGTCAATATTTGCTGAATTTGAACTTACTTCATGTTGGTGGTGAGATATGGGAAAGAATACATGTATTTTCCTGCCATCAGAGTGCTCAGGGTCTCAATGAGAAATCTGTTGGGCAGCAACAAGATGCATTGAAGTTCACACATGGGGTTTGCGGGGGTCACCTTTCCACGTGATCCTCCAAGCCAACTTTCCAAGAGGCAACTGTTTCTAATAGCATGTGAGAAGAAGGTCTGGGATATGACCTCTTATTCCTACTTTAATGCATCGTGAAGACTTCTCTGAGATCAGCTGTAGCTTTTTGTATCACTATCAACAAGTCTGTGCACTTGAGCAAAAAGAGTGCTGGATTCTGGTACTCAGGTCTTTGGACTCCTGAGCTGATTCTGTTTATAACCTTGGACAAGTTACTGGCCATCTCTGGGTTTGTTTCTATAAACACGACACACACATGCAAACATATACAAACCTCTTTCAGGGTCTCTCCTAGCTGATACCACAAATGACATCAAGGTTTGATGTGTAATTAGGAGTGATGGTTTCAAGTTTTGGCTAAGATAAGTAGCTCTGACAGAGTAGCTATGAGCACCTCACCATGTGCCATAATATATGCTTAAAATAGAACATTCCTTACAAAGGACACTCTGGCCTGGACAGCACACTTCCTCTATATTTTGGTGTTCATTCTGCTGATCTGCTTGGTGTTCTGAATTCCCAGTCTGGTTTATACACTCTGAGAAGACTCAGGCATTCACTCGATGGAGAGAAATAACTTGCACAGAAAAATATTTAGAATTACCAAGCACAGAGTTATGTAACAGAAAGATTTAATTCTGAGGGAGACTTTCAACGAAGTTTGGTGGTTAATGGGAAGTTTCTTGCATTTGTCCTAAAAGACCTAAACCATCCGGAAGGCCAGGGTGTACTTGGAGGTGAGAGTGATACACTTTGATATTTAGTGTCAGAGGTGCCAAAAAACCGACCTTTGTGTGGGGATATCGCTCACAATTTAATATTTTTATTTTTATATTTTAATGTATTTTTAATGTTAAATTTGATTCTGTTTTGGACTAGATATTAGAATGAGGAAATATTGATTTATACAATTTCAGAGCTGAAAATAGCCCTTGAGATAAAGGACTACTGCCCTTTTCTCCACCCCACCCCATCCCTGCCATGTCCTTAGCTGAGAGGAGGATCTTTTTTTAGAGAGAGAGATGGAAAGAAATCATAGGGGACAAGTCCAGGGTGACAAGATCCACCATCCATCATGGCTCCTGACCACGAACAGTTGGAGCCTTTCTCTTTACTCTGTGGTTTTTTTTTTTTTTAATTAAACTTTTTTCATTTTTCCTACTTTAGAATTTCACATTATAGTCCTTTGTTCATTCTCCTCTTTTCTCTCGATAATGAAAATGGATATAATATGAACTTAAACTCACTTGCCCTGGGTCATTGCCAGTGCTTAATAAAAGTGTATTAGTATTTGTAGTAATGATAATAACCCGCAGATAATGATGTCGCTAAAGACCAAAGGGTCCCCTTGCATGAGAAGCCCCCCCTTCCAGTCTCCTAGCTTTGCTGGATTTAACGGAGACCTTGACTGCTTCAGATAGTCATTGTCCCTTTTAAATTATCAAGGTTTCATGGAGACAAGCATTCTTCACTTAAGGGTTTTCCAGACTGTCTGATGTGCTGGGCTCTGGATAACCTTGTTCCTATGTCATCATATGTCATCCTGCCTCTCAGAAATTGTTCCCTGATGTTTGCAAAAATGAACTACTTAAAGGAAAACCAGAAGAAATTCCCTTTGTTCACTTACACATACACACACACACACACACACACACTTCCCTATTGGAAATGGTTACACATGGATAAGTGAGTCAGGGTCATGAGGAGATTTGAAGTTGTGTGATGTGAGGAACAGTAGGAGGAGATGAGACTTTACAGAGGTGAGACTGAGGAGGGCATGTGACAGGCATCTTCACAAATCTGAAGATACGTGGAAGAGGGATTTGAACTTTTCTGGGTACACCTATCGGGTACAAAGAAGACCAAATGCATGGGTATAATAAGTTTCATTTGGTTTGATACAAGGTAGGCTTTTCTTCTTAGTTGTCTAAGAAGGAAACACGCTTGCCCAGAAAGTGGCTAATCCCCTATCCCGGAGTACTCCTGCTGGAGCAACAGTGGAGTTCCCCCAACTGGGACTGTTGAGGAGGAGTTGTAAAGATTAAGTGATGACTGAAATGAATCACTTGAGGCTCCTTTCTAACCCCAAGGGGCAATAATTCTATGACATTCTTGATATGAGAATCCTTGATCCATTTCTACATGGTAAAGTGGGAGTCTGAGGGGTTTCTTGATAGAAGAGCTCAAGTCTAGGGTCTAGCTTTAGGAAGGGGAAAATGGCCTTGTCCAATGGCCCAGCATCTCCTCTGGCCCTAGGGTTATATGAGTGGATATAAGCCTGAGGCAAACTGCACCATCGTCAACTACACATCAGAGGAATAGGTGAAGTAGTTGAAGAGAGACAGGAGAGGAAACAAGTCATCAAAGTTAAGAGAGGAGGCCTTTGAAGGAGGCATAGACACCAGCCCTGGAGGCTGCTGAGAGGACAAGGAGGCTAAGGAATGAGAGGGGGCATTGGATCTGTCAAGCAGGAACACAGAGTGTGCTGGGACAGAAGACTGACCTCAGGAACACGAGAGAGTTGCTGAGAAGTAGAGGCAAAAAGTTCAGATTCCATGCTCATGGATTTGGCTGCAAGAGTGATGGGATGGAGGCTAGACAGGTAAGACCTACGAAGATGAAGGTTGAAGGCGGCGGGGGATGAAGTTGAGGAGAAATAGCTGATGTTGGAGGAAGAAAGGATATTGGGTAAGAGAGAGAGAGAGAGCGCGTGCATCTCTGTTTCTCAGATCCACAAATAGATTCCATGCATATGAGACTAGGTTTAAAGAGAAGGTGAGAAATCCTTTGGTTTATAGGGGGTATTGAATTGTGGCTGTGAGGGAACCGACCAGAGGTCAAGTCTGAGGGCACCATTGTCATGGTTGTAGCTGAACTCAGTGACTGTGTTAGCTCTTCCTGGCCCCTGACACTGTTACCCATTTCCTCCACTTGGAAGTCTCTCTGCTTTTGATTTTATTCCCTTATGATTTTCCAACCATGCCTCAGCTTCTTCCTCTGTCTGCCCTCTAGGTGTTAATTCCAGGCTTCTGACTCTGGCCCACTTCTCTTCCTACTTTTCACATTTCTCTAGATGTTTTCATCTGACTGTGGCTTATGATGGCTCCCAAATCTGCATCTCTGGCTCAGGCCTTTCTCCTCAGCTCTGAGTCCTTCTACTCAGTCTGCCTTCACTGTGCAGCTCTGTTGAGATGTCTCATAGGCACCCAAAAGGCAGCATTTCTAGACCCAAACTTATACACCCCAGACTCTGTTTTTTCCCCCCACTGTCCCCATCTTCAGGGTGACCATACATCCCTTGTTGCTGAAATAGTCTCAGTTTAAGTCTCAGACTTAAACCTAAATTATCCAGGATAATTATTAATAATCCATCTTTTCCTTTCAGAAATGTTCTGGTTTGAATGATACATTAGAAGATCACTTTATCCATTTTGAACAATGGCATGACCAGTCACTTAAATGCCCATGCCAGAAACTTCGTATTTATCCTAAACTTAGGATAAATTTGCTTAATTCCTGCAGACGGAGCCCCTGGACAGCGGGGACAGTGCCTTACCCACTGTGATATTCCAGTGCGAAACACAGAACCTGGCCTTTGGAGAGCTCAATAAATGTCAAGTAAAGGACACGAAGATAGAGTTAAGGGATGGAATTAGAAGCCATAGAATATTAGAGCTGGAAAGGGTGGGCCCTTAGGCCTATCCTCTCATTTTATAGATAAGGAAATCGAGGCCCAGTGTGGTAAATGGGCTTGGCCAAAGTCATATGACCAGTTAGTGACAGGGTCAGTACTGGACCCCAGATCTATGAGAAGTTTTCTAGGAGTTTTAAATCTTCTTCGTTAGAGGGACAGCTTAGCAGTCTGCCTTCATTAGACCCTTTGTGTGTGTGTGTGTGTGTGTGTGTGTGTGTGTGTGTGTACGGAGGGTTTGGGAATGTGGTATGGAGGGAAAGAATAGATATTCTTGCTTCCAACAGTGCTCAAAGGAACTGAGGAGACCCGTCAAGGCTTATTTGAGAGGCATTATATCACTTTTCTCCTGGAGACATTTTCACCTTCTTAGCATTGCCAGACCGGGTTAAAATTAAATCTGGTCTGACAGTAGCTCAGGTGGTGTCTTTTGTTATTGTTTTTAAGCTGAGAATCAGATGCTGTGAAACAGCCTCAGTAAGGTGGGTAATGGGAAGCTATCATGTCATTTACTGCTCGATCTGACAACTTGTTGGTGGACATGGGGGTTCTGAAAAAGAGAATGCCTGCCTGCCTTCAGTGGAGTCTTTCCCCCCTTCTTTTAGTCACCTCCAATTCTGTTTTTAGTCTGGTCTTGGTGAATCAATCCTTTGATTTTGAGAAAATGATCCCCTTTTCTGAACTTCGTGTTCCTTATTTGTAAAATGAGTGGGCTGGACTAGAGATTCTCATCACTGAGTCTAGCCCTGAGTCCCATCATGTCAAGGCTCCTCTGCCCATTGCTTGGAGCAGACTTGGACATTCATGTCTAGCACAGGTATTTCTAATATACATATATTTAAACTATCAAAATCCAGGTCTCTGCTTTATTCTTGGCTAGACTGACTCTCTCTTATACGTTATACTTAAATTCATCATTCCTTAAATGTCCAGTCCTCTTTCTTTTTAAAACACTCTAATATGCTTATTATTTCAACCATTTATATTTAACATTAAAGTTTAATCATGAAGTTGTTAACCATAGAAAATTATTAAATAAGTGAGTTTGGAATGAGCATGGAACAGCTGAAAAAAATGAGTGAGTATTTCAGAATGAGCACTTTGGAAAAGAAATTTATGCATAGAAAACAATGGAGAATTACAATTAAGAGCTCTGGGGATCTCAAACTGATTTGTCCAGCTATTACATAGTCATTTCAATTTAAATTAAAATTGTAACTATTTTCTAGTCTACTAAAAATATGAGGTGTCACATTAAGAGTTTTAATGGTGCATTCTCTGGGGAATGCAAAAATGTGAGATTGTAGCACATAAATAACTATATAGTGAAGAGTGAATAAATTCTCTGCCAAAAATGAATATGATAAAAACAGAAATGACAGTGGATTATTTTATTCCCTCTAGTGAAGCGCAGCTCACACATTAGAGCAAAGAAACAGTTCACAGGGTGTCTAATTCCATATCACTTTGTCAGAGCTGATGAAAAGAACAACACAAAAAATTTTAACTGGTTGATGAACTCAGGCATAAATGAGGCCATATATTTTGTTCCCAAAGTAAAAAAAAATTTTTTAGCCACAGAAAGTAGGTTGATATTAATATTTGATAGCCCTGATTCATAGAAAATTGGATTAGTCAAGGTTTTAACCACTGTAGAACATGTTTAAGGCAATCAAAAACTTCTGGAGGTGAAAAAAAGATTAAAGTCAAAAGCAGGAAATGTAGCTTCCTGGAGTAGGCTAAATCCTGGTGTGTGTGTGTGTGTGTGTGTGTGTGTGTGTGTGTTTTCATGTGTGGTCATGTATGCCAGAGTGGTTAGTCAGAGTGGGTGGAAGGTCTGATGATGAAACAGAAGATTTGGGATTTTATTGTAATACATGTGAATTATTTATTTTTTTAAACTTTTTTTTAAAGATTTTATTTATTTATTGGACAGAGAGATCACAAGTAGGCAGAGAGGCAGGCAGAGAGAGGAGGAAGCAGGCTCCCCGCTGAGCAAAGAGCCTATGTGGGGCTCGATCCCAGGACCCTGAGATCAGGACCTGAGCTGAAGGCAGAGGCTTAATCCCCTGAGCCACCCAGGCTCCCCGTAATACATGTGAATTACTGATAAGACAAGTGGTATCTGGACATCTGGATAATGGAGAGAGTTAACTGAAGTAAGAACCAGGTGCAAGAGAGTTAATATAACTAAGTTTGGTTGAGCTTCCAGGTAGCCAGGATAAAAAGGAAACTGGTGGGCTTCATACATCTTGTCGTATCAATGTCCTCCTATTCCTAAGTTCTTGGAGGTATTTGTTGTTTGGAGCAGTATTTTTCAAACGTAAGTACAATTAAGAATTATCTGGCCTCAGGAGATTCTGTTTAATTTGTCTAGGATGGGACATGTGCACCAACTTTTTTTTTTTAAAAAAGCTCCTCAGGTGGGTTTGATGCACAACCAGGCTTGTGGGTTAGTGATGTAGAACCTTACAGACAACAAATGACTCATCGCCGTTGGGTAGAAGATGCAGAAACTCTTTCTACAACCACTTATCATATTGATTCTTAATACAAGAGGAGTATCGATTTGTAGTTCAGTGAAGGCATTTCTAAAACAGTTCAAATCCAGTTTTCCTGCCACATAAAATTACAGGCATCTGTACTTTGAGTAATCCATTCCTGAAAAATCAGGCATTTTGCATACACATGCTAGCTGGGAACCAATTTTTGTTGTTTTAAAATAGGAAAAAGTTTCAATGTCTTAAATGCAACCCAAATCCCTCAACTAAATTTTACTGAGATAGTCAAATTCCTTTATAAATTTGAGTTACAAATTACCACATTAGGATGTAAAAAGGCGTACAACATTCCTTCCTGTCATTAAATGATACATAGGTTTTTAATGATCGTTTGTGTGCAGTGACAAAGCTTCTTTTAAGATCAGCCCCATCTGAGACACACTTCCTTTTTATGGTTTCCTGATGCGCTGTTCAAAATTTTGTGCGATTCTGATGGTCTACCAATTATAGCTGGAAGAAACTTGAGGCTTTTCTCAGACACAATGTCACAGTTTTTGTAATATATTTCTTAATGAATGAAAAATCTTTTCCTTTATGAATATTGGCTTAAGTATTATATTGAAAGATATGTATGTTCTATGACATCTGGTCATTCCTATTCTGAGGGGTATTCTATCTGGAAAATGCTAAACAGGGAGATATTCCACTTAAAATGCATTTAGGGGGTGCCTGGGTGGTTCAGTTGGTTAAGCAACTGTCTTGGCTCCAGTCATGATCCTGGAATCTCAGGATCAAGTCCTGCATTGGGCTCCCTGCTCAGCGAGGAGTCTGCTTCTCTCTCTGACCCTCCCCCACTCATGCTCTCTCTCCTTCTCTCTCTCTCAAATAAGTAAAATCATTAAAAAGAATTAAAAAATTAATTAAAAATTAATTAATGCCTTTAGGGGCACCTGGGTAGCTCAGTTGGTTAAGTATCCAACTCTTCATTTGGGCTCAGATCATGATCGGGCATTTGTGGGATCGAGCCCCACGTCAGGCTCTGCACTCAGTGCGGAGTCTGCTTCAGATTGTTTTGCCATCTCTCTCTGCCCCTCTTTTGCTCACTCTCTCAAATAAAACCTTAAAAAAAGAATAAAAATTAAAATGCATTTAAAAAGTCCAAGGTGGATAACCAGTCTTGAGAATTGAATTAGTAGGATTTTATTTGGCTGCAAGTAACACAATACCCTCCCTCATTTAAGTGGGTCTTTGTGGCAAGAAGTCCAGAGGTGGATGGTCACAGAGCTGGCCCAGCAGCGTAATGTTGTAATGAAGGTCTGTAGCTATTCCCTCCTGCTTGATGCTTTACTCAACTCATGATGTTGGTGATGTCTCCCTTCATGGTCACAAGATGACTGCTGCAGCCCAGATACCATGCCTTCTGTCAACAGAGTCCAGAAGTAGGAAGGGACAGCAGTGAGAGAACTCATCTTACTCAGACTCTATATCAGGAGCAAAGTCCTTCTCACAAGCTTTCAAGCAGAATTCTAATATCTCATTAACAGAAATGGGCTATATGGCCATCCATAGCTATAAAGGAGGCTGGGAGAATGGTTATCTTGCATCTACAACCTCCATCATGCAGGGAAGATGGGGAAGAAGAAAGGCCGATGGGAAGGTCAATAGAGTCCAGATTCTATCATTAATGAGCTGTGTGTCCTTGGAAGGTTTCTTACCCTCCATAAACTAATAGGTTTTTCTGACAGAGCATTTCTGCTTGCATGTTAAGATGTTACTTATAAAGGTTTGTCTTGATTGGAAAAGAGAATGTCTTTGGAGATTGCCAGGGCACCTTGGTGTTTATAAATTGCTAATAAGTTCTGCAGCAAAGAGAACAGTTTAACTATCCAACCCAGTGTTCCCAAGATGTATTTGACCACAGAACCTTTTATATAAACCAGGAACTTGTGCATCTGGTGTTCTGTGGAACTTTCCATGAAACACTGCCCTGTTAGGTTGAACTTTCTTAAATATAGGGTCTTCATCTTTAAATTTCTCAGAGTACTCAGCAGGTTTCCAGATACTCACTGCTCATCCTTCAATCAAGGCTTTAACCTCACTTTCTCAGGGAAGACATCTCATCCATCCAAACTAGGTCAGAAGTATATATTTCCTAACCTATTTTGGCATGTATCCTGTGTAAATATATCCTATCCTCCTCCTTTATAGACACCTCAGTTGCAAAAACTTACAGTTTGTTATCTTTAGTACTTATGATCTGTCTTGCCAATGGACTGTAAGGTCCCTGAGAGCTGGGCTAGTGTCTTGTTTACTGCCTTGTCCCAGTGCCTACCACAGTGGCTAGCATGTACTAGGTGCTCAATACATATATTCAAATTAATGCCTTGCACATGGTGGGCTATGGAGGTATTTGTGTAATGGACACTTCGTGTTTTGTTTTCCAACACTGATGCCCCAATCAATTTCTTTCAGGATTGCCACTTCCCACTCCATTCCATCCGTATGGTTTTTCCTACTGGTGATTGGCTCAGGGGGTGCACACCTGGGCCAGTAAGCCTCCTGCTGGGGTTTATAAAATTTGGGATAGAAGGGCCAGATTTGGGTCTTCCCAGTGGTTAAAGACGTAATGGTAAAACTCAGGAAATTTTGACTACCATATTTCCTTCTGTTTGAACCAGAGAATTGGAGAAGACTGATCAGGGAGATAGGTAGGTAGGTAGATGGATAGATAGATAGATAGATAATACACAGATAGAGAAAGAGAGAGAGAGAGAAACAGAGAGAAGTCATAGATACCCAGCCAGATAGGGGAGATGAAGAATAGCTACAGACCTTCATTACAACATTACGCTGCTGGGCCAGCTCTGTGACCATCCACCTCTGGACTTCTTGCCACAAAGACCCACTTTAATGAGGGAGGGTATTGTGTTACTTGCAGCCAAATAAAATCCTACTAATTCAATTCTCAAGACTGGTTATCCACCTTGGACTTTTTAAATGCATTTTAATTTTTATTCTTTTTTTAAGGTTTTATTTGAGAGAGTGAGCAAAAGAGCAGGACTGAGCTTCTAAGATTTGCACCTGGGACCCTGCCACATTCCCGTTCTTGGGTTTCATGAGATCCTTTTTAATCCTTCCTCTTTTTCATATAAGCTTATTTAAGTTGGTTTTTTGCTTCTTGCAAATCCTAACTAGTATAATTTGCCAACTGAATGAATAATTGAGCATGGAAAAAGAAAGGAGGTATAGGGCATTTGGGTTCATGGGTGTATATAAAACAGTAAGCAGAGGGACTGAGTTGAATTCAAACTTGGTGAAGTAGGACACAAGCAGAGCAGGCCAAATTCAGGAGAAGGAAACATTCAATCTATTTATGTACAAGGTGGTTTCGAGGATCAAATGAGTCAGGAGGCGTAAATGTGCTTTAAAAATGAAATAGGAAGAATCTTTTCAATCAACCCCAAATATGCAGTTGGGGATGGGGGGAGGTAAAAGCCTACAAAGAACCCAAACCACAGGCATTACCATGAAACCTGACGGCCATCATTCTGCAGCCGTCATCTTCCCCTAGAACGCCCAGACCTCTCCTGCCTTCTCTGCAAAGAGCACTCAGCCCCACGCTGCCACAGCACCTGGCTCATCTGCGCTCTGCAGGTGTGTTCAAAGTCATTTTGCTTCTTGTTCCTTGTCTGCCCTACCTGGAGACACTCTCAGACTGTGTGAAGGACACCATCAGGGCCACTGTAGGGTGACTCTGGTGACTGAATAATGCATGAAACCAGCAGTGGCCAAGGGGGAGCCTCCCCAAGTGGGTGGTGGGTTGAGGACAGGGTCTGGTCTCCATCTGTGGGGACCCGACTTTCCTATCCATGGGGTCTTTCAGATTGACGGCTCAGTCCATATGGATGAGGTTCCTTTAGTAGGTTTCCTATTAGCTGTGCTGGAAACAGGTATGGACTGACGAATTAGACAACAGTGCTTAATGGTTTATAGAGGATGCCCATGTCCTTCCCATTCCTTTCACTGGGGCCTCACAGATGCTCTGGGTGGTAGAGGGGTTAAGGGTTGTTATCTATCATCTATTGACAGGGAAACTGAGACCCCAAGAAAGCATGATTTGCCCAAGAGAAGATCAGTCTTTTGGGGTGACTTTTTTTTTTTTTTAATGTTCCTAGAGTAACTGAATTCACAATGTTTTTCTGTTCTTAAGGCAAATTGGAAAGTTTTGCCTACTCTCCTATTCCTATTTAAAATAAAAACATGGAGCACCTGGGTGGCTCAGTTGGTTAAGCATCTGCCTTCAGCTCCAATCATGATCCCAGGGTCCTGGGATTGAGCCCTGCATTGGGCTCGCTGCTCAGTGAGGAGTCTGCTTCTCTTTCTCCCTCTGCCGTTCCGCCTGCTTGTGCTCTCTCTTGCTCTCTTTCTCTCTCTGTCAAATAAATAAATAAGCTCTTCAAAATAAAAACATAACAGATTTATCATCTTAACCATTTTAATCTTTATAATTCAGTAGCATTAAGTACATTCACAATGCTGTACAACCATCACTTCTATCTCATTCCAGAACTTTTTCATCATCCCACACAGAAACCCTATACATTAAACATTAACTCCCCAACCTCCTCTCCCCTTAGCCCCTGGCAGCCGTCACTCTACTTTCTTTTTCTATGAATTTGCCTATTTTAGGTACCTCATAAAAGAAGAATCATACAATATTTACATTTGTATCTGGCTTATTTCACTTAGCATCATGTTCTCAAGGTCCATCCATGTTACAGCATGTATCAGGATATCCTTCCTTTTTAAGGCTGAATAATATTCCATTGTCCATATACGCCACATTTTGTTTATCCATTCAGCCATTGATGCACCGTTGGGTTGCTTCCATCTTTGGGCTGTTGTGAGTAAGACTGCTGTGAATATGTGTATGTGCTGTTGAGAGTCCCAGCTTTCGGTTCTTTTGGGAATATACCTAGGAGTGGACTTACTGGATCGTGGGCTAATTCTATTTAACTTTTGGAGGACCCGACGTACTGTTTCCCTAGTGGCTATTCCATTTTACATTCCCATCATCCTTTTCTATTTTTACGCGGAAATTCATCCTCTGCCTCCAGCATCTCCCATTCATCTCCACTCCCCAAACCTCCACCCTGTGTACAAAGCGGATGTGCCTGTCCCACTTATTAGAGAAAAAAAAAAGTTGCATTAATAGTTAAAAGTGTGGTATTAGGCTGGGTCTGGCAGTAGGTGATTGATGGCCTCCATTACACCCCATTAGATATTTTATTCTTGTTAAATGAAGAGCAGCCAACTTTGTCAAGTATTTTTAGTTCCCTCTGGTCTTATTGGTCCGATCTATTCTTCAGGACGGCCTGTAAATGGCCACATATGGCTGAGTGTCTGCAGGACGGATGGCCGTGCAGCTGGTGTTCATTGGCCACCAATTTACCCCGGCCCCCTTCATTGTGAGCCTGACAGCGCCGGGGAGCCTTGTAGATCTAACCAAATATATCTATTTTCTAATTGTCTATTTATCACCTTCTGGGGATTTGTGGGCCTCCTATCTGAAGGCAAAGGGGGGATGGCCTTGAACAATGATCCTTGTCAAGGCTCTCGCTCGCTCTAAATTAGGGCCTAGTTGCTAAATAACTAATTTAGTCCTGCTATCAAGCTGAAAAAGTGGGTATTCAGCGCAAAGTGCCAGCTGGGGAATTGATTATGTCTTCTCTCAGCGAGTGTGATAAACCTGCCGCGGAGCCACTGTGGAAGGCTGGAGATGGCTCCCCCGGGGCGGCGGCATTTCATCATGGAGAATTGGCAGGGGTGCCAGGTCCACTGCCCGCGTGGCAGCTGAAGTCTGGGGCACTGGACCTGCCCCGCCACGGCGCCCGAGGGGAGTCTGGCCAGCACGGCACCCTCCTGCTCCGTGGCTTCTGCTTGGAGCCATGGGGATGGTTGCATCTGTCAGAGACGGGACCAAGGTGAGAACTGGGGAGGGGACAGGAAAGTCATCCTCACAGTCCCAATTCCAATTAGAGTGAGATTATGGAAGGAAGCTAGGCCTGGGGTGGGGGAGGTGGCAGGGAATAAATGGGAATAGGAGGTTCTTAGGAAAATGTATTACTAACAACTGCCAGGTTTGGAATGGAGAAGGGGGCCAGGCAGCTGACAACAGAGAGTTACGGTTTACTGCCTGAGAAATCTGAGGACGACAAGAACAACTGCAATCAGCTGCTCAGCCCTCCCCTGTGCCAGGCACTGTGCTACAAGTCTTGGGATCTTTGATCCCTTCGACTCTTCTTAGTATCTAGGCAGGTCAGTGTTCCTACCCCAGTTGGTACTTGAAGAAAAGGAATTTCAGAAATGTTACCTAATCAACTTGTTGAAGGCTGAACTCTGCCCATAAATTTCTCCCTGACCCAAATGTTTTGTTTTGTTTTGTTTTGTTTTGTTTCACAATGCCCAGAATGCCTCTAGCATTGATTTACTCAGGGGGTCTGGGTGCCGGAGGCAGAGCAGAGATTCAGTCAGACCAGACCCTGCCTTCATGGAGCTGATCTGTCCGAGGGGGAGTCAATGGGGGAGACTGGTTCTCAGTACAGTCAGACCCAAAGGCCCCTTTATAACTCAAATCTTTTGAATGGCTCCTTTATCATCCTGAAATTAAATTCACAGATAATACATTACACTTTTTTTTTAAGGTTTTATTTATTTATTTGACAGACAGAGATCACAAGTAGGCAGAGAGGCAGGCAGAGAGAGGAGGAAGCAGGCTCCCTGCTGAGCAGAGAGCCTGATGCGGGGCTCGATCCCAGGACCCTGGGATCATGACCTGAGCCGAAGGCAGAGGCTTTAACCCACTGAGCCACCCAGGCGCCCCTACATTACACTTATTTAACTTAAAAAATCAGTATAGCATTTTCACTGTAATTTAATGGAGAAATGAAAGTAATTGTAGTAAAATAATAGGTACTTCATTATTCAAATGTTTGGTCATAAGGAAACTGAGGAAGCATCATAAAACATTCAGATGCTTATACTTACTTATAAGGAATGTTTGAATTTAAGGTAAAAGAGATAATGTCCAACGGAATGTTGATGACTTTTTCTCTTTCTCGTTGACAATTTGAAATAGGGCTAAAAAAGAGATATTGGCCAATATACTTAGAATTGCTTGGAATGTGAAAGCTCCAAGTGCAGACTGATACAAGACTTAGATACCATGAAGGGTGCCACCATGGGTGACATCATTTTCTTAAATGAGGAAACTCCAAATTGAAGAAAGTAAAATAATCTTTGTGTTTCAATAGTGGTGGCGTTCCTGGGAAAGTCAGTATAAATTAAAACAAGCATGCTGTCCTTTGTGCTTGTGGGTAAGATGGAGTTTGAGTCTAGATTCAGAGAACTATACATGTTTTTTGACCCACACAGATGTCTGGTTAAAATTCAGATGTTTTAAGTTTGCGAAACAACCCATCTCTTGCCTCCCTCTCACTGGGGGTTGGTTCTGCCCCACTGAGAATCACTGGACTATATAAAGGACAAGTAAGTGAAAAAGAAAATAATAAACCGTGATAAGGACAATGATCAAAATAAAACTGGGTGATGGGTTAGGGAGCATTTGAGGAAATAAGATTGGGAGGCCAGGGTTTCTGGTTTGGGCTAAGGGGTCTCTCTAAGGACAGATATTCCTGGGGAGGAAGAGGCAGAAGAGACACAGTCATCCTTTGGAGGACTCATTACTCTATGAGGGCTGTGGTAGGGAAAAGACAGTCAGGAAACTGGCCCGCCTGGAGCTCCCAGTTGGGAGCTGCTCTACAACTTACTGAGCAACCTTGGACAAGGCACTTTTTTCTTCTTGAGCCTCAGTTTTCTCACCTGTCAAACAGAAAGAGTGATGATTTCATTGCCCTCTTTCCAAGTTAATGAGAAGATACAAAGTGATGGGAGAAAGTGCTTTATACACCATAAAATTCAAATAGGGCTTAGTTTGCAGTGGGGAACATTAGAAACAACTCAAAAACCTCTAAAGAAAGGGGACTGGAAAAAAAGCCATAACAAAATCACATAAGAGAGCATTATGTAATCATTAAAATATTGTGAAATAATAGTCAATGTGTAGAAAGATGTCCACAGGGTGAGAAAAGCAAGTGACAAAATGATATGGAGAGTGTGATCCTTTGTTTGCAATTAGAAGAGAAAGAACAAGAAAACAAAACAACCAACCAACAATAAAGAATTGGAAGGACGTATACCGAAATACTAACTGATGCTATCTCTGGGAATTAGAGTTGATTGTAATTTTCTTTTTGCTCCACTGTATAATGAACTGTATCATTTTTGTAATAAGAGAAACAAGCCACAAATGTAGATTTTAAGATGCTTGTCACACACCAAGACCCAGGCTAGAATCACTGGTGCTGTGTCTGGCTGGGGGGGCCAGGGTACTATCTTTCCTGTGTTTCAATGTGCAGAGGTAAGCATTGTGGCTGCTTGCTGTCCAGGGAAAGGAGCAACTGGTTCTCTTTTTGTATTACCCTCTCTACCCTCAAGAGCTCGAGTCAGACAGCTCCAGGTTCTCATAGTCAGAGCTTATGATGTCCCAGATTCTGGGCGGAGTACCATTATTTGAATCTTCACAATAATTCTATGAGGTCGATATTATCACCTCCATTTCAGAGGTAAGAAAAGTAAGCCCAGAGGATTGAACAAATCACCACTTGTCATATATCTTCTAATTGGAAGAACAAAGATTTCAACCTGGGATTTCTAGTTCTGAGCCACTGGGCAGACATTTGTGACCACTTGGGAGATTAGTTATTGGCCAAATTCCCATGTCTCTATAAATGCAGTTGAAAAATGCCTAGAGCTCCCATTTTCTATTGGCTAAATGTTGGTAAATGCCCCCTCACAGCCTGGCTGCGAGACAGTTTAGGCTATTGGAGAAGGCTCCAGTCCTCTGTGTATACAAGGAAGGATGTGGTTAACATCCTTTCTCTGACTTTGGGCAGTGTTGGAATTACAGCCCTGACACCTGTCTCCCTTTGCCCAAACTGGAACCCATCATACTGGTGGGTTAGTTGGAGGAGATTCCAATGAAGGAAACTAGGGACCTGGAGGGCAGCCCCTATTAAGCCCTAACCTTGGAGGGGGAGATCTTGAATTCTAAAGACCCCAGTTTCGCCCTGTTCGTCCACCCAGCCACTCGCCTAGTATCATCTGTCAGAAAAGGGAGATTTACCTTCTGTTCAAGTACTTCCTAAGCTTCTCATGTTATGGGGCTTGCTCTCATTTAATTTTGACCCAAAAGTACAATTTAAGGATGACGTATTCATCCCTAATAACATCAATCAATGCTAGGTTCCCAATGCTTATAAAGGTCACTTCCTGGAGCAAAAATGGACATAGAAACACTAAGCAGAGATTTAGTCATTTTTCCTTATAATTGCAAGTATTGGGTGTTATAAACAAGCCTTTTAAAGATCACTTTAAAAAATAATACACTAAGTGTTTCCTTTGCAGAGCTCATGAATAGAGAATGGGTACTTGGGGCTAGAAGTGTAATTTCCAGTGACAGCATCATCCACAGATGCAAAACATCCTGTATCTTAAATGCTTTGGATGGAAGTGAAGGTGATGTGCTCTGGCAAGTGGTGTTAGGTGACTCACAAAGTGACTCTAGTGGTGACAGATATCCCAATGTCAAAGAGGCATGTGAAGAGAATGAATAGCACTGTTTCACGGATTCAATGTGAACACGAAAAAAAGCAATGTTTCTAAATATCCTTCCAATTAATATAAGACTTTATATTAGTATGCTAAGTTTCAATTAACATATTGACTTATAATTACTACATTGGTATACTAATATATTTTATATAAATTACTCTATGTGAAACTGAAGTTTTATATTTATTAAATAGGCAGACCTTTGACATCCCGTCTATATTCCTAAAAGTTGATACGTGCAAGTTGGTCAAAACTTTGTTTTGGAACTTTCTGTTCGCAAAGGGCAGATCTCTCTGAACTTGGGGCTTAGGCCTACTATGTGCCAGTCATGGTGTCACCGCTCAGTGAAGGAGCCTTGGTGGAGGAGAAACCAGAGTTCTAAGACATCCCCTGAGTCCTGAAGGTCTGTGTGGGAAGAGGCCTGATGGAACCTCTTCATCTTAGCCCTCCCAAAAAGGTGATATGTGTTCTGGTGTGGAGAAAATACATCCACTTGCTGGAGCAGGCTGGTGTCTAAAGTGGGGTTGAGGGGCACCTGGGTGGCTCAGGCCGTTGAGTGTCTGACTTTGACTCAGGTTGTGATCCCGGGATCCTGGGATCACAACCTGCATCAGGCTCCATGCTCAGTGATGAGTCTGCTTCTCCTTCTCCCTCTGCCCCTCCTGCTGCTTGTGTATGCTCTCTCTCTCCAATAAATAAATAAAATCTTAAAAAGAAAAATAAAATGGGGTTGACATCAGTGGGGTTAACCATTTTTGCTCAGTGTTCCCTAAGATAATTTTGAAAATCTATGTCCCTTCTTGAACATGTTAATGTTGACGTCTAGGATATCATAAACCATTTTGAATAATTTTAAATAAACAGTTTTAAATAATTAGAAAGGATATAAAGTCTGGTATATGATAAGTATAGAAATTGTGAGATAAAACTCTCACATTGCTGTTTAAATGTGTCCAATAAAATACACATATCACAGCAATTTGATACCCACCACCATCCTTTTAAAAAATACACGAATGAGCTCTTATTTAACAGTAGGAAATTGTATTTCCAATCCACTTCCCCCACAGAATTTTATTCTAATGTAATGTATTTTTATGCTTGAAAGTCTTTTATTGATTTTCCTATCATACTTCTCTGTAACAAAAAGATGTATATAAATTGATTTTTTTTTATTTCCTGTGACCATAAGCCTCTAAGAATTAAAAGAAAAAAATTCTTTTGGATTGAGTTATCATTTCTTTTTTTTTTTTAATATTTTATTTATTTATTTCACAGATAGAGATCACAAGTCAGACAGAGATCACAAGTAGGCAGAGGCAGGCAGAGAGAGAGGGGGAAGCAGGCTCCCTGCCGAGCAGAGAGCCTGATGCGGGGCTCGATCCCAGGACCCTGGGATCATGGCCTGAGCCGAAGGCAGAGGCTTTAACCCACTGAGCCACCCAGGCACCCCTGAGTTATCATTTCAACTATTAATAATACAAACCTGATAAAAATAACATGAATCTACTGCAAATTTTTATAAATAATTATTAAAGAGTTAAAAATTATTGGAAAAGCTTTTCTTAATGAGATGGATGGGGGCATATAGCCATATTGTCTGTGCACTACAAAACCGCAGGGAGAGATGTTCATATAGACTGTGATGTGGATGGCAACCCCTGGAATTATGTAGTGAACAACCTGCACAACTGTATGTAGTGGGCCTGGATTTGGACGGTGCAGATTATAGTGCCTTAATTAAAGGTGACACTGAGAACACCATTTGTTGAATTGTCCCTTTATTTGGTGCCCCAGAATTTTTGACTCAACTGGACAAGGTAACCATAGTAAGATTCAGGTGAAAAGATAACATGAGTCCATTTGTACAATAGATGATTCCACCAAAGGCAGGTTAGCTTCAGGAAAGGATTCACATGGAAACTGGGAACCAGGAAATTGACTCCCTGAAAGTTATCTGTGTTGGATATTCCCTGGAAAGTTTTTATATCCTCAGGATGCTGTGAATCTCTGGGGTGTCTCCATAATCCAGCCAATGGTGCCTGCAGAGCTCTTTGTGGTGCTGGCCAGACTGGAGGCTTTCTGCCTTTAACCAGATCCTCTGCCTCTTGGTCTTGGCAGGCCCTCTCAGCCAGGATCCCCAAATCCACTGAGCCCACCACAAAGCCCAACTCTGTCTGTGGGCCTGGCAGATGTCTCATACCATCCTAAGGAAGAGCCTAATAATAGTACCCACTTGTTTAGAATTGAATACATTCCAGGAAGTATTCTCTGCATTTTACTGATCTCATTGAATCTTCCCTCAAACCTAATAAAGTAAGTTCTATTATTCTCATTCTACAGACAAGAGAGCAGAGGCTTACCTATATGAAATAACTTGCTCAAAGTCACACACCTACACACAGAGAAGGGAGCTTTCAGACCTAGTCCAGGTCAGCGAAGTTCTGAAGCCTGAGCCTTTTTCTATCCCACCATGTCTCTTTAAAACATGAAAAGAGAATGGAACTATTGTACTGAGGAGCCTACTAAGAGCCAGGTGCTTTGCACATTATCACCTTTCAATCTCACTATCATCCCGCAAAGTAAATACTGTTATTGTTTTGTTGCAGATGAGGAAAACGAAGCCCAAGGTAATAAGCAGGAGAGCTGGAGTTTGACTCTGGGTCTGTCTATCACCAAAGGAATAGACTCTTTTCCCTCCTGGAAGCAGCTTCCTGGGCTGGGATAGTGGATCTCCAGCCACTGCCAAGCCCATGACTGAACACAGTCCATTATCTTTACTATAAGCATCTTGGTATGAACTACCTTTGATTTCCCTACAAAGAATAAGGGATATAAAGGTAATAAAACCACTGTTAGAAAATTTGGCCTCTGAGTCCATCTGTCCCAGCCCAACATTTTCCATGATTATTTGGTTTAATGCTGAGAATGCTTCTGAACCCCAGCCATGTGCTGGGTACTCCACTAGATGCTTCTAAAGGCATTAGGCATGAAGGGAAATGTGGTCACTGACCTCAGTTGTTCCCATTTGACACACAGTCTTGTCTTAAAATTCCCTGAAGACAGTGGTCAACATGGGGTCGCAGGACAGGGAGGAGGCAGGTGATTGTGATGGGAGTATTAGGAAGACTGTATGAACATGGTGGAAGTTGAGCTGGGGTATCACTACTGTCTAGTTAGTTCAGTCAAAACAGGTGACTCAGTGCGCCTGGGTGGCTCAGTTGGTTAAGCAACTGCGTTTGGCTCAGGTCATGATCCCAGAGTCCCGGGATCGAGTCCTGCTTTGGGCTCCCAGCTCCATGAGGAGTCTGCTTCTCTCTCTGACCTTCTCCCCTCTCATGCGCTCTCTCACTCTCTCTCATTCTCTCTCAAATAAATAAAGAGAATCTTAAAAACAAAAACAGGCGACTCAATCTGAAGAATCTAGAGGGTTGTGGCCATATAGTCTTAGCCTGGAGTGCCTGAGCCTGTATGGCGTGCTCACTGGGGGTTCCTAGCTCGTATCTGTGCAGAGCACTGAGCATAATAGCTCATTGGGCAGTATACTATGAAGCTCTTCATGGTATTATTTTGTGAAAATAATTCCAGGTAAATACACTTCAGCTTCTCACAGGAATAGGGCAAGAATTCATTCTTAACAGGTTTCTGTCCTCATTTCCCTTGCAAGTAGGATTACTTAGGGGCCCCCGCTGAGTGGTCACTTCAGGACTCTGCAGACCTCAGGAGACCCCCTGAGAATTACTTCACTTGACTTCCACAAAATCCTATGCTTTAGCCAGACAGTCCCTCCAGGATGCTCCTAAGCCCGGCCTGGGGGGATAGTGCTTCCCTGGTGCCCCCTGTGGTGGGAATTGGAACCTCTTCACTAGGGTCCTTCCCACCCTTTTCCCCTGAACCACACCCAGACAAGTGAGGCCCACTCCCCTACAGAGTGGGAGTGGCCAGTTACAGGGGCCATGTTCCCTAGAGGGACGCTGGCGGCCAAGACCTGAGGAAGGGAGGTCCTAGTCCTCAGGAGTATCTCAAGAACCTAGCTGGGAAAGAGATCCTAGCACTCCCCCAGGCAAGGCCCACCGTCTCAGTATATTTTTTCTCCAATCCCGGGTTGTTTGACTTCTCTGAGGGAAGACAAAGTGTTGGACCACACTTCATTCTTAATTTCTTTCTGTCAAACTTCTAGTTCTGTCATGATTGTTATTTCCTTTTATTGCCATTTTTTTTTTCTTTTTGGGTAACTGTAGAATTGTAAGGCAATGAATTTTGGTCATGCTTCTGACATTAATGCCATTTATTGAGTTCCTGCTGAATACTGGGTACTTTTCCTGGGATAACTCATTTCATTCTACAAAGTAGGCAATGTTGGCCCCATTTTACTGATAAGGAGACTGAAGTTCAGAAAGATGGAGTGACTTACAAGATCGTAGCTGGTAAGTGTTAGGGTGAGAATTTGCCTCTTAAAAAGTGACTAACTCTAGAAAGTGTGTTTTCTGCATGGAGAGTCTTGAACAAGCTCCTCTAGGCTTGTCCCCTACCTGCCAGCACCCTCTAAAATCTAGCATCTGTCACTAAACACAGCTCAAAGTAGATGGAACCACAACTAGATCTATATGTGGCATTAATGCAACGTAAAGACTGGCAGCCACCTTGCTGTGTGGCCTTGGGCAAGTCACCCACCCTCTCTGGACCTGAAGTTCCTCAACTATAAATAAGAGCAAGGAATGGATGATCTCTCAGGGACTTTGTACTTCCCAAATCCAGTGCTTTAAATGCCACAGTAAATTTAGGGGCTTTATGGAGCTGCAGCCCATCTGATATTCTCCCCAACTTGACCTTTTCTTAAATTCATTTCATTAATTCTCTTATTCATAAGAATGCGTTTTCATTTCATGGTTCCTATGTTTAGTGCTTTCTCCTGATGATGCTTCTCTTCCCTGGTATAATTTTTTGTTCCATTAATTTCCAAGGACCATTTTGCCAGATCAGAGTGTTAAGAATCATTTACACCTCTTCCATTTGTCTAACCAACCGCTCATCCATTTCTCTCCAGAAATAATTGTATATGGTTCAATAAGTTTATTGTTCAAATCTGTTTACACTTCAGGATGCATCTCATCAGGATTTGCTATAAAGGGTGGAAGCCAGTTTCCAATTATCATTATTATATCTGTTTCTCCAAGTTTTCCAAATATACTTTTTCTTCATCTTCAGGAGCTGTTTTTAATTTTTTTAATTTTATTTTTCTTTTATCCTGAAAGCAGACTTTAAACCAAAAAAAGCACTAATTCTTTTCCATATTTCTGTGCCTCTATTTCCCTGACTCACCAGGGCTTGCTAATCACCTGGGTGTGATGGTGGGCTTTTTCTCTCCCCAGCACTACTCTGCCTTTATTTTGAGAAGTTCCCCATTAAGGGCTCAGCAGGTCTTTGTAACTCTTTCGGGCTGCAGACACTATGGGCAAGGGAGGTCTGAGAGGGAAGAGAAGGGAGAGAAAAGAAAGAGAAGCAGAAAGGGAACTCTAGGAGCAAGAACCAGAGAGAATTTGCAAGTGAAGACACTGGCTGGGTTCGGGACAGATGGCAAACCAGATCCCAAAGCAGCCCCAGGTCTGGCTGCTCCTGAAGCTTCCCTGAAGCAGAGGTAGACCTTGGGGGCTTGGGGCCGGCAAAGGGCATTCTGCCAGTTAGCAGTTAGGCAGTGTGAGCCCATTCCTTGACTCCTGCCTCAGTGCCTCAGCTGTAGAAGTGGGGATAATAGTTCTTGCTTCATAGGTTAATGTGGGGACCTAGTCATATCCATTTATTCAGTTATTTACTAGGTTCCTGCAATGAGCCTGACCCTGTACTGAGCACTGGGGAGATAGTAAGGAACAAACCCGAGGCCCCATCCTTGTATTTACAGAGTTGGGCTCAGAGTGGGGTGACATAGATCATTTTATGCATGACTCATACAAAATTTACCAGGACTACAGAGTCCACCATGCGCTTCGGGGCATCCTGGGAGTGTACCGGGGAGAAGAGGGGAGAGCGCCACAGGCAGAGGCTGGTGTGGCTGCAGGACGGAGAGGGCAGGGAGCCTGGGTCCCAGCAAAACTGGCGGGATGGAACACCAAAGAGGCCTGCCCTGTAGTAGCACTCGGCTCCGGTAGCTGCTCCCCTAAGTACTTGAACTGTGGCCGCAGGGGTTCCCAGGGGCTGCGGCTATTGTCCCCTGAGTGGGAACGCAGCTATTTAATGCTCTCGTCCACCCGTGGGGGAAGCAGTGATAGACTTAGAAGGAAAGAGCTGGGGTCCACGGTCCCACCGGCTGGGGCACTCGGAGTCTGGACCCACCCGAGTAGGGGCCCCGCGGCAGGAGAGCCCGGCGTGAGGAGCCATGGCACAGGGCCGTGAGATTTTCTGTCCCTGTCCTCAGCTGCAGTTCATCACTCAGCGTGTAGCAGAACCACCGAGGGGGCGGGGGGTTGACTTCAGGTGCAGACATCTGGCCTCCATTTCTGGAGGCTGATTGACCAAGTTTGGGCCAGGGCCCAGGAGTCTGCATTATAACAAGAGCCCCAGGTTGGGGTCCCCCAGCAAAGCACTACCCAGTGGCAGCTTCCAGTTGGAGGCATTTTCTAAACAACAACAACAGAACCAATCATGAAGTCTAAGTATGTCTCTGAAGAATATGGCCGGTATCCTGTGTTCAGTGTAAAATGTCACAACGTGAGGCAAGGCTTTGGGCTGTGTGGTGTGCGGGAGAGAAAATTATGGGTAGAGCTCTGAGCCTCATGAGGCCCTCCTGGCTTTGCCCTTTGGGGACCCTGTAGGTTAAGGGTGACAGCGGCCTCCTTCCCAATTCCAGGAAGCACTTTCTACCAGTGAGACCGCCTGGCGGGGGTCTGCAGCCCACGCTCCCTGCCAGCCCCCAGACTAGGGGGACAGAGACAGGCATCAGAGCTCAGCTGGGACAGGATGGGAACCAGTGAGAACATTCTGCCTTCTCCCATCTCTCTGTTCCCACTGTCGTTGTCTCTGGAGAAATGCAGGCGTTTCCCTTCATTCTCTGTTCTCTTTATGGGACAATGACATCTGCTGGGCTAAGGAACAGATCTGTAGAACCCTAACAGCACCCCTCACCCCTAGTGTCCTTGGTCATTTTCCGGGGGAGACTCCTGGAAGGTCAGGTGCCGGGGCGTTTGGCCTTGTGGTGAGGGAGATGCTGGGGAAGGTGCTGGGTTTCACCTTGTAGCTCTGAGTTAAATGCTTTGCAGGGTTGGGGGAGCCCCAGGCTGAGACTGCTGTTTGCTAGGAGTATGGTCCACAAGGCATGCACGGGCAGCTTTCTGTAGTCTCATTAACACACACAGATGCCGGCAAAGGGGGAAAGCGCTCACCGTGGGCTGAGTGGAGCCACCTTGAGTCTCTCCTGCTGAAAAGTCTGAGGTGGTTATGGGAGCAGAGGGACAGAATTCGAAGCCCATCGCAGGACCCTGGGATCCTGGTTGAGGGTGGAAAGTCCTTCCAGGTTGCAGTGGGGTTGGAGAGCTGCCTGGTAAAGCCACAACACTTGAATTGTTTTATTTTGTGTTGTGTTTACTATAGAAAACCTGGAAAAAAATACAAAGGAAAAATAAAAGAAAAGTCTGGCAACACCCACAATCTAAAGCCATCCTTCAAAATTCTGGTGTATTTTCTGTCAGAATCTTTTTCTAAACACAGGCCTAGGTGCCTGGGTGGCTCAGTAGGTTAAGTGTCCGACTTCCGCTCAGGTCATGATCTCAGGGTTCTGGGATTGAGCCCCACATTGGGCTCCCTGCTCAGCGGGAGGCCTGCTTCTCCCTCATCCTCCCTGCTGCTTGTGTGCTCTCTCTCTCTCTCTCTTTAATAAATAAATAAAATCTTTAAAAAGAAATAAACACAGGCCTAACCCATACATTTGAGGAGCCCAGGGTAGGAGTACTGTTGGGATCCCCATACCCCATGTTTAAATATTTATTTTAAAATGATTTTTCTAAAAGAGTTATTTTAGGAGCACCTGGGTGGCTCAGTTGGTTAAGCATCTGCCTTCAGCTCAGGTCATGGTCCCGGGGTCCTGGGATTGAGCCCCGCATTGGGCTCCCTACTCGGCTTTGGAGTCTGCTTCTCCCTGTGTCCCTCCTCCTTGCTTGGGCTCTTTCTCTCAAATAAATAAATAAAATCTTTAAAAAATGAAAGAAAGAGTTATTTTAATTCTAAAATATGGAAAATTACTAGGATGAAAAGGCAAAATTCAAAATATAATTAGTAAATATTAAAAATTTAGATCAAAATTATTTCAATAAAGCAGGTTTTAAATTTTTAAACATTTGATTAAATTAAATATTAAAAATATTAAAATTATGCTCTTTAAAAGAAAAAGATTTATTTATTTTAGAGAGTGAGCATGAACTGTGGGGAGGGACAGGGAGAGAATCCCAAACAGACTCCCCGCAGAGCTGATCTCACCATCCCCCTGAGATCATGACCCGAGCTGAAATCAAGAGTCCAATGCTAAAAAAAAAAAGAAAGAAAGAAAAAGAAAAATCCAATGCTTAACCAACTTAGCCACCCAGGCGCCTCAAAACCATGCTCTTTTAGTGGCCAACATTCATCTAGTTGTCAGTGTCAAGGATTGGTATTATGCTTCATCCGTATTTGTCTAAATCTACAAATATACAAATTTAAGGGTAAAATGAATTATTTAATATTGCAAAATATTCCTCAGCTGTTACATACAGCTGTTGAAAATATTGTGCTAATTAGTGAGTATGTCTGGAACCATGAATTAGACCATGAAGAAAAACCAGGAGATGGACTCTTGGCACTACTGGGAGATTATGTTAGGTTATGCAAGAAAGGTTTGCATTTCATGCTATCTAAGAGGAAGTGTTTGACAAATTCATTTGTCTTTTTTCTTACTTCAGCATGTTCACCGCTCACGTCTTCCCTGCACTCTTCAGTGGTATCTGTTTCTGATGTCAGTGGCAGCACGGTCCACCCAGTGTTGTGGCACTGGGATTTGGTTGTCCCTTGTTTCAAGGACAGAGGGCAAGAGGTGGAGACACATTTCCTGGGGCTTGAGTGATGTTAGCGGAGAGTTGGTTTTTGGGTTATGCTATGCAACGCTGGGCTAAGTAAAAGAAGTGCCCATGTCTTCTGTAATAACTTTGTGGGTACATGTGTGTTTATGAAATGCAGAGCACCGTCAACTGTGGGACCCAAGATAGGGACCACCCTTGCTCAGGTATAAAGTCCAAGGATATATATGTTGAAATAATACTCATAAAATAGTGTATGTATTATTTCCCCAATTTTCTGTAATGAACATTTTATTTATAAATATTCTTCTGAAAGTATTTATTTTTAGCAATATTCCATAAAACAGATCTATCATCACTTCTTAAACCAGACCCTTACTGTTGAAATTCATGTTTTCAGTTTTTCCTCTCCTATAAACAACACCATAATGAACATCCTTATGTACATCGGGATATGGATGTCTGGAAGTATCACTAGGTCAAAGGGGACATACATTGGGTACATAGAATTAAATCAGGAAGGGCCCCTTTTAAAGTCTCATGTTGTATTTATATGCTCTTTTATCATGTGTTAAGGATTTATCCCAGAAGGACTGAAAGCATAGGAATCAGCCCAGAGAATGGAGACCGGAGTTCTGGATCCTAGCGCTCTGTGTGAACTTGGGCAAGGTTCTTTCTGTCTGGGCCTGTTTCTCTATATGTACAAAGAGGAGTTGGACTAGATTTTTCCTCAGGGTCCTTGCAATCAGAAGAGCAGGGATTCTGAGACCCATTGCTTGCTGGGTGTGCTTGGAGCGAAAGTTCAACCCTGCAGGGCTCCATCCATTAGACCACCCTGCCCCCTGCTGGCCGGTTACTAGATGCCAGTCCCGTTCTGACTTGCTGAGAGAGGCTCTGGAATCTTTCCCGGCTCACAGCAAGTCAGCTGCCCACTGTGAAACCAGCAAGTTATGAGAGGTTCTGAAGCAGCTGCTGTTTCATTATTGGCAATTACATTTTGGGGGCTGTGCTTCCAAATGTCTCATTTCATTCATTTGTTCAGCAAATGTTCCTAAGTTTCTCCTTTGTGCCAGGACTGGGAACTCCTTTTGTCCTTGAGGAACACATAGTTTAGAAAGGGCAGAACTGGCCACACGTTACCACCATACAGAGCAGAGAGAAAGATGTGGAGAAAGTGCTTCCGATGGTTAGTTATTTGGCTATTGCAGAGTTCTCAGGCCCTGATATTCATTTGTTTGGATAAAGAGCCCAAACAGATGGCTGTTCCGGGTTGAATAGCTTTCCTCCTAGAACCTGTGAGTGGGATATAGTGTCTCTGCAGATGTATTCAAGTTAAGATGGCATCATGCTAGTGGGCCTTAGTCCAGTGACTGGCGTCCTTCCAAGAAGAGAAAACAGAGACACAAGAGACGTGCATGGAAGAAGGCCCTGTGACAATGAAAGCAGAGGCTGGAAGGATGCATCCGCAAGCCAAGGACTGACAAGGATTTCCTGGACCACCAGAAGCCAGGGAGAGGCAAGGAAGGATTCTCCCCTGGAGCCTTCAGAGAGAGCACGGCTCTGGCCGACACCTTGACTTTGGACTTTCGGCCTCCACAACTGCAAGAGAATACATTTCTGTTGCTTAAAGCCACCCAGTTTATGGTAATTCATTACAACAGCCCCGGGAAACTAATACTATAGTGACTCCCTGAGGAAGAAAGTTGCCATACCCAGGAGAACTAGGAATTTCATTCATGGGGGAGGGGGGAGAGAATGAACATGTGTGAGTGGGAGGAGCTGGAAGGCCCCAGCTGTAGCCGCAGGTGGCGGCTGACTGGACACATGACCTGGGTGAGTCCCTTCCTTCTCTCTCTGGGTGTTGGTTTGTTGGTCTGTGTAGGAAGGCATTGGGTAGATCAGTGGCTTTTACCTTCATTCTGTAGCTGTTTCATTTCCTAAAATTACATTCTTTGGGACTATACTAAAACTTTTTTTTCTTTTTTTTTTTTAAGATCAGAACTTTTTCTTAAACAAAAGTAAATGCAGCAGCCCACATATAAAAGAGTACAGGTAAGTTGTGTCAGTCATGGGCTGGGTGGAGCCCTTTTGAGAACCCCTAACCCATCTCCAAGGGCACTGAGGTTTTGCTCATTCCTGTCCTGGCCCTCTGGTGTCGACAAGGGTACATTCTATATCAAATGGATAACAACCCAGAAGTGAGTCACTTTCTTCATTATTTAACAGGAAGATTCATTTAGCCCTTTGGGTTTAAAAGCATGAGATCCCAGAACTTTCCCATGGGTTCAGAGAGGGTAAGTGTATTAGTTTCTTGTGGCTGCTGTAACAAATTCCCCCAATCTTAGTGCCTCCAAACAACAACATTTATTCTCTCATGGTTCTTGAGGCCAGAGATACAAAATCAATTTCACTGGCCCCAAGGTAAGGTGTTGGCCAGACCACAGACCTTCTGGAGGCTCTAAGGGAGAACCAGCTCTTTCCGCTTCAGTTCTTGGTGGCTTCCAGCATTCCTTGGCTTGTGGCTGCATCATTGCCACTTCTGTTTCTGCAGTCACTTTGCCTCATCTCCTGTCTGTGTCAAATCTCCCTTTGCTCCTCTCTTCTAAGGACACTTGCAAATGCATTCAGGGCCCACCTGGCTAATCAAAGACAATCTCTCCATCTCCAGATCCTTAATTTAGTCATATCTACAGTCTATTTTGCTATGCAAGGTAAGATATGCAATCTAATTCAAGGGTTAGCCTGATATTGGGAGGAGGTTTTTACTCATCCCACTACTGAAGTGACGTGTCCATAGTGAGTTGGTCGCCTCCTTTCTTATTCTCATTATTCCCATCCTCCCTCTCTGCTCAGTAAAGAAGTGGTAGAAGGAATTTGGAGCCCTTTTCTGGGTGACAGGTGGAGGAAGAGGATGTCTGCCATCAGCCTCCTGTTGAGCTCAGGGCACACAGAAGTCAAGGTCATTCCCATGGAGAGACACAGAAGGAAGCCCAGCCAGGCAGCAGTGTCTGGAGGGACTTGCATGAGCTCAGTTCTGTGTGTGGAGCTTCCCCTCTCTGATGTAATCCCTCACAACCCTCTGAGACATTGTCTATTGACAGGCTTTAGAATATCCATTCGGGTCTGGGTTTCTGCTGCCCTGAGCTAAGAAAACATGCTCTCAGCACAAGGTCAGAGCACTGGACTTGAGTCTGGGAGCACAAGCTCCTTTTCTAAGTAGTTCTACGGGCAATTCATTACAGTTCTCAGAGCCTCTGTCTCCTTATCTGTAAAATGGGGCTGAGAACTCTTAACCCTGCTGGGTTGTTATGAGGTTCTGAGGAAATCATGTTTTGTACCCCCACTGCCTACAGAGCAGGGGCTGGAGGTGAGAGTTCAATGGGCCTGCAAGCTGTAAGCAGCCTTCTGGATGAATGAAGGTGAGAACAGGGGCTGCATGTGGACCTCTTTTTCTGGGTTTGGCACAGATCAGATAAGGGCAACTGACCCTTCTGGAAGGTGCCAGCAGGGAGGGATGTGTCTCCAAGGAGAACTAGCTCTAGCTGGTGGTCATTTAGATTAATTCAATAGGTGCTCACTGGGTAGTGGTTCTAGGACAAGGTTGGGTGGTGATGGCAAGGTGTGGTGGCCTGTACATCAGTGACCTCTAGGGCGTGAGGTGGGATGGGTATGTAAATAATGTAAGAGAAGGCATTGGGTGTCCAGAACCAGGAGAGAGGCAGACACAGGGGAATGGGGGACACTGAGAAATAATGGATCAACTCTGACTCAGCACAGGGGCTGCAGGTGGGTCGTGGGATCCTAATCCTCCATGTGGTCCAGTTTCCCTTGCATCTGCAGTCGGAACCTCACTCCCACCCTGGGGAGACAGAGTAAGGACACTTGTTAGTACCATAAGTAACTTCTATTCTTTTCAAATTAAGAATGTAACAAACCACTGTAGAACATGTTGAAGGTGCAAGGGAGCACAAAGAAGAAAATAAAAAAATCACTTACAAGCCCATTGCCCACTGACTCGACATTGTCAACATTTAGTGTGTTTCTTTTGGTGTTTTTTCCTACACAGATGTCATGCTACCTCCTGTCTTGGAGTCTGCCTTTTCACCAAACTAGACAAAGAAAAATTTTGTGTCACTAATGGTTTTGGACAGCTAAATGTTAAATTGGATACTTAATATTCATACTTAACCAATTACTAACAATCAGATACTTACATTGTTTCCTTTTTAAAAACTATTATAAGCAGGTTCTGGAATAAAATTCTTAAAATTCTTACCTCTTTGTTCACTCAGTTAATTATTTTCTCAGGACAAATGCCTGGGTTTGGAGTGCCGTGTCAGAGGGAAAGCTCACTGTTATGTCCAAATTTACCCTCTGCAAAGGTCATTCTGATTTAAATTCTCAGGAACGGTGTTGAAAGCACGAGTATCCCCACATTCACCAATGCTGGCTTTTATCATCTTTTGATTTTTGCCAATTTGATAATTAAAAATGTCCCCCAGCTGGTTTAATCTGTATTTCTAAAATGATTAGGATTTTGAACATTTTTTTCCTTAGGTTTATAGGCCACATGTATGTGTGTGTCTGTGTGTCTTTCCTGGCAAAATGTCTGGTTTGTGTTTCCTTGATATAGTTATAAGACCATCTAATATACCAGGACAAGAGCTAGTGACACCCTTTATTGGTGAGGAAGCTGAGGTTCAGTGAGGATAAGTGACTTGACTAAGGTCACTTTGGCATCTAAGTGCTGGAAGCTGAGATCTCCATCCTGGGCTTCGAGTCACTCTCTAGCACTGTGTCCACCGCATCTGCTGAGAGATGACCCTCTCCTATAGTTCTGGGGGAAAAAAAATCAAGCCTGCCTTGTTTCAATTTAGTCTTGATTCTTAAAATAATCTATCCTGTAACATACAGTAGTGTTAGCAGAGAAAATATGTTCCGCCACTTACTGCTAAAGGAGCTGGAGATCCGAGGTGGGCTGTGACCCTGTAAGAGCGTGCCCTCCATTCTGATAAATCAGGTCCTGGAAGGCTGTGTGGGAGATTAGTGCTGACGGGTGTGGGGACAGTTAGCACGATTATTAACAGGACACCATGGCTGAAGACAGCTGGCTCAGCATGCATGCGAGCTCCTGGAGACCCCAAGTCAGGGCTAGACTTTGAGAGCAAACTGGATGGAAGGAGGGGTTGTTCATCCACTGAGCCATGCCCCCTGGGGGCGGCTCTGCCTGCCCATACATCCACCCCATGCTCCCCTGTTGGCACTGTGGCCACTTGTGGTGCCTGAGGTTAGAAAGAGCTGGGTCCCAAACCTGCCTCTGCTGAGGATTTACCTGTGACCCTAAGCACCTCCCTCCTTCTTTTTACCTTAGTTTCCCTACTTATCCACCCAGGATATTGGGCATATTAATTTCTAAGCGCCCCTCCAGGTCTGTAGGTCTGCCTGCCCTGTCCATCTGTTGCCTGACCTTTCCTGCCTTTTGGCTGCCCAAACGCCTGAGAAGAGGCAGACACACAAACGTGGTGCTCAGTGGGACCTTGCCATTCGCTCATCCAGTCTCAGGCGACAAACTCTGGTTGGCAAGAAAAGTGACTCCCTTTTTCTCCAGGGCTTACTTTTTTGAGCTGTCATTCAGCTGGATGAATAGAAGGTAATCTCAGTGAATTCCAAGCACTTTCCTTAATTTGGGGTCTCTTTCCCCTCTCTTCATCCATTAGACTGTGTCTAAATTTTGGGTGGGGCTCACTTAGCGCCTTGGTGTAAGAGAGCTGATGGCTGTCTGTATTCTGAGAGACACCCATCCCAACTATCAGCCTTGGAGACACATGGCCCTACAGGTGCCAGCACTGATGCCCACAGGCTGTGGCTGCACCAACCCTCACTCCCAGGGCAGATCTCTTCAGAAGTGGTGTGACCTCAGCTACATTAGAGGCTGCTGGGGTCCTGGGAAAATGCACCTGCTCTCTCATGAGGCAGGAAGCTCCCCAGGCTCCCCAAGACCCTCTCTGCTTGGGGACCCCACACGGCCATGTCTCTCTGTCCCTCTATCCCTGCTCCCACGTGGGAGCTCTGGCAGACTCGTGCTTCCCTGCTGAACCCCTGGGAAGAGGACCGACCAAGCTCATTTTCAGGTCTCTGCAGGTCCACCTGAGATTTCTCTTGTCCCTTCAGCCCGGCATCTGACCTCTGACTGTCTTCTCTCCCCCACCCCAGGCAATTTTTAATGTCCTTGGTGGTGGGAACCTATGAATGACTCTGACAAATGAGGCATCATTCTCAATCCTTTTGTCTTAGACTTTTTCCCTTGTTCTTTTTAATTGCTCTGATTGCCTTCTTGCCTACGGTGTAGTGTGAGCGAGGCAAGAACAGAAGTCATAAGGAAATATGGAAGCCGACACCCCAGTGAAAGGCCTGAACATTATCTGGCCGCATGGAGACAGAACACTGAGAGGTCGTGGTGAGCCGGTGCAGATCTGTGACTGACTTTGGTTTACCCACTCTGCCTTTCTCAGAGCCCCGCTCAGATGCTAGAAATCCAGCTTTCCTTCACAGGAAAACCATCCTTGTACGTGGGCTTCCTACTCCTCTTGCTTTTGCTCCAAAGCCAAACCCAGGGCAGGGGTCCGTTCCCGTAGTCCTGGCAACTGTCCAGATCATGTGGCCCAAGAGGGCAGACTGTGCACCACCCTAGTCTACTGGCCCTCCTCCCCTGCCTGCCTCCAGCCAGCAACAGAGTACGGAGATGAGGGTGCAGGTGGGGCTGCGGTGGGCGCGTCTCCTCTCTTCCTCTTCGGTCAGCATCTCCCATTCAGCTCTGGGCCTCCTACTTTGTTATTGTGGTCTTTAAAAACCCCTTATCAAGGAAAAACCCTTCTAATACCTTGGGGGTCTATCCTTTTTCTAAAAAAAGATTTTATTTGAGAGAGAGAGAGCAGAGAGCACAAGTGCAGAGGAGGGGAGAGGGAGAAGCAGACTCCCTGCTGAGCAGGGAGCCCCATGCTGGGCTCCATCCTAGAACCCGGAAATCATGACCTGAGCCAAAGGCAGATACTTAGCTTAACTGGCTGAGCCACCCAGGCACCCCCTTGGGGTTTATCCTTATCTCTGCATGTTTATTTTTCATTCTTACAAAAAGTAGATCAGACTGTATACACTGTTTTTTATTTAATATAATCTTGAAGTCTTTACATTCTACACAATATACTTCTGTGATACCATTTCCAACAGCTACATAGTATTTCAGTAGGCTCTGAAATGTAGCCAACCATCCCTTTTATCAGCATGTAGGTATTTCTAATTTTTTTATATTATTAAACTGAACAATATGAAATTTCTGGCATTTGGTTGTCTTTGACCTAAAAAATGGCAATTTCATTTGGTTTGACGTGATGTAAATAATACTACGATGAACATCCTTAAGACTGCTCTTCGCATAATGGTTTCAGTGACATGTTTATATTCCTAGACATTCCTAGAAATCCATTTGCTGAATCAAAAAGGATGCATACTTTTAGGCAGACCTACACTTTAATACACTGACCTCCAGGCGTGTGTCCAAAGCAGACCAAGAGAACCAGAGGATGAGGGTAAGGACCAGTTTCAGGAGCCAGCTGTTGGGTGTCCTGGAAAGGGGCTTGGACTCAGTTGATGGGGCTTCTGCTTTGAGCTGCTTTCTGCACTAAGGAGTGACAGTGGGCCAGTTAGAGCACGGAAGTGAGACCCACTCTGGAGAGCAGTCAGCAGGGTTTTCACAATGGGGCCGCTGGTGTTGGGCCAACAATATGGGTGGTTTGCCTAGGGCTTAGGCATTTGGAACCCTGTCCAACTTCCATCCCCCAACTCCTTTCCCTGAGCTTGTATCTCTCTGAGCCTTGAGATCAGAAACCCCCTTTTCCCAGAGAAAGGTGATTTAGAGATGACGGCTTTTTAAAGGACTTACAGTCGCCTCCATGGTTTTGAATGTTTAAAAATGCAGTTTGGCCTTGAGGGTGGACCCAGGCCTGGCTGTGGAGGGAAGTTCTGATGGATTCCAAGGCGGCAGGCCTCCTGAACCATTGAAGCGTGCAGGCTGAATTTTAAAAATAATTGTCCTTTTTAATGATGTAAAACATGTCATCTAGATTAAAAAATAAACACACTTTATTACTTTCCCAGTCCTTTCTTCCTTCCTCCCAGGGCCAGATGGGGATTGCTTGAATATTTCTGGCGTATTTCACATATTTAATAACGCCCTTGGAGGTTCTTCCAGATCTGATGAAATGTGGGATTGAACTCTGCCCATAGACACTGTTCGCAGAAAAGAGCGCTGGTGGTAGGGGTGTGTGTGTGTTGGGGGTGGGGACCCATCCTATTTTGGAAGCAGCTGGGTCTACAAGTCAAAAGGCCTGTACTTTTTATCTTGAGCAACAAAGCAAATTGTTTCTCCACCCCCCTGGAGCCTTTCGGCGGGCGGGGGCGGGGAAGAAATCACTGCGGCCAAGCAAACCCGAGCAGCTTCTGGAGAGAGTCAGGCCTTCCCCGACAGCTTTCCGCGAGCTCTCTTGAGCTGCAGCGAATCCAAGAAAATAATTAAAGCTTTAATTTATTTATACATCTTCTCTATAGATATTATAGATCCAACAATTGCCGCCTCCTAATTTATGCGCGCGGAGCCCCCGAGCCCGCGGCAGGCGGCCGAGCGCGGGTCCCGGGCGGCGGGCGGGAGCGGGCGGAGGCCCCCGCGGCGGGCGGCCCCTTCGGAGCGGCCCGGCGCCGCCAGCCCCGCCAGCCCCGCCAGCCCCGCCAGCCCCGCCAGCCCCGCCAGCCCCGCCAGGCCCGCGGCGGCAGAACAATGGCCGTGCGGTGGCGAGCGCGCGGGGAGCGGGCGCACCTGGGTGATGGGCACCTCCCGAGACTCCCCGGGCCTGCGGGCCTGACAGGCGCGAGGCGGCTCCTTAATAGACTGCGGGACTGTTCTCCGGGAGAAGTCTGCGGCGGTCCCCGAGGAGAGATCATCAGGCAGAGTGGTCCCCGGAGCAGGATTTATTAGCAGACAGGATGGGGAAGTTGATTAGCCTCCGCGGCTGAACGGACATCCTGTCAGACAGGCCTCTTAATCCAATCACTTACCTGTCGAGGGGGAGCCTCCCGCCTGCCGCCCGCTGCCCGCCGCCGGCGGGGGGCCCCTGCTACCTGCCCGCCCCCGACCGGGAGCTGCGGGGGGGCCCCGAGGCCTGGGCCCACTGAGGCGACAGACGCTCGCGCGAGGCTCCGCATCTCTCCCTGGCCCCTGCTCGCTCACTGGGCTCTGCTGCGGAGACCACCTCCAGGTGCACTCCCGGATTCACAGCCCTGGTGGTGCTCCTCCCCTGGCCCGAAGCGTTACCTTCCGTGGCTCCCTTTTCCCTACTCAGGGAAACACCTGTTCCTGGGTCTTGCCTCATGTGACCCCCAACCACCTTTCCAGCGTCGCCTGGCGCTGGTGGCTCTCCCCGGGGGCCTCCGCTCTGTGCAAACCCATCTATTCTCCTCCTTTTTCCGAATCCTTCTGTCTGCTTCCCTGGCCCTTACTCTAGTCAAGGGATCTGGTTAGAATGCTCTCCCTCTTCTTTCCGAACCTAACTTGTCCTTGGAGATCTGGCTCCCAAGCCTCATCTTCCCTGATGACATCTCTCCTCCCTCCATGCCCAGGGAACCTCCCCCTCCTGTAAAACTTTGTGCCAGGATGAGGACTCTAGCCCCAATCCTGCCTCCACCACTTCCTAGCTCTGTGACCTTGGCCAAATGACCTCACCTGGCTTTCCCCCTTTTATAAGACAAGGATGGTAACAGTAAGTTCCTCGTAGATTTGTCCAAGGACATAGGTGTGTGAGAGGATAGATGCAGAAAGCTGGGCGTAAGGCTGGTGGGGAGCAGAGCTCTGTGCTCAGCATCTGTCTTCTTCTGCCGCAGGGTTTGACAGGGTTACCTCCTTCCCTGCTCCCAGGTCCGTTAGGGTGGGAGCCAGACCTTCACCATCTCACACCCCACCCCACCTCACCCCCCATCTCTGCCTGCCCCCAACACCGAGTACAATCCCCTACAGATAACATGACTCAGTGTTTGTTGAGTGAATGAAGGAACCACTGCCCCACGGCAGCCCAAATCCTGGGAACCATTTCCGAGTGACCCCACGAGGCCCCGTTCTGCTTGATCTGACCATGGAAGAAGCAGAAGGTTGAGGAACAGGGCTCCCATCGGCCTTCGTATGGCAGGCATTGAGATGTGTGGGAGTTCTTGTCAAGAGTTTAGGAATTCAGACCCTATTGATCTGCTGCATCTTCAAAGCCATCAATCATCATTAAGAAACAGGACCTGAGCCCCTGGATGGGGTGGCCGGGAGTGGGTAATTTAAAGGATTTACACACACACTCACACACACACCGCTTAAAGAAGTCAGCTACGACAAGCACTGAACACCTAGCAGGCAGGGAGGGAAAAGCCCAGGGAACTTGGAGGGACCAAAGGTAAATGACGAGGAAGGACATCAACTTCCACTTCCTGGTGGAATCACAGATTTTGAGGTTGGTTGTAACTCTCTAATGAGTGTTTGTTTCACTTTGGTAAATGTGGATGCCGGGGTCTCACCCTAGTCCTGCCACCTCCTACTGATGTCTGCCTCTTCTGGCTACTCACCAGTCTTGCCTGGGTCCATGTCAAAGTCACTTGTCTGTTGTTTGAACCATCTTCTTTATTTCCCTTAAAAACAAAACAAAACAAAAACAAAAACAAAAAAAACAGAATAACATTTTCCAGTCCACAGTCATCACGCAATGTTCTCATGCCTTGATGTTTTTCAGATTTCTAAACATGCCTAGTAATCTTGGCATGGTGGAATATACCACTGGAATGGGATTCAGAGCACCTTGGGCCTGATCAGGGCCTGCTACTGACTAGAACCATTCGTAGAGCCTTGGGGATAGGCTTGGAGTCAGATCTGGCCCAAGTTCTGTCTTTGCCACTTCCCAGCCACTTCCCAAGATTGATCCCCCAACAAGAGATGTACCTTGAGTGTTCCTATGTTTTAAATGGAGATAATAATAATAACAACCAAAATGTATTACATACTTGCATGAGTCAGGTACCATATGATTCTCACTGGGCCTGGGAAGAGGGAGGGGGACCATATGTCCCAGCGCCTCCCACTCTGAGTCTCCCTCTGCCCAGCTTGTGAGCACTTCCTTGGGCCTCCAGAACCCTTCAGGAGAGGAGAGGCAGGAGTGGGTAAGATGTGATGCCAAAGAGAAAAATAATGTTGCCCAGATAAAAATCCCATTGTTGAGGGAAACGCTGCATGTTTCCAGGATGATTATGGCTTTAAATCTCAAGCTACATGCGTCATGTAGATTAGGTGTTGTGAAGCACAAGGTCCCAATTTCTCTGCCTATTAGGGCTTGACTTCTCCAGAAAAGGTAGGGGGCTGTGACCCAGGTCTGAGGAGAATAAACTGTGATTTTCCTGAGTCACTGAACCATCGTTTAAGACCAGGGGCCGGGCTCCTGAATATTCTGAGGCCTGGAAGGAGTCTGGGGTGATCTTGGGGACTACTGGGGCTCCTTGGTTCCGTGTGCAGAGCCCACCTCAGCTGTGTCCCTCCCCATCCCATGCAGGGGCTCTGAGCAGCAGGGGCCCACAGAGCGCTGTGCCTGCTCACAGCCCGAGTGATGGTGGAAGAGGAGCCGGTTGTTCTGGATGGGAGGTGTGGGGAGTAGGAGCAGTGCTCTGGTCTCTGCAGTCGTGTCATGTAGGGTGGCTGAGCTCAGCAGCCCTGGCAGTCAGAGCAGGGAGACCACTTGTTGGGGTGTCAGGGGCAGGGACAGTATTTTAGTAACCTTGGTATCCCACACACAGAGCGTGTCATTGGCTCGAGTAGCTGGGGAGGGGACTGCAGGGAGCAGAGCAGGAGAAGGGCGCTCCAGACAGAAGACTCAGTATGAGGTCTGGACGTGGTCACTGTGGGAGATGAGGCTGAAAAGCGATGGTCAGAGAACTTAGGGTCGGAGACATGTAAAAGCCACCCTGTTCAGATTCCCTCTTCACTTTGAACCCATTCTAGAGCCCCAAAAGCCGCCTTCCAGGAGATATTCTACTGCACTTAAATGCCTCTGGAGGCAGGGAACTCATTCTTCTCTTGACATTTCTCTGAGCATCTCTATGACAAAAATGATTTCTTTCTTAAACTAAGAGGGCATTGATTCTTTTAGGGTCCCTTACTGTTCCTTAAACTGCCTGCTTCCTCGGTACCGCATTGCCAAGGGCCTTGAGTGCCAGGCCAAGGGGCTTGGTCTTTATTCTGTGTGTAGAGGGACCCCTGGAGGCCTCTGGGCAGGACTGTGAATAGGCAGAGCTTTACGCAGGAAGATGACTTCCCGGGCCGGGCTGGGGCTGGAGCCCCAGAGACAAGGCAACCTGTTGTTTGTCCCTGCCCTTGTTCGTACCCATGGCATTAATTAATGGATTCAAGGGCAGATAACCATTGATAACCATTTGTTTTCCCAAACAGGTCCAAGGCCAGTATCCGTGGGTATGGACCGAGAGGAGGCACATATAAAAGTATCTTAGGTTTGTTCCAAATTTGGGGATCATGGAAGTCAGTGTCTCCCAGACCCCACTTGGCCCCCTGGAATTTGTCTTTCTGCAGAATCAGAGAAAACAGGCAGGTGCAGGAAGCTGGGGTCTTGCAGTGAAGGGAGTCTCCAGCTCTCCTCCAGACCTGATAGAGAGAGGTGGCTAGAGGGCTATAGCAAATGGCCATGGTGAGGACTGGCACTCAGCAGGAGAGGCGGTCAGCCCTCCACCCTGAGATCAGGGCTTCCCCCACTCCAGGATCCCTTCTGACCTTTTTGTTCTCCAAAAAAAGTCAAGGTGATGACAAGACACATCTATCGCATCTCAGCCATCATTGCAGTTGAAAGATGGGCCCGGAGCAGGTGGACTGCTTCAATTATGATGGATGAGGACGGTGACAGCTCTCGGGAGAGCCACGGGAACCTGGCAAGTGTTCACTCAGCTATGACTCCTCTGGTAGCAATTTGACAAGATCAGAGCACTTTACAGAAGTGGAAAGTTTGGGGACCTCGGGGTTTGCTTGGCCCAGGGACTCTGTCTGCTGAAGCCCTCAGCCAGCAACGCAAGGTGGGCAGCTCTCCTAGGAAGGCCAATGCTGCGGAGGCCGGAGCAGCTGTGGGGGGGGGGCTCTGTCTCATGAGGCCTGGTGGCCCTTGCCCCAAGCCTGGGACATGCCTGCTTCAATCCCCTGTAGCTGCTGACCAGGGAACCCCAACTTGGTCAGAGCCACAGGCTCACAGACCAATTGGGCATCTCCTCTGAGCCAGGCCATGTGCTGGGCACTGGGAGACAACGGCAGACAAGAGATTCCTATCCTGCCTGATGGTGCTTTCTGTGTCAGCTCTGAGTGAAGGGAGGGCCTGGGGCCAGACAGCCCCATCTGTTATCGACGGTGAAGCTCCTATTCGATCTTCAGTTCAATCACTTCTTTTGGGGGCATGGTAGCCAGAGCTTCGGTGAGGTAACCCACGAAGAATGCCCAGCTTGTCACAGGTGTTCAGTGCCGGCTTTCCTCCTTCACCAATTCCCTTGTCTTCTGTGCATTTCTTTGTTGGTTCAGCAAACCGGGTGGAGCGCTTCCGGCGTGCTGGGCACTGGGCCTGACCCCAGGGAAAGAGATGTGGTACTGTCGGTGAAGGGCTCCCATCTGAACCTGCTCAGGGAGTGAGGCTGTGGTTGGCTGAGGCAGCCCTTTGGCCTCACCACCCCTCGGTGGCTGCTGGCTGGAGGTCCCCGCCTTGCAGTGATGGCCGCATCACGCTGGCTGCTGTGCTCCGGGGCCCCTATGCCTCCCGGGCTCCAGTAGGCTTCTCTGCATCCGTTCTGCTCTGAAGTCGGGATCTGGGGGTCCCTCACTTCTTAGAGTTGCGGTGGGGGGAGGAACACTAGTGTGGGCATTTCACCTCAGAGGAGCTCTGTTCCTCCATTTCTTATTAAGTAATTGCTGTCTCCACTGGCGGTAGCAGGAGTTTGTTCAGGCAAACTCTGAGGGGGCTGGTGTCCGTTCTGGCAGGGAGTCTGGGAGGGGCTTCAGAGAAGGGACATCTTCTCTGGACTCAGAGGGACGCCCCCAAAAAGAGCTAAGGAAGATCTGCCCTTGGGCAGGAAAAGCCTCCTGGACAAGCCCCCACCCCAGGCCTCAGTGTCTCCATCTGCACAGTGCCAGGGCTGCCACTGGGCATTGGAAGGCCCTCCTGGCACCGACATTGGCAGGTTCATTCCATCACTTCCCCTCGGAGTCTACTCCCAGGGGAGCCGACTTCTAACCTCTTCACTAACTTGGGAGCAACTTTACCTGGGACTTCCCTCTGCATCCCAGACATGCCCCCTGCCCCAGCCAGGTACCTGCTACAGTCCTTTTCTCTTGTTTTGGAAGATGCTCAGCATAGTTATGCCCACACAGATACTGAATAAATACTTTTCCGTGCTTTAATAAATGATGGTCATTTTTGGCTGGGCAAGAGAAGATTTTGATGGTGATGACAAGAATTTTTTTTTTTAAAGATTTTATCCATTTATTTAACAGAGAGAGAGAGAGATCACAAGTAGGCAGAGAGGCAGGCAGAGAGAGAGGGGGAAGCAGGCTCCCTGCTGAGCAGAGAGCCCGATGCGGGACTTGATCCCAGGACCCCGGGATCATGACCTGAGCAGAAGGCAGAGGCTTAACCCACTGAGCCACCCAGGCGCCCAAGAATTTTTTTTTTTAAGATTTTATTCATTTATTTGAGAGAGAGAGGGAGAATGAGAGAGAAAGCACACAAATGGAGAGGGACAGAGGCAGAGGGAGAAGCGATCTCCCCACTGAGTGCAGAGCCTGACACGGGCACCATCCCGAGACTCCAGGATCATGACCTGAGTGGAAGACAGACACTTGACTGACTGAACCACCCAGGCACCCCATGATGACAAGAATTTTAAAATCACTCACAAGCTGTGTGTCTTTGGGAAAGTCACACTCTCTCTGGACCTTAATTTGCTCCTCAGTAAAACAGAGGTGTCAGTCCTGCCTGGCCTCCACCCTGGGATTGGATAAGGTTCCAACTGCAGGAGATAGCTGATAGAAGAGGAGAGTTGGGAAGGAAAGTGTGGTGGGGAGAGATGGAGCACGGGCCAATGTGTCAAAGGGGCTCCGACCTGGTCTTTCAGCTTCTTGTTGGCTGCAGGTGGCTGTGACGATCTGAGACTCCACGTGAGTGGTGAGAGGGGTGGTCTGCAGCATTTCCCTCCCTGGCCCTTGTGGCCACACAAGGGCAGGGCTGGTTTCTATCTCACAGTTTCTATCTCACCCCTCACAGTACTACTCATCGCAGACCAGATTGCTGTCATGCTCGGAGGAGCCCACAGAATCAAGACCTCAAGCTCACTTGGGCTTTCACCTTCTCCTTCTCTTCTTGCTAATCTTTGTCCTAACAGAGCAGATCTTTGTTCCTTCAGGGCAAATAGGACAGACCCATTTCAGATGCCGCAGACCAGACCTGTAGACTGAGGGGCTCTGGTCACTCTTCCCCCTCCCATGCCCACTCCATCCCACCATGTCTCCTTCTATGAGCTAAAACTCTTCAAGTTCTTTTGAGACTGAGTCTCTTCCAACTTGCCAGGATCATGTTTCATGTTTCAAAAAGCACAGGCTCAGGGGTCCAACTGAGCAGAGTCTGATCCCTGCCTCACCCCCGTTCTAACTGGGTGACATTGACCAATCGTTTGATCTTTCTGGGTCTCAGTTTTCTCACCTGCAAAGTGGGAATACAAGAGTGCTATTTCATAGGGTGGTTGTGAAGAATAATGAAAACTTACATGATGCTTGAGAAAACGTTATGTTTATGCCCAGCTGAGTCTCTCCCCCACTTTCTCTGAGAAGAGCTCCCTGGAGGTCTGCAGGTCCCAGGACTCTGCCTCTGTGTCCGGGCATATGAACAAGTAGAGCCAGTCAGGGTCCATTCTTGGAACTTTACACTCTAGCTGGGGGAAACAAGGCCTCTTTCCTCTCTGTTGTAAAGATAGAAGATAAAAGATTGAAGATGCCTGCAGACATGGTTCTGGCAGTGGGGACAGGGGCTTATCAAAAAAGACCATGCTGGAGAGAAGCAGAGAAGTGGGGAGAGAGAGCGAGCTCGAGCCCAGTTTGTACTTGAATCCCTGGCCCCAGCAATCTCTCAGTCCAGCATCCAGCATCATCCCGGTCTGTCCTGTGGTTTCACCATTTGCGTGAATGCCTATCACATTTCCCTTTTGAACTAAGCTGCTTGGAGCTGGGTTTCTGTCATTTGCAACCAAAGGGTCCCAATTCATATAAGTATACTTAGCCCGGTAGCTGGCTTATAGCAAGACCTCAGTAAGTGGTAGCCCTCAGAATTAACTCAAGTCAGGCTCTGTATGGCTTGACATTGGTGCTGAATTTCCATCCTCGCTTACCTCTGGCCACCTTGTCAAAAGGACTTGTGTGTCCTCCCTGCCACCCAGCCCAGTCTCTTGAGCTGCCAGGCAGCTGCGCCAGCCCCTGTGAAACAGCACCACGGACAGTGGCAGCCCAGAACGCAAGCGCCTGCCACAGGACACAGACACAATCAAACCGCCCGACATCCTTCCCCATGTCGCCGCCTGATAATGAACAAGTAATTTATGTCCAAGAGTCAGTGGAGCCTGTCGCAGGCCGGGGCTGAAATGTTACTACGAGGGATTCCTATGAAGGTCATTGCCCTGCTCTTGTTGCTGTTAAGGGTTGTCTGTAAATGGTGTCCCCTTGGAGGTGTCCCCTTGTTTCTCTTGGCTTCTTTGGGGGGAGAAGGATGCATCTGTGAGGAGCTGGGCTGGGACAAGCACTGAGCTTCTTCTGAGCCATGCCCTTGCAGCGGCCCTGGAATCCTTGCGAAGTCTGACCTTAGGTGGTCCACGGACGAGAAGGGGAGATCCAGGGTGGACTGGTGTATGAATGGCTGAGTGGGACCTGTGAATGGGATCTGTGAATGGGGAGGGCAGGAATTAGGCATCCCTCATTTAGGACAAAAATGTCTCCTAAGACTTACTATGTGACTTAACTTGAATCAAATGTTAGCTATGATTGTAACAGTGTTCTGGGGACAAGGTAACAGAATATCTCTTTAAGAACATGAAAAAAGGGCAAGAAATAATGGAGAAGAGATAGAGCCGGGTTAGTGAGTAGATGAACCCCTCAACCCCTTCCTGTGGGCCTTAGTTTCCCCACTTGTTCCTGGACTAGAGAGCCTTCCCCTTTCTGGAATGGAGACAGCATGTTTTAACAGTCCTGTTTCATGGATGATGAAACTGAAGCTTGGAAATTACATCACACCCCTTCTGTGTTCCAGAGCTGGACCTTTAGCCTTTGGATAAACCAATGCTCTGTCTGTTGCCCAGCCCTGCCCACTGTTCATAGAAATTGTGAGGCAAGCGTTCTCATGGGGTCCTCCCCAGCAGAGGCTCAGAGGCCCCCCTGTTCTTCCATCATTTTAGGGCAAGGGTTCCATGGGTAGTTGTCAGTCTGACTTCTGTTAAAAGGGGGGACAGAGTCCCTTGGGAAAGGGTCTTGTCTCTCCAAGGAGGTCTGGCTGCTTGTGTGTGCAATGCCTCAGCTCAGCTGGGCCAGCTTCCGTGGGGGGCCTGCAAGCGAGATCATCCCCATGGTCTGCACCGTGAGGTCCCATGTCAGTGACCCCCTTTCAGCTCTATTTCCCCTTTCCACATTGTATGTTGGGATTTCTGGCTGGAAGCATGATCATTGCACCCTCAGCCCAGTGCTATTTTCTTTTCCTCCCAGCTGAGGACTATGTTTAAACTTACTTGAAGGTCCTGTGAGGGGAATTAAAAATAAAGAACAGAATGGCAACCTTCCTATTAAAAAGAGAACATACCAGTGTTAGGGTCAATTTAATGTTAAAACCTGTTTAACTATTAGGGCCTGCTTAGCCAGAGCAACTCCATATTGCCTAGGTAGCCATATTGTTGTTTACATCCACTGACTTCATTCCGGGAATAAACGCCCCCGTAGTTCCTGGTATGGTTCCGGGTATCGATTCTGGGAGTAAACGCCTTAACAATAGAAGCCACGTACCTTGGGTCTGCGGTTATGCCTATAAAACCAGCCTGTGAGATCGGGAGGGGGTCGCTCTCTTCGGAGGCGGCCCTGGTCGGTCAGTCTGACTTCTAATGCTTGGCATAGAATAAAGCTTCACATAACTTTCACTTTGTCTCAGTCTTGTTCCCCTGGCCGGTCAGTCTAACTTCTAATGCTTGGCATAGAATAAGGCTTTGCATAACTTTCACTTTGTCTTAGTCTCGTTCCTTTGATAATGGACCCCAACATTCAGCTCAAGCCAAGTGAGCCCTGCTCGCTGCTCACCTTCCTGCCGTGAGATGGGCATGGCTTCTTTGGCCAGGGGGGCTCTGTGATCACATCACAGGAGGTGGGCCATGTGCACGAGGCAGAGGTATGCTGACAGGCTGGCCTGTGTGGCCTGGGCTTCTAGAAAATATCCCTAAACCCAGCTTTTCCTGCAGAGCCTCTTGGAAGGACTTGGGGAGGCAGGTAAGACCTGGATTATCAAGCCCATTTCACAGAAAAGGAGACAGGGTTCAGAGAGGGAACATGGAGGGGACCAGCAGCTGGGCTGTAGGCCCTCATGCAGGGTCTTTTCTTTTGCTTCTCTGCCCACACCACCCCCAACAGTGTGTATAGAAAGGGCCGCCCAGATGCACGGGGCTCTGGGGCACCTGGCCAGATGCTCTTTGAGTAGGGCTAGGGGAGGGGAAGAGTCCCTATAAGGAGCACTGTCCTGTCTGCAAGGGCAGCCCCATTACAAACTATATTGGTTTTTTATTTTTATGGGAAGATTTGTAAAAGGGATACATGTTTATTTTGAGATTTTGGGAAAATAAAGGTGGAAGGGCGGTGATCTCATCCTTGCCTCCCTTGTCTGGCTGGTGGTCCTTTCCTTGCCTGTTTCTCCCACCCATGCCCTTCTCTGCTGCTCACTAACAACCCTCATCTCTCGAGTCAGACTGACTGTGTCCCGTGCTTTAGCTGTGTGACCTGGGGGAAGTTACCTAACTTCTCTGAGCCTCCATACCTTCAGCTATAAAAGGGGGATAATACTTAGGATGACTGTTGAGGTCACCCAGACTGAGCCACGAGGTTGGGCAACAGACACAAAGCAAACCAGGATGTGTGGACACTCGGTGATAAGAGGAGGACCTATTCATGGCTTGTGATAGGATGAAATGATAAAATGCACAGATCAGTGAGCATAGAGCTAAGAGTCCCAAGTTCCCAATATAATACAGCTTTCCTGTTATTTTTGTGCATTGTCTTCATGCCAGGACATTTGGTGACCCTTCTTTGAGGTCACCCGAGCTGAGACTCCTTACCTTCAGCACACGTGTCATTCCACACAGTGTCGGCATTTGACTTCTCCTATAAGGCTGGGCACTGGGAATGATCCAGACGGCTGTGAAGTGTCCTTGCCTGGAGGCCTCTGACCATGATGGGATGAAGTCCTATATGGTCACACAATGTCACTGGCCAACACCCAAGAGGGCCAACAGCTTTGAGCTGGGGATGAGGGCCACATTTGTATGTGTATTTCTCTGTCTTCTGCTCATACTTGCCTTTGCTTATTATATATAGGCTGGAGGTTGTTAGGGAAGTGGGTAGGGGTGGGAATGATGCTGCTGCTCAGTTAACCTAGACAAATGCTTCTGGAAAGCTCACTCCCAGGAGGTGGCCTCAGGGGTGAGCACACCTGCTCCTGGCAGCTGGGATGGGATAGTCAGGCTGGTTGGTCCTAATGCCATACCCTGGAGAATTTCAGGGAAGCTGAAGCGGTAGTTCAGAAAAAGCCACAGAAGAACAGTTAGGAATCCTGCATCCCTGGATGTCGTTAAGCACAGTTACCACTGAAGGCCAGGACTTCCAGTCCAGTGCAGGTGTGTTTGTGGGTGCCACGGGAAGGTGTTTCGTAGCTCAAGGTAGATGTGCCCGTGTGTGATTTAAGTTTTCCTGGAAGTGGGTTTTTCTTCTCTCTTGTGCCCCAGTTTTGCCTGATGCAGAAAAATCGGTCTAGTGATTTCTTACCGAAGTCATTACTATTCGGGGACTTTTCAGTGACTTCAGGTTTTGGATCTCTGTCACACTCAGGATTGTTCCCCCATCGGGGTTTTCTCTCTGTCCCATCCTGTGGGTTGAGTCTAAGTCGTGCAGAAGGCGCCATCCCTCTCCCCCCATCTCCTGGTTCCTTTGGGTCTGGGTATGCAGGGCCCTTTGGTTTCAAAGCCCACTAAGCATAGAGCTGCACCCATCCCCGAGGACCTTTCTGGCCACAAAACTCTGCCCTTCTCTTCCAGCCAACTTCAGCGACCCATTAGGGAGCCGTGAGAGTTTTCTGAATGCCCTCCTATGTAGTCGGGGCTTCAGGAAAGTGCATGGGGCTGGGGGCCATTCAGGCTCTGTCCTGTCTTTTATTCTTTGGTCCTATTCAGACAACTGCCCTCTGGGTTAACGATCAGAGTGGAGGGGGCATGACACACTCTCGTGTGGGGTGGTGGCCGTGGAGCTAAAGGGGCACGGGGAGGCAGTAAGAACAATTTTGATATCTCAAATTCATGTTCTGTCCCAGGGATTTTAAAAACAGAGCAGGGTTGGGACACCTGGGTGGCTCAGTCGGTTGAGCGTCTGCCTTCGGCTCAGGTCACGGTCCCGGGGTCCTGGGTTGGAGCCCTACATCGGGCTCCCTGCTCAGTGGGAGCCTGCTTCTCCCTCTCCTCTGCACTATCTCGCTATGTCTGTCACTGACTGTCTCTCAAATAAATTTTTAAAAAATCTTAAAAAAATAGAGCAGTGTTGTATAACTGTTTTATTAACTTCTTTTACACATCGTCATTATATGTTCTTCTGTAATATCATTTTTAGTGACCACACTGCATTTCATTGTGTACAAGTTTCTGAACCAAGCCATTTCCCTTTTCTTGGGCATTCAGATCGTTTTCATCTTTTTTAGTTTCAGAAAAAAAATGCTGGGATGAGTTTCTTGGACATAATCTTTGTACACATCTCTTTTTCCTCAGAATACATGCGGAGGTTTATTTTAACATAACCATGTGAGGATATTGCCACCTCATCCCAACACAAGCTCTTGTACACATCTCTACAGACACACACATACACACACAGACACGCACACACACACACACACAGACAAGCACACACACATACACACAGTTTTGAGATTGTGTCTGGCACAGAGTTGAGCTTGGCACAGAGTGGTCGCACCACTGAAAATGTTCGCTGTCCTAAGAGAGTGAGGGACACCAGCCTATGGAAGGACAGAGGAAAGGAATCCGGCTGGGAAGCATGGCATGTGGTGAAGAGGATGGTCCGGGAACTTGGCTTTGAAGGAACAAGAGGGTAGAAAATAAACAGAGACAGAGGAATGGGTAGTTCAGCCAAGGAAATGGTGCAGGGAAGGGCCCAGACATGGGAAGGGGTGTGTGTAGGGAAAAACCAGGAGTCTTGCAGAAGGGCATGGTGTGTGCAGATGTTTGAGAAAGACAGGTTAGAATGTGGAGGTAGAAAGAGAGAGGCCCTAGTACCCCCAGTTCTGGCCTGACCACGAAAGCTCTCCAGTGGGGCATGGCCCAGGTGCAGCAGGAGGGTGGGTGAGTAGCGACATCAGGTAAAAGACAAGATGTGGTTAAACTTGAATTCCAGATAAAAATGAATAATTGTGTTTTGGTGTAAGTATGCTCCAAATAGGCACAGGGCACCCTTACACTAAAAATGGATTCATTGTTGATGTGTCACTTGAACTTAACCGGGAGTCCCGCGTTTGTATTTGCTGGCTCTGGCAGCCCCATATGTACAGAATGCGGTCATGCCGCAGCATCAGAGGCGTCATTACCATTTTTTGGGCCATTGCTTCATGAGCAAAGACAGATCGACGTGTGTGAATCCCCACCGCACCTAAATGCAGATAAACATGACGAACGGTAATGGCTCCAGAGGAGCCAACGGGAGCGTTTTCAGGAGAAGGTGAGCGATGGGCGTGCTGGAAATGAGCATCTGGGCGCTGGAGCTCTAGGCCCCACCTGCCACGCCTGGAGTCTGAGATTCACCCGGAGCCTCTTCTGAAGAAGTGAGACTCAGGTTGGGAGAAACAAGGCTGGAAATAGTGATTGGGTCCCAGGCTGTCCCACTTAGAGTCCATTCTGCTCCTATAGAGAGAGAGGCTTGTGTGGGGGTTTGCCTGGAGCCCCACTTCTTTTTGGAACCCTATTTCTATGGTGATGGTAACTCTGTGGTCCTTGACTAGGAAGGAAGGATGAGGCATCAAGAACATACCTCCTTCAACACAACCCAGGCTGCAGTGGTCTCTGGGCTTGGGGTGGGGGAGGGAAGAAGGGGTGAGGACATGCATTTTATTGGAAACAGAGGAGTAATAAAGAAGGTGAGCTCCTTCTCACCTCTTCTCTCTAGTTTTCAAACCCTCAGGGGGGCAAGTAGCAGGTACCATGCACCGACTATGAGCTAATTGCTATGGGCACATTCTCTTAGGTAATTTTACAATACTTGTTGGGTGTTATCTCATTTTATAGGGATGGAAACTAAGGCTCTGAGAGCTAAAAGAAGCTGCCTAAGGTCAGATAGTGCAAAAACAGCAAAGCTAGGACTTGACCTAGGTCTACATAGCTCCCAAATCTTGTGGTTTTTCTGGGTCACACTGGAAATAATGCCCACCCTGGGCAGCAGGATCTGATGTCAAGGTTCTGCATTTCTGACTCTCTGAGCTGCCCATAGTTCCTGATCCTGACACTCTCAACATGGACTGGCCACTCATTTATCCACCAGGATCCTTGCTTTGTGGGTGTCAATACCAGTGGCTGTTGTGATGTTCCCTGGAGGAGATCAGTATCACTACTACTTTTCCCAAACCCCTCCTGCAGTCCTATCGCTCCTGGACTACTTAGTCTTTGGGCTTTCTGAGCTTTGGTTTGCACCTGTTCATGAACCACCCCTGAATTATTGGTGACTCCAGGTGGAGAGCTCCTTGGGTAGGGGATGAGGCAAGAACTGAGTTGGTTCTGTCTTCCTTCTGGGTACTCCAGATGTGTCCATGGAAGGGAGAGAGGTGAGAGCCTCACAGGCTTTCCCGAGCTATAGCAGTCTAGTCAAGAAAGCTGGTCCACTTGCTTAAATGCTGATCATTCTAGGCTGAGCTCATCTGCCTGGATTGTTTAATTTCTGATGTCTCACTCCCAAGAAGCACTAGACAGGTGTTCTGATAGGTGTAAGGTTTCTAGATAAAATCTAAGACATGTAATTAAACTTGAATTTCAGATAAACAATAAATAATTTTTTAGTTAAGTTGGTCTCAAATGATAACTATCTGCCCAGGAATCCTGAGAGCCTAGAGCTGATCCAGAAATGTGACTGGGGTTGCCTGTCTCCCCAAATTGTTCCCAATGTATTATACCAAAAAAGTACTCATTGTTTATTTGAAATTCATGTTTAATTGGGTGTCCTATTGTTTTTGCTAATTCTGGCAACTGTAGATAAGTGAGTGGTCCTCCTTCAATGCTAGTTCAGGGTCCCAGGCTCCATCACCTTCTGGCCCTGCCACTTTCAGCCTGTAGTTTTCAAGGTCATGATGCTTATTTGGATGAAACTGATGAAAAGGGAATGATCATGGAAGATTATGTGGGGAGGTGTATATGTGACTAGACTACCTGGCGCTGTTCTCATTCCATTAACCAGAACCAAGGACATGACCATGCCCAACTGCAAGGAATTCTGGGAAATGTAGTCTAGCTCAGTGCTCAGGGAACATGGAAAGAGGCTTCATGAAGAGTTGGCCATTAAAAAGGAGGAGGGTCATGCTTTGGGGAGGGGGGTCATTTTAAGTCTACAGCTTTATTTCAGCAAACATGCACTCCAGGAGGGAACAAACCTCTGCCTGTGTTTGTTGATGATAATTCTTCCCCTTGCTTCCCTTGCAGAAAGCAAACAAACAGAACATTTATTTTTTCTGTGTTGTGAGTAGTTTTTTCTAGACAAAGGTCTGGTAATGGATTGTCAAGTTTTATGTTCTTAAACAAGCAGCAGTAGGGAGAGTCATAACTTGAATCTTGGCATCCACCAGAACTGGGATGAATCCTGGTCGAGCCTGGTACCATCTACTAGCTGCGGGACCTTGGATAAATTACTTTACCTCTCTGAATTGCAGTTCCATTATCTATGAAATGGGGCCAGTAGCATTTATCTGATTGGTTCCTATAAGGACACAGCATGGTCCAGGACTTGGCAGGTCACTGGAGCTCAACAAACAGGAGTCACCTCCCTGTTCCTGTCCCCTCTCTGTTCCTGTACCAGGGCCTTGTCTTGATCCTGAGCTGGGCCTGTCTGGGGGACTGATGAGAGGGCCTCCAGGAATCTGCCTGCAGCACTGAGGCGAGCTGACATACTCAGCCAGGCAATAAGCCTGGAGTTATCTGCAGGGAATAGTATCTGAGGACTTTTCTCCTGGTCCAAGTCCATCGTGGACTCATGTCTGGGGCTTGTGGGGAAGGAACTACACTGGGTAAGCATGGCAAGGCCTGTTCTAACCCAACCTCTGAAAATCACTGGAACACAAGCCTCCTTGCAGTGGGAGAGGGGGGAGAGGCCATCCCCATAGAGACACAGACTAGCTATGGACCACCTACAGCTCCCAGCACATCTTGGGTGGAGAAGGCACTGCTCAGTGGAAGGTGGCTTGCAGGTGGCCCCAGGACAGGGGTGGAGAGTTCTCCCGTGACTTGGTGGGAGCTGAAGGAGGAGATGAAGCAGTGGCTGGTAGGACTGACTGGTAAAAATTCAGGAGCTTTCCAGAACCAATTAAGGAAGTGCTGAAAGCAGCTAGAAATTTGGAATTACCAGGTGGAGGGGCACAATGAATCAGTGAAACATTGGAATCAGTCATGATGTGACTCCATTTTAAATGCAGAGCTGGTGTGGCTGTGCCAACTGAGGTTATATTATTTTCTTCAAAGACTAGCTCTTGAAAATGTGGTATATATATATATTGCATTATATGTGTATATATATATATATGTACACACACAGAGGATACGTATGTATATGTGTATATACGTATATATATAATATTATTTAACTATAAAAAAGAAGGAAATCTTGCCATTTGCAACAGCGTGGATGGATGTGGAGGGCATTATGCTAAGTGAAAATAAATCAGACAGAGAAAGACAAATATCATATGATTTCACTTATATGTGGAACCTGAAAAAAAAATGCCCGAGAACAAAAAATGTACTTGTACACACAGAGAACAGATTGGCAGTTGACAGAGGTGGAAATTGGGAGGTAAGAGAAATGAGTGAAGGGGGCAAAAGGTACAGAATCTCAGTTACAAAATTACTAAGTCCTGGAGATGTAATGTGCAGCGTGGTAAGTATAGTTAACAATACTGTGTTGTATATTTGAAAGTCATTGAGAGAGTGGATCTTAAAAGTTCTCATTACAAGAAAAAAAATTATAACTGTGTGAGGCAATTGACGTTAACTAGAGTCACTGTGATCATTTCACAATTATACAAATATCAAACACTATGTTTTTTATCTGAAATTAATATCATCTTATGTATCAATTATATCTCAGTAAAAATTGTGTAAGTAGTTTAAAGGGAAAAAATAAAAGAATAGCTCCCTCAACCAAATCTGATTGTTTTTTGCATGGGTATTTCCCCCTGACTCCCACCCCTGAAATGGTTTGCCTTCTCCCTTGGGGAGCTATGCCCTTCGTAGAAAGGGTCTGCCATCCTTGATTCGGACTCATTCTCTCTGTTCTATTCCTGCTTGCATTCCACACCCCTCCTTATGGGCAGATTGTCTTCAGGTTTCGGAATCATTAATTTTGGGTGGGTGGCATGTGCCTGGCAGAGCTTTTTCTGCTCTGAAAAACTCTGATTATAAATAGTTCAATAATACATGTCCTCCTGAGTTTAAGATTCTGGCTTATGTAATTGGAAATCTGGATGTGAAGCAAGTTAAGGTTGATGCCATAAAGACAGTAAAATAATTAATCACCTCGCTCTGTTTAATCGATTCAAGGGCGCAGGAAGAGCCCTGCAGCCCAGGTGAGTCCTCAGGAGTGGCCCTCACTGCCGTGCTGAGCTTGGCAGGCATGGGGAGGGGAGGCAGAAATCAGCCTCAGGGGTCACAGGACCGGTCCTCCTCAGGGTGTACTCCCCAAGCACACTGAAGCCCTGCCTATAAATGTGTCAGGCGTCTGTCCCCCTCTGTTCATCCCTCCCTCTGCCAGCAGCTCCCTGTCCCTGGCTTCTGGCATAGCGCACCTGCCCTTCTGCACACACCAGCCCCGTCCAGCCTCTCTGGATCGAGCGCTCTGATTAGAATAATCCCCGCACAGCTCACAAAGGACTTCGACATCCACACTCTTGTTCTAGCCTCCTGGCACTCAGCGAAGCAGGCAGAGCAGTTATTCTTTCCGTCCCTGATTGTCCTAGGGGAGAACAGAGGCTCCGCTGGGTTCTGGGGGAAATGGTCCATTTCACATAGATCTTTCTCAAGTCGCACAGCTAGCTGGTAGAGCTGGGTCTTGCATTCCCATCTGGGTGACTTCTCTGCCTGGGCTCTCTTGGCTCTGCCTCACTGGCTCCCGGAGGGGACAGGAGCGTGAGGGGGTGGGCATCCACCTGAGGAGGCTGCTCCGAGGGCAGGGACCGGCCGCGAGCTAGAAAACTGATGGTTTTTGCACATTTGTAATGTGCCAGCGCTGTTCTAAACCGCGTTCACACATCACTTTGTTCTTCCCATCACCGTCTGACATAGTTGCTGTTATCACTACTGTTCTGTAGATAAAGAAATCAAGGCACAGGGACGGTAAGAAACTTGTGCGAAATCACACAGCTAGGAAGTGGTAGAGCTGGGATTTGAACTTGTGTTCATAATCCCTGTACCCTATGGGCTCTGTGGCAGCCTGGGAGCAACCTTGATGCAGGTTTTTTCCCCACATGACTTGGGGCCTCAGTGTCTAGCCCAGGGCTGGGCACGGAGAAGGGGCTTGTGTGATGTTTTCTGAAGGGACAGGAGAGCCCAGCTTGGTGGGGTGCTCCTGCCTCTGGGCTGGCCAGCTCCTCACCGTCTTCATGAATTTATTCTTCTCACAAGTGTTTCCTGATCTGTCAGGCCCTGTCCTAGCCCTGGGGATACAGCATTGGATAAGCTGGTCTCTGCTTCTGTGGAGGCATGTAGGGTAGGGACGGGTCAGCGAATCATAAAGGGGTGTGGTACATGCAAAGATGGGGACCGCCTGGGGGCCACAAGAGGGCCATCTGGAGGGGGCAACCAGGCATGATGACAGCGGAGAAAGGACACGCACGGCACATGGAAGGGATAGTGTCACAAAGTCAGAAGGAGGGGGAGAAACAGACTCCTTGCTGAGCAGGGAGCCTGACGCGGGACTCCATCCCAGGATCCTGGGGTCATGACCTGAGCCAAAGGCCAATGCTTAACATACCAAGCCACCCAGGCGACCCTGACCTGGATTTTGATCTCAGTCCTGCCAGCTAGAAGCTGTATGACCTCAGAGAGGTAATGTCCCCTTTCTTATCTGAAGTGGGGGTGATAGTGATGCAGCTCTTACAGCAGTGTGGGCTTCAGTAAGCTCTCTGGAAAGTGTTTAGCATGGTTACTGGTCACTCCCAAGACCTTTGTCGCCTTTTCTATCTGTTTTGGCCAGCACATAGTAGGTGCTTAGCAAGCAATTCAGAGGTTGCAAAGGGATGGTTTGGCTGGCTGAGTACTGGCAGGCAGACAGTCTGGGGTGACTGGGGCTTCTGAGCAGGAGGGATGCTGCAGGGCTATCTGTCCCTCTGCAGTTCCTCCCACTCTGTCTTCCAGATCAGGATCTTCAGGGTTGGGGGCTGGTCCCCTCCATCCCTCAATGTTCAGTTCCCCAGTCCTTCCCCAGCAACTGTGTGGGGAGGGAGGCAAGGCTGCTGTGCACTCCCATTCTATAAAAAGGGGAAACAGAGGTGTGGGGAGGCAATGACACTTGCCCAAGTTTCCTCTGGAGGCAGGAGGGAGGTCTGGGTTCCTCTGTGGGGATCACAGAGTACCTTGATGTCACCTTGTGGCAGGCCAGCACCCAGAGGGTGGGGACTTGAGAGCTGAGGGTGCTATCTGACTCCCAGCAGCCTGCGCAAACTTGGGGCTTAGGTAACCTGGAAGATTGAGAAACAGGGTTCAATCCCAGGCTGGAGGCGGTGCTAGCTTGTGCGTAGAGGGGCTGTATCTCCTCAAATTCTTGGAGAGGAGGAGCGTATTCAGCTGCCCCTAGTCTCCACCTGGGTCCTGTTACCCAGGAGGGAAAACCTGGGGTGGGAGGAATGACCTGGGGTCCACCTTGAAGTCCTCCCTGAGATCTGAACTGGAACTTACCTCTGCTGACTCTCTCTGCCTCATCTGTCTACGCACAATTAGTTATTCCTATAATAATCTTTAGCAGGATGAGTCAAGTCCTGTTTAAGTACATCATATATATATATATGTATGTATATGTGTGTGTGTATATATATGTGTGTGTGTGTGTGTGTGTGTGTGTGTATGTATATGTATATGTATATGTATATAATCAGCCCAGTCAATCCCCATTTTACAGATGGGTAAAATCATCACAAGGATTAAATAGTTCAAGGTCACACAGGTCACAGGTGGCAGAGTTGGGATTTGGAGTCTGCTCCTAACACTTACAGGTCACTCCCTTCCATCCGCTGCCACAGAAAGCCATATGGATCAGACAGAGCTCTTGTCCTCAGGTAGCGTGTCGTCTGTTAGGAGGCTAAGGGAGGACCAGGTAAAGTCCTGTGGGCCTTCAGAAAGTGAAATAGAACCATGATGACAGATGTGTGTGTGTGTGTGTGTGTGTGTGTAGTTATGGAGCAGGTGCTACGGGCTTTAGACACAAAGGGTGGAGAGGCATTCCAGATAAGGGATTAGCATGAGCTGACGTACAGAGGCAGTAAAATGCTGTGATTTTACCAGTTGGTTAGGATGTTGGGTGCAAAATATTGTCATGAGAAATAAGATTGGGAGTGGTTTGTTAGAGCAAAATTGTGGAGGACACTGATTATTATTCTATGAACAATGGGATTTGTTCTCAGAGTACTTGGTAGCCACCGCAGTTCTTCAAGCAGGAGTGATGTGGTCTGAAGTGTGTTTCTGGAAGGCCAATCTGGCAGCGACAGGTGAAGATGAATTAGAAGGGGACAAGTGTCAAGATCGGAGAGGGATGGCCTGAATGTGAGCAAGGAACAGACTGGCATGAGAGGGACATGAGAATAGGGTCAACAGGGCCAGACCAGGAAGAGCTGGGGACTCGCGTTTCTGGTCAAGAAAACTCAGAGGCCAGACAGTGGAGAACAAGTTTGGGGGAGATTGATGTTTCTCTGACCAGAACCATTCACTCAAACGCCACCTCCTCAGTGGGGCTCAGCTTGCTTTCCTTCCAACAATGATTACTTTATGTGCTCATCGCTTGCTGACTGAATTAACGTGTGAACGTGCCCTTCAGGCAGGAGTGAATATTCCTGTGCTTAAGAGGTGAGAGCAGGGAGCCAGGGTCAGCCTGTGAGCTGGGGTCCGCAAGGTTGCCTGAGCGGCACCTGTGGTCTTCCCTGGACTCTGGGCAAGGGTACGTAGCTCCTCTCCCAGCATGCCCAAGGGTCCCTGCCCAGGGCTCCCAGGTGGGCGCAGCCCAGTCGAGAGTGCGGAGGTGGAACTTCCCGGTGGGTGGCCAATGAGAAGGTACACTACAGAAGGGCCCGCCCCAGAACTGAACTCTCCCAGGGAGCCGCGCGGGGCTCCACCTGGCAGCATCCCCCCACCCCCACCCCGTGGCCCGCCTGGACCTTCGCCTGCTGCGTTCCTGTGCGACGGGGCCAGACCTCACTCTCCAGGGAGTCTCCATTGCCTTGTGCCCTTTTCACTTGGGCAGAGGCCTTCGAGGATTCGTTCTGTGAGTCTGGTTTAGTTGTTCTTTCGTTTAACAAAGTGTATTCTGGCTATCAGGACCAAGCTCTGTTCTAGGTATTGGCGTTCCTGCTTCAGACCCTGTCCTTAGGGGCCTTACCGTCTGTATGAATGGAAGAAGGAAGTAAACCAGCTCTCAGTTTACTTTATAATTACACGCTATTATAAGCATAACAAGAAACAAAACAAATGGGGGCGTAATTTAGATTGAAGGTCACATTTGAGCTGGCCTTGGAAGGATTCCATTCAGTAAGCAAAAGGTGGTTGGAGGTTGGAGAAGGTGCTGGAACTGAAATGAGCTTGCTACATCCAGGGCTGAGCAGCCAGGCCGCCAGGGAGGGCAGAGGAGGGCAGGTCAGATGGGACTTTGGCTGTTTTCAGTTTAGATTCTTTCCAAAGGATGCTAGGAAGCCACTGAAGATTTTTATCGGGAAGGGTCATGTATTTTTAAAAAAGTCACTCTGACTTTGTGTGTAGAATGGACTGGGGAAGAGGAAGAGGATTTTTATGGGGATGGCCTAGTTTTCCTCTTCACTGTAACTGGTCACTAAAGGGAGTTTGGGACAAGACAATGTTCAGAACCTTGAACTGAAGGGCTGTGCATCAGAGGAGACACAGATTAGCTCTAATCCTCTCCAGAAATACAGGAGTTTGCCACGTGGCTTTGGGAAAGCAACTTTCTGGACCCAGATCAGCAATGGAGGGAGGAGAGAAAGGACGTGGAATGTGTCACAAGCCACACAGGTCTCCCACCCAGGTGCTCCCCACACCCACATGCATTCCTTACATCTTTCTGAGGCCAGTTTTCCTTTCCTGTTACAGTACTGCCCCTCCAAATTTCCTGGCTGGGTTCTTCTCTAGTCCTGGTTAGCTGTGAGATGGGACTCAAGAGTCTGGGCTCCTCCATTTCCTTGCCATAAGTCCCCCAACCTCTTGCTTTGATATTTTGGTTTCTGAGAATCATTTGCCTCCCAGATCCTTAGTTGAAGCAGGGTCCAAACAGTCCACAGCCAGTGAGAAATGTCCTGTGGCCGGGTGTGGTTGGACAGGAGGCTGCTTTGACAGTCCTCCAGGCTGTGGAGACTACAAGAGCAGAAACTACTCAGGTTTCTCCCCATCACTGTGTTCCCAGCACCCTGCCTAGAGCGTAGTAAATACATGTTGTACGGATGCCTTACCATGTTTTTTCAAGTCTAAGGCACCATCAGTTATAAGCAACACTGTGAATTCATTCGTAACTTTTCAGGAAATGCAAAGGAGGGTCATGACATTAAATACGCACCTCAGTTGTAAGATGCGTTCCAACAATAGGAATGCTAAAATGTGAAAAAACAGTATGTGTGCCCAGAACTTGGGTGATTCTCATCCTTCCAGACGCCGGCTTATGCGGCCAGTTCAGCCGTAAAGAGCGCATTGTTTTCATTCTCCTGCCAGTGCTTGCTTTTATGGAGACATATCCTCAGGCCTGTGGGTTTTCTGACCAGCTTTCCTCCCCTCCAGAAAGGAGCCGTGTCCCCCAGGCAGCAGTTGTGCACGGATGAGCCCCTGCGGCCTCTTAACGTGACTTTGTAAAGGACCTGCTCCACAACATATTTTCTTTGGACTTTATAGGAATAATGGCAATGACATAAAACTGTGCAACCAGATTCAAATGAAAGGACAAATGTAGTTGGCCAAAATGAACAATTATAGGAAACAAAGGGAAAATAACGATTAAAGATCTTTCATTACAGCCAGCTAATTATCATGAGTTCTGGACTTAACTGTTCAGGCATAGAATTAAAAACCTTAATTATATTGTCACCTTTGTCTCTCAGCTCCCATTGCCACAAATGAATCCATTTACTGTAAGTGCCGCTGATGAGCAGAAATTGATGGCAGTCCCAGCGAGGTGGGAGAGGGGGCCCAGGAGTGGTGGTGGGGGGTGTGCACCAGGCAGCACTACCAGGCCCGCACAGCTGGGCGGCATCTGCATTCCAGGACATTATAAATTAGAAACACTTTTAATGAGACAAATACAGGTTTGATGGATTTTATGATTTCTTCTCCCCTTCAAACCGCTAACAATGCCGCTCCTCCTCTTTCTTCCTTTCTATTAGAGCTGGCCTCTTGTTAAGTGATTGCATTAATGGTCTTTGGAGACAGGCTGAGTGTGGGAGGACAAGGGGGACTTCCCTTGTGAGGGTACTGGAAGGCTCTTTCTAAAGGAAGACAATTCCCAGCTGTTGTTCCAAATGGGAGCCTTTTAAGGCCCAGAGCAATGAGTGGAAACGTGAGATTACTTTGAGAGTGAGGGAAATTGGAAAAGAAAGATGCAGGACGGTTGGGAAGATAAAATCCTCAAAACTAGACAGTTGCTTGTTTGAGAGACCAGCCAGTTCATGAGAGAAGCCAGGTGTGGCTGCTAGAGGTGGTCAGGTGGTCAGTTTCTTGACTTGAGGGTGGGGTGGGGTACATTTGGGAATGAAGAGCCTTAGAATTATAAGCAAACATGGTATAGTAGTTGTGGACACAAACTCAGGAGCCAAAGTGCCTGGGCTTGAATCCCAGACTACCTCTTTCCGTGTGACTCTGGGCACGTTACTTAACCTCTCTGGGCCTTGACCCCTCATCTGCAAGGTGGAGCTATTCATGGTACCTACCCCATAGGATTGTTTTGAGGATTAAAAGAGTGACTATGCATACAGCGTAGAACAGTGCCAGGCCTATTGCAAGAACTATGTAAGTGTCCAAAACACCAAGTTAAAAACATCCCTGAATTCAAATATTGTCTTCATTTAATGGCATTGTGACCTTGGAGCTCAATTTCTTCTATAAAATGGGAGGAATCACCATATATACCGTAGAGGTTTACACTAGGGAGTCTGTGAAAAAATGCGAGTGTACAGCTGCTATGTACTCTTACCGTGCCTAACTCCAGCTCCGCTAAGAGCCTGCTTGGATTTCAGAGCTATGGGAAGAAAAGGCACGCACAGAGTCATGAAGAAACTTCACCTAAAATAAGCTGAAAGCCATCTGCTAACACCGGCGGCAGCTGGGTCTGTCTGGGAGGCGTGGGGGTGTTCCTGGGAGGCCGGCGGCACTGGGCACAGAGTGGGACATCAGGCAGTGTGGCTGTCCTGACTGGACATGAGTCAAGGTCTCTGGCTCGCTGGCGTGTCTGGAGAAGGGGTGCAGGTTTGCCCTGGCATGGGCACTCCTCTATCTCCTGTCTTTGGAAGCGTTGGGAGCCTGTGTTGCCATGGTGACAGTGGAGGAGTTAATGGGATGGAACTCCTCCCAGGACTGGCGGTGGGATGGCAGCAGCAGCTCCATGGTGTGAAGATGCCCAAAACAAAAGGGTGAGTCCCTCGGCCCTGCAGGGTCACAGCCAAACCCAGGCTGCGGGGATTTTGGACTCCACTGCCCAGAGAACAAGAAGGAGTGTCACTGCTGAAGGCCTTTACCCCCATTTTGGGTCACCACCACCCCCCCCACCGCCACCCACCAGGACAAAGACTAGGGTGGGGAGATGTCAGGGAGATGGGTCAAGAGGACGGGGGTACCAGTTAGAGACAGCAAACAAGGGGCATGGTGAGTGTGTGGAATCCCCATTCCTCAAGTGAAGATCCCGGACAGCTGGGTCTAGGGATGACCGGAGGCCTTTAGATCCTTTATCACATTTGTTTCTCCTCAAACCCTGAGGGTAACTGGGGCTTATCTTCCCCATTTTACTGATGAGCCAGCTGAGCCTCGGTGAGGTGATGCGCCTTTCCCAGAACTGGGATCAGATTGGGATCAGGCCCTGTGTCTTTTTTCCTTAAAACCATGAGAACCGGGAGGACTTTGGGGTTGTGGGGTGGGCTAAGCCCCATGCTGCCCTCGCTCTAGGCCTTTCTGTCTTTGTTGGCAGAAGCCCAAGGCCCCTCTTCAGCCCCAAACCAGGTTTTGGGCAAGCAGCTGAGAGCAGCAGCTTGCGGTTGCTCCATGAGCAGGTCGTCCCCTCACTGACGGGGGTCCTGGTGCAGAAAAGCCAGGCTCAAAGGCAGGGAACTGCCCTCCCCCCCACACTCCCCACCCCAAAGTCCCTGTGTGCCCATGGTGGGCTTCTTGCCTCTGAGCCTCAGCTCCCTCATCTATAGAGTGGGACAAACATGACTGGCCTCCCACCTGACAGGTTGGCTGTGGATGTCGAAACACTGAGTAGGTTGTGAGGTTGGATGGCAGGAGGTGGGATGGCAGCAGGTGTGGATGGTTAGCTGGTGCCCCTATGGCCCCAGAGGGACTGGCCCTGTCCTCCTGAGGATTCTTTCCCGTCTGGTTCTCCCCTCTGCCTTACATTTTACTATTCCCCAAACTCCCAAGACCCTTTCACATGTTTGTATCTCTGCTCAGATGGTTCTTCAGCTCTAACTGCCCCCTACCCTGTCCCCAGCCCATCAATGCTGACTCTCTCTCTGGATGCTCTCCTGACTCCCCACTCCCATCACTGCCCCCAAAAAACTGTCCCTTCTCTGTGTCCCACTATACTTCAAAATCATCTGTCAGGACAACTGAGACACTGTCTAGCCTCTGTTTCCCTAGTAAGCGCTCCTCTCCTTGGCTAGAGTAAGCTTCTGAAGGACCAGCATTTGCTGAAAGCCCAATGGGAATGGGCTGCCCTGTGGTCCTCCCTTTCTAGATGTGGAGACTGAGGCTCCAATTAGGCAAATGTTTCACCCAAGTACCCCCTGCAGGCTGGAGGCAGAGCTCACCATTTAGGGTCCCTGGTTCAGGGTAGTACTACCTCCCCCTTATTCATGTGGGTCCTGCTGCAAAGGCCAGCGAAGCTGGACGGAGTGCATGTTTAGTTGCAGGTAACAGAATGACTTTAGCCACTTAAGAAGAAAGGGATTTAAGTTAGGGAAATAGGTACTTATTGTTTGTTTGGAGGGTGAGATGAGTAGACCCTTGGCCGGGTCTCCAGAAATGACTCCCAGAATAACCCTGCAGAACTGGCCTGCCAGAGGAGCCCCACCTCTCCCAGAGTCAGAGGAGTGGGGTAATGTGCTAGACCCACAGCTGTAAAGCAGTGGTGCCCAGGCGTGCTTCTTGACATATGATGGCCCCTGCCTCACCTTCTCTTGCTGCAGGCACTGCTCAGGTGCATCTGAATCACATCTGGACCCTCAGCTGTGGGGGCATCTGGGAAATGTGGTTTTGGGTCTTCTTGGCTCTCTGGCACAGGAAGGCCAACTGGAAGGAACTAGATAAGACATTGCGCGTCATGCCACTGTATCCACCCTGTAACCGTGAGGCCGAACTGAGGCCCAGAGTCCAGATCCAAACTGGACAGGAGGCTTATTTATTTGAGAAAAACCTGCCCTTGGCCAAAGCTCCTGCATTGTTCTTCTTTTAAGGAGTCCTGTACTTCGAGGCCTGCCTCCTGGGATCCTGAGCTCTCTCAGTAACTGGCAAGTGCCCTTAGACAGCTCCCCCGTCTACGTACAAGCCCATGCGCAACGTTCAGTGGGGCATGTGTGAGGGACCAGTGGGGAAGAGAGTCTGCAGCTTAATCTCAGGCTGAGCCCGTGTCCTACAGTCATTAAGACCTCGGGCATCAGGCCCCTTGCCCTCCAGGTCACCACTCTGGGAGATCACCTCATTCTGCCATCACCGGCTTGAAAGCCAGAGCCCGGGCAGGGTTAGAAGCACTGGTGTGAGTGCACATGGGGCTGTTAGCAAGCACACGTCCTTCATACTACACCAGAGCGACTTCAGAACTGGGGAGGGGGCTCCTGGGGCCCCTGCCTCCACTGAGTCAGGACCTGGGGCACAGAGAGGTAGAGTGAGGAATGTGCCCATCACCAGGCCAGAGGCAGAATCCTCTTCTGCCACATGGGATCCTCTAAGCCTCAGTGCTCCCAGCGGTCACATTGCCTTCCTGCCAGTGCCACTTCAAGGGTCATCATGGGGACTGAGAGGCAATCCACACCCAGCACTCAAACAGCCTCAGTAAACATCTGCTTCCCTGTCATCAGCCAGTGTCCCTGCTGATGTCTTAACCCATGCGGCATCACTCCTTTGCCTCTCTTGGGAGGACCACTGCGGGGCTGCCCCTGAGCCAGCAAGCACGTGTTGATCATTTGGAGCCTGACGAGGAGCTGATCCCAGGGCCTGAGGGAAGAGGTGGGTGAGGGAGCAGACTGGACCACAGCTCCTCGGGCCCGGCTGCACGCCGAGGAATACCCACGCCAGCTCCTCTGGCAGAGGTGGGATATGATTGGTCCAGGTTGGGGGCTGGGCCTCGTGTCTTACTTATGATTTATTTTATTACGGCTCCTCAGTGGTGCCTTCATGCTGTGGGGACTGAGACATACCAGCCCAGGTGTCCCACTGCAGTCTGATAGGTTAGACAGAATAATAATGACCCGTACATCTTACCAGTGCCTGTGTGTGGCCTCCCCGAATCTTTGCAGGTTAGGAATTAAGATCCCTTTTTTAGGGGCGCCTGGGTGGCTCAGTGGGTTGAAACCTCTGCCTTCGGCTCAGGTCATGATCTCAGGGTCCTGGGATCGAGCCCCGCATTGGGCTCTCTGCTCCACGGGGAGCCTGCTTCCTCCTCTCTCTGCCTGCCTCTCTGCCTACCTGTGATCTCCATCTGTCAAATAAATAAATAAAATCTTAAAAAAAAATCCCTTTTTTATGGATGACGAGACTATGGCTTGTGGGGATGACCCTGACCTGTGGGCCTGGAAGAGATAGTGAAGAGACAGAAGAGGGTAACCTTTGTGGTCTGGCTTTGTTTAAGATCCCCAGGAGGAATTACTGGCAATAGAGAATCTTTCTCGAGGCCCAATTCTAGGCTTCTTGTAGGAGCCAGGTTCAGACTGGCTGGTGGGGGCCAGGCTGCCAGTCCTCCCTTCCTCTGATCCCAGCCTGTCCTTGTCTCCTGCTGCAGGAGATATGCAAGGGGCCTTGCTGTTCTGTGGGGCAGCCTTCAGCCTGTCCAGGCCCAGGTAGACAGGTCTGATGTGGGGACAAAAGAACCCCTACCTGGAACCCGGTGCCATTCGTTCCAGAGGACCCATCTGTGTGTTGGCTTCCAGAGCTCAGCCGGCCCCGAGAGAAGGTTGTCGCGTGGGCCTGGCTCTCAGATCGGCTGCTCGGTCCTCCCAGTGAGGATCTCCACTCTCGCCCCACGACTGGAGCACATTCATCACCCCGAGTGTCTCAAACAGTGGAGGAGATGGGATTATAGATGGCACCAGGAGAAAAATGGAGATCTAGCTCCCGAGTAAATGAATTTATCTATTCCCAGACCCAGGTCGGACAACGCCGGGTGGAGGAAGTCATTTATCTCTTTGAGAGATGATTTTAGAAATACAGTCATGGATGTGGCAGTTCTGTGCTTTCCAACTTCAGGGCGCGATACGAAGAGCCCAAGTGTCTTCTGCTGCGGAAGACAGCAGGAGGCCCCACGGTGACCAACTGCTCCGCCTGACAGCGGGGTCCAGGCATCGGGTGCTAATTACCGCATCCTCTTCTGATCTGGAGTCTGTTGTTCCTCTTCGCTTCCTTTTGATTATCTCAGGGCAATTTTGAGAGAGCCAGGGACGAATTTAAGCAGAGCTGGTGCGTACATTATTACGGCCTCTCTCTGAGCTTAAATGGCTCTCTCGAAAATAGGCCTTTTTATTTATCTTTCCTCCTCTCCTTAAATTGTACCCCAGCCCTTAAAGGCATGGATTGATTGTGCATTTCCTTTGCCTTGGAATGAGCCTGTTTATCACTTCTGAGGGTCTGAAAATAGGAAAGGAGGTAGGGATGCTGGGGAGATGCCTCCTCCCACCAGCCTCCCCTGTCCGCTCAGACCGAAGGCAGCTCTGCCTCCAACTTTGATTTTTAAAGAAGCCACTTACAGGTTGCACTAGGGACGGGTGGGTGCAAAGTTTGTGCAGTGGGAAACTGGCATTCTTGTTTATTTCCTAATGAGCAGATGGACCTCGGCCCCTGGACAGGTGTCGTTAAAAGCCGGTTTAGATGAGGGAAACGGCTCCCTGATAACCTCCCGGCCACAGGCTGCAGGCGGCGTCGGAGCAAATGGGCCCCAGGCCCAGGAGGACACTGTCATCAGTCAGGGAGCTAGTAATTTTGTCCCAGCACAATGATCTTCCCACTGACTTCTGATCTGGGAGTTAAGGCCAAAACTGGGACTAGAGGCTGGATCATTGATACTTTCAGTGACATCCTTCTAGTCTCTTCTAATCTTTACTTTGTCGACATCTTAACTCTTGGACAGCTTTTGCGGGGAGGATAAGAGACGGAGCCTACACTGTGCCTTGGCTGGTACCCCTCGCTGATTCGGGTGGTCCTGCAGGCAACAGGCCCCACTGCGGCACTGGGCACCCTGGATGGGCTTCAGGCCAGAGGAAGCACTGCTGGCTGACCCACACAGTTTCTTTCCATGAGGCCCTACTGCCAAATGCTTCTTATCTGTTGATTCGGCCTCTCAGCGGCTCTCTGATAATGTTATTACCCTCACTCTACAGATGAAGACACTGAGGGACAGAAAGGTTCTGTCCTTGCTTATGATCACACAGCTAGTGAATGGTGAAACCAGGATCAAACCAGGCAGTCTGGCCCCTCAGCTGGAGCTCTTAATCGCTGCCCCCAGAGAGCCTGTGCTGGGTCTTGGGAGACATATCATGGGTGACCCAGCTCCCACTGCCTTGGGCTTGGCCCACTAGTTTCCCACCTGGCTGTGTTCCAGCCTCTCAGCTGGATGCCATGTTTGTCGTGTGGCTCCAGCCTGCAGGGACCATTCCAACACCATGAGCTCCCCTACACACCACTCCCCTCACGTCCTTCCCCAACCCCATTTTATGGCTCCCGGTCATCTGATTCTGGGTCCTCTTGACCCTTCTAGTCAGATTTATCTTTCACAGGCTCTAACCAGCCAAACATAAGGATTCATCACCTTTTCCAGAGAAGGTGTTTCCCTGCCTCCAAGCATCCCTCCTTCCTGGCATGCTGTTTTCTTTCCCCAGCTGGCTCTCTCCTCCATCACACCTTCCCCAACCTTCAACATGCAAGCGCTAACCAACAGGCTCTATGCACAACAGTTGCTTCGTTTGTAAAGGAAGTTTTATGCTTTTCTTTTTGGATCCTAAGAATTCAAGTGTATTTAAGAAAATTTGGAAAATGTGGTGCCTGGTGAAGTGATGACATGGCCGACTCTTGATCTCAGCTTGGGTCTTGATCTCAGGATGGTGAGATCACGCCCCGTGCTGGGCTCCACGTGGGACCTGGAGCCTCCTTAAAAAAAAAAAAAGAACATTTGAAAAAATATAGACAGAAGGAAATAAAAACAGCCTGGGATCCTGCATTTGCTATCAATGTTTTGGCATCGAAAAGATGCCAAAAGATAGCGTCTTCTTTTTTCTTCCATTTTTAAAATTGTGAAATATTTCAAATGCAGACAGGATAGAGAATAATACATTTCCCTGGGCAGCCACCACCTCTTTGATTAACCCAGTAATTTTTCTATGTATGTATGTAAATTTAGTTTTAAATGCACTGGGATGGTGTTGTACATATTGTCTACACTGTTTTGAAAGCTGCTTTCTCCTCATCCTCCACCTCCTAAATCACACATGCTTTTCCGTGACTGAAGAGTATTCTTTGAAAAGATGTACAGTAGCTGATTCTGGGAACCAGTCCCTTATTTCTGGACATTTATAGGCCTATGTAACAGCATATACAAATACCGATTTTAATGCATCTTGGCGAGCACTGAGAATTACAGTTTTTTAGAAGACATTGTCCATTATGAGTGAATAAAGAGAATGAGTGGCACAGGCTCTTTCTTAGGAGTGACAAGGTCTCCTTGAAATGTTGTCATTACATCGTGGCTCTCCTTGTGGCCAGCTCAGATGCCACTGCCTGTGCGAATACGGGTGGTGGTGGTTGGAGGCGAGATCAGGGCACAGGGCTGATTTTCAGACCATCTCAGTGTGACTTTTAGACGTCAGCCAAGTCTGCGAAGTGACCATGCAGCCGACGTCATCCCCCTTCTGTGGGCCAGACTAATGTGCTCCTCCCTTGCTGCTTGGATCTATACCGCACTTACTGCAAATTAGCTAAGTGAGCCAGCGCAGCTGGGAATGAGCTTCTAGAGACAATTACTACGGAAAATGCAACCATATTTTAGTGGGCACCACATGCATGAAGCTCTTTGCAAATATCAATATATATTTGCTTGCTTGACAAAAACAGATCAAACCTAAGTCAAGAAATGAATTCAAATGATCGGACTGTAAATGATCCTTGTTGTGCAAAGTGTGGTGAAACCTTGACCTTTTCGATGGTTGCTGTTGTTCAGATCACACTGGAACTAACCAGCCTGACAAAACCGGCTAGTGGCTGGCCCCTGCTGACGTCTGCATGGTCATCTGGGGGAGAAACAGCGATGATGCTGACGGTGATCACTGTTCATCTTTGCATTGTGTTATCTCACTTGTTCTTCCCCACCACCTTGGAATGCTCAAGAAGTGCTTATTTAGTAAGTCAGTTCACTCATTTAACAAGTAATTATTGAATAGCTGGTAGGTAGCTTGGCGTTGTTCGAGGTGGGGAAACGGTGGTGAGCAAGGCAGGGTCCTTTTCAGTGGAATGCACAGCCTTGTGGGGTGCGGACAATAAAGAAAACCAGCCCATGGCTAAGCAGTCCCCACTGGGGAAGTGTCGCAAAGAGTGGGAAATGGCGCTGGGAAAAGAAAACATGTGGGTGGTGGTGCCTCACGTCCTTGGGTGGTGGCAGAGAGAGGCGACATTTAAGTTGAAATGTGAAGGACGAGAAGAAACAAGCCAGGAGCGAGCCAGGGCAAGAGGAGAGGGGGTGTTCCGGGTGAGAGCCTGCAATGAGGCCAGCGGTTCCGGAGAGCCAAGGGCTGCGGGCCGGGCCCAGCTGGGCTGGGCTGGGCTGGGCTGGAAAGGGAACAACAGCACCATAGTCAGGTGTCAGGCTAGAAAAGCAGCCAGTAGCCAGACCACTGTGAGGCAGTGAGGCTCCGTAAGGAATTTGGACTTTATGGTAAGCGGGCATGGGGAGCCATCAAAGGGCTTTATATAGGGGAAGGACAAGACCCGCTTTACATTCTTAAAAGATCACTCTGGGTCTTGAGTAGGGAATGAAAAATATTCTGTATTCATTTGGCTAGCTGGTTCCAGAAGAATGACAAATTAAGTGGACAGGCTGGCGAGGTGGGGGGAACCGTGGGTAGATCCTCTGAAGGGCTTCCTGGGAGTCGAGGACCTGCCAAGGCTACAGGCTCCGTTCTGACTTTGTTCCAATTTCAGGTCTCGTCTCAGTTTCTCTTGCCCTTGGGATGATTTGTCACTGGAGTGATTCTTGGCCCAGTTAAATGGAAAGGCAAAGAGTGGAAGGAAAAGAGAAAGCTGGGGACTTTGAGTGGGTATAGCAGGGATAACTCTCATGCTGTCCCAGCCTGGGGTGTTCTGGGTTGCTAGTTTTCATGCCAAAGAGCATGGGAGCCCCTCCTCACTACCTACTTGGGGCCCTAGGGCATGTGGAGAGGTGTCCTCCAAGGGGAGCCCCACAGTGAGGTGGCCAAAGACACCCTCCCCCTTGCTTGGTCCCTGGGCTGTTGGTGGCCAGTGTTTGGGGAGCAGGTGGCCAGAATTTCCTCACTCACTAAGAGTGGATGGCTTGTTGGCAAAGCCCCCTGGGCCTGGAGCCATGCTTGGGTTCTTGCCATCACCCACCCAACATGACCCTGGCCACTCTTGGAGAGCCATCTGTGACTGGCTCTGGTGTCCTGGCCTGGGACCTAGCAACTCCCTCCTGTTGTCTCCCCCCACAGCCTTCTGAGTTCCCACCACACCTTACTCCTCCACACGGCTATCAACTAGGAAACAACTACACTGCCTTTTTCACATTGGAAAACAGGCTTCCACTGTAGACAAAGAAGTCTGCAGTGTGGGGAATGTGAGGGAGGAGGATAAAGATACTAGCTCCCTCTAGGCTGTTACCAAAGTGTAAAGTTAAACAAATGCTCAAATATTTAAAGGGTCAATACTAAAAGACCGAGAGTAGAATGTACAACTTCCAAAATAGTAGTAGGGAAGGGCTAGAGAAAACATAGCCCAATAGGTGGTCAGATGCCTCACGACATAGCAAGTGATGGAGAAAGGAGGAGGGCGAGAAGAAAGAGAAAAAGTTGAATTTCATTTCATAACCAGGTTAAACATTCTTATCTGGCCCACAGAACCTGGCGGTGTCTTCTCTCAAGAGGCTCATGCAGGGGAGACATCTCTAGTGCCCGTGTGTGCCAGTCAATGACGGACACATCTGTTACTCCTTAATTTTTTTTCTTGGATTTTATTTATTTGAGACAGACAGACAGAGCATGAGTGGGGGAGGGGCAGAGGGAGAAGCAGGCTCCTCGCTGAGCAGGGAGCCCAATGTGGGCCCATCCCAGGACCTTGTGATCATGACCAGAGCCGAAGTCAGATGCTTAACTGACGGAGCCTTCCAGGCACCCCTGTTACTGTGTAATATTAAAGTTTAAACTCCTTGGGGGCAAGGTCAGACCCAGTTCATCTCTCTGTGTTTCCAGAACAGGGAGCTCCAGCTCCTGCAGAAGGAATATGAGTGTGTATTATTGTTATCCAGTGCAAGCTTCCTTTTGGCTCTTTGGCCATCTTCTGAAAGGACCGAATCCCGATCCCACTCTGAAGGGAAAAGAACAAAGTGAACAGAGAAGCTCAGGGGCCCGTGTGAATGCGAAGCTCCCATGGATGAAACCAAAAGACAAAACACTCTGGGTTTTGGGGGATATAAAGTTCTTCCATCACCTTCGCTTCCCTTGCCCATTCCTCCTCCTCCCCGTCACTCTCCTCCTCCATCTTTTGACTGTTAGCAGTTTCGCTGGAAATGAAGCAGTTCCCTGAAAGGTACATGTGAATTTCCCCTTGTGAGTATAAGAAACTAGAGGGCTTCTGTTAAATTCTCTCAGCCCCAGAGCATGGTGAACCACGCGAGACCTCTGCCATCCCAGAGCTGTGGTGACAATGGTAATGTCCATCGTTCGTTCTCAGGAACCTTCAGGATGAGGCATTGCAGAGATGGCTCCCACGCACCCCAGTGACCTCCAGCAGAGACACGCCAGGAAGGCAGGAAGGGGCTGTGCAGCAGGATCATGTTCTGGGCTAGAAAGTACGTCTGCTCATTACCCGACCTTTGCTAAGTACACCAACTAATGGAGCGAGAGACATGAAAGATCTTCACAGGCCATGTGGAAATGTAATTCACACCCAGCCCGAGGAGGTCACGGTAAGTTAGATTAATTTTCATCCAGCCTTTCCTTACAAAGCTAACCTTTGCCTTACAGAAAAGTTCTTTAAAAAGAGATAAGTCAGTGTTTATTCGGCATTTGAAGGCGTTTTAATCCCAGCAACTCTGTTGGAAGTGTCCCCATTTTGGGGGGATTCAGCCCAGGAAACTATTTATTGATCCTTTACATCAGAGATAATTGTCCTGGGTTTGAAATCTATCAAGTATTGGAAATTCAAATTAAGCCATTTGTGAAGTTCTGTTTAATGAGGGTTATCAACTGCCAGGGCGGGCTGTTAGCAGCCTGTGTGGGCCCCGTGGGCCTCCGCCGCTCCTGCGGGAGGGGAGCCGGCTGAGGCCTCTTTCCAGGTGCCTGGCCCTGCTGTTCCCTCTTTCCATTTCCTGTCCCTCTCTTCTGTCTCCCATTCACCTTCTTTCCTTTTTCTCGCTTTGGTCTGCACCCAGCCTTGTCTGCCATCAACGTTAAGTCCAACAAGCTTTACCAGACTGTCTCCCATCAGAGGCCTCTGAGACTCTAAATCCTTCTTCAATGAGTTGCAATTTGACAGCATGAAATGCTGAGTTATCGAAGTTTATCACCTATTTTTTGTTCATAGCACTTTTTGTTTGGGTGCAAAACTATCTTTCACTGGCTCCGGGCTGCCTCCTAAGCGCTGGGTCCGGGGCTCATGGTCTCCTGGGCTTTCTCCTTGGCTCTTTGGGTTTTCTGGAGTGTGACCTTGTGTTCTCTCTGCTCGACTGGGAAGTTCTGTTGCTCATGGGAAGCCTCCTTCCCTTTGAGCACTTTAACTATCTCTTTGCAAGACTTTATCCGTCATGAGGTTTCTTATGGGAGATAAAGGGCCAGATTGGTGACACCCTGGGAGAGAGATGGTTGACCGGACCTGGAGAGCCGTGTGGGAAGGGGAGAGACTGGAGAGGAATCCTCTCCTCCTCTTCCTCCCTTTCCCCCTTTCCCCCTCCTTTACATCTCTCCCAGTCAACCCTCAAATCTTTGTGCATGCCCAGTACCCTAAACCCCACTTCTTGTGTGTTGATCTTCATTACTCTTTCTTCTACTTCTCTCTGCTTTAAACTGAGGATGGAGAATTTCCCTAAATGAATTTTTCAGAACGCTTTCTTCAGCCCTCTTGCTGCTCCTTGCTAGCTCCTTTCTGCCTTTTGGTCCTTGAGGACCATCCAGAGAGGCCATGTGTCATTTTTAAGAACCTTAGTTTGTGACAAGGCCAGGAATTAAGAAGGATACCCCTGGTGGCAGTGGACAGGGGATGAGCTCCCGTGTCTTGCTTCCCAGAGAAGAGGTGCTGGGCAGATGCAAGAAGCAGATGAACTTAATGCTTGGAAAGAACCCGGTCAAGAGGACTGCAAAGTTGTCTTCAGTTCTTTTGATGCTGTTACCTGAAGCTGGCTTGGGTTTATTTGGGGGAGGCTTGTCAGAGAGCTGGGGAAGACCGATGGGCAGGAGGACAAGAGGCAACTCTGAGCTCGGCATGAGGAAGTGCTTCCAGTGCACAGAGCAGTCCACGGTGGAAGGGATTTCGGCCTGAGGAGGGTCGGCATTCTATGCCCAGAGATGAACAGGAGTGACCGTGCATTTTATTGAGAATGCTGTAAAGGCAGTTTGCGCAGTGCAGAGAGAGTGGACTTGATCAGTGACTTTGAAACATTCATTACTGTGACCCACAGAAATGGATTTATATTTTGAACCAACACACACACCCTCAAAACAAAAGTTTCATAAAGCAATTTTACCTTTACTACAAGCAGTGCACTTTGACCTCGTCCCTTCTCTTTGATTTCATTTTAAAAACACTCTCAGCTCAGTAAATTGATTTCTCAGGCTGGACTTTGGAAACCTGGGCTCGATGACCTCTGGGGTCCCTGGCAGCTCTGTGATTCTGGGATTCGATGACAGGTACCACTGGGCCGAGCAGGAGGAAATGCAGTTTGGTATTACTGAACATCACTTGTGTGATTAGTGGTGACACTGGGACTGGGGCCCAGCTCTCTGGATATCCAGATTATTGTTCTTTTCCCACAACCTGCAGACTGACTTCTGATGGTTCTTCTGGGCTCTTTCCTCCATCTTTGGATGACTGCCCTGTCAACCTGTGAAATGGGGCATTTGTGACCACATCAGCCCTTAGTCCAGAGATCTTTAGGGGTTCTGCCATTGTTCACAGGGTAGAAGTCCAATGTCTTCATCTGCTGAACGCACCGACTCTCCCAGGAATCTGTCTCACTGTTTCCCAAAACTCTATCCCTTTTGCATTGCCCCTCTTCCACACCCAGGCCTTCAATTCCATACCCTCGGTCCCACCTTCCCCTCGGCCGGGGTGTCCTCCCTCCCTCTTCCTTTCTCCCAAGTTCTCCCTGTCCTACCAGGGGCAGCGCCATGCCCCTCCTCTGGAGAAATGAGCCCACGTTCCTTAGCGGAGTCTGGGAACCAAGCCGTGTAGACCAATGTGCGATCTCACCGTGACTCTGAGTGGCACGGGGAGACACTGGAGGGCTTGAGAAGGTAACCGGACGCATGCCGTTGAAGCCTCACTCAGGTCACTGTGTGGAGACGAAACTGCAGGTCAGTGAAGAAACAGGGAGAGCAGGTGAAGACGGAGGTGGCTCAGACAGGGTGATGATGTGACAAGGGTCCAGTTCTGGACAGATTCTGAAAGCAGAGCCGATTTGGTTTGCTGACAGATTTGATGTGGGGTTTGAAAGAGAGAGAGGAAGCAAGGGTGATTCCCAGGATGTTAGTGTGAGCAGTTCAAAGGGTGGAGTTGCAAGGAGCTGAGACGAGGAAGCCTGGGTATGGAGGCAGTGGGGGGAGAGCAGGGGCTCAGCTCTTATACGAGTGAAGGCCGAGAGCCCAGGAGCCCTCCAGAGCTGATACTGGTGACCTGGACCCCCAGGGCCAGAGGGCAGGGCAAGAGCCCTTCAGGGCTGGATTGATCAGCATATAGATTCTCTGTTGGTGGTGTGTGTGTGTGTGTGCGCGCGCGTGCGTGCGTACAAACGTGTGTGAAGGATGTGGGGTGGGGGACGGTTGGGATAACGTATGACGGCTCTCAGACCCACGGCTGCCCTTTCCTGGCCTGTTCTGGGCCAGATGCTGAGGGATCAGCTGAGGAAACATGCTGAGGGGCTGCCTGTGCCCCCCAGAATCCCAAAGTGAGCTCAGTGATGGGCCCCTGTCCCTGAACTGGGGGGGCTATGGAGTGGTATTGATATTGGGGGGGTGTGGGACAAGTTGCCTCTAAAGTCCCTTCCTGCTGTGAATCTGGGACTTTCTGCAACATCAGGGCTCCTCCCCGCCCCCCTGCTCGGGGTTCACACACTTGGCCCTTGCCCTGTTCTGGGCCCGGTTGGTTCTCATGTGGAGCTGTGCCTGGCACTTCCCTCGTTTTGTTCCCAGTCTCCTCAAACTTTTGAAAGATATTAGTAGCATGCAACCTGAAGAAGAGAGGGGCGTTGACAAAATGAATTCTGACAAAGATAATTGCGTGAATCCTTTGTAGCTCAGCCCTGAACATGGCTCCACACTGTCAGTTTTTATTTTATTCAAATCCTGGAGTCGAGCGTCGGCCTGCAGGTGAGGGAGTGGTGGGAGACGAGGAAGACGAGAGAGGGGCTGCAGGCCAAAGGCAAGATTTAACACACCTCCCCCCACCACTGCGGGAGCCTTCTGGGGACTGGGCCATAGCACCACATCCTGGGGCTTTCGTTGGTCAGGGGGCCTCCGGATTCTCTGGGGCAGGCAGAGAGACAGACGTGTGAAAGGCTTAGGGGACCAGCACACTGGCACTGCCTGCCAGGCTGGGAATCGCAGCCTTAATGAACATTGAGTTCCTTGATGAGACAGACACAGGCTTGTCCCCCATGGGTGTGAAGAGGGAGCCACTGGTAGGAGGGGGGTCACCATGACCTTGCAGAACCACACTGCAGCCGCTGTCCTCAGGGCTCCTTGCAGTCATAGCTGACTAGGGCCTCTGGGCCACCGCCGCTCTCAAAGCTTGCCTGCCATGTCCGAACACTCTCACTCCAGATTTCCCTGCTGTCATTCCTTGGACCGCACCCTAATATCCAGCCTCGTGGTCTCTTTTTGGGTCAGGAGCCAAGTGTTCCCAGGGTACTTGGTGCACCTGTTCCCACGGAGGGGCTGGTAGTTGAGCCTTGGTCCGGCCCGGCCCCTGGGCCTGGAGTGACCTTCCCCAATTTCTGCTCTGTGAAATCCAGGCCACCCATCAGCACCTTACTCTGAATCCTTCTCAGTACAGGCTCTGAGCAATCACCACTAAACCATGAACATTGGCAAGATAAACAAAACATATTTAACGTCCGTGATCTAGAAAGAGGAACTAAAACTTAACCGTCAGTAGTGTTTTCATGATATTGGAATTTAGTTGATGTGTGACCTATGCTGTAGGTATCAGTAGTTGGTCTGGCCCCCGTTATGACAAAGTTTTTCATAATTGTTGGGTGGGGAACATTTGATCATTCTGTGCGATATTTTAATTAAGACCACTGAGACTGGAAGGGCTGGTGGAGAAGCCATCCTCCCAGAGGTCAGGCTAAAACCACTCTCTAGCTGTTTAACACTATGAGAAAATGCATATGGATAAATACCTGAATTCCCCATATGAGAGGTCCGAATATGTAGGCGATTATGTCCTACAGTCACTTCAGTGAACAAATGAGTCAAGCTGGTAAAATTGGTCCAAATCCTTACTCAGGCAATTTCCACAGAAACCAGCCACCCAGAGCTGGCTGGGGCTTTTCCTTACATCTTTATTTGGGATGCTCCCCTGGGCACCATGGCTCCGAATAACATCGCAAAGAGAGGGGCGTATTGGGAGGGGGAAGGTGTTTATTACAACTGAGGCCCCCGAGATGGCTTTCTAGCAAAGTGAGAGTACCTCTTGGAAAGGCAGTGAGTAAAAGTACATTGTCCATCACCTACTTGTCTAAGCTGTGGTGTCCTTTTTTCCTTTCTTTTCTTTTCTTTTTTTTTTTTGGTAAAATGAGGACTTGTGCCTAGTCACACTCCAGAACATTCTGGAAACCTGGTGTTTGAGTCCATGGTTTTGAATGAACACCCTTGGGAGGTTAGACATGTTGAAGACCAAAAATATGGTCTAAATGTTTATCAAATAACTCCACCAAAACTTGTCATCACCTCGTTGGTGCTGGGCACTGAGCAGCTGAGCTAGAGAAACCCGCTTCTGCTCTCAGGAAGCTCACATACTAGCTAGGGATGGGCCTGGGATATGCAGAACTGTAATACAGGCAGAATGGTCAACTAGAGGCCCGTGGGAGTCGGAAGAGCCCAAACCTGGCTCAGTGTGTACGTATATGTGTGTGTGCTTGTGTGTGCATAGCTCTGGGACAGTTTTAAGGAAGTGGGGGCACTGAGCAGAGCCCTGACAGCTGGTTGGGGTTTGGAAGTGGAGTGGAAAGGATGTCCACTCTGTCCTTTACTCAGGGCTTTGCACACTGCAGATGCTCAGGAAATGCTTGATAACCAACTACTGAATCCTGCACATCTAGTTCCCCCTTCAGTTCCCTCAGGCTGTCATATAGTATTTACAGAAATCAGTTCTGGAGCAGGATGGCAAAAGGCAATCCAGACAAACACAGCCCATCCCTTTGTCGGAACTCTGTTTTAAGACATTGAGAGCCTGGTCAGAATCATTCGGAGGCAAGGAACAGAGGCCCACTTGGAGCTCAGCTGAAAAGAGGGGCTTAGGAAGACACTGGAGATGATCAAGGCCTCCAGTTATGAAAAGTGTGGACCTCCCAGGAAATGGAGAGACCTCAGAGGTCTAGATCTTCCATTTTGCCCCTGCCTCTTCTCTGCTCTAGCATAGAATGTCTGGTTTCTTTGCCATCTCTTGGACTTCTGTTACATTCTGTTGGCTCTGCAGACTGGCTTTCTTCTTCTCATCTTTTCACGCATGACACATCAAGACCTCCCCGAAATGGTTCCTTTAGCCCTCAAGCCTCCAAGGCCTTCTCACTCCATCCCCTGTGGCTCATTGGCCAGTGTCTGTCCTGACTCCCAAGTCCCAAGAGAGGATCTGCTGGTGTCAGCTTACATGACGAGCCTGCCCAGTCTGCTGGGAGTAGGGCACAGCCCTCATACATGGTGAGTGTCTCCTTTCCAGCTGTTTTTCCAAGAAAATGGTAGGGAGGAAATGGTGGACTTCTCCAGCAGGAGGAGCATCCCTCTCCTGGGCTGTTGCAGAGGCTCCCATGCCCAGCCCTGGAAGGTCTTAAAGGACATGGTGGTTGGGTGCTCTTCCTGCCACCGTCATTGGGATTGATAGTAACATGCCACAGATAACTTAGTAAAAGCAGGAAGAGTTGTCTTTGCCTAACACAGTCTACCTGGCACCTTTTTTTCTCTAGAGTTAATCAGGCAGTTTTTAAAGAACATTTGATGCTGCTGCTGAATGAAGGGCTGATGGAAGGTGTTCCCCCTCCTCCCTGGTAGATCAAGCCTTTAATTGTCAGTATCAGCTCTCCCAGGCTCCTGGGTGGGGGCTCGTGTCTATGTACTGACTATCCCAATGGAGACTGGTCAGTGTTCGGGCCTCCGAGTGCAGATTCCCATAGGAGTAGATAGTAAATTGTTGTTCCGTCCCAAGCCAGCCCACAAAGCCTATATGATAAACGTTTTGTGGGCCCTAATGGCCATTTAATACAAGTTTCTCTCCTTTCATGTGATGGCAAACATTCAGGAGAAAACTTTTCTTAGAGCTAAAAGGAGACTCTTAGTAATCCTCTGCAGGAGGAGGCCCAGGAGAGAAAGGAAGGTATTCAGGTATTCAGAGGCTGGAGGGCAGCTGAACTCACAGTGTCACTGCCTCACTAGTAAGTAAACAGAATTCCAAGTCCATGGAACTGTGTAACAAATAGGCTGTTGTTTGTCTTGAATATTGATGTTTGAGAAAAAGCAGGTTGAATTAGATGGTAGATGATTGTCAGATACCTTCGTGAAGTTCTAACAGACTTCCAAATACCAAATCCTTTTAAATAAATTCAAGGTTATAATGCATGAAAAACTTTTTTGTCTGTCTCTCTAGGTAGATTGCTAGAGATTGAGATAATATTCTTATACAAAGTATATACAGATATACATAGGTATATCTATGAAAGGAAACAAGTAGTGCTTTATTTTGTCTATTCCTTTTAGAAGTTGAAATTATGTTTCTCTCATCTAGAGGAACGTTGAGCAGTGCTCTATAAACACAGAACTTTCCACAAATGATGGAAATGTTCTGTATCCTGTGCAGTAGCCCACAGCCACATGTAGTGATGGAACACTTGAAGTGTAGGTAGTGTAGGAGAGGAACTGAATTTTAAAATTGATTTAATTGTAATGAATTTAAATTTAAATGTGAATAGTCACTGTGGTTAGTGGCTACCATAGTGGACAGCACAGGAAGCATTACTATGAAGCTTATTAGCCAGAACACACTTGGAGCTCTCAGGCGGAACAAAACAGGGTAGGATGGAGAGAGCAAAAGGTAACAGAGAAAGAAAGATGTTTAATTAAAGGCAACTGGACGAAAGTTAGAGAGGAAGCATGTTCATGTGTGAGCGGGCACCCGAGGTGGTGTCAACGGAGTTGCTAACAGTGAGAGGCGAGGAGAAGGGGGAGCTTGATATATTCAGTATTGTTGCAGGGGTTGAATAGGAGGGTCAGACGGTTCCACGTCTTGGCCGCCAGGGGTCCCCACTGACTCAGCACAGCCCGGTTGCTGCGGTGAGGTGTGTGTGATGGGAGGATGAGACTCCTCCCTGAGTGGGTGAGAAGAGTGGGGGTAATGGCTCATCGCTCTATGCTAAGCACTACTCCAGGGACCTTATGCATCACAGTCCTATGAGGTGTGTCAGTACTGTTTTATCACCCCCATTTTACAGATGGGCAGCTGAGGCACAAAGGAGATAGATGAGTTAGCCAAAGTCCAGAACAGTGGAATTCATAGGTAGGAAGTAAATGAAATCCCCTGGCTCTGGAGTCCGGGTTAACTATTAGGCTCTGCTACTTCCACGAAGAGCCTGCCTGTCCGTGCTTCTAGCCCTGCCTAGAATGTGTTGGTATTTTGCCACTCACCCGGATTATCTTCATTCATCTCTTAGCATGAAGCTGTTGGGGCAGGTTTACATGAAATACTATATTCTTTTTTTTTTTTTTTTTTTTGCCTGTAGCCACTTTTCATTCATTTACGCATTCATGTGTTCTACAAGCAGACATGGAACATGCTATAAGGTTATAAGCTGAGGGTAAGAATAGGAAGGCTCAAAGGAGCCTGTGCTGGGGAGTCTGTGCTGGAAGGTCTGAAATGCACAGGTAGGTATACCTGCTACACAGGGAATGAAGGGCTGAGTGTCTTGGATAGGAACAGAAACAGAGAGAGGGGATCCTGACCAGGTGGATTATCTGAGAAGGCCTCTTGGAGGAGGGGCCCTGGAGCTGAACCTTGAGGACCGGGTAGCATTTGAACATATCCACATATCTCCATTTTGGTTTCAGTGCCCTCCTGCTGCTCAGTGACAAAATGCGTTTTGTCACCAAGGATGACCTCTTACAGGAGAGTCAGAATTCCAGTTCAGCCAGAGTCTCACTCCCCCACAGGCAGAGTCCCTCAATCGTCACAGCCTGGAGTGCTGGTAGGAAGCACGCTGGTTGGGTTTCTCTTGTCGCCTCCATGCGCTGACCTCCTTCAGACACACAGGAACAGTGAGAGCGCTTTCCTCCGAGGCTCAGCTCACAGCACAGGCCTTGCCCACACTCCGGGTGCCTGGATTCCTCAGAAGCCAGCTCCCGGGGCCTGTCCAGCAAGGCCTGGAAGCCCAGGTCCCCACAGACCTGCTAGTTAATGAGTTCTGCAAAAACTAGGTCTGTCTGTAATCGAAATGGGAGTCCAAGCCTTGCACGGTCCCTGAATTAATTCAGTCCTGTTCGAAAAGGAGCAAGGCAGAGTTCCTGCTGCCGCCTGCACAATCCGTGGAGAGGTTCTGTGTGCCACGACTTCCATTTTGGGACCCGTTGTTTTTCATCACTTCAGCACAATCTGGAAAACATTCTCCAAGTCTATTATTCCTGTCTCCTGCTGCCACACCGAGGCAGTTGTTAACAATGCCCTCTGCCCACCCCAGACCCTTCCTCCATTTAAATACCAGTCTGATGGGCAAAGAGAGCATTTGATGACTGCTCCAGACTAAAAAGTTCCTATTATTTTATTCCCTTCTTACTCTCATTCAATTTCCTTCCAGATGGCGACAGGTGAGCATAAAATAAATGGAGCTGGAATTACAATTGCAAGAAGACAGGTTCGGATGCAGCGGGGAAATTAGATGTGGCTGGAAAATTTGTCTAGGGCCCTATGGGTGTGTCCCCCGAGGGCTCGCAGGCCACCATGACCACCACCCTCAGCCTGGCTGTCCTCTCAGTGGTCTGAGAATGGGGAAACAGAGTGACCAAAATTCCTTCCCCTACATTAGAGTGGTCTGAGTCTCCTGACTGAAAGAAAGGAGAAATTCAAGGAGAGCTTATCATGGCACCCCCATATCTTGGGTCTCTAGGATAATAACACTTAGCCTTTGTACCATTCTTCTGGGATTTTCTTCTCTTCTGTCTTTACTCAAATACAGTCTCAACCAGGAAGCCTTCCTTGATTCCCCATCCTCTGTGCTTCCCCCAAACTCTGATTATGTCCCCATTAAGTCTGTTACTGGTCTGTGGTGTCCTGCACTATGAGCCTATTTCCACTAGCCATGGCTGGGGACTTCCTGTACAGAGGAGGCTTCACTACATGTGTGCTGGGGAATGACTCTTCTCTCCCCCTTGCCTGCTGTGTGACCTTGTACACAATCCGTATGTCTCTGGTCTTCAGCAACCTCGTTTGCAATGTAAAATGAGAAGACCCACCTTACAAGGCTGTCATGAGGAATAAATGAGATACCAGCTTTCCCGTCTCTGCCTCACAACCCTTTGTACCCACTACTGTTAGGGCGGTGAAGTTCTGGAGCCAGGTGGACGTGGCTTTGAATCCTGGCTTCCGCCATTTTCTAGCTGTGTCTTCAGTTCTGTTGCAGTCTCTCTCTGCCTCAGTTTCTTCATCTCTAAGATGATGATGATAGCCCCTAACCCCTTTCTTGTATACTTGTTGGGAGGATAAAATGGAATAATGCACGTAAAGCACTTAGCTTAGGCCTGGCACAGAATAAACATTCAAACGGTTAGCTATTATTATTGCCATTGTTGTTACTCAAATTGTTAGGTGGTGGGGACAGCAATATCAGCCTGGGATTGTGCCCAGTGGCCAGCGAGTGTAGAGTATGAGGAGGAGGAAAATGTTTTCCTTTTAACTGGGGAGCACTGTACAACTAAATTGCTCAGTCATGTTACCCTTTATCAGTCGGGGATGATGGGGACATGATGTAGGTGATCAGAGGGCATGGGCCTGGAGAGGCGCCCGGGAGCACCTCCCTTCTGGCCTGTCACTGCACTCCTCAGCCTCCCAGCACTTCCAGCCTCTGCCAGATGCAGGGGAGCTGGGGGTGACAGATACTCGCCCACTGATAGCCAGAAATTTAACCCAGAAAGAAAGAAAATCTATGGCTGCCAGCTCACATGCCAGCCAGGAGCAATCGCTAATGAGTCAAGGTCGATGGCCAGACAGACAGGAAGAACCAAACGAAGGGCTGGCATTTGCTGAGGAGGCTGACTTCCAAGCTCTGGCCTGTGGAGGAGCAGCAGAAATGTGCTTGTGGAGACCGCGGCCTGCCTTCCACGGAGGCTGGGCCTCCCCAGAGCTGTACCCTGGAGCCGTGAGCTGTGTGCATGTTTGTATCCACACCTATGTCTGTGTGTCTCACAGCCGGTGTGTCCTAAGGGCTTACTGTGCCGTAGACCGCTGTCATCTCCAGTCTTTTCCATGACATTGATACTATGTCCTCACTGTGAAATGGGAACAACAGGCCCCACAGGCATTAGGATCAGCCAAGTTATGCTGTGGTAATGAGCACCTCTCAGGTGTCCCCAGTGACACTGCAAGTCCCTCTCGGGTCAGTCTGTGTGATTGTCATTATCACCCTGAGGCCCAGACTGGCAAAACAACCATCATGTGGAACACTACCAGTCTCTTAACAGAGGGTGAGAGAGTGGGTCACGTGCTGTCTCATGAGGCTTCGTCCTGGAAGTGATGGACACTACCGCTGCCCACATTTCATTGACTAAAGTGACTCATGGCTGCCTCTCACTCCAAGAGGTGGGGCATTTGTAACCCTACCGAGCGCCCGGAAGGAGAACTGGAAGTATTTGGTGAGCAGCAAAAGGCCAGCATGTTACCAACTGGTGTGGTTTTGGGATTGGACGAGTTCATATACCTCATACACTTAGAACGTGCCTGGCCCCCAGAACGTCCTGCATGGGTATTAGCTAGGAGCGCCATGGCTAGATCTGTTATTTGTTTTAAAGGTGAGTAAACAGAGTACAGAGAGGCCAAGTAATTTGCCCAAGACCACACAGGTTGGGAGTAGAGATTCCCTAAGGACCGTATTCCTAACTATACGACCCCACCTCCAGAGTGCCAGGCCTACTCTGAGACCCAGGCTGGGTCAGGATGGGCACGATGTGCTCTTGAAGAACAGTCTTTTGGGGGAGGAAAAGGAAGGCTGTCATTTAGTGAGTGCCACATACATGGTCTCCTTGAATTCTCACTGCAGCCCTGAGGTAGGGCTTATTATTCTCATGGCTGGGGTGGGGAGACTGAGGCTCAGAAGCATGAAGTGATTTGTCCAAAACTGCAGGCGAGCAGAGGGTCAAACCAGGCTTCAGGTCCCATGAAGAACACTGTGGCACGTGGCCATCGGCCTCTCAGATGCTTTCATCAGGGACAGCATTGGCTGTTGGAGGGTGCTCAGGGTGAATTCAGGGATGAACAAGCCGCAGGGTACTGACTTGCTGAGGAAGAAACACAGGGGAGGTTCTGTGGAGATCCCCAAGGAAGCGGACATGGCTTCCAGTTAGTGGGATCAGGCAGGCTGAAGGAGACGGCATTTTCCCTGGCTCTGGATTGGATGTTCAGGGCTGATGGGGAGGAAGTTGGAGAGGAGGGAGCCATGTAAGCCTTCTGGGAGAACCAGGACTTCTGTTCAGGTTGTTTGGGGAGACAGAGTGTGGGCTGTTTGGGGGAAGGGTAAGACCCGGGATTGGATCTGATGACAGTAGGATGACCACTGATGGTCGCATGGACCAACTTCAGGACCATTATCTACATGGTAATCACAGATCAGAATGTGTCTCATGACATTCTGGCAGATGGCAGCAAATGTCTGGAGGAAGGGGCAGTCTGCTGGCCATCTCTGTGCCCAGGTCTTCTTTTGGCTCTTCTCCTCCTCCTCTGTGTCTGGAAGGCCAAAGTCTGTGGCCTGCATCCACCAGGCTTCCTACTGTCTGGCTTCTTATGTAGCCAGTGGGAGGCACCAACAGGAGACAAGGTGGGGGGATGCTGGCCGAGAGAGAGAGAGAGAGAGAGAGAGAGAGAGAGACAAGGATATTTATGCCCTCGGCTGCCTCCCTGCTGACTTGGTGGGGGCTGTGTCCCTCTATCAAGGGCCTCTGCCTCTATTAGGTACCCCTTGCTAGAGATGCGGCTCTGGTAGGGTTTTCACAGCTGTTTTCTCCTGCTGTCCCTTCTGGCCCAACAGTGGTAATGGCTCCCCTCTGTTGCCACAGTGTTTCACCATCGTGTGCTGGTTTCTCTCTCTCTCTCTCTTTTTTTAAATTAACACATAATATATTATTTGTTTCAGAGGTACAGGTCTGTGAATCATCAGGCTTACACAATTCACAGCACTCACCATAGCACATACCCTCCCCAGTGTCCCTCACCCAGCCACCCTATCTCTCCCCACTCCACCCCTCAGCAATCCTCAGTTTGTTTCCTGAGATTAAAAGTCTCTTATGGTTTGTCTCCCTCCCTGGTCCCATCTTGTTTCATTTTTCCTTTCCTTCCCCCCACAATCCCATGCCCTGCCTCTCAAATTCCTCATATCAGAGAGATCATATGATAATTGTTTTTTTCTGATTGACTTATTTTGCTTAGCATAATACCCTTTAGTTTCATTGCAAATGGCAAGATTTCATTTTTTGATGGCCGAGTAATATTCCATTGCATGTATGTACTGTATCTTCTTTATCCATTCATCTGTTGATGGACATCTGGGTTCTTTCCATAGTTTGGCTATTGTGGACATTGCTGCTATAAACATTTGGGTGCATGTGCCCCTTCGGATCACTGCATTTGTATCTTTAGGGTAAATACCCAGTAGTGCGATTGCTGGATTGTAGGGTAGCTCAATTTTCAACTTTCTGAGGAACCTCCATACTGTTTCCCAGAGTGGCTGCACCACGTGCTGGTTTTTCTTAATAAACAATCTTTTCACTAAACTCTCTCCAGTCATCCTTTTGGATGAGCCATCTGTCTCCTGCTAATACAGGGCTTGTTCCTAATTGATGGGAAGATGCCATTGGACTAGCAGCAGCTTCAAAAGCCTTCTGATCCTATTCTGTGGCATTTGGGGAGTTATTGCCAGCAGGGTGATCAGGGACAACCCAGACTCCATCACCTATGGGGTGGCCAAAACAGAAGTACAGGCATAGAGCAGGGCATGGGACATTTTCTGCCCTTTCTCTTACCCTTAACACTCCTGGCACCTAGCAGCACCCCTGTGAATGTTTATGGTGCTGAGATAAGATGGATTCTGCGAGCCACGGCAGGGGCAGCAGGGGCTTGGGGCATCAGTGATGGTGACCCGCAGGTGGCTCCTTAGACTGTGAGCCCTCCCAGGGCAAGCTGGGCCGCTCCCATTTCTGCCTCTGCCAGCCCAGCCCTGTGTGAGCAGATGGGGGTGGCTGGCGACGTGACTGAGCCGAGTCAAGCTGGCTTGGGTTGGCCCGTAAACCTCCTTCAGGGCAGACCCCTGGTTTTCACTGGAAGATGAAAACCTGTATTAGAGAGAAAACCAACCTAAAAGGATTTTAGAAAACACCATTTTATTCTTTTTCAAAACGTGCAGCAAGTAATCAAGAACATTCCTCCTGAGTCCAGTGCTATTTCCTCTTCAGTTCACTGCCCCTCAAGCCAAATCCCAAGTCTGCTTTAATGAATATAGAAAACTCACTTGTCATTAGTTGGACAAAAGCTAATGGACTGGAGTCCTTGAGGACAGTGTGTCTCTTGAGCAAATTAAACTCTCCCTTTGCAATCTTGAAGCCTATGTTAAATTGTTTATCAAACTCTGCCTTCCCAGGTAGCGTTCAGGTGAAATTTCTCAAGTTCCGGGCATTAAGTCAGAAAATTTTATTGAGTTGGAGACAGTAAAAAGGAGGTGATTTCAAAATGCTTTTGTTTAAAAGAGGAAAAAGCGTATTAGTTGGGGTCTGGGGAATGATCCATAAATACATTTCACCTATAGTGTGGCTCCTGCCTTGGCTCATAGCAGACATTACTCCTCACACACTCCTTCCTGCTAATTCAAAACAAAACCTACTTGCAAACCAGGGCCTCGAGTATGTGGATGGCCATGATTTTGGTAGTCAGAAAAGAAGATGCTAGAAATCATAGGGCAGAGGAATGAGCACTGGGCCTGGCATCAGGAAGCTGGTTGTGATCTCCCTCTCTGAGCCTGGTTCCCTTTGTTCCAACGGGAGCCCCTCCTAGGCTGCCAGCTGAGGCTGTGAGAATGGTCAGGGTCATGGCTGGAGGAGCTTGTGGGGCCGTGGAGTGCTGTCATGCCAGCTGGGTGGCTGTGGTTGTCCTGGGCACTGGCATTCCCACATGCACAAATGAACTTTCCAAGGAATAGAGGTATTTCTTTGGAGGTTTCCTTCTTAGAGGGCTGTTGATGCTCAGGTCCTGTGTCCTGTGTAACCACATACGGCAGTGGGGTAAGGGATGTGACTTGGGAGGAGGTATTGGGTCCCAGGATCCCAGAGCAGGGTCAGAGAAGCAGAATGCTGGAGTATATGACCTAAGTGACCACGATTTGCGCCATTCATTCATTAATTTGTAAACATTTTCTGCCAGGGCCTGAGCAGGACTCTGATGACTCACCAGCAACTCAAGTTGTTGCTGGCTGACCCCTGTCTAGGGTCCTACAGTCTCAGCGTGATGGGCCTGAGAAAGGGCATGGCTTTGGGGAAAACCTGTGTGTCTTTGGGCAAGCCTCTCACCTCTCTGAGTCAGCTTCCTTGTCTGTGAAGTAGAGGTAATATCCCCTCAGAGGGTTTAAATGAAGGTTTAATATTCCATCCACGGAAGTAAATGAGATCATACATGTAAAAATGCCTGGCACGTGCTAAGTACTCTAGGAACGTTAGCCAACTGTCAGGTGTCAGGGCCCATAATGCCTCGGCAAATGCTTGCAGAAATGGAACTCAGTGCAAATACCCAAAAGTGGGACTTTCAGAGTGCTGGAGACATTTTCAAATTCGTGCAGAGAGAAAACAAATATTAGCCCTAAAACTGAAGGAGCACGCTAAGAGAATGAGGCCATTAGAAATTGAATAACTTCATTTGTAGATGGAGCATCAGGTTTTGGGTTTTTTGTTTGTTTGTTTTTGATTTGTAAGCACTTATCTCTGTACTTGGGCAGTAAAGTGAATTCATCTCAGTCCGTCAGCCCAGTTCCTGCATGGTTTGAGGGAATGTCACCCTCTCTCCAAGCATCGGAAGACTCAGTGCTGCCTGGAGTGGAGTGACTGGAGTCTGGTCATTTTTGCGGCAAGTTGGGAATAGCACGTGCTTAATCATGGCTTTGCTCTTTCTCTGCACTCCCAAACTGGGCAGTTGTAAGAAGCAGCTTTTCGAAGCTCTCTGTCCCATGTTGGGGAACATTTACAGAGGGTCAATGAGGGCATCCAACGGCCGCTCCTGGGGCCACAGAACAATGGCTTGTGTAACCCATTCTGCATAACAGGGACATGTCCACCCACGAAAGGCAAAGAGTAGATGGTGGGGCATTCCAGAAAGCACCCACTGCTCTTGTTCCTTCCTTATTCCTTCCCTCTTACCTGTGTTTCACAGTACTTAACCTGAATTGCCCCTAAGCGTGCTCCTGGTCATGGTCATGTCCAGAAATAGGATTTCACTGGACACAGACATCGCTGTAGAAGAATCTAGAACTGGGTCTCCAGTACTTACCTGTCATTCCTGCCCTGGCCCATAAGTAAAGTTTGGAAACCAGAAATTTGAAAGGAAGGGAGCAGCTAAATGTAGATCCCATTTACAACAACCTTCTCTATCCCCTTGTGATCTTTCTCCTCACTCTCCCCATTTCCAAATATGTCGGGCTGCCTCAAGTTCCACTGGGGTTCTTTAAGTTAGAATTTCCCACCATGAGCTGAATATTCAGGTATAGAATTTGCTGCTCAAGGCGTGAAGAAGTGAAAATGACCTATATTCCCCAGTCCCTGGCCACTGACTGCTGTGTAGTGATGGGTAGGTAAGAACACTTAAAAGGCTGAGATGTGTGGCCTGGGATGGGGGAGAGGGGGGCCAGTCAAATGGGGCCAGTGTTTGCATTTGTCCTGCCCTTCCTCCCTGATAAAAGGAAAATAGGGATGGGGGGATGGAGGAGAGTCTCCTGAGAGAATCCTGCCTGTAGGCGGTTGTGCTCAGCCCTGCCAGCTTCCCACCCCCGCTACCCCCAGGATGGAACAAGCTGTGATTGTGTTAAATGTTGACTATTCTCGTGCCATGGCCCCGCAGGGACAGATTCTGGCGAAGATGATAGATAGACCTTGGAGCGGGAAAGCAGATGATGTTTGAAAGCGCAGCGCCGGGGGAGAACAAGCCTGGGGCTTAGAGAAGAGAGCACGTTGTGTTTGTTTTTGTTTTTCCGCTGGATCTTGTTCAAGGGAGGTGGAGGGGACATTGCAAAAATGCCCATCTGCTCTGTTGTGGGAGCTCAGCCTCCAGTAACTGCCTGCTAGCATCCTATGCCACAAGGTCAGAAGCCCTCACTCTGGGCCAGGCTTTGTGGGGTCAGTAGGGATGCAGACAGAAGTCAGCAGTGGTCCCTCGTGTGAGTGCCTCAGTCTCAGGGGAGACTGGGCACGCACACACAAGAATGATGCAGAGTAATTCTTGCCTTGATGGCAGGGGGTACAGGGAGCTGGGGGACAACCGATGTGTATGGGTGACTGGCAGCAGATGGCAGAGATCAGGGAGGAGGGGGTTCCTCTACATTTGTGCCTGGGAGGACTGGATGAGAAGAGGTTGCTTATGGAGGGTGGCCAGTGCAAGGGTGTCGTGTGGAGGACAGACAGGAATAAAAAGTAGAAAGGAAGCAGGAACCGGTTCATGGTGGGCCTTGAGTGCCAGGCCTCTCTCAAGAGGGTAATGAGGAGACGTGAAGTGGTTTTCATCAAGGGAGCAACAAGTGAGCTTGGAATTTTAGGAGAAAGGTCTCTCTGGATAGGTGGGAGGGCAGTGGGCACAAGAGGATGGCCAGGGCTCTGCATCCGAGGGGACTTCATTCACTTCCTCCTCTCCCTGTGGGTGTATCTTCTAAAAATACATGGGGAGCCCAGGAGAATTTCCAGGAGGCAGGGAAGTACTTTCTGCTAGATAGAGTGGAGTGAGAGTTGTAACCTTGGAACACCATTATTCAGTCTGCAGGCTGGGATGGGCAATGCAGTGAGTGGAGAACTAGGGAACTAGGAGGAAAGGAGGTGGTGTAAGCATGCACTGGGTGGAGCACAGCCTTGAAATCAGAGACCTGGCTTCCGGTTCCAGCTCCAGGCTGTGTAACTTTAGGTGCATTACTTAATGTTTCTGTGTCAGTCAGGGCAGTCTAAGTCCTGCAACAGTAACAAACAGCTCTGAAGCCCAGGCGGCTTTAAATCGCAGAGGTTTAGCTCTGGTTCATGTTACATGTTCATGAAAGGTCTGCTGGAGGCTCTGTTCATGCTAGTGACTCCAAAACCCAGGTTTATGAGTTTCCTTTTCCTTACTGCCTCTACAGTGACTAAGGCAATGTGGAACAACCGTGGTGACTCAGTTACTGGTGCTTAAGATGAGCCCCCTCACTTCCACTGTCATCTTACCTGCCAAAGGTTGTTTGGCTGTGCCTATCTTCATAGAGTATGTGGGGATGGGAATTGGAATACTGAAGAACACTACACACACACACACACACACACACAGGCACACACACACGCACACATACATGTCTCAACTTCCTTACCTATAAAATAGGAATAAAACTACCAGAGAGAGACACACACACACGTCTCAACTTCCTTATCTATAAAATTGGAATAAAACTACCAGCCTCAGGTAGGCATTGTGAGTCTAATGAGAGAACGAATGCAGAGGTCTACTCACACCAAATAATGACAGCTGGGGAAAAAGAAAAAAGGTGTGGGCAAAAGGGGCCTAAAGTGAGGCATGTATTCCTTTCGGAGTTGCCTAGACAGCATGGACGATTTGCCTGGGAAAAGGCTTGTGCCTGGAACAGCTGTAGCTGAGGTTTTGCTTCGCTCGTGACCCCAGGAGTCCCCGGGGCTCCGGGAACGCTGCTTGTGAAAGGCTTTCCCATTCTCTGCGAGGCTCAGGGCTGAGCTGGGTTGCTCTCCGAGGCACCCTCAGGCTTCCTCTCCAAGCCCGTGCATTTCAAACATCGACCTCATGTGTTCGCTGCTGCCGCTGAGGCCCTGTGCCAATGGCATTTCTATTCCAAGAATCAGTTCCCATTCATCACCGTGAAGCGCGATACCTGGGGGGCGACGGTAACTGAGACTTGGTGAGTCTCCAAAGACGGCAGTGTGTCTGTGCGAGCTGAGTAATTAGAGCAGTTTTCTGCACACATGCCTAATCTTTATTTAAGACATTTCACTTAGGTACACATTCTAAGTTATTCAAAAGTCAGTTAGATTTGAGACATGTGTGTCATCCAACAATCTCTCTTCTCTGTTCTGGAATAGTCGAATGAGCAGCAATAGCCGTGATTGCACGTATTTACCTGGGCTGGGTGCCGAGCAACTGTACTCTGCGCTTCATTTGAAGTCACCCATTTAATTTGCACAGCAACCCTATAGTCTTTCTGGTACGTGACCTGAGAAACTCGTGGGACTCCCAAGTCGTTTCCATATGAAGGATTCTTAAGTAATCTTTAAGAGGAAAGTGGTGAATCAATGGAGAGCATTTGGCCTGTGAGACCAAGAAAAATAATGGAGCTGGCATGCCTGTAGAGCCCATTATGTGCCAGGCACCATCCTGAGTGCCTCTCGACTGTTAGCCTAGTAATCATCTCAATAATCTGTGTGACAGACATTATTATTGCCATTTTACAGTTGGAGGAACTGAGGTGGATGAAGATTGCATAACTCTCTAAACGTAAGCATAGCCAACAGGTGGTAGAACCAGCACCTGAGCCCAAATAGTTAGTCTCCTAACCACTATGTCATAGTGCCTCTTGGGATCTAGAAATCTGTGTCTTAAACTACTGCGGGGCTGTCCTGTGGCAGATGATGACATGAAGGCTTTTCACTGACTTCTAGATCAGCAGAACCAGGGCCGGTGGTAGAAGCCCCAAAGAGGCAGATTTGGACTCTGCATAAGAAAGATCTATCCTCAGTTAGTGTTGCTCAAAGATCAAACAGAGTTGCTAGTAAGTAGTAAGCTCCCATCACCAGAAGTCCTCAGTGGACTCTATGATGACCTCTTCCCAGAAATACATGGGTGGAATTCCTTCCTTAGGCTCTAGGTCGACTCACATGGCTCCTGTGATCCTTCGACATAATGATTTATTGACCTGACAGCTGTCCTGACCTCTGAACATGGCAGAAAGTTTTTAAACTAGTATATCTTCTCCCTACTTAAAATTGGGAGCAGATGACAGAGCTATGTGAGTGGCAAATATGAAGGCCTGGGATTCTTTTCCAGAGCTCAGTAGAATCATCAAATTAAACTCATTGCAAAGCTACTCAGACACATGGTAATGATGCAAATAATTGTTGTTACCTGGATGATCAATTAACCCAAGTTCACTTCATTGACTTGACGTAATATCATTTTCATCAGTCAAACCTGAATTTTTATGTTTTTCTTTTCTAGCTTTATAAATCTACCCAACTTTTAAAGCAGTGCTGAATTTGGAAGTTTTTCCTGATACTCTGTAGGGTTTGTAGGTTCTTATCTTTCTTAGAGAAGCCATTAGAGGATGAGAAGCTTGGGGGGGTGGGGGATCCCTCCTTGGTTGGACGGGAAGAGCCAGGCCAATGCCAAGGAGTTCCCTGGTGAGGAGGAGCTGTGGGTGGGGGGAGACCTGACAGGAACATGGGTCAGATGAGTTTGGGAGTCTGGAAGGAGCAGTCAAGCCCTCAGCAGAAGTTGTAGTGATCCCACAAAATGGCCTGGCCCCTTGGGGCCAAGGCCCAGGGCAGTGAGAAGGAACTGGTCAGAGATGATGAAACAGGGCAAATGCAGGAGGAATTGTATGGACAAAATGTGGCCCCTGCCTCAATATCTGGCATTTTGTCTGGGTCCTCTGGGGCAGGAGGCAGTTCCAGGGGCAGGGGCGGTCAGCTTAAATTCTATCTGGATATAAGGACAAGAAATTGATTGTAATCAAGGAGCCAAAAAAGGTCTTTTTGCTCAGGGGTCTCAGGAGCTCCTGGTAGTTAAGTCCAGACCAGTGTCCACAAGCAAACCTCCTCCCTCCCCAAATCCTACCCCCCGTGGAGGTGCAGGGTGGGGCACAGGGCCATGATTCCAGGCCATGCACTGCCCTGACAGCACATGGCTTTGGCAAAATCCTCACTTTCTCTGGCCTCAGTTCTTCGTCTGCAGTGGGAAAATTGGTCTAGATACCCCCCAAGGACCTCCCAGTCCTTAATCACGGTAAGGCTGGCTCTCAAAACATCTTCTTCCCCTTTGAAAGGGCTGTCAGAGAGATTAAAGCAACTGTGAGTCTTTTGCTCCTCTGATCAAGAATCGAGGATTTCTGTGAACTAGAATTTTTGATTTACAGTCCCAAGAGCAAGGTGGGACAGGAGGGAATAATAAGCTCTTTTGACTTGGAAGCTCCTGCAAGAAATGATGGATGTCCCCAAGGGAAGGTACATCCCGGAAGGTATCCCCAGCCCCCAGCAGAGATCAATCTCCCTATCTCCTGAATGCCCAACATCTCCCTAATAACATTTTCTACCTGGTATTTGAAGCAGCTGCTTATGTGTCTTACAGTCACTAGTAAGGTCCTGAGCCTCCTGAGGTTAGCAGCTGTGTACCTAGTAGGCTCTCGGGCGAGATTTGTGGTACAGCGGCTGACGGGATGGTGGAACTTCTCTGATTTCAATTAAATGTCCCACCTCATCTTGTTGCGAAGATCTAGGGTCTGTGCTGCTTAAATGCTTAGAAGCCCTGGTACTTTGGATTTCTTGCAAATAGAAGGATGTCCACATGGCGGGGTGTGTGTGTGCTAGGCAGAAGCTACCCCATCATTCCCTAGAATGCAGAGCCCTGGAAGCTTTGTGTCTTCCACTTGTGGCTCTGGCTATTGACACTACAGAGCAGACCCCTAGAGGGTGGCACCTGGGTTGGCCTGCCAAGAAGCTTCCTTGCCACCTTCTTAGTGTTGGAAGCACACGGGCTGGGACTTGTTGATAGCATGCTCTCAACAGTACAAATAATCATTGATGGTGACTTTACATTTTAGCGAAGTCTAGGCTAAGCCCTTCCTACTGAATCCTCATCACGACTTTATGGTTGTAGAACTGTTGTCACTCTCATTTCACAGATGAGAGAACTGAGACCCCAATCCAGACTGCCAGGGGTGCTTTTTGTCAGGCCCCTCACATGAATCCTTCTCGTTCCTAAGGTCTCAGCCCCGAGCACCACTTCCTCAGGCCAGCCTTCTGGAGCACCCTCAGTCAGGAGGCCCCCCCTGCTACCTTGTCATTCTGTATCCAGAGTCCTCACACTTGAGCGTGTACCAGAAGGTTCCCGGAGAGCTTAAGACACAGATGGCTGGGCTCCACCCTAGAGGGTCTGATTCAGTCCTCCAGCTGGGCTGGCTCATGCCTGTGTGAATCAGCACCCAATCCTCTGAGCGTCTGCAGAGTGACCGTTCTGCCACGGTCTGGTCATGTATATCCTAGAAACGACCTGAAACCAAGAGAGGCCAAGAGCCCAGGTGAGCAGCTGGGGGTAGTGTAAGAAGAAAGGCCTCTAGTTTCTGACAGCCCACATGTGGCAGGGCAGCCAAGAGCCCAGGAGGAATGGACCCACCCCAGCATTGGCCTGCCTGCTTCTTCTGGGACTGTGTAGACCCAGTCCAAGGGGCCCCAGCTACCCTGGTCTGACCAGAGAGGACCGCTGATGGCACTGAGACCCTTGGCTGCATGTCGAGACACACAGCCTTGTCCATTCTTTCTCTCTCGAAGAGGAACGAGGAAGGAGAAAGTAGAGAGGAAGGACAGAAAGAGGATAATAGAAGCACAATATACACTGTGCTATTCTTTGGCAAACTAAATGCTTATTGAAATTAAGATAAGCTTGACAGACTTTTGTTAGCAGTTTTGGGGCCTATCTGAGAATATCTTGCCTTGAGAGACTTCTATTAGAACTGACTCCACAACTAATAATGTAGTCTCTGTCACTTAACTCAGAAGTCCCTCCTGGACCCGCACAGTGAAGCGTTAAGGAAATGAAATCTTTTTTTTTTTTTAATAACATATACAGCAAAGTTTGATTTGTTGAGAACATTTCTTCAACTGACAAGTTACAAGCCATGTCTGAGAGGCCCACTGGGAACTTTCAAAATTTGAGCAGCAGTTTCTAATCACTGACGATCATTAGCATTTTAGTGAATAGATTTTTGATAAGAAAAATCTTTGCTCTGTGGGTAGAAAAAAAAACCCTGACATTTGATAATGCAAACAGAGTAGCAGTTTTAATTAGGCCTACAGTCCTTCTTGGTGTGGCAAACATGGCACAAGATCCAGATGTTTTCTGTGTTACAGGATGTGAACTCCAGGCTGCGTCAAGCCCCTGGTGCCAGGTGCTATGCCGATTGGATCTCCGGCGTGAATGGGGATAACCACTATTTACTGATCACTTACTATGTGCCAAATGCTGCTGTTTCACGTGCATCATTTCAATCAGTCCTCAAATCAGTCTGATGAGATAACTATAATTACTGTCATTCCCATTTTACAGATGAGAAAACTAAAGACCAGGAAGTTTCACTAACCCAAAGTCACCCAGCTCCTTTATTGCTGGAGATACTCACCAAGGTCCCTGTGACTCCAGTCTCTACATTTACCCACTGAGCTGCACCACCCCCCCCAGAGTCATGAGATCTCTCCCAGCCTCAGTCTCCTGGTCTGTGGAATGTGGGGACGTGATCAGTCTTATCTCCTGTACTGGACTCTGGTGGAGCTCTGAGGAAGGTGTGGCTGTGCTTAGGAGAACATTTTTTCCTCTCAGGGAGCTGGAACATGCCACTAGGGGGGTTTCTTCTTTCCGTTGTTCTTAGCCTGACCCTTTGGGGCCACCCAGAAGAACTCTGGTCCCCTTTCCCTGTGATATTCAGAAATTTGTTATCAGCTCTTGCTGGGTCTTTGGAAAGACACATGTTTAGCTTTTCAAGCTAAACGGACCCTTTCCGACATGTGGTATTGTCAGCCTTTATCCTCTCAGCCGTTCCAGGTATGCAGTGGTATCTCACTGCGGTTTTGATTTGTGTGTTCCTGATGACGGATGGTGTTGAAAGTTTTTTCATGTAGTTATTAGCCATTTGTATATCTTCTTTTGTCAAGTGCCCATTTAAATCTTTTGTCCATTTTTTAACAAAAAAAGTGCTGCTTGTGTTTATTGTTGAGTTGCAGAGTTTTATGTATTCTGGGCACAAATCTTTCATCAGATAAATATGTTGTGAATATCTTCTCTCGTTTTATGGCTTCCCTATTTATTTTCTGGATGGTGTTTTTTGATGAGCAGATGTTTTAATTTTGATCAAGTCCATTTTCTCATTTTTTCCCCTATGATTTATACTCTGTGTCCTTTCAAAGAAATCTTTCGTTCACAAAGATATTCTCCTTTCTGTTTTCACTTTTACTTTTCAGTCTATAGTCCACCTTAAATGTATTTTGTGTAAAGTGTGACACAGGGTCAAGATTCTTTGTTTTTCATATGAATATTCATTTGTTTCAGCACCATGTGTCAAAGACCCCCATTTATTGCTTTGGCATCTTTGTTAAAAATCAAGTGACAATATATGTGTAAACCTGTCTCTGAATCTTCTGTTCCATGGATTTATCTGTCTGTCCTTTCACCAAAACCACACAGTTTTGATTTTTATAGCCTTTTTTAAAAGATTATTTATTTATTTATTTAGCAGAGAGAGAGAGAGAGAGATATCACAAGTAGTCAGAGAGGCAGGCAGAGAGAGAGGGGGAAGCAGGCTCCCCACTGAGCAGAGATCCCGATGCGGGGCTTGATCCCAGGATCCCGAGATTGTGACCTGAGCTGAAGGCAGAGGCTCAACCCACGGAGCCACTCAGGCACCCTGATTTTTATAGCTTTCTAGTAAATCTTAAAATCTGGTAGGTTACGTCTTCTCAATTTGTAATTCATTTTCATGGTAGTTTTTCAATTATTGGTCCTTTGCCTTTCCAAATAAATTTTAAAATCATCTTGCTGTAATCATCTGATTACAGTGGATCCTTACATCAATTTGAAGAAAATTGACATTATAATAACATTGAGTCTTCCAATCCATGATTTTTTCATTCAGTTTTTAATTTACACATTTTATTTAGGTCTTCTAGATTCCTTTTGGTATTTTATAGTTTCAGTGTAGAAAAATTTCACATCTTTTGTTAAATTGTTTGATGCTTTTGAATGCTACTATAAATGGTATTTATTTTTAATATAATTTTCTAATTTTCCATTCCTAATATACAGATGTGCAGTTGATTTTCGTATTAGTTTTATATACTATGATATCTTAAATTCACTTATTAGTTCTAGTAGTTTTTTCTTTGTAGATTCCTTAGAATCTCCTATATACACAGTCATGTCATTGGCAAATAGAGACAGATTTAGTTCTTTCTTTGCAATCCATATGCCTTTTATTTATTTTTCTTGTCTTATTGCATTAGCTAGACATTTTCCCTTTAATGCACCTTCAGAACCTCTTAATTTTGGTAAAAGTCAGACTTTGCAAAGGTGTCAGTGGTTTTTGCCTTCCTAAAAAAAGAAAAGGGTAAAAATTATCAGTTGCAAAAGTCCCTTCTACTTACAGGGGTGGTATTTTTCCAGACTTAAGAACAGACTCAATAATTTGGCTCTCCTTTTTCTTCTTGTCAGGGGATGAAATTTAATTTGCACTGCAGTTTTTAGAGCTGTTTGCTAAGTGATCCTAGTCTTTCCACTTTCTGGACACAAGGTAGCACTGTACTTCTTTGGTACCTCATGGTTCGGTGGGGCTCTGTGACTGGTTTGGGCCCATGTGTGAGTTCTGAAATGATATGTGTCACTTCTACACCAGGGCATTGAACTACTACTAATGCAAGAGTCTCCGGAACTCTCTTTTTCCTCTAGCACATTAACAGTAATGTTTCAGGTGAAATGTACTCTATCTGCCTGGAGCTCTGAATATCTGCAATGATCAGAGCCTCCCCACTCCTCCCCCTTTCCCCTTCCCTCCACTCCAACTGACCCACAGTGGACATATGGCTTGAGGTAGAAATAATATTTTGTTTTAAGGCACTGAGATTTTTTTGTTACAGCAGCATTACCTAGCCTATCCTGACTGATACAACTTGCATAACACTTTAAAAAAAAGATGACTAAACAAACGATAGGTGGAGGCAATGTAAGAAAATACATTGTTTTATTTTTCTTTGAGACAAAGGACACATATCCCTGGAGAAACCAGCAGTGAGCCAAAGCCCAGAATCTTATGTAGGCCTTGTGTACAACCAGATCCCCAGTGCCCAGCACCTTCCATACATTCAAAAAAGTGCTTGCTTACATTCAGTTAAGTCAGGGTTCTCCCTTTAACTTGTGCTTGGTAAAGTAGAAGCATCACATTTTCCTTCACTTTCCTACACTACTTTCTTGCCTGCATACAGGAATGGCAAAAACAACTTGTCCTCTTGAATTGTTGGGAAAAATTGTGCTGATTACAAAACGCTTTGCAAAATGTAAAATCCTATCTAAGTGGCAATTTTCTCCATTGCTCTGCCAATTGTAATAAATAAATATTGTTTTTAAAGCTGGCTCCTGGCTTGCTTTCCAGTGACCATCCCATCAAACACTCTAACATGCCTAGGATTATTGTCCACTCTGGATTTGCATGTGTGTGCATGGCATTTGTGTAATGCTGTTTACTGAGGAGTTGAGTAAGGCCATCTTGTAGCAATAAAACTTGAGAACAATGTCATACTCCATTGGAGATGAGATGGGTCAGTACAGCTCACTCAGGACAACTGTGCTATATGCTCCCCAAGAGCAGGGAGCTTGTTTCAAGTAATTTCTGCATCCTTAGTGTGCCTGAATTAAGGAAATGTTCTCTATGGTTGTTAAATTTTTTCAATTGTTGGCGCAGCTTGGATTGAGACCCTGCGTTCCTGGTTCATGTTATAGCACCATGGGTAGAGTCCAGGAACTCCCATAAAATAGACACCTGGTGATGGTTAAATTCATGTTCACTGACCACCTATTGTAGACCACATGCTAGGAACTAAGAGGGATGTAAAGATAACCGACATAGTCCCCCATCCCAGTGAGCTTCCAGTTGTAAGGGGCTAAGGAAGACATTCATCCATCCATTCATTCGTTCACCTTCAGTCATTGATTCTACTAGCACTAATACCACTAATATTTATTGATATTCCAGGTACCATTCTAGCTACAAAACAAAGTCTCAGCTGTCATAGAAGTGTATATTCAAATGGGATACAGACATTTATCAAATAATTACAGTCATAGATAATTTATTTTAATCTCTGATAGGTGCTGCTGAAGAAGACTTTGGAGTGCCATGAGGACAAAAAAACAAGAGGAATAGACTTTGTCAGGGGGGAACAGCCAAGGAAGATTTCTCTGAGTAAGTGTCCTTAGAGTTGAGACCTAAAAGATGAATTAACAGTTATCTAGTCTGGGGTCTGGTGGGGGAGGGGAAACAACAGGTAAAAGAAATAATACATTTAATACAAGACAGACTATATAATGGGCTCCAAAAGAGAGACAGATAACATGCAACAGGAGGTCCCAGAACAAGTCTCATTATTACTAGGGAAATGAGAAAGGCTGCTTACAAGAGATGGTGCTTGAACTGGGCCTGGAAAGACAGGAAGGAAGAACCCTCACGGGTGGAAGGAGAAAAAGTATAAGCAAAGACCCAGAGGTAACAGGGTAGTGGGTGAAAAATCTAGGGCAGACTATGAAGAGTCTTGAATAAGGCTAAGGAGTTTGGACCTCCCCTGCTGGGGGAGAGTCACTGAATGTGTTACTACAGGACAGTGATGAGATCAGACAACTTGAGTGAGAGAGGCTCTTTTGTCCCTCTGGAGACAACTTTGCCTGTAACCCAAAAGTATCAGAGTACCTAACCTCCCTGGAGCCCAGATAGGGGTTCCAGTGGTCAGCTCTCCTCCACCCACAAGGAGAAACCCCCAAAGTCTTGAGGAGATGGTGCAGGAGAGCAGGGGCATGGGGCAAACAGGGTCCTAAAGCTAGGAGGTCCCTACTGGCAAGAGAATATGTCCATGAGCACTATATCCAGAGTGGCTCAGAGCAGGGTGCTGTGTGTGTGCCAGCTGTTGTGAAACAGGCTGATGTGAGAAAGGGCCTTGTATTAGTTTTAGGGCTCGTTAATGTGCAAGGAAAAGAATCCCAATTCAATCTAAAATAAAGACTAAACAGAAGTAACTGAGCCATGGAACTGGGTACCTTCAGGGGATTGTAGTGGCTTCAAGTATGGCTGAATCTGGGGCTTAAACCAAGTCATCAGGATTCTCTCTCTCTCTCTACCTCTTGGGTGTGTTTCTGTCTATCATTACAGTTGGGCTTCCTTTATGCAAGTGAAGAAAAGAGCTTTTGAAAGTCCTAGTCTTACACTGCAGCGGAGAGCAGGAGTTTCTATGTCAGTATATAAATCCCAGGGAAGCACTCTGGTTGGTCCGGAGGGGTCACATGCACATCTCTTGGACCAGTGACTATTGCCACAGAGAGGGTACTGCCCTGAGATTGACTGAAGCCCCAGCCAAATCACACACAGTGGAGGAGAGCACAGCCCCAATGGAAGCAAAGCTGAGCTGACAAAAATCACCCAGAGCCATATGGTTCTTTTCTCAGATTGTCCACCATAGGCCAAGTCACTCATATGAGTGTGTTTATATTCCTCCTAAAAATCTGGGAGACTGGATCATTTAAGGAGAGCATAATACTAATTGTACATATTTAAATGAGATTTGGAAAACAGGCATGGTCAATAGTTTCCATATGACAAAATTAATGAAAGTTGTAGAGTTATTTTCAGTAGGGTTTTAGTTGCTCCTCCAAGGAGTTTTGATGTCATGGGTTAGGTGGCGCTGTTATTTTGGGGGAAAGAGCCTCGGGGGGGGGGGCAGGTCACCTGAGCTCTGGCTCTAGGCCTGCTCACAGCTCACTCTGTGATTTTAGACAAGTCCTTTCCTCTCTCTGGACCTCAGTTTACCCATCTTGACACTGAGAGGCATGATGTTTGCTGGTAGAGCTCATGGACTGCAGCCTACTGTTGCATTGTCATCTTCTTTTAAATCACATTGCAGGGGAGACACATCGGGCCCCACAAGCACAGGATGCCTCGACAGTGAGCACGTGGCTTCTGCCCCCACAAGCTTCTCTCTGACGACAGAGAGGCTTGGGCTGGGGTTAAGAGTGAACGAAAGTTCCGTGTTCCTGAAGCCCCTGGCCCTGCCCGCCCCCCAACAGGGTCTCACAAAGAGGGCATTTACCTGAATATGGTTTCTAAGAAGCAGATACACAGAGTTACAGAGACCCTGGGCTAGAAGATCCCGAGAGGTCCCTGCGCCAGGTCTGCCATCCTATGCTGGAGGCCCCTTCCCAGCAGCCCAGAGAGGACTTCTCCAGCCCCTGCTGCACACCACCCCTGGCATGGCACACTTCCATCCTTGGACCCCTCCAGAGTACGGTTTGCCCTGACAGCTTGCTACAAGTCCCAGTGGCAGAGGAGAGTCTCCCCATCACAGATATAGGGAACAAAAAGCTCAGGATGGCCTGAGCACTGAGCAAGGAAGCGGCAGGAGCAGGAAATGCGGGGCAAAAGAAGGCAGCACTTAAAGATCAAAATGGAGTCTGAATTCTTCCCTGAGGGCTAAGGGATACTTCTGAAGGATATTAGGCGAGAGAGAAAGGCCCCCAAACTGATATGGAGGGCAGTGGGGCCAAGCTGGTGCCTAAACCTGAGGGAGGTGATGGATGTCCATGCTGTGGAGTTGATGGGGGAAGACGGAAGGGCTGACCAAGTGGCATTTGGTGACCCAGTAGCTGGAGGATGGTGCCCAAATCAGAGGACGGAGGCTGCAGGTGCCATTGGCTGGGGTGGGCACCTGCACTGAGTTCATTGGTAGGCATAGGGCATATGAAGCTTCTGGCTGGCCCTCTGGAGATTCCAGGGATAGTAGTGGAGGTGGGAGGTTCAGACCAGCTTCCCATATCCACGCCAGCCTGGAGGCTGCAGTAATGTCTTACCTGCCCCAGATGTCTGACAGAAACAAGTGGTCTGATTCTAGCTGGAGCCATCATTTCTGAACAGGGATTTCAGTGCCTTTCTTCCTTTGGGAAGATTATTATTGTTTTTTTTTTAATTTATTTATTTATATGACAGAGATCACAAGTAGGCAGCAGGCGGGGGTGGGGGAGCAGGCTCCCTGCTGAGCAGAGAGTCTGATGTGGGGCTTGATCCCAGGGTTCGATCCCAGGACCCTGAGATCATGACCTGAGCCGAAGGCAGAGGCTTCACCCACTGAGCCACCCAGGTGCCCTGAGAAGATTCTTGATCATAGGGTCCTGAGACGCTCCCAACTCTCTGGGTACAAGGAGACCCAGGCCAGTGTGGAAAGAGAGTGGAGGCTGTAGGAGAGGAAAGGCAGGCAGGTGCACAGGTGTGCAGCTGCCAGTGGGCGGGCAGGGCTTGCACCAACACAATATGTGAGTGTGCATTCCTGTTTTACTGAACATTCCTGGTGAAGTAGTTCTCATCTGCAAGGGGCCACTCTAGAGGATATTAGCATTTGCCTCTGATTAAGAATGGGGACTAGTTCCTTGGGTCAAAATTTAAAGAATTTAGCCATTTAAAGGGCCTAGAAACTGGTGAAAGGGGGAAGATCGAATGAGAGGGCTATAAAAATGAGTTTAAATAAAAGGAAAAAAAGTGATTGTACAAGCGATATGTGATTATATTTATGAAATAGAAGTGTAGTATATATTGAAGAAAAGGAGAGACTGTCCTTCCTGCCCTCCCCGCTTTGCTTCAGGTGGTTGTGGGGGAGGGGGAGGGGGAGGGCTGGGTTCCCCACCCTTGGTCCTGGAGGGTCAGTCCAGTGGGGGTGGGGAGGGAGGTTGGGGGACAGGCACGGTTGGGAAGGCCACACCCCTGATGGGTGGCCTGGGCCCTCCATCTGGAGCCTATGGACCTAGGCTCTGGCCCCCTGCCCCTCTCTGGCCTTGGCTGCTTCCTCCGGAAAATGGGCTGAGGTGCCTATGGGGCCTCCAGCCAGGGGGGCTGGACTGATGATGGGCATGAGGCAGGGGACGGAGGGAGCTGGCTGGAAGCTGGTAATTAATAAATGAAATGCCCTGGGACTGCTGCCGAGCCGCCTCAGATGACATATCTGTCGCGGGCTTGGCAAACCATTAAATGACCATTTTCTGACAGAACGACTTCCCCGCTTGCCAGGACATATTTTCTCTTCTGGCGCTCTCCTCTGCAGCTCCCCTCCCCCACAGCCCCGTCCCCCATTACTCTGCCCTACCTGCTGTGCCACTGTCCCCTCTGTCTCTGCCTTTCTCTGTGTACGTGTATCTCTGTGTCTCTAGGTGCCCCTCTCTCCCTCTGTCTCTGTGTGTCTCTGCCTGTCTCTCATCCCCCTCCCACCGGAGCATCTCTTCTCTTTGTGGCTGCCTTTCTTTTTCTCGGGTCTCTGGCCCTCTCTTCTCCCAGGCTGCTCTCTCTCTCTCTCTCCCCCACCCCGAGTCCCTGCCCACACCACCGCCCCCTCTCCGTTTCTCCCAGTCTGTGTAAGGTTTAACTACCCCCCCACCCCCCTCGTTTGGCTCAGCCTACCCCCACCTTGCCTCCCCCCTCCCCGGCTGCCTGACGGCTCCAGTTCATTTCTGCCTGTTTAATTGGGCCCCGGATGAGTTTGGTCGACAGGGCCATTCATCATGTGGCCGCGGCTGGCGGCGGAGCCCGGGGGAGCGGGGCTGACAGCTCCGCCAGGCTGGGATGCGGCCTGCGTCGGGAAGTTCACATATTTGGGCATTAGTGCAGCTATTAGTTTAACAAGCTTCGTTTATCCTTGTCACTACCACTTCAGCTTCCCATGTAATCATTTGAAATGTAGATTACAGCCAGACAAATGGGACAGCACAAGACGCGCAGGGTGGAGGGAGTGACACGCAGCTCGTTAGGGCCGCCTTCCCAGCCCCATCCCTTTCCAGGCAAGGCTTTGATTAGCTTAATATTCACATGATTTCAGTGGGAAGCACCAGTCACCTGTGCCAAGCCCTTGGCGCTGGGCTGAGGTGCCCTGGGTGTACCTAGGTGACGGGCCAGGTCCTGCCAGTGTGGAGTTCCTCTGGTTCAAAGACCACCCACCCTGCAAGGAAACATGTGGGTGGCCAGGGCCCCAGAGTCTGCCCCTGAAACCTCTCCCCAAGTGGTCTTCCTCCCAGGACAAGTTGACTTCCAGACTTTGGCTGCTCCCTCCAGCTCTGATTTTGTCACCCTGGGCTAGTGTCTCCCTGTGTGACCTGAGCAAGGTCTGGCCTTCTCTGGGTCCCCCTCTGGAAAGGGGGATTTCAGATTGAATCGGGTGGGCCCACTTTTCTCCATTCCCCTGCCAAGCCCCCTCACCTTGGTTCCTTTGATGGGATCCCCCAGTGTCCAATCATTTCTATTCTTTATCTGGTAGACTGAGGGCCCTTTTCAAAAGGTAAATCTGGCTTTCTGCCTGTTCCGAAGGCTCTCATGGCCCTCAGAATGAAGGCAGAAGCCCTTACTAGGGCATGGGGTGAAGACAGGGGAAAGGAAGGCTCCCTGACCTACCACTGCCCACCCTCCAGCTTTCCTTCTGGCTGCACCTCCTTTGTCTACGTGTTGCTTCCTGTGTGCCTGGCCCTTGTCAAAAGCTTGGAGCCCTCTCTCAGCCCCTGGGGTTTGGTGCATGCTGTTTTCCATGCCACTCTCTCTGTGGCCTCTCCCCCAGTTCCCTCTCTCAGACATCGTTCTCATCCTCCTAATTCTCTATTTAGATGTTCCTTCCTCTAAGAAATCTGTTTTCCCTGGGCCCTTCTGCCCAGTGTCTGTCTTGTGTGCACCTCAGAGCACCTCAGAGCCCCAAACCTGCCTGCACTAGCACTTCGTGCCTGTGCTCGAACGCTTGCTTGCATCCCGCACTGGACTGCACACTCCTTAAAGGCAGGGCCTGCCTAGCACCGGACCCAGCCCTGGCAGCTGCCCAGCCGGTGTTCGTTGAAAGAGGAGGGGGAGCACAGGGAGTGCCATGCCTGAGCCACCTTGGACAGAGGCCGCTGTGCACCAACATTCCTTGAGCAACAGATGCATTATGCCAAGGCTCCTCCTTTCTGGCTCCCTCTTCCACATCCTGCTGACTGTGCCCAGCTCCAGAAGGGCCAGAGTCTGGTTCTGTGGGAGGACCCAAATCAGTCAGGGTCTAGGAGAAAATGGTTAGCCCACTCAAGAGGGTTCAACTGAGGAGGGTTTACTGACGGGACTCTGCAGAGCTGTGAGCAGACTAGGGAGCCCAGCATGACGGTGAGTCATCCATGGGGAGCCGTCCCACCCTAAGCCCTGAAGGGCAAGGGGGAGGGAACGTTGTCGCCAGAACCTAGAGAAAACAGGAACCCATTGAAGAGGGGCTGAAAGAAAATGTAAACAGAAAGCAGTCACCCCAGAGTGGGGTGAGGCAAGGAAGGACTGGGGATGAATCCTCTGGCCTTCTACGCTTCTTTTCCTCTAGTGTCTGACTGGGGCCTCCCAGAGGGCCCCAGGGGTCTGCATGTTGTCTGCAGAGATTAACCTCCTGGGATACAGAGCAGGGAAGAGGGAAAAAAAGGTGGGGGGATGACCTGGTAGGAGTCAGGGTATAGGACAGATGGAGAATACCCCCCATACTCCTCAACATTGCCAGAGCCCAGCCCCTCTGCAGAGAGGCCAGGACCTCCCCAGAAGGGCCACAAGCAAACAGCCCTCTGGGTAAAGTGGAGAGGGCTCCCCAGGGCAGGGACATGGGTGCCAGCTGCCTTGTACATCATCCCTTCACTAGTACTTCTCCCTGCTCAGCCCAGCCCAGCCCTGGGCAGTCCTAAACTGTTTCTCTTCTCACCTCTCTCCCTGCTGATCGGCTTGTCTCTGTTTTCTTCCTGACACCTTCTGAATAATGACAGCAGACCTTGAAGCCAACGAGTCGTGAATCAAAGTGGCTTCTCAATATCATAAAAGAGATGTTCTAAACCCCAAACATAAAGATCGTTTTATCTTTATTAATAGTTTAATGCATCTGAGAAAGCTATTTGACATTTTTTACACCTCCAACTCTTTCCTTCATGCATTGCTGGTCAGATTACACCAGGGTTCAGCCACTTAAATCCACTTAATAACTGATTAAATTCCACACTGAATTTACATTGAGCTACAAGCTGATTCTAGGATACAGATGAATTTTCTAGGAAAAACAAACAAATAAACAAAAAACCCACACCAACGTCCTGCTGCAAAGTTGTAAATCTGCTTTAATAATGAGAAAGGAATTAAAGTATTGGGATTAATGTCCTGTTTAACAGCACTTCCCGGTGAAGACTCTGCAGCACAAAGTGAAGAAATGTATCTCAATTAATAACTCAGAGTATTTTCTTTACCTATTTAATTAAAGTGCTGCCCTTGCAAACACATAATGTGAAATTAATTAAAAACACATGGAATTTGGGGCATGGAGAATAATTCAACTCCTCCCAGTTGCTGGCAGGCCCAGTACACATCAGTGCATGACACTGTGAAGAGAGAGGTTTGGTTACTAATGACATCTGAATTGGAATAACATCTAATTAATTGGCTAATTGTTTCTATTGTACACCATCACCACCACCACGGCCACATCACAAAAACACAACCAAACACGTATGACTACATTTAATACATACCTGCACACACACACTGGAGCCCAGCACATCATCTTCAAACATACAACCCCATGCTCTGGGCACTTACATGCAAATATTCTCTCACAAGAGACACACATGGATAAATCCATAGATGACACACAAATACTCCCAAGTAAAGGTCATTGAAGAAAGGAGAAAAACATGTTCTCTGCTTCTCCCCAACTTCCCAGAAAGAAAAAAAAAATGTAACTGTCAGAAATGTGATAGGACTGCCGAAGACATATAGAAAAAGCTCAAACAAACCATGTAAGTTGTGAAACATAAATCCCAATTCTATTTGTTCTGCGACAGTGTATAAACCACACATTTTTCAATAAGATAGAAAATTAAAATCTTCACCAGGTTTAGAATTGCTTGGGGAAGTTAGATAGAAAGCCTAGTGTCCTGGGGAAAGGAGAAGCAACGGTTGGCCAGTCGAGGGCTGAAGGATGCTTCAGGACCATGGACAGCAGGGCTCAGCTGGCCTCCCTTCTTCATTCTGGAGCTGCTGTAAATGTGTTCACACACCCAGAGCTGCTGTTGGCCAGACATTCCATAGGCATAGTCTCTACTTGAAAAATTCTTCGATAGGTTCAATTCCTGGGGAGTCCCCCGGCAGCTGTAATCTGCACGTAGCTCCTGGGCTGTGCCTTCTGATCCCCGAAATCTGTAGTCTGTCCTTTCCCCCCATTGAAGTTCACTTGATTCATCACAAACCTCTAAGTAGCCCAGGAGCTTTTCCTGTGCTTTGGTTCCAAATGGCTTAACATCTTCCTCACAAGGAATTCTCCCCAGTGACTATCAAATATTAACTAAAGCCAGTTAACCACGGACCGTAGAGAATTAGATAATGTTACTATATTCTGTTCAAAAAAAGTGTTTATGTATTCTCACCTTGGGTTTCCCTTTCCCTAAGCCAGTTTGTTACTGATGAGGAAATGTCTCAAGATTTCTTGAAAAATCTCATCGTTTTTAGTGTGTTTGCTGTGGAATGTCCCCAAACCATTTGAAGACTAAATAATGACATCCTTTGGTTCATTCTCATCCTGCATCATTCTTCCTCAGAATAAAGCTTCCTGGACCAGGCACACAGGTTTCTCTTTGCAGAAGCCCCCCTCCCCCATGGTTTGTCCTTCATGGACTGCCCCCCCCGCCAAGCCACTGTTTTTTATAGTTTCCCCCAGACACCTTCTGTTGACAGGCAGTCTGCTGCCGTGGCAGCCTGATGCTTCTTTGGCTTGGGGGTAATTTCCAATGACAGGTACCTCATTGTGGCCAGAGTTCTGCAATTTCATTTCCACGTTCTTCCCAGTACTTGGGTGGGCGCCAGTGTTGGTTGAGATCCAGCTCATTGGCTACACAGGATCAAGTGTCTGAGGACTTCAGACCTTTTGAAAGATAAAGATCACCCCAGGTGAGGCCAGACCCAAGGAGCCCTCAGTCTCTCTAATCTCTCATCTTTGACCCTGAGTCTTCGTGGTCAGTACTTGGTCCCTTGCCTTTGATTCACTTAGAATCATGGAGACGTTGAGATAGAAGGGCTGGAGAGCATGTGCTGGAAAGCACTGTGCAGATGGAGAGGCTGAGCCCCAGCAAGGACCTTCTGACACAGGTGTGACAGCAATCAGGGAGGAAGATGACAGTTCTCTCATGGTCTCAGCTGGTCCCTCTTGAGTTTCTGAAGCAGAAACTCTGTCCTCTGCTATCCTCATACAAGTTGGCCGTATCTTCCATCTGCCTTCAGTTCAGTTCAACAAACACTTGCTCAGTATGGACACTAGTTGAATGAATAAAGGAAGGAATCTGTACTCTGAACCAGGCAGAGTGCTATAGGCAATGGAGATAAGGTAGTGTGGCAGAAATGGCTGCTTATGTTCCAGTATCCACTCTCCCCTCTTCCCATGGTAATACAATTTGTAACTGGACAAATAGGGCCACTCAGTATAAAGATCACATTCCCCAGTTTCCCTTGCAGCCAGATGTGGCTGTGTGATTTAGCTGTGGCCAGTGGGATATAGGCCACATCTTGGACCAGAAATGCCAGGTAACAGCTTCCTGGAACCTCACTTAAGAGAGAGCTGGTTCCCTTTTCTTTGTGCCCTTTATTCTGCTCCCTGGAATCCTGATGCTGCCATCTTGGACCTTGGGACTGAGGGACTAAAAGGAGGTCCCTGTGGGTCTCCTGCAGCCAAGTCACCCTATCAGCCCTGATCTGCAGCCTCCAGACTCCATATGTGAGAGAGGGTAATCTTCTGCTTATTTAAGCTACTGTTATTCTGGGGTTTTTAGGCATTCAGAGCTTATTTATTCTATCGTGGGTAGTAAAATAAATACTAAAGGGCTTTTAAATTTTTTCTATTCTTTCTAGCTTTGCAAGAAAACATTGGACTCTTTCAAAAGGAAATTTTATTAAGAAACTAGATTCTCTAGCTAAAAATAAAGAGAAATAAAAAGCTATGTGTATATCCACTTATATACATACTCTATATGCATAAATTATCGGAAAGAATTAGAAGAGACTGTAGTCCTGGGAAAGAACTCGGGGCCTCAGGGTTGGGGTGGGAGTGAGAGTCAACTGCCTACTTTTTTGCTCTGAATTTTTTTCACACATGTATGTGTTATCTTTTTCTAATGCAAAAATCTAAAAATGAAGGAAATACCATTTTATACCTTAGAGGCCCCCAGTCTGGTGGTCACTATCAGAGGAATATTTTCAGTATTGCCAAATGGACATCCGGCTCCTCTTTCAGTGTCTCGGTGGTGGGATGCCTACGTCCTCCCTAAATAGCTTAATCTTTCCATGGAGAGGGAGAAAAGCAACAAACATGCCACCCTCTGAACTTGTTTCTGCATCTGGGGAAGAGATAAGCCGTCCTCGCAGGGCTGTGGCAACTATACCCAGGGAGCAGGCTCATCCTAACTGCTCAGCAAAGGTGCTGACGGCTGGTACCACATCCCGTGCCAGCTTGCCACTCCTGTGTGTCCCACAGTGCCTTGTAGATGCTGCTTGCTCCTACAACAATTGTCCTGCTGTGGCTGGCCTCCTCACCCCCAGAGGGGGAGCTCCCTGAGGGCAGGGATCATATTCCATTCATCTCTGTTTCCATCCCCTATGCCCAGATAAGGCCCTGACCTGGAGCAGAGATCAAGGAGAATTTACTGGCTGAAGGAAGGAGAAAACAACTGGCAATTCATTTGAATTCCCAGAAACTCCAGTTGATTGATGATTTTTACTGGATGTTTAGTTTTTCCTGGATTCAACATTCAGTTGAACCCAAGGAGTGTCGAGGTGAGGCATGATAGGGGAAGGGAACTCTGGGAACTGTGCCCAAAGGTACCACCCAGCGAGTGCTTCTCTTAAGAGGAAGAAGAAAATCCTCTTGGCATCTCTATGAGGACTTCATTGTCTGTTTCTGGGTCAGGGCATTAAGTACTCACAAGCTCAGCCCACTGCAGAGTGCAGGGACTCTAGAGACTCTGCTCTGGGGTCACACAGCCTGGCTTTGTGTCTTGACACCGCTGTTCACCAGCTGTGTAAGCTGGGGCAGGATATCTGAGCTCTCCTGCCTTAGCTTCCTCACCTGTAAAAGGATGGTTATAAGTGTACTTATCTCACTGGATTAATGTTGTAAGGAGTTCATTAAGTAATGTATGTGAAATCAATTTATTAAGGAGCCACAACTCTATGAGTTATAAACATGATTTAACTCTTCCCCAGCTCCCCCAGCTGTGCTATATAGAACTATCCTCTCTCCCTTTTCTGGTAGGGCAGCAGGATCTTTATTGACCTCACGGTCACATTTTAGAACTTTCTAGTAAATACCATCATTTATTAGATAATACAAATGATTTCTCATAAACCAAAGCTGTTTCATTCTGGAACTTAATACTCAGTTCTATTCTTTTTGAAACATTAGTCTCAAACATATCTCAAAGCTGATAGTCTACCCTCATCCCTCTGAGTAGACTAGAACTTTCTCTGGTTCCATAGCCTAAAGAGAACCTGTATTCTCTATTGCTGCATAACAAATTACCACAAACTCAGTGGCTTAAAACCACAGAATCTTATTATCTCAGTTTCTGCAGGTCAGGAGTTTGGCATGACTTAGCTTGGTCCTCTCCTTGAGGTCTCCCAAGACTGAAATCCAATATTGGCTGGGGCTTCAATTTCATTTAAGGCTTGGGGTCCTCTTCCAATTTCACTGATTGTTGGCAGAATTTGGTTCTTTGTGGTTATACAACCGGCACCCTCAGCCCCTAGAGGCTGCTCACCATTCCCTGCCACATGGCCCTCTCTACAACATGACCCTCTGCTTCTTCAAGGCCAGAAAAGCAGGGCATCTACTTCTCTGACCTCTAGATAGTCTTAAAGAAATCATCTGCTTATGTCAGGCTCGCCAGGGTAATCTCCCTTTTGATTAATTTAAAGTCAACTGATTAGGGACTTTCATGACATCCACAGGGTCTCCTCACCTTTACCTTTGTGTGGTAATCCCATGTGCCTCCCCTCCCCAACTCCTGTGGGAGGAGTTTCTGGCTGTGGGAAATCTTCCTCTGCTTCTTCTCTGTCCCCCAGCCCCACCAAAGGCTACTGTCACCACCACATAGTCTCTAGCTTTCAGATGTCTCACCAGCGGGGAGGGTCTTTGGGGCAGGGTTCTAGCAGGGTGGCGTAAAGGTGGCAACTCTGGTGCCCCACAACCCATAGGACTTACCCATGTTTCTGCCTGGTCTCCTTTCCCTGCTTCAGTAAACACAAGGACAGGTCACCAAATCTGCAGGCCATACAGGAGTGAAATTCCAGTCTCCCTTTCTTGCTCTTAAAGCCACCTTCCCTTTGCTTTGGAGACAAGAAGCAACAGCTTTGCCCTCAGGACTTCTGAACCTGCATTTTGCCCAAGCTGACCACCTTTTTCTCTCAGTCTTATATTTAGGGTGGATGGGTGAAGGCAGGGGGAGTTACTTGGTGGTCAGGTCCATTCTCTGAATTGTCTTCTCTCAGGTAGCACTGCAGAAGGTGACAGGACCCAACTCTTAGAGACTCCAAGAACTGTCAGTTTCAACTTTGGGTCTTGGCTGTGCAGTTCTGGGACAGCAGGAAAAATTCCACCAAGTCTCAGCAGCTGGTAACCACTGCTCAATAAATGCTAAGAGGTATTATTGATCAAAACTCAACCCAAAGAGTCTTATATTTAGAAGCAGGGCAGAAGATCAGAGTGGACCAGGAGCAAAGCTGCAGATGATAAGCTGTGGGACTCCTTCAGTTCCTCTGGGCCAGGAATATACTTGTTCACCAGCCTGGTATCAGGTTGAGTTCAACTGAGGGGAGGGCAGGAGTGAGGAGCAGGGAGGGCAGGACTCATGCCATTCTTCAGCTGCAGCCTATTTGTCCTTCACTGCCCCAGAGTTGGGTAGGAAAGAACTGAATAAAGCTGAGACTGAAATTCTTCACCATTCATGGTATTATAAAGATCCAGCCTGGCTAGCTATCCCCAGACCCATTTCCTCTTTCTCTTCAGCACACAGGTAGACTACATCTCTCAGCCTGTGGCCACGAGATTGAGTTTTGGCTAACAGCATGTGAGTGAAAATGATGTCTGCCATTTCCAGCTCTGCCCATGAAAACCTCCCAAGGCATGATCCTCCGCGTTCTTGCCTTTTTTGCAGGCTTGATGCAAACAGGCAAGATAACTTTGGAGGCTTCAAGTTGAAGCTGGCAAAGCCAAATAATAAAAGGGACCAAGATACCTGAGTCACTTTGTAGAATGCTGCCTGCCGACCAGGAATGCCCACATTTAACAATTATTTTAGCAAAAGACATATTCTTTTGTGTTTAGACATTTAAGTTATGGGGTATGTTTGTTTCATCAGCTGGCATTGCCTTAACCAATACACAAGTTCACAAAGGAAATGAGGAAATTACTCTGTGTCTACATTGTCCCTGCTTTTAGAACCTTCTAGGAGTTTTAGACATTTATCTGCCGTGCTCTATAAAGTCTGCACAATGTTTGAATTCCACTTCACAGAAAGGTTTTTTTTCCCAAACCCTCTTCAGGGGCCTTTCCTATTAAAAAGTCCCATTTATAGAAACTACTACTTAGCATTTTTGGAACTTGTTATCCTATTCAGCAGACTCTAAGTCAGGAGGCTTTGAACTCGGACAATTACTGCTCTTGATTAACAACAAGAACTGATGAGTTGGCCTTTCCAGTGTGCTAAGCAAACTCAGCGAAGCAGAAAATATCACTGAAGGGGAAACAACGGGAAGTGATTTTCCTGGTTACATTACGAGCCGTCGTGATATTTACACATGTTTGTGGATAATGTGGGAAACTCTGCCACTTGCATGCCCTTCCTGATGACAGTGCTGGGCTCGAGACGCCATGTTTCTCACTTGACCTGGGCTGTCGATGCCATCCTGTGGCTGCAAGCAGCCAGGCCAGTGGGAAAACCACAGACCCGGGGGTGCACAGGCGTGGGTGCAGGATCCCTGAACCATTGCTTCAGAGTATCTGCTCCTCCAGGTGTCCCTGGGGCCCCAGGCGGTCAGACCGCCCAGCTGGCGGCAGCCTAGAGGAGTGGCCGTTGCTTCATACCCTCACCAGAATGGGGTATTTTAAAAAGAGATGGTTGTGAAACTGACTCATGTTGTTTTTAATCTCGGGTTGCACTTGTACTTGTATTTCGTATGTCTTCATGTGTGAGTGGTCGTGCATGTTCTTTATGCATTTCTCTAATGGGGACAGTAGTATTTTTCATATAGTTGCATGCAAAATCTTCACATGTTAAGGCCAGTGCACCTCTTCACATTTCATAGGTTTATTTTTCCACATTATTTGTCCTTTTTTGTTGTTGTTAACTTTTTTTTTTGTACATTTAAAGTTTTAAAAAAATTAAGCGGTCAAAATCTTTTCCTTTGAGGCTATTCCATATCTTTAAGCTTACAAAGTCACATTCCATATAGAAGTGTGTATATATTCATCTATAAACACCACTAGTTTTATTAAAAATTGAAAAAGTAACCGCTTAGGGGCGCCTCCCTGGCTCAGTTGGTAGAGCATGTGATTCTTGATCTCAGGGTTATGAGTTCGAGCCCCACATTGGGTGTGGCACCTACTTAAAAGAAAAAAATAACTGTTTAATCCAGCAGGGGCTTATCTGAGTGGAAGGTGTGAGGTAAAGATCTTCCTGGGGCTTTGGTAGGCTCCTTGATGGTTCATTTCTGCATTCTACCTTTGTCTCACTCCTTTCCAGCTGCTATGACAAAAATACAATAGATTAGGTGGCTTAAAGAACAAACATTTATTTCCTCACAGTTCTGGAGGCTGAGGTCCAAGGTCAAGGCATTGGCAGATTTGGTTTCTACCTAAGGCCTGTCTCCTATGTTCCCATATGGTAGAAGGGAAAAGGAAACTCCCCAGGGTCTCTTTTATAAGATCATTTGCGAGCATTCCACCCTCAAGACCTAATCACCTCCCAAAGTTCTCTCCTCCTAATACCATCACATTGGAAATTAAGTTGCCATATATGAATTTTGCTGAGACACATTAGGCTGTGGCAACCCTCGTCCTGCATGCAGTACTGAGCGTGGCTCAGAGAAGTTTCCAACTAGAGTTTGACCTTTGGATGTAAAATTTTGGCTTCTTACAGCTGAGAAGATCTCTTGGCAAAACTCATATTGGTCATTTGGGGAAAAAACTCCCACAGTGCATGTATTCCTCACAAGATCATTGAAATAAATGTTATGAGGTTTATACCCATTGTATGGATGAAAAAACAAGGCTTCTAGAAGTTAAGAGACTGCTTACGTCAGCAAACTGACCACCCAGCCCAGGCTCTTAGGAATCTTTGTCCTGCCTTTTTCACAGCCCTACAGCGACCTCATTTCCCCACAGATCACCACCGCACCCAGCACCTAGCACCGGGCCCTGTTCCAGCAGGCGTTTGAGTGAAGGATGGGCCTAAGGTGAAAGTCTCCTACAACAGACCTCAGGTATGTCCCTCTTGTCCTCTTTGTGACAGTCACTGAGGTTGGAAGTGCTGCCGGAGGCTGCTAGAGCAGATTCCAGGCTGGCATTCCCACCCTTCTTGCTGGAGGCCTTGTGACGGCCTCCATTCTGCCTCCATTCACACCCGGGCTATGGCAGATACTGGGTGGCCCACACCCAAGGAGGGCAGGCTTGGGGCTTCTGTCCCGGGGAGCTGGAAACGAGGGCTGTGGCATCAGGGACAGCAATGTCTGCTCTGCCTCATCAGACGGTCCCATTTTCAGTTCCAAAATGCTGCCACTTCTTCCTGAAGTTCGCCTCTAAGCATGAGCCTGGGGAAGAAAGGCACTGGGCCAGCGCTCTGCTGCACCAGCACGTCTTTCTCCCTCAGGAATCACCTTCGTCACCATCCATTGCCAAAATGAATGGAGGCTGCATGGCCGGCTTTATTAAATATGAATGAGTCGCAGCCCACGGCCCCCACGCGGTCACTCACCCACTCCATCTCTGGCAATTACTGCGTCGCACACACTGTGCCAAGGGGCGCAGCGGTCCCTGCCTGCCCTTGCAGACTGACACCGCCCAGCAGGGGCAGGGCTCGGCTCTGCAACTGCCCCTGATGGAAAGCCAATCCTGGGCTCCTGTGCAGTCAGAATGGCTCTGCTTTGCAGGTAAGGGTCAGGGCACCTTCCACAGAAGGACTGTGGATTCTCGGGCTCCAAGCCTTCACTGGGTCGGGCCTGTGGCTTTGGAGCCCAAGACAAGGTCTCCTGGTCTGGTGGGCTCCTGAGCAATGTCTGCATGTTAGAAGTGTGTGGGTAATACCCAGACATTTTTTATTTCGGGCAGTTTTAAGATCCAGGTTAAGAGCACGTGTGCATGCGCACACCATCACTGAACACACATTCAGTGTGTGTTAACGTTACACTCACAAGAACCCACTAGATTGTGAGTTTCGTGTCACTAGGGTCCTTGGTAGCCCTGTTCACTGCTGTGTCCCCAGTGCTGGGGACAGAGGACCTGCTTAAACATTATTTGTTGAATGAATAAACAAGGTGGGTGTTACCATTTAGGAGCGAATGTAGTGGAGTGACAGAACTCGCCAAGGTTCTCCAGCTACTTAGTGTCAGAGCTAGGTGTCCCCTCCAGGGTGGGGCTCCAGCCAGCCCCACAGGCTGCCAGCTTGCCCGCCCAGGGCCCTTCCTGCCCTGCCCAGGCCAGGGTCCAACACCACTCCATGCTGCTATAGTTACATGGATTTGTCTGACCTTAATTCCATCAGGAGAGCCAGAAAAATTCCCCATGGCCCCATGTGGCTCTGTCAAAGTTGTCAAAAACCATCTACGAAGTTGTAAAGACAAACGAAATCAAATTCTTTTTCTGAACTTAAAAAATTACTTTTATTTTAGGAACCAATAAAATTATGGCAAATATTTACAAATAATTATCTCACATAAAGGTTACATAAAATCAATTCTTCACAAGTAACAGTCACTCATGAAAAGACACACAGATATTAAAACTACGCCAATCTTATTGCAAGTTTCTCCAACTAATCTAAAATAAAAGTGTTGCAATCAACCATTTAACTTAGAATAAAACCACAAATTTCAGGTTTGACGAGGAAAAAAAAGGTAAAAAATTAAACCAAAACCCCACCCCTGTTTTCTCCCAAGTCCCACCCCCAGCCCCTGCCCTCCTCCCAACAAAAGAAAAATATGTCCGACATCTTTGGCAAATTGGCACTGCTGTAATTACATTCAAATATTATTACACACAAAAGCAACACACGTCACTAAGAAAAAAAACCACCAATATTTCAAGTCAGTTATTTTCTACTAGAAAAAAAGAATACAAAACATACACATTTTTAAGAAGCATTTTTTTTTTTCAATCTGTTGGAGACAGATCGTCTCCCACTTTCAAAGGCAATTCAATTGTGGGGGGGGTTGTACTTTTTTTTGTACTTTTTTTTTTTTTAACAAGTAGCGTCTATGCAGGCATCACAAACTTTGGCGGATACAGTAGATATGTATTTCTTTGATGCTGGAAGGTCAGTCCCTAAGACAAAGTCAACTGTCTCAAAGAATGAGAAGCTAAATCCATGTGTCTTCCTGGCAAAGAGTTCCACTTGCAATGTAATCTGCATTTATTTCTATAAATACGCAATGTCCAAAGGCCACTAGAGGGTGAACAACCAGGGCAGATCTGTCAGCAAGAGTCAGGGCAAAACCCAAATCAGATTTCCACCCTCGGCCCAGACTTGGAGGCCCAGCGGGGGGGCAACCAGGAGGCCCCCACTGCCCATTCTACCCCCCCATTGAGCTTGTAGCGTGGGGCCAGGGGATGGGTATGCCTCTTCCTGAGCCCCAGGATGGGCTGCTGCCAGATCTGCTCACCATCTCTGACCAAAAGCTAGGAGAGCAGGCAAGAATTGGCATGAGGAGACTCAGCACTAGGTCTGAGTTTCAAGTGTCTGAGATGCAGGGTTGTGCGTGTGTGTGCGCGTGTGCACACTCACATCTGCACATATGGAGGGGAGGGCCTGATCCGGAGGCTCTGAGTTTTGCAGGGCATTTCAGAAAGACTCAGGACTTATTTATTTTTAGCTTTATAGCAATTAATTGGCTATTGATTGGTTGGAATGTTCAACTCTCCATTTCCTCAAATACAATAAAATAGTTTCATTAAAATGTATTCATGCTTGAAAATAAGGGAGCCATTAAGTGGTTTCCTTTCTGTTCCACTCCAGGGGAAATGCACCATTTGTAAATCAAAAATCCATCATCCAAAATCACTTGTTCTTAATGGTGCCTTTAGAGAAGATGAGGGACGTGGCCTTATGCGTGGTGATTTGGGGGATGAGGGTGGACCCATGGCCATTGTTGCAGGAATGGGTGGGCCTGTGGTTGGGGGGGGGGTGAGGCTCAGCTTGACCTCTTGCAGCCAGGCCTTAAGAGCTGGGCGAGGGGGTGCCTGACTCCCCATCTAACCCGCCCCCTGCTGTTGCACACACTTCCTTCCCCAGCCATGCTCAGAACTGTCTAGAGCTGAAAGGTGGAATTCCTGCCTGCCTTGTCCTGCCCACACACCAAATACACTACCTGAGATGGACTCCATTTTAGAATTCATTACGATTTCCTCAGTAAATAAAGAGTTGTGTTTTCTCTTTGTGCTGCTCAGAGGTCTAAGATGTGGGAAGGAGCATATTTAGACTTACTGTGTGGTGGTTACATTTACCCCCAGCTCAGACTTGGGCTAAATGGGACCCCTGGGAACACATGGACTGAAACTCAAGATTGGCAGGGACATGACCCTGAGGTCTCCTTGGATCCTGGGGTGGGGGGTGGTCCAGGAACGGGACCCCGTGTCGAGAAATCACAGCAAAGGAAAGAAAGTCTGGTGCCTGGCTGCTCCTGGCAAGCAGCCCACATCCAAGAAGCTACAGACCCCTCCTCAGGAGAGCGGGCAGGCTGGGGACTTGCTTCCAGTCCTCCCTGGCAGCCCCTCGGGACCTGGCCGCCACTCCGGAGATGCAGCGGCAAGCTGACAGTGGGGAAGTGCAGATCAACACTGTGGCTCCACCATGAATATGCAAGAGGGAATCCTGAGGTAAGGGGTCGGCAGGGGACAAGGGGCTGAAGGGGCTGCTGGGAGGTGGGGCGGGCTGCAGGCTAGGAGTCATGGCCTGACTGTCCAACTTTCCGATTATGTTTTGTTACCTTTTAAGAAATGCACTTGCCTTGGACCTCTCCAAGGCCAAAATAACTAAAGGAATAAATTCTCCAGGAGCACCAGTGTGCGTGCCTGGAAACCATCAAAGGCAGGCTCCTAGACGGGTGACAGGGCCACGGCCGCAAAGCCAACTTCTTAGCGGGGCCTCCCAGGAACTGGTCTAGCCCAGAGCTCTGTGGGTGTCCACCCGCTCCAGCTTGGGCCTGGCCGATCCAGGGGCCTGGCTTTCTCTCTACCCTCTGGGCAGCTGAGTCTCAGACATATCTTGTTTCTAGGTGTTTGTCAGGAGTGCTTGGTTTGTTTTTAAGATTTGCTCCCCATGGCTTGGAGCTAAAATCTAGCTGAAATGTCATCCAGAAGGAAAGAAGCTGGTACCAGAGGCTCCCAAAGGTACGGCAGTTGCTCTGGGCTATGACTTCTCATAAAGGGATTTTACCCCTCAGTGCCCTGTGGCCACATCTGGGGCACTTCCCCCCCACACACACACACAGGAAGGACCCCTCTCAAAGCCAACAGTCCCTCCACTCCCACCACTCCCAACTGTTCTATCCAACCCACCTTCAAAGCCCAAACAGTCTGCAAGAGCCCAGGGTGAGGAGGGAGGGGTAGGGACTGGGGAGGCCCGTCCCCGACAGTGACTGGCCTGACAAGCTGAAGCACGTCTCCCATCTCGCTGGGCTCCCGTCTTCAGTGAAAGGCAGGAGGTGAAGAAGAAAGGTAGCACTGGACAAAAGTTATTGGGTCGCGAGCTAGGAGCCAGTGGATCAAACGTGGCCCACAAACCTATTCTTTTGGCTGGAAGAGCATTTAAAAAGTTTCCACCTTTGAATGCCCCTGGATGGGGCCAGGTCCTACCCCCCATGCCTCCTCAAGCCCTGCCTGAGTGACAAGATGACTCTACCTGCCTGACTGGGGTAGCAGCGGTTCAGGGGCCTGGCCTGTGGCTGCCATCAGGGCCTGGCTGGGGAATGCCTACATGTTGTCACAGACAGGTCTGAAGTCGGAGCCACAGTGAGGGGATATCTTGTAACCCCTGGAACCTTAGACCCTGGGAATCAGAGGCAGGCCCCGCCAGGGCCGATGGTGTGGTCTTGGATGCGCTCTGATCCCCTCAGAGTCTCAGGACCCAGCAGGGAAGAAATGTGAATGAAACCTCAGCAGCACTGAAGTGAAGGAATCTGGGCAAAGACTTTGCAGGTTTGGTGTTAATGGAAACCACGGTAGACCAGCAAAGCCACCAAGCCTCAGGCCATTTGGTCAGGCCAGCCTCTAGGTCCCTGTTCTTTCTGTCCTCATTGCGGGTATAGGGGGTTTCTAGGGATTGAAGGGTGTGTCTAAGCCATATGCTCCCATGACAAGAGCACAATTTCTGTGGAGAGAGAATGAGGCCCAGAGATCTGAGAATTCACCTTACCTCTGTCTTGCCATGCAAGCCCCATATCTCAGTTTTCCCATCTCTAGAATGGGTATTGTGATCTTTGCTCCAGGGAACGGTCAAGGATTGCAAAGCACCATACAAATGTGAGTTATGAAAGGGCTAACCCTAACTAAGGCGCCTTGGGAAAGGAAGGCTGGATTTGATATGTCCTCAGATTTTTCAAGGCTGGAGCTAGACTAATGGTATGAAACTTTTTTTTTTATAAAATCCACAGGGTCCTTTCTGAAAGAGCCGGAACATAGGGCTGGACCTGTGGAGGAACTCCCCAGGCTTCCAGCCACAGGACTGGTGAAAGCCCTGGCCTTGTTTTCCATTCAGAATTCTCTGGCATTTACTCAACGGCTTGTGTCCTTTGGAACCTTTCTCTCTAAGCTCCCAGGCAGTTCTACCAGGCAGTGAGTGGACTCTGGGCTGGGGAGAGCAGGTACTTGTGTGAGAACGTGCATGTACATCCTTGTGCTCTTGTGCTTCTGCCTGGCAGCCCAGGAATCAAGGGTTTGTCTTATAAATACAAATGCAATCTGAAGACCAGCAGAGCCTCAGGGGAGATAGGAAAGGCATGGATGGAGCTCATCACAGGGCACAAGAAGGAACAGAAGGGGACCAGCTGGGCTTTGATGAGGAAGGACAGTGTTTGCTTTAAGCAGTTGGTTCAGGGAAGGCCAACTTCCCAATAGCCTGAGACCACAAGGGGACGTGGACCAAAGGTGTGGGTACAAAAGGCCAAAGGCCTGATCTGCAGACCCCTGGGCCCACCCCTCCCTGCAGGAGGGAAGGCGGGAGGGAAGGAGGAAAGGAGAGGCCAGCTACCGTACCTTCTCCTACCTTGCCTGGCAGGTGGAGGCTGGAGCTAGTTCATCCTGTTCCTGGAGGTGGGCTCTGGCCACAGCTACCTCCCTTCTTGGCCCAGCAGGTTCCAAGGTGGTGGGTGTGCCTGCAGGGAGCGCCCTGGCTCCACCTCTGCCCTGGGTGGCTGGGCCTCCTGTCACTAATAGCTCAGGACTTTCCATCTGTGGCAGTGGGCCCAGAACGATTTCCCACTGCCCTTGCTGTCAACTTCTCTCTCCAGGGATGGAGGGATCGCCTGGTGCCAGGGGTCAGGAGGCTGAATCTCAGCCCCACCTCTGCCAGTCACTGCCTGGGGGACTCCACCTTGTTGAGCCCCAGTTTCCTCTTCTCTCCCACCACCTTGTAGGATGGTGGGGAGAAAACACGTGGTGGCCAGAGATCTGTTCTATTTCCCTGCATTGTCCTAGGCTTCCCCAAACTGGGCCTCAGTTTCCCCTGGGGGGAGCTGGACTAGATCTTTTCAAGGCAGATTCCCATCCCTCTGCGTGTTCTTATTTCCCATTTGGTCCAAATATTAGTAGGACATAGATGCCCACCCCCTACGCTTGCTCAGAAGTAGAAGACCTGCCCCCGGATGGCCCAGTTACAGCCCCAGCATCCTGGGAAAGAGGAAGGCAAGGCAAGATAACTGGAGGATGGCCTTGTAGGTGACCCAGCTATACCAAGGCAGTCGAGGCTCAGAGGGGAAGGTCTTGTCCAAGGTCACACAGCAAAGAAGTGGTGTGGCCAGGACAAGACCTCCCAGGCCCAGTAACCCCAGGCTCTGCTCTGCCCCAGCACTTTGCCAACTTGGTGACATGCAAACATCAGAGACCCTGTCACACAAGACGGCTAAGTCCATTTTCATCTATGTAATTAAGCCTGTATTGGGACAGGGCCTTCATCTTGTTGTTCTGACTTGGCAAGAAAGACAACTGAAGGAATTGAGGCTCCAGGCAGAAGGATGGTGGCCCCTGGCACTCCTATTTCAAAACTACTCCTAGTTCACACAGCAGTTCCTCACTGCTTATCTTGCTCCCCTCCTGAAAGGCCTTCTTCTGTCCCCCACATCTTCCCAAGTGTTTTTTCTGACCACTCCAGCATCCACTGAAGTCTCCAAGCTCCCAGGGTCCTTGGTCATGACCCTGACCATCACCACCCCTTGCATCAATAGGTATATACCCACTGTGCAAAGTTAGGCATCTGCTCCCACCCCAGCACCTCTATTCCCAGCTGCATACGAGGCTCCACGGGGACAGGGAGGGGCTAATTGGGAAGCTCTGGCTGACTGCTGTAGGTGTTTGTGGTCCTCAGTGCAATAATGTCTTTTTTGTTAATTATCGTCTATGTGCCAGGGACAGGCTTGCCCAGAATCCACTTTCTGGCATCCTGGAGGGTGGGAGAAATGTCCATAGTGGGTGTCCAATGTGATTTGAGCCTGGACACGCCTCAGAAAATACATCCCAGTTCAGGTCAGTGGTTCCAGGGGCTTGGGAGTCCCTGCCTTGGACTATGGTCTTCTGGGTCCTGTCCAGCCCCAGGATTCCAAGTCCACAATGCAGTCAGCACCTTGGACAGCATCTTTAGACTTGCTAGCTGAGGACTCTCCCAGACAGTTCTTTGTTCTCTTTGAGTCCTTTGATATGGAAAAGAGCTGCTCACACTGCACTGGGGCCAAAAGAGTGGAGTCGGGAAGGCAGGGCATCTCTCCAGTGTGTTTCTCCTGAGGAGGGATCTCAGGGGGGAAGCTTGAAGCATAACCAGCCCGATGAGCCTCTTAGTCCAGACGTTAAAGAAGTAGCAATGAGCAGGAGGCTGTGCCCATAAGTGGGCATCCTTGGTCTCAAGGACAACTCCGAGCCCACCTGTAGGGGGCAGCCAGGACAGAGGGGATGCTCTGCACACAGGTCTAAGATGTCCTGTGACACATCAGGAGTACTGGATGCATAATGGGTGGGCAGTCTGCTCAGTTGGACCCTCAGGCCCACAAAAAAGCAAGAAGGTATTTACACGGGTGCTGTTGAAGTGACAAAAGCAAGCTCTCCTTCCCAGGCCTGGGGCAGGAAGACAGGTGGATGGTCAGTCAGCTGGGGACTGGCAGGCTAGGCTAGGGCTACAGTTGTCTGCAGAAAGTCTGTGGCTTTGCAGATACCTAGTTGCTGTTGGGAGAAGCTCACTGATTGACTCTTAGAAATGGACGTGTGTCTAGAAGTCCAATGGCCTTACCATAGAACCCCAGCTCCCTGGCAGGAAAAGGTTGAGAGGGAGTTTCAGGCGAGAGGGGGTTGCTGGGGGATGGTCTCACTGGGCCCCTCTGGCTGTCTTCGGAGGGGCTGAGAGGCTATCGCCCTCAGTGATATGTGTTATAAGTGCTTGGCGCCCGCCTGGCTCCGAGGGTCAGTGACGGTCGTAGGCAGTGGCGGCTGCAGGTGGGGCAGCTCCTCGGGCTGCGGCGCTGTAATAGTATGGGGAGCCTGGGGGAGACAGAAGAGGGCATGGAGGTTCGAGGGTGACCTTGTACCTGCAACCCCATACCTGGGGTCCCCTTTCTACCAGGGGCCCCTCCCCTTCCTCCCAGGCCACCAAGATCTCTGTCCCAGTCTGTTCCCCAGATTGCAAGCTTAATTAGGGTTGCTTCCTCTTAGGAGATTTCAAGAGCTGGGGGAGGCAGACTGGGGCCCTCAGGTCCAATCCTTCCTGCTGCCCGTTTCAGTAAATAACGGTTTACTGGAACTCAGCCTTGCCCCTTTGATTCTGTGCTGTCTGTGGATGCTGTCCTGCTACCGCAGCTGAGCTGACTGCTGCAGCTGAGGTCACATGTTCTGCCAAGCCCCAAATATTTACTGTCCAGCCCTTGACAGGACAAGTTTGCCCACTTCTGGCCTAGAGGGTGAAAAGCCATCACTTCTTAGTTTGCCCTGTGGATCCCTTGTGACCTGACTCTGCCCACCTCTCTGGCTTTCCCCCCAACAACCACAGCCCACACCGTGCACAGACCACACCCCAGGGAGCTCAGACTGCACACAAGTCTCAAGGACACCCTCATGCTAATAGCAACTACCCATGGAGAAGCATTTCTTCGGCCTCGCACTGCTTTTTCACATGTGTTGTCTCATCTCCGCCTCCAGGACAGGCGAATTAGCCCATTGTAGCCTCCTCTCGTTGCCTCTCTGCCTCTTCGCCTCTTCCTGTGCTCCTTTCTGAAGCCCTCCTGAGCTCAGCCTCCTCTGCAGCCTGGACCTGGGGCCCCAACCATCTCTTTTACTGCTGCTTCCCCTGCCCCTGGACGCCCCTGGATGGAGAGCCCCACATGGGCAGGGGTGGGCTCTGCTCTTTCCCGTGTCTGTCTTCAGTCCCCGGTCGGTAGCCAGGCATGTGGCCTGTGCTCACAGCCAGGTTAGATGAGTAAATGCATGGCAGCACCAAGTAAACAGACAGTAGCAGAGACCCCTGCCCATTTACTCATTTCTTTTCTGGCTCTGTTGGGGACAGTAAGGGGCAATAATCACAAACATCACAGACCAATGTTCAGAGTCAGCAGGGGGATTAGAGCTCTGGGGAATGCAAGATGATTCTGGCAGAGTCAGGTTTCCTGGAGGATGTGGTTTGGGCTGGGTTTGGAGGACAGGAAGAGACAGACATGGGGAGCCTGAGGTATGGGAGTCCATGGTGGCTCCTCTCCCTGTGGAGGCCCTCCTACCTGTGACCTCCAGACAGAGCCAGGGTGAGGGCCAGGCTGGGTTCCTCCCACTGTCTCCAGGCTTCATTCTGGGGCTACCTGCTTCGGACAAGGCCTCCAGGAGGCCTTACGCTGTGCCCAAACTCCTCCCCAGGGATGAAAGAGTCTGGGGGACTCGGGGAGGCCAGCGGATTCTCAGAACTACAAAGCTTAGAGGTGCCAGGCCATTGCCTCATTTTACAGGTGAGGACACGAGGCTCAACATACAAAACCACATGCCGAAAGCCACAGGGCCTCTCAGTGCCACAGCCTGGCCCACATCCAGGACTCTTCCCACCATGGTACAGTCCATGGTCTGTCTACGCAGTGCTGGGGGGCAGGGTTTATCCAGGTGGACAGTGGTGAGGGCCCTCGTGGCCCCCAGACCATGCATGGGAATAGTGAACTGCTTAATTCCCTGGGGGAGTGGACTCGAGTTTGTTCTGAAATCCCAGCCAAATCCAAACCAATTCTGGTGAGTCTCCCAGATACCATAGCTGAGCACCAAATCATGGACTCTTGGCTGAATGACCCTGAACAAGTGGCTTAAATCCAAGTCTCAGTTTTCTCCTATGTAAAAGGAGGTCATAATGGGGTGTTAGGAGGGCACCACAAGACAAGGATATGAAAGTGTTTTGGAAATTGACACTCTTCTAAGCCACTTATAGCCATTCACTCTTTCCATTTCCAAAACCATTCCATCAGGTAGAGACTAGCGTTGTCCCCATGTAGCAGAGGAAGAAGCTGAGGCACAGAGACTGAGTAGGTTCCCCAAGATTACACAGCTCTTACGTGATCTAAAGGGCAGGAGGCACTGTAGCACCTGCCACTGGCCCTCCAAACCCAGTCCTAATGACTGCTTCCTCCCTTTGCCTCCCTGGGGAGGGAGTATGGCTCAGACAGCAGTGACAGTGGAGGAGGAGAGGGAAATGCCTCTCCGTGCTGATCTAGAAGGCAGAGACACCCATCCCATGCCTAAGTGTTCCCAGAGATGGCTTTTCCTGCTGCCTCCTCTGTTACCTTCCTAGTTGGAGTCCTGGCTCAGAGACACCTGTCAGCCAGCCTTCTCTGTCCTCTCTTCGGGGTTGGGGACAGCATTAGGACAGTCCCCATGGAGAATCTGTGGTGCCAGCCCTGCATCCTGCCTTAGAGAGGAATGTGCCCCCCCCCGGGGGGGCTGTCCTGCAGGCCTGGGCAGGGCAGAGGAGTGGAAAAACAGCAGGGACTGCCCTCACCAAGGGGTCTCCAGGGGCAGCAAATGTAAGTCCTCTGGGAGGAACCCGGCTCTGCCCTCCCTGTTCCCGTAGGCTACCACTCACCCCTGGCTCTGACTCATTCCCCTCCCAAAGCCTAATTTCTTGGCCAGCTGGTCCTGAAAAATCAAAAATGCTTGCATTTACCATGAGAAATGAAACCACCACCTTCCGAAGCACTGTGTCTTTCTGGTGCCCATTAGACCTCCATCTAGAATAAACTTGTCCTTTTCTTCTGCCATTTTTTCTAATTCACAGTTTTATCAGTTTGTTCTTGACACAGTCATTCCAGGTTCCTGCTCACTCCCTTATCTATCCCCTTAGAGCCGGCCCCACACACACCCATTCTAATCCTAACTGACCCCTGCTTTCTTCCCTACCCCACCTGCCTCTGTGCCCCGCCCCCCAGCCTGGTCGTTGTGCCCTGGCTGGGCCTTGTGTGGGCACCGTGCTGGCGGCTCCTGCAGACGGGGCTCGAGGGGAGGGGAGTTCTGAGAATTCAGTGCCCCGCCTCACTAGGGCGGCATTGCCCATCCTGGCTTTGGGGGGTTTCTGGGAAGGGGACTACAACCAGGCTGGCCAGGGTGCAGGTGGTGCATGTAAGGCTGTGAGCACACAGGTGTGTGCATGTATGCATGTGTGTGTGTGTGTGTGTTGAGGGGGGGTCTCACCTGTTTCTGCAGCTCCCACTGATCGAGCAGGGGCACCAAGGAGCCTCAGAGCAGCTTCCCACATCCCACCCTGGTTCCTTCCCCAGAAATAGTTGGTCTACCTCTCTGTCCAGGGGGATGCTTTCAGTTAAAGGCCTGAAGACATGCTGGGTAGAGGACAATCTGGCAGATGTGATGGGCATGCAGCTTATTTGCAAGACTATGGTACAGTGAGCCCCGTGCTTCAGGAAGGTGGGATCACTGCTTATTTAGGGCTGTGGGCCTCAGGAGAGCACCAGATTCAGCCCCTGCCTGAACGAAGCAGACAGTGGCAATTATCCTCATTTTACAGCTGAGACAACTGAGGCCCAGACTGGAGGATGGCCTGACTACAATTTCCCAGATTACAGACTTGGGAAGTACAGGGGCCGTTTCTCATGTCTGTCTGCCCAGTGTTGTGTTGACTTTTCCTGTGTTTGCAGGGTGTCCTGTGGTATGAGGCCCGCCTCTTTGAATGAACTCATTCTCTCATTCTGCTTGCTGCTAGGGCACAAGTGTGTCCCCTGGGCTCTGCCTATTAGAGCCTCTTGCATGTGACTTTGATAGGGAAGGGCGCCCTGGGAGGAAGTAAGTGGGCCAAGAGACTTCATCTGCTAGGAGCAGATGGCGGAGGCACCCAGCTCCAAGTGGGAGTGGCGGCAGGGCTGAGCTCTCCCACACCCTGGCCAGAGCAGCAGCAGAGGGCGGAGAGCCAACTGGGCACAGCAGGAGGGCTCCCCAGCCCTGGTGGTGTGGCTGGGTGATGTCCCCCACCATGTCCCCCCACACCTGTCTCTGGTCCTCCTGGAGATTCTAGAAGCCCCAATACCCCTTAATAAATTGGTTTTCTGCTTCAACCAGAGTGGATTCTGTGGTTTGCAACTGGAAGCCTGACAGATAAATACAGTAACCTGGCTTTCAAAAATTGGTCAGAGCTGTTCTCATCACACACACAGTCTGAGTCTTCAGGCCCCTCAAGGCTTCCTATGGAGGGACGAGGCCTCTTTTCCTTGATGTCGTGCTGTTCAGACTTCATTGGTCGGGGAGACTAAGAGTACCACATCATACCCTGGTTATGAATATAAGCTCCGGGGCCAGGGTAACCAGAGTTTGAGTCCTCATTCTGCCAACTGCAGGCTGTGTGACCGTGGCTAAATTATTTACCCTTTCTGAGCCCACTGTCTTGATCTATATAATAGAGATAATAGTATGCACTCCCTTGGGCTGTTGAAATGATAACATAAGGAAACCCACCTGAAGAGTTTTCCCCAGCGCCCACACAGTGAGCTGGTACTCATTTAGATGGACGGAGTTTTAGTTCTTTCTCCTCTCCATAGTGGTTCTGGCCCTCTTAAGGCACTGAGCACCTCTCTGCACAGACACCCTTGCCTGAGGCTCCCTCAGCCCCAGCCTGGAGGCTCCCTGAGACAGAGTCCTCATATTTCCGTACCAGGCACGCACAGCCCATGCCTAACACCCAGGCATGTGAACTGCCTGCCCTCCAGCACGAGCAGCGAAGGCCTCAGATGCCACCCAGCACCAGCCTCCCCTTGCCATCCGCTTGAGCCCCAGACCCAGCCCTCTGCCCCTATCCCTCTGAAAGACTCTGGTTCAAGGAGACTGTGGTTAGCCTTTGCCTCCTAAGACTGACAGCTAGGTCAACTCAGAAACCAGAGCCTCTCCAAACAGTTGCTTCAGGAAAAGCATTAGGTAAATGGAGACGTGGTTCAATACTTAGAATTGATTTTTACCAAAACCAAAAAAGAAGTCTACAGATCAGCCCATACAGGAGGCCAAAGTAGTAAGATCCCAATCATTTATAAAATGAAATCTCTCGGCTTAGGGACCAGGAGTAGTAACTGGTAGTAATCGTTCTTTATTGTACCCACAAGGTTTGCATGACCTGCCAGAAGTCTCTGGGCAGCTGGAGGCCCAAGTACACCGATGGGTGGCAGCCAGGAAGGGACTGTGTCTGTGACATGTATGCCCCCTAGTCCTCTAATCACAGACCCATGACCTGGCAACTTGAGTCCAAAGGGACCAGGTTCTTGCTTTTTTGAAGTCTGTTTCCCATTCCTAAAATAATCCAGGATCCAGGAATTAATAGGTTCTACTTAACCTGGCCTTTCAAAGCTGGACAGACAAGCCTGGGTGATCTCTAAGGCGCATCCTGACTGTGTGGGAATTCCTCGGCTAACTGCTGGGGCAGGATCCGTGCTGCTGCTTGAAGCTCATTGGCTAGCTCTGCCCCCAGGTGGTGAGTGACATCTGTGAGCCCTGGCCCCCTGCTTAATGCTCCAGAACCTCCAGCTCCCATTAATCACTCACCAGCTGGTTTCATGTCAGCTCTTTTTGGCCTTTTGAGGGCTGAGTTAGCCCTGCTTGGTCTTTGCAGGGGCCCACATATCTCCGATGATATACACAGATCAGGCTGGCCCCAGCAATGGATAATCTGCCAGCCTGAGGCCTGGGTAGAGGTGGGGCACCAGCTAAGCTCGGAATGGCGGGACGAGGAAGGCCTTTGGGCACAAGGCAATCAATTTCCCAATGGAGTTGGCTCTGCTGAAGTCCATGCAGACATCACTAATCAATCACTAAGCCTCAGTCCTTATCAAGACAGGTAGCCACTACTAATCAATCCAAGTTGGCCTCCTTGCTGTCTCTGAGATTTCTCACCAGAAGATTCAATGATTCTTAAGAAATATGTTACTCCCGGGCAGGCACTTTTTCTACACTTCCCCCCTTCCTTCAGTGCCTCTTTTTCTGTTTCCCTTCTCTGCCATTTTCCCTTATCTGCCAAAACATCTTGGAGAGGGAGGAGGGCTCAAGTAGAGCTGGAGCGGTGTTTACTGTCTGAAGCTCCCATCACAACTCCTGGCTAGCACATATCTGACGCAAGCTACCCACCCCCACTAAGGGACCAGACCGCAGGCTGTCAAGGGACCCTGGCCCAAAGAGAGTCCTAATGTGGCAACTGATGGCCCTGGGGCCCCACAGGCTTCTACCAATACTCACCGAGCAGCCCTGGGTTGGGGAACCTCCAGGAGTCGTTGTACGAGGGATACTGAGGGTGGCTGTAGGGGCTCCCGGAAAACTCACTCCCTGCATGTGGTGGGCGGAGAGAAAACAGGAACCAAATGTCAGGTCAGGTTTGGAAAATGCCAATGGCATTTGCCTCCTATAGAAACGGCAGGCACTCTTCGTAACCAATAAAGGCCGTTCTGGCCCATGTTCCTATCAAGCAGACAGCTAACACGGGCCTTGTGTTTCCCCCTGTAATATTTTCCTTAGCAGAGGGAGTGAGTATCAGCCTCTAACATGCATAACACCATGTGCCAGGTGTTCCCTGGGGATATCGGACCATTTTACAGGTGAGAAAACCGATGCCCAGGATCACTCACAAAATGGTCTTGATCCAAGTCCGAAGCTGCAGACAGCCTGGCTCTCAGCCCTGACTGAGGCACTCCAGTGCCCCAGTGTGGTTTCAGTTTCACTGCCTGTGTGTTTCCTGAGTGGCTCTGGACTGAGAAGCCAAAGGTCACCTCGGCTCTAGTCTGGCCCTCTGTGTTGTGAATCCAGAGGGGGCTGCTCTCGGGGCCCTGGTCTACCGGGGAGGATGAGACAGATGCTCAGGTCCATGCCAGGAGAAGGCAGATGGCACTTTGCAGAGAAGGCTGGGGAGCACAGCAGAGGGAGTGTGTCGGGGCCTTCCAGGCATTGGGAAAGGGCCCGAGGTTTGCTGCTGGGATGCTCAGGCAGAAGCTATGAGCTGTGTCAGGGTAGGGATGGCATTGGGGAAAGGCGGCGCAGTAGGACTTGAGGACGGCTCACTCTGGCCCTGATGCTCACGGGGCCCTGCTTCTTGTGTCTGGCACTTCCCTGTGCTCTTTCTTCAGCCCCCAGAGAGTCTGTTTATCACCAGCCAGTCCTAGGAAAGGAGTCCAAAATTGCTGCTCGCAAACCTTGCTGCTTTGGCTCTGCTTGTCTCCTCCCTGTGCCTGGGATTCCCAGAGCGCCTGGTTTGGACCTCACATAGAGCGGATACCGCAATGCCTGGCCCGGTTGTGTTGGTAGCTGGCTGGCGAGAGGCTTTGTAAGCCACTGGTTACAGAGCATGTGGCCCTTCCCTGGCAGTGGTGACAGGAGTTACACAGCCTCAGGAGACCACCCTCAGCCCAGACATGCTTCCGTGGATTCCTCTCAAGGATGCCAAAGGGCAGGAGCCTCCAGAAGGCCAACCAGAAGGCAGGACCTGGAGCGCTGCTCTTTCCTCAGCATCCAGGCCCAGATGTAGGGTCCCTGGGGCTCCACCAGGTAGGGCAGAAACAATAAGGGAAGCCCAAGGGGCCAGCTGCTCCCACCCCCTGGGCCCACCTGGCCCCCTCCCCATTTCTATAGGCAACCACAGGCGGAGCACATGCACACACACGTGCGCGCACACACACATGCTCCTCCTCAGGCCTCTCTGGGGGCCACTCCCAGCCTGACAGGCTGAGCCTTCCAATTCTCTGTTTTTTATGCCTCAGTGGTCAGGGTGTCAGGTTCCGGCGGAGGGAGGGAGAGCATGGTGACAGAGCTGGGCTGCAGCAGCCCAGGCTCCGCATATCCATCAGTGCCTCCTCCTCCTCCTCGGGGCCAGGGTGGGGGATCAGAGAGACTGAGCAGCCTGGAGAAGGGGGACAGCCACCCTCCTCTCAGGGCTCCGGGCTGCCCCATCAGAGGCACTTCCTGACAGCGTTGTGCCTGGGCCCAGGGCACCAGGCTATGCTGGCAAAGGCTGTCTCTGCTTCTCCTTCTAGCAACATCATGCCTGTCTGCCAGGCTCAGCTCCAAGGCCGCCTCTTCTGGGAAGCCCCCTTGATCTCCAGCCCCTCAGAAATGCACGTCTTGGGTGCATTCAGCTGGAATTAACTGTGTCTGTGTTACCCACCCTGCACCCTCCACCACCCAGCCCCCAAACTGGCTACTTTTTTCTCTGGGAAGCCCCCTCTTTAGGTACACCCCATTTCCCACAGCATCCCACAGCACCTACGTGGGAGTCTCCTGTGACGTGGGAGTGTCTGCCCCACAGGTCTGGGTCTGATTCCTCTCGGAGCCTGTGCACCAACCCGCCCCCACCCCGCGTTCCCCATGTAATGACACCCCATCCACAGCAGACGGTTGGGATCCAGGGGGAGCCTGTAGTCGCCTGCCTCTACCCGATACACAACACTCCTGCACATACGTCTGCATGGCTCCCTCCCTCGCTTCCTTCTAGGCTTTGCTCCAGTTTCATCTCCAGACACCGAATTTAAATGGAACCCTTCCGCCCCATCCTTCTTTCCTGCTTTATTTTCTTCCACAGAACTGATCATGACCCAACATCTCTTTTGTGCTTATCCTGTGAATTCTGCCTCCAGTATGATGGACTCTCCATGGGGGCAGGGAGTTCCGTCTGTCAAATTCACGTCCCCATCCCACTGCCTAGCACAGAGCCTGGCGTCTAGCAGTCACCGAGAACGGGTTGTTGAATGAACGAACAGGTGTGCCTCAGTCCTCCAGGGACACACATGACGGCTCTCGCTGCCTCTGCTGTTAGTACTGCGAGCCGGGGCTGTGTGGAACGCCTGCTGCATGCCAGGATTCAAACCGGTTTATCTGACCCACTAGTGGCTTCCACTCACAATGCCGTCTTGCTCCTCGGTGGAAGGTGAGAGCCCCTGGGGGCCCCGCCCGGTGAGCTGAGTGGGGACTTTTTGGGCATCCTCAGCCTGCCCTGGGAGAGCACTCAGGGTAAGGGCAGCTTCCCCAGCTCGGGGCCCGAGGCTGACCTGTGGGAGTGGTCCGGCCACCTGCTGGACCCATGAGATGCGGGGAGGCCAGGTCCTCAGATACCAAGACGGCTGCTTGTCTAGAGATCTGGCCTAGCCCTGACCCCAAAGGTGGCTGGGAAGCCGCGGACTCTCTAGGTTCAAGCCCACAGGCTACCATCGAACCCAGCAGTCCCCAGGCGGTGTGGCACAGAGGCTGGGAGCAAGGTCCCTGGAGCCAGACTGTCTGGATTTAAATCCTGAGTGTGCTGCTTCCTAACTCCATGACCTTGGGCAGATCATTCAGCCTCTCCGTGCCTCAGTATCTTCCTGGGTAAAGCAGGAGTAATTAATAGATCCCACTGCATGTGGTCACTGTAAAGGCTGAACGGGTGATGATACACAGAATGCCCAGCACACAGTGAACTCTCAGCAAATGTCAGCCATGACCATGACCTGATCCCGCTCACCAAAGCTTCTCTGGCATTCAGAATCTAATCTAACCCTCCTGACAGTCCCATGAAGCTCACAAGATAGATGCAACTGTCCGCATTTTCTATGTGCAGAAATGGAGGCTCAGAAGGGTGGAGGGACTCCGAGTCTCCCCACCCCAGCTCAGGACCCTGTGCCTATGTGACCCTGCCTTCCCATCTCAGGCCTCTCTGTCTCTTTTTTTTTTTTTTTTTTTTTTTTAAACAGTCCCTTCTTGTCAGCTGAGCTTGGATTTCACTTCTCCCGGGCCATCTCCCCTGCTTCAGTTCCCCACACTCATGACACCCAAGCAGCATTCACCTTCTTAGAAAAATGAATCCTGTCCAACTGAGAGAAGGTCTGGGGAAAGCACTGGGTGTACTTTCTGGGGCTCCTGGGAGCATGTGAGCCAGGAGAGACAGGATTTTGATAGGCAGAGGGAGCCAGTCTCTCCCAGGCACAAGCAAAGGGCTGGGGTGGGACTGGTCAGAGTGTGACCCCTTGCATGTCCAGGTCATTGTGAGGCCTGGCAGAGGCACGCCCCAGAGCAGAACTGGGGGGCAAGAATATCACGCTTTTCTCCCAGTAGAGCTGGGACCCAGGGGAGCCTGGGGAGTGCCAGGATCTGGAGCATGGACTGGAGAAGGTGAGCCTGTGGTCAGGGAAACCAGCCAAGTGACTACTGCTACAGTCCGAGCAGGAGGGGACAGGGGCCTGGGAGACAACGTGCGATGCTCTCCAGGGTGGGAAATGGAAACCCGTCTTCGGGCTCATTGTTAGGACCCCCTGAAGTACTGCTAGCTGGCCTGACACAGCGACCACACAGTAAACCCCTTCCCAGATGGGAGTCACACTCGAGGTGAGCACAGCTCAACACATAAACCTGTGGGATGACTGTGGCCCACACCTGGAGCTAATGGAACATCGTGTCAGTGGCACTCACAGACCAAGATGAACTCCTGGTTTAAAAAATAGGTTAAATACCTTCTCTTATGACCACCCAGCACAGAGGACAGAACAGGCCCCTTGTTTCTGTCCACTAACTGATCCATGCTTTTGGCATCTCTTGAAAATACCAGCCCCTTAAGCTGGACAACCTTTTCTTTGTGCATTAATAGAAAAGTTTCTGTGAGACAGACTGGGATGCCAGCCCAGTCTGGGCAGCTGTCACTCAGTGGACAGTGAGGCTGTCATCTGGAAGGCACGGCACATGGGCCCTCCTCAGAGACAGCTCCCGGGCTGTCTGGAGTTGGCCACATACAGGCCCCTAGGGACTGTCACCAACAGAACATGTCATCATCGTCTCCATCCCCAGCCTCCTGGGAGGGAGCAGTCCCAAGGGGAAGCCAGGACTGCAGTGAGAGCAGACCTGGAGCCAGCACTGCCGGTGCCCCGCCATATGATGCTGTGGGAGCAGAAAGCAGGGAGGGGTCCGGGAAGGTGCACCTGCAGATGGGTGTGGGTATTCCTGCGGAAGGGCTGGCCACGGCAAGGGCTCTGCACTCAGCCTTCTGCCTGCTGGCTGTGTGGCCTTGGGTGAGTGAGTGAACCTCTCCTGGGCAGAGTCTCTTCATCTTGAATACAGACCCACACACAGGATTGGTGAGGGGGGAGAAGAGAACTCCCCTCTCCCTGTACCCAGGATGCTGAGGAAGCAGGACAGAGGGGGAGGCCGAAGCACCTCTTCTAAAAACTGCGAAGGCCCCAAAAGGAATTGTCCAGCTCTTACTGAGTTCTTGGATATGCAGAAGAAAGCCCGCACTGAGTTTAGGGGTGGAGTTTAGAGGCCAAAGCGCTGTGCGTAGGAAAGGCCCTGGATCCTGGGCAGTTCTGTTCCGGGGAGGAGAAAAGGGCAGCGGTGGGAGCTGGAGCAGCCCCCGTGTGGGGAGGGTGGGGGGTGAGGGACATTTATGTGGGTGTCAAGATTCCCATTTTAAGTTGTTCCTCCCAGGGGCTGTAATCAACCACCATCTCAGATACATTCGGTAAAACCGACTCGGTTGGTGTTTTCTTCCTACGGGGGAATCACGTGCAGTGGCCGAGTGCAGGGTCTGGGCAGCCAGCGGGGCTGAGATGAAAATATGTGGTCCAAGAGCAACAGAGCTCACAGAGCCTGAGCACTGGGTGATGTCAGGGAGCCTGAGCCCAAGGGCGCAAAAGTGAGCATCTCCTGGCCATGTGGCAGCAATCTTAGGGAGGACGAATGATTTTTCCATGAGGCAGGGAAAAAGGGTTTGAGTCCAGCTTACTCGAGCTCAAGGTCCAGAAAGTCTCAGCTGGCCATGGTGGGCACTCTGCACTGGGTAGAGGAGAGCTGGGGCCGGGAGGGCAAGTGTATGAGCTAAAGCCAGGGGGTGGGACCAGGCAGATGGGACATGATGGGACCCCGGGGCACAGGAGACAGTCTCCCCTCTCCTCAGCGGCCAGCAGTGCGGCCCAAGAACAGAGGGCTGGCCCCCTTGAAGGCTAGTTCTAGGGCCACAGCCACAGGTGATCTCCACCCTTCACTCCCACCTAGAGCTGTCTACTGGGGAGAGGATGACAAAAAATGGCCTTTGGAATCAGACCCATGGTCCCGGCCAGACTCTGTCACTCATAGGCGGGGTGGCCTTGGGTGCATAAATTTACCTCCTAAGCTTTAGTTTTCTTGTCTGTAAAATGGAGGGGAAGGAAAACTCTACTTTTGAAGCTTGTGAAGATCACAGGATTTACCAGTTATAGATCTTTGCAAGCCCTCGCGTGGCCAGGACTTGGTGCCTTCTCACCACTGATGGTAGAGAAAACGTCTTTCCTGCTCCCAGCCCAGACCCTCTGACCACAGCCCTGACTGCTGAGAGAGGCCCCTGACCCACAACTTGAAGGTTCTTCCAAAGCCACTAAACAGAATAAAGCTGAGGAATGTGTGTTCTTTCCTCAAAGACTCAGGAAGAAATTAGAGGCTTAAGAAATTTAGCATAAATGGTGGATTTCCCCAGAACAAAAACGAGTGGTAAAGATCAATGAGGTCACTAAAAAGAACTGATTAAAATGAAAAGTTTTTTTTTTTATTTTAAGGCAGCCTTCCTGGAGATTCCAGGGCCAGGAAAATTGTCAGAAATCAGAGCTGTTGTATTTCTCCTTTGCTAAAAGCTCAGAGATGGCAAGAAAGTCGAAGTTTCCTAAAATTCTCAGAAGTGACAGGTAAACCGGCTCAGTGTAGCTCTTAATTAACCCAAAACGACACCTGCCAGATGATGGGGATTTGCAGCGCTCGCCGGGGGCCGACCCCATCTGCAGATGGTGGGCTCCCACCTCTGCTCGAGACCTTGGCCGGCTGTAATTAACATACGGAAAGTCTTTCAAAGTGACTTCGCAGCCAAGTTCTATTTCTGAAGGATTGAAGCTGGGCTTAGGGAGAGAAGCTTTGCAGAGGTGAAGGAGGAGGAAGGAAAGATAGGAAAAGGACCATGAGATTTCTCCAACTCCTCCCCATGGCCCTGGAGAACCTCGTGACATGCCACAGCTTGGGGTCAGCAGGTAGTCTGCGCGCGTGGCCGTCTGTAGCTGGAGAGACGACAACTACAGCATGCCACACAGGACCCAGCTTTCAAATGTAGAGATATTAGGTACAACTGTATATGCATTATATTACTGCTTTAGGTGTTACAGGTGTAACATACATGTATATAGATGAATACGTGTACACAGACATATACATATATACACACGTGTATACGTGGGGGTGGTGCATGCCCACACCAGATTATGGGCTTCTGTCAAAGCCTCTCTAAGTGACTTCGATCAAGCTCCTTTCCTTGAGACTCTGTTTTCTCATGTGTAAAGTGTGTACGGCAGAGATTCGAACAAACAGCCTCAAACCGTTTCCAGCACTAATGCTCTCCCCTTTCCTACCCTCAATGCATCCAACTCACAAATGGGCCTCCTGGAAGGCCAACACTCCTCAGTCTCCCTCTCTCCAGAACAAGACCTTCGTGGGCTCCTAACAGGGAGAGGAAAACCCGAGCAAACTCTGTAAAGGTCAGCCCTGTCAACCCAGACAGCCTGGCACATGGCATCGATCCTTTCCTGGGAAAAACCTCTTCTCCTACCTGCTCAAGCCAGCCACGAAGGCCTTCAGAAAAACAGAGAAGAGAAAAACCGAGAGAGAGGGCAAGAGTGAGGGAGTGAATGCAGAATGTGTTTCCTTTCTGCTTCTCGGGAGAGCCATGGGCTTCGCAGCTGGACGGCGGTGCTGGCTGGGTCCCTGTGAGCCTGGGCTCTGCTGTTGACTGGCTGTGAGGCGGCTGTGTGGCCACTGTGGACCTCAACTTGGTCCCCTGGAGACAGGAGCCCGTTGGGTCTTCAGCCCAATTCCTGCTGTCTCCAACCATGGGACCGGAACACAAGAACCCTACAGGGAACCCAAGGGAAACAACCCCACCGTCACATTTACGACACATCCACTGTGGACTCTGGGACCCATTGGACCCCACTAGCTGGCCGTCCATCAGAGGCAAGAACTGGGGCCTTCAAGCCACCTGGAGCCGACCAAAATATATTAATGGTCAGCCCAGTGTTTCCAAGGGGCAAGGGTGTCATCGGCCACAAGCGAGTTGTGACTATTGTCCCCCGAGGCTGGCTTCCCATCTTTCTGTACCAGTCTGGCCCCTGTAGAGATTTCCACTGGAGACCCCGGCTATGCTTTTGCACGTTTTGAGCAGTTCTGGTTCCATTTTAATCTGCCCTCCTGCTGTGGTATTATTCCAAAGTCCCGTTCCGATGCCCTCATCTATACCCACAGCGAACAAGACAATGGGCAATGTACAAATGGCTCTTGCAGCCTCACTGGGGCGCAAGACAAGCCTGATTGGTGCGTATGTGTGCGGGGCGAGGAAGTCCCAGGTCTCTGGTATGCCTCCCCCCGGGAGTGCCCACACGCAGCACAGTTGTGAGAAACAAGCCTGCGAGGCAGGGACCAGAAGCCCCGCTGTGCCATCCAAGCACCTGCAGGGGCTGGTCCCAGCGAGTTCTGAGCCGCACCTCCCACAGCCCCCCTGCCCCAAAGGCCAACGGCCCTTGCCCGCCCACATGCTCCATGGGGCCCCTCTCCAGGCATGTATGCTGTGTCCTTCATCTGAAATGCCACCTTCCTCGTCCTCCTTATGTCCAATCTCCCAACTTGTCAAGACCCAGCTCAAATACTGTTTTCTGGATTGCACATCCCATTCCCCTACCTTCTCCTGAGCCCTCAGCCCCATGGCCCAGAGCGCCTCCTGTTCAGACTCTGGGGGGCGGGTAGTTGTGACCCCATCTCCATTCCTCTTGCTGAGTCTCCTCCTTGAGGGCAGGAACCAAGAAGGATCACCATGTGTGACCAACAGCTAGCCCTGCTTGGCCAGCCCCTTCCAGTGTCAGACCGAAACTGCTCATGAGATCATGCTGGAAAAGCATTTCTAAAACTCTGGTTCTTGACCTTTGGTAGAAGCATGAGACAGAGACCGAGAGGGGCAGCAAAACACACTGAGAGGGGAAGGCCGGAGTCTGCGGCAAGGACCAGGGTGCAGGTCCCGCAGGAGGAAAGGAAGGTGGCACAGTTGCTCTCCTAAGTGGCCAGGCCCCCTCCAGGCCTTGCTAGGCTGCTCTGACACACAATGACAGCACCAAGCCCGGCTCACTGAAATAAAGTTTAAGAGAAGTTTCATCATTGTGGTTTTGCTTTTGTGTTCTTAAAAAGCGCCAGCAAAACCCACTGATAGTTATAGCTCAGAAGAGAGCACAACCCTACACTATTCCTTGGGGCCGCAGCAGGGATGGAGAAGTGGCCACCCACGTGGCCATCAGAAGATGCTCAGTCTGGAAACCTGAAGGTCTTCCTTGAGTGACCTTGCCAGAAGCCCCCATTCAGGACCTAAAATGCTAGGCTCCTGATCCCACACAGTTCAGTTGGAATAACACTGAACTGTATTCCCAAGAGAATCCAGCTCACACACCGGTGATGGACATCTAATAAATGCACCAGGATTTCAGTAAATCTACTCAATTCAGCATTCACAGGGGCCCTAACTCCATTCAGAGCTCTGTGCTAGGCCTCCTGAAAGGGTCTCAGGCTCTGGATCTCCAGGAACTCCCTGCATCTCAGGGGTTTTTAGACCAAGAGCTAGAGATTCGGGTATGAGAAAAGGATGAGGCATGTCTGGAAGCAGAGAGGAAGTTAGAATTTAGTCTAGCTGGGGTATCCGGGAGGGCTTCTTGTAGGAAGAGGCTGAACTGGGGGCCTCAGTGAACATTCGAGCTTCATCATTGAGGGGGTTCCTGAACCCTGTCCCTGTGGCCCTCCTGCCAGCCCTGGCTGCGTTCAGGAGAGTCCAAACATGTGCCCCTGTCACCGGGGAAGGGAGCCTGGAGACAAGGTCTCTAGCCCCTCCCAAACAGGAGGCCAGTTTAGCAGCACGTGGTGGGTCCTGGCTGGGATGGGTCACAGAGCCCAGCGACGCAACGGCTAACATAGCACACTGCCCAATAAACCCAGAAATTCTTTAACAGCTCGGAACCACGACGTGACTTTTCCAAGTAATTGTGAAGCGGGGGGCCTGAGGCTCTACATGGGCAGCGGCTGCGGCGATGGTAAGTGAGGTGATGGGGAGTCTGGGGGCTGTGGCCTGCCACTCCCTGTCTAAGCCCCTCAGCCACGTAGTCAAGCGGCCTCAGAGAAATCACTTTACCTCTCGGAACCTGCGTTCCTCGGGTACAATGTGGAATTACAAGGCTCTCGGGACTCAATGCTATTGAAGTCCTGTGTGAATGAGAACGTGCTTTACAAATGTAGGGTTCTACAAACATCGGGCTCTTCGGTGCTTGACTCAGTCCTTGGTGCACAGCGCGTGCTCTGTGCGATTGCTGGAAAAGTGGAGGCACTCAAGCTTGTTTTTTAATGAAAACTGTATTTCTAGGTAGTTTCCTCATATTTCAACAAGTGTCCCAAATGCTTGGTTGTAGAGAAAACCTTAAGCTAGGAGTTAGGCCCCTGATCTCATTCTGTCTCCACCACAATGTGACAGTGTGACCTTGAACATGTCTCTTTCAGGTTCACAGAGCCTCAGTTTCCCCAGATGGACAACGGTGGGGTGGGAAGGAGATAAGGTTGGGTTCCAATCTTTCTGCCGCTAAATACTTTTTCATCCCGGACTCCTGTCCAAAGGCCCTTTGCTTACTTGAATCGCGAATCTAATGCCACGCCCCTTTAAGGTATTCTGTGAGGCCTTTTTGGGGGCAGATCGACCATTTCCACCAGGCTGACTGTAAAGCCCTTCTTTCTGGCTCCCAGACTCAAAAAGTGGCTCCAGCCTCCTCCAGCTCGGGGGTCAGGGGGTTGCCCTCTAGCCTCTGAGTACATTCCCAGAGCCTTCAGGGACTCCGCCTCTCAGCCCAACTTCAGCCCAAAGCAGACTTACTTTTCTGTGGCCTAGACCTTGGCCTGTCCCTGAGAACAGCCAGGGGTCCTCCTCAGAAGAAATTGCCTCCCCCTGCCGGGGCCCAGCTCAGTGCAGCGGCCCGAGCGTCCTGCCGCTGACTAATGAGAAGGAGGTGATGGTGTCATACCTTGCTGGGAAGTCACAGTGCTAGTCCCGACCTGAGCCTCCTGCCATCAAATTTTAATGCTGCTGCTGACATATTTATGGAAAGCCTCACCAAGTGTTTGCGAGGACACCAGACAAGATTTACCTCCACAATTACTACCACGATGCACAGGCTGTGCTGTGCGCTGGGAACCCAGTAGCCCAGAGGCGCTGAGCACCGGTGCGCCCGGAGGAGTCCGCTCAATTCCACACACCTTTCCTACCCCCAGCACATGGGGCCTGGGGCGGCAGAGATGAATCAGACAGCCTGCGGTCTGCGGGAGGGGGCAGCGCACACATAAATTACATGGATCCTGGGTGGCTGGAGACCCGTTGGGGGGATACAGGTAAAGAGGCAGGCGAGGCTGAAGGGGGGGGGGTAGTTCTTTCTCTTTCAGAGTCCAGGTGAAGAACCAAGCCAAAGCCCAGGGCTCTGAGGGGCCATTCAGCTGCTTCACCTCTCCTGGTTGCTTCTCTGCTCCCCAGGCTCACTTTTACCACCACCCCCATGCTGGCCTCCAGACGCTGTAGCCCCCTCCTCCTGTACCTGCGCCCCCCTCCCAGCCTCTCCTCTGCCCAGGAATGAGAGGCAGCCTCCCAGCTCTTCACCCTTCCTCACCGGCTCAACACACGCCTTTCTTTTTAAGGTGCGTTGCTTTCCCAGGGCAGAGTAGCCCTCGTGCAGGAATAATGGTCAGTGACCCAGGCCAGGAGTTCTCAAACCTTGCGGCCTATTAGCATCATCTGGGGAGTTCTGGAAAACCCAGAAGACCAGGTCACACCCCATCCTGGTTACACTGGAATCTCTGGGCTGGGGCCAGATGTAAGTATGTGTCCGTGCTTGGGAGGTGACTGCCGTGTGCAGTGAGTTCGAGAACCCGTGGTGGCTACTCAAGTGCAGCCACATCAGCACTGCTGGGAAGCTTGTTAAAATGCAGCACCCTGGGCCCCGCTCTGGGCTCACTGAACCACAATCTACTCTAGAAGACGATCCCCAGGTGGCTTGTCTGCAGTGGAGTTTGAGAGACCCTGCCAACACACAAAGGAGTTTCCCAGCATCCTCAGGGGCACACTAGTGTCTGGTTCCTGGGTCCTAAGGAGGCCAACCTCTAAGAACGCGAAGAAGGGCCCGCTGGTGTGGGTGAACGCAAAGCGGGTCATGAGCAGCCACCATCATGCCTCGGCAAGCTAGGTTGGGTGCTCGTTCTGTGCAGGGAGCTGAATCAGGACCTCCCCTTGGGCCAGTCCTCACAACTCCAAGGACCAAGAGGTAGCCTCTTCTCTACTGTAAACTCACCACAGCGAGGCTAGTGACTAGGTCAGCCCTGAAATTAGCTGTGCTCAGAGATCTCTTCTTTCTTAAATCCAACTGACATGTCCACCCATGTCCCCTGTGACCAGCCCAGAGACCTGCTGAGAGGCGGCTTTGTGGGGAACAACCTGGGGCCATGGGGGAGGAGGGGAGAGGTCTTTGGGAGCCCAGGAAGGAAGAGTGGAAAAGCCTCCTAAGGGAGTAAATGCAGGGCTGGATGGGGGAGAACTACAGGCGTGCTGGGGAGGCCGGCCTGTGTCCATCTTGATGTGAGGCAGATAGTCTATGTCCTTATTTATACACTAGATATTGACTGAGGGCCTACTAAGTACCTGGTACTGTTCTAGACACTAAGGATACAACCATGAACAAAGCCGACAAAAGACCTTGCCCTCACAGAGCTCGTATTCTAGTGTTGTACAGACAATAAACAAAACAAGAATACAGCATATAGCATACATCAAGAAAAAAATATGAAGTGGTGAAATTTTAGAGTGAGTAGGGATGGCTTCACCAAAAACATAACTTTTGAATAACAAGCTGAAGGGAAGTGAGAATCAGCTATGTGACCATTTGTGGGAAGAGCTCTCCAAGCAGAAGGACCAGCAAATGCAAAGGCCCTGAGGCACGAGTGTAGGGGGTGTGTTGGGAGACCAGTGAGGAGGTCTGTATGGATGCAGAGGAGAGTGAAGGGGAGCAGGCAGAAGATAAGGTCAAGGAAGGAAGTGGGGAAGGGGAGATGATATAGGACTTGTGCCTCTACCCTAAGTGAGCAAAACAGGGACATGTCCTGACTCAGATTTTGATGACTTGAGCCAGCCACTATGTTGAGAATGGACTGTGCTGAGAATGGCTGTGGAAAGGGCGGTAAGGAGGCTATTTGCAAATATCCTGAAAGACTGACCTATCTACAGAGTGGTCCTCTCTGGCCATTTGGAGTCTAATGCTACGAGGTTGAGAGGAGCCAGGCTATGTGGCCATGGAAGCAGATGGTCAGCTGGCCAAGGCCAAGGACACCTATGGAAGGAGGCTAGATGTAGGCCACTGGGTGGAAGGGAAAGTACCTGGCTCTCCAGGACATCAGGCCAGCCCCTTCCTCAATGAGTCTCCAACAAAGGTGATAACCAAGGGTCCCCAAAGGGTTGTGATGAGGATTCCAGGAGAGTATGCACATACCAAGTGCCAACGGTGGGTAACTGAGAAAGGAGGTGGTTACAGGAGGTGCCCTGGCCCTGTACTGCCACAGACCAGGAAAGAGCGGGGCGCTGCCCCCCGATTCTCCACTAGGGGGAGCCTGGGCAATTCTTCCTAGAGCAGAAATGCAGTTTGCAGGCAGCCATCCGGTCTCACCCAGGAAATTTCAGACATCTCCAGGATGGCCTTCTAGGGTGGGAATGGACGTGCCCCTGAGCTGTCCTCATCGTGTCTGGGACCTTCTCTTCAAGAGCCCAAAAGCAGCAATTGAGAGATCAGTACATAGACCCCTAATGTTCCATGGGGCTCATGCCCTGAGCCCCAAATAAGCAAACCAAAGACAAGGTGGAAAGGCAAAGCCACAGATGGCTGAAGGCGTGCAGTCTGAGGCCCACAAGCTAAATGACTTTTAGCTCACCCAGGCACACACCTGCACGTTTGTCTCGTCTCTTGGTCCACCTGTTATTAAATGTGGCTTCTAAATCTTTCCTGAGCATCTGCTCTGTGCATGGCTCTGTGCTGTGCCGGGGGTGGGGCTGCAGCGCAGCAGGGACTCAGGCTCATGAACCCTCTTCTGCCCCCAGACAGCCAGGAGCCAGCTGGGGTTTGGGATTTCTCAGGGTCTCTCTTACCTCTGCCTTTCTCTGAAGGCTCAAAGGCACAATGAGAGTCCCTTCAAACAGACAAAGGGGCAGGGTCACCATGTAGGAAGGAGTGGACTGTTCACTGAGAAAGAGCCACTGGCTGATCAGCCCAGTGGGGACTGAAATCCACCCTGCATCTTGGCATGGGGCTGTATCTGGCTCACAGGGAGGAAGGGGCAAGCGCCTGAGAAACAGCATGGGGGAACCCAAGGCTTGTGGCTCCCCCCCTTTCTCCTGCAGCAGCTCCTTCATTCTGCTGGCACAGATCAGGAGGGGAACATAAGGATGGATGCAGAGGATCCCCAAAGACAGTCCACCCGGCTTCTCTTCCTTCAGGCCACACTTACTCAGTCCTGAGAAGGTGCCAAGTGCAGTATGAACACCAGTCCCCTGCAAGGTGGTGCCATCACGCTTCTCTCAGAAGCAGAGCTGGCTCTCCGGGTCCTGTACCTTCCCCTGTTAAAAGGGCTCTGGAGCAGGTGAGACGGGGCTCTGCCCTGGCCCTGCAACTTGGGCAAGGTACTCTGCATGAGCTAGGGCCTCAGCCTCCTCCTCCGTGAAACAGGGGAAGATCAACGGCCACCTGGTGGGGTCATTGTGAAGGTCACGTGGGTTGGGGTGACCAGCATACAGAGGCTCTCACTAGAAGGCACCTACTGCTAGACAGCAGCGCCTTCTCCCTTTCAGTCTCCCGACAGCCCTGTGAGGAAAATCATAGATGCCCCGCTATAAAGACGCAGAGCCTGCGGTCCAGAGAGGGGAAGGAGACTTCCCCCACAGAGGATGGTAAGCCCGGAGGCAGGACGGAGGCCCAGGGGCGCAGAATCCCGGTCTAGGGCACCCTGCCCACAGCACACACTGTCTAGCCTCCCCCAGTTCTCCATTACGGCTGAAGGAATTCCACGCATCATTTGCACAGAGATGTTCCAGGTACAGGGAGGAGGGGTCCAGTGTTAAGTCAAAGACAAAGAAGGGAGAGTAAGGCAGGATTTGAATTTGCCCCTCATGGAGGTGCATGTGGGAGAAGGTGCCCAGGGTCCCCACTCTCAGAACCCACCTGCAGTGAGGGTCCCTGTGCCCCAACCAGACCCTGAGTTCGGGGGTGTCAGAGCTCCACTCTCACTCTCCCCCATTGCCCCAGGCCAGCCAAGGCTGGTGGACCTGAGCCCTGGGCAGCCTCCCCCACCAACCCACCTGCCTACTTGCCTCCTTCGGCCAGCCGGCACGGTGGCAGGCCCTGGCTGCTCCCTGGGGAGTCCGCCGCCAGGCCTGATGGCGCTGACGGAGGGAGGGAGGCCGCCAAGCTGTCAGTCTGGAGGTGCCCCTCGGAGCCCCTCCTGGCTGGAGCGAGGAGGGTGGGCCAGCGCCAGAGCTGGGCTGTCAGGGCCTTCACAGAGACGAGGCCGGAGAGGCGCTGCCTGACAGCTCGCCCACCGAATTAGGACCATTTGCATGCTAATTTCCAGCGCTCTAACGGGCTGGCAGGCTGGCTGGGGTGTGTAGAGTGTGCAGAGAGGGGCACCGCGGCCTCCCTGCCCGCGATGGAACAATGCTTGACTGATCTAGCTGCGTTAACGAGCAAATTATGGTAATTTTGTTATTACAAATGCATAGAAATTTCCAAAGCAGGCAGCCATTCAGGGCAGCTCCCTGCTCCTCCCCACTCCTAAATACTGAGCCCCCTGTTTGTACACATGGGCCTGGCACCCACTTCAGGCACGGAGCTTTCCAGGGGCCAGACATCCCTCGGAGCCCTCCTGGGGAAGCTGGCCACAGGCCAGAGCCTCCATTCCTGTCAGCGGGCGAGCCCTCAGCTCCTGCCTCCCCCAGACCTCACCATGTTGTCCCCCGGAGTCCCTGCTTAGTCCCTGGGCCTAGCAATCCCACAAACCGGCCACAATCGAGCAGGTTTCTTTCCATTCTGAGTAGAGTAACTTGGGTGATTCTCCCCACAGATGCTCCAAGGACTCAAGAAATGCAATTATTTCTGTGCCCTCTCTGTGAGCTGGGCTCAGCACCCAGGAAGAGCTGAGGGACTATCTGAGGAAGGGAGGGAGGGAGGAGGGGAGGGTGGGAGGAGGGGAGGGGGGAGGGAAGGGGGGAGGGAGGCAGGCGAGGAAGACCAGAACTTACCCCACAATTGTGGACAGTTAAGAGCCCCCAGCCCTGGGCCGCTTACCGGTGCTGTAATTAATCTAAGACTCCGTCAGAGGAGTCTGTTTGCCGACTGGCACCCAGCAAGCGCTCCTGGCATTTATAATTGTCCTCTGTCAAAAGTCACAATTTGTCCCAGTTTTTCTGGTGATCTTCTTCTTGATTAAAACTATGTTTTTGGAAGCATGTGCTGGAACGCATCCAGACCGACACTGTTTCCAGGAAAGAGAGCTCCCTGCTCCCAGCCGGCAGCCTGGGCAGCTCCAGGTGCAGAACCAGGCACAGAGCACCGGCTTGACGGCGGGACCTGTCAAAAGCCAGCCCACGAGCCAGCCCACAAGCGGACGGGGGTGCGTGCGGCCGCGGCTTCACTCCCAGACCTCCACGTGGGACCCACCAGCCGCCGTCCTACTTTAGAACAGGGATTTCAGGTTTGGGCCGATGTTACGGAAAGGTCAAGAAGCTGTCTCAAACCCATTTTGGAAGTCAGTGGGGAATAAATCATCAATTACGGAGGAGCAGGGCACCGTGGAAGGTTCTGCTCCCGGCGGCCAAGGGAGCCCGAGCTGGCCGGGACCCGCAGAAGAGCAGGGGAGGCAGAGACCTAAATGCAAGCAGAGACTTTCTAACCTCAGCTGGGGTCGTGGCCAGATTTTTCTATTTGTCTGATTTTCTAATTGGGTCACAACTTCCAGAGGGAAACTGAACCCAGGAAAAGAAAACAATCATTTCTTTTTGTCTAGCTGCCTGGCTCTGGGGGAAAAGCAGAGAGTGGGAGGAGCTGAGGTCTTGGCCTGGCCTGCAGGCCCCCAGCAGAAGCTCTCATGGGCCCGGGGAAGGGGAACTGTCTCCATCCCAGGAGATGCCCTGGCAGCTGGCTGGGTCCCAGGGCTAGGGGAGGGATGTGGGCTCAGGAAGAACACGCCAAAGTGGGGTAAGTGGGGTGGGAGTCCTGCTTTGGGTTGTTCTAGCAACCAGGAATACCAGGCCTGCCTGAGGTCAGGAGACAAAATGCTCTTTTCACTGCTTCGGTGAAAAACTGAGAGTGAGGCAGGCGGGGGCACTGGTATTTCCCCAGTAGGAACAACAGAGCAGGCGGCTACCACCGCAAGGCCAGCCTGGCTCTTCCTCTGATCGGCTGTGGGACCCTGAGCAAATGCTTCCCTTGACCTCATGGGCACACTCGCAGGCTGGTTTCTCAGATTCAGTCCGGCCCTGTCCATCCGTGGCAAAGGGAGCTGCAGCTACAGAATGTGCGGGGGCAGGGGGAGGGGGTCCAGGCCTCTGTGGGGAATGTGTTAGCACAGAACCCTCCCCACACGGCAGACACGCTCCAGTCTAGACCTGGGCTCACTGCCTCCAGTGCTTTTCCTATAGGCGGAGTCCCCCAAAGCCAGGGGTGGGGCACGCAGCTGGGGTCCCCACCGAGTCAGTGCCTTTCCGTTCCCTGCTTCACACGCCCACCACAAAATCCTGGGTCATGGCAGCTGATACACAGCTGGTCTCCACGTTCGATTCCCTTGCGGCCATTTTCCCAAACGTCTCCAGCTTCTTCCTGGGGAGTCCTGTTTCCAGAACTCCCCCGCTCAAAGTGCACTCAGAGAGTCTGCACATGGACAAAGCCCCGATGGAAAGCAAATTCCAGGGACTGTGGAGATTTGCTTCAATCCAAGACTCCTGGGTACAGACAGACATGGCACCCTCCACCCCGACCCAGATCTGCTCAAGCACACCCTTCTCTAGAAAGTGATTTCTAGATGTTAACACAGTGTTTCTAAGAGTCCGACTCCAAACTGCAAAGTCCTTACCTTGTCGTCTGGACTGGACCACCGCTAGCTGTGTGACCTGACGTGGACCACTTTTCCTCAGCCTCAGTTTTCGTCTCTGTGAAATGGGGCTATGAACCACGCGTGCCCTCCTCACACCACAGTGTGGATCCTCTGAGATGACCCATGATAGAGAGGCTTGTAAATTGTAAAGATCTGTCCAGATGGTGGTTCGTATTCTTTGCATTGTTGTGAACAAGACCTCGAAATGGCCACAACTGTCACGCATCTGAGCTGGCGGGACAATGCCCAAGGCATTTGTGACCTGGGATCACTCTTTAGACAAAAGGACATGATAACACAGTTGTCATTTTTAAATTTCCCTTCCTCGCTCTTATCTCTCTTGCTCTCTTTTCCACTCCTTCCCTCCTTCTCTTTCTTTCAACCCTGGATCTACGTCTCCCCAATTTGGGTCCTTTATGTGTGCCGTTGCACATAGACTCCTTATAAAGAAAATTCATTTGTTCAGGGTCACCGCGTGGTTTTTCATTAAAAACAAATTACCCGCATTCAGGGAGGACATCTGGGCTTCGCGGGTCCCATTAATGACTATATTTCCAGCCTCCCCGGCCCGGTTGGGCTCCCCTTGCCTGTCACCCCGCGTTCCCGGCCCCCGGAGGACAATGAGAGTGACAGTCAAGTGAAAGGGAAAACATGAGGGATGAGGGCGAGAGGCGAGTCCCCTGAGAGGGGAAGGAGGGAAAAGTGAAAAAAATAAATAACTCAAACAGAGGGTAACAAGGGCCATTGTCTCGGCGTCTTGCAGCCAGGAGCCAGAGCAAATATTGGAAGAAAGAGTGGGGGCACGGAAGCCAGGCTGAAGCTCTGTTTAATTACCCAGTCGGGCCCTATGCCCCTGACTCTGCTCGGGACAAGGTAGGGAGGGGCCTGTGCATGAAGCTAACGAATTCTACCCACCTCCACTGAGCGCCTACTGTATTCAGGGATAGAGTAGGTGGGGGATTCCAAGAGGGGCAACCAGGAGATGGGAGCACTCCACCAACCGCAGCTCTGACCGAGGGAGACTGGGGCCGTGCCCTGGGGTGTGCTCCGGGGAGAGAGGAGGCCCCAGGCGGAGGTGCGCAGAGGCAGGCTTCCTATAAGAGCATCTGATTTGGTGCCTAGAAGACGGGTCAAGCATGGAGAGGGGAAGAAGCGGAGTAGAAAGGAAAGTACTGGAATCTGAAGTGTGGTTCTCTGGTATCCCAGCTGGGAAGAGCTGCTTCTGGGCCATAACAAGGTCTCTGGGTCAGGAAGGCCATCACAGCCCTGTCGGCGCACCAAGGAAACCAAGACCGTCTCCCGGGCCCGGAGCCCATTCCCTCCCTCCACAGGCCCCAGGGGCTGGGTGAACTGGAGTGGGAGCGCCAGGAGCCAGGCCCGGCTGCTCCCCTCTTGGCTGTGTGCCCCTGGCAAGGCGTGGTACCTCTCTGAACTCAGCGAGCCTGCCCCTGAAGTGGCCACAGACCCTCCAACCTCCCCAGGTGCTTTCAAGCTGTGCCCTGGGGTCATAGAGGGTGCTCCTGTGACACCACCGAATGGACAGGCAGGAGGCCCGCAGGTGGAATTAGCTCATGGGTGTAAGCGTTTCGGCCTCGTTAAGAAGTCTTTTGGGGAGCAGGCGCTGAGCCCTCCTGGCTCTCCGTCCCCCCAGAAGGCTCGGAGCACTGCCCGCTCTTCTCTGGAGAGAAACCCCAGGCAGAGTGACCCACAGGCTTAGAGAGGATGATCCAGCCAGCCGAGGGCTGACCTCGGATGAGGGCTGGTACCTGGGGGCTGGAGATTCCAGCAAATCGAAGTGAGGAAGACACAGACAACCCCAGCAGATTCAATCTGGATTTTTGGAAGAACTCCAGCGTGTATAGAAGCAGAGCTCACCTTCCGTATTCATTGCCCCCCACCCCCGATTCATTCATTGTCCCCCTCCTCCCTCCACCTTTCACGGACCAACATAGGCTTCATCCTCAGTGACAAGCCAAGGCAGACACTTACCTCTTCCTAGATTCCTCCCCTGACCCGGGATTAACTACACCCCTAACCTCTTACATTCTTTGATGTGGACAGCATTTCACAATTTTACCAAAACTCTGCAAAGTCAGCTCCAGACATGCCCGCCCCCCTCCAAGCTTCCTATAGAAAAATTCTGGAGCTCTCTATGCCTGATATCCCTACTCGAGGCTGCAACCCCCCTTCTCTGTGCTCCCAGAGTCCCTGCGTTTATCTCCACGTTTGTACCCCTAGATCCTTACCGACTTGCCCATCTGCACTAAAGACTAAGAGCTTTTCATGGACAATGGCACGACTTTCACCTTTTTTTGCCTAGGCTGGTGCTTGGCCCATGCAAATAGTCAGTAAATGCTGGAAGGGAGAGAGAGAGGTGGAGAAGAAAAGAGAAAAGCTGATGGACGGCTGGATGGTGGGCTGGCTGCTGAAACCTGATCAGCTCAAGGTCCCCCCATTTTTTAAAAAAGATTTTACTTGTTTATTTATTTGTCAGAGAGAGAGCGCGCACAAGCAGGCAGAGTGGCAGGCAGAGAGAGAAACAGGCTCCCTGCTGAGCAAGGAACCTGATGCGGGGACTCAATCCCAGGACCCTGGGATCATGACCTGAGCCGAAGGCAGCAGCTTAACCAACTGAGCCACCCAGGCACGCCCGCCCCCAATTATTTCTTACGTTCAGTATGGTTCAACAGGACATCGGGTATCTCCCACACTGCTTCTTCCCAGACCCCCAAGTGCCTTCCTCTGGGGGCACCTCTCCCACCCACATTACAGTACTTCACACATAAAGGTACTGCAGTAATAGTTCTCACTCTAAAAATACAGAAGGCTGATTCTTATAATTTTGCTTCTGAAATTATGTAGCCACAAGCAATTTATCTAACCTATGGTTGGCTATGATTTCTCAGCAATTAAGATACAGACCAGGGAATCCTTGCCAAGTGAGAAAATCTAACTTAAAAATTGTTTTCAAATGTAATGAAATTTTTATGAGGACTAAATTTAATAGTTAATGAAGTTAACATAATGTTACGATTTGCAGACCCTAAATTGAACATTTATTAATGCCAGTTTTCCAGCTTCCTTTTTGAATTTTTGAGGCAAAAACAGTTTCAGTTAGGCTTCAGATTGTTGTAAATTCCTGAAAACTCTTGGGCCCTTAGCCCATGACCTCTCAGGGACCCAGCATTCCCTATTACTGTCCCATAGAAAGTCCTGGCTAGGATGTCAGCCTCCTTCTTCAGGAGCTCAAGTCTGGTAGGGGCTAAGATACACTCACAGATAATGTCATAAAAACTAGGAGGAATGTGGGGCACCTGGGTGGCTCAGTGAGTTAAAGCCTCTGCCTTCGGCTCAGGTCATGATCCCAGGGTCCTGGGATGGAGCCCCATATCGGGCTCTCTGCTCAGCGGGGAGCCTGCTTCCCCCTCTCTCTCTGCCTGCCTCTCTGCCTACTTGTGATCTCTGTCTGTGAAATAAATAAATAAAATCTTAAAAAAAAAAAAAAACTAGGAGGAATATTAGCCGGAAAAAGTGGGCTGGGCCCTAAGCCTCCAGTGGGTAGATGATTAGGGGGCTGGTCTGAACCTTGGACACTGTGGGACACTGGCTCTTGCATAGGGACCCCTTCCCTCCAGGGGGGCTCCTCCCAGCCTTTCCCTTCCTAGCCCAGCCAGCTGAGCCTGGCCCAAAGCACCATTTCCTTGTTTGCCCCTAACCAGGACTCGACCCCTTAACCGGAGAGAACGGACACCCAGCCCATTAGCGGACCTTCAGGCAGAAAGTGGTCCTGGGAGGCGATGCAACAGGAGGGCTTACCATCCCCGGGGGCTCGGGAGCCGGGCTACTCTGCCATTTACTGTGTGGCCAAGTGCTGGGGTTGACTTCCCTGGGGCACTCTGCTAGGTCTGCCCTTGTCCCCTGAGGGTGTATGTCCTAGAACCTGACTCAGCCCTCAGGACTTAGGAGGATGAGGGCCCCAGGCCCAGTGAGGCCGCCCATTCTCCTCGGGACACCCACACTCGAGAGCTGTGCCCCTGCACTCCTCTCTGAACCAACCCGGGAACCCAGCGTCTTGGGGCTGGGAAGGCCATGGACAGCCACCAGGTCCACCTGCCCCGCTTCTCTTCACCCCGTGCTCAGATGCCCTCCCCCTACTTCAGTTTCTTCTAAAACAAATCCTGACTGTATCCCCCAATTTCCTAAAAAGGCATCATAATCCACAATTTGTTTTCATTTTTCTTTTTTTTTTTTTAAATACCACTTGCAGAGACACATCAGGGGGAAATGAAAAGTCAGGAGCCCAGACACACGGTCTCCCTCACTTGTGACTGGGTCTCAGTAACCGCCATCGGAGGGAGAGGAGATGGGGACAGCCAGACACAGAGAAGCCCACCCAGAAGGGACGCCAGACATCCTCAACTCCTGCTCCAAGCTCCCTGGTGCTGGATACTTCCTGGGTAGCCAGTGAGCTCCTGGCTCTGGGCAGGGCAGGCCTCCCCAGCTAGGATCCTCCTTCTCACCTGCACCCGCCATGGCTGCATGAGAAAGGTCTCCTCCCCTCAAGTTCCCTAAAACTAGATCGAACTGGCTTTGCAGGTGGCAATTTGTCTGAGACCCAGTGCTCGCTAACTGAAAACTCGGGACACCTGGGTGGCTCAAGCTGAGCGTCTGACTCGGTTTTAGCTCATGGGTCCTGGGTTCAAGGCCCAAATCATCATCATCGGGCTTCGTGCTCAGCCGGGAGTCTGCTTGAGATTCTCTCCCTCTGCCCTCCCCCCCCCAACTCATGTGCAGGCACTCACGCCGGTGCTCTCTTTCTCTCACTCTTTTTCTCATATAAATAAATAAATAAATATTTTTTTAAGAATAGCATTTAGATGGAATTAATCATGGTGACCTTTGCTGCTTATAAAATTTGTCCTAAAATTCTAGAGTCTAAAGTCTGTAAGAACCCACCCCGGGTGCAGAGGCTCTGAAGGCTAGTCTTTGCTGGCACAGCGGTGTAGAGACTTGGCACACATAGAGACTTGGTATACAGGATGAACATATCCTGAGGCCCCCTGCCTTCAGCTCTACCTCTTAGAAGTCATTACCAAATCACACAGGACAGCCCAGGGCCATTGCCCTATCACATCACAGACCCAGACCTGAAGGAATCGTAGAAGTATTTGGTGCCCACTTAACACAGACGTGGCAGGGCTCAGGGAATGTTCCAGTTAACCTGGGAGGTGATACCAGAAGGCAGAGATGTCACAGGCTTGGAAGTCCTAGAAGGGCAGGACCAGAAACCCCCTTAGGGAACATCGTATCCAATCTCCCCACCTCCTGCCTCCTGTTTTTTCTTTTTTTTAAGATTTTATTTATTTATGACAGACAGAGATCACAAGTAGGCAGAGAGGCAGGCAGAGAGAGAGGAGGTGAAGCAGGCTCCCCGCTGAGCAGAGAGCCCGATGCGGGGCTCGATCCCAGGATCCTGGGATCATGACCTGAGTCGAAGGCAGAGGTTTCAACCCACTGAGCCACCCAGGCGCCCCCACCTCCTATTTTAAGAGAGAGCAGGGAACCCCAAGGCCATGTCCCAAGGTCACACTACAAGTATCTGGCAGCTGGAATCAACACCCAGATCTCTGAATTTTAGTAGGATCTTCCTGCTTCCAGTGTGTTTTCCATCTCTGAGTCTTGGATTTTGCAGTTGTTTTTTTTTTTTTTTTTAATAGGCTCCAGGCCTAGTGTGGAGCCCAGCATGGGGCTCCAACTCACCACCCTGACATCAAAACCTGAGCTGTGACCCAGAATCAGAGGCTTCACTGAATGCGCCACCCAGGAGTCCCGCCTCTCAATTCTCTTCTTTCCCCAATACAGCAAAGAGATCGTTAAACTCATTGTGGGTACTGGTTTCTCCCCATCCCAGCATCACTTCAACACAGGGGTCCCAGGATCCAGCTCTGGGTGCCCAGACCAGTCCTCAGGCTCCGTTCCACAAAGGCACAGTTGCCTCACCCAGACTCACACCCCAGTCTGCCTGCGCAGAGCCTGCTGGTGCTCACAGTGGTTGGTTGCACAACCTCAAGACACCCGAGGTTTCCAGGGGTTGACATTTGGGTGCTTGGAGAGGCCCTTCTTCACTCAGCCCAGCCAGTCATTCCTGCCTGTCCCTGTCTGCACCCCAAAACCCTGGCTGGATGCCCAGGCTCTCTAGTCCTTAGGTCTTCTCACCCAACATCACCCCTCCAATTTCCCCAGACTGCCAACTCACCTTTCAAGGTCCTGCCCTAGTGACCTCCTCTGGGAAGCCTTCCCTGGTTTCCCCCATCTCACCCCATGGGCCCAGCAAATTCATCAGCCCCCTCCTTCACATTTCCTCGGCACATTCCTACATTTTAGCTCTTAACGCAGCATGCAGGGATGGTTTTTTATATCTGTCTCCCCAGCCGCTCTGTGAGCTGCCTGAGGGCAGGGACTGTGTCTGCAATATCAGACCTAGCCTAGAATTGGCACTTGCAGGAAGTGTGTGAAGAATGAACCAACCGACCAGCCACCTGCTGTTTCCCTCTGGTTGAGCCTGGTGTTCCCCCCAGTCAGTTCTGTTCCTGGTGTGGCAGAGCGACTAGAGGCCACTAGAGGGCAGCAAAGAGCCAGGAACGAGCAACAGGTGGTCTCCGGGGAGCCCAGGGTGAGCTTTGAAAGGTGTAGAGGGATTTTTCAAAGTACCCAGGCCACAGGACCACCAGAAGCCCCGGCGAGGGTGAAGAAAGAGCTAAAACCAAAGGCCAATCATTCTCTGAGCAAACAAACACTCTCTGAGCCTGACACTTAGCTGTGGGAGGCATTGGGGAGCACTGGTCCAATCCCCACCCTCATGCTTCAGTCCCTCTACCAGGTCCTTCCTCGTTTGTCAGCCCCTCCCCTCCCCAACCAGCCCATTTGCCTATCTAATTTGTTCTAATTCTGTGGAAGGGGCCTTATATAAGGCTGGAAAGGGATCCTTCTAGCTCCCATTCACTGGTCCTAGCCATGCCTTTCAGAATTGTGCAGAATATATTCTCCCCATGGTCCACATGCTAAGTGAAGCCCAGAAAGTGGAAATGGCATTCTCAGATCACACAGTGACACCCTGGCTGAATCTGGCTACAATCCAGGCTCTTGCCTCCGTGCTGGGCACCCCCTGCCCCCACTCCTGCTCGCCAACTCTCTTGCCTGTAACTGGATTCTTTTCTATTTCTCCCACCAATGCATGGGCTCCAAGGGCCATGAACTCTGCTGGAGAGTCCTCAATCTGACGCCAGCCTAGGTCAGGCCACCATCATTGTTGACACTTGCATGCCACTTACTACGTGCTAAGTAAAGTTCTAAGAGCATCACATAAATTACATCATTAAGTGCTCGGTCTTATCCCCATCACCCCCATTTTACAGGTGAGAAGAAAACGAGGGCACAAAGAATTTTTGTCTCTTGCTCCAAGTCACACAGCTAGTGAGACACAGAAGGGGGACTCAAAGCCAGGCAATCTGGCTCCAGTGTCCCACACCTCACCGTGTGGCTGGGGACCGGGACATGGCGGTGAACAAAACAGACCTAACTTTGTATACCGCACAGCCCTTGTAGACTGCACAGATCTGACGGGAAAGAGGACGAGGGTGGAGTAAGCCACTAAGGAAAGTCCTTCACCTGTGCTTAGTATCACACATGAAAAGAACAGGATGCTTTGTGAGAGGAGCGATGGGGGCTTCTGGTTTGTCTGGTGTGGGAGGCAGAATAATGGCTCCCGACCCAAGAGGTCTACATCCTAATTCCTGGAGCCTGTGAGCATGGTGGGTGATACAGCAAAGGGGGATTGCTAATTAGCTGAAAGCCAAGGAGAGTACCCTGGATTACCCAGGTGGGGCCGATAAAATCCCACGAGTCCTTAGAAGGGGAAGAGGGAGACTGGAGAGAGAAGTAGAAAGGTAGCGTCACAATAACCATCCAGCCCAACACCGCCAGCTTTGAAGATAAAGGACTGCGGCCGGCCGCCAACCAAGGAATGCAGGGACTATCTCCACACCGGAAAAGGCAAGGAAACCATTCCCCCCAGAGCCTCCAGGAGGAACACAGCCCTGCCGACACCTTGACGTTAGCCCACTGAGACCCACTGTGGACTTCTGACCTCCAAAACTGTAAGACGGTGAATTTATGTTTTAGGTCACTAGTTTGTGGTAACTCATTGCATAGCAATAGGGAGTTCATACGCATTTGGTTACCAGGCAGACCCCTCTGAGGTGAACCCCACAGGGAGGAGAGGGCTAGGCCCGTAAAAGCAGCAGAGAGGGGCTGAGGAGAAGCCGCACCTGCCTCTCGTTCCTCCAGCCAGAGTCCTGCGGGCGCAGGGCCTGCCCATCTCTCGCTGTCGTTCCAGCCCTCCTTGCTGGCCTTAGGTTCCTGCTCTATCACCCTCACTACCTTCTTTATGAAAACAAAAGCCACCAGCGAGCCGAGCAACTTAACTGGAAAGCACCTAGAAACAATGTACACCCACCCATAGCAAGCAGAGCGGCCAGGACAGGAGGAACGGGCCGCGCTCCTTCTAGGCCTCCCAACCAGCTTCTTGTAGGCTGCAGCCCCAGGAAGGCAAACAGGTCATGGGCGGGATTTCTTGGCCCTCAGGCCTAAAGCTCCCAGAGGGGTGGCTCGTGGAGGGCATGTGGGCACGTCCCTTGCTGGGTTGTCTCAAAGACCGTTTCCTGGCTGCTGAGACTCACGGAAGCCAAAGGGCAGTGAACACCCTTCCTTCTCGCCCAGCCTGGACATTTTAAGAGTTTCAAATGCCATGTCGATATCTGTTAGGTTGTACAAACATCTCTGGCAGGAATCAACTAGTTATACCCATCAGGACACCATGGAATCTTTGGTGCAAAGCTGTTGGCATTTGCTAGGACTCAATGAAAACAAAACTCAGCCATTTCCATTCTAAGCTGATTATGTGCCCTCTCTGCTTTATTCATCGAAAGTGGTCGACGAAGGGCTCACAGATGCTGTGCAGAGGCAAAAATGGAATCTGCAAATACCAGAGAAGATCAAGAAGCCCTGTTTTGCAGACCTGGGGAAGCCCTGGAGCCAGAGACATCAGACAGCACCCTGAGGGCAGAACCAGGATGGAAAATACAGAGTCCAAGCCAACAAGCTGGAATTTAACATGGGAAAATGTAATGCCTATTTTTTTTTCAGGGCCCAAAATTCAAGTACACTTGGGCATTCCCTCCTCAATGTCCTATAAGCAAACCTTACACCTGAAAGTCTTCCCTTAAAAGAAAGTCTTAGCCTTAAAAAAAAAGGGTGGCCAAATTTCCTAAAATCTGTCCTGGAAAAAACAACTCAGAAGATCTCGGTTTCCCTCCGGATTCTCCACTAGGGGAGCAGGTGGATGATTTCATATAGTGAAACACACGGTTGCCACGTCACAGCCTCAGACAAAAGCAGGGTACACCATCTTCTACAGTCTCCTTCAGTTTATTTCTCCAAACTATACCAACATGCCCCTGTTGAAATGTCTGTGAAATGGGTCTGTGAAATGGCGTCCCCTTCAGCACGGCCACAATCGAATGAACGCCTCCCAGATTCAGAAGCCCAAGATTGTGAGTCAGAAATCTGAACAAAGTAGAAATCCTCAAACAGGTTGTGGTATATCCATGCCCTAATTCCTGGAACCTGTGAAGGTACTTCTATGGACCAAAAAAAAGGTCGGGAAGAGTGTGTGTGCTGGGGGGGGGGGTCCCTTTATGGATGTAATTAAGGATTTTAAAAAGGGAAGAATATCCTGGATTATCCAGGCGGGCCCTAAATGCAGTCCTGTGTATCCTTACAAGGGAGAGGGAGACGTGACCCCCTCTGTTCTGTGAACGTAGAACAGAGACTGGGAGGGAACACCAGGGCCTGCAGGAACGGACCTTTCCCTAGAGCCCCCAGAGAGGGCACAGCCCTGGGCCCCAGGACTGGAAGACAGTCACAGGAACACACACACAGTTACCTATTAATTTTCCCTGCCTCCCTCCCTTAGCCACCGCACACAGAGGGCCTACTATGTGCTAGGGGCTGTGAGGGGTACAAAAGACAAAGCAGAGGGCCTGGCCTTTAGGACTCACTGGCCAGTGGCACCGCTAACTGGGCCACACGCATGCTGGGCTATGGGGTGTAATCAAACATCCGCCAGGGGAGGGCCAAACCGGAAGACTTTACGGGGCACGTGGTGTTCCCAGGTCACCTGCAGGGTAGAGCTGGATCCCAATAGGCGGAGGCAAGAGGTAGTAGAAACCAAGGGCACAGATGGAAGAGTGACACTGGCCAATGAAAGTGTGAGGCGTGCCAGGAACCAGTGGGCAGTCAGAGGGAGGGAGGACCTGGGAGAGTTGACCAGAAAGGCAAGTTGAGGCCAGATCACGTGACCCCCAAATGGCAGGCCCAAGACCTGCTCTGCTGTCAGGTGGGCCCTCTGGGCCGTGTGCCAGCCCTGGGGGCAGATCAGCGAAGACCACGCATGTGGGCCTGCACTGTCCCCACAAAGCCATTCCAAAAACAGATTTGATGATCGTGTTGGGAACAAAATCCCAAAGATGTGACAGAGTTTGGACACTGAGGAACAGGAACGAAGGACCGTGCCCCCTGAGCATGGGGTCCCAGCCCTGACACTGGGTCTGGAAGGGGATGCGTCGTGGGGGTGTTTAAGAAGAGAAAGCAAACGGAGAAGCAAGGGAGAGAGTGGGAGGCAGACCTGGGGCTCCCCGCCGAGATGCTTGTGTTCCTCTCTCCACATCGTGCACCTGCCCTCTGTGCCAGGGGACGGATCACGCCCTGTGCTAGCACCAGTCTGGCTGCTGGTTTGGTTGGACTGGACCTTTGCTCAGGCCTGTGATTCCTGCTGCTGCTGTGAGAGTGTGAGGAACTGCCATTGGTTCCCACAGGGGTCTCTGCCAGGCCCACGACCATTTGTGTCTTGAGCCTAGTAATTAGGGACCAGGGGGCAGGACTTGGGCTCCATCTCCTGAGAGTAGGGTGGGAAGGAGTCTGGGCCCCCCACCTCTGCTGGCCTTGTGCACAGAATTTCCCGATGCTCTGCCATGCGCCCATCCCCCCAGCAGAAAGGCAAAGGCTCTTTACAGGTGTGAAGCTGGCAGGCCTCCCCGGCCCTGGCGAGGCCGAGGGCACGAGCACACACAGAGGCCATTTCCCATATGTCTCATATTTAAAAGTCATAAATCAAGCTAACAAACCGTTAAATGAAATATGCTCTGTCCTCCTACCTTGTTAAATACATCTTTGTAACAACTGGGAAGGCCAGGAGTGAGTTCGGAGTTCTGGCACTCCTCGGCATCTGTGCCAGGACCCGGCAGCATGGGGAAAACCCAATCAGGCTAGGACGGCTTCCCTTCCCGCCCCAGCTTCGCTCATCATCCCGTGGGGCCTCACACGTAGGTGGGAACACCCCGTCTCACGTTTGGTTCTGTCCACCCCCCCACCTGTCATTAGGCCTAGGGTGAACATGCCCATGACCCGGGCAGGAAAGAGGCTGGCAGAGACATGGGGCTACTTAGGCAGGACCCCAAGGTTGGACTGGAAGGAGGGCCAGGCATCAGGTAAATGACTCAGAACAAGAAACACTACTAACCCTTAAAAGAATAAAAGAAGCATAACCACATCCAACCCAGTCCTGATTTTCCCCCTGATTTTTTTTTTAAACACCTATCAAAAAATGCTACTTTGGGTTTCCCTGCTCCGCTCATGCCCTGAGGACACAGCCAGCCAGCACCAGGACATGGGCTGTCTTTCCCCACACCATCCTACAGCGGAAGGAACATGGCGGCCTGCCATAAGACAGACATATGCTGGCCCGAGGGGATAAGGTTTCCTCAGCCACCCGGTGTTCAGCTTAGAATCAAGCGACAAACCCACTAGCCAACGGTCCTCAAGCCAGGGAGTAAGGCTATCGAGAGCACCTGGGGGTGAGGGGGAGCCTCCTGCTGTTCCCCTCACGCAAATCGGGTGGCGGTGGGGGGGACGAAGGAGGACCCCTACTGAGCACTGGCTGGGCAACCTTTGGCCAGGTCCCGCACCCCTCTGTGTTCAGACTATCTGTGTGGCCTCCAAGGGACTGTTTGAGTGACAGTCCTCCCCCGCACCCCCCGCCCTGCCGACTTTCCAAGTTCACTGCCGGCCCCACTGAAGGCCCAGCTGCAGACAGAGAGGCTGAGAGTGCAGACCTCTGCCTGATTTATTCAGGTCCACTTCTCAGAAGCATAGAGGTCACCCGGGCTGTTTGGGGGGATGCCCCCCCGAAACCCCGTCCATTGCCCGCTGTGGAGACGCCGACAGTGCAAACTCACCAGGCACCATCCCTGTCAGCGTCGGTGCTGAGTAGCTGCCCTGTCCGGCGGGGGGGACGTGCGGAGGGTACCCGGGGAGGGTCGTGCTCGCCAAGTCACGGCCTGAGGAATCAAAGCAACAAATCACAGGGTGAGTGTCTCCGTGGCCAGCCGCTCATGTCCGCAGCTCCTGGGACATCTGCACATTTGTCACGTCTGGGAGCCGAAAGCCAGTGTGCCCCCACCCCCCTCCTGTCACTCACGCATGCAAACACGTGTGTGTGTGTGCGCGCGTGCGCGCGCGCGCGCACACACACACACACACACACACACACACCCCTCCAGCCACCCTGGCTCCACTCAGCAGGAACCCACGACAGCTCTGCTGCTCCCCTGGTAAAACGGAGCTCGGGCCAACTCACCTCGCGAGAGCTGGAGGGCTTGCACTTCCCCTCCACACCTCGGCAAAGCCCCCTCTCCTCCAGCCCAACAGCATGCACCTGCAGAGCTCAAACTCCTCCCCGCTCTGCACACCCTACAGCTGTGTGTCTGTCCTTACTGAGTTCTTCCTCCTTTGCCCCAGAGCTAGTCTTGCACTCCACAAACGTGCAGGGAGAGTACCTCCTCACATTAGACACGGTTCTGCATGCTGGGACGCAGAGATTAAGGCCTCAGCCAAGGGGGGCAGATGTCCTGGAGGGATGTGTTCACTTCTTTGCAGGCGGCTGGCTCCTGGAGAGCAGGGGGGACACCTCATTCATCCACCACAGGGCCTCACCTGGTAGGTCCCGAGTAAATGCAGAACGAGTGGGGTGTCCAGGTATGCTGGGTTTCGTGCTGTGTAGAAGAAACCCCACAGAGCAGAGCTCTGTAAGGGAGATGACACTGAGGTTTGGCCGCCTCTTAGGGATAAAACAGAGCTTTGGCCCTTTTAAGCACTGCCAGTGACGTGTAAGTAACAAGGTGTTCATGAGTCAGGCAGGAGCCCAGGTCTTAGGTGGTCGGGTTTTTGGTGATTAGGTGTTGGGCCGTGAGGACAAGACCCCACCTTCCAGGTGGAATTGCCAGTTTGCTCCTGAAAGAAGGAGATGCACCTGTTTCAGCCATCCTGGGAAGCAGGTGGGAAATGAGGTGGCCTTGGGACAAGGGAGGGAACGTGGAACCTTGACCTCGTCTGAATGTGGACCCTGGAGACAGGGTGGGGGCAGCTCAGTGACCATGAAGAGCTGGGCCAGGTCCCAGGAATGTCTTTTGGGGCCCAGTGAATTGGTGCAGGCACCCCGCAGGTAGATGATGCTGAGCTCAGACCCACTAGAAGGTGGCCCAAGGAGAGAGACCACCTCTGATCAACACTCCCCAAAGAATCCAAGCACACAATATGGGCCGTGAACATTCCCCTGATAAACCAACCGCCTTTCTAGTGCTGGTCCTTCAAAGACTGTCCAGCCAACAGCCAGAGGCTGCCTCATTTCATAGGGTTCTGCTTACCTTCCAGAATCTTATGGAACAGCAGGCATGTGGCCTCCCCTGCCCTCTGCTCACCACCTCCCTGGCTTTGGATTGGGCATCCCAGCTTGTGACAAGCATTGCTCGTGTCTCTTCATATGAGGCACGGGAAGGGGAGCAAATGAACTACCTTTGACTCCCCCACAAGAGCTGACATTAAACAGAAAACCAGAATTGACAGAACTGACCACTTCTAATAAAGGTGATTTAAGAAGGTCTTCTCCCCAGCCTTCGTATGCCTCCCCCCTCATTCTCCTCTGACCCAGTGCTCACAGCCCTCTAGGGCAGCTTCTGTCTCCAGCGTGTAAGCTCCTGGGTCACATCTTTGCACCCAAGGTCAGAATGGCAGAGGCCTGTAGATATTTGTTAAGTGAGTGAAAGCAGTGGCCCTGTTGGGAGCAGTGGGAGCTCTCTGGAGCCCATAGAAGTTCCTCCACTTGTGGTCAAGAATCAGTGAAGGAAGGGCCCTTGAAACTCTTCTGGACCAACCCTGTCACTATTCTGCAGATGGCAAAGCTGAGACCCTCAGTGGGCAGGGAGCAACGAGCTCAGGTCCCGCAGCAGGCAGGTGGCAAAGCAGGTGCGTCAGCCCATGTTTCCTAACATCAGCCCAGGACCCTCCTCTACCTGGTTGTCTGAGATGAGAAAGAGGGTCATGGGAAGAGAAGGGGCTCCACCAGGGATACCCAGCTGATCAGAGACAAGGCTGGGACTGGAATGCAGCTCTCCTGCCTCCTGGGACTGGGTTCTTTCTTCAACAAGAAGCTGTGCCTTTGGTCAGAACCCCAACAGTTTCTGCCAGTGTTACGCATGCTTTAAAACCTTGATCCCTAAAGCAGAAAATGCAGTGTCTCACCAAAGCACCCAACTCAAGAAGCCAGATAAAAAAGTTATAAAATGGGGCGCCTGGGTGGCTCAGTGGGTTAAAGCCTCTGCCTTCAGCTCAGGTCATGATCCCAGGGTCCTGGGATGGAGCCCCGCATCAGGCTCTCTGCTCAGCAGGGAGCTTGCTTCCTCCTCTCTCTGCCTGCCTCTCTGCCTACTTGTAATCTCTGTCTGTGAAATAAATAAGTAAATAAAATCTTGAAAAAAAAAGGTAATAAAATGGGGTACCCAGGCGGCTCAGTCCGTTAAGCGTCTAACTCTTGATTTTGGCTCAGGTCATGATCTCAGGGTCCTGAGATCGAGCCTCACACTGGGCTCCATGCTGGCCATGGAACCTGTTTAAGACTGTCTCTCTCCCTCTGCCCCTCTCCCCTCTAAAAAAAAAAAAAAAAAAAAGTAATAAAATGAACCTAAGGAAAGGAGAAGGAAGGAATTGATAAAGAAAAAGCAGAAGATAAAGAATTAGGGAACAGAGAAAAGCAGACACAACAAATGTGCCCAAGAATTGTTATTGGAAAAGACCAATAAGACAGACAAACCTAGGGCAAGATCCAAAAAAGAAGACACAAATATCAAGTAAGGAATGAAGAGAAGATACAACCAGAGACATGGAAAAGATGATATTAAAAAACGCAAAGATGTTTACACTAATACATATGGACTTCTTAGCAAAATACAAATTATCAAAACTAACTCGAGGAGAAAACACAAACAACCCAATCACTTTGGCAGAAATAGAAAAAGTTCTTTTTTAAAATTCTTTTTTAATTTAAGATGTTCATTTAGCTTTCAGGCAAGTCTCGTTTCTTTTTGTTTAGGGCAAGTTCTTTTAAGCCTTCAAAGGACACATACTTTCGTTATTAAACTGTTCCAGGATATCTAAAACTAAAGAAAATCTTCCCGATTCATTTTTTTCCAAGCTAGCATAATCCTGACATGAAAACTTAACAAAGGTGTACCAAAATGAAAATTAAATGCTACTACCACAATTTATTAATAGCCATGCAAAAAAAAATCTAGTTTCATTGATCAAACAATATTAGAAAGAATAATATACCACGAACAAATAAGGTTGATTTCAGGCTTGCAAAGATGATTCGGTTTTAAAACACTGGTTGGGAAATCATAGTAATCTATCAAAAGTTGAAAACCATATGATTATATCAAAGCTGTGGAAAAGGCATTGGATAAAATTTAATAATAATTCCTTACAATACCTCTTGGTAAGTAAGAATTGAAGTGCACTCCTTTGATCCGGTGTCGATCTTAAATCTTGAGTTGACATCATACTTAATTGGTAAAATACTTGAAATATTCTTTATTAAAATAAAAAGCATGTCAAGGAAACCTGTTATCACTGAAAACTGTTCTGAAAGTTCGAGCCAGTTCCAGAAGAAAAGATAAAGACCCAAGAGAGATAAACACTGGGGGTGGGGGGGGGGGACGGATGACACCAAGATTATCATGAGCCAGGTATATCGTGAGCCTGGGAAATCAGCTCATGTACCAGAACCAGTGAAAAGGTTTGGTGAGACAGCTGGGAAACAGATGTCTAGAATCAGTATCTTTCTAGATTCAGTAACTCCCCACTACCTCTTCCATCAAGTACAGGTTTTTCAGGTTGGCTTCTAAAGCTGTCCTCAGTCTGTACCCCCAACCTGTGACCTTTCCAGCCTCATCACCCTGACTCCACCTGGGGCCATTCCCCAAACCTGCCCTGCCCTTTCCCATCCCTACACCTTTACTCAAGCTCTTCCCTTTCCAACTGCCCTTCTATTCCTATCAATTCAACACCGCATCCAATCTCCACCCTCTGCCCTCAGAGCCTGCTCCCTCACGAAGTGTTTCTAGGCCCTTCAAGTCTTTGTAGCATCGGCCTCTTCTGCAGGTCCCTCTGCTCCCCACCCGGTCCCAGTGCAAAGGGAGCCTCAGGCCAGGGGAACAGATAAGCTGGGGGAGACATCACTCAGGATAAGATAACACTTACTTGTGCCAGACACTCTTTTACAAACATTAACTCATTTTCTCAACCTGACGACTCCATGAGGTTCAAACAACCGTCATGCCCAAGGAACTAAGGAACGAAGAGGTTAAATAACTTCCCTAAGGTCACATGGCTAGGAGGAAACAGAGCTGTTTTTTTTTTTTTTAATTTTATTTATTTGACAGACAGAGATCACAAGTAGGCAGAGAGGCAGGCAGAGAGAGAGGAGGAAGCAGGCTCCCTGCCGAGCACAGAGCCTGATGTGGGGCTCGATCTCAGGACCCTGAGATCATGACCTGAGCCAAAGGCAGAGGCTTAACCCACTGAGCCACCCAGGCGCCCCCAGAGCTGGGTTTTGAACCCAGGGGGCCTGGGCTCCACCCTAAGCTTCTTTGGTGATGGTACAGGGTGGGGATGTGGGTGGGAGAGAATGAGCCAGAAGGACGGGAGGATGGAGAACCAGGAGGGTAAATTCTTCAGGTTTGCAGCTGGAAGGGGTGAGCAGGTTGGAGCAAGGAAGAGAGAGTGGGGGTCCAAGATGGGCTGCCCGAAGTCAGGACGGAAAGTGGTTGTCAGTGTCCATTTGGGAAGAAACTGGCCAATCTTGGTCTGCCAGACCACCTGGACTACAGGCTCTGTGGGGGTGGGGCTGCCCCGGCCTGGCAGGTAGCCAGTGCTCAGAACTCCTGGTGCAGGGAGCAGGACACGAAGGCCATCCAAGCCCCATTTACCGGTTTTGCTATGTACTGAACTGCCTTGGACCACTGGGCAAGCCACTCTACCCTGAGTCTCAGTGTTTCTCAAATTGAAAAGAGAGCTCTTAGCTCAGTGATCTCCAAGACTTCCCAGAGTTCATACCTGTCTCTGTGTGCATAAACTTGAAGGATAATTTAGCTCTGAGTAGACGGTTCTATCCAAAGATCCAACTGCACCCGCCCCTCTAGAACTTCCGCAATCAATGCGACAAGGTGAGCTGCTGCCTGGAGGGCTAATGTGTCCTCCTTAGGACAATGGCAGGCAGTTGTCTGAGCTTCTAGCCTCAGTGGGGCCTTGGGTCAGCTCCAGCAAGGGTTTAGGACTGGGCCATCATGCCATGGGTTCATGCTATCCCCAGTCCCTCCTCCCTGCCCATGAGGATGGTCACTGCACGTTGAGGAGCTGACAAATGGCTACATTTATCTTACAAATAATCCTGCTTTGGAGTTCCCTGTTGCTGGGGGATTCCTTTGCATTGTCCGTGGCTCCAATTTCATCCAGCAAAAGTCCCTACAATCAAAGGCCTATGGCTGCATTTACCTTCCCTGGACAGGCCACAAAAGCAGGGAGTCTGACTTATCACTTGTGGTGGGCAACAAAGGGACAGATGGCCCACATCTGCAACATCTCCAGCCTCCTTGGAACCTCCCTGCTCTCTGCCAGGCCCTGGGGCGGGCTGCTCAGAAACGTTATTCCACTTCATCCTCACAGGGTACGGAAGTCCCAATAAACTTGATGAGATCTTCTGGGAGAAGTCACAGGGAGGCTTGATATAGAAAGGAAGGTAGTGGAACACAGCAATTAAGAGTATCCAGTCTGGGGACACCTGGGTGGCTCAGTTGGTTAAGCATCTGACTTCGGCTCAGATCATGATCTCAGGGTCCTGGGATCGAGCCCCTTGTCAGGTTCCCTGCTCAGCAAGGAGTCTGTTTCTCCTTCTCCCTCTGCCCCTCCCCACCCCCGGTCATGCTCACTCTCTCTCTCTCTCAAAAAAAAAACAAAAACAAACAAACAAACAAAAAACAACAAAAAAAAAACTTTAAAAAAAAAAAGTATCCACTTTGCTCAGGCTTGGATCCTTGCTTTACCACTTACTAGTTGTGTGGCCTTGAGAGAATTTCTTAAACCATCCTGAGCCTCCGTTTCCTCAACTGTAGAATGAGGATGATAGCGGCCAACACTCACGTAGAGCAAACAGTAGCTAACACTCAAAGAACCAGATACACCCAAACCCATTTATTCCCACAATAACCCTATTCAAGAGCTACCTATTATCCCTATTTTACGGAGGGGGAAACCAAGGCACAGAAAGTTTATGTGTCTTGCCGCAGTCCCACAGCTAGAAAGGAAGGAAGCCAGGTTTGGAACCCAGCCAGAGTGGCTGGCCGGTCTGCACTCCCCACCCTCACCCTGGGCCACCTGCCCTGGTAAGAGGAACACATGTCTCCCGAGGGCGCTGGGAAGAGTCGGTGAGAAGGTGCGCACCCCCCAGCCCCGTGCAGCACGGTGTCAGCCCACAGCGAGCACCTGCCCAAGACTGAAGCATGGGCCCCAACCCTTAACCCCACAGTGGTAACCATCAACTGGGAAAAAAAATGGTAATCCAACACCAAAAGTGTAGGGCATGCATAATACTAAACTTCTTTAGACCAGGTAAATTTCATTTTATGAAAAAGTAAAAAGAAACCTCCTCCTCCTAGAGGCATGGGGTGCTTCTCTGCCCCTTGGGTTTGGGCTCAGCCACAAGCCTTGCTCTGGCCAAAGGGATGTTAGCAGACGTTCAGCCAGCAGCAGCTTATGATACGCTGGTGTGGCTGGGAGCCACTTCCGCCATCCCTGCGGGAACAGCCGCTGGCTAGCCTGCTGCCAAGAGCGAGGAGACATGTGGGGCAGAGACGGACCCAGCCTCCAAATGGCGCAACGCCCGGCTTTGAGTAGCCAGCTCCCAGCCAACCCCCAGGTACATGTACAAGAAGAAATAATTGTTGTTTCAAGCCCCGAACTTCAGAGTGTTTTGCTAGGCAGCAACATTGTGGCAATAGCTGATGAATACAAGACTCCCTAAATGTCGACAGTGTCTTGTTTTCACCATTATTCTCTGCTTGAGAATACTTGGCCTGGGACTTTCTAAGGACACCTGTCCAAATCAGAGCAGAGGATGGACACCATCTGGTGGGAATCCACCTCTGGTGGGGATCCACCTCTGGTGGGAATCCACCTCTGGTGGGGATCCACCTCTGGTGGGAATCCACAGAGTAAACTGAACCCTCACATTTGCTTTGATGCCTAAAAGGACTCTCCTGGCACTGAGCTGGGGATTCCATTGCTCTGGAGTGTATGGGCACTTCTCCCTTCACAGTCCCTGCCCCAGCATATTTCAGGCATGTCTCCAGGGCTGGGGGCTTTAACAACTGTTCAACACAAGACAGCTAAGATGGTACTGCTCCTTCTAGCTCTAATCCAGGCCTCTAGACTCAATGGGATACCAGAATGGATGCTTCTGAATTCAATATGACTTCAAATGCATATTTATATCTTTTTTTTTTTGTCAAGGAAGAAATGATTTATATCATTTGCAATGGCACTGAATGTCATTGATTGCATATGATGTATTTGCATATAAATGATTTAGGTTAACATAATTTCTCCTATTAATGGCACATCCTGGACAATTCATGTGTTGCTGTCTCTTTCCAGAGAGAATAAACAAGACTTGGCCTTGTTCACTATTAGCAATGAGTCCATAGAGAGCTTTCGTCAAGACAAAGACTGCTCTCCAGAAGAGAAAGACTTAGTTCAAAATAACTCACTCTTTTTAACCCTGAGAGGTAGGAACCGACCCCTGTTATACGAATGAGGAAACTGAGGCTCAGAGTTGAGTTTTGACTGACCTAAGGTCGCAGAGTAAGTGGAAGAACAGGGACTTCAACTCATGACACATGACTTCTAGTTAAATGCTATTCTTTTTTTTTTTTTAACATTTTTAAAAAGATTTTATTTATTTATTTGACAGAGAGAGAGAGAGATCATAAGCAGGCAGAGAGGCAGGCAGAGAGAGAGGAGGAAGCAGGCTCCCTGCTGAGCAGAGAGCCCAATGCGGGGCTCGATCCCAGGACCCTGAGACCATGACCTGAGCCAAAGGCAGAGGCTTAACCCACTGAGCAACCCAGGTGCCCCTAAATGCTATTCTTGAAGGGTTACTCAGAATGTCCCCCTCAAGGGCACAAGCCCTCCCAGATGTTAAAACATTCTACAAAGTCTTCATAATTACAAGTGTGATGCCAGCACATGAATAGACAGAAAACCAATGGGACAGAATAGAAAGTCTAGAAATAGACCGAACTATATATGGAAATCTAACATATGACAGAGGTAGGAGCTCAAATCACTTGAGCAAATATGAACTTTCTATTAAATGGTGGTAGGACGATTGGAAAGCCTTTTAAAAAAATAAAATAGATGGATTCTCATACTATATACCAGAATAAACTCCAAGTGAATCTGAAATCTAAATGTAAAAAATAAACTGCAAATACCAGAAGAAAACACTGGTGAATTCCTCTCTCATTTGCAGGGAGAGGCTTTCTAACCATGACTCATAACCAGATAGATGCACAAACCACCTACAAAAATTAGCTCAAAATGGGTCAAATACCAAAATGTAAGGGGCACCTGGGTGGCTCAGTGGGTTAAACCCTCTGCCTTCAGCTCAGGTCATGATCTCAGGGTCCTGGGATCGAGCCCCGCATCGGGCTCTCTGCTCAGCAGAGAGCCTTCTTTCTCCTCCTCTCTCTCTGCCTACCTCTCTGCCTACTTGCGATCTCTGTCTGTCAAATAAATAAATAATTTTTTAAAAATACCAAAGTGTAAGACCTGAAACTATAAAACTCACAGAAGAAAAACACAGACATAAATCTTCATGACCTTGGATTAGGCAATACTTCCTTAGATATGACACAAACAACAAAAGAAAAATTAGATCAGTTAAGCTTTATAAAAATTGAAAAAATTTCTGAGCTTCAAAGGATGTCATCAAGAAAGTAAAAAGATAAAAAAAAAAAAGAAAGTACAAAGATGGCCCAGAGAATGAGAAAAAATATTTATAAGTCACATATCTGATACATGGCTTGTATCTAGAATATATAAGGCATTCTTACACCTCAATAATAAAAAGACAAATAACCCAATTTAAAAATGGACAAAGTATCTGAATAGAAAAGATGTACAATGGCCAATAAGTCCACGAAAACACATCCAACATCATTAGCTATCAAGGAAATGCAGCTCAAAACCACCATGAGATACCACATCACACCCACAAGGTTGGCTATAATCGAAAAAGGTTATGACAAGCATTGACCAAAGATGTGGAAAATTGGAACCCTTACACACTGCTGGTGAGAATGTGAAATTGTGCAACCATTTGGAAAAGCCTGGAAGTTCCTTGGAAAGTTAAATGTGGAGTCCCCACGTGACCCAGCAATTCCGCTCCTAGGTATCTACCCAAGAAATATGAAAACTTGTGTCCACAAAACAATGTATACTCAGATATTCAAAGCCCTATTATTCATAATAACCAAAAAAGTGGAATCAATAGCTACTAACCCTATGTATCAAGAACTTGTAAGAAGTAAAGGGAAAAGACCAAAAGGCCCATAGAAAAATAGGCAAAGTTCACGAACAGAAAACTCACCAGAATATATATGGGAGGGGGGGAAAACACTGAAACTAAAGTGATGTTCAAGTTCACTCATAATATTAGAAATGCAAATTAAATGCAAAATGATACAACTCCACATAGAGGCTGTATATCTAACAAAACTATACGTGCATTTACCCTTTCAACAAGCAATCCTACTTCTAGGGATTTACCTTGAACTACACACACCTTCAGCTATACACAAATGCATACAGGCAGGTTAATCATCGCAACATTATCTGTAACTACAAAATCCTAGAAAACATATTGCAAGGTGCAAACGTAAAGAAATGGGTGAATCAACTGTGGTGCGTACACACAGTGTACACACAGGGCTCTGTGAAGCTGTAGAGAAGAATGAGGAGCTGGTGGGCATCCCTCTGGCACAAGCTTAGCCCAGGAGCTGCACCCTGGCCTTCCCAAGCCCTTGCAGTAGGTTGCAGAACTGCACACAGGCCAGAGCCCTTAGGGAAGTTCAAGTTCAGGTTCTAAATGACCAATGGAAAGCCGCAGAGGGACAGTGGTAGGGAAGGGACAAAAGCAGATTACTGATCCTGGAGGTGCATGACTTTGGAATGCTCAAGATGCAAAGAAGTACAGGGAAGGTGTGAGCTCCAGGTGTGCCTGGGGAGAGGGTGGGGCTGAAGAAGGCCACGGCTGACAACTGTGAAGGAAGTGACCTCCAGAGAGGCTCAAGCCAGCACAGAGGGTGTGTCAGGCTTGAGGGGACATGAAGCCCCCTGTACCTGCTCTACCCCCAGCTGTCTCCAGAGCCAAACCTGGGCTCCTGAGACCAGAGGCAGAGGGAGGCGGGGAAGGAAAGGGAGGTAGAATTTGGAGTGATGCAGGCTGAGGTTCAAATCTTGGCACCACCACTTCCTCACTGTGTGACCTCGGGCAAGTAATATAATCATTCGAATCTCCTCCTCCCTTTTATAACTGGGAAAAGAGGGTATCTATTGGGGGTGAAACAATGGTGCTTGCTGTGACTACAAATTCTCTGCTACCCTTCTCATGGGGCAATGGGGTCTATATTGCCTTGCCTTGAGTCGGGGCCACCTTGGTGACTGGTCAACCAACAGAGAAGAAGCTTCCTGAGAGGTTCCTAGGAGTTGGGCCCTGGGCACTTCCTGTGCCTCATCTCAGTCCACACCCCCAGAAGATGGGTACTGTTATTATCCCCACTTTACAGATGAGGAAATAAAGCCTGCAAGCCATTGAAGTGCCCCCCAAGGCCCCAGAGCTGACAGTCATGCTAGCTAACAGTTTTGTTGCACTTACTATCAACCAGGCACTGGTCTAACACAAGGCACTTTTCCAAATGCTGTTCACTGTGTTTTATAGATATTGACTCATTTAATCCTCAAAGACTTGGTAAGGTAAATTCTACCATCGCCATTTTATAGATGTGAAAATTAAAACACAGAGATAGGAGGTACCTGTCCAAGGTCCCACCACTAGTAAGAAGTGGAGCCATAACCACACCCAGGCATTCTGGCACCAGATTCCCTCACATTTCCCCCAACATACAGGCACTTGGTCGCTTCCTGCCTCTGGACTGGAGGTCCCTAGGCAGCAAGAGCTACCCGAGTCCCTCCCTCCCCTGTACTGGTCCAGTACACAGCAGGTGCTCAGAAAATGTCTGCCAAGATGAAATGAGTCAAAGAAACCATCTCAAAGAAACTTCGGTTCCAGGCTCACCAACATCTCGGAAAAACCTTCTATCATGAACTCCACGAAATAACCAGGGCCGATTTATCCTTTTTTTTTTTTTTTTTTAATTTTTTGCTTGGATGCAACTTTTTCTTTTTTATATAGCCCATTTCTAGGTAGGCCCTATGTACACTAATGGGGGGAAATGTGAATCCAATTAACTTCAAATTTAGCTCATAATGAACTTATCTCATTTTGCTACCAGCTCGGTTCTCATCGTGTGGCAGTAATTAACCACTGGGGGTTGTCACTCCCAGACACATGACACAGAGATCCTCCCAGCCCCTTGCTTCAAACCCTTACAGAATTCATTACCCTGACAGTATGAAAACCCTTCACTTTGAATACCACAGGGCACCCACCAAACTCCCCCTCTATCTACCTGATTGTGTGAGTGAGAGAAAGAAAGCCATCGAGAAGCATGAATTATTGCGAACAAGACGGGAGGTGGGGATAGCATGCTGGCGACGGCTCGATGGCGAGAGTGTGTCTGCCCGCCTTGACAGCTCTGGGCTGGAGGTTCTGCCCAGAGGAGAGGGATCTCCACACACAAGACCCAAGCTATGAGGGGTATGGTGGAGCTGGCTGGGAAAGGAAAAATCCCAAATCAGCTATCCTATCAACTGGGGACCCTTAATGCCCAGGAAACCTGCACACCCCAGATGGGGGCAATGGTGACTTGCTGTGTGACCTCAGGGCTCTCCTCTCAGGGCTCTGGCTCATTTTCTAAAGAAGCTGGAATTCTGATTTCACTTCATTTGGAAATCTCCTGCCTACATGGATGTTGACGTCATCCGGTTTTTAAAATAGAACTGTCCAAGGGTCATGGTTAGCCCCCACGCTGCCAATTTTCCACCTTTACTCAGCCCCCGGCTCTCGGGGCCTGTATGAAGCCCGCCCGCTGCCTACAGTCACCACCCCCAACGGCTTTACCAGCTGCCAGGCCTGCACACGTCATCTGTCCAGGGAACCACCCTGCAGGGCGGAACAGGCCGGAGCACATAGTAGAAGCACTGCCAAAGGTGATTTCTGGGAAACCGGGGCCTGAGCCCCCAGGGCTGTCTGAACCCCCTGCCAGCGTCCTTGTTTCTCTGGGGACAGCCCCGGCCTCCCCGCCATGCCTGCTTCAAAGCTACCCCTCCTCCCTCATGCCCAGCGAAGCCTCGAACTCCTCCTGACTCTCCATCCACTCAGTGCCCCCTCCTCCATGGCCCTGACCTGCTCATGATGGGTCAGGGTCTTCTCTTTCCCCTGTTTCCTGGCAACCTCCTTCCAGGCCCCGTGCCTCAGTCCTGCTGCGCCGGTCGGCCCAGCCGTGGAACCACTCAGCCCACCCTGAGGGACAACTTGGCATCATGTAGGAACTCCATGAGGCTTCGGAGCCAAGGCTTCTGATCCTGTCTCAGTTCAATCATTAAACCAAAACTTACAGACACTTCTACTTCTCCAGCGTTTTCCCAGAAAACCCTCCCTCAGTCACAGAACCATGAAAAACCTTTTTGTGTATTAAGAAACATTTTGTGTATTAAGAAACATTCTTTAAGCATTATTTAAAACCTTTTTTTAAAAAGGGTTGTAGAGGTGGGAAGCCTAGCCTTTTGATGTCACAGGGCACTTTTGAACAGGAGCACCCATGAATCATATCTATAAGAGAATACAGCCGTTTGGTGATTCTTTACTATTTGAATAGAGCTCAGACACAGGGAAGGTATGCGTTAATGTGGATTTCTATCCAGTAGAAAAGATAAACCCAAAGTTTTGGGGGGTTTTTTGTCTCATAGAACATTAACCAATTTTGTATCTAATCTAGCAATTTTATTCCAACATTAAAAAAAGAAAAATGCCTGCCCGATAGATGATAGAAACCCCTGGTCCCCAAAAGCTCTTGGAACCACTCTTAGTTTTTACAGGTTCCCTTGTTAATTTATGAGTGGAATAAAATCTTCACAGATTCCTTCTATATTTGTACCTGAGCTATCTTCTCAACTTTTTTTTTTTAAATTATACCTTGACACTTGTTATAGGAAAAAGTCCGACATGCCTGAGCGACATGAGCTGAAGATTTTCAACCATCATCAAAGCAGATGAGAGTAAACAGCTGCCACCTAAGCGGAGGGGGAGAGAATGAGCCCCACGCCACCCGGGACATGGGGTATGGGGAGGGGACAGGCCCTGCTCCATGAACGCTGCCGTATGCGTACATGAAGCGCACGCCACCAGGCCCATTTGCTCCAGCTGGCGTTTGAAATATGTGACACTCTGAACAGGGCTGCTCTAAGGTCCCCCTTTGTCCGGACCTGCCGGGAGTATAGGGTGCACCAAGTGGGGCAGTGCGCAGGGGGAATGTTTCACCCAGAGGGGAAAGGCGGCAGAGCTGCCAGCCCAGCCCTCCTGCAGACGATGCTCAGGCTGACTGCAGTTAAGCCGCGTCCTGTCCTTCGAGCAGCCCTGGCCAGCTCCTAGGAGCAGGCTCATTAACCATTAGTTTAGGTGATATCACTTACTTAGAGATAATAACCCAAATTTCTTTGCCCGAAATTACTTAATCGTCCCCTTTCACTAATTCTAACTGGTCTTCCTCTAATTGCCCCGGCTCCAGATCGAATCTGGCTTCCTAGAGCAGGGAAGACAACGCTGAGAATTCACTAATCAGCGTGCTGCTTACTTCTGCAATCTCAACGCCCCCATTCCTTCGTTTGAACCTCATCTACTTCCCTGGAATCCCTGGGAACTTCCAGACTCCCAACGCTATGTTTCAGTTTTGAGAGAATGCTTGAATTTTATCTGTCTGGCATTCTAGAACAGACATGGGAGCTCTGTCCATATTTCCATGAACATTCATGACACCCACTGCCTTGAACTAGCAACTGTTTCTCCAGTGTAATAAACCTACAAAGGCAGGGTCCTAATGAGCGAGGCTGCAAAACGGCTCGGCCATGCTTCTGGCTCCTGACCTCCCTGCCAGGATAGGCACCGCTCCGGAAGCCAAGAGTTATAGCCGGACGACGGGGAGGGCAACTGTAGGCTAGCTCAGGTCTTCATTCGTTCATTTGTTCACTCATTCACACAGGCATTATGTGCCACCTACTGACTTCGAATCCTGTTCCCGAATGCTCCAGAGGACTGTGGAAAGCATACTAATAGTAGTAAGAATATCTGCAACAGTAACAGTTACCATTTATTCAGGTCTTACTGTGCACCAGCACCACTCTACAGGCTTTGTATGTATTATCTCATTTAAGCATCACAGCCATCCTGGAAGATACAAACTTTCAAAATCCCCACTTTGCAGGTAAGATACCTAGCCAGAAAGAGGCAGAGCTGGATGCAAACTGAGGCCGCCTGATGCTAGAGTACTGCACCTGTACCTCTCCCTTCCCCACACTATTCTCTTTCAATAGGTGGATTACAGAATACAGAACACACGAGGCACCTGGGTGGCTCAGCTGGTTAAGCGTCTGCCTTCAGCTCAGGTAATGATCCCAGGGTCCTGGGATGGAGCCCCTTGGCAGGTTCCCTGCTCAGCAGGAAGCCTGCTTCTCCCTCTTCCTCTGCCGCTCCCCCTGCTTATGCTCTCTCTCTCTTTTGCTTGCTCTCCCTCTATCTCAAATAAATAAATAAAATCTTAAAAAAAAATACAAAACACACCTCTCCTTTGACCAGCAAGTCTACTTCTAGAACTTTACCGGTGGACATGTGCAGAAAAGTTCACCAAGATTTACATTTAGTGGAAGGAAGGGAGATCGGGGTTGGGGGGACACAATACAATGCCTAACATACTGGGTGGGTTAAATAAATTATGATGTTTCCCTCTGGTGGAATATTACAGAATTTTGAAAAATGATGTAGACGCAAATGTGTGGATTGAGGAAAAGAGCTCCAAGACACATTATTGTGTGGATAAAACAAAGTACAGAAGAACACTGTGTACAGTATGATTCCATTTGTGCTAGTAAGAGCAAACAAAAGGTTTATGCTCACAGATGCATTAAAAACGTTTCTGAAAATATACACAAGGCACTTAACTGTGGGGTGAAGGGCTATTGAGGGGGGGCTACGGATGGGATGACTGAGGTCCAGGAAAAGAGAGTTAGTTTTCATTTTCTATTTTTCTGTATGGTTTGAATATTTAACCATATGCACGTATTACTTTTTATTTGAAATTAACTTTTTGATTTAAAATTAGCTTTTTCTTAAGAACCAGACACTGTCTGTGCCCCAGGGGTCCACTCACGGTCTCCAAGGAGGCGATAATAATGAATCCAAGATCCACACGTGTACAATTCCTCCCCGTCCTCTGCTCCCACCTCAGCAGGTCTCAGGCTAGTGCTGTCTTGGAAGGAACGTCTTCCTTTTGAGGATAGCATCTCGATGGCAGGAGCACCTTGGCCAAGTCACTTATTCAGAGCTCAGGGTCCCATCAGGCTGGCACCCAGCCCCCACATAGACAGGAAATACCATAATACCCTGCCACGTGGGAACGTGCCGTCAATGTCAGCCCTGACCATCGGCTATGGGTAGCAGGAAGGTGAACACAAAGCCTGTCCCTCGAGTCCCTGAGGGCACCAGCTCTAGAAAGTCCAATCCTCGTTGGCACACAGTCCCAAAGGGCTCAGTGGCTTAGTTTCCCAGCCCCCAGCAGACTGAACACAGCAGAATAAAAAGAGGGAGAGAGACTTTTAGAGCCAGGCAAACTGACATTAGGAGAAGTGACAGGTGACAGGTGAGCAGCAAGGATAGAGACACGAAGACAATTTAATCGGACATAAAGTCCGAACCTCAGCAGTGCGGGGTGATCGGTGGAAGGGCAAGCTGCCCGCTTACAGAGCTCCAGGAGCTTTGCCGCCATATGGGGCGAGGCTCAGCAGGGTGGCCAGCCCACAGAGGTGCAGCTGGGTGCTGTCACTGGGGGAGAGTGAGCTTATGTCCCTCCGGGGTGACTATGTGCATCGCTTATCTGAGAAACTGAGATGACAAGTATTTTGGAAAGTTGGCTTGGGACCTATATCATCAGATGGAGCAGATGGAGAAAAGCCCAACTGTCCATTTCAGTCCAGGATGAGTCCCTAGAGAACCCTGTACAGTGCAGGGTAACAGAAAAGACCGCCAGGAGATTAGCTTACTGACCCACCATGCCCATTCCTGGTTATGGTGTGCGCCCACCCATGCTTGCCAGGGAATATTGAAAATGTACCTCGGCCTCCTAACATTTCAGAATCATGGAGTCCCATGGCTGGGCTAAAACTTGGAGGTGTCCCCGTCCTCCCCCACTGCACACACTGCTGATTCAGCGCTAACAGCAACCTCATTGCGTTTTCCCACCCCCGGGTTGCTAAGGTGGAACACAATTTCCAATTCTAACTGTTCGGAAAGTCTGTCTTCCTGAGAGTTGGATTCTACATAAACTAAGATGATTGCAGGGCTCCTGGGTGGCTCAGTTGGTTGAGCATCCGACTCTTGATTTCAGCTCAGATCAGGATCTCCAGGTCCTGAGGTCAAGTCCCACATCAGGCTCTGCGCTTGGCAAGGAGCCTGCTTTAAGATTCTCCCTCTCCCTCTCCTCTGTCCCTCCCCACCCGTGGTCACATGTTCGTTCTCTCTTTCTCTCTCTCTCTGAAACAAAAAACAAAACAAAACAAAAAAACCCCAAGATGATCGCTAAATGGGAAATGGAATGAACTAATTAAATACAGAGAAAGCAGAGGTTCTCTGAGGTGACCTTCAGGATGGGGCAGGGGGACAAGCTTCTCTGTAAAAGGGGGACAGTGTGGAATGGTGGGTACGGACAAGGGCACAGGTTGGCTCCACACTTGCTGGCTGCATGGTCTTGAGAGTTGCTTAGCCTCTCTGTGCCTCAGTTTTCTCATCTGTACATGAAGACTGGATTAGAGTCGCTGAGTGGATTCAATTAACAAACATATGTCAAGCCCCTGGCACAGGGCCTGGCACAGAGTGGGCACACAGTCATGCCACCATCACTCTGGAGCTCCCCGAGAGGGTGATCAGACCTGCTCCCATCAAGCTGCTGTTGAGCGCACAGTGGCCCCCACCGCTGACACAGCCACGGGCACGCCACCAGCCAGGAGCACCGGGTCCCGAGTGCTGCCACTCACCCGCTATGTGACCTTGGGCAGATGCCCCCAAGATCCCCTTCCTCGCATGTTGAAGGAAGGGGGAAGAGCACCCCAACAATTCCCCTCCACTGGGGTGAATGTGCTCACCCAGTGAGCCTGAAGCCTGGCCTCGAGTTCCCCTCTGCCCAGTCCCCAGGCCACAGACACACTGTGCCTTCCTGCTGCCATTGTCCTTTGTGCCCCGCTCCCACCCGCTCCCACGCCCATGTTTCACAAAATGTGAAAGATGCCGAGTGAGAAGGAAACTCTACTTCACACGAAGGTGGAAAGCCTCGGAACCGCTCACCAGCCCACCCCTGCGTGTGCCTGCAGAGTCACCAAACACACGGGACGGACAGACAGCAGAAGCTTGCTCAGTCAAGCTCTATCTGCCAGACACTCTTCCAAGTGCTTTGTGCACAGGATCCCATTTAATCAGGACAATCCTATGAGGTAGAGATGATGATGATGATGATGATGATGATGATGATGATGATGATGATTGGCGGTGGGGGTGTTGAAAGACTGAGCGTAGTGATTAAGGACACAGACTCCAGGAGCATCCAAACCCCGCTCTGCTAGTCACTGGTTGTTCTATAACTTTGAGCAAGATACACCTCCATTTCCTCATCTATAAAATGGGGCTAATGATAACACTGCCTCCCGAGACTGCTTGAAAAGACTGAAAAAGAGTCGGGACATGAAAGCGCTCCCCAATGTTCGCCATGCCTGTCATTGCCTCCAGTATTGAGAGGCGGCAACAGAGGCTCAGAGAGGTGAAGTCACGTGCCCAGGGTTGCATAGGCGGGAACGGGGCCAGGTGGAGGCGGTGGGGGCAGGATTAGAATTCCTGCCAGCCCGTGCTCTTAACCACCAAGTTCCTCGTTGATGACATGGTGGGAGGGACCTACTGGGACTTTCAACCTAAGAGCAAGAAATCAAGGTTGAAGGGTCATGTGTGAAGGTAGGCACCGCCAGCCTAAGACTGAGTCAGAAAGCCCTCCACATCCTCATGGCACCTTCAGGCAGGTCTTCTCCCCTCTCTGAACATTTTCGTCTGGGAACCTGAGTCCCAATCCTAGGCCAGTCACGTGGGAGAACAAACAATGCCAGAGATGTGAGGCATGCACACGACCAGGTTCTTGGCCCAACTTTCACACCTGGCTAACAGCCTGCTTAGTCTAAAAAATAGCCAACAGGCGAATGCCTAAGCCAGGAAAGCCTCAGACAGGCTTCTGATCTCTTGCAAAGGGACTGAGGCCCGTCCAGTCCACTTCTGGTCCAAAGGGTAACGGGACAGTGGACGTCACAGGGATCCAGGCCTGGAAAGCCCAACCAGCCAAGCCTCCCGCCCCTCCAACAGTTTCCCCAAACAGAACAGCGAGGCCACGCGTTAGAGGCAAGCTGGGCAGGTGCGCTGCTTGTCAGGGAGAGCCAAGCCTGCCCCGCAGAGGCCCCTCCCAGGATGCATGGCAAATTAATGTGCTGCAGAGAACATGTATTAAATTCCGCTGCCGGAGCTACAAGCCGCTGGGGTGCTGGCCACCCCCTCCCTCCCTCCCCTCCCCTCTCGGAGAGGCTGAATCAGGGGCCAGGGCTTCTGAGAGGCCCGGGGTATCTCAAGCTCTTGCTTGCCAGCCATTGCCAGTTCTGGGATCAGCCTCTGCCCTGCCCTGCCTCCTCCATGGGCTACAGAGTCTCAAAGGAGCTCACGGAAGTGAGAGTGCCTCGTGTACCATGGGGACAGAGCACTACTGAGCAGGTGCATTATTTGAGGACAAATGCACGAGTCAGTCAGGCTTGGGTTCAATTTGCTGGTTATTCGCCGTCTCAGTGCCCACAGCTGGGGAAACTGAGGCTCGGAGAGTCTCAGTGTCCTGCCCAAGATCCCACACATAGCAAAGAGCAGACCTGAGATCCAGTTCTGGTGCTGGACTGTAGGCTCCCTGAAGAAGGTACTGGAATTGGGCCTCTGTGGGTAGGGCTCCTACAGGGGGGTCAGGATTGGGGCTCAGCCTGAGTCGTGGCAGGGTGGGCAGTACCAGTGGGTTCCCTCACACCCATGGGCGAGCCTTGGGGACCTGGGTGTTTGAGACTGGGTCTGAGCATCCTCAGGAGAAGATAGAGAGTTTGGGGTGATGTGGCAGGTGGCTGGGGTACAATATGAGACGGCCGGGGTCCCAGAAGTGGGAACTGCGAGCCAGACTGAGCAAAGGGCGCACTTGTTCTGTGAACTGACTTCACACCGGCTCTCGACCCACTTGGCGGGAACCGGGGAGCGCCAGGGCGCAGAGGATGGGAGAGTCAACCAGTGAAGGGGGTTCCAGATGTGTTCTGCTGGTCCTCTTGGGGGACCTTCAGGGCCTCTCGGACTCCCACTCCCTTAATCAGTGAGCCTGGTTTCTAACTGGTTTATATAAAGGCTTCCCATGAAGGTTTTATCTGAACTAAAGTCTTCTTGGCAAAAATCTTCAGACTGAACAATGGTCAGAAAATCACGGATCGCCGGTACTGCAGGTGAGTGAGGAGGGCTCCGGGCCAGGCCTTGCCCAGAGAGCCAGGCCGGGCCCCAGAACCACAGGGGCCCTGATCCAACGTTCCTTTCCTTGTTTTCTCTCTTCATTTCCCGCCTCTTCCCTCTCTCAGAACACTCCTCAAGCTCAAGAAACCAATTCTCCTTTTTTTTCTTTTCTTCCAGTTAGTCTGAGCACAAATGTTCCTAATGAAATGAACAGAACGCTCTCCTTGGCAAACATGCCTGAAGACGCTGGCGTCCTCATCCGCTCCACAGAGGAGGCTGGAGTCGGCAGTGACCCCGGAGCCCGGGAGACGGCTGAACCCTCCTCGGGGGAGCAGGTGCAGGGAGTGGCCTGGGGCCAGGGAGGGCCAGGCACTGAGACGACAAGCCAGGCTTCCGCCCGGAGATACCTGATGTTCCTGTGTTCCAAAACTGACTGTGTATGTGCACACACATGTGTGCATGAGACAGGCAGAGAGATTTTGTCCCATCTTTCTATTTACTGACCTTTGTGGTCAGGGACAGGTAAGGGAACACACACAGGGATCAGACTTCCAGTGACTTCCTCCCTCTGTGCTACCAACAAATGATGGCACTTGGCTGAGACTCACTTTCCAAATCTGCAAAGTAGAGTAGTGACCCGTGCCCTGCCTCTCTGGCTTCTTGGGCTTTGGAATAGAGGAAGGAGAGATGGAAGGAATGAGGAGGAGGAGGAGGAAGGCAGAGCCTTCCAGGGGAGAAAAAAAGGAAACATTCTCACGTGTAACCCAGTGTGTCATTAGTTCAAGTTTTAAAGTAAGACAGGCCAATCCAATCTGTGCCACCTTGGCCTAATCACCCAGGAGGTGGGGCCTGGCCTCTCCCCTGATCTCAGTCCCGGGCCCCAGGCCAAGCTCTTTCGGGCTCCAGCTATCCCCACCAAAATGAACCTCACCGGGCAGGACGACTCTGAGAATTAAAACACGCAATCAAACAGCTTCTTGACGGGAAATGCTTTGGAAATTTTCGGCTCCATTTACTTCTCAATCTAATTTTGTCCTCGGATGCACATTATGCGCGAGATGGGATCTCATGTGGTTTGCCCGGCGCTCCGCACACCAGCAGGAGGCAGCCGGCGTCTCGATTGCTGCTCTCGTCTCTCACCGCCCGTGAGCGGCATAATGAGGGCACCCAGCAGGCTCCGGAGTGGCCCTGGGCAAAAAGGCCCAGCCTGGACACCCGGACACCCACGGCACCCACAGGCCCCGCCCAGGGGCCAAGTTGCAGCCTCCCTGCCTCCACAGCCAACTAGGGCCTCGGCTTAGACTCCCACTACCCCTGCCCCACAGCTGTCTCCCTGCCTGGCCCCAGCCTCCTCCTCCAATACAACAGACCCTCTGCTCCCACTCCTAATGGCTCCCCACCGCCTCTGGATCAAGTCCAAACCCCTTGCTACCCTCCGTTCCTACTGAAGGAGTGTGGCCTCCAGCCCCGACCCCCCACTCCTGCCCTGAACAGCTTGCTTTTCCCCCATCTCACCTCCACGCCTCGGCAAACCTTGTCGGCCCATCCTGGCAGCGCCAGCAAACTCCACCAACGCCCCCTCCTATAGAAAAGCTTCCCAGATGCCCCACCTTGCTCTGCCCACCCAAAGTTACACGCTCTCTCCTCGGTGCTCTCGGAGCCGCCGTGCCCAGCTCCGCGTCACAGAGACTGTCTGGGGGGCTGGCTCCAACACGGACCCTCGGCCGAAGCCCTCCCGGACAGGGACCGGGTCTGTTCACTGTTCCCCACGTGGCTGGCCCAAGGCTCAGCACAGAGCTGAGGCCAAACAAGGGCTGACTGGTTCATTCATTCATTCATTTGCTCAGAAAACATCTTCCAAGCCACTCTTCCAGGCCCAGCATGTCAGGTGCTAAGGACTTTTGTGCCCTGTTTCTTAAGAACAAGAAGCTTTCTCTTCCAGCCTGACAGGTGATAATTTTGATCCTCTCCGCTGAAGATAAGCCAGCAGCCAACGCTCAGAAGCTACCCAAGTTCTAGCAAAGGGAAATGCCTCCCAGCCACCTCTAGGTCAGGGCTGGGCCTCGGGCCTCTTGCTTTTCCCCTTTCCCTATTCCTTCCTCCCAGGCCAGCCACTTGCCAAAGTTCACTCAAATCCATAAAAAACAGCCCACCCCCACAGCTCCCAGGTCCAGCCGCCTCTCCCCGCCCCGTCCCTGGGGCTCTCCTGGCATCCGCTACAACCATTTCCCCCTTTCTGCCAGGGGTTTCTGGCCTATCTACAGATGTCCTTCGGTTTGAACTTAATGATACCTCAAATCCTGTGGGAAGGGGCTGACTGTAGTCAAGAGACGACTCCAAGAACAAGACCTTCCTGACTGCCACTGCCGAGGGATGCTTTTCAGCTCTCGTTATCTTGGATCTCTGCTCGCTCCCTGATTCTTCAAACGTTTTTGGCAGCGTGATACCACTGAACACCTCTCTTTGGGGAATTTTCTACCTTAAGAGTTCAGTCTCCCTAAGGCAGAATCCAGAAGCTGGATCTCCCAGCCTCCCTTGCAGCCAGGGCACGGGCACCCCACTGGCTCTACCAAGTAGACACATGGTATGCACCCTCTCACACAGTGTGAGTTGTTAATCATGGTGTGAGCCCTCCCACATGGTGTGAGTTGTTAATCCAGAAGCTAGTGACATGAGGAAACTGGCGCCCATGCAGTCCACCTGCTGAGGCACAGGTTCTAGGGGTGACACAGGCGTCCAGCAATAGCAGTGTAAGCCGAATGCTCTCTGTCCACAGGCCACGGGGCACCATCTCCCCAGGAGAGGCCCTGAGGCACAGGCTGGAAGCCTCCAAGCCTCTTGAGTGTCCTAATATTCTTTGGAAAATCCCTTTTCTGTGAAAATTCTGTTTGTCTGCACTAAGAGCTGTGACTGTTACAGCCTCCAAGGTGGAAGGTGACGGTGGCCTGCTTGGTCCTTCGTCCATCAGCACCTCCTGGGCTTCTCCATGGCTCCCACTCTCCAGTCACCGGTGTTTCCCCAGAGCTTCTTCCTAGAACTCTACTCCTCTCTGCCCATCTTCACTGGGTGACTCATCTCCTCCAGGCACACGACTTCCAAATCCTCATCCCCAGCCCTGCCCCCTCCCCCAATGCTTGCTGGCGGTTCCCACCCGAGTGTCCCGGGGATGCCCAAAGTTGGAGTATCTGAACCAGCTCCTCTTCTGGTTGTCTTTGTCTCAGCTGGTGGCTCCATTATCCACCCAGTCCCCCAAACTCCAACCAGGGGAGACACTCTCCCTTCTGCATCTCACCTGTCCCCGAGTCTATCCCTCAGAATGTCTTCTCCATCCTCCTTCTTTCTCTCCTGGATATTTACAACCACCTTCAAGGAGTTGGGCTTTCTTGCTGAGTCTTGTCCTCATTATATCCACCCTCTGTCAAGGCCCCAGAGAGATTTCTTCGAAGATCCTACTCCCTCCTTAAGGCCCTTCAAGGGTCCCCACACATCCGGCATGTGGAGCTTATGATCTCAGGTCATGGTAGCCTCCCTGCTCTGAGCCCTCCTGCAGGCCCAGCATGGGTCCCCCGCTCCTGGAGCTGCTTGCACTGCTTATGTGGTTTCTGTGTTGATCATACTCCCTCTGCCTCGTATGCTTTTCCCTCTGCCCTCGCAACCTGGCGAATTCCTACTCATGCCAATCAGCTCACGCTTCACCTCCTACAGGAAGCCTTCCTTGGTCACCTCCCGGCACAACCTCAGGAAGGCCTGGTGCCCTCCTCTTGCTCCTGTGACACACCGACCACACCCTTCTCTCGAAGTTTCACCTTTAAAATAACATTTCCCAAACATGTTTGATGCGGCAGAAACCGCCTAAGAATCTTTACACGCATCATCTCATGTCATTCTCACAACAACCCTATGTGGAAAGGTGAGGAAACTGAGGGTCAGAAAATTGAAGGGAATAGAGAATTCCCAAGACCAACCACTAGACAGGGCTGAGTGTAGGGCTGGAACCCAGCGCTGTCTGACACTATGCTCAAAGTTCCTAATGGCGATGATCTGTTGGCTTTACCCGGGGAGCTGCCTTCTGCATCTCTCTAACGTGGCATAACCTTGGCCAAGTCACTTGCTTTACTGAGCCCCAGCTTCTTCTTCTACAACAGGAGGATGAAGCCTCTCCCTGCCACCCTCCCGAGGACGGTAGTATAATCTGAAGATAACAGATGTGAAATCAATCGGTAAATATGTCTCACCCTTTACAGTAATGAGGGAAGGTGTTCGTGTTCTTTCAGAATTTGGTTTCACTGCACGATTTCCTTGCTCACCTTAGAATCAAAGGCTCGCCATCTCCTCCTTCCTTTAGGGTGGGGAGGACTCCCACTTTCCACTCTGATCCAGGTTCCCCCTGGTATATTTAAAGTCCTCATCCAGCTGTTCCCATCCCCCCTCCCAAAACACAATTGTGACAGTCAAGCAAAGAAAGGCGAGGGGAAAAATCCATAAAGGCTCTCGGCAGAGCGGCGGCCGGTGGAATTCTCCAGCTCCTGACCACCAGTTAGTGACGTCAGGATTTATAACTGTATTAAATGGTATGACAGGCAGTCTTGATATATCAGTTCCCGCTTCTTCCCAAATCACAGACAATAAAAGCTTTGGCAGTGAAAGTCATTCATCATCATAAAGACCTGAGACATCCCAGTCATCAATTTCACTCACATCCTTAATACACTGGAGAGAGCGCAGGAGTCGAGCACCTCGGAAGGGGGGTGGGAGGGTGGGGGGAATAACACGAAGGAAGATTGAACAGGAATAATTACAAAGGTCAAAGAAGGGATTCCTCTGGGGGGGTGCCATGGACTGGGCCAGTTCCTGCCATAGATGCGCTCAGCCCACAGAAAAGCTGGGCAGGTGCTGGGCATGTCCCAGGCAGACCAGACCAACACAGACCAGGCTCGGTGAGTCTGCAGTGGGAGCCAGATGAAGTGGGCAGCAGGACCAGAGGGGGACAGGGAGCGGTGCCCTGGGCTCTGTGGCTCCGGGCTGGGTTCTATGGGAGTCTTTTACTCCATCAGCCTCATTAAGATGAAAGAGATTTAAAGATAATAATAAAACCACAGGTATTTTTTATGTTGTAATCTATCCCCTTTCTGGCACAGATGGCTATCTGTGCCCGCTACGGTCTTCTCTTGGGCAATAGCTTTGGAGCAACTATCCAGACTGACACTACTGGTTATAAAAGATGCTCTAATCCTGCCAGGCCAGCTGGGAAAGAGCCACGTCAGCCACGACCCCCACATGTGGCCCTGACCCACCCCTCAATCTTCTCTGTGGTCTGTTCTCCACGAGGCTCTGCCTGACACAGAGTTCCTCTGGCCAGATCTCCTGCTGGCCACTGATGCCGGGCTGGTGAGAAGCAGTGTGGCACAGAGGACCAGTGTGTGGCTGCTGGAATCTGACCACTTGCCTTTGAAACCTGACCCCAGCACGTAGGAGCTGTGTGACCTTAAGCAAATTTCTGTGCTCCTCTGTGCCTCAGCTTTTGCATCAGTTAAACGGGGACAATAAAACTAACTCTTTCATAGGGTAGTTAGACAGATGAGACAAGTTAACATATATAAAGGGCTTAGAATGATTCCTGGTGCCTAGTGAGTGGGAGGCTAGTCTTAGCGCTCCTGCTGGTGACTGTGGCTTCTTGGATCCCATTCAGGATTGAGATGAGCTCCGGGGAGAAGGCCCTTACCCTTGCCCCCACCCAAGAGCTGACTCCCCAGAGAGCTTGTGTGACCACCCCATCCATGAGGTGAGCATGTGACACCTTCCCAGACCTGGGCTAACAGACACTCACAGAACGAAGCAGCGGGTCTAGAAAGGTAAACTCATCTCTGGATAGGCAAGTTGGACACACAACAGGTGCCTGTGAGGATCCATGCTGAAACCAGCCTTACCAAACATTCACAGAAGATCTAAGGCGAGAGTACAATTCTACAGCCCCTCAAAGAATGAAAATAAGAGAAATAAAAAGAAAATAAAAGATAAATATAAAATAATATATAATAATATGTATAAGAATACATATAATATAACATCACAATAAAATGTAGCAGGCCAGTAGAAGTAAATGAATTTGTAAAGAAATAATAATTGTGGTAATACCTTGCATTCAAATGTGCCTTATGCTCATCAAAGTGATATGAATGTGTGAACCATAACCCACGGGGTTGATAATCTTGGTAATAACCTAGGAGGGTGGGGTTTGGGGCAATTAGTAACAACCAGTCACAGTGGACAGCTCATTTATTCATCCATCCATCCATCCATCCATCCAACACTTCCTGAGTACCTACTATGTTCAAGTTCCATGTTACCTATTGTGGGGAAGGCAGATATCTTTCAGAACCTCATAGTCTAAGGAGAAAGGCTGGTAACAAAGAATAGAATAGAACAAAGTAACAAAGAACAGAATAACAGATGGGTTGATCTCCAGGGCCCAGGTGAGGGGGACATTGCTGTGATTGTGGGGTAAGTAGGAGGGCTTCCTGGAGGAGGTGGCAGCAGGGGACTGCTCCCCGGAGACAATCCCTGAAGGCATTTGGGCAGAGACTGCTGGCAGGCCTGCTGGCTCCTCAGTTCCTCAGCAGGAGACATGAAAGCTTTTTACAGGCAAAGCCCTCCATCGGCTTGCATCTTCCCTCTTGCGGGGAGACAGGACCTGAGCACTTGGCCGTGGTCAAGGTGGCAGAGGCTGTATGAAGTCGCAGGAAAGGGCACAGCTTACAGCTTATAGCTCATGTGCACTTCACCACAATCCCACACGAAGGGATGAGCCCAGACTGTAACTCCCATTAACAGATGTGAAAACTGAGGCTTGGGCAGGTGAAGGGTGTCCCCAAAGCCAGCAAGGAGTATGGCAGAGCTGGGGCAAAGACTGCAATCCTGACTCCAGTCAGCCCAGTGCTCTTCCTTTCGTGGCAGACTGCCGCCACCTCTGGGCAAATAACAAGCATTCTAAGCAGAGGAGGAACCAGCAAAAGCGAAAGGCTTGGAGTCACACCAGGTATGGCTGAGTTGGACCGTGGTAAATAACAGAAACAAAACCAGGCCTGGATAAAGGGTTCCATTGGACAGCTTCACAGATGAGGTAGACAGATGACAGATGACAGTGACCAGGCAGGCTGAGAAACAAGGACAGGAAAGGGAAATAGTCCCATTCTAGAAGGACGAAGGCTAAGTCTGGCATGGAGGGAGGGGCACCAGAATAGGAATCAAGGGATGTGGTTTCCAGGGCTGTCTTCCCTTCGGACACCCTGAGTTCTCAGTCCTCAGGGCTCCTATCTGCTCACTAAGGTAGTTATACTAGCTGATACCTAAGAACCCATCCAACACCAAAAGTCCGGTCTCTTGACCCTGGGCCACCCGGTGGGGGGTACAATTGTCACTGTGGTGGGGCAGATTGAGGAGACCGAGTGAGGAGCAGCAGCGCTTGCGGACGTGGTGGGACAGGTCAGGTTAGGGTTAGAGGAGCAGAGGAGGAGCCTGACTCCCTCCCAGATGGTGAGTCAGGCCAGGTGTGGGGGCATATGGAGTCCTCAAGGAGACTTCTCTACTGAGCACTGGGGAGGTATGGCAGACCCTATGACGACCCCTTCAAACATGCCTACAGCCTCATCTCCAGAACCTGTGAATTTGTCACCTTGCAAAACACAGGGGACTTGGCAGATGTGATCAGATCAGGAATTTTGAGATGTAAAGGTGACCATGGATTATCCAGGTGGGTCCAGTGTAATCGCCAAGGGTCTCTACAGTGGAAGGGAGGAAGCTCAGAGTCACAGAAAATGTGACAACAGGAGCAGAAATCAAAGGGGAGAAGATGATGCTACCTTGCTGGTTTTGAAGGTGGGGTAAGGGGTCATGAGCCAAGGAAAGCAGGCGACCTCTAGAAAAAGCAGGAAAGGGGCGCCTGGGTGCTCAGTGGGTTAAAGCCTCTGCCTTTGGCTCAGGTCATGATCCCAGGGTCCTGGGATTGAGCCCCGCATCGCATCAGCGGGGAGCCTGCTTCCCTTCCTCTCTCTCTGCCTGCCTCTCTGCCTACTTGTGATCTCTGTCTGTCAAATAAATAAATAAAATCTTTAAAAAAAAAAAAAGAAAGAAAGAAAAAGCAGGAAAAAGCAAATAAAAGGACCCCCCCCCTCCATCCCCAGGGCTCCAGAATTTGGAACATATTTCCTTGATTTTAGGATTTCTGCCTCCCAGCATGGTTAAGATAATAAATGTGGGTCACTGTAAGCCCGGAAGCTTCTGGCAATTTGTTATAGCAGCTCGAAACTAATTCAGAAGGCCACTGGAACATCCAGATGAGGTAGCCATGCAGCCTTCCCCAGTCCGGACATGTTCTACCCCTAGTAAGCTTTTTCACCATTCTCTTGCTGTCGAGGGCCCTGAGGCTCCCTGGCTCAGGCTGCTTTCCTGAGTCCCAAAATTTTATTTTATTTTATTTTTAATCAAAAATCTTAAATCAACAGTTATATAGCACTTATGGTGTTCCAGGTTGTGTTTTTTGGTGTTTTGAAAATATCAATTCATTTTATCACAGGACAAGTTTCTATCCCCATTTTATAGATGGAGAAACTGAAGTACACACTCTCACATACAAACAATTGAGCAACCGAAGTCACCAATTCACAAGCAGAGCTGGGATCTAAAGATAGGCGGTCTGGCTGCAGAGTCCATATGAAACATGGTGCAGTTTGATCAATTTCCACAGACCTGAGGGGCTGCTAGTGTAACTGTGCTGCAGGTGAACGCAAGAGAGCTCTGCTTGGATAGCCCTGATGACAGGGAGCTTACTACTGACAGAAACCATACAGTACAGAAGTTAGGGGAAAACCAGCTCTGCTACTTACTGGTATGTGAACCCAAGCAGTTCCTTTAACTGTTAGCTGGGACAAAAATAGTACCTATGTTTCACAGAATAAGGGATGAAATGAAGCAAAGCTCATAACGAATGCTCAATAAACACTCACTATCATTGTGATTATCTCCTGAGGCAATCTATTCTAGTTTCGGAGGGCTCAAACTGTTAAAAAGTTCTTCCCACTCAACTAAAGCTTGCCTCCCTGTGGCTTTCCCTGATGTGCTCCTAGCAACCACACCTCTCTCCCCACAGCCCTGAGCACAGAGGACGTGGCAGCTGGGCCCCAAGGCAGCTGTCTTAAGCCACCAGTACTGGGGTACGAGATACCCTGCCTGTCCCCCTTCCTGGACCCTGTCCTTCTCTGTCTGCAGCCCCAGTATCAAATACTTAGCCCTGAAAATATGGACTCTCCAGCCTGCAGTGCTTGAGAGAAGTTCATGATGGTTCATCCAGAACATTAGAGAGGATGGAATTTCTGTCCCTATTGACATGTTGGGTATCCATAAAACATGAAATAAAATTTTCAAAAAATTGAACAATAATATGAGAAGTAAAAACCCATTTGTATGAAATAAACCATATGCATATCAGCTGATATACATGCATAGAAGAGCTTCTGGAAGAACACAGACCAAACTCTGATGGCATCAGCAGGATAGGTTAGGGATGGGGTGAGGGGACACAGTCTCCTGCAGCTCTACGCACTTCTGTGACCCTTGGCTTTATTGCCCCATGGACATGTATTATGTGGTGATTAAAAAGGAATTATGAGGGGCGCCTGCGTGGCTCAGTTAGTGGAGCATCTGATTCTTGGTTTTGGCTCAGGTCATGATCTCCAGGTCGTGAAATCAAGCCCCTCTTCAGGCTCCGTGCTCAGCCCAGAGTCTGCTTAAGATTCTCTCTCTCCGTCTCCCACTGTCCTACTCCTGCTCATGTACACTCTCTTTCTCTCTCAGATAAATAAATATATCTCTTAAAAAAAAAAGGAATTATGGAAAGGGGATTGCAAGATACCAAACCAAGCTTCAGAACAGAAGCTTGGAGCACCAGGTTCTCCCAGAACAGCCTAGACATGGCCTCTTCCACACAGTGTTCCCCAAAGCCCACAGTCAAACAGAGGCCACCATTCTCTCCTCGGTGCCCTCACATACTGTGGCTTCTCCCATGGTATCTCCTTTTTCTTGTTTATTTTGTTTTGCTTTGTACGTTTGCCTCCCCCATCAGACTATGAGCATGTTGAGGGCAGGGACCCTACAACCCTCAAGGCTCGGGCTAGGCTACGGTCTGACAGGACGGAGATGCTGGTGTTTTTTGTTTTTTTTTTTAAGAATTTATTTATTTATTTGACAGAGAGAGATCACAAGTAGGCAGAGAGGCAGGCAGAGAGAGAGGAGGAAGCAGGCTCCCTGCCAAGCAGAGAGCCCGATGCAGGACTCGATCCCAGGACCCTGAGGCCATGACCCGAGCTGAAGGTAGAGGCTTAACCCACTGAGCTACCCAGGCGCTCCAAGATGCTGGGTTTTGATGAGGAGATGAGAGAGTGGGCGAGCGAGCGATGGAGGGATGAATGGCCACTCGGCAAATTGTCGGGCACTACAGTTTGGTATGTTTTCTCCTCCAGATAATGGCAAGGCAGTGGTGATCTCTGACCAGGAGAACAAGCTAATGAAATCGTTATTTTAGGAAGATGGATCACAGCAGGGTGGGCTGGGAAGCTGGAGGCCCAGAGACCTGCTCGAAGGCTATTTGGAAAGGTCGGCTTCCAAGCCGCTCGCAAGTGTAAAAATCTATGAGTGTATTACCGGGACGGCCATCCAGCTTTGTTTATTTTTATCCTACAAGATACAAGGTCAGAAACAACTACAGCACTTTCTGCTGAAATTATTTTTTTTAATTGACACTGCACTTTCCACAAAGATTAATTCATTTATTCAACAAATAGTTCTTAGGGACACTGCGCTAACCTGAAAGCATATCATATTTTCCTTAGATGTGCATTTTAATTATGTAAATACTTGAATTTCATTTTGGCTTCAAAATGGTCAGACCTTCAGCTTCTCTGAACCTCTGAATATCCTTCCAAACACTAAAATTCCAAAATTCCCAGGTGTTTATAGAATCTGTAATGGTAAGTCTACTTCACAATCCCAAACCAAATACTTTAAACCCCAATCAGATTCACCTTGAATCTTTCTGGAAAGCAAATAGCCCTGTATCTCTGGGGAAAGTTCCAGTCTCACGTGCTAAGTTTTTTCTCTGGGTTGTGGTTTCCTGAAGCACAACATCTCGTTTGGAGAGAGAGTGACATCACTACACTGGGATGAAATGCTGTGTTGCTGCCTGTTCTCGAGAACTTTACATTCAGTACCCCAGGGGATTGGTTACCTATCAGGATGAGTTACCTGCTGAGCTGACATCTGGGGAAAGCCATTCCAGGCAGGCAGAATGGCCTGAGCAAAGGCCTGGAATCGGACACAGGCAAGGCCAGTTGGACAGCCTGTGGCCAGCCCTTCCTGGCTTGACAGAGCAATTTTCTGTGGGGGCAGGAGTAGGAACCAGAAGAGATGAGGAAGGATCAGGACTGGAGCAAAGCCAAGAACTCATAAGGCCACAGGGGATAGCCGGCCTGGTAAAGCTGGTAAAGCTGCCCAGGAGTCCAGGGCAAATGGGAGAGCCCTGCCCACCCTCCTCCCCCCACCCCTGCCACACACACACACACACACACACACACACACACACACACACAGGGACCGCCACTTCTCAGCTCTACTGAGAGTGGCTGCACGGTGATGTGGACCCAAGGTGGACACGTTTTTCAATTTTCCAAGACGAGAGAGACGTTTTAATCTTTATATTAAGTCTCCTGACTTTAAAGCACCTTTAAATTTAATTTTTTGATAATCATATATTGACAACATTTGAAAACTTAAACATATAAATGATATTCGGTAAAAAGTCCTCTTCCCATACCCAGTTCACGGCTTTGCCTAAACATGGTTATTAAGTTCCCAAGTATCCTTCTAGGGTTTCTTTATGCATGTGTGCACAAACACAATATGCATTCCCATTGTCCTTCTGTTCTTTACACAAAAGGTAGTATTCGGTACACACTAGTCTCACTTTTTTCATGAATAATGTATCTCGAAGATCCTTTCCTACCAGGACATAGAGAGTGTCCTCATTCTTTCCTACAGCAGCACAACCGTGAATTGGATGGCTAAGCTACTCTTGACTTCAACAGTTCCCCACTGATGGACACTTGGGCTGTTCTCTGATCTTTACAACGTTAGTCTAAGCTTTATTTTTTTTTTCTTAAGTTTAAAGAACACGACTCAGGGCACCTGGGTGGCTCAGTGGGTTAAAACCTCTGTCTTCAGCTCAGGTCATGGTCTCAGGGTCCTGGGATCAAGTCCCACATTGGGCTCTCTGCTCGAGGGAGCGGAGAGGGAGCCTGCTTCCCTCTCTCTCTCTGCCTGCCTCTCTGCCTACTTGTGATCTCTCCCTTTCTGTCAAATAAATAAATAAAATCTTTAAAAAAATAAATAAAATAAAAAACACGATGCAGACCAAACAAAGTTTGGGCTGCACCCTGGGTACACAGAATGCCAGCCGAGGGAGGTGTTAGGCTGTGGCTGGGTCTATGAGTTCACAGCATGGATACCTATCTGGACTTTGCAAACACTTCACATCGGGGTTGCTAGTGGGAAAGGAAATCAAAATCACTTCATTGGAGTATGGCTTCAGGTAAGTACTGCCTAAAGATTCTTTGCCTTTGAGGTGGTGAAATCCCCATCACCAGAGGTAACCAAGCCCTGATGTAGAAAAATTCTCAGGTGGGTGAAGAGAGGGGCCACCCAACCTCTGAAGTTAATTTCCACTGTTTTTTCAGAGCCCCCCCCCAAAGCCCGATTATGGGCTGGGCCCCACTAGCAACAGAGAGAGAACTAAGAAACAGTCTCTCCCTTTCCACATCTCACTTGCTCATTCATTTCACAGTTAAAAGGCATCTACCAAGGCTGGATCTTGTCAGGAATTCCCTTCCCCCAAATCTTCCCAAAGCTTCTCATCACTGGGATCTCAGATTAAATGCCACGCTTTTAGAGAGGCTCAGCTTTGTCCCCACACCCACTCACCATCACACTTCAACCAGCTGGTACCTCCAAAACATGAGCCTTGATGAAATTAAGTTGCACATTTTTTTCTCCAGTTGCTGTGAATTGTCTGGCTCTTCCCAGCAGATAAGCCCGGTAAGGACAGGGTCTGGCCACCAGGACCACCATTGTGCCCCAGCTGGGCACACGGTGAGAGTCCAGTAAACAGTAACTATCCGTGCTATGCTCCTTTCCAGCACACACAACTTTGACACCCCAGTATCTTCCATGGGAATCCTAGGCAAGCCCCAGGGCTGAGCCCTTGTCACATGATGCTGTATTGTAGCTTTAATTGTATTTTTTGGCGGCATCTTTGGCAGACAGGACACACAAGGAATTTCTCATCTTTTAGTTTTTTGCTATTCATTATGATTTCACCCTGAGCTTATTTTGCTGGGTCTGATTGAGCCTCAAAGGCCCATGACAAATAGATCTGAGGAGATGCTCCCCGTGGAAAGATGAACAAACAGTCAGCCATTCAGAGTGGCTTGGCACTGGCCAGAATTTCTGGTATAAGAGCCCAGAAACACACTAATCACTACCATCTATTGAGTGTTTACACATGCCAACCACTGTGCTAAGACTCTGCGTGGACCATGCCTGTTCCTTCACAGGAAGCCTACGAGTGAGTTCTGTCTGGGCTTCATTTTATGGATGGGAACTTGGGCATGGAGGTTAGTAATCTGTCCAAGTTCAGCCAGCTAGAATATGGGGACACTGGGCTTCAAGCTAAGAAGTCTGGCTTTCCTGCTGACATTCTCAATTATATGCTAGAAGAAATACCCTCTGGAAATTTAAATTGGGATTTTTTTTTTTTTTTTTTTTGGTCCATCCCACCACATAAAGGCAGCAGGCCACAAAGGTCAGGGCTCTGAGCGAGCCCTAGTTCCAGCTCTAACTCACTGGATGTGACCTTGAGCAGGTCACCTTCCCTTTCTGGACCTGGGTCTTCCCGGCTGTCAGGTGAGCAGTTGGACTGCATGACCTTCCCACCCTGCCCATCTGTGGTCGGGATGTTTTCCTAAGGGAGGCTGGGAAGTGCAACACAGGCTCCTGGGTCCTCCAGATTACCTTCTCCCCCAACTACCCACACACCCTTGGATGCCCCTATGGAGGCTCTCAAACTCTCTTCCCCCACCGTCTCATTATATCCTTGCAACAGCCAAAGGAGACAGGCAGGGCAGGAATCGCCATCCCCGTTTCATAGACAGGCAAACTGAGGCTCAGAGGACAATCTCTTTGCTGAAGGATAGGACAATGAAGTGGGAAGGTCCAGGCTCCTGCCCATTCCTCTGACTCCCAGTCTAGTACTCTTTCATCCGGTCTTCAGCTATTGCTCAGATGAAAAAGGCCGGGCTGGGGAGGGCTTTCTTGGGCTGCCAAGTCTGGGGAATGGAGGCTCCAAACATTGAACCTAGGGGTAGGGAAAATCAGAGCTGGTGGTCTTAGGGACTTGGCATCCTTCTGTCTTCTGCCCACTAGTGGTCTCTTTTGCTTAGAGGGGACAGAGCCTCATACCCCAGGGTCCTCCACCACCCCAAATTTACTTGAGAAGAAGCCTCCCTCGGTCTCCTCCCTCCATCCTAACTGCTGATGCAAAAAGATGGTCCTCAGGGGAAGAAGGCCGGCAAGTACACAGGCTGCCCCCATTCCTTTGTTCTTCCAGGCAAAGGTCAGCTGGGCACCACTGAGAGCAAGCCTGCTGGCTCCTTCACCAGTAGGGAGGTGAGCAGAAGCAGGGAGCCTGGCATCCCACCTGCTGTCTTCCCTGGCAGGTAGGCACAGTGGCTGCCCCATCGGCAGGCCTGTGGCCCAAGGACACACCTGCAGATAATTAGTCCCAATCAGGACGATCCCAAACTGCTGATGATGCAGAAACGAGCTGGCCATGTCACTGGTTTGCAAATGGTGAGCAGTTTCTGAACCGTGGCCCTGGCTGGTAGAGCAGGAGTTTAACTTAATATTTAATGTGGCATATAAACGATGGAGAGAAACTGACTCATTCTCTAATGAAATCTTCCCTGCATAGCACGGAGTGTAAGGGCCGAGATGGAGCAGGACGCAGGCCACCTCAACCCCATGCGCATCGACCCCAGGTAGAGCGCTGGGCTGGCTCACGGTCCCGTTGGGCAACTACGCTCCAGGCTCTGTGGGGAGTGGAGAAGGTAAGGCGTGGGGCTGGAAGCTTCAAGATCTCCCCAAAGAGTTCAGAACTGTATCAACACATCCACGAACACAAGTGGAGTTCAATCACTGCCCTGTGGTCACACGGAGGCCCATCCTAACAGCTCTTGGGGGGATTCCTTCAAGGCATTCTTAACACTTCTCAGTGGGGTCAGCAACTGCCCCCTAGAGGGTGTTTGGAAAATTTGTGGGGGCTTTTCGAAGACTGAGAGGCATTGCTGCCCACCGTGAGGTTTCCTTCCATCTTGCACAACTATCATGTCCTGCCCAACAGGACAGGCGAAAATTCTGTTTATAATTATTTGAATCTAGCACTGAACTTCATTTACATATAAATGTGAACTTGCAATTTCCAAGGTCTTAATATACACTGAATTTTCTACGAATGCAATGACTGTGTAAACCGAGCAAAGCTCATACTTTATTTTACTTGGAACTTTGCCAGCAGTTCCTCACCTATCCATAAAGTCATGCTCGCCGTAGAAGTAGGTACGAGTCTCTAAAGCCTGCTCAGGGCTGTGGCTGATTCACAGTGATCCTGTGCACGGGCAGGCTCCAAATTACTTCATCATGTCTTGCTGTCTAATCAGGCAGAGTACTTACGTATCAAAGTACATAGTATTTTTTTAAAGATTTTATTTGTCTATTTGAGATAAAGAGTAAGAGAGAGAGAGAGAGAGCAGCAACCGGGGGACAGAGGGAAAGGCAGAAGCAGACACCCTGCTGAGCAGGGAGCCCGGCGCGGGGCTCGATCCCAGGACCCTGGGATCATGACACGAGCCAAAGGCAGACACTTAACCGACTGAGCCACCCAGGCGCCCACAAAGTACATAGTATTAATTATAAACAATTTCACTTTCATTCTTCCTGTACCTCATAATTAAGAGATTATTTTTATTTTATTTGAAATCAGATGTGAAGATAGTCTTTATGAACTCAAGTTCAGGAGAGTGAAGGGGCATTGTTAATGTCTGCTGTCCCAAGGGGATGCTGGCTGGGATGGGGCAGAGAACCCCAACATCACAGAGCCCCATAAAACACGGGAAGGACTGGGCCATCTTCCCCTGAGTCCTCATTATACAAGCCTCCCACCTGCCTAGGTGTGCCCATGCCTCTGTGTGTGTGTCCTTTTTATTTTTTCACACCAATGCGATCATACTTCACACGGTGTTTTGCAAATTGCTTATGCACTTAAAAATATATCTCGGACATTTATTCATTTCAGCATAGACAGCTCTACCTAATTCTTTTTAATTGGTTTGATCGGTTGCATAGTATTTTGTGGTAGGAGGAGCCATCATTCATTTAACCAGCCCCTGTTGACAGACACTGCATTGTTTCCATTTGTTTGCCATTATAAATAATTCTATAATTATTATACAGAGATAGGTATCACTGTGCATCTACGTGAATATATCTGTGACCCACATATGAAAGTTCTGGGTTAGAGGGCAAGCGTGCATTTAAACTTTTGATGGATATTGCCAAATTTCCCTCCAAAACAGGTTACACTGATTTGTAAAGAGTGTATGAAAATACTTGTTTCTCATACCTTCTCCAACACTGGTCCTCAAGAAATACTTCAGGTCTTTGATAAGCTAGTGGGTTTTTTAAAGTGTCTTATGATTGTTTTAATTTGCAATTTTATTTTTTTAAAGATTTTATTTATTTATTTGACAGAGAGATAGAGAGCACAGGTAAGCAGAGCAGCAGGCAGAGGGAGAGAGAGAAGCAGGCTCTCTGATAAGCAGGGAGCCCAATGCGGGCTCCTAGAATCATGACCCAAGTCGAAGGCAGATGCTTAACCAACTGAGCCACCCAGGCGCCCATAATTTGCAGTTTTAAAATCATGAGTCAGGTGCGTATCTTTCATGCACTGTTGGACATCTGCATTTTTCCCAGTGAATCACCTACCCACAGTCTTGACCTATTTTTTCTACTGATTTTTTTCCTTATTCATTTCATTTTTTAAAAAGATTTTGTTTGTTTAGAGAGACAGTGAGAGAGAGCACGAGAGGGGAGAAGGTCAAAGGGAGAAGCAGACTCCCCGTGGAGCTGGGAGCCCGATGTAGGACTCAATTCTGGGACTCCAGGATCACGACCTGAGCCAAAGGCAGTCGCTTAACCAACTGAGCCACCCAGGTGCCCTTTCCTTATTCATTTCTAAAAGTTCTTTATAGGGGCGCCTGGGTGGCTCAGTGGGTTAAAGCCTCTGCCTGCAGCTCAGGTCCTGATCCCAGGGTCCTGGGATCAAGCCCCGCATCGAGCTCTCTGCTCCGCGGGGAGCCTGCTTCCTCCTCTCTCTCTCTGCCTGCCTCTCTGCCTACTTGTAATCTGTCTGTCAAATAAATAAATAAAATCTTTAAAAATAATAATAATAATAAATAAAAGTTCTTTATATATTAAGAAATTACCTTTTTTGTCATCTGTGTTCCATATTTACCCCCCCAATTTTATTCTTTGTCTTTTGAATGTTTTTACATCATATACAAAAGACTTATATTTTTAACTGTTATTTATATTATTTTTTCTTTGTCTTTTATAATTTGGAACAGATTTTTAAAAGCCTTCCCCACTCTAAGATTATAAAGGTAGCCCTCGTTTTTTTTTTTTAGTTTACTATTGGTCCCATTTTTTACACTGAAAGTTTAGTTCAACTTGGAATTTATTTTGATATAAAAAGTGAGGTATGTATCCAACAAGCCCAGTTGTCTCAACACCACTAACTGAATGGTTTATCTTTACCGATTTGAAATACTACATTTATCAACACCCACATATATTTGGATCTATTTAAGGACTCTCTATGCTGTTATATTTGTCTGTTTACTTTAGTTTTGATTACAAATAGTTTTACAATAGTTTTCGATTACAAATGGCTGGCTCAGCCAAGAGAGCAAATGACCCTTGATCTCTGGGTTGTGAGTTTGAGCCCCACATTGGGTATAGAGATTAGTTAAATAAATAAATAAATTCTAAAAAAGCCCTAAAAATCGTTTTAGTTGCTGCTGATTTATCATAATGTTTTTTGGTTCTTTTTTTTCCTTAATCCCCTTTTATTTTTATTTTTTTTATTAACATATAATGTATTATTAGCCCCAGGGGTACAGGTCTGTGAATCGTCAGGCTTACACACTTCACAGCACTCACCATAGCACATACCCTCCCCAATGTCCATAACCCAGCCACCCTCTCCATACCCTCCATCATAATGTTTTTAAATAGGCTACGACTTTTGCTCATTTCTCTATTTCAGAGTTTTTTAGCTATCCTTGAGTGTTTATTCTTTCGGTATTTTTGTATCATTTTGACATGTTCCAAAAAAAAAAAATTCTGCTGCTAGTTTGATTGGGATTGCTTTGAATGAGTAGATTACTTAGGGGAAACTGACATCTTTATGATATTGAGTTTTCCTGCTCAGGAACAAGTTATATCTCTCCATTTATTCTTTTATGTCCTTAGTGGAGTTTAAAGCAAGGTTTATTCCTCAGCCTTTGGGGGTTTTTTGGTGCTATTGTTAAAGGACTCTTTTCTTCTATTAGTTTTCTAGCTAGCTATTGTTTGTTTACTCACGAGAAAGCTAATGATTGTATTTGTAATTAGAATACTTCCAATATTTCAAAATCAGGCATATGGTTATGCAAAATCAAGACATGGGTGAACTTTTAAAAAACAGATTGAATTTTTTAAACAAGATTTATTTATTCTTAGAGAGAGTGCTCCCCAGAGCAGGGGGAGGGAGGAGGGAGGAGCAGAGGGAGAGGGAGAGAGAATCTCCAGCAGCCTCCCTGCAACGTGTGGAGCATAGCGCAGGGCTCGATCTCGCAACCCTGAGAGCATGAGCCGAGCTGAAACCACAAGTCAGACGCTCCACTGACTGAGCTACCCAGTTGCCCCTGGATTTAAAACATTTGTAATAAGCGACTGCCTTCAGTTCAGGTCATGATCCGAGAGTCCCAGGATCAAGTCCCCCATCAGGCTCTCTGCTCAGTAGGGAGTCTGCTTCTCCCTCTGACCTCTTCCCTCTCATGCTCTCTCTCTGTCACACATAAATAAATAAAATCTTTTTTTTTTTAATTGTAATAAGGGGCACCTGGGTGGCTCAGTGGGTTAAGCCTCTGCGTTCGGCTCGGGACATGATCTCAGGGTCCCGGGATCGAGCTCCGCATCGGGCTCTCTGCTCAGCAGGGAGCCTGCTTCCCCCTCTCTCTGCCTGCCTCTCTGCCTACTTGTGATCTCTCTCTCTCCCTGTCAAATAAATAAATAAGTAAATAATCTTTTAAAAATTGTAATAAAATAAAACAGCTCAGAATTTCACATGATCACAAAGCGGTCCTAGGTATAGTCAGAGCCCATCATGTAATGCGATACTGATTTTTCCCAACAGCTTTCACCTGCCACCACATATCTTGCTCTCATAGCCCTCCATGCTCCTCCACAGAAACACCCCTTCAGCAGTGAACCCCCAGGAAAACACACCTCTGTGGACGGACAGGCAAAACAGCCCATTTTCTCTATTCTTCCCAGAAAAAGGCAGAAAATATTTCTTCCAAGGTAACCATCCACGACCTGAGTGCTTTTACGATTCTACAGCAGATAATTTAATGTGCTTTTAGGAAAGATGAGAGTGAAAAACAACACAAAGAGTAATAATGGTTTGGGGCTAGAATTATCTCTAAAATTAAAAAAAAATTTAAAGATCAAGCATAATTCTGACTCCGCTCTGGAGTACAAACAAGTCTTTGGTCAAAGGTTTACCTGAAAACCCAATCCACTCCCAGACCTCCTGCCTGGGCCCAACCACAGCCTTTCAGGAGGAGAGGGGCTCTCGCTGTCTTAGAGCCTATATGACATCCAGCCCTCTACCCCAAAGTTCTAACCCAAGCCCAGTTCCCAGCTTCCCTGACATAACCATAGCCCACCTGTACTTCTAAGAACCCCTGTCAGTTCCTTCTTACCATGTCCTGCTTAGCAGCCTACAGGGACTTTTTGCAACCCCCGGCTGGACCCCTTGGCTCTGGGCCAAGGGCCAGCCCCAAGGCTCCCACTATCTGTCTGTCTAGTATCTGAGACTGCTTCCTGCCTGCCCGCTTGGACAAATGTCCAGAATCTGTCCTCCCATATTATCTCACTGCTGTCGGAGTGGGAAAAGGTATCTGCCTAACCCAGCCCTTCAAGTCCAGGCCCCTCTGCGGCACCAAGCTCAAAAGTGGTGACCAGCCACCACGAGAAGCAACGCACATCGGTGCTTGCTGTGTGCTGAACAAGTCTAAGCACCTTTTACAAATTAATTAATGAATTAATCCTTGCAACAACACCATGGGTCAGGCGCTATCACCATCCCCATTTTAGGGATTTATTTTTTAAACACGGCCCAGAATTTTTACATGATCTACCCAAGATTACAGAGCTAGTCAACGGCAAGTTCAAATCCAGCAGCGTGCCTCCAGGGTCCAAACTCTTTACACTGAGAGCGAAAGAGGCTGGCCCTGGGCTTTCCAGAAAGGCAGCTACTTCGTATCCACCAATCACCTTCCAGCCTAATCCTCCTGCCCTTCTTGACTGGCCTCTGCCTGGAAATCTGAAATGCCAACGACAGTTTGCCAGAAGTGTGCTCTTTCTCAAGTCTCACCAGCCAGGGCTGCCCTTCTCACGAGAGGGACTGAACACCAGGCCCCACCCACTTTCCGAAATCACCGAGGCCCCTCTGTCACGGGCCTCACCTGCCATCCGTCTCAGCCCATAGTCCCTTTGGCATTTTTTCTCCTCTGGCTTTATCGGAGCAACAAAGAACCTACTCTCACCACAGTCACAACCCCTGGGCCCAGCAGTCTCCTGCCTGACCGATACCAGGACCTCATATCATTATTAAAACAAAAAATGTCCAGTCAAGTCCAAAAGCACCAAGCCACTCATTGCACGCAGGCAATCTCAGTCTCTCTGTGTCAATCTCTCTCTCTTTCTCTCTCTTCCACCTTAGGTACCCTCACCTGTCACAATGGGGTAGGACTGTGGCCCGGGCACGCTGCTCCCGATGTCGGCAGGGGTGGGACTGGTCAGGTTGGCCTTCATGTCGTCCAGCCCTCCAGCCAGCGAGGCCATCGCTGAATACTCAGTGGTCTGAAAGAGGAAACAAAACAGAGAGAGCTCAGTATCCAGACTCCAAAACACCTCAGCCAAATGCCAGCACCAACCACATTCTGGGGTTCAGCCACCTCACTGGGCTAGCCCATGCCGGTGCCAAGGCCCACTGAGGGCTCACAACCCCCTTTCCCCACCCCCAGTGTTGAGAAAGCAGGCTCGGCTCAATAGAACAAGACAGGTGTCCAAACTCGGCAGTTGTCCCCGGGGGAGGAGGTGGGCGGTCTTCCGTGCAGCCGCACTAGAATCCCAGCCTAGCTTCCTGTCCCTGCAGGTTCCACCTGCCCCGCCCTGGCGGCCACAGACGGCCACTCCCACGCAGGGAGGGAGATATCAGCAACCAAGAACAAGGCAGAGATAAGAGTCGTGTTGCCAAGAGGATGGAGAGAAAAGTGTCCGACTTCAATGCTCTTAAACCACAGACGCAGAATCCCAGAAACAAGGTTAAGAGGAGTCTGAGACATCATCATGCCACGCCTTCAATTCATAGATGAGCACACTGAGGCCCAAGGCAAAGAGGGTTCTGTCCGCAGCCAACAGGGCAGAATCCCAGTGCAGGGAGTAGTCCCCCAAAATCTTTCACTCAAAATCCAATACAATATGACCAAACGAACCACAGTTTGGCAAGCACCTGTTTGCTGAGAACTGCGGGGCGCACAGCTTGGACTGAGCATGTTCCCGCCAACTGTGGGCGCCTGGCCCACAATCATGCTCCTTTCTTTAAGCCATTTCATGAAATCAGAGCTTGGCATTTCCTTGGCATCCATGCCACCATCACAGCAGTCTCCAAAAGATGCCAACCTCGGTCTTCACATTCAGGGACAGACAAAATGAGAAGCATGAGTGCCAGGTCTCTTCCTCCCACCTAACCCCCAGGCCAATTTTCAGGTAAAGAAAATATTTGCAGGGGCGCCTGGGTGGCTCAGTGGGTCAAAGCCCCTGTCTTTGGCTCAGGTCATGATCCCAGGGTCCTGGGATTGAGCCCTATATCGGGCTCTCTGCTCAGCCGGGAGCCTGCTTCCCTCTCTCTGTCTCTGCCTGCCTCTCTGCCTACTTGTGATCTCTGTCATCAAATAAATAAATAAAATCTTAAAAAAAATTTGCAAACACCTAAGCCAAAGACTTGGGTGTGCATATCAAATTCTGATATAAGCAGTTCCCTCCAGGACCCTGGTCTCGCCTACGGAAAGCACATCCCTGTCTGTCCAGGCTTATGTCCTTGGCAGACAGAGACAGAGAAGCAAGCAGTCTTCTGAGAGGATACTCGGGCACCTTGGGTAGGAGGCTGAGGACTGAGCCATAGGGTACAGAACTGGGGGAGCCCCTGGGCCAATGTCAGGCAGACGGGACTCAGACACAGGTACATTCCTACTGTTTCTCTTGGAATATGAATTAGAAAGAATTCTTGGGCAGCTCAAACTGGGGTGGTTGGCAGCTGTGAGTCAGTGAGGTACTGCAGGCCCAGGCACCCTGCCGTGAGCCTCCCTGAGGACATCTTTGTTTGGAGCCCCTGGGCTCTCCATCGTCTCCAGCAGAGGCTGATTCTGAAACACACAGAGAAGAGCACAGGCTTCTGAGGAGGAAGGACGAGATGGGGACACGCCTCCCTGCCATCAGGAATCACTGTAGAGCTGTAGTAATTAAGACAGCGTGGGACTGGCACAGGGGCAGATAAATAGATCCGTGAAACAGAAGCGAGTCCAGGAGCTGATCTGTGCATATATGGAAACTTGATATATGAGAGAGGGGATGTACAAATCAGCAGGGAAGGATGGCCTCTGATCAACAGTGCAAGGGGGAACCGGTTATCCATCCAGAAACAGGGGGGAAAAAAGAAATTAGATCTTTACTTCACACCAGACACAAAAATCAATTCCAGGTGGATTGGAGACCTAAACGGGAAAGGCAAAGGCATCTAACGTGGTTGGCTCTAGGTCCAGCCAAAAATCCTTGGGAACAAGCCTGCCCTTCAAAAGGAAACTAGTGGTCCTGGGATAATCATACAGGTTTCTTGGTCACTGTGAGGAGAGCAGTGGGTCCCAGTTATCCCTCTGCCCTGATCTGATGCCTCCTCCTCCAGGAAGTCCTTCCTGACTACCACTCCTTAGGAGGCAGGAGACCTGCCTGTGCTCTGCTGGCCCCACCAAGTGGTCATGCCAGGGCAATAAGAACCATAATCTTCACACCCATGTCAAAAGCTCACAATTATTGATCCCTTGCTCTGCGTCAGGAGCTTTACCTGAATGTTCCATTTAATCCTCACAGTAACTCCATGAAATAGGTTCTATGTTATTCCCATTTTACAGACGATGAACTGAAACCTATGATAGAAGCGAAGTAGCTTGCCCTAAAGTCATACAACTTCTAGGTGCCATAGCCAGGATTCCAACTGAATCCACCTGACTCCCAAGTCTTGAAAATGACTCTAATGATTTTCATACTGTGAGTCCTGACCTGTAAACACATGTGAAATCAATTTGCTAGTGCCAATATTATAAAAAAAATGAAATTAGAACAGACTAGAACAGAAAATATCTAAGGTTCTCACACACAGCAAGAGTAAGTCCTGTTTTAGAAATCTGTTTCATGTATAAGTGGATACAGGTCTACTAAGTAGAGGTGAGAATATGTTTCTTGCTTCAGGTCAGGACCAAGAAAGTTTTCATTTCATGTAGCGAGGAGCTGTTGGGCAAAGATCACTGTCTAGACTTCATCCGCCACCGAGTGGGACCTGGTCATGGCATTAGCCTCCTAATTTGCTAAAAAAGGAACTTGGAAGTCAAGCTCACCGGAACAGCTCCTTCAGTGCATTGCCATGAGCAAAAAAGGAGGTCAAAACAATTCTGTAAGGGCCTCTTTCAAGATGGTGTCTTCTGGAGCTCCTGGGACTCTGGGGTAGAGGACAGGGCTCCTTCCTCTCTGTGTTCCCGGGTACCCTTGTGGAAGCCTGAGCATAATGAATGTTCAGTGTTTATTGAGCCTTTCTTGTGCACAAGATGGCATGTGAAGACCAGACATGTTCTCTGATTCTCAGCCACAAACCCCAAGGGAAAAGACACATGGCCCAGAAGCTTTATCCAAGAGGAGCTGGAGCACAGAACCATTTGTTGAATGTGGAGTGAGAAGTGGTCAGGACAGGGTTCTTGGGCAGGTGGTACTGAACCTGGGTCTGGGTGATCCCCAACCCCCAAGGCTGGTAAGTGCTGTAGGAAGGCTCAGAGGTAAGAGGACAGGAGGGATCTGGAAACAGGGCACATGCCAATCGTTGAAGGAAGTGAAAGTAGAAAAAGGCAAATATGGAAAGGTAGTCGAGCTGGGATTCGACTGTGAAAGGCTTGCACAGGGAACATATGGATGAAAACATGAATGAGTGACCCTTAGGCGGGCCAGGCAGCAATCTCAACCAAGAGCCAGCATCCCTGCATCCCTCCCTACCCCACTACCAGACCTACTCCCTTCCTGAACTCCAGGCTGGGCAGCTGGGTCTGCAAGGGAAAGCTTTCATCTCCCTCAAGAAAGCAGAACCAATCTGGGTTTAAGAAAATTGCTAGGGTAGCCAACTGGGATATTCTGCCTCTTAATTTCTTTGATGTCCAGTTGGAAGTGTCTTCTAGGTATCTGATTTTGTTTTAGTCAATAAATTCATTGTCAAAGTTTGTCCAGTCACCTTGATAGTTGGGTTTGGATCACCTTTCCAAGATAAAAATCTGTAACTTGTGTTACACATGTGGTAGGAGGTCCAAAAATCCAGTCTCCCAACCACGACTGGCTGCTAGAAGGTAGAGTGAACTTCCCTAAAGAGTGGGGGTCCTGGGGACAGGGCACTTGGAAACCGGTCCTCAGCTGTCCTTGGCTATCTGTACCTCCCACCACCACCACGTGGTGGTTTGGCCCAAGTCTAGACCCTTCTTTTGCAGGATTCCACAGCTGTTATTCTGCTCCTGCATGAGCCAGGGGATGCCATCATTCAGTTTTGGTGTGTAATTATTCCCTAAGTCCTCATCACTGCCTGTCCCTTGGGGCTGCTGATGATTCTCTCCAATCTCCTGGGCTCCCTTCCTCCCATGGCTGCTCCTCAGCCACTCCCAGCAGTCCTACCCTGGAGGACTCATCTCACTCGTCACGTAGAGAACTCCTACACTGTCCACAAGACCCAGCTCCAAAGTCACCTCCTTGGTGAAGCCATTCCTGAGTCCCCCACTTCTACAAAGAAATCATGAATCTGTCTATGCTTCCCTACTTCCCCAGACCTCCATTACCATACTTCTACCATGTTTAATGGCCATTTGTCTCTCCCTCTCTAGGTTGCCTTGAGAGCACGGAATAGGGAACATTCCTACAGCCCCTTAAGCACATTAGCCACAACACTTAAAAATTAACTGAGAAGTGTTTGAACAAGAACCCTAAGTGATACGCTAACTTTCCCCTGCCCCACCCCCAACTCTCCCCTCATCAAGTCAGGCGACCAGAAAACAATGTCCTTGGCCACCATGAGTTAAAACCTCTGGGGAAGAGCTTTCACTCTTCTGTGAGAAAATATCAGGTATTCAACATTTGTTACAGGAAATAAAAGAGCCATACAAAGAACTTTTTTTTTTTAAACCTCTGAAGATTCTGCCCATTAGAATATTCAAAGTCCTTGCCAGTCTCTCCCCAGTTCAGCACCCCTGATGTGTTTTTCTCCTACTGAGTAGTTAACCTGCCTGTGGTTGAGCAGGAGGAACCCTGGAAACCACGGCTTGCCCGTTTTTGCTTTGGCTGCCAAGAAGCTCAGTCAAATTCAGTGTTCAACCACCACAACCACAACATTGCTGGCACCTGGCGCTAGGACCTTCCCTCTTTTGCCACGTCATTTCTGAACTTTTTCTCAGCCTTCACTTACTAACTTAGGTACATATAATTGTTTACTTTGCAGGACATCTCAGGTCCTTTGTGAAACTGGAAACTGGACAAGGTAGAAAGAATGACAGATAAAGGAAGATGGAAAGGAAGGTCAGGAGACAGAAAGAGAAGAGAGAAGGCATTATCGGTGCCTCTGGTAACCGCGACAACATACTTCCACTTCTCACAGTTATTTGGGGGACAAAGGGCTGAACTGATGGAACACAGTGGTCATGCGTGCGTGAGCATGTTGGTGCTCCCACACGCTCGGGAACAGGGCCCCCTCTCCTCCCACCACTGACAATCACAGGCAATAGCTGTGTTCCACACTTCTAACTTCTCTGAGCCCTCCGGGTTCTTTCTTAGGATATTATTTGGGGCTTCTGCTCCCTTCCCATCAGGACCGCCCTGGTGCCGTCCTTGACCATGACCCAGAAAGAGAAATGAACTGAGGACAGCAATTCACAGACTGTCCACTCCAGGGCAACCAACGAGGATAAATTCTGCCTACTGCCCCAGAGTCTCTTGAGGCCTCAAGGTCAAAGCCAGCAGGTATGGACACCCTCCTCACAGATACCATGCTCCAGATGATGGAAAGTCTTGAACTCTCCAGTGTCTGAGCTAGACAGATTCTCAGGGTCATCTTCTTCCCCAACATGGAAAAAACTGAGGTACAGGCAGGGGAATGGACTTCCTCAGCTAATTTTTATCTGATTCATATCTAGCCTTTGCCCCTGTGGTAGAAAAAACTGTGAGCCAGGAGCGATAGCACCGGGTTCTCAGCCCAGCTCCACCTCTCTCTCTCCTGTGTGACCTCAGGCAAACCAGGCCAGCTCTTGGGGCCTCATTTTCCTTGTTAATAAAATGAGATTTAAGTCAAACTCCTTGCTGCCTGCCTGCCAGGATGGGTATGCAGGTCCTTCAGATAAGGGCAGGGATGGTACTCTGGAAGCTAAGCCACACAAGGGGAAAGAAATCCTAGGAGGGACTCCAGGAGCCATGTGCCCCGGGAAAATGGGTGCTGGGTGTCATTTGGGTCCCTAGGAAATTACCTGGAAAAGGACTGCCTGGGGCTGCACCAAGTATTGTCTCATCAGCACGGGGCACCACTGCCATAGCATGGAGGAGAAAAGAAACACAGACACGTGAGAAGGAGGGCAGCACGAAGGAGGGCAGGGCATGGGGACAAGGCTGCAGGGCTGGCTACCTCAGACGGCTACGTCAGCCCAAGAGGCTTCCCCGTCACCTGCGGGGCTCCTCCAGGCTTGCTGCCCAGCCTCAGGAGGTCCTTGGAAGCTGGGCCAGTGCCAGGCCAACCACACCCGTTCTGAGGGACCAGACACCTGCCCACAGACACACCTACCCAGCGGGGGACACGAGCTGGAGTGGGGGATCTGTGTCCCCAGGGCCTGGTCTGATGACCTGAGACTGAGGAGGCAGACGGGTCTGGATGCCCCGGGCAGCTGGGTTGGAGCTGGGGCCGGAGGACAGTGGTCTCCCTTCCTGGCCTTTTCTTCCCCAGCTGTCTGAGGACTTGCATGTGATCTCCAAGTCCACTGCCACTGCTGATGGCCCTTTGCCCCTCTAGCTGGTCACCTGACAAAGTAGGGATTCCCTCTTCAACAGATGAGCTCCAAGACAAGAAAAGAGAGACAGAGGGGATCCTATAGGTTAGAGGAGACTTGAGTCGTATCAATGGGTCACAGTGTGGGCCCTGACTCCCACAAATAGACTGTAAAAAATGTGACTATAAAAAATATTATGACATTATGAAATTGTTATAAATGCACACACAGACTGTATATTTGAGATCTCTGAGGACATTACAGATTTGCTAACTTTTTAGATGTGATAATGATACCGTGGTTATGCTTGTTAAGGTCTTATCTTTTAAAGAGTCATTCTAAAACATTTACAGATAAAGTGATAGGATGTCTGGAGTCAGCCTCAAAACGAAGGTAACAAAGTTCAGTTGCTAACAAATTGTGGTCTAACTATGTGACGGGATACTACTCCACAGTACAAAGGAACAAGGCACTGACGCACGCTATAGTGCAGGTGAGCCTAAAAGCATGCTAAGTCAAAGACACTGGGTCTGGGGCACCCGGGTGGCTCAGTCAGTTAAGCATCTGCCTTCGACTTAGGTCATGATCGCAGGATCCTGGGATCGAGTCCCTCATCGGGCTCCCAGCTCAATGGGGAGCCTGCTTCTCCCTCTCCTTCTGACCCTCCCTCCTGCTTGTGTCCTCTCTTTCCCTCAAATGAATAAATTTTTTAAATCTTAGAAAAAAAAAAAAGAAAGAAAGATGCCAGATATCAGTGGGGTGTCCCAAACTGGCAAATCTGTCACACAGAAGGCAGACCAGGAGAGGCTGGAGCGGGAGCGGGAAAGGGCTTCATCTATAAACGCACATGAGGGGTCTTCTTGGAGGGAAGGAACTGTTCTAAAACTGGACTGTTGGGGTTGGTGGCACAGTTCCATAAATGACTAAAAATCACTGACCTGTATACTTCAGATGAGTGAATTTTATGATATAAAAATTAAAATTCAATAAAGCTGTGGGAAACTAAAGCAGAGTGTGGGGGCAGCAGGGGCACCTATGAAACAGGACGAGCCAGGAGTCAAGAATCATTGAATCCAGGGGCAGGGTGCTTACAGGGTAATTAGACTATTTTGTCTACTTTTGAACTCTTCCATAATTAAAGTCAAAACTCCCAAACAGTCCATATTTGAGCCACGACCCCACTTGTCACACCCATCAACTGTCCAAAAAACACCCGCAGAATAATGAGCGCACCCCAGAGGAAGCAGGGAGCCAGGAATTTGTGGTCCTGAAGTCTGGTACCTCTCCATCTTCAGGGATGTGTCAAGGTTCCAAACACACGAAGCATAAGGCCTCCCGTCTGCCTGGCCCTTTCTAGTTGGCAAAGTCCTTGCAATGACGGAGCTCAAAGAGGGGAGCCCCGGTGTGCCCAGTGCAAGCTCAGTCCTGGCCCATTACCCCCAAAGTGGAATTAGGATTTGGCAAGACTTCACTATCAGCCCGGGGGGGAAGCTCACACATTTAAGGTGGGATGTCCTCCTCTGTAAAATGCTGTGGCCCCAGGCTGAGCACCACTCCCCCAGCTAGGGAGAGAGCCCTGGAGCTGCAGGCAAGGAGCAGGAAGGTTCCACACTTTTATAACCTGGGTAACCCGAGAACTGGACCTGCAGAGCACACGTTAAGGAAAGTTCTGTCTCGGGGCACCTGGCCGGCTCAGCCTTTGTGTGTGCAACTCTTGACCTCTGGGTTGTGGGTTCGAGTCCCATGTTGTGTGCAGAGATTACTTAAAAATAAAATCTTTAGGGGCCCCGGGGTGGTTCAGTCAGTTATGTGTCTGACTCTTGATTTCGGCTCCAGTCATGATCTCAGGGCTGTGAGATCAAGTCCCACATTGGGCTCTGCACTGGGTGTGGAGCCTGCTTAAAGTTCTCTCTCTCCCTTTTCTGTTGACCCTTCCCCCCACAAACAAACAAACAAGTAAATAAATAAGTAAATAAAATATTTTTTTTTAAAAAGGGAGGGGGGAATAGTTCTGTCTTGACTACCACGGATCAAACCAATTTGCAGGGAGCCTGGAGATCGGACACTGCCTTGGACTGCCATTCACCCTGGGGCAGGGGTCAAATGAGGGAGATGGACCAGAGCCGGCAGGGGCTTTCTGGCTATAAGGCCTCACCTCAGGGGGAGGGGTTCTGTGCTCTGCACAGGTATGGTCCTTGCCAGGTTTCTTGCTGATGTGGCTGAGGTCAGGCTTAGGTCACACTCTGTGGGATTCTACCCTGAATCCAGATGCCTGGCTGCAACTCCTCAGGAGAGGAGTATGGCTAAGGAAGCCCGCCAGCCCTGCGGCCAGGAAGACAGGGTTCAAACCAGACAGGCCAAGTTCACCTTGTGTGGAGCCAGGCCAGACACCTCATGGTCCCGGCTGCTTCTCTCATGTGTAACATGGGGATACATGACCTTCCTCCCAAGGTCATGAGAAGGCACAAAGTAGATGATAAGAATGTCAAGTCCCACAGGGAAGTCCTTTATATTCTCATATTTTGGGTTCTCAGGGCAAGACGTGTAAACAAACACTTGAAAAATGCTGCAGAAGGCAACAGGAGAGATCCTATGATGGGGGGACTGTTCTCGGTCTAGAGTCTATCACCGCCAATACCTCGATGTGATATTGTACTACAGCTTTGCAACATATCATCACTGGGAGAAACCGGAAAAGGATATATAGAATCCTTTTGTATTATTTCTTACAACTGCATGTAAATCTGCAATGATCTCAAACCCAAAGTTTAATTTAAAAAAGAGTAAGAAACAAAAAACAAGGTTTTAGCGTTCCATCCCCACTGAACCTAATAAAGATGAATTAAACTTCTAAAAAATGTTTGCTGGGATGCCTGGGCGGCTCAGTGGGTTAAGCATCTGGCTCTCGATTTCCACTCAGGTCGCAGTCTCAGGGTCCTGGGAGCAAGCCCTGCGTGAGTCTGCTTGTCTCCCTTTCCCTCTGCCCTTCCTCTTACTCCCCCACTCTTTCTCTCTTTCTCAAATAAATAAGTAATTTTTTAAAGTGAAATCAATAAAATAAATGGTTGCCGGGGTCACCCGGGTGGCTCAATCGACAAGCGTTTGACTCTGGAGTGACTCTTGATTTTGGCTCAGGTCATGGTCTCAGGATTGTGGGATTGAGCCCTGTGTTGGCTTCAAGCTGGGCATGGAGGCTGCTTGGGATTCTCTCTCCCTCTGCTGCTCCCCCCCTCACTGCCTGTGTGTGTGTTCTCTCTCTTAAAAAAATAAATAAATAAATTGGCTGTAAGGGGCTGCTGTAAATGATGCTTGCAAAAGTACTCCATAATCTACAGTGGTACTGTAGGTATTGACTGGGAGGAAAGAGCTGCACGGATTCTGAATGACCTCCCCTTTCCAGGAAGCCTTCCCCGATTTCCCCTCTTGCGTGTTCCCAGAACAACTAAGTGGTCATACCTCCGTCACTACACTTGGCACTTTGCATCATACACCTAATTGTTTAGGGTCCTCATCCCCCTGCTGGAGTGTGAACTTCATGAGGATGGAGCTGTGTCTCCCTCCTCTTTGTGACAGCAGCTCCTGGCCCAGTGCCCAGCTCTGAACAGATGTGACATAAATGCCTGTGGAACCAAATGAGCTGGGACAGGTACCACGGCCTGGCTCTGCCAACAGCACCCGAGGTCCTTTCTAGGGTCACTGAGAGGATAAGTGATCTCAGGGTGCTTATATTTATCAGAAAGCACTAGAGGCACGGATGAGACATGCTCTCTGTTCATTTGGTTCTCCAGATCTGTGCTCATGCTTGGGCCACAGTGGATCACAGTGGAATCAAATCAAGAGATTTGCGAAGTTTACCTGACTCATCGCCCCCTACTCTGTGGCAGCCCGCCAGGCACCCCTCCAGGACACCCCCAGACACACACCCAGGTGGTGTGCAATAGTAGGGGAAGCCCCGTGGAGGAGACTGAAATTAGAGATTGTAGTTTCTGTCCAAGAGAAATTTTTTCAGCAATGACTAACAAGAAGGTCCCCTGACCACTTAAGAGAATTTTACTGAGCTCCAAATCTCAGAGCCCAGTGGAGCTCAGGAGTGATGATGAAGGCTGGTCTTTTATCTGATGTTTGAACCCTACCAGTGACAGAGAACTCACTACTTCCTGAGCCAACCACTGCCTGGCCACCCAACTTGGCTATGAGAAAGTGCTAGATCCGTCCCTTTAGGCCTCCCTACATTGGTCTTGGGTGTGCTCTCAGAGGCTCCACTTCCTACGAATGCCATGGGAGGCAGTACTGTTCCCTCCCGGAGCCAATGCAGGGCCCCTTATGTCCTCCACTCTTCATTCTGGACATGTTCTCTCTGACTGGGGCATAAAAAGCTTGCTTCTGCTTTTCTGATGACCTCATCACCTGGATGACTCATGCTGTTCTCAATCAATGCAGAGCTCACGACAAGATCATTAGACATGGAAAGTGATTGCGTATGTAATTTTGTTTAAGTGTTCATTTTCTCCCACCCCTACCCAAGCGCTTACAAACTCTTACTGGGTTCACGTTGCTTCCTGGTAATGTTGACCTGAACTATACAGGCCCCAGTCCAAATTCCAACCTACTTTTCCAGCTTCCACTCCTATCTATCCTACTTTCCAAACATCGTCCTCTACTCCGACCACACCACGCACAACAATCCCTGAAAACCCACATCAGTACCTTGGCTCACACTGTCTTCCCATCCCCACCCAGTCGAAATCCTTGTTGTCTATGATCCAGACCAAAGGGCATCTGCTCCTGAATCTTCCTTAAGTTTGTGGTTGAAATAGATCATTTCCTTCTCTTAATCTCCCTGCACTTCCTTTAGGACGTTTGTTTCATGCTACTTTACTCTAGTAATCTGGGACCATGTCTGCTCCCCCTTTTCAATGGGAAGACGCCTACAGGTAGCATCTCTGCCTCGGTTGAAGCTGGATCCCACTGGATCCTACTGGATCCCAGCAGGCCTGGGAAGACCTATCCTGAGTGAAACTGAGCAAGGGAGGGAGAGAAGGGGCAAAGGAACCCAGGGCTCACCCTGAACCTTAGGAGTTCTGTTAGAAGAGGGGGAAGAGAAGGTCCTGGGCACAGAGCATTCTGGCTCTTATCTTCCAAATGCAAGAAAAGAAGTGCCAAGGCTTGGAGCACTAAGCTCCGCTTCTGGAGGATGAGAGCGAGGACCAAGGGGTCAAGGCCTCCTAAGTGATATGAAGGTGCAGTGTGCGTGTGGTGGTGTGTGTAATGCGAGGGGGCAGGGAGATCACACAGGGGAGGAGGAGGAAGAAGACACCCTGTTCTGGAGCCCCAGGGCCTGCTTGGGTTCTGCCGGTCTGTGTGATGAGTGGCTCCAGATCCTGACGTGAAGAAGAGGGGAGAGAGTCCCCCCAAAACAAAGCCCTATCTCCAGGCAGCCAAACCCTGTGGGCGTCTCCCAGGTGGTCCGTGGTGGGGTCTAGCTGTCTCATCCTGCTATGGGACTAGAAAGGGGGCAGGGCAGGGAGGTCCATTATCTCCAAAGGAATGCAGCCCTACTGGCTAGCAAAGGCCCTGAAGAGGGGCATGCAAAGGGAACCCTTCTCCCTGCCATCCTAAAGTAGCTGGTGTCCTCAGGTGGAGGGGTTGCTGGAGATGTTCATGTTTGACCTTCTTTCAGGATGGACTTCCCAGCTGCAGAAGGACAGAGGTTATCCTGGGGCCGTAAAGGAAGGAGACTTCCCTCCGCAAAATCCATGGAGTTGGGGCAGGGAAGCGAATGCCCTGCCCCCCACACCTGCCTCTGCCTGGCCGCCCCTGCCGTGGTGAGGCCCACGTGTGTGCACACATACACACACTGCTTGGGCCACAGGCCACCTCTCTGCCCTGTCTGCTCCCTCTGAGCCAGAACCTTCAAAAGAGTGATATTCTGCAAAGGCCAACACAAACGGCCTTGAGGGAGAGTGCCCTCTTTGTCCCCGAGGTTTGCTAGGACCAAACAGAAGCCAGGCAAGAGAAGTACCAGGAAAAAGAACAAAAACAAAACAACAACAACAACAACAACAAAAAGCTGAGAAGACCAGGACTCCTTGGTTTGCAAGTCTGAGGCCTCTACAGGCTGTCACCTAAACCCTCACACACTTTTTTTTTTTTTTTTTTTAAAGATTTTATTTATTTGACAGAGTGAGATCACAAGTAGGCAGAGAGGCAAGCAGAGAGAGAGGAGGGAAGCAGGCTCCCCGCTGAGCAGAGAGGCCGATGTGGGGCTCGATCCGAGGACTCCGAGATCATGACCTGAGCCAAAGGCAGAGGCTCAACCCACTGAGCCACCCAGGCGCCCCAACCCTCACACACTTTTAATAACCCTCAGAATAACATGAACTCCCTAGTTGCTGCTTACATACAGGTACGATTCTAGGTGTTAAAACACGGTCATTTACCGCATCCTTGAAATAACCCTAGGGGTATTACCATTGTCCCCACTTGGCAGATGATGAAAGTGAGGCACAAGGAGCCCAGTGAACGTGTCCCCATCATCCCCAGTGGTGAGACCCCAAGTCCAAGATCTTATAGCACTACCCACCATCTCTCTGCCACTGTCATCAACCCCATCCCAGGGCAGATGAGAAAACCAAAGGTAGGGAAGGCGGCTGAGCCGTGGAGGGGGTGTCAGACTCAGTCCTCTCTGATGTGTGCTCTTCACTGGGATTCCAAGTGTCTCATACGGAGGTGTCAGGGCCCAGGGAAAGAGATGCCAACTCTCAGGCCAGGTGAGGTCCCATATACTTCACAGGCCCCTTCAGACACCTGCTTGCTCCTGACCCTGCACCTGTCACAGGGCCATTCCCCCTCCCTGAGGGCCCTTTCTCTCCTCCCACCCTTGTCTACCCACCCCTGCAAGGCCTGGGTCAAGAATGACCTCCTGCAGGACATATTTCCAGATGGAATCGGCCATAGATGCCATTAACTTTATTCTCTCTTCTCCCCACTCAGACTCAGAGGACAGCCATGCTCAGACGGATGCCAGAACTAGCAACTGATCTTAACATTAGTGAGAACCAACAGAAACAACCAGGACCGCGTGACATTGTTAGTCCTGTCAAGGAAAAATCAGGCCTCGGACCGCTTGGTTCAAGCACTGTGTTCCTTATCGAAGGTAACCTTCTGGCTTTTAGAGACATCAGAAACGGAAGGAAGTTGACCCCAGGCTTTGGTTTTAGCTATTATGTCTAAGCCCAAATTTAGCTAATGTAGGCAGTAGCAAAAAAACTAGCACAATGACAACAGTGTTTCTGTGTATTTGCGTTTTTATCAGGGTTAACTTGACTTCAGAGCCTTTGCTCTTAATTATTGATAATACCTTCATGTTCTGCAGTGATTTGCTAATTTCACGAGTCTCACATTTTGTACCTGGAAACAAAGCATAATAATCATTTTGTGTGTTTTAATACCTACAATTTACTTAGCAGGCAAGCCCTTGGCCTTGAGTCCAGACGTGTAAACAAACACACTTCGGAGAGCCTGGTTTGAGTCTCATTTCTAACAATTCCTTTTGTCTCTCACACACACATATACATTAAATTCAGCCTTCTAGTTTTATTTCCTTCACCTCTCTCCCACAAATCAAACCTCAAATAATATAAAACTGCTGGCTGGAAACAGGCTTCACACAAAAAAACAAACGCTTTCAAGCCCCATCTCCCGGTCCAACCATCTCCACCCTCTCTGTCTCCTCCAACAAAACAGCCCCTCTCTCTGCCCAGCCGCCCTGGAAACGCCTGAAATACCTCATTTTCATTTCTGGGAGAGGAAGAGGTCTGATCCCCAAATAAAACTTCAGCGATAGTAAGAAACGGGGAAAACCCAGGCAGACTTCTCCTTACCACCCGTGTCAAGCTCACAAAGAGAAAAAATCGTACCATCCGACATGGTTGGGAGAGTTTAATCCAAAGCAGTGCTAATTAATATCCCGGCTTTCCAGAAGCCAGTGCCACATACAGCTGCGAGGGCAACAAGGCTGTTCTCCCTTCAATTTTATGGGAAGAACATTTTCATTACAAAGCCTCCTCCCAGGCCCTCCTCTCTCAGCCAGATTAGCCTCGAGAAGGAGGCGCGTGATCCATGTATCAGAACTCCTCTCCCCATTAATTTTGTTATTTATATCCCATTTTAAAAGTTTATTGGTGCCACTCCCGGTGCACCTGGCCAGAGCCCTTCTGACAGACAGTGGTACCTTCATGTGTCTTCTGCTCAGGAGCCAGGGCTGCACTGGTCACCAGAATGTGCCAACTTTTTGCAATTTGCCAGGGAGAGTCTGAGTCCGGTGGCATTTCCTGTCTCCCCACCGCAACACACACACCATTGTTGAAAATGAAGGCTTAAGGGTTTAAACTCACTCATTGGTGAACTATGTCTGGGCTCGAAGGCTGAGCCTGAGCTAGGGGTGGTCCCCAGAGTCCCCTGAAAACCCTGAGGGAGGCCCTACATGACCCCACCCAAATCAAGCGCATCCCCAGCTGTTCCAAGCAGGCTTGACCCGTTTTGAACCCAAACCGCCAGACCACGGGCAGGCCTGGCAAGGCCACGTGTCTTAGCATTTTTCTCTGAAACCCCACGTGCTCCAGGCTGTCTCTTTCCAGCCTCCTAAAGGGACCCCAAATCCAATCTAAATGTCTTGAATTTACCTGTTTGTCTTTTATACATATAAATAGCTGCATTTCCATTCTCTCTTTGTTTCTCATTTTCATTTGGTTCTAATATCTGCATGTAAATGTCGGAAAATAGCATCTGTAATTGGAGATTATGAAGTATGGCCAGCTCCTGACAGGCTGCTAAGGAAGATGGATTATCCTCATTTTTCTGTAAATTTTGTCAATTTTGGAATTCATAAGCTATCAACACTGATCAAAATGGGACTTCACAGCTGTGTCAAAAAAAAAAAAAAAAGAAAGAGCGAGAGCGAGAGGGAGCTCTCGAAGGCAGGCAGTTGTGGACAGGGGCTGGCTGGTGGCGTGGGCGCAGCCGACTGGATGCCCAGTGTCACCAGCGGCCACCCTCCTCCCCTGCGCCCTCCCCTCTGCGCTGGCAGCTCCCTCAGCCAGGGGGCCCTGGAATTCAAGGTGGGGCTGCCTGGTCCCCTGGCTCAATCAAGTAGCTCAATCACACAACTGGAAGGCCGCAAATCCTCCAAGGCACCCACTCAAACCCAGGGCTTAATTTATTGCTGGGCGCTGCCTTCCTTATTTATCCAGAGTCGTTGGCGGGCTCCCTGTGTGCGCCTCCGAGATGTTCTACTCCTTCCTGACCATCACGGCCCACTTGAGGCAATTGTGTTGGTGTCTCTCTCTCAATTTTCCCATTACTGGGAGTAAGTACTGTTGGGACTCTGTAATAGCCCGACTGCAGCCCATATCAATAACAGATGAGGTTTAATCGTCCAACACAGAAATTATTTAGGCGCAGTAAGGACATTCAATGTCATTTGCATAATGGCATTTCTATCGCACGCACCTAACCCGTCTTGCATAAACAAGGCCTTGGGACCATAAATAATAATAAATCATGACGTCTGCATGCCTCTTGCGGTAATAGGAGCCACTCTTTGTGGAAATTATTTCAGCAGGAAATGGGCACTGTAATTTTAAAGACATGAGGCGCTGTGAGGCGCGGTAAATCACGCGGGCACACGATTTCCCGGGAGCAGCCGGGGGACCTGTCCCAAGACGCGGCGACATCCCCGGGACGACAGGAGGAGGAAGGCACACCTTGAGGGGGAAACGTGGGGTCTTCCAGAATGAACACCAGCACGGGCCGCTATCCCTGTATTAAATGGCAAGAGGGCGGGATGCTCAGAAAGCCAGCCTGGGGAGCATTGGTTCAGACCCGGAGGAGCCCGGAGACCTCAGGTCAGAAATAGTGTTTGCTCCAGGAGAATGGAAGCTGCCTGCGGGCAGCCGGTTTGGATCTTTTCCTGCTCTGTTCCCTGCTTTCCCTCCACCACCGCCTGGCACCCCGTGGGCGCTTGGGAAATTGCCTAAAGAAGGGCGAAGAGAGGAGGAGAGAGTACCTGGGCCCAGGCAGTGATCAGAGGAGAAGAGCACTGAAACCAGGGGAAGGGAAGACAGACGGAGGCACACGCCCCACTGGAATTAAGGCGGGAGCTGCCCCAGAAGCACCATAACCTCTGATCCGGTGAGTGAGAGTGTGGAAATGTCCCGTGAACGCCAAACCGGGTCTCAAGGCAGCTGTGGGGGAAGAGAAAGGCATAGATGGGGGGCTGGCGAGCAGAGCGGGGAAAGCTGCGGGCTTGGGGCAGACACAGCTGTCTTAGAATCCCAGCTCCATCATCTCAGAAGGCCTGCCTCATCGCTCCGCACCCTGCCTGCTCTGGGCAGAACCAGCCTGAGAACAGTACTTGGCCCACAAAGCTGTTCTGAGGGGGAAATGAGGTCGTGTGTGCAAAGGATACACACCAAAGCAACCACAGTGTGGCTTCCGGAAGGGAAGGAAGGGACTGAGACCAGAGTGGTCAGCTACAGCCTTATCTGCAATGCGTTAATTTTACTAGAACAGAAATACTACTTGTGTCATGGGATTTTTAAAGCTGATGAAGTTTCAGGGGCTCCTGGGTGGCTCTGTCAGTTAAGCGTCTGCCTTTGGCTCAGGTCATGATCCAGGGTCCTGGGATCAAGCCCTGCATCGGGCTCCCTGCTCAGCGGGGAGCCTGCTTCTCCCTTTGCCCCTCCCCCTATTCATGCTCTCACTCTCTTTCTCTCCTATGCTCCCTCTAATAAATAAAATAAAATAAAATAAAATAAAATAAAATAAAGCAAAACTGATGAAGCTTCATACCCCTGGGCCTTGGCACATGTTATTTCCTCTGCCGGAATACCAAAAGCTATGAGTGTGCTGACAGAACAGCCACAGAGAGCCGGTGATTCAACCACAACAGCATTTGTCTCCCAGAGGAACTTAGAGAAACAGCAGTCATTTCTCCAGTAAGTCTGCCTTTCCAGCCCAGAGGCCTGGGTTGTGGGCTGTGTTGTGCAGGGAATGATGTCAATCACAGGCACCCACAACCTCTGGGCAGGGGAGTGACTCCGTCAGCTTACACATCCACCTTACGCTCACCGAAGTGTGAAAACTGCTCAAAAGCCAAATAAGGTCTGGAGTTTAGCTATTAGTATTGTACCAATGTTGGTTTCTTCGTTTTGGGCAAATGAACCGTGGTTCTAGAAGAAGATGGTAATGATAGGGAAGTTGGGTTGAAGTATATGGGAACTCTCTGTACTACCTTTACAAATTTTCTGAATTTAAAATTATTCCAAAATAAAGAGTATGTGTAAAAAAAGAAGAAGAAGAAGAATCCAGACATTACTCATAATAAGAGAAAAGCAAATTAAAACCACAATGTATCCTTTTTCATCTATAAGGTTAGCAAATAATTCAAGCTGTTGATACTACACTACACGTGGGCAAGCCGGGGAAACAGGTCTCACTTCAGGGCATGAACCTCTTTGGGGAGCAGGGGTTCTAGATTTCAAAATTCATAGTGCATACAGACGGACCCAACCTTTTCACTTCTGGGAAGTGTTTGCTGCACGTATAGTCCCACATTTGCAAAAATAAATATGGATAAGGATGCTCAATGCAGGCTTTTTCGACTTTCGATTGAAAGTGACAAACAAATGATGTGTTAAATCAATTACAATATTCCGTACAGTGGAATGCTATGTAGCTGTTAAAAAGAACGTAGCAGTGCTCTACTGCTATGGAACAATTTTTAAGAAACATTCGTTCATGGAAAAGAACAAAAGCAGAACAGTGCATATAGAAGGCAACACAGGTGTTCGAAAAGAAGGAATTACCTCCGTTGTAACACACATATAAACAAACATACACCTTACTCTCATTCAAGGATTGCATGTAAATCTCTAAAGAAGACGAGGATACTGATAACAGGAACAGCCTCCCAGGAGGGAGCTGGGTGGCAATGAGGAAAGAGTGGGGAGGAGACTTACTTTTCACAGTCTACCTCTGGTATCATCTGAAATTTTTACCATTTGCCATGTACTACTTAATAAAACTTTTTGAACGAAAGCAGTATTAGGGAAGTGCTGATGAGCACGGGCTGTCTGGACTTCAAGAGGACCACGATCATGCCCATGGACCCGTTGGGACCTCCTCTGTCTTGAGGGGCCCCCTGCATGTCTCTGCATCACCCAGTGTGTCTGGCACAAGTCTCTCTGGCGTCGTGCCGAGCAGCGGGCTGCTGCGTACGTGGATTCGTGCGCCCACCACGTGTCTAGAACCCCGGCCTGCTCCTCAGCTCAGGGGAAGGTCGGAGGCTCTCTTACATAGACCCACAGCTCCAGACAGAGTCTAAGCAGGAAGGGATTTGGGGTGTCCCCATTCTCCAATTCTCAGGAAGTTGAGGCTTAACAAGAGGAACAGCTGTGCTCAAGGACATGGCCCAGATCAGAGTGCGGGTCTCAGGAAAACTGACACTGCTGTCGGGAAGGAGAAAAGAGACCGGCTCCATTTCTCTGGCTCTCAATTGCTTCACAGGCAAAATGTAAGTAAGAGCTTCTGTCTGCCCTTAATATCCCAGAAGTATTAATAAGGTCACACATAGGAAAGCCACTGGAGAACATCCCAGCACCTTACATAGACAAAAATCCCCACTGACTCACAGTTTGGGCCTTGGGAAACTCCACGATGGATACATTTGAAACATTTACAAGCCCTCCTTGTTGCAAATGTTATGCTTAGCTGCTGATCTAACTTTTATGTTGAGCTGTGTTCCGACTCAGTCAGGGAGGTGCTGTCATGAGTATTCCTCCTTTCTGCAAATGCAGAAACCGAGGCACAGAGAGAGGAAGTGAGTTTCCCACGGTCACACAATAAAATTGTAACTGAGATCATGCGGCTGCAGTTGCTGATGTTGGGGGCAGAGCTTTTAGCAGAGACGCTGCGAGGGGTAGTAGAAGTTGGCTGCATCCCCAAAGTGCACGGGCATGGTAGCCCCAGGTGCCATGAAAAGCTATCTGCAGCATAGCTAACTCTACTCCAGGGAGGTAGGGATTCCTACAAGTCTCCTGGCCTCTCCCACCCACCCTCCTCTGCACCCAGCCCTCAGGTGCCCCCACTGAGGGCCTTCTCTGTCCTCCAGTCTTCCCCTCCTCCAGTGTGCCCCCCATCGTGGCCAAACCTCTCTATTCTCCATCTCAGTCCTACCATCCCCTACCTCAACTGCTTCACATTCTCCCCCCACCCCCTTCCCTGTGACATGCACAGGAACATCTTGCCTGGTGGGTCTCTGGTCCGTCTGGAGGTTGACTAAATACACCTCCCCAGAGACGCCACCTTGAGGCGATTATAGTTCGAGGGTAAGTTCTAGCAGAGGGAGTGAGTCTGGGGTCCCCAGGCCCTTCCCAGTGTGTGGCTGGCTGGTTCCTAGCATCCCACAGGGACTCGCTCCAATCCATCTCCCATCCTTGCCTATCCCTTGTTTCAAATGGTTACTCCTGGCCTCCAGAATGTGAGCCTGGAGTTTTACTACGCAACATTTCTTTCAAAAATCAGAACCTCACAGTGAGATAAAGCTGATGTTTACTCTCTTCCTTCAGCTCTACTGAAGACATTGCTGAGGATTTGTGGATTAGTTCGACATTCACACACACACACACAAAAGCCACATCTTTGCAAGCTATTTAATACCCAAAGAGAAGGCCTAGGGATCTCTGTATGAGGATTCAGGGTAAAATATTGCTGGAGAATTTTCATAATGAAATCAGAAAGGATACATGAAAGACTTTGAGAAGAGTCAATGAGTCCCCAAACAACTGTTCCTATTAGCAATTGTTATACTAACTTCACTTACTCATTCACTCATTCTTTCCTACCTCATCACTTTCCAGAAAAGATACAAAGCAGCTCACAATGGTGCAAAAAATGCAAGGAGGCAAGGAAGGCAGAAAGGGAAGCAAGAGGAGAACACGGGAGAGACCAACAGCGAACCCATCCCACATGCTTGGCCCCGGCTCTGCCCCGCATGGGGACCCTTGCTGAAACCACACACGATCCTACGAAGAAAGAGCTCACTGCCCCCATTTTGTAGATGAACAAACAAAGGCTCCACAAGGCCAGGTAACATGTCCGGGACCACACAGGTGGTAGATGGTGGAGTTGGGACTGAACCCAGGCAGTGTGGCTCTAGAGCCCACACTCTTGAACACCCTCTAAGCCAAGATCAAGGCTAAAGGCTTAAGATCTTGCCATAGGAAGGACCATACCTGGGCCCCCTCATTGCCAGCTGGAGAGGAGAGAACTGGTGTGATACTTCACAGAGCCCATGAGACACAAACCGTCCGTTGTTCCTCGGTTCTATGGACTCGCAGACCAAAGGGTGGTTCTCCCTGAGCCGTCCTCAAAGAGCGAGTTGAGAAACTGTGAGTGCGCTCCAGACCCCAGGACAAGTGCCACAGGCTGTTTCCTTGGGTGTCCCTTGTGCAGATTCAGGTATCACCCCAAAATGCAATCAGCAAAGCTAACTCTAAGGAGACCACATGTGTGGTTTAGTTACCCAACTGAACAGTTTAATATGGAAACAAGTTTAATAAACGGAATATTCAAGGATTACATGTTCTCCACGCAAACCTCCCTAAATAGTGCTCCTCTGAGCCAAACTAATAACAGTGGAAAACATTTGGAGACCTAACAAGTGGCAAGAAGGAAGCTAAATACAGACCCAGCTAGAAGCTGGGAACGGCCCTGACACCCGCCTGTGAGATCGCAGGGGCTAGAGCTGCGCAGAGGTGAGCAGAGCAGAGACCCTGTGGCGGGGACAGGAGTCTCCTTAGAAAATTGTTTTGGATCCACTCCAACACACAGACATCTAGATGATGGAGACCCGGGAGTTCTCCTCCAGTTAGCACTGACACAGGTTAGGTCCCAGAAGGCGGCGGGGGCAGGTGTAGCCACACTCCCATCTCTGTCATTAAAAAACAAAGGAAATAAAACTCCCTTTGGACAGCCAGCTTTGTTCAGTGCCGTTTCCCATACCTTCCAAGATGAAATCTATGCCAAGATAACCAAATCAAGTGGCTTGCTGAAAGGGACTACTATTTATAAATCTGTTCAAACATGGGGAACGGGCCCTAAAAATAGTAACTTTTACTTCAGAAGACCTGGCCCACAGCCATTCTTTCCGGCATACGGGATCAGCTGATGCCATGGCATGGGCCACTCCATGAATGAGACAGAGGAGCCTGTCCTCAGATCCTGGCACCACTACTCACCAGCGGCATGGCCCTGGGAAAGTTACTCAGCCATTGTGTTGCTCAGTTTCCCCATCTGTAAAACTAAGACATTAAAAGTCCCTACCTCACAGGGCTGTAGAGGGTCTGAAATGAGTTAATACCCGGATAATGAGTTAACACCAGCGCTGAGCATAACGTAAGTGCTCTGTGACCGTAAAGCAGCATGGTCGTGCATTGGAGAATATCCAGCTTTGAATTCTCTGCACCCACACACACATGCAACACACACGCTATCCCAAAAAAGCAGCAAAGTAAACAAAGAATGTGCCAAAAACCCTGTTCTGTGGCATCACAAGGCCCACCAGGGCCCCCCACCCCGCCATTACTCCCGAGCTTCAGGACCCCTGTGATGATAAGCAGTGCCACTCTGACAATTCCTCTATGCATTTCTGGGGGCACAGATGGCCAACTTGAGTTTCTAAATTAAGGAGCTGTTACTGGGAACCTGACCAAGATCTGGAGAAATCCAAACAGTTGACCTCTCAGTTTGTAGCGCTGAGAAAGTAAACTTCTCTAGAACCAGCCAGAACCTGGCCCCACATTTCCTGAGTTAAAACCTCTAGAGATTGGGACCCCAAATCTGCCCCAGCATGGGATCTCTTGGCCAATCTTAGATCTTCCCATAAGACGTTCCTGTAGCTAAGCTTCTCCAAGGCAATGAAGGGTTCATTGTTCAAGGTTGTGTGTAAACATTTCTGAGTTCTTTTGCCCCCCCGGCACAGATGGGGGTTTCTGACTCTCGGATAATGGGAAAGAAAACTGGGTGCTAGTGACAGGTCACAGGCTCACCAGGCCCCTTTGTGGTTAAAGTCCGTTTTAGGATATTAGGAATTCACTGGTGAGCTGTAAGGCATCCCTAGGAGATCCTTGAGGCAACTTATTTACCAGCTGGCAGGTCCCCAACAACAACTGAAAGCCCCATGACCCACTTTCTGCTTCCTCCCAAATCACAAGGACCAAGTGATGAGTGAACCATGCCCAGAGTCAACACAGGAGGGATACGCCTACCCATTCTAGAGACAATCAGAAGCCTAGGTTAGTAGCAAGAGACTCTATAGCACTGTCCCCGGAGCAGGGAGAGCAAATGTGCAAACTCTCCAGTTTTAGTCCACATTATAATTTAACACCCAGATCTGTTCATAATGAATTTGTCGAGAACAATCTGTATAAATGGATTCACCTCTCCCCTAAAGAGCGTCCCACAGGGAAGCAGGGCCCCCCTTCCTGGCAGCTCGAGACACAGTCATGTCAGTCCCACCACCAATCCCCACACTCCAGCATCCAACAGTGATGACCACTGAAGTTGAAAAGAGGATACGAATCACACCATAACCAAGCCTTCCGCATGTGTCGTGCGAGGACAAAAGTCACATCAACATTTGAGCCTTCACTGTGTATCAACGCTCACGCCTCAGCTTCCTCAGCTTCTTAAAGGAGGAAAAGAAACAGCGACCAGGGAGGGTTTGTTCCAAGGGCTAAATAAGATAAGTCAAAGTATGTGACTGGTATACCGTCCAGGTATCAGACCATTGTATGTTATACTCTATTACCTTTCATTATAGGGTATTGTGTGTACGTCTGTGTGTGTGTCTATGTGTTTAAACAGGTTTTCCAGAGTCATCAAACCCACTCCCTCACGTGCCAGCCCCCCGAAACCACTGCCCCTTCCCCAGGCCATACAAGCACAGGACTTCCGGCACTTGGTCTTCCTCTTCTCCACCTGGCGCCCTCTTTCTCCCACGCCTCCCCACCCATTCCCTGTGCAGCCCTCCAGACTCCCTGTTTGGAGACTCGTCCCTATCATTCGGGCATTCTCTGAGGATGTAAATAATGAGGATAAATGATGTGCCAAGACCTCCCAAGACACGAGCTTCCCATTCTGTCCTCACCCCAACTCTGCGTAGGGCACACTAGCATCTCCATCATCTGCTTGTGGGGGGAAACTGAGGCTCAGTGGACTTGAGCAACTTCGTCAGATTACACAGCCAATAAATATGGACACCAGGTTCCGGAACCAAGCAAACTCCAGAGACCTCACTCTGAACCACCTTGCCATGTGGCCAACACAGGCGACCAGCATGGTGCCGCCTGAGGTCCCAGACAGGCTAAGCATGAAGGGGAGTGGCAGGCATCCCAGTGAGCGTGGTCACAGGCACTGCTGGTCCCAGCCCTTCCTCCCAGGAGGGACGTTCCCAAGCTCAGAAGTATCAAAGTCTGGGTTTTAAAGACCCCCTATCTCTTCAAGATAAATCTAGGAGACTAGAGAATTCCTGTCCTCTGTTGCACCAAAAGGGAAATATTAATTTGCTTGTTTGTAGGGGAAAACTCTTATAATACAACCCAGAATTAATAATTTATTACAAAGAAGTCTTAGCTCCTCAGGCAGAAGTTCTAAAAGTGATACAAATTGTTATTTTGATTACTTTAATGGGATTTTCCCCTCAAAGCCTGAGCTCATTTGCTGGTGTAATTTGTTGCCAGGTGAACAGTAAAAACAGAGCCTAGGGAAGAGAAAGTTTCCAGCAACTCCGCAGTGCAAACATCCCGCCGCTACAGGTCACACAACACCTCCAGTCAGTCTCCCGTCCCTCCCACCTGCCAAGTCCAACCTCTCTGCCTCTCCTACCCCCTCTCGACCTCCCGCCGGGCCCCACCAGCCTTGATCCCTTTGCTGTCACAACCCTGTCTCTGCACTGCGGAACCTCTGCTGTGGCAAGTGTTCCTTGACCATAATGATAAAAGTAACAATAATAGATGCAACATTTATGGAGTGTCTGTTACAGACTGGACCTTCTGTTAAATTCTCTTCAAGTTAAATTCTGTTAAATTCTCTTCAAGTCCATTTCAAGTTCATTCATCTGCACAAACAAAAATGACACAAGAACTGTTATTGCTCCATTTTACATATGAGAAAACTGAGGTTAGAGCCGTGGTAAGGCCAAACTGGTATAAAATAATAACTCTGCACACAAGGGAAGAAAAGCTAATGTTTGTTCTAGAAGTGGTGGTGACTTGTATACTGAAACCCAGGAATAGAGAGTCCCACAGACTCTGGAGGTAAGCCTGCAATCATGTATTACCAGGATCTCCCAAGAGGCTCAAAAGTTGGGTAACATGGGACACTTGGGTGGCTCAGTCATTAAGCGTCTGCCTTTGGCTCAGGTCATGATCCCAGCGTCCTGGGATCGAATCCTGCCTTGGGCTCCCTGCTCAGCGGGGAGCCTTCTTCTCTCTCTCCCTCTGCTTGCCACTCTGCCTGCATGTGCTCCCTCTCTGTCTCTCACTGTCAAATAAATAAATAAATAAATCTTAAAGAAAAAAAACAAAAGTCGGGTAACAGGTTGCAAAGTCACCGACAGCTAGCTGCTTTGGAAGCCTATGTTCTTCACCAGGGCACTGTCCTCTACATGTTGCTCCCTGACGCCCTCTGCAATGGGAAGGCAGCCTCACTCTGCTCCCTGCCACCTTCTGGACAAGGCAGAAGGATCTGCACGCTCACTGTGCCCCAGCACCAATCCCATCCAAGCCACTGCTCCACCCCAGCACCCAGCCACGACCTCTCCTTGGAACCCCTCCCCATCTGTCTCAAGCAGTCCCTCCATGGTGTTAATGGACGGCCTACCTCCCTCCTGACAGATGCCCCCTTCCTCTGACATCTTCCTCTGCTTTCAACCTCACTGAGCACACCTCTTTGACTCTGTTGATCTTAACCTCCATTCCCCTGCGCCAGCCCCATGGATGGCGATGGATAGGACCTTATCCTTTCATTTAGAGCAGGTCCATCTTCCAGACCTCAATCCTCTGAGCACCTTCAGAACACACTCTCTTCCTGATGAGCGGGCTCCTGCCAGGAACGTCGAACAGTTACAACAGGTGGATAAAGTTATCTGTCCTCTCAGTAGCCCGAAATGGTAATAGCATGGCCAATTCCCCTACCCCACTAGAATTGTCTGTATTTTCTTAAAAAGCACTGACGCTGAGCTGGGTGACGTGATGGTCTTCAAGGAATTCACCCTTGTGTTTCACAGCCAAGCTATCAGGAAAGAACCAACAAATCCATCTTTTCTCCAAAATGGACGAGAGGAAGGGCAACCACATCGGTCACAGAACACCAAAGCTCTGAGCTGGAAGGGACCCTGGTGGTCATCCCTTCCAAGGCCCCATCCAATGCTTGAAAACTCTCCTCAGCCTTCCTCCTAGGTGGCCGCACTGTCCATGCCAGATGCTCCCAGTGACAGGAAACCCAATGCCCAATCCACGTGCGGGCATTTGGTCTGGAAGCTCTCCTTTGACTGATTTGAAAGCCACCCCTAATTTCCACCTGGGTTCTGGGCCTGCCCATTGGACCCACAAATGAATCCGCTCCTCCTCCATCGGAGCCCTTCTGAGATCCGACTACACTCTCACATACCAGTTGTGTTTTCTCTTCTCCAGGCCAACCGGTTCCAGTTCCTCCACAAGGGCCTCGGAAGACAGGTCTGGGGGTGGGGAAGCCGGGGGATGAATGTGAGGGAAGGTAAGTGGTGGTTCAAGGTATAGGCCCTTGACTGCCTGGCTTTAAGATCTGGCTGCAGATGTTTCCACCGATGGGTCTTTGGACAGGCTGTCCTCTCTCTACTCGGTTCTCTCATCTGTAAAATGGGAACGATTGTACACCACCTACTTCACAGAGCATGCAGAGGGTAGGTAAGGAGCTGCATGAGGAGTTCCTCACAGTCCCTGGCTTATACTGAGGGCTTAATAAATGCTAGCTCTTAGGTCTAGTCCCTTCCCCCCACCCAGTCACCCCTGTGGTTGTGTTCCAATTAGCTGCCACCCTTCCTAAGGTCAGGCCCTCACCTGGAGTCCTACAACACACGTGTGGTCTGACCAACACAAAAGAAAGCAGTCCGGAGTCTGCTTTCACTGGCACCCCCGTGACTGAACTCATGGACAACGGAAACCCCTAGATCTTTCTCACCAGCGCTTCCATTTAGCTTCATGTCCTCTTGCTTTAATTTTCTGAAATATCACTCATATAACTATGGAGTTATTATTTATGAAACCACTGATCCCTTCCTATCTGGGGGCCTGTCCACCCCCTGCTTTCACTGTAACTTTTCATCTACTATTTTTAGAACACACAAGTCTAGAAATTCTTCTTTCATTAGTTAACACTGGCTCTCTAAGGAGACACAGATTAGGCGAGCAGCAGAGAGCCTTCTAATTTTCTTAGTATGATTCTGTCATGTTTGTATTTTTTGCAGCATGTATGTGCTACTTCCGCTTTTTTTGGGGACGCCTGGGTGGCTCAGTTGGTTAAGCGGCTGCCTTTGGCTCAGGTCATGATCCCAGCGTCCTGGGATCGAGTCCCACATCGGGCTCCTTGCTCCGCGGGGAGCCTGCTTCTCCCTCTGCCTCTGCCTACCACTCTGTCTGCCTGTGCTTGCTCGCTCTAACAAATAAATTTTTAAAAAAAATTTTTTTAAAAGAAAGTTGATTTTCTTTCTTAACTTTCAAACATACAGAAGCTTTGAGGCCATATTTTGCTTTGAACTATTAATTTTCAATGTTCATATACTCTGATCAAAGACCATGGTCTATGATGTCAATTTTTGGTATTGTGGGGATTTGCTTTCACAATTAGCACATAGTCTCTAAGTGTTCCTTCCACATGTGTTTGAAAAGTGTGTTTAGTGGCTAATTGTTGGCCTTTTATATATCTACTTGATCAAACATATTCATTACATGGTACAGAACTTAGAAATATGCCTTCCAATTTTTTGTCAGCTTGACCTATCCATTTGTAAGAGGGGTATACTAAAGTCCCCAAAATGTATTATGGGATTTTTTAGGCCAGTTCATTGACATTTTTGCTTTAAACATTTTGAGACTCTCTGGCTAAGGACATACAGTTTCAGGACCGCTGTCTCTTCCTGTGAAGGGTTCTTGATCCTTGTCTTTGCTGATCCTTTGGGCCTGAAAGTTCATTTCATCTTGGAGTGATAATACTCTGTCACATTTGATTTGGTTAGTATTTGCCTGGTCTATATTTTCCTATCTCTTTACTTGCAACCTTTGAGTACCATTTCTGGTATATTTCTGGGTTTGGGTTATTTTTCGTATCTTCTGTATTATTTGACAAATTCCATCTATTTATATTTACTGAGACTACTCAAAGGTTTGTGCTTATTCTTACTATCTACCATCTAATTTTGAATTTTTAATCTACCATGCTTTTTTTCTTCTTTCTTCTTCTCTCCTATCTTCTATTGGAGCCACTGAGTACTCTATGTCTCTCTTTTTGCCTCAGCTGATTTGGAAGTTATACATTCCACTACCATGACTTTAGTGATTACCTTCATGTGCTCATCTCCATCCTTGACATAACCAGATCTAAAGTTTATCAATATATCTATCTTCCTCCTGAGTAATACAAGGATCTTAGAATTTTTAACTCTGACCTGCCCACTCCCAATATTACATTTTTTTTTTCTAAAGATTTTTATTTATTTATTTATTTGACAGAGATCAGAAGAAGGCAGAGAGGCAGGCAGAGAGAGAGGAGAAAGCAGGCTCCCCCCTGAACAGAGAGCCCGATGCGGAGCTCGATCCCAGGACCCTGAGATCATGACCTGAGCCGAAGGCAGAGGCTTTAACCCACTGAGCCACCCAGGTCCCCCAATATTACATATTATTATTGTGCTTTTTTTTCTATTGATTTTTAAACACACCACAATCAGTCATTATTTCAACATCAATAGTTATTCAGATTATCCTTTGTTTATCGATGTGTTTGGTTAACATTGCTCCTTAAATCCCACCCCTTCCTTCCGTGTTTCACATTCTTCTTGTAGGCTATGAATAGATTGGTCTCGTGTGTTTTTTCAATACACTCTGATAATCTCTGTCTTTTAATGGGTATATTCAAACCATTCACATATAAAGCAAACATTGTTCTAGCTGGATTAATATCTACTATGTTTGTAATTGTTTCCTATTCATTGAACTTGTTCTTTGTTTCATTCCCCTCCCTTTCTTTCTCTACGTTTAATTAAATATATTATAGGATTCCATTTTATCTGCTTCACGCCACTGAAAAGGACACTTAAATATGTTTAAGAGGGAAATTTTTACACCACATGTTTTACCACAATTAAGAAAAAATGTTAAAGTTAAACAAAACTTTTAGTGGTTGTCCTATGAGTTTTCAATATACACTTATAATTAAACTAAGTTTACCTTCAGTTAACACTATACTCATCAACTGTAGTACAGGTTCCTTCTAAAAGAGTAGCGTTTTCCCAATTCCCTCTTCCTGCCGCTGGTGACATCGCTGTCATTCCTTTCACTTACCATATGTCATAATCATCCCATACATTGTTACTGTTATTCAAACAGTTAACCCTTCAGATCAATCAAGAACTAGAAAAATCAAAGAATTTGTTTTACTTTCATTTATTCCTTCTCTGACTCCCCTCCTTGCTTTTTGTTTGATCTGAGTTTCTGACCTATATTATTTTCCCCTCTTCCTAAAGAGATTTTATCCTTGCATGATAGGTCTACTAGTCATAAATTCATTGTTTTTGTTTGAGAAAGTCTTTCTCCTTCACTTTTTTGTTGTTGTTTTGTTTTTAAGATTTTATTTATGTATTTGACAGTGAGAGAGAGAGAGAGAGAGACAAAGGGAGAGGGAGAAGCAGGCTCCCCACCGAGCAGGGAGCCCGACGTGGGGCTCGATCCCAGGACCCCAGGATCATGACCTGAGCCGAAGGTAGCCACTTAACCCACTGAGCCACCAGGTGCCCGTTGTTGTTCTTTAGTAGGCTCCACGCCCAATACAGAGCCAAGTGTAGGGGTTGAACTTAATGACCCTGAGATCAAGACCTGAGCTGTAGGACACTCCTTCCTCAGCAGGGAACCTGCTTCTCCCTCTGCCTGCTGCTCCCCCTGCTTGTGCTTTCTCTGACAAATAAATAAATAAAATCTTAAAACAAAACAAAACAAAATAAAAACCTGAGCGGAAATTAAGAGTAGGACATGCTTAACCAACTGAGCCACCCAGGGGCCCCTTTCTCCTTCACCCTTGGAGGATAATTTCCCAAGACACAGAATTCTAGGTTGGTGGGTTTTTTCTTTCAACGCTTTAAATATTTCATCCCACTCTCTTCTTTTTGCGTGGTTTCTGACGTGAAATCCACTGTAATTTTTATCCCTGTTCTTCTAGAAGTAAGGTAGTTTTTCCTTCTGGCTTTCAAGATTTCTCTCTGTCGTTAGTCTTCTGATGTTTGAGTATGATTACGTGTGGGTGTAGATATCAAAATATCTTGATATTCTCTGAGTTTCCTGCATCTGTGGTTTGGTCCTTAATTTTGGAAAGTTCTCAGCCATCACCACTGCAAACATTTCTTCCTTCTTGCTTTCTCCTCTGGTGCTCCAATTATGCCTATGTTACTCCTCTTAAAGTTATTTCACAATTCTCGGTGTTCTGTTTTGGTGGGTTTATCTTTATTTTTGAGTTCTTTTCTTTCTCTTTGCATTTCAGTTTGGTAAGTTTCTGCTGACACATCTTCAAGCTCACAGATCCTTTTCTTAGCTGTCCAATTCACTGAGGAACCCATCAAAGGCTTTCTTTATTTCTGTTATTGTGCTTTTTATTTCTAGCATTTCCCTTTGGTTCTTAAGAGTTTCCACAGCTCTGCTTACATTATTCATCTGTCTTTTTGTACTGCCTTCCTACTTTTCCCATTAGAGCCCTTAACGCACCATACTTATTTTAATTCCCTGTATATAATGAACCTAAAATCCATGTCATATCTGAGTCTGTTTCTGATGCCTACTTTGTTTCTTCAGACCATTATTTCTTGCCTAACTTTTTTAAAGATTTTATTTATTTGACAGAGAGAGAGATCACAAGCAGGCAGAGAGCAGCAGGCAGAGAGAGAGGAGGAAGCAGGCTCCCCGCTGAGCAGAGAGCCCGATGCGGGGCTCGATCCCAGGATCCTGGGATCATGACCTGAGTCGAAGGCAGAGGTTTCAACCCACTGAGCCACCCAGTGCCCCTCTTGCCTAACTTTTTGCTGAAAGCTGGGCATGATACATCGGGTAACAGAAACTGAGGTAAATAGGCCTTTAGGAGAGGCTTTATGTTAATCTGGAAGATCTCCCGTTTGATTCATTCTGCTCCTATTTCTGCAGATTTCAGTAGCTGTTTGCCCTCAACCTCAGTTCTCTGATGGGTCAAGAAAAGTGGTTGATTTCAATTTGCTCAGCTTTACTTGTTGTTGTAAATATGGGAGTGATGACTGCCAAGCTCTTCACATACCAAAGCTAAAACTGGCAGTCTTTCATATCCCTTCTCCTGAAGTACATCCTTCAGCAATTCAGCAAGTGTCTGTGAGTCGTAAACCTTCGGTGTACTTATCAGAAAATGTCTTTATTTGCCTTCACTGTTAAATGATTATTTATCTGAATACATATCAATTCTTATTATCTCTTAACACTTACAGATATATTCTACTATCTTCTGACTCCTGCTGATGCTGGAAAAAAGTGTTCTGTCCATCTACAAGTTTTACCTTCTCTCTGGCTGCATTTATAACTTTCGCCTTGGCTCTGATGTTCTTCAGTTTCACTACTGCTTTGCCTAGATGTACATTTATTTTTATTTAACTTGCTTGGGATTTAGTACGTTTCTTCAATCTAATGACATGTCTTGCAACAGTTCTATTCTGTATACTTGTTGGCCATTATTTCTTCAAATATTGCCTCACCTCTATTTTTTCCTATTTATCTTCCCAGAACAACTCTTAAAGACACATGTTGGACCTTCTCATGAAACTCTAGTTTATCTGTAACCCTCTCTTTCTTTCTTTCTTTCTTTCTTTCTTTTTTTTTTTTTTAAGACTCATTTATTTGAGAGAGAGAGAGAGAGTGTGGCAGGGAGGGGCAGAGGGAGAAGGGAAGAGAGAATCTCAAGCAGACTCTAGACTGTGCATAGAGTCTGACACAGGGCTCAATTTCACGACCCTGAGATCATGACCCAAGCCCAAATCAAGAGTCAGATGCTTAACCAACTGAGCCACTCAGGTGTTCCATGTAACCCTCTTTTTCTTACTTCTGAACTCCTTAGACTTCTATACTGCATTCCCAGCAATTTCCTCAGCTGTCTCCCAAATCACTAATTTTCTACTCAGCTGTGTCTTATCTGGTATTTAATCCATGAATTCAAATTTTGATTTTGATGACTAATTAAATTTGTATTTCCGGAAAATACCTTTGGTTCTTTTTCTAATCTGCCTATTCTTTCCTCATGGTGTTTTATCCTTTTGTAGTGTTCCCAGTCCTTTCTTGGTCTCTGTAGACATTTTATAGTTCCCTTCAGATTGCCTGTTATTTTAGGTTCTTGCGGCACTAATTCTTCTGGTTACATCTCCATTTCCCTCTCAGTTCCTTGTGTGGTTTGCAACTTTTTAAATTGTGAGCTCATCTTCAGTGGTTATTGTTTGCTCTGTGGGCATGCTGTATAGACTGGGTTGTGGAAGGATTCAGGCAAGGGTTTTTCATGTGCTTCTGTTGGGCGTCTCAAGGATCTCACTGATAAGAGCCCAGTTTTTATATTCATTTCTCTTCTTGAGTTTTTTGGGCATAATATATAGTGAGATATCACACTTGTGTGTGGCACAGGCTTGGGATTTTAGCCTCCCATAGGAAACTTCTGCTCTGAGTCCCATGCAGAATCAAAATTTCTACTGCTTTCGTCAGCCTGGGAGCCAAAATGTGCCCATTGCTCATTACATGGAAAGTGCCATCCCTCCAGGTTTCAAGTTTTTTGCAGAAATTTCAGTTCCAACTCCCGTATCACACAGGTCTAAGGTCATATCTTCGGTCTCAACACCAGCATCAATGCCCCCAGCCCCTGTTCACTTGGAACTATGTCCAGGACTAGTAAGTACCCTGGGCCCTGGGACATTAGCTCATGCACTTAAAGTTCTGGCTCTGAGCTCCTTCCTGACTTCCAGATCCCAAGGATTTCCCCATCTTTCATTCAACCCCAAATATATATATAAATATTTTATTGTTATATTTGATCCAGTATTTCTATTGTTTGAGAAGAAAGGGGTGCCTGTAATAGCTGAGACCTTGTATCAGAACCAGAAATCTACGTGGGGTTTTTTGTTGTTGTTGTTTTGTTTTTTCAGTTTACAAAGCAATAAAGTTTGATTTTCTTAAGAGCTTTGGAAATAGCCAAATTCCTGAAGCCAGACTTGTGGTGCACTCCCAACACAAAGCCCACAAAGAGGAATATGGCTGGTCTATGGGCACCCAGGTCCTCTAGAGATCTAGGGAGCAAGAATTCCAGTACAGTCCTTGCTATCGTCTCATTCCAAAGGCAAGATGACATCCAAGTTATATCTTGCTTGCATTTCAGTGTTCAGGAAGGAGTTTCCATGTCTTCTCCATCTGCTGGGAAGAACTGGGAAGAGAATTCCTGTCCTTCTCCTTGCTGCTGTCACCCTCTCCACTCTTATGGCTCCTTGCATGGGAAGACTCACTCATCAGACTGTTCAAAGCCGAGGATATTCACTGGGTCCCCTCCACAAGGCTTTAGGGGCAGAAGTCTTCCTCTGGGGGCACCTGGGTGGCCCAGCTGGATAAGTGTCTGACTCATGGTTTGAGCTCATGTTGTGATCTCAGGGTCATGAGATCGAGTCCCATGTCGGGCTCCACACTCAGCTCTGAGTATGCTTCAGTTTCTCTCTCCTACTCCCTCTGCTACTCCCACTCATGCTCTCGCTCTCTCTCTCTCTGTTTCTCTTTCTCTAATAATAAATATTTTTTTTAAATGTCTTTCTCGGGGCACCTGGGTGGCTCAGTTGGTTAAGCGGCTGCCTTCTGCTCAGGTCATGATTCCAGGGTCCTGGGATCGAGCCCCGCATCAGGCTCCCTGCTTAGTGGAGAGCCTGTTTCTCTCTCTTCCTCTGCCTGCCGCTCTGCTTACTTGTGCTCTCTCTCTATCCCTTGTCAAATAAATAAATTAAATCTTAAAAAAAAAAAAAGTCTTCCTCTGGCATCAGGCTTCCAGGTACAACTAGGTCAGAGAGTGCCTGCTTCCCATGGGAAGGCCCAGCCATACCCTCTCTGTTCCATCCTGTCCATCCGCAATCCTGTGGGTAAGCCGTCTGCTTCTTTAATCTCTAAAACATATGCCTCTTCCTTTTTTTAACATCCCCAAGTTCCTGTACACCAAGCCCACTTCAGAAAAGTCAAACACAAAACTACTAACTTCTTATCAAGAGTTGAGGTGATGATGAGGTATGTTCTTTTTTTTTTTTTAAGATTTTATTTATTTATTTGACAGAGACAGTGAGAGAGCACAAATAGTGGGCACAGTAGAGGGAGAGGGAGAAGCAGGCTGATATGGGGCTCCATCCCAGGACCCTGGGATCATGATCTGAGCCAAAGGCAGATGCTTAACCACCTCAGCTACCCAGGTGCCCTCTTTTTTTCTTTTTATTTAATTAATTAATTTATTTATTTATCAGAAAGAGAATGTACACAAGCAGGGGGAGCAGCAGGCAGAGTGAGAGGCAGGCTCCCCACTGAGCAAGAAGCCCGATGTGGGACTTGATCCCAGGAACCCGGGATCATGACCTGAGCTGAAGGCAGACACTTAACTTCCTGAGCCACCCAGACATCCCATACATTCTTAGAAACCAATACTTCTGGGTGGGACATGTTCCCTTCAGTACCCTTGGGTGGAAGGAAGTCACAAAGCACCAAGACAGTAGCACATTTTCCAAGCCTCAACCTGGAAAATCTAGGAATGATGCCCCAGAATGTCTGGGATTTTTCTTGGTTTAACTTGGGCTATCAGCGAGGCCGCCTTCTCAAACCCTATGGTCAGAGCAGAAGTGCACTGCTGAGCATGTGGTCATCACACTGCCCTGGAAGACAGAGCCTTGTGAAGCCTGCTGTGGCTCTCCTGTGCATGTTGCTGAGGACTGAGCTTTGGGCCTCCATGACACACAGAAAAAGCATGGCCTCCTTTGGGGAATTGTCCTATTCCCCCCCAGTGGATGATGAGAAGTTAGAAGCACACAACTGATAGCTTCCCTCTTTGCCTGGACTATCTGAAAGCTCAGAATCAAATCTGAGCTCAACTCTAGGAATCTGGGAGCCTGGCTGCAGAGCTGGGGAGCTTGGGGTTAGGTGGGGGGACGCAGGGAAGCAGAAAGGAGGGGAAAGCAGCAGTGCATCACAGGCCACAATTCCTGGTCTGGATTCCAGACTGGAGAGCAGGCCAATCCCACACAGGGCTGACAACTGTCTCCAGAGGTACAGTGACCTCCAGAGGGACAGCAACATGGTCTCTACCTTGGCAACAGCCTCCTGGTCACCTGACCCTCCAAGTCTCCCCACAGCAGCAGAATAATCTTCTAATCCATATTGGACTGGCTCCTGAGAGTCCCTGGTTTGCAATTTTGCAGAGGCTTCTCCTTGCTCCCAAGACAAAATCCAAGGCCCTGGCCCTAGTTCCCACCTGGCCCCCACCACCCCACCCCTGTACCACATGCCGCTTTCTGCCCCTCATGCTTACCAGCCCTATGGGGCATCTTTTGGTTACTGGACCACAGTCTTTCCAGCCTCAAGCCTTTGTAAAGGTTGTTCCCTCTTCATGGAACACTATTCCCACCACTCTTCCCCTTCTTGAGCTCAAAGGTGCCTCCTCAGAGAGACATTTCCTGACCGCCCCCCTCATCTAGATGAGGTCCCACTCTTTACTCTTTGGTCTTTCTCTTCAGAGCACCCATCACACTCTGTGATGCTTGCTAGTGACACACCATTTGTGCTGATGGAATCATTTTGCCCACATCTGTCTCTTTTGCCATAAGGTAAATTCTGGGGAGCACATTTGTCTTTGTCGCGGCTGTGTCCCAGCACTTAGCCCAGTACCTGGTGCAGGAGAGGTGCTCGATACACGCCTGCTGTGTGAAACCACTCGATCAGTCAGCAAGTGTCTGCACATGCAGAGCAAAGGGCACGGACTCCAGAGGACTGTCTACACCCGCAAAGAGCAGGGAGCAGGGAATGTGGCTGAGCTACGTCATCAGGGTATGTTCCTTAGTGTCTCTCTGCCTCGGTTTCCTGATCTGCCGCATGAAGATCGTACTGCAGGCATCCTCCATGTCACAGAGCCACTGTGAGCTAGAGTCCTATGTAACTCCATGTTGGGGTTTTCAATTAGCGTTTCCTTTATCTTAAGTTACACATCACCCCACCAGCCCCCTCACAAGCCATGGCACATGTTGGCAGGACTCAGGTCTGTTTAATCTTCCATCCTCCTTCCCTGAGGAGGCCCTGAGCTCCTGGGCAGAGGAGGCCCATGACCATGTGTGGGCAGCAAGGCTGGCGGTGGCCATCACCACCCAGACCTCCTCACCAGGAGCCCCCAACCTGCTCTGTGCATGAGGGGAGCTGGGGGCATTGCCAGCCTCCTGAGACCTTGCAGTTCCAGTGACCCAGGCTGGCCTCCCTGGTGAGAGTCCCTGGGTGGGGGGCAATTTCCCTGGAGTGTCCCTTCCACCCTGCAATATTAAGGGTCTCCTTTTGTTGGCTCCCCTATTCCTTCCCCTCTTCCCACCAGACCCCTCTTGCTTTTTTTTTTTTTTTTTTTTAGATTTTACTTATTAATTTGACAGACAGAAATCACAAGTAGGCAGAGAGGCAGGCACAGAGAGAAGGGAGGAAGCAGGCTCCCTGCTGAGCAGAGAGCCCGATGTGGGGCTCGATCCCAGGACCCTGGGATCATGACCTGAGCCGAAGGCAGAGGCTTTAACCCACTGAGCCACCCAGGCGCCCCCTCTCTTGCTCTTCTTAACTTAGAATCATTCTTTCAGGTTGGAAGAGCCTTGACATTTAGCTCATCAAGTCATCAGTGGATTCATAAACTTCTAACACAGAATATATGAATAAGGATAGCGTCTACTTACATGCCTCTGGCGACAGGAAGCTTGCTACTTCACAAGGAGGCCCACTCCGCTGGTTGGAAAGCTTGAGCTGTCAGAAAGTTTGCCCAGCCTGCCCCTTTCCCTATTCACATTCCCAAGTCTTCCCTTCTTCAGACCAAATAGCCCTAATCTCTTAGTCATCCCTCCTAGGAAAGAATTTCCAATTGTCTCTCCTAAACACTCCCTACTTCATCTGCAAAGGAAGAGTGTGGCCCAGAGCACAGCCTCGCAAGGGGAGGACCGAGGCAAGCAGAGCAGAAACAGAAGCAGGTCACAGCAGAACAGCAGAGTCACTGCCCTCGGACTTCTGCTCATCCTTCCAATGGTTCCCGTGGCAGCCTCTCCACTTTCTAACTCATGCTCGCCTCCCAGGATGAGTACACGGAAGCCCCAGGTGTGTTCCAAGGAAACCACTCACCTGTACGAATCAGTGGGCCCGCCTGACTGGTGGCCACCAGCCCGGACCCTGGAGCCAGGGATCTGGTGTCCGACCTTGGCTCATACCCGTGGTGGGGTCCCAGCTAACCCCCCTCAGCCCCAGCCACCCCGCCTGCGCGGTGGGGATAGGAGTGTGGCTGGGGCTTTGTAACGTGATGGGCCAAGAGGCTGCTCCTTAGAACAGAGCCAGGCACATGGGAGGCAGCGAAGGCACCGTCGCTCCAACAATCACTATGGTAATGACTAGAACCTGAGGCTTTCGTGGACTCACACACGAAGCAAGGCCTCAGTGAAGGCCTCCCCGGGCAGGCAGGACTCCTGGTGGGCCTGGTCCGGGTAGATGTAGAAACAGACTGAAGGGAAACAGTGAGCAGGAGCTTGGAGTGAGAACCACCACCATTAGACAGTCACGTAACCGTGGTAGCCGCCACCCTGCAGGCTGGCAGCCATCCCCGCTGTTCACGCACTCAGCCACACGCACACACCGGCCCGCGGTCCGCGGCCCCCTCACACGGAGGAGGGGCCCAGGCCACGGGGGCCGTGAGCGGCGAGGCCTGGCCACAGCCAGAGCATCCCGAGGGCCACAGGGGGGCGTGGGGCAATGGTGAAGGGCCGTGATGGGGATGAAGGGCTGGGGTTGAGGTCTCAAGTGGGGGAAACCTTAAATGAGGATGGGCTTTAGGAAGAGAGATCCAACTGGAGTGACAGGGACAGGGCAAAAGGCAGGAGGTCCCGTGAAGGAAGCTTCCAGGTGAGCACAATGGTCCAGGCCACAGACGCTGAGCTTCTCAGGACACACCCCCAAAGGGGCAGTCAGACTCCCTCACCTCCACGTTCCTCTGGGGTCTACTCGCCTCCTACTTCTCCAGCCCCACTGTCCCTGACTGCCTTTCACTCCTCCTACATCTCAACCTCCCAGACCGTCTCCCAGTTCCCTGCTATACCTTTGCCCACATTGTTCCTTCCACCCAGAATCCCCCTCCAGCCAGCTCCACCATCTCCACTGATCTGGATTCTGCCCATCCCACAAGATACAGCACAAAGGGCACCTCCTCCAGGAAGCCTTCCCCCTTCCTCAGCTTACTTCACACTCATCTCCTCACTCTCTCCTTTTCCTGCCCCACCTCCTTTTGCTGGGCCCAGACCCACTACCTGGAAAACGAGCTCCTTGAAGCAAGGAAGCATGCCTCACAATTCATCTGTCTCCCCACCATCCCAGCCCTTTTTCTGACTCAGGTAGGAGTTCAGACCATCCTTGACGACCAAGTTCAGTTATGCTCAAAACCACAAACCAGCCCCTTTCCAGGAGTAGGACACCTACAGGAACAGGCTGTGCTCAGCCCAGGCCCACCAGCCTGGAGAGATGCCACCATTCAGAGGGCAAAGCAGCACAAGCAAGCGGGAGGCATTTCTGGTGGCTTTCTCTTTTAGACAAGGGCCAAGCCTTCTCCCAGTTTAACCCCCATGACCTTTGAACTTCCCGGGAGGTCAGCAGCACGTCCCCTTCCCCAGCTGTCTTTCTGTCTCTGGCCCGATGGGAGGGAGGGCCCTGGGCCGGTTCCATTTTGCGCCCGTATTGATCTGTTGGCAGCAATGGGCTGGATAATTAGCCAGGAATTAGGGTTTCTATTACAGCCAGGAGGCTGCTCCAGCTGATTTATCACCTGAATAATTTACTGTGATTGAAAGGAAATTAAAATGAACTCCATTTGACAACTGTGAGCTTTTATGGGCTTTAGTGAAGGCTCAAAAGCCAGATTAATAGCCTGGTGTTGGTTAATAGTCTGCCGAGAGTAAATACGGCAGCCTGTGCTCGCCTCAGCCTTCCTGCCGAGGCCAGAGAGGGAGCGGCTCCCACCAGCAGCGCGACCGCGACAGCGTCACCGCGAGTTTTACTGAAACAGACTCCGCTGTTCTGAACACGCACGCCACCAGCACTTGTTTCTTTCCTTTCTTTTTTTTTCCCTCTTCAGGGTGATGTTACTCCCTCCACAAGTGTTTTCCACAAGGCAAACAGAATTGCTTCTTCAATAACCACGTTGAGAAGGAAATGTTTGATTGCCCTGGAAGTGTGTACGCAGGACACCCAGGGCCAAGGGTTTCCTCAGTGCCCATATAAAAGCAAAAAGCCAGGCCGACCCGCCCAGGGCAGATCTCAGTGGAAAGAGCGGCTGGGTAGGGGCGGGTGTGACTGGCAGGACTCCCACCTGGCCTGGAGGAGGAATGTTCTTCCCTCGAGTGGGTGGGCTGGGCCATTGAGGGGGATTTGACCACCCAAGCCCATGGCAAAACTCTGAGGATTCTGGGATAACAGACAGACTCTGGCTGTAAAAGGCCAGTTCTGAGAACCAGCTAGTTAGAAAATGCTCCCAGACTCTTTCTCCTGAAAGGGGGCCCAGGCAACCATCTAGCACAAGATGAGGACAGAAGACCCTGAAATCAAATTCCAGCTCTGTGGCCTCTGCAAGTCCTGGAAACTCCCTGGGCTGAACACAGGTTGAATAGTTTGGGGGGGAAAACGTTCAGTCTCTAAAACGGGGCTCTCCCAATCTTACCCACACTGTTTAGTGGGCATTTAAATCACGAGTCGAAGGAAGAGAGAGTGGATGTGAAGGCCCTTTGCGACCTGCACCATACCGCACACAGGTGAGGAAGACCACTGTTGTCCAGCTGCTGCTGTGCAAAATCTCCACCACTGCCCCCGCAGGTATGGAAACTTCCAGAGAAAAAGCATCCTGCCCAACAGGGCAGAGCTGGGACTCAGGTGAACTCAAATCAAACTCCCTCAACCCCAAGGCCAGGAAAAGCTCCTTCTTCCCCACAGGCTGCTCAGTGAAACGGACAACGAGCCCCCACCAAGGCCACTAGACCGTGGAGACCCAGGTCTCCTCACAGAGAAGAGACACCCCCCACCACCTTGGCCACCAGAGCTCCAGGCCCCCTTCTTGGTGTCACCACCAGGCCAGGCAGACAGTGGGCATGGGGGGGTGGGGCTCAAGGAGCTCGTACCCTTGACAGACGCCCCTTCCCAGGCTGTGGCCCCTTGCTTTGGCTGTCATTTGTCCGGTGACTGGGAACCGGGAGCGAGGGTGTCATTCATAGTCCAGTGCCTGTGTGTGTGCCCGGCGGCCCCGCGGCCTCACCTTCCATCTCTCCTCATTACCGCACATTACGGGGAGGTGAAGCAGATTAACCAGAAAACATTGAGTCAGTCATTACCCCGCCACACGCTCGCCTGAAGGCCCCGCCTCGAAGCCCACACAGACACAGGCCCGCGGTCGCGTCCGCACCATGCTGAAGGACACCACACAGCAAGGCTGCTAGGAACAGGCCCTTGAAGGATCCGTAATGCAGGTCTCCTCCCCGCCAGGCCCTATCTCTGCATGAGCCTAGTAGACCTGTCCCCTCTGTAACATCTCCCTCCTCCCTCACGCCCCGTGCTACCAACTGAGGCAACCTCCCCACTCATCAGGGCCCACAGAACCTTCTCCCTTGCCTTGCAGGTTCTAAATCCATATCATATCGCCCCTGGGAGCTGTGGGCAGACAGAGCTGATGCCTGACTCATCCCTCCACCCCTTGGGTGCCTGGCACTGTGCCAGCCTCACTGCAGCATGCAAGAAATAGGTTGGATAAATGAGCATGTGAATGAGCAAGTGGGTAAGGCCATGGATGGCTTCTGGACTCCTCCCAGTTATGAAGCCCTGTAGTCTCTGCCCAGATTTCCCGGGTATTCCAAGTTAAATGAAATACGAGGCATGTCTGAGTCTGAGTATCCATGAGAATCACGTGGAACACCGAGGGAAACCCAGTCTCTAATACTGAATGCCTGCTTTAAGTTAACAGGAGCTTAATACCGAAGCACCGAAGGCTTCCCGTGGTAGAGGCCAGGCTGAGTGTGGAGGCCTGAGCCCTCACTCTTCCTCACTCACTTGCTGGGCGGCCTCGGACAAACCCTGTCCCCTCTCGGGGCCCCTAAGAGCTAAGGGGGCTGAAAGATTGCCTCTCCAGTCCCCGCTGTCTCTAAAATCACGTGACCTTGTCAGTGGTTAGAAGACAAATTTTCTCCCTGACTCTGACGAAAGCTAGGCCTCACCCAAGGAAGTCTCCTTTTCTTGCTCCTCCTGTGTCAGATGGAGGGTGCCTTCGGCCATCCCTCAGAAGGGCTGTCTGTGACGGAAACAAGACTGTTTTCCTGAAAGCCCAAGATCTGGAGCGTGTGGAACCAGCTCCATCCAGCACACAGGATCACCTTGTTCCCGGAGGAGACTTCACTTACAGGAGAAAGACCAAAGCCTTAACCACAGTCTACAAGGCCTGGCCCATCTCCGCAACATCACTGTCCCTTCTCCCCATGCCCCTGTACTCTAAAGCTGAGCCACATGGGCTCTCTTGGCTCTCCTTCCATTCCTCACTCTTGCCATGCCCCCTGTCACCTCAAGGCCTCGCACTTGCTCTTCCCTCTTGTCAGGCGCACTCGCCTCACCCCTATGTCCCTTCTCCTGGTTCTGCCCTAGGCCTCAGGGCTCAATATTTCCCCCAGGAGGTCACTGTGGCCTCCAGCCTGGCTCAGCCTCTACTTTATTCTTTCAGAGATCCTCAGATAATGTTCCCACCTCAGCACCTAGGACATCTGTAATCCATGACTTTTGGGTTCTTCTTACTGATTGTGGTTCTTCCACATACCTGTAGGCTCCCTGAGGGCAGGTCCAAGCCTGCCTTGTTCACTGAAGTACGTAGTGCCTGGCTCCAGGCTTTGCACACAGGGGATACTCCTCAACATTAGTTAAGTGAATACATGACTTGCTCTGTGGCCTCAGGCAAGTCCCTCTCCCTCTCTGGGCCTCAGTTTCCCCACCTGGAAACAAAGTGGCTACATGGGCTGTGAAAGCCCTCACAGGAGCTGCTCAGACAGCCGGACTGTCACAGGATGGTGCCCCTTGAGGCTTTGCTCACCGCTCACTTCTCAACATCCCCTCTAGCCTCTCTCCTCTCCACAGGAGACAGTGCAGGCAGCCTATGTGCCTTTGAACGGCTCTGGGGGAAAACTTCAGAAGTGCCATCTAATGAGCACGTAGAGGAAGCCCAGCGAGGCCCGTCTTCAATCCCTGTACCAGGGGGTCTGCCTGACGTGCCTGCCACACGGGAGCTCTCTGCAGGCAGGAACCACATCTGACCTGCCGGGGCCTGCCAGGTAACCAGCCCAGACCGGGCATCAGGAAATAGCCTCCTGAGCGGAATCTGGCACCTTACACATCTTATCTAGGCCCCAGAAGCCTCTCACTGGGCAGAGCCCTTCTGGTCCTGTAGCCAAGGCAGCGACTGAGCTTCTGTCCAGGGCTAGCAAGGGGTCATCCTCCTACTTCCCTCCCTCTCTTGCAAATGACCGAGCTGGGAGTGTGTCCAGTGAGACACTTCTTCACTTCCAGGCTCTGGGATTCAGTCTCTAAAAGCATGGCAGGGTGACCTGCTGGGGGGCTGACAGTGGGCCACACCCTAGCACCACCATAATGTGGCTTGTGGCCATATTTCTATCTTCACCCTGACTGACAGGATAAGGACTCAAGACTACCTCGAGTGGCCCCAAAGATCACGACACCGCCCCTGTGCCAAGAGCCTGGGGAAAGGACACCATTCGGCAACAGGGCAGAACAGCCCTACTAGGTATGCCACTGTCCCCACCCCCACCCCCCCAGGCTGGCTGGGGAGACCGAGGCACTGAGGCAAGAAGCTGCCAGAACCCCAGATGAGTCCTCCTGACCCTGTGGGAGGCCACAACTATGCAAGTTTGGCTGAGAACAACAAGAAGCCTGCCTCAGAGTAGAGCACAGCACCGTCGCCCACACCCCGCCAAACGCCTGGGGGTGGGCAAGCCGAGCCTGCGTCGAGCTGGAGGTCTAGCGGGCAGTGAGCGGTGGGGCGTACCTGCTCGGGCTTGATGGGCTCCGTGGTGGTGAAGATGTCCGAGTAGTGCTGCCTCTCAAACACGCGGTCCAGCACCTCCAGCTGCTGCTGCGTGAACAGGTCTCCTCGCATCTGCTTCCGGAGGAAATCTCTGCCCGGCAGCGAGTGACCGTTGGGCACTGGAGATTCCTGAATACCTTGGATGAGCAGGAGACATGAAGGGGGAGTGCAGGTTACACGAGTTGCTGAAGAAAGGCGTGTCCGACAGTGAGATTTGGGGCAGGAGGGCCTGAGAAACCCCTGCACCCAGCTCCTCCCCTGATAGATGAAACAGACAGGAACTCAGCCAAGGGGCTCCTCAGCCAAGGGCACTGTGCCGGCCAGGGCAGAGCCAACCTCCCAGAGCCACGTGCCAGGCACCAAGCCAAGCCCTTTTTCCATGTATCATCTCGTCTGAAACTCAGTGATCCCATCGTAGACAACATGTCCCCCATTTTGCAGATGAGAAAATTGAGACCTGAGAGATCAAGTAATTTGTTTGAGGACTAGAGCTCAGGTTAGCTGGGAGTCTTTTTTTAAAGATTTATTTATTTGAGAGAGAGAACGCGTGTGTGCAAAAGAGCGCGTGTGGCCAGGGGCTAGGGAGGGGACGCAAAAAGAGAAGGAGAAGTAGACTCCCGCTCAGCACAGAGCCCGACTCAGGGCTTGATCCCAAGACCGTGATATCATGACCTGAGCCCAAATCAAGAGTTGGATGTTGAACTGAGCCGCCGAGGCGCCCCTGGAGTGGGAGTCTTAACCGCCAGGGGTCACTGCCTCTTCTGCACTGAGGCTCCCCACCCCTTGAAGGTACCAGTTTCATCCCAGAGCCGAGGCCCTCACCCAAGACGCTTGCCACCACACCACGTGACCAGTCGGTAAAGCACTGCACTGGGACAGCTATAGGGAAACAGCCTTCACACAACTCTGGTGGGACCTCTTTGGACCCACACCCATGACAGACAATTTGACAAAACCTATCAAAACCACAAAGGCACATTTCCTTTGATAAAGCAGCTGTACCTCTGGAAATGTATTTTACCACTGGACTCACACATAAGGGAAGTGATCTACGTACAAGGTCCTAGTAGCAAAAGACTGGAAACAACGCAAGAATTTATTTGTAGGGGCTAGCTGAATAAGTCACGGTGTGCTCACACAGTAGAGTGCGGGCAGCCGCGTGAAGGAGCGAGGACTCCCACTGTGAGCTGATATGGAAAGATCTTCAGGATATACCATCATATGAAAAATAAACCAGCTACAGCAGAGCATGTATAACATATAAGCTTCTGTGTAAGAAAAAGGAAGAGAATAAGACTTTATGTGCCTTTTGTATATATATCGCCAAAGGAGCTCTGGAAGGCACCATGAGAAACATCGAGAGCGCTCATCCTTCCTTTCCGGGAGGCAGGAGGTGAAGGGCCCTTCCTCATAGCACGCTTCTTGTTGTGTTTTGTCTTACTGCATAACTCTCAATGTACTACTGCCTGCTCAAAAACATGAATTACCGAGAAAGTACGGCATTAAATTCTCTGTGTGTTCTGTATTGTTAGCTCGTCACACTGTTACAGGCTCTGGGGATAACGCTTGCATTTCAAAGAAAATACTACGAGTTACCAATAAAAAAGAAAATATGTTGGGGGCAGGGGGCGCCTGGGTGGCTCAGTGGGTTAAGCGTCTGCCTTTGGCTCAGGTCACGATCCCAGTCCTGGGATTGGGCTCCCTGTTCAGCAGGAAGTCTGCTTCTCCCTTCCGAGACTGGTATGTGCTCACTCTCTCTTTCTTTCTCTCCCCTTCTCAAATAAATAAATACATGAAATCAAAAAAGGAAGGAAGGAAGGGAGGGAAGGAGGGAGGAAGGAAATGGGATGAAATATTTTTGGTGAGCCTTGAGCTTGAACCGTTCAAAATGAAAGACAGCAAGGAGGGCAAAAGACAGCAAGGAGATGGCCTCAAGGGCCCTCATCCCCAGGGGCTCTCTAGGACCCAGCTGCTCATGCAGGGCTGACCACAGACACTGTTAGAACCCAGACCTCTTTCTTCCCCTTTGGAAGCCCCTGGGGGAGACCAGCAGGCATCCAACCTCTCACTGGCAGGTGCCTTCACGCAGGCCTTGACTGATTATCCCCCTCGTCCCACCCTGTCAGCACAGGCTGCCCTACTCCTCATCCATCATGTAGTGTGAGGAAGGAGACCAAACCGAGGAGCGTGAAGCAGTAGGGTGCTGTGTCACTGAGATGCTACCCCAAGCGGCTGTTTCCCCAACTCTCCTATCTGGAGGCAGACGCAATGCAGGGTCTGACATTTGAGCAAAGACACCGGCTGTGAGTGTTCCCAGGAATACTGGCCTCCCAGAGTCCTCCACGGAGGCTGGCGGCTCAGAGCACCCCAGTATCTCTACAGGAAGGGCCTTCAGAGGCAGCTCATAAAGCTCCCTGAGGAAACAGATCGCACCTGCACTTTGACCCAAGAGGATATGATAGGCTAAGCTACAGCCTCAGTGACCAGATACTCCAACACGTGGGCCACGAGGGAAGCTGGTCTCTCTGGCTGATGTCCTCCAGCCTAGAGTTTGGGCCCCTCCTCTGGCTACCTGCAACACGAGTCTTCCACAAGACTGGTCCCTATTCCTGCCCATGGGACATCATCCTCAGAGTCCCTTTTTCCAAGATGGCCTATCCCCATGGGGACCATTCCTACAAGGGCATCGAGACTAGTAGAATGTAGGAGTTCAGAACCCTGCCCATGCTCTCCCATTGGCTGGCATCTGCCAAATGACCCTATTATCAAAGATACACACACACACACATGGGAGGACACTCATCTTTCTTCTCCTCAGCTATTGCCCTGGCCTGTCATCCTGGCCCCAGTCACTCCTACTGAAGTATGACCTTGCCCTCGGTCCCCAGTACTCCCATCAAGTGGTTCCCTGTCAGAGACAACACCCATTCTTAAAAGACTTCTTTCTGTCCACCAGCTTCACTTAGACTCCCCAGCCCCATCCTGCTAGCCAGGCCCCAAACTCCTAATGAAGGCTCTTTCCTGTCAGCCAGTCCCTGGTGACTCCCATCAAGATCTCACTGTGCCCCCGGCTGGGCACTCCCCACCTCTTCCCTCCCACTCAGGCTGCTCCATCAGACACACTGGCCCGGCTGTCCTCCCACAGATGTCCTCAGGCTCGATTCCTCTCCTGTGGGATTCACAGGCCAGGCTCTTTGCACAGCTCAGAGTTCTGGAAGGGCAGACCTTCACCTCCGCTGAGGAAGCTGAGGGTGCCTCTGCTGAGGGCTCCTGCAGGCAAGGTCACCATCTGGTCACTAAGTAAAGTCTCAGGGCACATGGCCAACTCAAGTGTATGCACCTGGGGTCCGTGGAAGCCTAGCTCGCTGAGGACAGGTTCCCGTACTCCAGGCACAGGCAGTCCTGCAGGGACCTGAGCCATCTTTTGGGAAGAAGACTTGCTGCATCCTGCTCTGGTTTTCTGAAAATCAACCACAGCAGCCACGGGCCAAGTCTGGGAGAAGGCCCAGGCTGTCATGGTGACCCAGACACTCCTAGTAGAGGACCGCGAGCTGGAAAGAGCCACCTCTCCAGTCCTATGCCCCTGACCTACAATTCCTCCCACTGTCCTGGCCCCTCCAACACCCTCACTTGCTTTCTCCACTGGGAGGGAGGTACGGTAGGTCTACCTTGTCACTCTGCACAGACGCCTGATGTCGGTCATTTCCTGAGGAGGCTGAGACACATCTACCCATATAATCACTCATTGGACAAACATGGACAAAGTGTTTACTCTGTACCAGGCGGTGTTTAGAAAAAAACAACAGAGGATACAGGGATGCCTCAGACAGGCCCCTCTTCCCAAACAAGAAAGGGCAGCTCACTTTCGTCAATATTCACACAGACGTGTGGCTACACACTGTGATTACTGCCAAGTAGAAAGAGTGTCTAGAATCACGTGCACACGAGTATGGAGAATGAGGGAGAGGTGTGACCGCACCGGGGGAAGTGAGAGAAGTCTCCCACAGGAAAATCATGCTTGAACTGAGAGTAGAGGACAGGGGTCAGCCAGGCAAAGAGGGTAGGGATGGAAAGGGTGCGCCAGGCAGAGGAGTCCATCTACAAGGGCTTAGACATGAGAGGGAGACGAAAGGTACAGGACGGTGAGGGGAAGAGACCCCAGGAGGCTGTGGAGAGGCAGGTGGGGGATGGCCAGACAGCCCCGGAGCCCACAGGAGGCCATGGGGAGGATCTGAGTCCTGCTGGGGGTGCAGTGAGGGGCGATGGGAGGGGCTGAGGAACAATCACCTTCACATTCCTCAGTCCCGGTAACTGAACTGCCAGTTCCTTTAGATGAGTCTGTGCTCTCAAAGCACTGGGCCCAAGGCTCATCCTTTGGCGAGACTCAGGGCTGGCAAGGTGAAGTTTGCCCCTGTGGACATCTGAATGTGACGTGTGGAGTCAGGCTGTCACCCGCTGGGCATCCATCATGCCGCTAAGGAAGGGGAGCCATTCCCCATGGACATGCGCGCTATTGCCAGAACGGACGCTGCCTGTGAGCACGCGTGCCTCCTCCTCCGGGATGCCTTCCTTTCTGCTCCAGCTGCTTCATCCCCTACTTTTTGGGCTCTGACCATTTTCTCCCTTTTCTTAGGAGTCAAGCCCACTGGGCCCTCTGACACTGCACTATTAGCTACCTCAGGGGGAAGCCACGGCTTCATCTCTGTCTCCTCCACGGGAAATATCTGTGGAATGAATGAACAACCACCTTTTTTCCACAGGTCTGATCTGCAAATGCCAGCATCCCTCCAACTGATTTCATTCATTCAATCATTCATTCTTCTCTCTCTTTTTTTAAAGGTTTTATTTATTTATTTGAGAGAGAGAGAGAGCGAGAGAGCACGAGAATGGAGGAGAGGGAGAAGCAGGCTCCCCACTCAGCAAGGAGCCTGACGTAGGGCTCCATCCCAGGACTCTGGAATCATGACCTGAGTAGAAGGCAGACACTTAACCGACTGAGCCACCCTAGTGCTCCCATTCATTCTTCTCTTAAGCAAACTTAGTGAGCAGGTGTCACACTAATGCTGGCATCAGCGATGGGTAAGAGCTGTCCTGGCCCTGCCCTCGCAGACTTCTGTTCGGTGGAGGAGGCAAATGTTAATTGAAAAATAATCAGACCAGAAAAGGTGCATATGTCAACCAGCATAAATCCTCTGACGAAAAGAGGCATAATTCTTGGGCCAGGGACACAGATGACCTGCCTCTGGGTACACACATAGTGGGTGCACAGCAAACCAAACAAACCAGTTACATGCTCAAAGACAGCTACAAAAACGAATACCCAGAAACCAGCCCTGACCTCCAAGTCTCCCATGGAAGTTTCCGTAGCATTTCTCATCTGTGTTGCAAAGACGCCATCTGACTTCATTGGAAAATGTGGTCTTGGAGACAAGCTACAGAAACCCTCGGACCCATTTTATTCCACGGAGAAAAATCTGAACTTACAATGTGAATGGTATGCTTAAATATATGGACAGACATGGGCAAAAGTACAAAGGTATACAAGGGGCATGGTATCTTTAAGTCTTTTTCTCTACTCCAAATCAAATAATATGTAATAGACCCAGTGCTGGGCTTAGTCAACCATGGCTCGTAGAATTAACATTCTGGAAGCTAGCTTCAGGGGAGCAAGGGGCAGGAAGCCCCGTCTCGGGGAGCAAAGAAATGCTGGCTTTAAATTTCAGGTTAAACCAATGTTATTCACAACCCGGCTTTGAAGCTAAAAGCTTTACACAATCGGGTCTGGTTACGCAAAGGGGGAGGAAGCAAAATAGCCTCAGATTCCCATCTGTCAAGAGAAAGCTGTCTCTTGTGTGTCTTAAAAGATCATAAACCCATTGCATTTTCTTCAGAGCACAGCAGATTCAGGGGTTTTGCATTTTTCTAGAAGGGTTCTGGTTTGTTTCTTTAAAAATCATCATGTACTTTATGTCTGCAGATGTTCACTGGGAAGGAAAAAAATAAAAACAAACAGGAATCTCTATAATCCCTTCTGGGATCGCCCCAAATCCCTTTGGGGCGAAACCCTAGCCGAAGGCCCACCCGAGAGTCCCAGGAAGGGAGCCTGAGGCCATTGGGTCAGTCTACAGAACCCTGTTAAAGCCAGAGCCCTTACAGAACCTTGTCCGTCCTCCCAGGTGCTCCCCTGCATGGCAGGCCAGTGGCAGGGTCCCATGGGAAAAGGGTTGAGAGCCAGCAGACCTGGGTTCTAGCTCCAGCTCTGCCCTTACTTGCTGTGTGAGCCCTCTCTGGGCCTCAGAGGCCCTATCACCCACCTCAGAGGCTGAGTCAGTCATTTCTAACCATTCTTGTCTCCAAAACCCACCTAGATTTTGTCTATTAAATAATATTACATGCGCATTAACTTATTTTCCCATTTTGGTTGTTCTGTACAGCCTTGGTAGGGCACCCCCACCCCCTGCAATAACCATTCCACCCTGAACAGTTGCCCGAGCCTAGCCAGGGGACCCCATTCTCTTTGCCAATACTTGGTTTAGGAACAGATATGTGGGTAGTTGGGGGGTTGCTGGGGCTTCTGGGAGGAGGTTGGAGAGGAAGAAATCTCACTCTCTTCATCAGGATGCATTTACCCTTAATCTTTTTGAATTTGTGAGAAGTCCCAGATCCCATTACTGCTTTGGGCACTACAATGGCCCCTACCCTTACCTCAGGGTCCGAGTCTGCTCCTGACCTGGCCTGCAGGGAGGGCTCCACGGTAGTGATGCCCAGCCAGTCTGCTGCCTTCAGCCCAGTTCTCTGACACCCACCGTGCTCCCAGGCCTGCCTCCCCAGTGAAGATGCGGCACAGCCAGGTCTTGGCACATCAGGCCCCGAGAGGCTGAGTATCTGAGGTCGCTCAGCAGGGATGTGTGCCTCGGCCTCATACCTGCCGTGTTCTCTCCCCTCTCCTTCGCCCTTCAGATAAGCCACTAAAACTAACACCCTCCGTTTCCTCATCTATAAACTGGCACAATGGTCGGCAAGTCAATTCCTGGGGCTTTAGTAAGGATTCATGAGATCATCTCCGTAACGTCTTCGCCCCGGTGGCTGGCACGAAGTTAGTGTCCAACCCGCGTTAGCTGCTGTCACCACCACTTTCACCACGAAAATCCTTCCAAGGCTTCCTCAAGACAAAGTCCCAGCCTTCCGTGCCTCCATGATTTGTCCCTGCAGTCAGAGTCACCCCCGTCACCCCACAATGCCATCCCAGCAGGCTACGTACTCCTCATTCCTCGTCCCCCTGCCAGCTCGCCTTCACCCCTGCCCTTCGAGGCTCAGCCTAGAAACCACCTCCTCTCTGAAGCCTGCCTCTAGGACCATAGGCTGAAGGAATGGTCCTTTCTTCTGGGTCTCCTCAGCAAGCAGCACTGGCCACCACTATGGCCTGGATTTTACTCCTCACAACACATCCCATCAGGTCAGTCCCCATTTTCCAGCTGAGGGACCTGGCAAAGGTAAGAAGTAATGTGTTCAAGGCCACAGCAAATACCCGCATGCCTCTTAACAGGCCTTAGAGGAAAGCTAGGCCCTGGGGAGGATGGGGCGCACGCGCCAGGGAAGCCTGGACACCTGAACATTGGCAGGCCCAGGGTCAAATCTCCAGTCTGGCTCTCATGAGCCTATGATATTTGAGAAACTTCTTTAACCTCTTGAATCCTTAATGTTGTCATCTGTAAAATAGGACAGTCATGAGACCCGGGGTTGAGGAAAGAATGAGAGGAGACTCCTTGTGGAATGTTCGGCAGGGCCTGCCACACAGCAAGGGCTTGAAAAACATGTGGTCTCTAGGATTGTTCTTTCTTTCCTTCCCTTTGAACAGTATGAGCTCTCTGAGGGCAGAGCGCATGTCTGACTCACCTCGAGCACAGGAGATGCTAATCAGTGTTTGTTGACTGAATGCATGACCTAGGAAGACTTGAGGCTTTGCAGGGGACTCGGGGGGGACTCAAGGCTCAGGGGGGATCTCGGCAGCAGGAGAGTCTCTGGCATCTTCAAAGAACTTGGGAGAAAACCTTCAGGAGTGACCTCCAGGACATCAGTGATCCCAGAGGAGGAAAGAGTGAAACGACTAAGGCCTTATGTTCTACCTACTTCTTCTTTTTTTTAAGATTGTATTTATTTATTTGACAGAGAGAGATCACAAGTAGGCAGAGAGGCAGGCAGAGAGAGAGAGAGAGGAGGAAGCAGGCTCTCCGCTGAGCAGAGAGCCCGATGCGGGACTCGATCCCAGGACCCTGAGATCATGACCTGAGCCGAAGGCAGAGGCTTCAACCCACTGAGCCACCCAGGTGCCTCTGTTCTACCTACTTCTAAGAATGATCTGAGGCAGTTCATAAAATTTTAAGTGAGAGCATGATAAACTACCAAAGCTCAGTTGAGCTTTAAGCTTCACATACACCGAAAGGAAGACGCAGTAAGTTGTTCAACCGCTCAGAGTCCAACAACAATGGCAAAATGCCATTCACTCTTCTACTTTGCATGGGGGTGTTTAGATGCTCAGGGTGACCCAGAGATGACTAACATCAGGAAAGGGGCCCTGCAGGAGGAGCCCCCCAAGCCAGACCCCAGATACGCAGAGGAGACAAGGCATGGAGATAAAGGGAATCGAATTCCAGGCACAGACATGATCCAGCCACAACGTTTCTAGAGCATCTACCGTGAGCCAGGCCCTGTGCTGGGCCGCAGGGTGGCAGGGCTGGAACCGTCCCGTGGCAGCCCAGAACCCAAATCGATGTTCTGAGTGATTGTATAAATCCCAGCTTAAACTGGGCTGAGAAAAATCAGAGTCGTGTGCAGGAAATTCCACTGGAACTACCATTATTCAGCCATTAGTCTCACTCAATCTTTCTTCTCGGAGAAGGAAAAACGCAAAATTGTAAAATTGCCAAATACGTTCAGGTTCGACCAGAGTGAATTGGATTGTGCTGTGTGTTACCGAATGAATCAGAGGCTGTCAGTGAGGGAAAGGCCCTGAGGGACCGATGATCCCTCAGGATGGTAAAGGGATTTGTCCAGGGCCACGGGGTGGGTCCAAAGTGAGCTGAGCCTGGGAACACACAAGGCCCCCGATGCCCACTCTGAGCCTCATGGATCCATTCATTCCTGAGCAACGTGCACCAAACTCCTGCTGGCTGTCTGGCTCTTGGCACCTGAATCACAGAGGGGTTTAAGTTCTAACCCCTGCCCTTGCGTGGAGGACATAGAGAAGTGAATAATTCCGATGCAGTAAGGTAAGTGTGAGGAGCCTGAGAAGTGCAGGCAGCCCTGGGAACCAGGTGATGGTAGCTGACCCGTATACAGAGCTTCCTCTGTGCCAGGCACTATATCACCGTATCGCCTTAATCCTCATAACAATCCCATACTGTCAAGTCTGTTATTGCCCCTTCCATTTTACAGATGAGGAAACTGAGGCCTGGGGAGCTTAAGTAACTTGCCCATGGTCACACAGCTAAGAGACTGAAGAGCTGGGATCCAGACCCAAGCAGTCTGACCCCAGAGTCTTACCCTAACCCTATACTAAATCGCCCCACTTAATCCAGGCTGGGGGCAGGGGTGATCCAAAAAAGCCACCTGTAAGAAGTGAAGCTCAAGACTTAAGAATGAGGGGTGCCTGGGTGGCTCAGTGGGTTAAGCCTCTGCCTTCAGCTCAGGTTATGATCTCAGGGTACTGGATCGAGCCCCACATCCGGTTCTCGGCTCAGCAGGGAGCCTGCTTCCCTCCCCCCTCTCTCTGCCTGCCTCTCTGCCAACTTGTGATCTCTCTCTGTCAAATAAATAAATAAAATCTTAAAAAAAAAAAGGACTTAAGAATGAGAAGGAAGGAGTGAGCCAAAAAAAGAGGTAGGGAGAGGATGTGCATTCTGATGAGAGGGAACAGCATATGCAAAGGCCCAGGGGCATGTGAAAAATGTGGTGCTTGGAGAATGGCTATAATTCAGGAAGTTTGGAATGCAAGAATTGGGCCAGGGGGAAGACAGCAAAGTACACAAGGCTCTTTCCTCTCTATTTAGCTTCTCAGCACTGTTCTCCGTTATCCAGAGCCTAATGTATACTCTGATGCATACTTTGTGCTTAACTGAATCAACATGACCTCAAAGAAGAGACAGGAAGGAATACCTTGTGCATTGCCATGGGACAAGTCTGTTCTCTCCAATCCATACTATCCAAGTCCATTACCTTGTACAGTAGTACCTAATTATTCTACCTTACACAGAGAGATCCACGCTAATTAGGAGGGATATTAAATTAACCACCATAGTGAAAATATTCCAAAGCAAATGAAATATTACTGGGAGCAAAAGGGTGATTTGTTACTATGGGTTGTGCTTTTAAATGAGATCAAAGAATGCTAAAGGCTTCATTTTAATTACACCTGGAAGGACTCCTTATGCATGCACCCCCTTTTGGGGCTTCCACACACACAGCAGTCTGTCCCCCATCCTCCACTGCACAGAAATAAATAAATAAAAGGGCTTAAAAATCATATTTACCCTGATATCTTTGCATTACCCCCATTTGGGTTTTTAAATTACTGCCTTTCTTTGCTCCCCAAGGACAATATAACTAAAAAGAAGGTTCATATTTTGAAGTGTATCTATCTGATCATTGCACAAATGTTTTCAGGAGAAATCACTATATTTCTCCAAGATGGGTATGGGTTTTGTCATAGATCAAAGTGAGAGGGAGGAAAAAAAGATAAATCATCAGAGATCCAAAAATACTTTTCATTTGGAGAAGATATCAGGCCATTTCGATGGGGCTGATAGAGTCCCTGTTCTGTCTCCATTACCCGAGGCAGGCAGCCCCAGCCAGGAGCCAACTACTGAGATTATATTCCCCATAAGATGGTCCCCGATATATTTATATATATATATGATCTTCAACCTCTATTGATTGACCAATTTCACAAGCAAAGACTGGTGAAATGAAGCTGAAATGAACATCATGCTTTAACTCATTGAACCTATCAGGCCTGAGTTAATCTCACTGTCCACTGTCTCTGATAGAATTCAATTGATCAATCATGTTTTGGTGATAGTACCATTTCACTGGCTTATTGCTTCTTCATTTCAGAGCTTGACCTGTTAGATATACTCGGACTGGCTCGACTCCTCTTGGATACACAGAGATCAGCCTCTGTCCGCCAATGTGTGTCATCTCCTGTCTCAGCTGAAAAGAACTCGAGGGGCTTTTGTGTCTATGTGTGGTGTGTTTTTCCCCCCAGACACACGCACATCAATGGTGGACTTAGGATGGCACCGAACAACCCCTCCAAGGGGTCCGGACTCCACACAGGAGCCACATCATTCCCTGCCACATAGCTGAATCGACCTGGTTGGACTCTGAACACAGCAGTGGCATCTTCTCATATTATACTGGCATGTGTGTGTGCCCACACAGGATAAGACGCACCCAGAAATGGTAATAACAACGGCCACTCAAGCATGTATCCACTCCGACCTTCCACATTCCCCGGTTTGTCGGATTCTCACAATGACCTAAGGAGTAGGGCAGGAGATTATCATTCCCATTTTATGGATGAGAAAATGGGCTCAGAGAGGGGGAGGGGGTTTGCCCGAGTCACCCAGCAGAGTTATCAGGCCAGGTGAGACTAAAAGACCTAGTGTCTCAACTCCCAAGTGCCTCTGTCAACCTCTGGGCACTTCCAGAATTGCCAAGCCATGCAGGGCACAATACTGTCCTCGGCTTCTTGGAGGAAGGAAACATCCTCAAATTTTGATTCAGAGAATTTTAGAGCTCAGGGGGGATTCTAAGATCTCCTGCAGCTTCATGCACAGCTTAGAAACTGAGGCCCAGGGGCCAGTAAACCGTTGTCCAAAGTTACCCACTCGGCAGCCTAACTAGAACTCAAACCTGGATCCCAGGTGCTTAGCTCGGGACCCTCTGCACTTTGTCTGGACACCTCTCTAATTTGTGCCAAGCCAATGAGCTCCTGTCAACAGAGAGAACTTCCTTCTCCACTGTTAACCTGGCCCGATGTGCTGTTATGGCTCCTTTGTGGCATTTAATTTAAATTTCCCAGCTGCAAGCCAAGGGGCTGCGCTTTGGGAAATCCTTTGGGAAATCGGGGCACGAGGGCTCTGCCCGGCTGTCTGCCTGGGGGAGGTGGCTCTTGGAGCCACAAGGCTGAGCCCAGTGTGCAGGTCTCCCGAGGAGGCCGGGCAATGACAGTTTGTAAATCAGCCCTGCATCTGCTCAGAGCCGGCAGAGTCTGCAAACACACTAATAGACTTTTCCTCTGTCCGCGGGGATCGGGGAGAAACAACATACAAAGGTGGCGCCTCTGGGTGCAAGGGCTGAGATGAGGGGCTTACTGAGGGTGGGGAGAGGGCTTCTGGGCCTCCCTCTGCAGCATGCTGCCTCTCTTACCACAAAATTGTAGTCCACCTTCCAGTAGTCCCAATCCCTACCTCCCAGATGCCCCAGTCTGGTTTCCAAAGAGTTGGGCCCTTGCCTGACCATCTTGAAACACTTACAGTCCAGGGCTGTGGAGTGGAGGGGCTCATGGGTCTGATCTGGCTGCAGTGTGGAGACCCCACCAGAGGGAGATGTGACAGAGGCCCCGTGGGCCAGAGGAAGGTTCCTGCGCAGGAGAGAGCGGATGACGGGCATGACTACCCAGGTTCAGAGCCAGGTTCAGGAGATTATCAGGAGGGAAAATCTGCTGGAGTTAGTGGCTCCCTGCTGGCAGGAGACAAAACACGCCTCTGCAGTTCCCTGTTAGACATTCTGGGCTGCCCCGTCCCCCCCAACCCCGCTGATGGCCCCTCTCACGCCAAGCAAAATCCCTAGTGCGTTGTGGCTTACAAGGCCCTATAGCACCTGCATACACAGATCAGTCCAAGGGGGCCACGAGGCCCTGTCTACTACGGAAGCCATAGTGCCTACCACTGAGTCAGAGCCACTAAATGGATGAATCTGGGTACCCCGCCCTGCAATCGGGCCTTCCTGACCTTCCCTCCTCCCACTCTCCTCCACTTACTCTGCTCTAGCCACACGGGCCTCCCTTGCCATCCCTCAATTATGCCAAGCGCGCCCCTGCCTCAGGCCTCTGCATATGCTGTTCTCTCTTTCTGGAACATTCCTCCCCAGATAACTGTTTGGCTCACCTCTCCCTCCCTTGAAGTCTCCCCTTAAATGTCATCTCACCATTCCAACTACCCTCCACACACCAGCCTATACCCGCCCCCTTCCCCAGAGTCACGCTCTGGCCCCTTCCCCAGCTTCGTTACCCTCCAGCGCCCTCAGCAACACGCTGTTTATTTTCCTTGTTTACTTATTCTCTCTTCCCTTATTAGAATGTCGCTCATGAGGGCAGAGGTTTTTGTCTAACTTGTTCATTCCTGTGTCTCCAGGACCCAGAGCACATAGCAGGCACAAAATAAATACTTGGGAATGAATGGATAAAAGTGGACATTTCACCAAAAGTGAAAAACTAAACAAGTACAGAAGCAGCAGCCACTCTTCCAGAACCTACTGGGAAAGTCCGGCTGCTCCCTGCCTGGGGGCTTCCGACGCTCCCTTCCATGCCTGGCCCAGGGCTAAGAAGACAAAGCTCCCTATGGGAAATCAAAGGGGGCCACGAGGCCTGGTCTACCTTGGAGGCCACAGTGCCCAATACTGAGTCAGGAGCCACTAAATGAATGAATGACTTTCTAGGAGGAAGTCTCAGCCTTGGAAGTGTTTAGATGACATGATAGTGGTGGCTCGGCCACCAGCTCAGGCTCTGCCACTTGCCAGCTGTGTGTCCTTTCACAGCTCATCTCATCTGTGCAATGGACTCAATAAAATTGTGCCAAGTCAGGGCACCTGGGTGGCTCAGTCTGTTAAGCATCTGCCTTTGGCCAAGGTCATGATCTCAGGGTCCTGAAACCGAGCCCCTCCTCTCCCTGCTCATTGGGGGAGTCGGCTTCTCCCTCTCTTTCTGCCCCTCCCCCCTTGTGTGTACACTCTCTCTCTATCCCTCTCTCAAATAAATAAATAAAACCTTCATAAGTAAATAAATTGTACCGAGTCTAAGCACTGGGTCAGAGCAAGCAGGCTGTTATACCCCAAGTGAGCCAGCACTGTCTGCACAGCAAGCATCTCATGTGAGCTGATGAGGACCAGGGAGTGGGGAGAGGAGAAGAGAAGCCATTTGCTTAATTAAAAGGACAAGATGCACACAGAGAGGGGTGGGGCGCCTGGGTAGGCTCAGTAGGTTAAAGCCTCTGCCTTCAGCTCAGGTCATGATCCCAGGGTCCTGGGATCAAGCCTCGCATCAGGCTCTCTGCTCAGCAGGGAGCCTGCTTACCCCTCTCTCTCTGCCTGCCTCTCTGCCTACTTGTGATCTCTGTCAAATAAATAAATAAAATCTTTAAAAAACAAACAAACAAAAGATGCACACAGAGAGGGGTACTCGGCTAAGCTGCCTCTCTTGGTTCAAGCACTCAGCCATCTCTTACTGGTGCTCTGACCACAAGCACAGTCCCATAAGGGAACCCAGTCTTAGTCCTCAAGAGATCCCAACCTCCAGCAGGGAGACGGAACCTGGAGATGGAGCTCTGATTCAAGCATGGGCAAGAACCCTAGAGGACCCCACACAGCAGGCAGTGGGGGCCCAGAGAGAGAGAGAACTATCTGGTGTTGAGGGGGGCAGTCAGGGATGGCTGGCCTCCTGGAGGGCGGAGGTGGCATTTGAGCCAGGATTTGGGCTGGGGGGTATGAGGAAAGATTCCAAGGGTATCCCAAACAGAGACCAGAGGTAGGGGGCTGCACCTGAGGACTGATCCTCCCGGGAGCTCAGCACCCATGGAGTAGGGCTCATCTTTCACAGCCCAGATAGAAAGCAGGTCATGCTTCTGTCTCCCCACTGCCAGATCGTGCTCATAGTAGGTGCACAACAAATGCAGATTTTGCTTTTTAACAGAGTCACAGAACTTCCCAAAGGAAGAGACCCAAGAGAGAAATTGCTTGTGCCGGTGGACCTCAACAAAGATGATTGAATCTGTGAGTTTCTGTTACTGAGGAGAAATGATGGCATTTAGTGGGCAGAGCGGGACAGGGGGCACTCAGCCCAGTCCAGCACAGCGAAGAGCTGCCCGGTGCCCATGTGTCTTTGGAATGACCCATCATACACGCAGGTTGGTGAAAACTCTCTTTATAAATATCGGAAACTTGAACCTAACTGTTTTACTTACAGACACAAATTTGGCGTTTTAATTTACACTGACTTTTCCAGGAACGCAACCATCATGTGAATGGAGGAAAGATGATGCTTTGTTTTGGTTGGAATTTTATCAAAATGTGTTCACAATTTCAGAAAATCAGTTTACTGATGGCACCACCAGAAGAATTGGTATTGCCAAAAAACACAGCTGTCCACATTTGTAGCTGCTGTGTTCGTGGTGATTCTGTGCATAAGGGCTAGCAACTGACTATTATGTCTTCCGCTGCAGTCAAGCCTGGGCATTTACATAATGAAATACATCATTTTATTATGACTTTATTTTTCTTTCCCTCTTTTGTCACAATTGGGGCACTGAATTGATTTTTCAAATTATATGTGTAGGTACGTTTTATTGTTTCTAAATTTCACTTTAGGATAGCAAAGGAAGCACTACAAAATATTTGTTTTAAAGAAGGAGCACTGAGTTGACAGGTAATCACTCTATATGCTTTCCGAGGGCCCTCTGGTTCTGCCTGTTAGGACTGTCCCATGTTAGGGACTATTCCCTAATGTGTCTTCCTGAAAAGGGGATATATCCAGGGAGAGAAAAAGTTCTCCAGGCCCCTTTTGAGAGACAGGAAGACAGGTGCCCCAAATTAATTCTAAAACCAATGCACTTTCAGGGTGCCTGGGTGGCCCAGTCGGTTAAGAGTCTGCCTTCCATTCAGGTCATGACCTCAGGGTCTGGGGATTGAGCCCCACGTCAGGCTCCCTGCTCAACGGAAAGTCTGCTTCTCCCTCATCCCTCCCCCTGCTCATGCTTTCTCTCCCTCTCTCTCTCTCTAATAAATAAATAAAATCTTTAAGAAATGTCTTGTTCCTAAAAGACAGCCCCTACATTCCCCTTATCCTTTTTAGAAATCAGATTCCCAAATACAAATCCAGCTAGGACAGAGTGGAGAAGACACTTCTCCTTCCTGCCTGTAACAAAGGAAAAAGCAAAAGGCCAGGGGAAGAAAAGACACCTCTGAGAGATCAGTGCTCCTGAGATCCTGCAAATATGCAGAATGGGCTTAGAGTTCAGAGAGCTGAGGAGGTGGGGCGAAGCCTGGGGTGCGGTGGAAGAGTAGGGGAGGGAGGGATGGGAGAAGGTGCTAGTCCTGCCACAAGTAGAGCGGGTAAGTGCACAGGCTCGGAAACAAGACTGTGTGGGTCTGAATCCTAGCCCTGCAACTTACTAGCTGTAGGACCCTGGGCTGGTGATTTAATCTCTCATCTTTTCCATCTGCAAGAAGGAAATAGAACAGCACCTGCACTTCCTTTTTTAAAAGATTTTATTTTTAAGCAATCTCTACACCCAACGTGGGGTTTGCACTCGCAACCTCAAGATCAAGAGTGGCACGCTCCACTGACTGAGCCAGCCAGGCGCCCCAGCACCTGTACTTCTTAGGGCTGCTGCGAGCACAGTGCGTGCCACACCGTGAATGCCTCTGTCTCACTGCCACCCTCACGAGGCTGAGAAAAAAGAGTATTCTCTCCTCCACTGCTCACACTGCCAGACCAGGGGGCGAGGGGCTGGGAACAAAGACCCCTGTCCTGGCCCCATCTCCCCCATGGACCACTCATCCCCAACGGAGCCTCAGAGATCATCAGTAGCAACTCCCCCATTTTGCAGATGGGAATACTGGGACACAGAGGGGAAGAAAATAGAGCTCACATGGCAAACTCGTGTTAGATTCCCAAGCTAGACTCCTTCCACACCAGCATGCTGCTTCTTACACACTCTAAGCATCCATCTGTGAATAAGGGGGATTGTCACATGGCGGCACTAGGATCACCGAATGCAGTGACAGAGGGAAAAACCCTCAGCAAGCCTTTATTAAGTTTTGGCCACCTCGGAATTCGGGTCATCATGTAGCACACGGTAGGTGCCTGCCATATTTATCATAAACAGTGCATTATTCTCTCTTGCCAACCAGTGAACTGCCCAAGGGCAGTGACCTATTAGTACCAGAGTACCTAACACATGGTTGGCTCTCAGTAACTATTGAATGAATGAATGAATGAATGACAGCATGCCTGAAAAAGAGAACCGGAAAAGAAAAAACTAGAAGGCACTCTGGTGTCTCTAGTCAGAAGGAAAGAAAGAGTTTGCAAGGAAAAAATCCTGTCTCTTATCCACTCCTTCCACATCTGGGCTTTGTGCCAAGCTCTAGGCTGGGCACTGAGGCTGAATGGAAGGTGGCCCTTGTCCTTGGAATTCATGGTCTGATGGGGGAGGCAAAAGAAGACTGCGGAGGCTTAGGGGCAGCCATGCGGCTGACAGCTTTCTCTGTGGGAGCAAGGAGGGCTTCCTGTGGGAGGTGCCATGCCACAAAGCATGGGGAGGCTAGAATGGGGATAGAGATGGTGGGAGAGCCACCTCCCCAGGGCAGAGGGTGTAGAGACAATGACCATAGTAAGGGGGGGGGTGCTGAAATCCAGCCCTGAATTTGTCAAGCCATGGCACCCGAACCAGGGATGCCTTTCTCCTTTTTCTAGTCTTCCTCTCTTACAAGAAACAAAAAGTGGATGTCAATGCATCGTGCGGCCTGACCAGAACCCCCTCGGCCCCAGATGCAGAGGGAACAAGAGGGACACCAGGAGGACCAGCCAGTTCAACCTGCAAGCAGCATCTTGCCATCCAATTTCGCACCGCGGTCCAAGGCGAGAGTGGAGTGCACCATCCACCTCGGTCTCAGGCGACCTGGCAGGCGGCCTGACCAACGCAGGCTGCGGGGTGCACAGCGTCCCCGGGTTCCTGACATGCGCCGGGCCAGGTCCCCGCCGCCGGCGCGCGTCATCTGCTCGGCTGCCCAGCTCCCGGCTGCCGCCGCGGCCGCGCTCCCCGGGGCCCGGAAAGCTGGCATCCGTTGTTACCATAACAAACTCAATTGTTCTCAGCAGGGCCCCGGCAAATAAAGTCATTCATTAGGGGCCTCTCCCGGCCGCCGTGGGCTGCGCGGCAATCAGCGGGCCGCTCGCCGCCCCCTCGCGGGCCGAGACACGCGCCAGCGCCGTTACCTGCCGGGGCCGCCACGCTGTGCCCCGCGGCCCAGCCGAGGCCGCCGGCGGGGGGAGGGCCCGGCCGCCGGGTAGTTTTATCGCCCAACGTCAATTGACTTATACTGATTGGCTTCCTGCCGCCAAATGTCAATTAAATTGCAAATGCTTAGCGGAGTCGGGCGGCGGGCCGCCTCCTTCCCGAGGGCGCCGCGCGCTCCCTTCTTTTTGCGCCGCGCTCTAAATTTGCGGTGGAATTTATTTCTCCTTCCACGTCGCGGGGGAACATCCCGATGCGCCGCTGGAAGGGGTTTGCCCTCGGTGCCGGGCCGAGGGGGACCGGGCGAGGAAGGGGATCTGGCCCCTCTGGTCGCCAGGCGGCATCGCGGAATCCCTGGAAATTCCTCAAAGGTCCTGGCGTCTGAATCCCGCTGCGACCCTGAGTAAACCCCTTCCCGCTCCGCTCGGGCCTGGCTCTCTTCCACTGGCCTGGGCCTGGGCGCTGGACGAAGACGCAGCCCAGCCCCGGGCCCGCGTCCGGCACTGCGGAGCCAGCAAGGTCACTTGGCGCCGACTCCGGGCGCAGCGGTGTATGAGCCGCGTCTCATCTCAACAACCCTTTGAAGCAAATATTATTATTATCCTTCTTCTCCAGGAGGAGGGCCAGGTTAGGGAAATCGCTGAGATCTCCCTGCCTGGGCAGCCAGATTTCAGAAGCCTGTCGCTTAATGACTGTGTGCGGGATCACAGCGATAGGGCGGTGAAGTCATGATTAAGGGAAAGGGATGGGGCACTGACCTCTACCTGGGCACCGGCCACGGCCAAGAATTGGCCCAGGTGCTTTCACCTAGTAGGGAAATCTCCCAGTAATTGCAGGACCTAGGTGGTTCCCGCTGTCCAGATGGCAAAGCTGACCTTTGGAGAAGTTAAGGAATTGTTCAAGGTCACAGAACAGGCTCATGATATGAACTACAAGAACTCCCTCCCACCTACACGGAGCTCTACAGTTTACAAAGCACTTTCTCATGCGCTGCTTCTCACTGTGTCTGTACAAGACTCAGTACAAGAAGAAGGCGCTCTGTTCCCTTTGGCCGAGAAGACTGAGGCCCTGAATGGCTTGCCCCAGATCACCAGCACTCACACTTACGGCCCTGTCCCTCCCAAGTCCAGTGCTCCAGAGACGACCTCAAAGGGGCCTTGAGATAGGGACTATTCAAGCACACCTTGGCTCTTGCCCCCCCCTTCAATTCTGTGTGGAACAAAGAGGGGGACACAGGTCATAACTGGAGTGGAGCTGGAAAATGCTTTAGGGCATGGCAAGAGCAGGAAAGGGGGCTCCTGGGAAAGAAGGCATTTTCTGTAAGGACCATACATCAGGGCCCCAAAAAGATTTTGCTATTTCTTTTTCCTCCGTTGTCTCCCATAAACCTCCTCTTTGCAGCTTGTCTGCTCCTTAAGGCTGTGTCTTTGGAGAGAGGTATGCAGGTTCTTAACTGATAAAATGTGCCAGTATTTAAAAGATACAAACCTGACCGATGGTCCTTTTCAGAAAAGAGATGTTAGTGGAACAAAAGTCCCATTCAAGAGTGCTGGACGGCGTTCGTGTCTCAGACAGAAAGGAAACGAAGAGAGAGAAGATGGAGGAGGAGGGAGGGGGCAGCTGGGAGGAGGGAAAAGGAAACAGCAGGAGCTGGAAGGGGCATCTGGGCTCATCGCATCCCAACTGAGGACCCAGAGGGGAGGGACCAGACCCAGATCACATAGCGAGATAGTGGCTGAACTGGGGTCAGGAACCCAGGCCTCTCTACCCCATGTCAGGCTCATCCTACCTCTGCAAGCTGTCCTCATCCGCAATTTGAATTATTAGCTTCTTGAAATGCAGAGCTAAAGTTATGCCGGTATAAATTCTGGTGGGCACATCTTTCTTTTTCTTCTGACCCCTTGCCTGAATAATCCTATCATTAGTCCTAGCGACTGAAATAAAATCATTTAAAAAAAGAAGAAAGGAGGGAGCCCCTGGCTGGCTCAGTCCCTTAAGCATCTGACTCCTGGTTTTGGCTCAGGTCTTGATCTCAGGGTCGTAAGATCCAGTCCCATGTCAGGCTCCACACTCAGCAGAGAGTCTGCTTATCCCTCCCTCTCTGCTCCTACTCCCCCCACCCCCACTTGCTCTCAAATAAATAAAATCTTTTTTAAAAAATAAAGGAGAAAACAAAAGAGCCAGGAATCTAGAAAGTTCTCAACAAGTCATCAAGGAATCTGAATCCCGTATAAAAACTCTTTGCTCTGGGGCGCCTGGGTGGCTCAGTCATTAAGCCTCTGCCTTCAGCTCAGGTCATAATCTCAGGGTCCTGGGATCGAGACCCACATCGGGCTCCCTGCTTTGCGGGAAGCCTGCTTCTCCCTCTCCCACTCCCCCTGCTTGTGTTCCATCTCTCCCTCTCTCTGTCAAATAAATAAATAAAATTTTTTAAAAAACCTCTTTGCTCTGATGACAGAAATAATAATAGCTATTTTTTAAACTTGCCGTGCAACTATCTATCAAAATATCACAAGTACCATTTTTTAATCGCCAGGAGAAGCAGGAATTATCATCCCCTTTCGGCAGATGAGGAAACTGAGACTCAAAGCAGGCCCTTGTCAGAGCTCACACATCTAGTAAATGGAAGCACTGGGTCCAGACTCTGCACTACCCCGCCTACCTATCACCAGCCAACTCTCGCACTTGAAACTGACCAACTTGAAGGTGTGAAAACAAAGCATGCACGGCAGTGTTGGGGGGAAACTCAGAACTGGGGAACCTGAGCAATGAAGCAGATTCTGAGCCAAGACCCCCCTGAGCTCAGTCCAGATTCTGAGCCAAGACCCTCCCTGAGCTCAGTCCAGGAGGATGATAGGGACGGCAGAACTGAGGGGAAAAAATGGTGAACTTGAGAGCTGGGGGAATTCCCACTGATGAGGTCTTATTGTTGTGACATTGTGTGAGAGGAAGATGAGGATGGTAGGTAAGGTTCCTCTGGAGCCAACCACCCACCCAGGTGCCAGTCCCAACACGACCACCCTTGAGTGTAGGAGCTACATGGCCTTGGGCAACTTCATGGATCTCTCCGAATCTCTATAAAACAGGGATGATAAGCGTCCCTACCTGGTACGATGGCGGCGAGTTTTAAATGCATTAATAATTTTAAATATATACAGTCAACACTCCATAAGTGCTAGCCATTACAATGATGCCAAATTGCCATTGCGATCTGGGGCCATGATCTAGACACACCAGAACATGGGCTCAGGGGAGAAAAGCAGGACGAGGGCTGAAGGCACCAACGTACATGTCTGAGCATGTGTGTGTGGTGTGTGTGTGGTGTGTACATACGTGTACGTGTATATGTGTATTTAGACCACGAAAGAGCTCCCTTCCCTTCCAGAAGAGTTGCCATGAGCTCCCATCTTGGGGGCCAGACAGCAGAGCCTGGAGCACAGAGGCTGTGGGGTCAGGCAGGAGCGGATGGATGTTTGATGGACAAGGGTCTGGGTTCTACCCAGCAGCCCACACCCACTGACCAGATGGGCTCCAGGCTTTTATGACATCCAGAGTCCCACCCCCCCCATGCCACTCCCACCAATTCAGTACATATTTGCTACCATGAACCAAGTCCCCGTGCTGGGTACAAGGGTGACAACGGTGACCACTACAGATACAGGCTCACAGGGAAGACAACTGGCAGCTGTGCTATTTTTACCCACAGGCAGGTTCTGTGTGCTGCAGGTGGAGCCAAGGGAGCTAACAGGAGTGAGCACCAAGGAAGCCGTCACCCTGGAGCCTGAAGACTCGGAGTCACCTGGGCCAGTGGTGGGTGAGAGAGGACAGTTTTCCAGGCAGTCAGAGTGAAAGGCACCCTTTACTGAGCACGTAGCCTACCCAGGGGTCATCTTTAGCACCTGACATGCACTACCTCGTATAATCCACATAACAGCCCAATCACAGGCATAACTGGGGCCCTCTTTTGCATATGGGGAAACTGAGGCTCAGAGAGATCAATAATTTGCCCGAAGGCACATGAGCAGGCATGGCTGGAGTCAGCCCCAGAGCCCCCATGGCCTAACTCCACAGCCTGTGCGCAGATCTCTTTGGCGGCCAGCAGGAAAGAACAAGGCATGGAAAGAGGTTTGGTGTGCCTGGAGTTAGCATGAAAAAAGGAGGGTGGAGAGGGATGAGGCTCACAAGATGGGCAGGAGCCCGAACCACAGAAGGAAGGCACTGCAGCCTCGCTAAGAAGCCTGGTGGGCTCTGAGAACAACGGGCAGATCTGCAGGGTGAAAACCCTTCAGGAGAGTCATGGGTCAGAACCGTATTCCAGAATCCCAGCTGGGGCTGCTCTGTGGAAAGTGGACTCTTTGGAGAAGTCAGGAACATTGCAGGTGGGGATGCACGAGGAAGCTATAGCAAGAGCCCAAACGAGACGAGAGAGTGCTTAGACCAAGGCAGTAGCAGTGGGGACGGACAGAAATGAGCAGATTCAAGAGATGCAGTGACCTTGAGCAAACACTTGCCATAAGGCCTTTATTTGTGGTCATCGGCAGGGGCACAAACTTTCTGAGCAGTGGAATGTTTGCCTCTGGCCAACTTAAATTCCAGGGAAGATGACACATCGCAACACCTCCCTGTCCTACAGGACCAAAAAAGATTGCAAAGCCTCTTCCGCCCTGTTATTTTATATAAAAGTCTGAGGGAAGGATTAGTATAACCCCCACAGATGGGAAGTGACCTCCCCAAGGTCACACAGCTGAGAGAGAGCGATCACGAATCTAACCCCAACTCCCCTGTTCCCTCAAGCACACCACAGAATGTCAGAGCCCAAAAGATCCCTAAAACCTCCTCTTCAAATCTCCACATTTTGACACACAGAAAACAAGACTCAGAAAGAAGTGACTTATCCAAGATCACACAGCAAAAAAAAGACTTAGACGAGAACAAAGGACTTGACTCCCCGGAAGGTTTATATCAAGACATCTGCACCGTGGAGGTGAGGAAGGACCAGACTGAGCCCCAACAAGGATGGTCCAGCCCCCTCCCGCCCTAACTAAATGCTGTGAAAGAAGTGAGACTCAGGGAGATGGTCAGCTTCCCTGGCCATGGCCACCCTCCACTGAGTTACCAGCACACCAAGCTCACACATGGCCAGTTACACACTGCCCTGTTACCCCTCTTGTCCCCAACCCTGGACAGCAACTAAGCTGTCTTGGGTCAATAGTGCCACCTGGTGGCTAGTACTGGGAAGTGTCTGACCCCCTTGTGGCTTTTCATCTTCCCCCTCTAGCCTCTCCACCTGGCAGGCTTTTCTGTTCCGCTCACACACAACTCAGTTCATTTCACTGCAAGCAATCTCCTCCTCATACACATTTTCTCTAACACCTTTAATCCTCCGTCTCTCAATTCTTCTCGAATGACCTTAGGACATTCTCTTTTTCTCCCTCTCCTCCTTGTGAGTCCATTAGTTCAAGGAAAGACGAGGGCAAGTGATAAACATGTATCATTGAATACAAAAACTGGACACTCCAAAGTGAAATCACACACACACACACACACACACACACATTCACACGCCAGTGACCAACTACTGGCATCCCAGAAACACCCAGAAGAGCCTACGGAAACAGACAGAAATCTATCTCAATTGCCTTTCAGACCTACTTTTCTTCAAACAGCAGAAGTCAAGATAAATACCAAACTTACAACTTTATTTCATATTATTTGCTTTCATTCCTATTCAGTAATATTTTCTGGAGTTTTCTCCCCACAAAAACCGTGGCCAGGGTAAGGTCTCAGGGATGTGCTGGCCAGCACAGAGCTGAGCCGGGATGGGGAGATGTGGTTGGGTCTCAAAATGCCCACTTCCCGGGCTCTTAGGGAGCACTAGATGGCTGCTTTTTACCTTGGAGGAAGCCTGATGCAGGGAGATCAGACCTCCAACCCTACAGATATTCTGCTGGAAATGAGGGAAACCTTGGGAGCTGTGCCTTTTCGTGGGAGCTCACATTTGGAGGAGCAGCAGGCACTGCATACCCCAGTGTGCTAGGGCAGGGTTTCCAAAGCCCAGCACGTCTTGTTACTCCCTCCCCAGCTCAAAGACTTGCCATGGCTCCCACTGCCTTCAGGAACCAAGTATAGGGGAAACTGATGGTACCTCTCCTTTTAATTAAAACCGTTTAGCTTCTTTCCCTCTCTGTATGAATGATTAAGTTAGCAAACTCAGGGTTCACTGTAGCCTGAAGCAGAGATTCTCAAAGTCTAGTACAGGGATCCTTTTAAGGGATCCCCAAGACCTTTTCAGGGGGCTCTGTGAAGCCAAAACTATTTCACAATAAAACCAAGATTTTATTGGCCTAACTCACTCTCATTCTCTTACAAGTATTCACTGGAGTTTTCCCAAGGCGCTAAGATGTGTGATATCACAGCAGACTGGATACAGAAGCAGGTAGGAGAATCCGGCTGTCTTCTATTAAGCCAGATCCTAAAGAGATTTGCAAAATCGTCAAGCAATGCCAGTCTGACTAAATGTTTTGGTCTGGAAAATAGGATTCTTTCTTATTTCAAACATATGACTTATGTTACTTATTTATCATTGTTATTTTTAATGAATTAGTAAGTATTTAAACTTTAATGTTTTAATTAATCCACATAAAATAAAAAGCTCTTTGGGGGTCCTTGATAATTTTCAAGTGTTTATTTTTTTTTAAGATTTTATTTATTTATTTGACAGAGAGAGAGAGAGATCACAAGTAGGCAGAGAGAGAGGAAGGGAAGCAGGCTCCCTGCCTAGCAGAGAGCCCGATGTCGGGCTCAATCCCAGGACCCTGGGATCATGACCTGAGCTGAAGGCAGAGGCTTTAACCCACTGAGCCACCCAGGTGCTCCTAATTTTCAAGTGTTTAAAGGGGCCCCAAGATCAAAAGTTTGAGAACCACTGTTCTAAAATACTGCAACAGAACTTGAGATGGGATTAGGAGGTCGGAAACTTGATGCCACAAAAAAACCTTAGGAATTCCTTGATTCCCATAATACAGATGAGGAAACTGAGGCCCAGAGAGAGGAAGAGGTTCCAAGGTCACCAGTAAGTCAGCCACAGAATCAGGACAGGAACCCAGAGATCCTACTCCGTCTGGGCTCCGGCCTCTATCTCATAAGCCTCTAGTAGCCTGGAGCCCTGTGAGGACCCTGAACCACAGGCTGTGGCCACGGATTCAACCATATTCCACAGCCAGAGAGAAGGGACTATGGGATTCTCTGCTCCACAGGGCCAGAGACACAGAGTGGGGAAGAAAGCCAAGTTGCCTCCCACATCCCACCTTCAGTTCCCATCAGGGAGCCTGCCCCTGTGGCTGAGGTTCTCGATCCCTTAAGCTGTCCCCTCAGCTGACCCCACAACTCTTGTTCTGGTTGACCTCAGAACCAACTCCCTGAGTGGAGAGCCTCACACTCTGCCAGCCCATCCTTTACATTTCCCAGGGTTCTCTGGAAACACCAGCACGCAGCCCATGGGGAAAGGAACTGGGGGTTGGGAGGGGAGGGCCTGGGCAAAGCAAGTGTGCAAACAGGGGCAGGGAGGGGGAGAGGGGGTATTCAGTGGTGTTGGCTCTCACACAGGCCTCTCACTCACTGAATCAAAGTGAAACTCAGGGACTCGGGGGCCAGGAGGAACCGAAACCTAACTCCCCCCACCCAAGGGACAGGCCCTAGGCACTAGGGAAAGGCCCAAGAAGCCCCTCCAACTGGCCACCTGGCTTCATGTTCCCTGCTTTACCAAGGAAGCCTGACACTTGTCAGCGTGCCAATGTTTGCAAGGCCAGAAGGACAGGGGAGAGTGGCCAGCCAGGCTGGGAGATAGAAACCCAGGTCCTTATCATCACTGCCCCTAAGCATTCCCTGTATGCCCTGAGGCCAGTCCTGTGCGCTCAGAGCCTGGACTACCCCATCTGCTGGGTGTGGACTGAATGACCTCAGTTTCACTGTTTTGGGCTGCAAGAGGTGTGGCTCCTTGACCCTGCCCTGCTGCCTTCCCTACCCCACCCACCACTGGCCTAAGAACCGACTCCCCACTTCCCTGACCACTCCCCCCTCACACACACAACCACACTGGGCCAGGTCAGGGTGCTGCCTCCCACAGGCTTCCGCTGCCACAGACTGGACTCAGACTTGTTCTTCAGAGTCCATCCTGGGGCTCCAGAAACTCAAACGCCTTTGGGTAGAGAAAACTGGAAGATGAATGAACAACTGCCAGCAAGTGGAGTTGGGAGCGGTGTGAAGACCGCAGACTCAACAGCCACACAGGACTGTTGCTATGTGGGAAAGTCCACCCAGTGTCGCCAGATTGGGGTTTTGGGGGTTTTTTCCCAAGAAAAGCCAAACATCCATATATGAAACCTCCCAGTTTTTAAATGTCAGTAACTCATTCAAAATTATTTTAAATGTGAGGCAAGCCAAGTAGAGCATGACCATCAGGCTGGCCATTGGCACCTGGTTTCTAAGTGATACCCCTCTCAGCAAGCACCTTGGCTCTGAGTCCTGCACAGACAGACCAAAAAAGAACTCAGAGAAGGGCCCCTGCATGGCCAGCCTGAGGAGACATCCAGCGAACACCTCACGGAGGGCTAGGGATTGGGGTCTGTTCTGGTGAAGCCCCAGGAAAGATCGAGACAAAATGGTAGTCACTTCCTTCCCTCTCTGCAGAGCTTCTCTGGCCTCCAGCCTGGGCCTGATGAATCTGAGGGCCTCAGCCAGCTGCGAAGGACGACTGGTCCAACACTGGAAATCCCCTCAGGGAGTGGGCTGGCTCTGGGAACCAGGCCAGATGAAGAGACCAGCATCAAGGACTGCATTCCTGTTGGAGAGCCCTGCGTGGAAAATGGCCCAGAGACAGGAGATCTCAGAGAAAGGTACAGGGAGTGGAAGCACAGAAGGGATGAAGAAGAGAAGTGGGAAGCAAGGCAGAAAGGTCAGGGATCATTGCCAAGAGCTAAGGTTAGCCCTGGAAGATCAGCAGGGGTTGGCTCCCCTCCCCCGCAACTCCCCCACCCGCGTCGCACAGGCTGATGGGGTTGCTGGTGGCTTTCAACAATGGGGCCAGCAGCCAGACCCAGGAGAATGGGAGAGATGGGAAAGAAGAACCAGAGCTGTCACATCAAACAGCAGCAGGATACCAAGGACATTCTGAGGAGTCCATTCTCTCCCTCTGGGTTTTCCAGATTTTTACTGTGTGACCTGGTCGGACCCCTTCTCTTCTCCAAGCTTGTTTTCCCTGCTGAATAATGACTGGAATGACCCGTCCTAGATGTTCTCCAAGGCCCTTTCCTCCAAGAGGGGAGTCTTGAGGTCCATGCTGGTGACCCGACCCCACCCCCTCCCGCAGGGCCAGGTGCTCTGCCTTCTGTGCTCTACCTTGGAACGTCTCCTGTGTACCTAGGGGCTCTTTTTGTGGGAAACTGAGGCTGGATCCTTTTATTCTTCCATCACAGGGGCTAGAAGACCAAGATCCTGAGGAAAGGAAGCAAAGGAAAGCAAGTGGCCCTCCGTTTTGCTGCCGACACGTGGGGGCACTGTTGTTCAGTCTTGATGCCACAACAGTCTTACAAACAGGAAGTCGGCGGTGGGCAGATCCGCTCGCCCAGAGAGAACTCTGGGGCCAGGCTGCCTTCAGCCGGGGGCTGGCCTCACACCCTCTGGCCCCAGTCTCCCTCTGATGATTTCATTTTATCCTCACAATAACCCGACACGCTTGTGCTGCCTATGTTCTCCAAATGACAGAGTAGAGGGTCAGAGAGATTAAGTAACTTGCAGAAGATGTCACCACAGAAGTCCTCACATCCTCTGTCCCTGGCCTGTGAGCCCTGTCCTTGCCTCGATGCCTCACTGTCTTATCTGGGGCTCTCCAGAGAGATCAGAGATCTGTGGAATCAAGGGCTGCTTATAAGCCCTAACTCAGGAATCCTGACCTTTCCACACATCCCATTCCCTTCTGGGAAATCTGAGAGGGGTCTCTGCACCTTCTGCTCCAGCCTTCCATCCCAAGCCCTGGAGCAGCAGGCAGGGTCTGAGTGTCCAGCAAGGAAAGGGGTCCTAATAGAAGATGATCGGGGTCTGCTCACGCTCAGGGGGGCCTGTGGTCTGGGGGCTTCTGAAAGTCCTTCCCTCCCTGCAGTGGTTCCCATGGAGGTCTGCAAAGCAGGACTGAGCTGGGGCTTCCAACCTGAGTGAGAGAGGAGCAGGGGGTTGGTAACAGGGATAGCAAGAGCGAACACCGGAAGAGGGAGAGAGAGAAGTGTATACGTGTGTTTGGGCGTGTAAAAGGTTGTGTGTATGTGCGTGAGAGTGTGCGTCAAAGTGTGTGAAAGAGTGCATGACAGAGTGTTGTGAAAGACAGTGTGTGTATGTGGTGTGGGAGAGGGTATTTGTATATGAGAGTGTGTGGCAGAGAGTGTGTGTGTGTGTGTGAGAGAGAGAGAAGGTTTGTGTGTGCAGTGTGTGTATGTGTATGAGATTGTGTGACGAAAAGAGTGTTGTAAGAGTATGTAAGAGGCCCTGTGTGTGTGTGTGTGTGACAGTGTGTGACAGAATGTGTGTGTGGTGGGGGGAGAAAGAGAGAGAGAGAGAATGCTAGACCAGGAGACAGAAGCAGACACAGAAAAAGTCTATTAACATAAACAGAGGCAGATGCACCCCCAAATGAAAGTCATGGGGAGGGATACAAAGACATAGAGACGGGCACCCCCAGAAAGAGGGGTAGACCCAGTCATGACAGGAGCCCCTGCTAAATGCCCCCGAACTTCTCCTTGAGGGTCTTGCTGGACTTGGCATCTCTCGGAAAGGACGGGCCACCTAGGGGTTTTAGATGACTTTCCTGTGCCCTCTTCAGGCAGAGAGCAGTCCAGGGTCCAGAAGGCCAGAAATTCCACCTGCAGTGTATCCTCTCCTGCCCAGAAAGCAGCTCAGGCTCCCACAGTCCACGCTGGTGCTGGACTGGGCAGATTTCTGAGCTAGTGAAAGGGATTTTCACTCGGCTGACCTTGGTGTGTTCAGGGCCTTTCAAACTCTGGGGGGCTGAGGGGAGGGTTGAAGTCAAGGGGACCTGAATGGGAGCCCCAGAGATGGTGAACAGAGGCCCCACCAGAGATCAAAGGCCCAGGAAGAAACAGAGGGTCGGGGCTGCCCTTTCACCCATGGCCACTATTCACAGCTCTGCCTCTCTGCCGAGTCCAGCCCTGGGGAGGGAATCACTGCTCTTGCTTTGTGCCCCCAGCCCAGTGGGATTCCTGAGGCCTGTCCTGGAGACTTCTCCGTGAAAGCTCTTGGGCTGGCCCAAGGAGGGGAGGAGGCTGCGTCCCACATCTGGGCAGCACACCACCCTGACCCTCACTACTATCCACAAGTACCTCAGTACTATCCACTATCCCCCTGAGCATCTCTGGGCACTGTGCCCTGTGCCAAAGAGCAGGCCAGGGAGAGAAACCGTGTGCTGTGTGGCCTCTGCCCAGTCAAGTCCATGTGGATGGCCACCTCCGAGTCAGGCGGCAGGAAGGAAAAACAAATAGGTAGAACCACTTTCAGACAGACAGTCAGAGAAGTACGTGCTCCCCAGGTTGGAATAGGCCTCAAAAGTCACAGAGTCCTTTGGCACCTGGGTAGCTCAGTCGTTAAGCTGCTGTCCTCAGCTCAGGTCATGGTCCCAGGGTCCTGGGGTCAAGCCCCACATTAGGCTCCCTGCTCAGCAGGAGGCCTGCTTCTCCCTCTCCCACTCCCCCTGCTTGTGTTCCCTCTCTCGCTGTCTCTCTCTCTCTCTCTCAAATAAATAAAATCTTAAAAAAAAAAAAATCACGGAGTCCAAACCAGAATGCCTTATTTGGCTCTCCTGCCCCTCCTTTGTCTAGTCCCTGATCACACATCTGATAACAGGGAGCTCATTACCTTCTCAAGTGAGAGCTCCCATCCTTGGCCACCCTGGCTGCTGTCGAAAGTTGTTCTTGCCCTGAGCTGTGCTCTGCCTCCTCAGAGCTTCCTGCTGCCGGCCCCAGCTCTGCTCTCAGTGGCCCCAGGGCCTTCTCTGCCACCTGAGCCGCACACAGTTCATCTGAGATTCGGACACAGTGGCCATATCCCCGAAGCCAATCTTGGAGGCAAACGTCCCAGGGAGAGTCCTAGAATTTCTAGACTGAAAGGGCCGTTGGCAATCCACTAGTCAAACAGTTGTTCTAACTTGTTTGTTTTTGCTACAGAACTCTTTATTCAAATATAGCTTTCTGTGGAAGCCCAAAATACCAAAGAGAAACCCTCCAGGTTGAGATTACCCACTCCCCCCGCTTACTAATTATGAACACTCAACAGGCAGAGGACTGACCCATTCCACCAAAGAGCCCTTACTAAGCACCTATTATGTGCCAAGCACTTGTACCAAAGCCACATTACCCAATACAATAGCCGCTGGGCATGTCAGGAGGCTCCTGAACACAGTGAAATGGGGCTAGTGCAACTGAGGGACTCCATTTTAAATTTCACGTGATTTTAATTATTTTAAATTTAAAAACAGAAGCAATATAAAATATTCCTGCCTTGATAAAGGGCCACTTCTTAGGAAGAGGCTTCCTGGGTCCCTTTGGTCAGAATCAGCCCCTCCCTGCCTTGCTCTCCCGCTCTGGTGCTACTGCCCACCGTGGCAGCACCTTACACGCTGCCCTGCGGAGGGACTGCGGGCTTGCCAGTCTTGCCCACCAGCCTATGAGTTTTAGAGGGCAGCCCCTTTGTGACTAGACTCTATGACCACCACCCCCAGCCCTGAGGCCTGGGCAGAAGAGCGGCACCAGGAAATGCCCAAGTCCTAGCTGGAGATGACTGCAAAGCAGAATGGAGTGAGCAACGCCACCCTATGGGGCCTCAGTCTTCTCATCGGAGAAATGGGAGTGAGGATTCCTCTCGGCCTCTTCCCCTTGGCCTTCTATGCCTCTCTCCCTCGTGGCCCTTCCCTCAGGCTGCCAAGGGCTCCTGGGGAAAACAATGCCATGGTCTGCAGCAAGGGACCAGCCCTCCCATGGACACAGCTATGCTGGTTTCTGACCTTCTCACCACACTCTCGGCAGCACCCAACCTACTCTCTAGGCCCTTCTGCCTGAAACTCTTCCACACGCTGTTCCCAGGCTCTGCCCAGCCCCAGGCTGCTCTGCCTTCAAAGCATCTCTCTGGAGGGACCCAGGGGTAATAGATAGTGGGGAAATACCTTCGGGGGCTCTCCAGCTCTTCCCGACTCCCCAGGCCACACCATCTGTGCCACCAGAACTCTTTGGGGCCTCGGTTTCCTCCCCTATAAGATGGAGGTGGCAATTTCTGCCTCTTTAAGTCCCCCTGAAGCCAGTGCAAGGATCCAGGGAGATAAAGAAAGAGGGCAGGAAAGGGCAGCAGGGAGCACCGTGGAGTACTCCTCCCAGACAGTGTGCTGGTGGGAACAACGGCACTTCTGCCCACCTCCCTGCTCAGTACACTCCTGGTGATGCAAGACGGGGAGAGAGGGAGGCTGTGGTTGCCAACTGTGCCTCCCACTCTTCCCAATCCTGTCAGCTTCCAGGACCATCATCAAATCATTCTCCCTTAGCCCCCAGACTGCAGAATAGATCACTTCCCAGGTCTTTCAGGGATCAGGACTTGATCTCAAAGATTGTTGAATCCCACATCTAATTCTTGACACTCTTCTATAGCAGCCCCAGCACATGGTCACCTAGGCTCCACTTCCATGCCTCTAGTGACAGGGTACTCACTACCTCTCAGGTTTGCCCCGGACCACTCTCACATTTACATGTTCTTTCTTACACTGGGCTGAACTCCCCTCTGTATCTGCTGCCTGCTGGCCTTGAAGGCCACACAGCAAAGTCTCATTCCTCTCACCTTCCATGCAAGCCCCCCAAATATTTGAAGACAACAATCCAGCCCTGCTCATTCTTCATTGTATCAAAACAGCCCTAGAGCCTCAAGGTGTTTTTCAGGCACTATGATATCCAGACCCCTGTCCATCCAGGTTAGGGTCACCTGAACACATTTCCATCTGTCACTGTCCTTCTTAAAGGTCAATACCCCAAATGGGCCACCGTCCTCAAGGAATGACCTGATGGCACAGAGCAGTCTAGACCAACAACATACCTGCATTCTGACCACTCAATACATTTCATTTATTTTTTAAATTTATTTATTTCAAGTAGGCTCCATACCCAGTGTGTGGTTTGAACTCACCATCCCAAGATCAAGAATCACAGGTCTACCCATGGAGCCAGCCAGGCACCCCTTGAGACCTTTAAAAGCAGCCTGAGAAGCTAAACAGTGGCCACTGATCAGAGACTGAAAGCCAGTACGGTGTTCCACAAACACAGTGAAACAGCCCTCCTCCCCCAAATCAGGACCTGTCTATTTGGTGGTAAACATCAAACCAGATTTTTTTTTTCTCCAAAAATCTCTGCCGGGATCCCTCAGCCTGTGAGGGAGCGTCACACAACCCGCCCCTCCACCGTGATCAAACACAGCTGGGCCCCAGCTTGGGCACATCTGCTGCGCATCCAGGTGACAATGGGAGAAAAGATGACAGCATCAACCCCATAAACCAACAGAGATGGCAGGCCTACTGCCCCCTGCGGCAACACAGCACAGCACCCGCTGAGTTAAAGATTTCTGACATCTGCTCCAAGTGGCAAGAACAGTGGAAAGAGGTGAGGTGGGTTCCAAAGCCATGAACCATCCCCACATGCCCCCCTCAGCTCCAAACGGAGGCCCCAGGCCCAGCCTCTGCACGGCCCGGAACACGCAGACCACAGGCCAATCCACCGCTGGGCTGACTCAATTTTCTAGTTACAGATCTTAAGTACTTAGGCACGTGCTCACGAGAACATACATCCCTTACGGGGAGCCGAGAAAGGGAATTGTGCCGAGGAACAGAATAATTGAATCAAGATTTCTGTCACGCGGCTCTCAGGCCCTAAACCATGGGCGTTTTTGGTTTTTTTTTTTTTTCCCTTTCCTGACGAAGGTCTTACAGATTCCCACGGGTCCGTTTCTCCTCTCAAACCCATTAACGTCAGCCACACTGGCAACCTGTCCAGGCCACAGAGAGCCAGGTAAAGGCGGGGCGGTGTCCGGGATGGAGACGGCCAGCTCCAGAGACCAAGCCAGCAGATGCACACGGGAGTTCAGAAAAACCAACTGGGAAGATTGTCATCTTTGTAATCCTGGGGTGGGGGGTGGCACCATACTCCTTCCTCCCAGGCCCAAGGGCAGAGATGAGATGATTCACTTCCTCAACCCTCAGCATCACCACTGCTGGAGGCCATCCTGGGAGAGTGTGCACAGCCCTTCCAGAGCCACCTGCTGACCTCTCAGGGCAGGGCACCAGACACCCCCTCCCCACCACCCCCAGTGCTCAGGCGCAGAGGGGACAAGGACATGCGTACACCCTTCACGTCCTGCCCTCAGGCATCAGATCTGCACAGGGGTCTTCTCACGCACCACCAAGCTCAGGCCAAAAGGGTTGTGCCAGGCCCACTCTCCTCCAGCCAAGGGGTGAAGATGAGGGCAGGCCAGTGGGAAGCCCCCAGTTTCCAGCTCGCAGCCCTGCTGCCTCTCCCAGAGCACTCAGCCCCTGCCTGAGTCCCCTCCACCTGGGGACTCAGGGGCTCTGCGGGCCAGCAGGTGCTCAGTAGGCATATTCTCTTCCGCCCCTGACTGATCGCCCCATAGCAGAGCCCGGCGGGTTCATCCCGGACAAGGCTGCGTGACCATCTCTTACCTTCATCCCTCTTGCGCTTGTTGGTGTCGGTGCTGGGGGACGTGATGCCCAGGATGCCGCTGATGGAGTACGAGGAGCCGGCCGAGTCTGTGCTCACCGACGACACCTGCGTCACGGAGCCCGTGGACACTGCGCAGAGGGAGAGGGGCGGTCAGGGCTGCAGGGGCGGGTGCTTTGGGCCGCCAGCCCAAACAAAGGCGCTCGCCCTGCACTGGGCTGATGCGACTGCTGAGCCGGGGAGTGCGGGGCGCAGTGTGTGCTGAGGACACTTGCCCACGGCAGGCAGCCGCTACACCTGAGCTATGGGAGCAGCCCTCAGGGGGCCGTTTGCCCAGGTTTTCTGCTGCTGGGGGTGGTGAGAGGGAGGGGGTGGGCTGCCAAGAGGACTGGCAGTGCAGAAGGGAGCACAGGACAGTGTCAGAAGGGCACTCGCTCCAGTCCCAGCCTGTCCAAGGATGCAGGAAGCTGGGGAATGGAGAAGAGAAAGAGGGGGGAGCCGGGGCCCACCACCAGCCAGGGCTAAAATAAAAAGACCTAGACAACTCATTAAGCGGGTTCATTCCTTCCTACAAATCCACCCCTCCGTGCAGACGGGAGGGCCTGCACATTCCTACATACAGCCAACAAAATTCCAAACGGCAATCCATCCCTTCTTTTTATAGTTCCTCACCCTTTTCTCCTTCCAGTTTACCTGGATTCTAGTATTTAATATTAATTACGTAATAATGATAGACTATAGAATAGACTCTATGCTGTGCATACATCCTATACATTGACATATAGAATAATGATAACTAACATTTTCTGAGAACTTCCTCTGTGCCAGGCATTATTGAAGCATTGCTTGATTTAATTCTAAGAACAATCCTATAAGGGAGGCAGTATTATTACCTTATTGGAAAGGTAAGGGAACCAAGGCCCAGAGAACGGTAAGTGACTTGCCCAAGGCCACAGAGCTCAGAAACTGAAGTCTGAACCTCTCGAGTAACCTGTTCCTCGTTAAGGAATCATGAAAGACAATTCTATGCTTGACATTAGTGCAGTGCTTTTCATCTGATGGTTCTAACAACCTAAAATGCTATTATTTTCCCCGTTTGGTAAACGAGGCCCCACAGGTGAAGGGATTTATTTGCTCGGCGTCATCTAGCCAGTAAGCAGTAGCACTAGAGCTTAGCCTCGGGTCTGCTGACCTCAAGTCTAGACTTCCCCCTGTCCGGAAATGGGCTGGGGTTAGTCACTTAGGGTGACTGAGGCTAGGTCTCTACATTCCTAAGGATAAGCATGGGGGAGGGGAAGTTTCGTGCAAGTCTCACATTAACTCCTAACCCCAGAGTCCAAGGGAAAGACCAGTCAGTCAGTCGTCAGGGTCCTCGAAAGCTCTCCAGCTGAATTTCCATTTCTGGGCTGGGAATTCTTTCTTGGTTCATTAAAACCTACAAACCAATCTCAGACACATTTCCTTGGGCTATAACTAGCTGGAGGCAGGTGGAGCCGCCTTTGACTCTAAAGTGTAGGAAATTACGAGAAATGGTGGTGATTGCATGAGAAGCTGTTTGTTGCTTTCCTTGGAGCATAACCAGCTCTTGCTCCTACAGACCTAGAGGGAACAGTGCCTTTCTTCTCATATTTGAGTTAGATTTTTAGATCTTCCTTAGGAGACACAGAAGTAGAAATCGTTAACTTCTCTTTTCCTTCACCAGAAGAGGCTCCTCAAAATAGATTTATGCAAATCTCACAACCTTTTCTGTATTAAGGTGCAAAGAACAGAGGAAGAAAGAAGATCACAAGTCACTTGGTACTTTAAAAAACAACCACCACGTACAATCAAGGCTCGCCATGTTGCCAACAGAGCCAATGACATTTTGTGATTGCACTAGACTCCCAAGACCCAAGTTCCAGTCCTGGCTCGGCTCTGCCACGTACAAAGCAGGGTGCCCTTGGGCTAGTTAATCAATCTCTCAACTTCTATTTCCTCTGCCCTCAGTAACTTTGTAAGCTATAAGGGGCTGTACACATATAAGATGGATCTTTTATAAAAATTTCTGAGACGAAACAAAGCATTCTGCTGACCTACAAGTAGAATTGTTCCTCTAAACCCAACTGTAGCACTAGTATCAGTACTTAGTCTGATACTCACTGTTCCCTGATCTGAAACAGTTAAAGCTACAAGTGAAATCTCAGCCACAAACATTTCCCCAGGAACCCTCCTCAACCCTCCTCACCCCAGCTCAAGAGAGCTGGTAGTTCCCTTCCTTTGGCTCACACAGTGCCCTGTACTTTCTTCTCGAGCCTTATCTCAGTGTTTTGCAAACTTCTCTTACATTCCCTGCTCAGACTGAGAAGACCTTGAGTTTGGGGATTAAGTCCTGCCTCCTTTAAAACACCAGTCTCCTGCAAAGCAGGGGCTTAGCAAACACTTTCTGAATGGACTACTAAAGAAAAGTTATTTATTTATTCATTTATTTATTTAAATTTAAATTCAATTAATTAACATATAATGTATTATTTGTTTCAGGGGTACAGGTCTGTGATTCATCAGTCTTACATAATTATTTTAGGGGAACCTGGGTGGCTCAGTCGGTTAAGCATCCACCTTCAGTTCAGGTCATGATCCCAGGGTCCTGGGATGGAGCCCCTGCATTGGGCTCCCTGCTCAGCGGGAAGCCTGCTTCTCCCTCTCTCTTTGCCTCTCCCCCCTGCTCATGCTCTCTCTCTCTCAAATAAATAAATAAAATCTTTAAAAAAAAAAAAAAGAAAAAGGAATTATTTTATGATAGGGAGGAATTCTCTCTTACCTTTATCCAAACAGGCGACCATGGAGGACCAAAACCTCAGAGAGCATCTCATTTGTGCCCCTCAGTCCACAAATGGGGAAACTAAGGCTCAGAGAAGTAAAGGGACTTACACAGTTCACTGGATGAGTTCGAGGCAGAGCTGGAAGTATAAGCCTGGCCTCTGCCCATTCCCCCATCACCATGGGAAGTTCAAGTTTGCAGTTAAAGAGGGAGTGACATTACACAGTCTGAGACATTATTAAGTGACAGTGACAGGGACTGTCAGAGGCTCACTGAACGGCCACCACTCTTTTATAGGAGAAGAACCTTACCCCCAGTGACATATGTCACTGTCATCTCACAGTCTTTGTGGGGAAAGGAAAGGCACGGGGAAACTTCTGGCGTCCTCAATAGGACCCCCAGGCTTCCAAGCGCCGCTCCCTCAGACTATCCCCCGTGAGTGTCAAAACCCCCACGGCAGCCCTCAACTGTTCACGGAGTATATGAGATCGAAGCGAGAGAGGAGAGAGAGAAAGAGAGAGAAAGTTTGGGAAGTTTTGCCACATCTTCACTCAAGACTGCAAGTGCACAAAGAATTGTGGAAGGGCTGGTTGATAGAAGAAAAAAACACATTCAAAACTACTTACTGACTAATGATGCAGAAAATGTTATGAATAAGTATCCCTTTCTTGATTTATTACTTTAATTATCTGACATTCTATAGACCCCCATTAGTGGATTTTTTTTTTTTTTTGGCTTAGATTTCAATTTTCTGTCTCATGGTGAAAGCTATTTATCATAATAATCAGTAAAATTCAAAACCTTTTAGCAGTATTTATAAAATTCATTTACCAGGTTCAGCCCTTGGAGAATGACAAAGAAGGCGCATTAGTACGTGTGCCGAAGTGTTTTATGCAGAATTATCTGTCCATAAGAATGATTAAAAGTTCTTTAGAATATTTGGAGCCCATTAGATTTTTAAATTTTTTTTAAAAGTTCTTCTTACCTATGCTGTGACTGGAAGCTGGGACCGGCTGGTTGGGTGGTTGTTGTACTTTTGTCCGGATGATCCTGCGGACAGGTGGGAAAGAAATAAATGGTTATTTGCCATCGTGGAGAAGATATCTCAACTAGCTCTGCACGGACAACCAGAAAAGCCATATCAAGCTGGGGCAGAGATGGAGGGAGGTTATGACCCTAGATTGGGAGTTAAAGGGTTCAAAGAGCTGTGGACTGGAGCCAACTCAGCCCCTACCTCCCTGGGTGTCTTGGGATAACTTGCGCCCCTGTCTGGGATTCGAGGGCATCTTCTGTAGAAAAAGGATGATATGTTAGTGTTACGAATGGGCATCTTTTTTTCTCTAGAGCAGCTGCAGCTCCAGAAAGAACCTCCTGAGTGAAGCTAGGGAGTTTCTTCCCTTTCCTGGAACTGTGCCCCTCCTCAGTGAATGACAGGACTGAACCAGGTGACCTCTCTGTTCCCTAGGGGCCCGTGTGCTCTTGTTTTCTCTGCCTTAGGGAGCCACAGAAGGAGTCACACCCCACCTGTCAAAAATTACCAAGGAAGCGGATATTTATTGCTCTCAAACTAAAAAGGGTTAAAGGGCTGGCTTGGCTTTGCTACAAGGAGCCCTCCGAAGTTGCCTTGTACAAAAATCTCATGCCTAGGCTCCAACAGGGCCAGGAACCGAGGGTGTTCTGGCCTGTCTTTGCAGAGACCTCACTCTAGTTCTGATATGATGAACTTGATTGTGACCCTGGGCAAGTCCACTCCTTTGTGGGCCTCGGTACAACGAGGAAGTTGGAACAGATCACTCTACTTACTTCAAGTAATTAAATCCTTTTTTTGGGAAAAAATCTTCCAGAAAAGGGTACTGGAAAAAAAGGGTAAGAGCAGTACTGCCTTCCCTTTGCACCTGCCAGCTCTAATGTTCCTCGCAGAGTGCTAGACTCTGGGAAGCTTAGTCTGTAAATTTCTATCTGGAACACTCATATGGGCCTCCTCCATGAGACCCTAAGCCCTGTGTGTCATAGGGTGCGCAACCAGGGCCAGGCCAGAAGCCCCTGTGGGGTCTACAAGAAAGTTTCTTCCCTGGCATTTGGGAGAAGGGTGGGTGGTAATACAACTTTTCTTTGGAAAAATTCTACTTCAGCCTCTATTACCTTTTAAAAGAAATCAGAGTTTTACTTTTCCTTTTTTTTTTTTTTTAAGATTTTATTTATTTATTTTGACAGAGAGAGAGAGCACAAGTAGACAGAGCGGCCGGCAGAGGGAGAGGGAAAAGGGAGAAGCAGGCTCTCTGCTAAGTGGGGAGCCCGACATGGGACTCGATCCCAGGACTCTGGGATCATGACCTGAGCCAAAGGCAGCGGCTTAACCGACTGAGCCACCCAGGCGCCCCTAGAGTTTTGTTTTTTTTTTTTTTATTATAAAAGCAACTTTGTGCTTACTGTAGACTATTAGGACAATAAATAAAGAAGAATAAATAGAAGGATAAAGAAAGAAAGAAGACATCTAAAATCACATTTCAGTGTATTTCCTTTATGCTAACATTCCTACGCATATCAAGAAATATCCATTTTCTGGGGGCGCCTGGGTGGCTCAGTGGGTAAAAGCCTCTGCCTTCGGCTCAAGTCATGATCCCGGGGTCCTGGGATCGAGCCCCACATCGGGCTCCCTGCTCAGCGGGGAGCCTGCTTCCACCTCTCTCTCTCTGTGCCTGCCTCTCTGTCTACATGGGATCTCTGTCTGTCTGTCAAATAAATAAATAAAATCTTTAAAAAAAAAAAAGAAATATCCATTTTCTGTTAGCAAAATCAGGATTAAACCATGTACACAGTGTGTATCCCGCTCTCTTCACTCCATGCCATAGGAGAGACTTTTTCACATTCCAGACCATTATTTCTGGAAGTCCAAGTTGCAAGCTGCACTGGGTCTCCAGCCTGAACAAATGGAGAGCACTGAGGATACTGTGGCTGAGCTATGGCCTCCGCCCTCACGATCTCACAGCTCAGTGGTGGGCACCCAGGCTGCTCAGCATGCTCGGCTGAGAGCCTGGAACGAATATTTCCCTTCCCACCACAGCCCAACCACGGGTCCTCTGGAGTCCAGGCCCTTGAACCTCCAGGGTCCTTTGCCCCTTTCGGTGAGTCAGTGTACGTGTTGCAGCAAATGTATTCGGTATTTGTTTGTTTTCTCCAATATTCAAACGGCTTATTTTAACTCAGCAAACACAGAACATATACACAAGGACCTGGGAGTGAGGTAGTCTTTTGGAACCAACTGGAATTAAGCTAGAATCTGATCCAATTTTTAGTATTTTTGTGTATGTCACCTTCTTTGTGCATACACGCGTGTTTGTGTACAGAGACAGAGCTCGACATGAATATATGGACACACCAGATGTAAACGTAGTTCATCTATGCTATGGTTTATATATGTACAAAAATATGGTGACATATTTCAAAACTATTTCCCATTACTTCCAGTCCTAACTGGAAAAAGTCCGAACTTTTCAAGGAATTGTCTGGCCATTAAATTTAAGCAAAGAAAATTTTATTTTCCTTATTTTTCTTTCAAAGTATTTATAAATCATTTGGTAAGACATTACCAATTGTTATAAATCATTGAGAGGCAGTTGTAGCTATTGATTAAATACACAGGCTCTACAGGATGCCTGGGTGGCTCAGTCAGTTAAGTGGTGGTTAAGTGACCGCCTTTGCTCAGGTCATGATCCCAGGATCCTGGGATCAAGCCCCACTTCGGGCTTCCTGCTCAGCAGTGGGGGAACTGCTTCTCCCTCTCTCTCTGCCGCTCCCCCTGCCTGTGCTCTCCTGCTCTCTCTCTCTGTCAAATAAATAAATAAAATCTTCTACAAAAATAAAAAATTATATAAATACATACATACATACACACACACAAGCTCCAGAATCAGACTACTAGTGTTTGGATCCCAGTAGTCCAACTTGCCAGCTGCATGTCCTTGAGTAAATTACTTAACCCCTCTGTGTCTCAGTTTCTTCACCTGCAAAGTGGGACTAAGAATCATTCCCACCTCATTGGGTTATTGTGAGAATTTAACTAATTATTTACTTAGAAGAGCGGCTACTACATAGTAAATTCTCTATAAATGTTAGCTATTATTTTCAGGAGTATCTTCATAACAATTAAAGACTAGCTTCAACCTTAAAAGGTCCATATTTTCCATAAATGCCTTAAAAACACATGGGATCCCCCTAGGAGTTGGGGAGGCGAACGCTGCCATCCCACACCCTATTTTAATTATCTTCCACTGTGAAGAAATGGCAGTGGGAATAATGAGACTAATTGATTCATAGCAATTCTTTAAAAATTAAAAATTAACAAAAAAAATTTTTAAGATTTTATTTATTTATTTGAGAGGGAGAGAGAGAGATCACAAGTAGGCAGAGAGTCAGGCAGAGAGAAGGGGAAGCAGGCTCCCCGCCGAGCAGAGAGCCCCATGCGGGGCTCGATCCCAGGACCCCGAGATCACAACCCGAGCCGAAGGCAGGGGCCTAACCCACTGAGCCACCTAGGTGCCCCAAAAATTAACAGAAAATTTTTTAAAAATTAACAAGCGATCATCAAGGCTCATCATAATAAGAGTCACACTCTGGACCTTTTCTAAACGATAGACAGTCTGGCTAACTGGCATATAACACTAAAAGGTCTATGCTCCACTTTGCTGTGCATGAGCACGACCCTGGGTGCCATGTGAACATCTTAGATGGTCCAACAGGGTAGAGAGTTCGGCAGTCAGCCAGTTCCTCCAAACTGGGAAACCAAAGCCCAGAGTGCTCAAGTGACTTGCCCAGGGTGACACAGCCGGTCAGACTTTCAGCCAGACTTCCAGGCCCCATGCCTGAGCACTTTTATTTAGACCACAAAGAAAGAGAAAAAGAGCAAGCGGTCCCTCCACTAAATATTTCCTATAGGAGACGTAAAGCCTATGTGAATTCCAAATCCATTTAGAAGATGAAGGACTGATGTCCCAGGGACTTTGGATATTACAGACACTTGTAAGGATCGATTTCAACATCACCCTCACTTCTTTGAAAGGCAGGTCTTCTCAGACACATCCCCCATCCCCCCCATACACAATTACACTGAAAAAGAAAATCAGAAAATCATGCACCTTTAGATAGGAAATAGGAAGACAGAGCTATGGAGATTCCACATCTACGGCACTAATGAAACCACCATTGGACAGTAAGAATTCTAGGCCATCAGTTGTGCTAAGAATCCACAACCAAGGGTCCAACTGGGCCATGCTGGGAGCGGCCCCACAGGGGACACCCAGGCCAGCAACCGACATAGAGAAAAAAGAGGGAATGGGTAAACAATCTCAGAAGCCTTGTTGCCGAAGTACAGAGGAAGAGCAGAGTTCGCAGACTAGCTCCCCCAGGCCACATCCGTCCCTGAACAAGTTTGTTTAGCTGCATGATTATTTCTTTTTATTTGAACTAGTTGCCAATATTTGCAAGGTGGGGGGGCGCCTGGGTGGCTCAGTCGTTAAGCGTCTGCCTTCGGCTCAGGTTATGATCCCAGGGTCCTGGGATCGAGCCCCACATTGGGCTCCCTGCTCCATGGGGAGCCTGCTTCTCCCTCTCCTACTCCCTCTGCTGTGTTCCCTCTCTCACTGTATCTCTGTCAACTAGATAAATAAAATCTTAAAAAAAAAATATTTGCAAGGTGGGAGCTTTTACATAAATACGTGGATCTGTAGCTTCCCTTGAAAAATCCGAACACCTAGCCATGCTCACCCCACGTTCTCACATGACCACAACCAACTGTTGGTTAAATTGGTTAAAGAGAACCGTCTAAAGAGAGACAACAAAAGAGAACTGTCCTTCTAGCTGGGAACGCCATGCACAGTGCCTGCCGCTTGGCCACTGATTTAGAGCCACGGGCCTCAAACAGAAGGCCGGCTCCATTCCACCTGTCTCTGCCAGCTCTCCGACAGTCACCTCCAATGGACACTCAGGCTGGAATCTAAAGATCCTTGGGGCAGCATCCCAGCGCTAACTTGTCCTTACGAAGCAACATAAATGTGATGTCTCGTGTCCCAGGAAATCACCCACACACTCAGCACAACAGGTGCTGTGGCACTGAACTCCACGTCAGTCATGGGTTCCCGGGCTGGTCTCCCAGGAGACAGCAGGAAGGCATACGCTTGTGGGGGAGGACAGTGGAGATGACACTGCGGCCACCAGAATAGCTACCAATCCAGCCACTGCTCCCTCGTTAGCTGTTAAAATAGGGGAATCGTGAGAAGTTGCCTCCAACAGAGGCAGGGGCTGGGAGAGGAATCTGTGGACATTTGCAAGATGGTCCTTTCGAACCTGCATCCGTTTGAACGAAGCTTAGCAGCTTTGCCTTCATATGGAGAATAAAACTGCTGGGATGGCTGGGGCTTCCTGGGCTGGAGTGGGGAGGGCGGGCAGCAACAGACAGCGTCCCACACCTCTTCTATCCGCATCGCTGGGTTGGCTGGCTAAAGACCACAAAGAACTCTGGGTAAAGAATGGAGTAAGGAGCCAGAGTGCGCTCCCAGACAAGAGCCCCCGGAGGGGTACACAGGAGAGGGCTTCGGGTCTCCGAGGGAGTTGCAGACAGGCAGCAAAGTGCACAGAGATGGAGTGGGAATGACTGTTTTACTCCCCCTTGCTTCTCTTCTCTCAGATCCTCAGTCCTGTCCCTGGCAGAGTCCTACAGGGCAGTGCCATGAGACAGGCCCTCCTGGGTTCGACTCCCAGATCTACCTCAAAATCATCACTCCTGGGGCGCCTAGGTGGCTCAGTGGGTTAAAGCCTCTGCCTTCCGCTCAGGTCATGATCTCAGAGTCCTGGGGATTGAGCCCCGCATCACCACCACCACCACCATCATCATCATCATCATCATCATCATCGGGCTCTCTGCTCAGCAGGGAGCCTGCTTCCTCCTCTCTCTCTCCCTGCCTCTCTGCCTGCTTGTGATCTGTCAAATAAATAAATAAAAATCTATTTAAAAATTTTAAAAAAATCATCATTCCTCTGCATTCCCCTTCTGGGCCTCAGATTCTTTATCTGCCACAGAACCGAGATAAGCCTCTAGGGCTAACAGAGACCACAGGTGCGAAAACACCTCAGAGGCACCGCCACCACTGCGGACACCCAGGAGGCCCCTGAAGCCAGCCACGGCCCCAGCCACAAGCAACCAGCAGGCAACTTTAAGAGTGGAAGGAGTCTGGCAAACCCTGGGCCTGCCTTCCTGGCAGCATTCGGCCGATGCTGATGACCACGTGGCCCTTCAGTTCTGCCGTGCTGTCTGTCTGTCCCAGCTCCAGCCTCTCCCTATCACCTCACAGCCACCCTGCTTCACTGGTTCCGTCACTGCCCGGCCACCACAGGCATTAGAGTTTGGGACTCCCACGTGCGACCTAAAGTTGTCTTTCAAACCACCAGTTACAGCCACACCCTACACTGGGAACTCCGTGGGCCCTCAAAGCCTGACCATGGGTTTGACAGAAGTTTCTCTGCAGAGCAGGCTTCTGCTGCTTCATTGCTTCTAGGCATCATACACCTCACTCTACATTAGGGCTTTTGGAGACGTGGGGGGAAAAGTCACATTGCTTTGCGTGGTGGAAATCCTACAATAAAGCCAGAAGCAGAGGACTCACAAAGCACACTGGAGTCCCTCATAATCCAGAAAACAACAGGAGCATTCCCCCTCCAAACCCACCACAATCTTTGCTATCTCCTCAGCTAATTTGGGTTGGTCAGACTTCTACTATGCACCAGAATCCCACCCTAGACAAGGAGGCCTTCTAGAGACTAAGAGACAATGTGCCCAATTTCCCTCTCCCTTCTCAGCACTTTGATGTCAGAGCCAAGGTAAAGATTTGCTGAGAGAAAGAAAACAGGCTAATGGTAATGAAATGGCAGGACTCAAAACATCAACACATGCGGCGCCTGGTGGCTCAGTCGGTTAAGCCTTTGCCTTCGGCTCAGGTCGTGATGCCAGGGTCCTGGGACCAAGTCCCGCACTGGGCTCCCTGCTCAGCAGGGAGCATGCTTCTCCCTTTCCCTCTGCCTGTTGCTCACCCATGCTTGTGCTCTCTCTCTCTTTCCCTCTTTGTGTCAAATAAATAAAATCTTTTAAAAGGGCATTGAAAATTTGCTTTAAAAAAATAAACCAACCCAGCAACACAGACACTCACACAGTGATTCTACACATTTGAATCATCCCAGAAGGAACATCGAGCAGGCCCAGAAGAGATCTCTGAGACATTATAGTCTAACCACCGCTTTCTGCCGGGGGGGAGGGGTCTCTTATGCCCACACAGGCTCTGCACTGACAAGGGTCAGGTGTGACTTTGGAGAAATGGGAACTGGTCAAGTTTTCACCCTGCTGGCTTCTCTTTTCTTTGTGGAGTTTAGACAATGGTCATTTTGGTTTATCTCGTAATTTCATCCTTGACCTCTGTGGGTTTAGAGAGAGCTGAGACTACAACGTCTACAATAGAACACTTTCTTTCTGGACTTGTTAAAGCTTTGAGAGCTCCGTCAGATGCCTCCTGGGTCAGACTACAGAGAAGAAGGTGCCTTTGTGGCTCCTGGGAGGATCCCAGGCCTGGTACTCATGGCATTTCTCCAGTTCTTTCTCTCCGTGGGTGAGATTGAGGGGAACTGGGGAGAGGGCAGCCCCCCAACTCCACAGCACCTTAGTGTCCTGGATGTCACTCTTGGAGATCACAAACCCACATCAGAACCTCCAAGGTCTTGGGCTCTCAGAGACAGGAAGAGCTTTGTCAGGGTCACACTTGGAGCTTCAGACAGAGCTGGGACCAGGAACTAAATCCCCCAACCTCAAGTCCAGGCTCTGTTTCCCACACTCAGTGGCTCAACCTCTGCCCAAAATGAAGGCAGGGATTTTCTTCCTGGGATGCTCTGATATAGGCCAGTGCTAAGACTTTGAGCATGGCCTTACAAGTAAAGTGACATTTGTGGGGCCTGATCAGGACAATTCCGTGCTAAGTGCTCCACACACAGAGGTGGGTGAGAAAGGGAGTGATAAAAAGCACTCCGGACTCAGAAGAATCTCAAGCAGATTGGGTACTGACATGGCCTTCCCTCCCTGGGCCTACAACTCCTGCCCACTTTGGAAAGACAAGAAAGGTGATAGAGAGGTCTACAGAAGCCCACGAGCCCCCTCCTCCTGTCTGATAACCCCTATGGGGCCTTGATGAACAGAGAGACCAGATCCCTAGGAAAGGTACCCACAGAGCCTCCAGGATGCCCCACTCCACCCAGATCCCTAGCCCCCCACCGGCACCAGCCCCTCACCTGTTGATGGAACTGACGCTGGGCACCGTGTCATTGTCACACACCCGTTCCGCCAGCAGCCGGTCCCTGATCTCCCAGGCAAACATGGTGGGATTCTGGCGTTTATACTCAGCAATTTTTTCCACCACTTTGGGCGTGGCGACCTTTGGTTTGGATCCTCCAATTACTCCAGGCTTGATGCTTCCCGTCTCATAATACCTAGGACCCAAGGAGAAAGGAGCTTAGCCATGAGCAACCAGCAAAATGATGTTTGCAACAAAATAGCTACTCTGTCCAGGAAGCATCTGGCTCTGTGCTGTGCAGTTCACCAGCCACTAGCCATACAAAGCATTTGAACATCTGAAATATGACTCATTTGAATTGAGGTGTGCTATAAGTGTAAAATACATACCAGACTGTCAAAACTTAGTAGAAAAAAAAGAACAGGGGCGCCTGGGTGGCTCAGTGGGCTAAGCCTCTGCCTTCAGCTCAGGTCATGGTCTCAGGGTCCTGGGATCGAGCCCTACATCAGGCTGTTTGCTCAGCAGGGAACCTACTTCCCCCTCTCTCTCTGCCTGCCTCTCTGCCTACTTGTGATCTCTTTCTCTGTGTCAAATAAATAAATAAAATCTTTAAAAAGAGAAAGAACATAAAATACCTCATTAATAGTTTTTATATTGGTCATACGCTAAAGTGATCACATTGTTCATATACCGGGCTAAGCAAACTATATAAAATCAATTGTACCTGTTTATTTTTCCCTTTTTTAATATACTACCAGAAAATTTTAAATTTCAAGCATGGCTCACATTTTGTTTCTGTTGGACAGGGCTAGTCCAGATGCCATCCATTAATTAGTTAATTAACTCTATCACATTTATCTACCATTTTGCAATTCACAGAAAACTTTCAAGTCAGCTTTCCTATTTGATCTCCACAACAGTTCTCTTTTTTTTTTCCCAAAGATTTTATTTATTTGGCAGAGAGAGAGAGAGCACACAAGCAGGCAGAGTGACAGGCAGAGGCAGAGAGAGAAGTAGTCTCCCTGCCGAGCTAGGAGCCTGATGCGGGACTCAGTCCCAGGACCCTGGGATCATGACCTGAGCCAAGGTCAGGTCCTGACCTGGTGCCCTGGGATCATGACCTGAGCCAAGGCAGCGGCTTAACCAACTGAGCCACCCAGGCATCCCCGATCTCCATAACAGTTCTAAAGCACATAAATATTTTGAGTAAATGAATGAAGAATGAATAAATGGTTCCCCGTTGATAGGTAAAAAACAGAAATCCATAGAGGTTAAGTGGTTTGTCCAGGATCACGCAAGACCCACTGGCCAAACCAGGACGGAAGCCCAGCCTCCTGAGCTAAAATTTCCCCAGGAAGTTGGCCTGTGCCTTTAACTGACCAGCACTCATATCCCCTAGCAGATTCCATCTGCATTCTGTGAAACTGTCCCCTAAAATGTAACTTCTTTTTTTTTTTTTGCCCTGAGATTAAAATGGTAACCCTGGTGTCAAATTAAAAGGAGGGCTGGATTCCAGAATTAACTGGAACTATGTGTTATATAGAAGTCAAAACCCAAGCAATAAAAAAAAAGCCAACCACAAGTCACTGCAGCTTCTTCCAGGGACCTCCCCTGAGGTAAATCGCTGTTTCTAAGGACATTTCCATGCTATCAGCTCTTCCTCGTTAACACAAATAGGATGTCAGGGTTTTACAGTAAAACCGAGACCGGGGAGAAGAGTGCCGTGAAAGATCATTTCAGGGGAAAAAAATTACTTGATTCCTTTTCTGAATCTGAGCCTTTACTGGATGTTTCTCAACATTTACAGAGGAATTCTTGACTTCTTTTGCAAAGGAGATTATCTTGCAGTTGAGAATATTTTTAGCCAAGAAGACATTTTAGAAATGACTGGTAATTTTTATTATTATTATTATTATTATTTTTTAATAAACCCTGCATCCAACGTGAGGCCAGGACTCACGACCCCGAGAACAAGAGTCACACACTCCACGGACAGAGCCAGCCGGGTGCCCCCATGACTTGTGATTTTTCAACCTACCAAGAGTTTATGATAGGTAAGGGGAAGAGGTGATTCTCCTGTGGGATGGATGGGAAGTGTTACCCAAGAGCAAGGACTAGTTACATTTAAAGAGATGCTGAAGGGGCGCTTGGGTGGCTCAGTTGTTAAGCATCTGCCTTCACCTCAGGTCATGATCTGGGATCCTAGGCTCCCTGCTCAGCGGGAAGCCTGCTTCTCCCTCTCCCATTCCCCCTGCTTGTGTTCCCTCTCTCCCTGTGTCTCTCTCTGTCAGATAAATAAATAAAATCTTGAAAAAATAAATAAATAAAGAGATGCTAAAATTCTCAGCCTGGGTAAATCTAGTCAGGGCCAAGTTAATAGATATTCTAGAAATAGATGAAATAATTTTGGGAACAGTGATACGGAAATGGAAATTCTGTTTTTCATTGAGAAGAGCGAGTCATGTACAAACACGGACCATAGGGGAAAACTCGACCTTTCCTCCCTCTTTCTGTAATTTCAGAAAAATTGTAACGAGTCGCAAACAGGCTTTAAGAACTATACAAGAAAATGCTATTTTGCCAGCAGTTTAGAAAGGCACCCCCAATCAAGGCACACAGCTGTCTCTGCGGCCTCCGAGTTTCCTTCTAACTTTAGAATAAAGAGTCGTTTCTTACTATCAACAGAGTAACTCCTTACCTAGGCACAGTGCTCTAAAGGTTACAGAGCCCTTCCTCAAATCTTCCGGATCCTCCCATCAATCCTAAGAGGCCAGCAGGGTTTTATGGAAGGGGAAACAGAGGATTAGAAGAGTGAGCCCCTTGCCCAACTTCTGGAAGTCAGAGCCAGTCCCAGCTCTCAGATGTGACTCTGAAGCCAGTCTTCTTCCCACTAGAGCACATGTCTGCTCTGACTGTGAAGTGAGAACAATAATGATGATCCCTTGCACCTGCAGAAAGCTTTCCCCTTTACCAGGCAGTTCACATGCAGCTTTGCCCTCACTCACTGGCCGTGGAGTGCCTGTTACAGGCACTGTCTTGGGGCAGAGCTTACAGACACACAAACAACCCGGGGCTGAGTACTCAGAACATACTAGGGGAAGTAGCCCGAGGTGCTCCCGCAGCTGCTGAGAGCGCAGCGGGAGGGAGCTGCCCCTCCCCCAGCCCCTGTCGGCTTGTCTCCGTCTGGCAGGGGGGGTGGTCGCACCCAGGGCTCTTGGCCCATCTCACCTGAGCACCACGACCCACAGCAGACCGCAGTCTTAACGCGATACCCCTCTGTCTGCCTTTTGCCTGACCCATCAGCCAGGCCCTTAGAAGGCCACCCTGACACCCCAGGGGAGACCCCAGTTGGCAACTGTGTAAAGTGAGGACTCCCACGAAGAACTGCTCTTCCCTATCAGCATAACCTCCACGCAGCCTTTTGGCTTACACGCCACCGACAGACGGCAGACGCCAACAAGAGGCACGCTAATTTGGGAATAAAGAGGTGGGCGCGTTCGCCTGGGCTCTACGAAGCTGTGTGACCTTGGCCAAATCGCTTAGCCTCTCTGGGCCTCTGTTGCCCCATTTGTATAATAAGGGGAGGATGTCTGCCCAGCCTACCTCAGAGGAGAAAGGCAGAAACAGCAGAATGAGTAAGAGAAAGCTTTGCAAAACATAAAGAGCACGTGTTGCGGATTAAAATCCTCTGCGTGTTTATTACTGTGTAACATACCACCCAGTTCCAAATGGTCTGAAACTCCCAGCCAGGCTCTAGTGAAAGAAGACAAGAGCCAGGCTTTCTGGGTGGATTTAAATGGGTCTCACATGCCACCAGGCTGTGCCTCTCGAGCCCCTCCTGAGCCCCGAGCTCTGTGGACTGAATGCCCACACTCCTGGCAAACCGCCACCTTCCCAAGATGACGGGGGTCTCTGCCCCAGGGACTCTGACTGCCTTGTCATACAGCCTCTGAAAACCACGGCCACCACACACAACACACTCTCTATAATCTGTCACTCCAAGTGCGCCCATCAAATTCTTCGGTGACCAAAAAAAAAAAAAAAAAAATGTCAGTGGATGGAACAGCCCCAGTTCAGAAATTCCCAGTCACACTGTTTTAGGGCTGAACTTGTTTCTTAAAAGGCAGTTCTAATTAGAGTGACATTTTGTCCACTGTGGTTCTTAGTTATGAAAATAATGAGCTATGAAATTCCAATTTATTGTTGACAACTTAAACGGCCAGGCACCCGAGCGGCGCATAACTTCCGAGTGCCACTCTACCTAGTGACAAATCTATTCTGGGCCTCCAGAGGCTGCCGGCTGGGCCGGGGAGGGTCCTTGTCCCCTTCAGTCTCCAGGGGAGGTCTGGAGGGCTCCCGGGCACTAGAACATGACGACCCAGCATCTAGATGTCCCCTCTGAGAAGGGCTTGGCGTCTCACCCTGAGACGATTTCAAACAGCGAGCAAGATGTCGGCTCAGCAACGATGTCTCAGCAAAAACAAAGGAAGGGCCTTCTTTTTTATCTCTCTCCCTCTATGCAATGAAGAGGCTTCCCAAGAAGATAGCTAAGACGCACTTGGCTCTCAAAGTCTGACATTGAGATAGTCTAAAATATTTCTTTCCTCTCTTTCTCTCCTTCTGTCTTGTCTTCATTGCTCTATTCTATTCTCTGTTTTAAAATCAATCATTCTCTTTTCATTTCCCTCTCCTCAATTTTTCTTCTTTTATTTTCACTCTCATCCTCCTGCCTACAACCACCATCTAACAAGAGCAGCAGGCTGATGTCCAGCCTTCCTCCTTGAACTCTGGCTGGGGCTCATTTGCTCCTGAGTGCTAAACAGGAGTGGAGCCCAGAGCCTCCTCCTTGGTTGCGAGATGACCTGGGGTGGGCAGGGAATAAGGAACAAACGCAAGGATCAAAGTCCCCAAAGGGGATCCCAGACCCCTGGCCTTGAAACTTCTTTCCTTGGCCTCCAACAAGGCTCCCCAAGTTTAGAAACTGCTTTTCCTTCCATCTAAGAGAATTTCTTAAATTCCAGCAGATGAAAGGAAGAGAGCACATAGAAAACCACAATGTCACTGACATACTTCAAAATATTTATTTTCTATTCAGGCAACTGTTCTCAAATCATAATGCAAGCTATAGGACCAAGGTTGCTTTCTGACCCTGGGAGGAAAATCCTGAGAGAACATTGAACAGCTGTATCTGAGAATACTCCGGCTGCCAGGGCAGACCTCTAGCAACTTCACATGCCCAGAAAAAAAAACCTGCGGCTTTGGCTTTGGGGTGTGCTGAGATGCCGATGGTCTAAGGGTCCTTGAGGCCTCCTCCCAGTCTGAGAGGACTGACTGGCTGGGTGGACTAGGGTCAGTCACCTGCCCTCTGTAGATTTGTTACCTCCTCTTAAAACATGCTTCCCTGGATCACACTGAGGCTCTCCAGGCGTGCTCAAAAGCTGGGCTATCTAGCCCTCTGGGAGAATTGGCATTGTTGGTATTTTGCTGGCAGCAAATCGGCAGGTCAAGTGGCAACTTGGAAATGTCAGCTTCGAGAGTTAGCATGTGTTTGGTGGGTTTTTTTCCCCCACTCTAATATACACTTAGGATGCATGTCACTGTGAAGGAAACAAAACGTATAGGAGGAAAATATTACAGTCCAACGTAAGGAGGTTGTTGATACCCCAACACTGAAAATGACAGAGGACTTTTAAAAATGGAATGTGTTGGGGTGCCTGGGTGGCTCAGTGGTTTAAAGCCTCTGCCTTCGGCTCAGGTCATGATCTCAGGGTCCTGGGATCGAGCCCCGCATCCAGCTCTCTGCTCGGCGGGGAGCCTGCTTCCTCCTCTCTCCCTCTCTGCCTACTTGTGATCTCTGTCTGTCAAATAAATAAATAAAATCTTTAAAAAAAATGGAATGTGTTTTTTGAAAACGTTCAAATAAAATATTGATAATGCCATTTTATAACTTGTGGATTTTCTACCCAGCCCTGCTCAGGCCCTGGGCTCACCCAAGATGTGCAAGGGAAATTCCCAAGAACCTCTTCCTCGTGGGTCCTTTGGAATAATTCACCAGGCTTTCAGAAAACATGTCATTCTTCCTGATTGAGTCACCCCATTCCACGAGGCACTCGAAATGGGGGTTTCCCAGGGCTCCTTTGATTTAAATGGCCTTGAAAGGGCTTTGCAAACTCTAAAGTATTAGGCATGTTAGCGAAGTGCTACCATGATTTTCAATACGACGTGGGCACACTGGACAGCTGCTGGGTCATGTTTTAGGTCGTTATTGAAAAAATCAAGGGAAACCTGCAGCTTCTGCCTTTACCTGCCGAGAATTTTGCTGACACAACCATGGCTGACTCGAAGCTGCCTTGAGATGTCACAGGGCCTGACACCTTGATGAGCGAGTTCCACTATCCTTTGGCGGACTACATCCGGGAGTGGCCGTCCATTCACAAAAACCCCCCCAAGCTGATTCACTCCTCCATGTCCTGAAACAGATCAGAAACAAAAGGCAAGGGAAAGGGTGGTTAGAACCAGTCACATAGTAGTACCAGAAGCGCTGTTAACAAGCACCCAGAGCTTCTCTGATCAGAAATGGCCGCAGGCTGCCTATCTTGAGCCTGGAGTCTGATCGTGCAGGCTTCATGAGCACCTTGCTTTTTAAAATTAACCTTTGCCTTTGTCCATCTTCAGCCAGTCAGTCGGGCTATTGATAACAAACATCCCCATACTATGTTTCCTTTAGTTGCTAGTATCACCTTGTAATTTTTTGTTAACAATGGAGTGTATGAAAGACCCCAATCCACATTAGAAACATAACTTACTACATGCACGATGCTAAGGTCTAAGGAAGATCCTGGGGAGAAAATATGTTTTAAAATCCATCAACTGTAAAGAGATTTTTAAAAACGGAACTCTTTTCCTTTTAACAAATATCTGTAAAAGTGAAAAGGACCACTCCAATAAACTAGATCTCACAGGGAAAAAAAAAATTTTTTTTAAATCAGCAATCTGATTCAAGGGCTAAGGACTTAAAAATTTTTGTTTAAATAATGTCTACAGAGTACTGAAACAAAATCCAACCACTGCCTTGATCACAAACAAACAAACAAAAAAACCTTTTCTTTAAAAAGATGGGGCTCATCCCTCAATAAAGGGGAAAAATAAACAAAAAAGGGAAGGCTAACACGCAGACTTGACCACTGTACCCTCCCAGAGCACACAAAAGAAATGGGTCAGAGGATCACATTCCACTCTACCACATCAGGATTTGTTATACAAGAGTTTCCCTGGAAATTCTGAAGTGTTTTTGCAATTGACAAGCAGCTTCAAGTTGATTTGGAGGGGGGGTGGGGATAAAGAAGCTGGAGAAGTCCCAAGTTTTACAAACGCTTTGAGATGGATTTTAAGCCAAAGGAGTCTGGGAAAGTATCTTCTCCACCCAATAAGCTCCCTTCTCTTATATCAAAGTCCATCTGGAGGGAAACAGGGATCCAAGTAAATGAAGAGCAGAACCAGTAAACACAGAGTGACCCAGTATAGCAACATCATTGACCTTGTAGCTGTTAATCAGCCACTAACTGACATCGCTAAGGACAGTCAAAAGCCAAAATCCAAGTCCAAGCATTTATTTACCAATGCTGCTGGTAGCTCAGAGGCCACCGATGGGGAAAGCTCCATCTAAACTGGGACTTGCCTGGGATTAGACTATACCAGGGAAGCTAGGCAACTCAGACATCTCTCTCTCACTCGCGCTCACGCACACACACACACTCCAATTCTAAAACATAAAATAGCCTCCTCATCTTAGCTATGCCCCCTCAACATTCAATTACTATCTAGGTTTATGAAGATCTGAAAAAAAAAAGGGTGGGGGAAACACCCATAATATAACCTATTTCCTCAAAACTGCCAAAGAAATTCACTGACGTTTTCCAAGAGGTTCCTAACTGAATATTTCCCAGAATTTCCGAGCTCAGGCTGATTTCAAGGAAAAACACAATTTTATAGGTAACGACAGTACTTAATTCCAATTCTTAGCTGAATTTCTTGATTTTCAAAATGAGCTTTAATTGGCTTTGATCATTCTAAAACACCCCAGACATAAGAAAAAGGAAAACCATCCCAAACAGGATTTCGCAGTTAGAAACAAAACTGCATAGTTCACCTAAAACAGAAAGATGACAGCCACCCCTGGTCAAGGGCCTTAGAAAGTCTTTGTTCTGGGGTTGGGAGCACCTGATAAAAAAGGATTGTACAGATCTTCAGAGAACAGGCTGGATTGAAGAAAGTAAATTCAGAATTTGTACAAGCTCATCTGAGGACAGAAAGGAAGCTAAAAGCATCCAGCACACTTTTGAGATAACCTATGAGTCCAGGCCTTGAGACCCATTTGCAATTGCTTGTTCCCTATGCCCCTGGCAATTTGAACTTTCTGCCCAAAACACAATGGCAACCTTCAGAGGACTTAAATTCCAAGAGCAGTCCTCCAGGACATTTGTGAGCTTTTGGGAACTTCTGCGTCATGGAAAAAAATCCCAAGGGTTGGACACTCTAGGTGACAGCAGGTCCCAAACCCTCTAGTTTTGATCACAAAGACAAGGCTACCTATGTTCTCCCAGAGTCTGATCCATATAAGCACAGAGCTCACACTAGACTCAGGATGACCTGGGAACGCCCTATCTCCCTCAACTTCCCGGAAAGGCTCCCAAACTCACTTGGCTAGGTCTTCTCTGCCTCAGTCACAGTCCTAGCCAATAGAGCACTTCAAGGGTGGTGGGGAGGTAATTTACCTAGTCTGAGAAGGCAATGTCTCCCACTTACCCCGGGATTGGAAAGAAGTAAAACCTGAAGCCTGAGAGAGGGAGGCAAGATGGGGAAAGAAAAGAGGAAAAGTGAGGGGAAGGATGCAAAGCATGGAAACTAAATGAAACAGACAGCAAGGACAGAGTGAGGAAGGGAAGTCTCAGGTTCGAAAGGCAGAGGAGGAGAGAAAGGAATGGATCAGCTAGTACCGGCAAAGAAAAGAAAAGGTGTACAGTGGGAGGCAAGAAGACCAGAAGAGAAAATGGAGGAAGCCCAGTAAAGGGGCATCTGGAAGACAGAGGACTTCTGTGGAGAAGAATCTTTGTTTTCTGGGACCCCTGCTCCAGCCCTGCATCTCCTCAGAGAACCCAAGTCCCAGCCTCTACCTCCTATGGACTCCTGCTGCGTGAGGTTTCATCCCCTGAGGGGTGCATGTTCCCAGCTACACTTCTCAGGGACAAGTAGAATTTTCAGAGAGCCTGACACAGAGACAGATACAAACAAATCAAGGCAAAGACCAGGAAACAGACACACAGATACAAGGGAAACACAGGCCTGCCCCCACAGGACAAGCCACACAGGGTTTGGAGGAGGATTGGGGGGAAAGGCTTGAAGATACACCCAAGGCCTTTGTGGCTCTGGTTTCTGAGGGCTGGCCTGCATGGAAGCTCCTTAGGCCCTGACAAGGATGTACTACCCACCAGGGGTCCTATCCAAACCCCAAAGACCATGGCTAGGTAAAGGGTTGTGGGAAGAGGGTCTCTAATAACTCAGCAGGAAGACCCAACTCCAAAACCCCACAGGGTTATTGAAATTCCTCCTTGTGACATTGGAGAGGATAAACAACGAAGGGACACACAGACATGCAAACAAGGACACAGGGAAAGAGGAGGGATGAAGTCTTGAAGGGCTCAAACCAACAGACGGGCGCTGACACAGACAGTCGGGTCTTCGGGGCAGATCTAGTTAAACGAGAGAAAATGCTTTGCACATGTGTATACTCACTCAAACAGTCCACTGCCCTCTCTCTGGAATCTTGAGTCCCGCCCTCTCCCCTTCTGTGAATCCTAGGAGACCCAGAACCAGCTCCAGCTTTGCCCAAGCAACCTTCCTGTCCGCCTTTTTGTCTCTCTGACTTCAATATCATACTCTGTACAATGGGTTTAGCTGAGGTTCAGATGACACGCAGGTAGGAGGCTGACCATAAAAGTGCTTTATAACTGGAAAAATACCTGGGGGAAGGAAACATCTAGGCAGGGGTGGTGGAAGGCCACTGTACATATGAAAATGATGAATCTAGAATAGGGAGTAAGGGCAAGAGAACACAAAAGCCAGTTTCCCGGCAGTCCCTTCCCCTCCCCCAATACTACCTCCCCACAGAAGCTGTCTTGCTCCAAATGGGGTGGGGGTCCCTGGGAAGAAACTGACCAGGGCCAGGCAGGAAGACAAGGAAGTGGGACTTGGTCTGAGCCCCTACTACACCAGCAACCTCTCAGGATCTACTTGTACACCTCGACAATCGCCAACAAACTGGGGCCCAAGGTGGGCCTACATTGTACAAGCAAACAGCTTTAGGCATCAGACCAAGGGCACTTCCAGAGAAGCCAGCTCTGAAAGCTAGCCTGGTTGGGGCCCAGCCCCCACCATGCTGCCAAGAAGATTGAAAACAGGAGGAGGGAGCACTTCTTGAGGAACAGGCAGATGAAGGCCGGGACAAGGAGGGACAGAGACAGGCATTTTCAGTTGGTTAACGGGTATCTGGAAGGAACCACCTTCTCCACCCTTATGCACTGCCAGGACACCACTGGTTCTGATGCTATCTCCCCAAGCATCCAGCAACCCCTGGGGCTCTGGTGTCTACGCAGGAGGAAGTGAGGGTCTGTGGATTCTGAATGGTGAGGAGAGACGTGCAGGGGTCAGCCCTCCCCATTTGTCCCCCATTCGCTCCTTGGCTGAGCTAAAGGCTTACACCCCTCTCAGAGTATTGACCCTAACTCGTTTGTTTTTTCGCTTGCTCTGCGAGAACAGATCCTCCCCGGAGCACGGCTCAAGTCTGCCCAGGCGACAGCTGCTGGGGGGAGAGGCAGGTGCTGGGGTCACCATGGACTGGAAACCGTTTTGGCACAGGCCCCAAATGGTGAGGAATCGTTTGGAGTAGGACCGGTGAAAGCGGCTTCTCTGCGCAAATCTCCCTACTGCTTTGGTGGATTACCTCGCATTCGGAAAATTGACACAAAGAGAAACTGACCTGCCCGCAACCAGCCCGGGAGGCTTAGATCAGCATTTCCCTGCTTACCAGGACACTCCACCCTCCAGGGCAGAAACCGACATTTTCGCCAGGGAAGCTTGCCTTCTCTCCAGCCGGGTCTATGCTGCCTTTGTTAAATAGGGGACTCACGGCTGGGTGAGCAGGATCCTGGACTGTCTTAGAGGAACCTGGCTTGGGGTAAACTCCCAGTCCGGGAGCAACTCCCTGACCTGCCGCCCGTGGGGACCAGATCTGGGCACCCCACTGGATGCCGCTAAAGCCTGGCGCCTTGCTCTGGCCCAGCTCTGCAGCCCGCAGAAGGGAAACACGATTCGTTCCACTTGGAATTTCCTTGAAATCTCCGAATCTAATCCGGCGTTAACTCACCGTGAGAGGAGCGCTCATCTCACAGGAGACTGTGCTAAAGGGTGAACTGACAGATCCCCGCGGGTCAGGCAGCCTGGATCGCCTCCCCGGTGCCCAGGATGACCCTTCCCGTCTCCTACACACGCCCGTGTCTTTCAGAAAGGGGGAGGAGGGGATGCCTGTTAAGACTAACTGACTTCTTGATTTTTTTTTTTTTTAAGGGGAGAAGCCATCATGTGGCAAGTGTCCTGAAGAGAAGGATTTGATGGTGTCTTTAAGGGTCTCTCCATATGAACGGGCAGCTTTTAAGCTCAGCTGAGGGACTGCCACTTCGTTGATTTTTCAAATCCCACCACCCAATTCCAGGACACCTTTAGAGCTCTGAACTTTGTGTCCTTGCTTACCTCTCAGCCTCTTCCTTCACACATATAAGCACACAGGCACTGCTTGGGGCCCCAATTTCCCTCCAAGCATCAGTCCTCATCAGCTCCAGGGCTGAAAAGGCGCTACCGCGGATGGGGTGTGGGACGCTGTCTTAGACTTAAGACTGACCTCTCCCTACAACTTCCTGCCCTCCAACTAGCCAGTCCCGGAGCCCTCTTCAGGTCCGAGCTACGATTCTCCCAACATGCTGAAATGTTGCTGCCGGAGCCAGCCTCACCCCCGCCCCCCAAGAGGCTGCAGCTCGAAGTCTACACTACCCGTTGCTGGAGGCGGGATTCCCGGTGCCAGGTGCTCTGGCCCGGGGAACCAGGCGCGTTGTTCCACACGCCCTTCCTGAGAGCACTGCACTTTGCCAACTTGACTGTGTTGCTACAGAAGTCCTGAGTCCTTCGGCCCTGGCACCTGCCCCGCGGTCCGGCACACCCAACCCCGTCCCGGCCGGAGAGTGAGAGAAGCGAGCTTGCCGCCTACTTACTATGCATGGATGCAAACGGGTCGTGCTTACAGTGTATTTCCATCGGGGCGCTCCAGACTGCAGGCCGGCCGACGCCGCCGCCTCCCGGCGCCAAGGGGCTGCCCAGCGCGGCTAGGGAGCCACGCCGCCAGGCCGGGTACTGTGCGATCTGGGCTCAGAAAACGCTGCTGGAGCTCCGGGGCCTCTCTCAGAGCTGCTCCGCTGGAGATCGCCGAGAGCTGCGCCTAGAGGCGGGAAACGGCGCTAGTGCAGTCCGGCTGGGAGTGGGGCGCCCAACTCCTGGTGGTTTCCCTCCTGGGCAGTCTCAGGCAGCGGCTGCGAAGCCGGGCCAGAGTAGATGCGGCCAAGGAACCGGCAGCTTTGGGGGCATATCGTAGGGGCCCGTCTCCGGGACGGCAAGGAGCCCCCGGCCTTCGGTAGGAGCGGCTTTGAGGAGGCCTGCGGGACACACGGCCCTTGGTTTCACTCAAGGGGCAGCGAGGCCCGCGGGCTGCCAGGCTGGTTCCACGGCCTCTGGAGTCTCTCTCGACCCCTCGGTCTCCACCGGATTCTTTCTCTGCTTCTCTGAGTCTCTGGGGCTTGGAGTTGCAGCCCCAGCCTCGCTCCACTCGGCTCTCCGACGTCTCAGACGAAGTTGCAAAGAACTTCCTCTCTGGCGGCGCTGAGGCCCCGGCGGGTTCGGAGACGCTTCCGTCACTGACGTTGGGGCCGTGACTCCTGAGTCCCCAGGAGCTTATAGCTCTCACACCCCCGGACCCTCTGCCTTTAAAGTTCCCCCGGCTCCCGATGCACCCCCATCGCTGGGACCAGGATTGGGGACAACAGCGACAGTGTCCTCCACGCCTGAGTATCTGCCTCACGCCCACCAACTCTTCGAGCCCCCCTGCCCTCTCTCAGGGGTCTGGCTCCAACGTTTTTCCGTTGCCTCTTCCGGGACGGCCGCCGCGCCTGCCCCGGCGTGTAGCGAGGGACGGAGATAGCGAAAGGTCCCCTCCACCAAGGCCGCCGGGACTGCCGGTGCTGAGATGGAGCCGCTGTCGGCTTTGACTGCCCGCGCTGCTGCCGCCGCCGCCGCCGCCGCCGCCACCGCCGGCGCTAGCCCTCCGCCTGCTCGGCGCGCACAGTGCGCCACCGCGCCGCCCCGGAGCCGCTTTCAGGACCCGCTGCGTGTGGACAGCGCCGCCCGGGGCTCAGCCTCCCTCCGGGCGGGGGCGGGGCGGGGGCTAACCTGCCAATCACGCTTCATCAAGCCAATCAGAGCTGTGGCAGCCAGCCCTAGCCCGAGACACCGCCCCATTGGCTGAGCAACCGGCGGGCTCCGCCTGATTAGCGGATACCTGGGCAATAGGAGAGAATGGGGGGCGGGGCCCAGGCGGCGGCGCCACGTTCATTGACAAACGCGCGGGGCGAAGGCCTAGTGGAGCGCGGGTGGGGGGAGGGGTAAGGGGATGCACACAGGGCCTGGAGAGTCCCGCCGCAGACGCCGCGGGAGCCAGACCTTCCTGCCGCAGCGTTGGGCCCCTGGGACCCGCTGAGGGACTGGGGACAGCCAAAGTGGGGATGAGGAGATGAAGTGTACAGGTCGGGGGTGGAGGGGGGGTTGTCTCCTGAAAACACACACGGATGTTGGAGGAAGAATAGGAGCGCAGTAGAGATCCGGTTTTCAATCTAAGTACCACCAGATTCGCGATAGACTCGTGGTGTGCGCACAACTACCTCTTCTGAGCTCAGTTTTCTCATCTGTAAAATGGGTAGAGTTGGCTTACCTAGTCTTCAATGGCGGCTCCTTCCAGAGGAAACATTTCACAATTTTACCAACCACCTACTAAGCTGCTGCTGTCGCCTTCTTGTCCACCCCTCTCCCTCAATCTTACCCCCCCCCGCCCCCAGGGAACCACAATTCTGAGCTAAAAGAAAGGCAGAAATTTTGAGGGGAAAGAAATTTCACACTCCTTTAAAGTTAGTAATCAGGGTGCTCCTGGGTGAGGAAATTAATTGAGGCTTTGGACCAGGCTGTCCAAGCACTAAGCCTTGAGTCTCTCTTTCCAGCCTCAGACCAGGAGCTGACAGTCGCCTTGGGGCTAGTGGTGTGCAACTGAAGGCTTCTGTTTCCAGGGGGTAATTCTGCATCTGGCGCAAAGCTTCTTGGGAATTAAATGAAGCCAGTCATGTTAGTCCAGTGCCAATGAGGGTTCCTTAAGCTGGCTGGTAGGCAGGCGAGTTCTATATGCAAGGGCTGCGCCAAGCCAGGCATGCTACCAGGCTGCTGTAGAGAAAACTCCATCTTTCCTCTTCCAGGAAGTTCTTGTTGTTTTGAAGACAAAAATGGGTGGATGCCTAGCAGACTTTCCTGGTCCAGAAGGGCAGACTTTTGACCAGGGAGTCTCAGTTTATCAGGGGTGTGAGGCCCTGGGACCATATCAAAGGAATGGACTTTGAAAAGGAAGCCCGTGACAGCCATTCTATACCCAGGAGGTACTGGCAAAGACACTGAGGACTACTGCCCCATGGCTCATGACAGTTGTCCCAAGACCCACCATTTCTAATTCACGAGTAATGATTCTCTAATATAAGTCCACAAAAGGGTGGGAGGGGGCGGCTCTGAAATGGTTGCTCCAGACTTGAGCTTATAAAGAAGACAGGGCACTGGTTGACCCTGAGAGGGCTCTGGGTTCATTCTCTGCCTCAGTCTCCCTTCTCTCTACCTCTGCCCCATTTCTTACATCCCTACATTGGGGTAAGCCCTCAGTCTCACCTTCTGTTACTGTCCCAGACCCAGCTGCCCCTGACCGGTAGATAAGTTTCCGGTGCTGACACCGTCTCCACCCCTTCCAGGGCACAGCTGTGTTAAACGGCTCCAGGAGGGCCTCTGGGGGCCCAGAAGGCTGCAGTGTGCACTGGGGTGGAGTGGCTGCGTTCTCTCTCCTTTGTCTGGAACCCGACAGGTCCCAATCCTCAGGCCCCCATCCTCCCTCCCCCAGCCCCTCAACCACACCTCCGCTTCAAGCAGGAAGAACATAAAAGCAGAGAGGAACCCGGATGAGTTAGGGTTCCCACATTCCACTCCACAGGCACACGGTGGATAAAAAGTAACTAGAATTTGATGTGGCAGCTCAGCGTTCCTGGAGAGACTGGGGGGGACTCCCTGAGGGACGCAGCCAGTGACACCTCCACCTCCAGCCCCACTCATTGACTTCAGGCCTAGAAACTCAAATTCTAAAGTCTTAGAGCAGAAAAGGGCCCTGAGGCAATGCTTTCTCCATTTTACAGATGCATATCCTGAGGCCAAGGAGCGCCTTGTCCAAGGTCACATAGAAAATCTAAAGTAGAGGAAAGGCTGTGGGCTGGGAAACTCTCCCCGAAGAGCCTCTAGAGCCACACTCGGGATGGCTGGGAGTTTGGGGTAGAGCGAGGGGGTGTGGGCTGCCAAATAAAGAATCCAGTTAGGTAGGATATATCGGCACAAACCAGTTTTCCTCCTGATACCTGTGGGGCCGGGACCAAATCAGAGTACTGCTGGGGTGGGATGGAACCACAGGTATTAACTGAGCAGGAGTAGCTTAGATTCCCATTTTAAAGAGAGGGTGTGCGGCTTAAGGCGGCATTGGGCTGCCTGCCCGTTGGGGCGACAGGTGCCCAGGACAGAGGGAGTTTTCCTTCACATAGGGGTTCTTCACTGCCTCCAGCCTCCAAGCGGGCCGTCTTCCGGGAACTTCTAATGCCGAGAGGCACCCCCAGAACTGATATCCTGGCCATCTACCCCAGTCTTATAGGCCACCAAACAGCGGCCCCCAGAAGTAATATGACTAGTGTGAGATCACACAGCGATTCCCTGACGGAGCAGGGCTTCTGCACCGCAGTCCTGCCTCCGAAGGCTCACGGCTCACGAGCCCACGAGCCCACGAGTCTAAGTGAGACTATCGAAGAGACAAGAGAACAGAGACAGACTAGACTAGCAGGGAGCTGGTCTTAACGCTCTGGCGCTGAACCTGGTCGGGCCTCTCGCTGTGTGTAACAGTCACCGGGTTACCTTCCCCCAACCGCACAAATTTGGACAGTGCCCTGTGCTAAGGGCTGGAGGCAGACACTGGGAAAGGAAACCATCCGGGAAGAAACTCAATTTATAGAAGACCAATTGCCTTTGAAAGCTCTGCTATTGAAAGAAAGTCCATTGAGAATTAATTGAGAAGCCAAAATACCTCCAAAGGAACCTCCACCTTGATCTGCAGTGAGCAACCTGCTCTCACTCAGAGCGCACTCCCTCCCTGCCTCCCCTTTCTCTCCACCAAGTCAGCCCCTCCACATGTGTTTGGGGTTGGGGCTGCTCCAGGGCTCTAGGGCCCTGAAATCGACTCCTCCAGCCCCTATCCCTGCTCTTGCTTGGCGGAAGGTGGGGGGCAGAGGGAAGCAAGGCCTCCAGGGCTCAGATTAGGTGCTCAGTTTGGGAGAATCAGAGACGCTGCTGCCAAAACAGTCCTAACTTGGTAGGTCCTCTATTTGTAAACCTCATTTTATTTTATTTTTTTCCAAGGTTTGTTTTGTTTTGTAATCTCTACACCCAACGTGGGGCTCCAGCTCACAATCCCAAGATCAAGAGTCCCATGCTCTTCCAAATGAGCCAGCCAGGTGCCCCCTCTCTGACTCTCATTTTAAAAGGACCAAAGAGAGAGGGAGAGAGCAACTGACCCAGGTTACATAGATAGTTGGGCAGAGTCGATTCCTGTGTAATTCCTGCACCTGAATCAGGATCTTTAAGTAGGTGAATTTAACCAAATTTTTCAAGAACCATGTAAACTGCCTTTGTGGGGTTTGTTATCACTAGCAGTGCACCCTGCAGGCCAGGGGCTCTGGCACTCTCTTTCTTTCTCCCAAAGACTTTCCACTACCGGCCCCTTCTTCTAGGGCTCTGCTTTCCTATATGTCTAATGGGGAGAACCCTGAGATGAGTCCTCCCAAAGTTCTCAAAGATGAAGATCCATGGTTAGGGAGGATTGTTATTCCAACACACTCATTTCAGAGATGCAGGACTGGATGCCAATGCCCAGACCCTGTTCAAAATCTCCTGGCCTTCCTGGCCTTGGATTTCTTGAGACAGCTTGGCCAATAGTCCTTTTTCTCCAAGGGAGCTCTTGGGAGATGGGGCTCTACCTCCTCTCCCAGCAAGAATGAAGGGGTCTAAAGGCAGAGAAGTCACCTTTTGGTCCTACTCCCTCCTTACCCCTTGCTGTATGATGTCAGACAAGTCCCTGCCCCTCTCTCTGGGTATCAGGTTTTTTTTTTTTTCTTTTTGGTACCACAATGAAGAGGCTAGACAGGAGGATCCTTAAGTGGCTCTGTGTTTAAGGCTGACCTTACCCAATCTTGGGCTTAGAGCCAAAATGGTATATATACTCCTTCCCCATTGTACAGATGGGGAAACTGAGATCATGAGAGGGAATGGAAAACATTTCTGAAGGAAGGAAAAGGAGGTCAAGTGGCTCAAAAAAAAGGCCTCCAAGTTGGGAGATGGGAGAAACCCACATAAAACCCCTGAAACCAGATATGGATGCCCCCGCCAAGCTAGTTTCTCAGCTCTCTCCTCTTCCCCACTGCTGGGGCCCAGGCAGGTGCAGACAGGCAGAAGTGCAATGTCACCTGGGAGCTCTGCCCTTTCTAGGGCAGGTGGCCCTTACCCAAGCCCAAAGGAGAAGAGGGGGCGTGGCTCTCCAGATTTTTAAACTCAGGCCAGACTAGGACACCCCCCCCAGCCCCACCCAGGTCCGCCTTACTAAGGAATGAAATGCTTTATTGATTAAACGATTATTCAGGCGATTGAACTAATCAAAGAGCCCATCGACCGCCCTGAATTACATTCTTGGTAGACAGCTCTCCGAAGGGAAAGGCAGTCACACCAACCAGGCAGACACTCCCCTAGATCCTCATGTGCCTCTGACCCATTCCTAGCATACACAGAACACCTAGTCCTGGATCTGATGATGGCATCTCTGGAAGTCCCACCTACCAAGGGAGCCAAGGGAGGAGGGGAGATGGGGATGGAGCAGAGGGAGTTTCCAGATTCCCCTTCTTGCACGTTTACCCTGGGGAATCTTCTTTAATTCCCCACCTCTTAGATTTCTGTCCTCACTTGTTACAATTCTGGAAATGTATCTACGCCCAGAGTTGTCCTGGGTTTGGAGTATAAATCCACCCCTCTCTCTCTGCTTTTTGACCTGTATTTAAGGCTGGGGTGGAGGTAAGGCCTCAAAGATCCACAGGGATAAGGGAAGTGGAATAATTCTTGCCAGCAGGGCCAGGAGTGTGTTTGGGTGGGGGTTAGTGTACTTGGCCTAATGCGTAAAAGGGGCTCCTATACCCATCTTTAATCTCAAGACAGACTGAGGCCTCTTACTGCCTGCCACCTCCTCTTAGATATAAACACACTCTGCTAACCACTACCTGGGCCTATGAGTGGCACACCGAGCCCTGTGCCAGGAAGGCCCATGTGCATACAGGGACCAGAGTTGGATGCCCAGGCCAGGCACACATGTCCACCCACTTGTGCTCTCCTCCACTGGAGCAGCGCCCACAACATAAAACCTGAGCACAAAATACACACACACACACCATTGTCAAAGGCTTGTCGAGATGAAAGCAAAGGCAGATTGGAGGTCCCTAGAAATGTCACAACTAGCCTGTGGGTTGCCTGCCCTCCCCTGCCAAGGTTGTGCCTGCCACAGGGGATGGTTTTATACAAATGGTAGGCTCAGTAGTGCCCACAGAGTGAAGCAGTGCACAACACACACCGAGGGACTGCACGCCCTGAAATTACACCTCCACTCCTCTTTCTCCCAACAGAATGTGACCTGAGCCTGACTATTCACAGGCTTAGCACAGCAGACCCCCCACAGCCCTAGATCCATCTCTGTGCCTCGAGGCAGGCACTTTTGTGTACGCTGACATGGACACAGTGAACAACTGCTGACATCCAAAAATGGAGGGGTCAGTGGGACCCCCTCATTCTCACTTCCAAAAGCACTTGGGTTATGACAGGTGGACACAGACCCTTAAAGGAGTACACTCAGACACTTATCCAAATTACATACGTATACATACATACATACTCACAGATACACATTTTGGATACTCAGAGTACAGTACCCAGAAACACCAACGCATAAACATGAACTAACACATATGTATATGTATCCTTATGAATATAAGGATACATATACACACAGGCACATAAATTCTTAGTCACACACATTGTGAAAATACATATATGGGGACATACAAACTCAGGGTCACTCATGCACATTCTGAGCCCCTATGTAAACACACAGACCCAAATGAACTTCCAGACCCCCAGATAGTCACTCACAGAAACATTCAGATACAGAGAAAAACACAAACTCACAGACACTTGGGCTCATGCAGAAGTGTGTGAACAAATTGGTGAAAAGACATACAAACGCGCGGCAGACACACGCAGTCAATCCCTGAGAAAATGTCGCTCATTCCCTCCCCCAGGGCCGACGTGCGTGGGGACCAGAGCTGGCTGGGTCCTGGAATTAGCACGCCTGGAGCCCGAATCGCGGTCCTACCTGTCCTGCCGGTCCGAGGAGTCGGGTAATTTTTCTCTAAATCCATTTTGATTTTTTCAGAACTTGAAGTTAACAGGGGAAAAAAGTTTCCACTTTTTTGTTTCTTTTTTCTTTTCTTTTCTTTTTTCCTTTCTCCTTTTCTTTCTTTCTTTTCTTTCTTTCTTTTCTTTTCTTTCTTTCTTTCTTTCTTTTTTTTTTTTTTTTTGGTGCCAGGGACCGCTCACAGGTCGGAATAATTCAAGCCTTCCGCTCCCCCGCCGAGCTGGGGTAGCTGATCACTGAGCTGAAACTAAACGTTTTAGGTGGAAAAAAAGCGTCCGAAGGCACCGTGAAATGATTAAGGAACTAAAGAGCTTCTCGCCATGTGAGATCATGTCCTGTTCTCGCCAACATCACAAGATGTCCCCAGACACACCGCGCCCCCAGCGTGCGGCCCCGCACTGCGGGCCGGAGCAGGGAAAGGGTGTCCGCGCAGTGCGGCCGGGCCTGTCCAGCTGGCCAGACGGGGCGGGCCGGGCCGGGCCGGAGCAGTGCGGGAGGCCGGGAGAGCAGCAGTGTCGCTACCGCGCCGCCCTGGACTTTTATAGGGGGTTGGGGGGAGGGAAGGAAGGCTTTAAACGGAGCCGGGCGCTAGCCCCGCGCGCCCACGGGAAGGTGAGGACCGGAGGCAAGCGGGAAGCCCTGGCCTCGTGGCCGCACGTTCTACAAATTCCTGCGTCTCGGTGTCGCGGCCCTGTGCAGGGTGTGCGAGGCGGGTGAACCCTCTAGGCGTAAGCCCCGCCGCGTAGGCGGGTGCAGGCCCGGTTTTTGTTTTTTAACAAAAATTAACCACCCTGCCCAGCAGGTGTTTTTGAAAGGGGCGCAAAGGCAAGTAGTGTCGCCAGGCATAGAGGGGGGCGTTCCAGTTTCCTCAGACTCACCCCTAGGGCGGCGCCCGCCCCCAGAGCTCTCAGCCACCCCACCCCCACCCCCACCCCAATTTGCAGCTCTAATACCATTGCCGGGTTCCTGACTTTAGGGTAGTGCCAGAACCCTAAAGTCCCCAGGTCTCCACTCAGCCTGCTGGTCCCAGAGCTCCCTCCCCACACCGTGTCCCATTCCGGCCCGGAGCATATGTAAAATGCTGGAGATAAAATCCGGGCCTCCGCTTTGGGCGCCGGAGCCGAGCAGAACCATCTCGGGAGGTCTTGGAGGTTGGCGGGAGTCCTGGACACCTTACCCCGGCCCATAAATGGAATCCCTTTGCCCTCAAGCCCCGAGGCTTTGCTGCGTGCCCGAGCCCGAGGACTTGATTCCAGAGGGGAAATCAGCCCGACAGAGACGGGGCAGCGGTGTGGCACGTCCAGCCCGCTCTCTTCGGCCCAGGCTTAAAACTTCACTCTCTTACCCCCCCTCCCCAGTCCCGAGTCCAGCTGCAAGGCTTGGCCACTGGATGTCTGTGGGGCCCCGCTGTGGGGTGGTCGCAGGGGCAAGGTTCTCCAGGGCGGGGGAGCGCTCTGCGGGAGGACTCTTGGCCCTCCGGACAATGGCAGTTTCGGAAAGTGAATCGTTCTCAGCGAGAGTGTTGTTTGTTTTTTGGAGGGGGTGGTCACGAGGCTGGGCCGCAACCTAGGGGGAAGAGCCCAGAGCTCGAGAAAAGGGGGGTGGGGGGAAGCTGGCGGGAACCGGACATCTCTTATCCACTGAGCCGATTTCGCCACAATCGGAAACGTGGCTGTGGATTCCCCGGCGGCCCCCCCCCACCAAGTAATCTGCGCAGTCCCCCTGCGCCGCCTCCCTCTTGCAGCCTTCGAGTCCGGGTCCTGGCCCGGGCGATTCGATTTTTGGCCCTCTCCGAGAGCTCGATTCTTCCTTCCGCTATCCAGCCCCAGCCCCAGCCCCTGCTTCCCGCCCTCTTGCCTATCCCGCGCGGGGTGGCAGAGCCGAGGAGGAGCGGCCTGTCCGCGCCCAGAGATCAAAAGCCCTCCCGGAATTGACATTTCACCCCAGGCTGGGGGCGGGAGTTGTTGGGGTTGTTTTCTATTTAGAGGGTTTGTTTTGTTTTTGTTTGTTTCCCGTGAATTTTCTTTTCATTATCTATGAGTCTTTTGTTTCGGGTGTTTTGCGTGTATTTTTTTCGTGGATTTCATTTTAGAGGGTTTGGCTCTGTGAGTCTTGGTCTTTTCGGTGGCTTTTGTTTTCTGTCTTGTGGATTTTAATTTTATGTGTTTTGTACTTTGTCCTTGGAGATTGTCTTTCTGTGTGTCCTTTGGAAGGCTGTTGCATCTGCGCGGTGTTTTGATGTGTTGAATTTTGTATTAGTGGGTGTCGTCTGTGTGTTTTGCATTAGGTGAATCTTGTGTTTGTATGTGTTTTGTTTTCTTCGGTTTTTATTTTGTTTTTAGGCGCCGACCGTTTGGATGGGGGTTTTGGTGTACTTTTTCGTGTGTTGGCTTCAGTTTTTGTGTTTGTGAGATGCTTTGGGGAGTTTTGCCTGTGTGTTTTGGCTTTGTGGGGCTTTTGGTTTAAGGAGGAGACACCGGGCACTACTCCGTTACTGTCTGCACCCAGGAAGGGCAGAGGATTAGGCCAAGCATCAGAAATGACGGGTTCACGGTGCTCTGAATTATCCGACCCCGTTGCAGCCGCGTCGTACTCTGCGCGCTCCAGACCAACGAGAAACATGTGTTTTCCCGAGGGGGCGCCCGCCCCCTAGTCATAACCCTGCGGGTCGTGCGGCACCAGTGCCAGGCTCAGAATTCACAGAGACACCCCCACCGCCACCACCGCGGGATACCCAGACCCAGCCGCCGTTCCCTTGCGCACCCTGTCCGCTGCGGGTCGATCTCCCCTTGCGTCTGGCCAGCTTGCTTCGGACCTCCCTGACTCCAGCCGCGTTGGACCGAGGGGCGGATCCCCGCCGCGGAGCAGGTGGAGAACCTCTTCGGACAACGCGGAATTGGAGCTTCGGCGCTAGAGCTACTTGGCGGGGGGCTAGGGACGCGTGGAGTCTAGGCGCAGATGGGCGTCGGGACCCCCGAAAAGTCCCCCACCTCACTTGCCCGCAGCCCTGTAATCCTAGAAACCCAACTCCGCTCAGCTTTCGGTTTGGAGAGCCTGCCCTGGTTTGGAAACACAGACACATAAATCCACACTCGAACATAAGCATACACAGCTAGAGAGCGAGAGAGAGCGAGCCGGCGCCTCGGTAGCTGGGGCCTACAAGGCGGTACCGGCACTGGCACCATCTCAAGGGGAAGCCAAACTGTAGTGACCGGAAATGTTGCAAGGACAGAATAAGGCATTCTTTCTGTCCACGTTGCCGGCATTTCTCGAACCTCGATACACCTGGATTTGTTTAATGCTGCACCAGGGAGAAAGGGAGAGCCAGATTTAGAGAGGCAGAGAGACACGCTGGTTAAACCTGCAAGGAAATGCGGGGAGAATCTATAGAGACAGAAATATGTCGAGGGAGAGACGAGACTGTGGGGAAGGGCAGATTGGAGGCCCAGGAAAGGGGCTGGTGTGGAGGCTTCTCCGGCCCCCGCGCGCTCTGGTATTCTGTAAGAGGGAGAAAGCAGAAACCGAGAACAGAGAGTGACAGGAAAAGAAAAGAGTCGCAGAAGGGGTTGGCCTAGGCACGCTGTGAGCTTCCCACCAGCTAAGACGCTGCAGTCTAGGGAGGGGGAGGCCGACGTCGGGAGGAGAGGAGTTTAGCTCCGGCTCTTCCGCTCGGCCAGGAAACGCCCGAGGACTCCAGGGCTTGTGGAGCGGGGACTGGGGCTTGGCTCCGACCCAGCGCCCCCCGAGATCCCCAGCCCGGAATCCAGCAAAGGTTGGACCAGCGGGGTCCGCCGCTGGGCCTCGCTCTGGGCGAGCCCTGTGAGAAGCCGCGGGGGACGACTCTGATCCTGGGGCTCTGGGCTGGGGCCTTCGCTGAGAGTGGGTGGGAGCCGACGTCCAGACTGGAGGCGAGGAGGAGGCCCCGCCCTAAAGCTGGGGGCCCGGTTCTGGGAGCAGCTGAGGCCGCAGCTGGACTTGCAGGATTCGGGGTCCTTGCAGCGCGCACGTGGCACCGCACCTTCCGCAGGCGGCTCCCCTAATGCCCAGCTCCGCCCTGCTTCGTTTGCCGGGGCCTGGAGGGTGTCAGGATTGAGGGTGGACGCCGAGGCGCGGCGAGTTTGTCCCTCGCGGTATAAGCTTGGGGCTTGCCTAGGGGCGGTGTTCGGGGGGACGGGGGCACCTCTCCGCTGACAACTCCCGGGGCGCGGAGCGCAAAAAGCGCGTAACACAGGCCAGTCGCCGCCGCAAGTTTTCTAGCAGCGCCGGCTGCAGAAAGGGGCTGAGGAATGGTTTGGGTCAAAACGCCCAGTTCTGGTGCCAATGGGATCCTCTGCGTATAAAGGGCTTCGAGGTCTGGCTGCTGGTAGCACCATGTGTTGGCGGCTCGCCACCCAGAAATAGTCGGGTAGCGGTGGAAAATAACGGTGGGGCTGTGTTGGGGAACCTGGTGCTCATGGTGGATTATCGCTATTGTTGCCTTACTTTACTGCTTTTCTTGCTTTAATTAAAAGCGTTATAGAGAGAAGCCTCAAAGAGGGCCGACCTGGGTCGTTTGCATGGGTTCATTTCAACTCAATCCATTAATTAAACTCAGTTCCACTATTGGTTTCCAGTGCACAGGTACACATGGCAGACGTTAGGTGTATGCCGTATACATATGCACAGAGACGAGGTTTGAAGACTATTTTTGGAGAATTTTGAGATAAAATTTACTTTCTTGGAGTTACATTCGCGATATGTGACTATGGAAAACGGGCTGTCAGTTGTATTTACAATTTGCCTATACTTCCCAGCAATCCACTATTACCTAAGAATTCAAAACGGGGCATTGGAAAGATTTACTGGCACTGATTGTTTAACATTGAGAACGAGTGTAAATCAGTTTATTTCTTCTTAGAGTTCCTTTTAAATTTAACAATACCGTAATGTGTAAATAGTAAAATCTTAATTTGCTAAAGAAAGTTTATACGGAGGACGTTTTATTTCCATCAATATTTATACGATGAACTGTTGGCTTTCCCACCCCTTCTACTTCCGATAGTTCTCCGCGTAATGTGAGCTTTAAATATTCATGCGCCGGCCCAGACTTACATCCCCTTTAATATGTTTTAAACTAATAACATTTTAATGTGATATAATTTGATTCCACGAAGTATTGGAACATAAAAGAGCCTACTTCACAAGCGATTTTGAATGCGTGCACAGGTTAAACGATTCTTTGAGTTTTGGGGCGTAGATCAGAGTGTTAAACAGCGAAGCGCGCCCGTAAGTAGGCCCTCAATGTTCTCACTTACTTCCTTCCCAGTTTTTCTGTAATAACTTCAGAGCTAGGGCAGAGGATCACAGCAGGATTGGAGCTCTTTCCCTGGAGCCTGTAGTGTGACCTTGCAAAACGCCAAGTGAATATTTCAGTCTCCTGGCAGGTTGTGCACGGCTTTTTTTTTTTTCTTTTTTTCTTTTTGAGGTGCAGTCCTAGGGTGGAAGGGGAACTACAGGATTTGAGAACATGCCTGAAATAAAACGGGGCTCTAAAAATCTTCCAGATTTGCTGCAGATTACCTATTTTTAGCAACTTGACCAGCTAATTTGCTGGTAGCTTCCTCCAGGACCCAGCTCAGAGTGAGATGCAAAAGAGGGAGCTGGCTGGGCTTTGGTCCAGAGGGCCTCTGAGGTGAGCGCTGCAGGCAACCCTAGAGTCTAGTGACCGGAGACACTTCCCAAAGTGTTTAGCTTCTCCTTTACTTTGTCCTGGGCGTGGGGGCCAGACCTTCAGACAGTGAATGCCAATTGGCTAAAAAATTGTCTACAAAAGGAAAAATTAAAGGTGTCTCCTAAATTTATTTTGAATGAGATGAAAACCATTGGGCATGCCAAGATGGTATGAGGCGGTTATGAACATAAAACAGGAAAATCGTTTTCACCCCTAAATATGAAAATATTTCTAATGGGAAATCATGATGCTGTATTTTCCTTATAATCACATAAGTTGTCTACCTAGGAAGCTAGGAAACTAGCACTACCCTACTACTTAAGAATCCAAAATGGGACACTAAAAAAATTGGGGGTGAAGAACAAAATATCCATACTAAATTCATACTGAAAAAATCATACTGAATTATTCATACTAAAAATGCTGCTCAGATTTCAAAGAAAGCAATTTTTAGGACAAACGTAATTTTTTTGAGAGATCTTTATAAATTCTCCTAGAAAAACCGCTAAGGAATAGCTCTTCAGATTGTTTATTTACAATATAAGTTGATACGTGTATAGGTGAGTTCTGTGGCTAGGCAGGCTAAGAGCCCAAGATGGGCTCCTTGTGAGGCACAAATTCTTACAAGGTATGAGATGGAAATAGTTTGGTGATCGAAAGAGAGGCGATTTTTTTTTTTCTAGTTTGGTACAGCAGTTGGTGTCTCATTTCTCATGCAATTTGCACGTAGACTCGTGAACCTTGTGAAGTGACACAAGAGAATTAGGCAGAGATGAAAACCTGCCGGTGTCCCCAGGCGGTGCCTCAAAGCGCTCCTTTGGACACATGTTCCTGGTGGTGGTGAGTTTGCTGCCTCTACACCAGGACTGACCTTTTGTCTTTTGACCTCTGATGCATGAAATTAGGTAGCAAAAGAAGATGCGAAGAAAAGGATACAAAAACATGGAAAAACAGCTCTCCTTGACAATGGTCATTGTATCAGATCATAGCGGAGCTGCCCTGTGCTGCCCGAATCACTTGTTTATAAGGCTGAGGGTCTCCCTGGCCACTGGCATTCCTGTTCTCCTTTGTGGGAGATCTGCATTTGTTGGGGGAGGGATTAAGCACTCTTTTTAATTAAGCTCAGAGCTGGGTTTTGTCCGTGTTGCTTTCAGCAAAGCCTGCCCCTGTTTAGCGAGCACTTGGTTCCTCCATTTCCTGAGGCCCTCAGTGCAGGCCTGATGCCCGGGTTGTGCCAGCAGGGCCAGCTTCGGGAACACAGAAGAAAGCTCTGTCCCTAAAGCCCTTCTGGCCACCCAGGTGAAAGCTGTTTCCCAGCTGGCCTGGGGGAGGAGGAGCCCCGTGCTTCCCAGGCCAGGGGGGCGCAAGCTCCAAGGACATAGCCTTCCTTCGTTCTTTCTCCGGACCCACGTGGGGGTATCTGATGCCTGAGGTACTGGGGGGTGCCCTGTCCCCTCGGCCTAGTGGGTCAGCCCGTTGCCCTCAGCTGTCACGGGCTGAGGGAGGAGAGCAAGAGCATTTGCGGAAAAGCCCTCAGTGAGTGCACACAGCGGTCATTCCACCATCAGAACCGCCCTGGGAAGGAGCGCTCAGCCCCCTGTCGGGAGCCAGGGCACAATGTTGCTTAAGCCCTGGACCCTGTCCAGACAGGAGACAGATCTCTACTTGGACCCTAAGAGTGTGAGGATGGGGGTAAGCAGAGGGGGCTATGGGGGAACTGAGCAGGGTGACTCTGGAATGGTGGAGGGGGAGGAGGTCAGAGGAGACCTCTCAGGGGGAGACCTAGATGCATGCTGATGGATGAGTAGGACTTTGCTAGATAATAAGGATGGGGAGAACGGGATTCATAGTCCCATTTTGCAGATGAAGCTACTGGATACCAACAATCAGCAAGAAGCTACAAAAAGAGCTAACCAAGGGCTTGGGTGGGGAAACCGCAAAGGCTTCTGAGGGAAGGAGTAGGGAGTGGTTTGGAGAGTGGGGCAAAGTAAGGAGGATGGATATGATGGACAAGCCTCTGCCACACCTCCCTTACCAGGGCCAGAGTAGTAGTTGCAGATACTCTCCCCTTGCTAGAGGAGTGAGTGGACCCCAAGGCTCAAAGGGAGAGGTAAGGGAAAGGTCATGGGACCAAGGAAAGATATACAAGAAAGCTTAATTTGTATCAGCTTTGACCTGGGAAATTGGCAAAGTTCATTAAAAAAAAGAAAAAAAACCTCCAGCCTGGGGAAAAACAAAGAAACTTCAGCTTGGAGTGTTCTTTACACATTTTAGTAAATCATCCAGCTGTGGAACACTCTGCCCTGAGTTCTCCCTTTCCTGTTTCCCTGTGCATTGGTAATAGAGCATTCTGCGTCCAGTCCTTACCACTCCTCCCAGGCTATAATACTAACTTTTCTTTTCTTTTTTTTTTTTTAAGATTTTATTTATTTATTGACAGAGAGCGAGAGAGGGAACTCAAGCAGGGGGAGTGGGAGAGGGCGAAGCAGGTTTCCTGCTGAATAGGGAGCCAGCCCCATAAGGGGCTCCCTAGATCCAAGTACCCTGGGATCATGACCTGAGCTGAAGGCAGACGCTTAACTGTGTGAGTCACCCAGGTGTCCCAATAATGCTAATTTCTAAACTTCTGTGTGAGAATTGCATGCAGATCCCTGGGCCCCAACACTGAAGAGCTTGATTTTGTGGTATGGGACAAAGCTTGGAACCCAAATATTTAATAACTTCCTCGGGGAAGTCAGATGCAGGAGGTACAGGAACCCTCCATTGGGAAGCACAGGCTTAAAAGCTTTTCCAGCGCAAGGACTGAACCTCTGGGATTCACTCATTCCTGCCTTGTTCACCAGGTCTCCACCTATCCAAACATTGAGAATCCTGAGCTTATCAGATCACAGTACCCAGGTTCCCAAAGTGAAAGCAACTCTACTTACAAACCATCTTCAGTGTGTCCCAAAAGAACCAGAGAACTATCTGTCTCCTCTTTTCATTCAGTTCCATTCAACAAAAAGAGCCCAGTGCTTAGTCTTAGAGACAAGATTCTCTTGCCCTCCAGTTACAGTCAGGTTGGAGAAATAAGCCTATAATATAGGGTAGAACCTGATTAGGTTTTTAATAAAAGACAGTTAGGAAAGGAAGGCAGAGTCCTTTCCTATTAAGGGGAATCTATGTTTCTTGAAGGAGGTGGCATTTGATCCGAGCTTGGAAGACTGAGTTGGGGAGAAATGTGTTTGCTGCAGGCCAAGGGTTCAGTGTGGTCAATGGCTTAGAGGTAGAAAATGCTTGCTTGGCCTGTTTTGGAAATGGCAGGGAGTGTAGAGTGTTCCCTGATGACAAGACCCGGACCAGCTGAGAAAAAGGAGTCCCCAAGGAAATACAGTAAAACCTGCATTAGAGCAACTTTTTTTTTTTAATAGGCTCCATGACTGGCATGCAGCCCAACACATGGAGCCCAATCCAGAACTTGAACTCATAACCCTGAGATCAAGACCTGAGGTGAGATCAGAGTCGGATGTTTAACCAGCTGAGTCACCCACACACCCCTGCATTAGAGCAACCTTAAACTTTAGCCCACTCACCTACCATTCCCAGGTAATACCAGGGAGAACATATCAGGTTTCCTCGGAAATTTGCGAGATCTTTCTTGCTGAGCCTCTCTAGCTGAGGAGACACCACTATTGCTTGTTTTTGTGCGGTTTCGTGTCTGTGTTATGCCTAGAGTTACTCTGTCAGTGATCATATTGGAGTCCCTCTGGGTCTCCCAGAGGGACTGTGAATGCCTTTGTCACACTATGATAGCATTTTGTCCTCTTGCCTTTCTCTCATGAGAGCAGGGACGGTATCTTATCTATCCCTAAAACCCCAGAACAACACAGGACTTGCACATAAAAGATGCTCATCTGAGAGTCTGATGAATGAATAAATGTGGTAAAAAGGAGATCCTCTCTGGATGGGCCTCTGCAGCCCACAACTCTAACTCCCACTTTACCAGATCCTCGCTGTATGACGTCACCTCTCTGCGCCCCCCCCCCCAGTTTGCTAACCTGTACGTTGGGGAGATTAATTGGCATCTGCTCAGCCTACGTCTCTGGGCTGTTGTGAGGATCTAATGATAGAATAACTAGGTTATTACCTCATGATTTATTGTTAGGATGGGTTTACATCCCCCAATGCTGTTAAAAGAAAATCTTGTTTGGAGGTGCCTGGGTGGCTTAGCCCGTAGAGTGATCAACTCTTGATTTCCACTCAGGTCATGACCTCAGGGTCGTGAGACCAAGTCCCCACATCTGGCTTGGCACTCAGCAGGGAGTCTGCTCAGGATTCTCTCTCCCTCTCCTCACCCACACCCCTTCTTCTCTCTCAAAAAAAAAAAAAAAAGAAAGAAAGAAAGAAAAAGAGGAAGGAAGGGAAAGAGGAAAGAGAGAGAGAAAAAGAAAGAAAATCTTGTTTGGTCGATTAAATATATTTCTCTTTGGTCGAGGAGCTGATGGCCCAGCATTTGACAGGAGTTGTGAGTGAAGGTTTGTATAGGAGGAGGTCGACAGAACTCACATTACAGAATTTATGGGGTTTTTTCAAAGTACCCTTTGCCAGCACTGCAAGAGAGGAAGCAAAGAACAACAAAATTCAACTCAAGCACATCCAAGAGCCATAGGTTAACAGCTGTCATGATATTGCTGCTAAATTTCTGAAAAGACAATGTCGGATCTAGAATTGCTGGGGAAACACACAGCTGGGCAGAGCTGGATGGGGAGGAAAGGCTCAGATCCTAGAGGGAAAATGAAAAGACGTAATTGCAGTCAATAGGGCATTAATGAGGTGAACTCTGCTGGGCACACCACACACACACACACACACATGCTGTATATTATAGAAAGAATTTCACTCTGGGAAGGAAGGCGCAGAAAGATGAGTCATAAGTTCTGTGTTCTGTCAGATTCTTCACAAACCCCTAATCCCAGGAGTCTTCCAGTGGGCATTCTCTTCTGAGAGAAATTAGAACAGGCCAGATCTCTAACATGGTACAACCAATAGCTTGTCAATTAATGTATTGCTAGTTAAATCTGTAAATAGTTCATTAACAGCATGGGCACTTGGGGTAGAGGACCTCATTAAGTTGTATGAGCTGTATCCAGGCAGGTCTTTCTACAGCATTCCAGTAAACACTCAGCCTGAGATTGAATACCTCCAGGGACAGTGAGCTCACTAGCTCCTTTCCACTGTGGGACGGCTGCCAGGAATTCCTTTCCCTCATGGAGCGCACATCAGCTTTCATGTAACTTCTGTCCATTGGTCATAGTTCTGCTCTCTGGGGGTCATTGCCTTCAAAAAAGAACAAAGTAACCTAGTGAAGGTTCCTGTGAAACTATCTGTTCAAACAGTGGGAGGGGAGATTCAACATCCCCTCTATGTCATTGGAGGAATAATCCCAGCCAGACTGAGTGGTCTGGCAATATCAGCTGAGGGAAGCACATTCAGGAGTAAAGCCCAGAGTGTCTGGTTGGCTCAGTTGGTGAAGCATGCAACTTCTAATCCTGGGGTTGTGAGTTCAAGCCCCAGGTTGGATGCAGAGATGACTTCTTAAAAATAAAAAATTTAAAAAAAAAAAAAGAGTAAAGCAGAAGCAGGATTTCCCACCCGCCCCCCCCCCCCCGCCCCCCGAAGCAGGATTATGAGACTGAGAGCCCAATCTGCAGAAGATTTCTTAAAAGCCATTCCCATGACTGCTTCCTTACTGGCTATAGATTCCCATGTAAATTTATCTTTTTTTTTTGTTTTGTTTTCTAGAGAGAGAGAGAGGGAGGGGGTGGGTGGAGGGAGAGAGAGGATCTAAAGCAGGCTCCACACCTAGCATAGAGCTGGACACAGAGGCTTGAGGGCTCGATCTCATGACCCTGAGATCATGACCTGAACAGAAATCAAGAGTCAGCCGCTTAACCAACTGAGCCACCCAGGCGTCCCTGTATATTTATCTTTAAAAGAACCTTGGTACAACCACCACTGTGAAACCACAAGCTTGGCCTGTCTATGCTAAGCCAGCCCTGAAAAGCCACTGAATCCAAGCCCTTATCCCATTTGACAGATGGAGACACTAAGGCCCAGAGAAGGAAACAGACTTGCCAGAGGTGCCACAGTGAGATACTGGGGAAAGGAGTACTGATGAGAGTACTTGGCATTTCTTGAGTGATCACTATTTCCTGTGTATCACGGTTTACAACATTATCACCATGAGTTAGGCCACAGAAACTTGCCCAGGATCACCCAGTTAGGAGATGGCAGAGCTGGAATTTGAAAGCCCATTCTGACTTTACAAATTTCTTTTTTTTTTTTAAAGATTTTATTTATTTATTTGACAGATAGTGATCACAAGTAGGCAGAGAGGCAGGCAGAGAGAGAGAGAGAGGAGGAAGCAGGCTCCCTGCTGAGCAGAGAGCCCGACGTGGGGCTCGGTCCCAGGACCCTGGGATCATGACCCGAGCTGAAGGCAGAGGCTTCAACCCACTGAGCCACCCAGGTGCCCCTGACTTTACAAATTTCTTAATTGTTAACCTTATACCACTTCCGCAAAACCCAGTCTTCCTCCAGCCCCTACCTTCACCCAGAGTCTACCCCTGTGTGTCCTCCATTATGTTGCACTGACTCCCAAAGGAAAAAGATCCAACTGAAGGATTTACAAAACAATTCTGTGTCGCCCTACACACATTATCTCAGGGGATCCTGACAACGGATCCAGGTTATAGCCTGGGCAGAAATTAGTATGCTCATTTCTCAAAGCAGGAGCAGTTGGGATTCCTTCAATGCAAATGGACCTTTTCCACCAGTGTCTATACATCCAAACGGAGGTCCTACGGGCTGGGAATTGCACAATGTAGGAGTAAGGACCCAAGCTCCACCGACAGAGAAGAACAGACATATGGAACTTGGCTGAGGAAAATTTTCACCCCAAAGAAAAAAGAGTGTATTTTCCTTCTTTATATGTTTTAAATAGAATGATGAGATAATCCTGGATTTTTAAAAAAACCAGCTCTGGTGTTTAAATTTTAGTTTATTCTCAGAAGGGTAGAAGGGTCTAGAAGAAATGCAATATGTGGTTCCTTTTTTTTTTTTAAATCATTTTCTATGGTAAACCACATTTAATCCCTTTCTTCAATGAAAGGATTTACAAAGGATATGACAAAATGTACCTATCTGTTGCTTTCATTGTATTTTTTTCCAGACTTTTTTTCAGTTTACACTGTTATAACAATAAAGGAAATTAAAAAGGGGAGAAAATTATCCGTAATCCTACCATTCTAACAAATGAACTGTTCAGCATTCCTTTTCTGCCCTTATTTACATGCTAGCAAAATTTACATAGGTAATTTGTTAGTGCAATTACAGCTTGTATTCACACATTTCTCACTTAACAGTTTATGATTATAATGCCGCATGGTCTTTATAATTATTTTAAAAGAAATGTTTTAATAATTATTTTAATGACTGCTTAATACATTTTTAAGTAGATATATCATTCCGTAGTATTATGTATTTAGAAAGACTAATTTTTCACTATCACAGATAATTTCAAAGTACACATTTTCATACCTCTCACTTTCTCTCTCTCTCTTTTTTTTTTTTTGTTATTTCCTATAATCTCCAGATCTAGATTTGTCGATTCAGAACTTGACCAGTTCTTGAAATATATGGACAAACCACCTTGTAAAACCTTTTATAAATTTATTTTGCCTCCAGTAATGGATGAGTATGATGCTTTCATACCACAGTCTTGCCCCAACCAAGGACAATCTTCTGAAAAATAAAAGATAACTTGATAAACAACATTCGTCCTCATCAAATAAATGGTTTGACAAACCTGTCATTGCCTCTCTATTCTCTTAGCTTTGTTGGTGTCATAAATTAAATGTCTTTACCAAGAATTTGAGGAAAGCAGCAAAGCAATAACTATACCCACTTTATAGCCAAGGAAACAGAGTCTCGATTCATGGGTTTGCCCAAGGAGGCTCAGTGAAAAATGGAAGTGCTGAGTCTTTGGCAATATCAGTAGCCACGATGAACCAAAGATGATTGCACTGGTTTCTTATAACCTCCTGGAATATTCTCTGGGGGTTCTTTTTGTTTCACTTTGCTTAGCTTTTGCTATCCCCGTGGTTTGGGGAGAAACTGGGAAAATACATTCCCATCAGGTACATTTGTAATTTCTTTTAGCAAGCATTATAAACCTCCTTGCCTCCAATTGCTACTCAAAGCCTGGGTTTGCTTTGGAGGAGATCTTTGATGTACCGTTGCCAAGGAGTCTTCGAACTTATGAGCTAGAAGGAAAGTTAGAAATGATCTTGTTCAGTAATTCATTTTATTTTATTTTATCTTATTTTATTTTTAAATTTATTTTTAATTGACAGAGTGAGAAAGGCAGAGAGAGAGGGCACACTAGCAAGGGGAGTGGGAGAGGGAGAAACAGGCTTCCTGGCCAGCAGGGAGCCTGATGCAGGCAGGGCTCGATCCCAGGACCCTGGGATCAGGACCTGAGCCAAAGACAGACGCTTAGCGACTGAGACACCCAGGCGCCCCACAGTGGATTCATTTTAGAGTGGGGAAACTGGGGAGGCCCAGAGAAGAGAAAGGACTTGTCCAGGTCCATTCATGGAGTTGACAATGGAGTCAATGTCCACTTTCTTTTCTACCCCTTAATTTAAAATGTTGCCTAGAGGGGAACCTGACTGGGTGGTAGTTACAGCACGTGACCCTTGATTTCAGGGTTGTGACTTTGAGCCTCATGTTGGGTGTAAAAATTAGTTACAAATAAAATCTTTAAAAAATAAAAGTAAAATGTTGCCTAGAGCACATTAGTGGATCACTTGTGTTTTGTGAGGTATTAAAAACTGAATATGTTAAAAAGGATTTCAGAGTCAACATCATATGGGAAACACTGGATACTTTATATTTCTTTTTGAGCTCTCTGGTGATACAAATCTGGTAACACAGAGTTAAAATTAAACAGACTATTTTTTTTTTAAGATTTTATTTATTTATTTGACACAGAGAGAGAGATCACAAGTAGGCAGAGCAGCAGACAGAGAGAGGGGGGGAAGCAGGCTCCCCGCTGAGCAGAGAGCCTGATGTAGGGCTCAATCCCAGGACCCTGAGACCATGACCTAAACCCAAGGCAGAGAGTTAACCCTCTGAGCCACCCAGGTGCCCCAACAAGCTAATTTTTTTTAAGGATTCTATTTATTTGAGAGAAATAGAGAGTGGGGGTGGGGAGCAGAGGGAGAGGGACAAGCAGACTCTGCACTGACCATGGAGACCCTCGCGGGGCTTGATTCTACCACCCTGAGATCATGACCCGAGCCAAAATCAAGAGTCGGACACTCAACCCACTGAGCCACCCAGGCACCCCTAAACAGGGTTATTTATTAAAGAACTTCCCGAAGTCTTTAACACCCCAAATGACATTTGCTCTTATTTATTTGTTCTGGTGTTTTGGGGTTTATTTGGAGCAAATATTTCCTTTCCACTAGATTTTTTTTTTAAGATTTTATTTATTTATTTGACAGACAGAGATCACATGTAGGAAGAGAGGCAGGCAGAGGTGGGGGGAAGCAGATTTCCCAGGATGCTGGAATCATGACCTGAGCCGAAGGCAGAGGCTTAACCCACTGAGCCACCAGGCACCGCCCACTAGATTTTATTTTTAAATTTAATATGAGTCTTATTTATTTATTTGACTTAATATATACACATGGCTCAAATTCAAAAGGTACAAAAGGAACCTGAAGAAAAGTCTCTTCCTACCTCTGTCCCTCAACTACCCAGGGTTCCCTCTCTGGTAATCTGGTAATCAATGCTGCCAGCATACTTCCACACATGTACTCCATATGTGTACACTTAATATATCTTGGTGATTGTTCCCCATTGGGACATAAAGAGATTCTTCATTCTTTGTATTTTTCCCCCCTGTAGCCTGGTATTCTGATCAAGATGCATTTGAATCTCCCACTGGAATCAAGTCTCCACCCTCAAGAGGCAGAGTCCCTGGGAAAATGAGGTGTGCTCAGGATGATTACTGCAAAAAAGTAGAAAGTGTTCAGGAAGGAATGTCTGCCGTGCGGGGCCATGTAGAAGAAAGAGAAGGTCACTCCACTGGGTTTGGCTTGGAGCGGGAGCTAGGAAGTGAGAAGGTGCATGTGTGCTGCAGGTGAGTCTGGGCAGAGGGAGTGAGACAGGGAGTCATTCATCACACTGACCTTTGTTTTAAAACAAAGAAGGCCAGTATGCATGTTCTGACCAACCTCAGCATTTAGATGCTGAGCACAAAAGCTTGATTTTTATTAGCTATATTTGTTGCCCATATAATGGAACCGATCTTGAAGTGGAAGTCAGACATGTATATCAGATATCATTTGGAGTAATGAGTGTATTTTCCTAATCTTTCCAACACCGACCTTACAACTCATCTCCAATAGCATGCATACTAATTAATTTGTTTTCCATATAGTAATAAGATTAACAGCCTTGCATTTACACGGGGTACTGAGTCATGTTCAAATAAAACAAGTTCTAATGAGAAAAATTGGATATGGCAGCAAATTATGTCCCACTCGGCAATCCAGGTTTATGTGTGTTTGTCTGTCTTTGCTACACGTATTTTTGTCAGGATCTCTCTGTAAACAAGATGATTTTTTTCATGTTGGGTTAGTCTGGGTAAATTTGTTTAATGAACAACAAAATCATTGTAAACATTGCACAAAGCCGAGTGCCTTGCCGCATGGCGAGGAATCTTTTAAGCTGCTTCAAAAAATACAATGTGTTAACCATAAAAACAATGTTGGGGGGAAACATTATTAATATATCAAGGCCCCTAGTTACACAGTGTGACTCCATTCTCTCCTGGATAATTGAAGAGTGTAGGATGAAACAAGGTGTCGCCTAGCACAGGTACTCTGCCTTCCCTAATCTGGGCCTCAGTTCCTTCCTCTGTCAACTGAAGAGAGTTCTCTAAGCTTGTGAATGTCCCACATGCTCATCGTCAGAATCAACAGGGGGCTTTAAAAATATACAGATGGCCAAGGTCTTCCTAAATTCCAGTCGTACTAAATCCCAATCTCTGGGGGCTGGGGTCCCAGAATCTGTATTTTTTTAAAGGATTTTATTTATTTATTTGACAGACAGAGATCACAAGTAGGCAGGGAGGCAGGCAGAGAGAGAGGGGGGGGGAAGCAGGCTCCCCACCAAGCAGAGAGCCCGATGCAGGGCTCAATCCCAGGACCCCGGGATCACAACTGGAGCAAAAGGCAGAGGCTTTAAACCACTGAGCCACCCAGGTGCCCCTGAATCTGTAATTTTTTAAAAGATTTTATTCATTTATTCATCAGAGAGAGAGCATAAGCAAGGGGAGCAGTAGGCAGAGGGAGAAGCAAGCTCCCCGCTGAGCAAGGAGCTCAGTATGGGGCTCAGTGCCAGGACCCCAGGGTCATAACCTGAGCTGAAGGCAGATGCTTAGCCAACTGAGCCACCCAGGCATCCCCAGAATCTGTATTTTTAAAAAATAAGTTCCTCAGGTGATTTGATGACCAGCTTAGTTTGGATCCACTGGACTAGGGAGATTAGCACTAAGATCTTTTCCAGCTCTTATGTTCTCCTCTTCATGATTCCATGACCATGAAAACCCATGATTCTAAAAATTCATCCTGAAAAATACTGTTGCTCTCGTCTGGGCTGAGGAAACGAACTGGTCAGGGAGGCAGACACTTGGATTTTAGTCCTGACCAGTGGATCAAGCCAGCCAGATGATGTGTGGAAAATTCACCTCACTCTGCACCTCATTCTCTTCATTCACTGAACTAGGGCATTGGGTCCTTCTTTGACATTCTGGAGCCTAATTTCTGACCCCTTTGGCATTCACCCATTTGTGCATAAACAGCCACCTACTTGACCTTTGAAAACAGAGTTTGGCAGGAAGGCTTGGCTGTGGTCATCTGCAATGACCTACTCATTCTTTCTGAGGAGAAGGTAGTTTCTCCTGGTCCTGCTCCAGCTGGTTGGCTCTTTTTTGGAGGAGCACAAGGGTACGTCCTGGCTGACAGCCAGACACTTCCAAGAGCCATAGTGCTTCCCCCTGTTTCAACTCAGCTCATTCCAGTTTTCCTTGATCCGTTGGGGCAGTTTTGTGCAAGGTATTTCCATGCTATATGCCCCCCCGCCATTCCCAGCCCAGAGGCACCTGTGTAGTAAGACCCCAGAGCACCTAAGGGATGAATGAATGAATGAATGAATGAATGAATGAATAGAAGTCACATGAGGTGTCTTCCAGCTATAACACTCAGTATCTCTGTGCCTCTTGGTCCTTAGTGGGTTCCTTGCTCAGGGAGGTGAAAGAGGAAGAAAGCTTGCCAGGTCTATACACTGTGTGAGAGTGAGCAAAAAGTTTGGTTACTTTGCCCAAACATCGAGTTTGTCTGTTTTCTAACTTCATGTGAGTGGGATCATACTGGGTGCATTTTCTGTGTCTCACCTCTCTCACTGACCATTATACTCTGTTTCCTGCCTGGAGTGGGAATTGCCAGGGTTCACTTTTAATCACTCATTAAATGATATGTCCTTGATGCATTTTTCAGGATCTGTACTATATTTCACAATAAAAGAAGAAAAAACGGAGGGAGTTCAAGACAGTTACTGTTCAATTTTGTCCTCAAGAGGCAATCTAGACTGCCTTAGAGAAAGGCTCTTTTAGTTTTAGGAAAAAGTGACTTGGGAATTTGAAAAAAATTTTTACAGATTTTTAGCTTCAGAGCTTCCCAATTACCTTTCCTTTTTTTCCCACCCCTTGGCAAACATTCCAACATTTGGTCAACACCATGCTGCCCTCATGTCCTCCATCACCCCCCACCCCATGTACCTCCCCCAGCAAGTCCACTGATCTGAGCTGCCATTTCTTCCCAGGTAGAATGATGGTGTCGTCCGCAGCTGGTGGTGGCGGGCTGGGGGCTCGTGCACATAAATCAGTACCAGGACCCATCCTGCCACACCTGTGAGGGTCTGAATCTACACAGTGACAAAGTAACAGTGTGGAAAATGGGGGTTAGAAGCTTTGTGCTGGTAAACCTGAGAAAGTGGGGGGAAATCATTTTCCACGAGGAGACCCAGTTCAGCAACACTTCGGTATTACCTGCCTGGGCTGCCTTCTGCATTGCTCTGTGGGGAGTCAGGGTTTAATGAAGTAGGATAAACCACACACGCACATTAGTTAGCCTCCGCACAGGCAGGATTAACTTTACACTCCATTTGCAAGAGCAAAGCTCCTCTCCTAGAGTTTGTTATAAAGGGATTTAGAATTACAGAATGATAGAGCTGGAAGAGAGCCCCTAAGACATCATCATAATCCTCCCCCGTCATTTTACAGAGGGTCAAAGTAAAGTCCAGAAAGCGGAAGGGACGTGCCCAAGGTCACCTACTGAATTAAGGGCAGAGCTCAGGTAGGTACCTGGCTCTCCTGATCCCCGGGGCCTGTGTCCTTTCCATTTCTTCATTGATTACTTTGCAATAGCCTTGAAACAAAGACGAAGCAACGCATTTCTCTTGGTGGCTTTGCTACGCCCCCTTCTACACACATTCTTCACGTTCAAGTTTCATAGGTGTGTATGAGCAAGCCGGCTCATGCTGCAGGGAACCTGTGTTGCACAGTTGCATTAGAAACATTGTGTGATCGTGGGTCACGTTCCAGGTGCTGTACCCAAACCCAGGGGTTGAAGGCAGATAGTTCTCATAATGACACCACTACCATCAGCACCGGCAGCAGCCAACACACATACTATCCCTCTTAGGTGCCAGGCTCTGCTTTAGGCACTTCCTCTATTTTAACACATTTAATCTTCACAACAACCCTACAAGGTGGGTACTGTCATGTACAAACTGGTACCATGCTCATTTTACAGAGGAGGAAACCCAAACAGAGAGGTTAAATAGCATGCTCAAGGTCACACCGACTGCAAATTGCTTAGCTGGGATACAAAGCTGTCCGTCTGGCTCCAGAGTCTGGGCTTTCCTCATCTACTTCAATCTACCTTTGCTCCTGGTCCACCTTTCTTCTGGATGCCACCCTCCCCTGCTCTCATGCATTGCCCTCTGCTCTGGCCACGATGAGAGCTTATGGCTCCTTGAATATGCCATATTCAATTTTGCCAGTATTCAATATGCCAATATTCAATATGCTAATATGCCAATATGAATATGCCAATATTCAGTCCATTTTCCTGGAAGGCCCTTTCCTCTCTGTACCTGTCAAAGATCCTCAAGGCCCAGTTCAAACACTCTTCTTCCATGAAGACTTCATGTCTAGAATTCCTCTCTCTCTTCTTTGTCATTCTTAACCTTTCAGAAAGGTACTAAGTGTTTTCAAGAGAAACAGACGCTCTTCCAAACCCACTCTCTACCCTTCTCTCCCCTTTCTCGTGCCCTGACAGGCTGACCTCTGTGGGCTTTGCCAACCAGAAATTCTTACCCTCTTACCTCCTTTTGGGTTCAGCCAATAGGAGGCACCAGACAGGAAGGAGAGGCTAGGAAAAGAGAAAAGTGAGACTATTGCTTCCTTTGGGGTACCTGGCTGTCTCAGTCAGTAGAATATGCAGCTCTTGATCTCAGGGTCATGAGTTCGAGCCACACGTTGGGTGTAGAGATTACTTAAATAAGTAAACTTAAAAATATGTATATATATATACTATACATATTCCTTTGGTGCTGTGAGAAAACAAAGTTGGTGCTGTGGGCTTAAAATGATAAAAAGCAAAATGTAGCTTGAAACTTTTCTGTGGCTCTCTGGTCCTTCCAGGGAAGGTGTAAACCCCTCAGTGTGATATTCAAGGCCCTTCGTAATCTGGGCTCTGCTCAGCTATCAGTTCTTTTTTTTTTTTTAATTCTTTTTTTTTTTTTAAGATTTTATTTATTTATTGGTTAGAGAGAGAGAGAGAGAGAGAGCGCGCGCACAGGCAGACAGAGTGGCAGGCAGAGGCAGAGGGAGAAGCAGGCTCCCCGCCAAGCAGAGAGCCGGATGTGGGACTCGATCCCAGGACGCTGGAATCATGACCTGAGCTGAAGGCAGTCACTTAACCAACTGAGCCACCCAGGCGTCCCTCAGCTATCAGTTCTATCTCTCTCCCTCTGGACCTCTCTGTGACACACCATACCGCAGGCTTTGCCTTTATGCAACTGAGCCAACCTCGCTCACATCAGTGTGGCTTGTACTTGTTGTTCCCTTCCTCCAACTTGCTCTTCCCTCTCCATTCCTTCCAGAAAAACTGCTTGGTGTCACCTCCCTCAGGAGGACTGCTCTGAATCATGCTCTCTCCAACCCCACTGGACTGTGAGCTCCTAATTTAGAGTAGGAACGACTTCTTACTTGTTTTTGCATCCCCACTGCCTAACACAGGAATGCCATATAGGATTCTAATTCTTTTTTCCTTTTTAAAAAATATTGTATTTATGTGTTTGGGACAAAGAGGGAGAGAACACAGAGGTAGATGGAGAGGGAGACACAGACTCCCTACTGAGCACAGGGCCCGAGGCGGGAGTTGATCCCAGGACCCTGAGGTCATGACCTGAGCCAAAGGCAGATGCTTAACTGACTGAGCCACCCAGGTGTCCCTAGGATTCCAGTTTTTTTTTTTTAATTACTTTTTGAAGATTTTTATTTATTTATTTGACAGACAGAGATCACAAGTAGGCAGAGAGGCAGGCAGAGAGAGAGGAGGAAGCAGGCTCCCCGCTGAGCAGAGAGCCCGATGCGGGGCTCGATCCCAGGACCCTGGGGTCATGACCCGAGCCGAAGGCAGAGGCTTTAACCCACTGAGCCACCCAGGTGCCCCTAGGATTCCAGTTCTAACAACTCTTGGTTGAAAAGGGGTTTTGGGGTGCCCTTTACTTATATTCAGATTCCTGAAAGGGAGATTTAGGGAGTGTGAGTGTGCAAACACATACATATATGGATATGACCATGGAATAAGCATTGAAATGAAGTCAGGAGGGGTACCTAGGTGCCTCATTCGGTTAATCATCGGACTCTCGATTTTGGCTCAGGGTTGTGGGATTGAGCGCTCATCCAGCTCCATATTCAGTGTGGAGTCTGCTTGAGGTTCCCTCCCTCTCTCTCCTCCTCCGACCCCCTCTGCCCTTCTCTCCACTCACACACACTCTCTCTCTAAAATAAGTAAATAAGGGGCACCTGGGTGTCTCAGTGGGTTAAGTCTCTGCCTTTGGCTCAGGTCATGATATCAGGGTCCTGGGATTGAGCCCCACATCGGGCTCTCTGCTCAGCAGGGAGTCTGCTTCTCCCTCTCTCTGCCTGCCTCTCTGCCTACTTGTGATTTCTCTCTCTGTCAAATAAATAAATAAAATCTTAAAAAATAAATAAAATAAAATAAGTAAAATCTTTAAAAAAAAAAAAAGGGAAAGAAAAGAAAAGAAAAAAGAATTGAAAGAGAGGGGCTGAATCCTGGACAACATCAGTCACTTCAGGCAACATCAGTTTCAGATGCTGATCTGACACTTCCTGTCATCTCCCCATCCCACTCCACCCTTACACACATGTCCAGCCAGGCTCCCTCGAGAGTCTTGTTGCCCAGGGGCATCTGGCTGGTTCGGTCAGTAGAGCACATGACTCTTCATCTCAGGATTGTGAGTTCAAGCCCCACGCAATAGTGTTGAATGAAATTTTATGATTTAAAACAGCTACTTCATTTAACAGAATAATTTTCAAAATGTATCCAAGCGTCTTAACACATTTGGACTTCTCATTCATTTTGTTAAAGGATTCATACACATAATAATTGTATATACATGGCAGTAAGGTATCTAGATTAAAGATATTTTTCTTGGTTTTGATTTTAAGGCTCATTTAGAAATTTTGTTTCTAATATGCCAACCCTGAGATCAAGACCAGAGGTAAGATCAAGTCAGATGCTTAGTGACTGAGCCACCCCGGCACCCCTCCCAGCACTATTCTAAATATATGTTCTTCTTGACAGGTGGGGAGATGAAGCTCACTAATGCTATGTAACTTGCCCATGGCTGAGCAGCTAGTAAGAGGCAGAGAGGGGATTCAAACTTAGTAATATGGCTTTGGAGCCCAGATGCTCAAACATTTTGCTGACAAATTTGGGGCTGGAACCCAAGTCTCCTGACTTCTATTTCTTTTTCTTTTTTTTTTTTTTTAAAGATTTATTTATTTATTTGAGAGAGAGAGAGGGAGGGAGAGACAGTGAGAGTGTGGGGGAGGGGCAGAGGGAAAGGGAAAGAGAATCTCAAGCAGACTCCACACTGACTAGGGAGCTGGATGAGGGCTCGATCCCACAACCCTGAGATCATGCCCTGAGCTGAAACCAAGTTGGATGCTTAACCGACTGAGCCACCCAGGACCCAGGTACCCCCCCCTCTTTTTTTTTTCAAGTAGGCTCCATGACCAGCGTGGATCCCAATGTAGAGCTTGAACTCACAACCCTGAGATCAAGACCTGAGCTGACATCAAGAGTTGGATACTTAACTGACTGAGCCACCCATCTCCTTTCAATTCAAAGAAGATAGTCCCCTGTCAGTAGTCAAAAGCCTGGACCCACTCTAGGCTCAACCTCTAATTTGTTGTGCAGCCTTGGGTAAACCTTTTCCCTCTCTGGGGTTCCTTACTGGTTGAGAGGATTCCTCAACACGTCCTGAAGTAGGGGTGCTCTGTAAATCAAAGCCCATGATTTTGGCTTCACACTTTTAAAATGGGAATTTCTCCACTCATCCATCATTTGAGATCTTCTTGTCATGGATATCTATGCCCACTTGAATGTGTCAGTTACCCTACGCGGAGCCTCTTGCATCCACAGCCAGTAGAACACACCAGGGCTCTGCAGCTGAGAAGGGTTCTCTCTTTCTCTCTCTCTCTCTGGTTTCTGAAACATATGTAGCGGTGGAAAAGGGACAGGAGTGAGGGATGGCTCCTCAAGCCCGGTGTAAGTCTCACCCTTTACCTGGGCGAACTAGAGCAAGCTGCTTGACTTCTCTAAGTCTGTTTCCTCGTCTGAAACGTGGGGACAACCATGCCCACTCTGCAGGGTATGTTATAATGATGAAAAATGAACAAGTAAATAAGGGTCTGGCAGACTGCCCAGCACATAGTAAATGGTCATCCCAGGTGGCTGTTCTCTGGATCATTGGGAAGGTGCCCACATTTTAGTGGATTTGTGGTCGCTTGGGCTGCTGTTGAAGAACAGTGAACAGTTGTCTTCAGATCTTCTGCTCTAGGTCCCAAGTGGTGGGGTAGAACCTCTCTCTTGAGGACATGGCATCTGCTCTAGAACACATTCGGTGGAGAGCGCCAGGCTGCTTAGGACCGGAGACCTCAAAATGCAAGGCATGATTGAAGGCTGTATGGTTTAAAGGCTCTAAGAGGAAATGGAAGGTGAGGGAAACACAAAGGCTGCCTTCAGTCCCTGAAGAGCCATGAAAAAAGTCATCAAATGCCCTGATTTGACAGGGAGGGTCAACAGAGCTTCTGACCAGCGCCTGGGGCTAGAGGCTGCCCATATCCTAGCTTGGAGAGGAAAGTCAAGGATGAGAGGGAAGCAGTCAAAGCCAGAAGGGGAGAAGCAGCACACCACCCCTTTGTCCTATCAGAACCACATGGAGTAAAGAAGTAGCACTTCCCCAAAGGAAGCTGGTGCTGTTCTGGAAAGAGGAAAGGATGCTGAACAGTATTTGCCAAACATCCAAATATGAAATAGGTTGCTTCATAAGGTCATGATATGGCCATCCCTGAAGGTGTTCAAACAGAGACCGGTTTCCCATCTGTTAGGGATCCTAGAGGGACGTATGTAGGAAGATGGATGGGAGTGTCTCTAAACCTCTTCCGGTTCTTATCTTGTGTATTTTCTACAAGGTGATTATTTTTACACATGTTGTTTCTCCCATAAACCTGGGCCATTCATTTCCATGGTTAACACAGAATAACAAACTTGTAAACCTCAAGCAGATTAGATTTGGAACACAACGAGGAATCTGGCACCACCAGCTCTCGGGCCACTGATTGTGTTTCTAGCTTGCATCTGGTCCTTCTTGTTACATCTTTGCTCCTGTGCCAGAAGTCTCATTGCCAGAAATGGTGAGAGTCTTTAAAGTTTACTTTTACCTTTTGGCAGAATCAGTAAGCTGGATTATTAAAGTTTTGTCTTCTCTCTTTGAAACTCCCAAAAGAAAAGAAATCACAGGAACAGATCTTGGCATAGAAAGAAAATGAGACAAAGAATGTAATCATAATACTAGTGAATGGTTTTCAGACTGACATCTGTACATTAAGAATATGTAAAAATACCAATTTCATGCTCTGACAACTTATTCTGCATCAGGGGTGGGGTAATGCCTTGGGAATGCCAAATGTCAAAGCATTACATAATGTCAACTATTCATGTGTTCCTTTGATGAGATATCACTGGGAATGGGAATTCCTTAAGGGAGCCATGTCTTAAAGAGAGGGAGGGGAGAGGGGAAGCATAAGGAAAGGAAAAAAAGGAAGGAAAGAGGGACAAAGGAAGAGAAAAGCTGTCAAGTCAGAATAAAAGAATGTGCAAAGAAAAGTTAATATATATTTAAAAAAAATACATGTAATCCGAAATCTAAGCTGCCATGTGTAGAAGTTACTCCTCTCTGTTTTGATTTTCCCACAGAAGATCCATGTCTGATTTTCTTTCATATGTGTAACAGTGGGTTTTGTTTGGTTTTGTTTGGGCCTGCATTCTTCCCACATTGACAGAAATCTAAATGTAAAAATTCATTCATGATCCTGTCGCTCCAATATATCTACCTTGCTTTTTCTGTGGCATTCTTGTTCTTGTCCAAATGCATGATTTCACACAGTGGCCAACAAAATATAAGTAAAAACTCACTTACTTTCTATGATTTTATCCTAGGAATTTCCCTATATTATCATATGGATTTCACAATGATTACTTTAATTACTCAAGAATGTTTCAAAATCAGGGTATCTGAGTGGTTCAGTCAGTTAGGCATCTGACTCTTGACTTTGGCTCAGGTCATGATCTCAGGGTCATAGGATTGAGTCCAGAGTAGGGCTCTGTGCTCAGCGGGGAGTCTGCTCCTCTCTCTCTTTCTTTCTCTCTCTCTGCCCTCCCCCCCAACCAACCCTGCTCTCTGTCTCTCAAACAAACAAAATCTTAAAAAAAGAGAATATTCCCAACTATACTCGTACTATAATTTACTTGTCCATTCTTGTGTTATTGGACTTTTAGTATTTTTCCCTGCTTTTTCATAGTTATAGATGACGCCAAGTACAAATCTTCACATAGTCAATACATTCACCAAACTTTTATATTACAGGGACTGTGCTAGACAACAGGGATTATCTGGAAGGATTCTGCTCCAGAGTCCACAGAGGGAGACAGACAAAAGAATGCACAATTACAATTCCGAACTTGAAACCCCCTGCTACCCAAAGTGTGGTTCACAGACCAGAAGCATTGGCTTCAGCAAGAGAATGTTAGAAATGGAAAATCTCAAGCCCCACCTCAGACATGCAGAATCAGAATCTGAATCTTAACATGATCTGCAGGTGATTTGCGTGCACAGCGTGCAAGAAAATGCCAATTCCAGTTCTTTCCGTCTCTCTTGGAAGGTCACTTTATGAGTCTTTCCTGTCTTTCCTGCCTTCCTGACCTCTTCTTCACTTTCCCACAGCCATAAATGAGCTCAGATCTCTCCTATCTTTTTTTTTTTTTTTTTTTAAGATTTACTTATTTATTTTACAGAGAGTACGCACCTGGGCAAGCAGGGGGAGGGGCAAGGGGAGAGGGAGAGAGACTCTCAAGGAGACTCCCAGCCAAGTGCAGAGCCCGATGTGGGGCTCAATCCCAGGACCCTGAGATTATGACCTGAGCTGAAGTCAGCTGCTTAACTGACAGAGCTACCACCCAGGTGCCCCCCTTTTTCTTTCTCAAGTAAGCTCTATTTCCAACGTGGGGCTTGAACTCAACACTCTGAGATCAAGAGTTACATGCTGTTCAGTGGAGCCAGCCAGGTGCCCTTCCCCAAGTCTTCATGTTGCTTCTTCTCTAGTGTGGCCTCTGAAGACTTGCCACTTGTTTTTCTGTAACCCCATCTCCCACTTCCTCTCAGATCCGAGCACTCTGGCTTCTGTTCCCACCTCTTCTTCTTCTTCTTCTTCTTTTTTTTTTTTTTTTAAGATTTTGTTTATTTGTCAGAGAGAGAGCACAAGTAGGCCGAGAGGCAGGCAGACGAGAGGGAGAAGCAGGCGAGAGGGAGAAGCAGGCGCCCCACTGAGCAGAGAGCCCGATGCGGGACTCGATCCCAGGACCCTGGGATCATGACCTGAGATGAAGGCAGCCGCTTAACCGACTGAGCCACCCAGGTGCCCCTGTTCCCACCTCTTCAACCAGACTTCTTTGAAGATGGATTCTGGGCACCTCTTACTGCTGCTTTCGGTGGACTCTTCAGTTTTCAGTCGATGTTATCTGACCCCACAATCAATCCTGGCTCTCAGAGTCTCCCCTGGAAGTCACCACTGTCTTCCAGTTTTCTCCTACTTCTCTTACCGTGTTATCTTGGTGTCTGATCTTCCCCCCTTGATCCTTTGCTACTGGCTACTTGGTCTGCCTCTTAAACTTTGGGATCCAACCTACAGAGTTGTGTCCTATCACTCTCCACCTCATCCCTGAATTAGCTCATTTCCATCTGGTATTTCCACTGTCCTCTCTTGACTATAGATTCCCAAATATACAACACATGCATATGCTGGTCTCTCCCTTTTGAGCTCTTTCCTCTACGTCCAACTGCCTACCAGACTTCAGCACCTGGATGTCCGAAGGCACTCAATATGAATAAGCCTAATAGTGGTTCCCTTGAAAAAAATCTGCTCTTCCTCTGGTTTCTCTATTTTAATAAATGGTTCCACCCCCTACCCAATGACTCTTCCCCTCCTCCACATTCAACCAATCACTGTGTTGTTTTTTTTTTAAGATTTTATTTATTTATTTATTTGACAGAGATCACAAGTAGGCAGAGAGGCAGGCAGAGAGAGAGGAGGAAGAAGGCTCCCTGCTGAGCAGAGAGCCCGATGTGGGGCTCAATCCCAGGACCCCGGGATCATGACCGAGCTGAAGGCAGAGGCTTAACCCACTGAGCCACCCAGGCGCCCCTGTGGTTTTTTTTTTTTTTTTAAGATTTTACTTTTAAGTAATCTCTACACCCAACGTGGGGCTCAAACTCACAACCCCGAGATCAAGAGTTGCACTCTCCACTGACTGAGTCAGCCAGGTGTCCTGGTAAATGTTTAATAAATGGGGGGGGGGGAAAGTCTGGATTTAAAGCAGCTACTAATTCTCATGGTATAAATATTCCCCCAATGGCCAATTTCAAGTTGCCGATGTGATGTCACTGAGAGCATTGCCAGGAAGAGAAGCATACCTTACCTAGGGTTTCTACTGTACAGATTTGATAGACACAAACTGCTGTAACAGAAAGATAATGTTGTAATAATTAGCAAGTAGTGAATGCTGAGTATTTATTTCCATTTTAAGCATATAATTTATTTAATTGTAAGTTTACATAATTTAATTTTTAACAATGACTGTGTTTAACAACCAGTTTGCAAAATTCCTGAATTTTGCACCTGGCTCTCGCGGGCTGGTGGGAACTCGCTCAAGCACATTCCTGCCCCATCTCCCCTGACTGTGTTACTCCTCACCCAGTCTAAGGCAACACTTTCCTAACTGGTGTCTTACCTCTAGTCTCACACTATTGCCAGACAGATTGGGTAAAGCATGCCTTTGACCATGTTACCTTCCTTAAAACCTTCCTTGGGTCTGGCTTGTCCTGAGAATAAAGCCAGATTCCCTCGGTAGCATACGTGGTCTTTGAGTTCTGGCTTCTGCCTTCCTTTGTAGCTTTCCAGAGCATTCTTTCATGGTGCTTTCTCTCTCTCCCTCCATCCCCCAGCAGGCTGTGCTCTAGTCAGGCAGCTCATGTGCAATGTCACCAAGGCTGGGGCTTATCTCTAGCCCTTTGGTGTGGCAGAGCCCCCCGCCCGCCATGCTCTTCCCCATCCTGGTTTTGCCACAAGTGGTTTTTCCACTTACTCCTCTTTACAAGATTTATGGAGTCGCTTCCGGAGGCTTTTCTCATTATTTCCATTAAATATGAATCCTCCACCCTTTGTGTTCGTGAACTCCATAATATTTGTGTGTTAGGAGCTGGGAGCAGAGATGGGACCTAGCAGGAGCTCAAGTAGGTGTCTGTTAAACGAAGAAATGAATGAGGGCCAAGCAGGCTGAAAACCTGGGTGGAAAGATGGGATGACAAAGATCTGGAAGGCTGGATTCGTCTAGTCCTTGCTCTACTTTAACCAAAACTGCTGTGTATTCCTACAGAGATCGAGGATCTCAGAGCTAGAAGGGAATTGAAGGGCTCCGCGGCTCTCTGGAAGGGTTAGTTTCTAATTCTGACACATGCTGCAATGTGGATTAACCTTGAAGACATTATGCTAAGAGAGACGTGATGCTAAGCCAGTTACAAAAAGACAAATACTGTATGATTCCATTTGTATGAGGCCATTTAGAAGAGTCAAATTCATTCATAGAGGCAGAAAGTAGAGTGGTGGCTGCCAGGGGCTGCGGGGAGGGGGAAATAGGGAGGTAGTGTTTAATGAGTACAGAGTTGTCATTTGGAAAGATGAAAATATTCTGGAAATGGATGGTGCTGATGTTAATATATTTAGTGCCAATGAACTATATGTTTAAAATTGGTTAAGTAGTACATTTTTATGTTATGTACATTTACCACATTTTTTGTTTAAAGAGAGTATCTAGAGGAGCCTGGGTAGCTCAGTTGGTTAAGCATCTTATTTCAGCTCAGGTCATGATTCCAGGGTTGGGCCCCACGTTGGGCTCCATGCTCAGTGGGGAGCCTGCTTGTCCCTCTCCCTCGGTCCCTCCCCCCAGCTGTGCTGTCCTTGTCTCTCTCTCAAATAAATAAATAAAATATTTTTAATAAATAAATAAATAAAATAAAAAATAAAAGAGAGTTCTTAGATCTGAGATCAGGGAGCCAGAGGAGGGCGTGGGGGTGGGAGTAGAGTAGTGATGAACCTTGTCTTATGACTGATTTCCTTCCTTTCATTCCTTCCTCCAACGCCAGTTCTAGGCCAGTCCTGGTTTGGGGCTAATACATGTGTGGGGGCACTCAGAGGTGAATAAGACAAGGTACTTGTCCTGGAGCTGTCCAGGCTGCGGGTAAGTGGGGCAGGGATGAATGGAAGTTCACAGGTGGGATGATGAGGGAGATCATACAGCACAACCCTCAATCCCCCCGCTCCCTTCCTTCCCCCTGTGACCCCTAAGACATGCTTCTATCTGCATCTCTCTGAGATGCATTCCTGGCACCAAGGCTAGATGAGAGCATTTAGTTGCATTAGAAGAAACATCTGGCTCTGATTATGGAGGGTTTTTTTTTTTAAAGATTTTATTTATTTATTTGACAGAGATCACAAGTAGTCAGAGAGGCAGGCAGGGAGAGAGAGGAGGAAGCAGGCTCTCTGTGGAACAGAGAGCCCGACGCAGGGCTCGATCCCAGGATGCTGGGATCATGACCCGAGCCGAAGGCAGAGGCTTTAACCCACTGAGCCACCCAGGCGCCCCTAATTATGGAGTTTTAAATGGGGTCTTCATATTTGACACTTAGAATTACAACTAGTGAATCCTCCAGGTATTTTCAAAGTAAACTAAACTATCTCATGGACAATGGGAGAGTAATTGGAAATGAGCCCAGACAGACCTTGAATATAAGCAGTCTGAGGAATCAGTTTAAACAATTTAAAGCCCACAGTATTAGTTATGAACAATCTATTGCACTGAAACCATATGCTGAAGATCTTAGAATCTGGGGATTCAAAGGGGCCTACCCTTGCAATCATTAAGTCTGGCTCCTCATTTGATAGGCGAGGAATTGAAAGTACGTAGAGATAAAGTTCACACAGCACAAGCGTGTCACACCTGGGACCACACCCCTCTTTTTTACTTCCAGTTCAGGATTCTTTATTTTCTGGTCACCTGTTGCTTTCTTGCAACAAAATTTTCTGATGAATGTATGCGTATATGGCTTTCTCTTCTAGGACTGCAATGAATCAGTGAGGTAAAGGTGAGTCCTTCAAAATGATGAAGACATATTGTTGTAGGTTGAATTGTGTCTCCCAAAAATGTATGTTGAAGTCCTAAACCCCAGTATCTCAGAGTGTGACCTTATTTGGAAATAGAGTTATTGCATGTATATTTAGTTGTATAGATACGGTCGTAGTGGAGTAGGGTGGGCTCCTATTCCAATCTAATATGACTGGTGGCCTGATAACAGGAGGAGAGAGACACAAAGGGAAAACATGGCCATGTGATGACAGAGGCTAAGGTTAAAGTGATGGATCTATTGGTCATGGAATGCCAAGCATTGCTGAGAACCTCAGAAGCTAGGAAGAGGCAAGGAAGGGTACTCTCCTAGAGCTGTCAGAGAGAACTTGTTAGGAGAAAGATTTGGTATGCTATTGAAGATAAGTTGGTATCAATGAAACTAGATTGGTATGAATTTAGGTGTTATCGGTAACCCTCATGGTAATCAATGAGAAAATAACTTAAAATTTTATAGAAAAGAAACGAACAGGGAATAAAAATGGTGCATTGGTTAAATGAAAAATGAAAGAAGGCTGGGGTGCCTGGGTAGCTCAGTGGGTTAAGCCTCTGCCTTAGGCTCAGGTCATGGTCTCAGGGTCCTGGGATTGAGCCCTGCATCAGGATCTCTGCTCAGCGGGGAACCTGCTCCCCCCAGCCCCCCACCTGCCTCTCTGCCTACTTGTGATCTCTCTCTCTCTGTGTCAAATAAATAAATAAAATCTTAAAAAAAAAAGAAAAAAAGAAAAACAAAAGAAGGCAGTGTTGAAGGAATTCAGGAACAAAAAAAGATATCAGACATCTAGAAAACAAATAGCAAAATGACAGAAGTAAAAAGTCACTTTAAATGAAAATGGATTAAATGCACCAATTAAAAGACAGAGATTGGCAGAATGGATTAAAAATATGATCCAACTATATACTACTTGTAAGGATAGTATAGACTCATTTTTGACCCAAACCCATAAAACAGGGATTAGGTCTCTTTTTCTTATAATTTTTCCATACATGACAAATGTAGACACCCAAAAATATTTATTTGAATAAATGAAACAATAAAGATTATCAGTCCTTTAAAATGTGGCTCAGTGTGTTGGGCCTCTGCCTTTGGCTCAGGTCATGATCTCACAGTCCTAGGATCGAGCCCCGCGTTGGGCTCTCTGCTTGACTGGGATCCTGCTACCCCCTCTCTCTCTGCCTACTTGTGATATCTCTCTCTCTGTCAAATAAATAAATAAAATTTTTTAAGAAATAAAATGTGTCAGTCTGATTTATAAAAAATTGTATTTTCTGTTAGTTTCCATTTATCTGATTATTAGGAAAATCAATCATCTCATGTTAATCAGCTGTTTTTAGTTCTCTGTCTACAACTACCTGTTCATATCCTTGGCTCTTTTCCTATGGTGGCATTTAGTTTCTTAACTGATTTGTGAGAATTCTTTATATGTTATGGATAATATCATTTAGTATATGTGAGAGAAATCTTTTCTCCCACTCTGTGGTTTGTCTTTTAATTTTTAAATGTTTTCAGGGCACCTGGGTATCTCAGGTGGTTAAGCATCTGCCTTCAGCTCAGGTCATGATCCCAGGATCCTGGGATCGAGTCTCGCATAGGGCTTCCCGCTCAGTGGAAAGCCTGCTTCTCCTCTGCCTGCTGCTCCCCCCCTGCTTGTGCTCTCTGTCTCTCTCTTTCTGTCAAATAAGTAAATAAAATCTTAAAATAATTTTTAAGTGTTTTCTTTCTCCTTAAAGTACTACACTTAAAATATTTTTTCTAATTCTTAGGTGATTTGTCAGTAATTTATTTTTTGAATGGGTTGAGGTGGGCTCTGACTTCATGTTTGCAGGTTTTTCAGCACCATTTATCAAATAGCCCATATATTCACCACTGATTGAAAGTGCTACTTTCATCCCCCACCGAAATACACACAGACTTTTGATGCTTCTTCCTGCTCCAGTACCCCATGAGATCCGTTTCAGTCCTGAGCATCTGTGTTTACTCCATTGGCCCTCACCTGACGGTGGTCCTCCTTGCAGACTACATCTATTTTTTTTAATTTTGGAGAGATGTACCTTCTACCCTCTGCTGCCTAGTATAGCTCCTAATAACCTCTGCCCACTGCTTTCCTGATCCCATTTCACACAGTTCTCTCCTGGTCTAATCTGGTCAAGGTTTGTCCAAATGATCTTTGAAGACAGGAAACCAGAGCTTTTGATAACACTACCGGAGCCAAATCAAGAGTTCGTGTCTACTAAGCAGCCTGTGGCTTTTTAGGGGTAAAATTTGGTCAGGTAGATAGACTCCTCTCTGTGCCAAGAAACTGAGGCAACCAATAAAAGCTCTCCCTGTCCCACAACAGCTGAGCACAGGCACAGAAGAGAGAAGGTTAGAGAGTAAGTTCCCAGAGCAACGGCACAGCAGGGGAAAGAATCCATTTTCGAGAGAGAGAGGCATTGAACATTCTGATGAAAATGTGCAGTGGTTCCAGGATTGTAATAGATCTGTCTAATAGCAAAGCAAGAATGGGGATTGTTGGGCTGGGCAAATCTAGTTGTTGAAGACTGTGCAGAAATTGTGAAGTTTGAGGTATTGCAGATCAGGAGACAGCCTCTTCTGCAATTCATAGATCTGGTACAAGAAAATCATGGCACAAATGCACACTGGGATCAGTCTTAGAAGCATATCATGTCCAGAACAAAGGTAGAAGATGTGGACTCTTATTGGAGTAGTGACAGTCCTTTTATGCCCCACCTTGTGAATGGTTTCACCAATTTAATATGAAACAATGGATACTAATGGGTGAGACACAAAGCATAAACTCTGTAATTTATTTTATATAATTGTGCTTAAGTTGACTGTTGTCAGCTGCATATAATTCATTTGATAGGGTGATCTTGATTATTCTCAATTTTTTTCTGTTGTCAATGCAAAGTTCTGATAAAGTAATTCATGCTAATGTTGTTACAAGGACATGTCTGGACTAAAAATTGCAGGCATGATGCTGGAGTCTGGGGGAGGCAGGTGAAGAAAGTTGATTCCTTATAGAATGACACCTATATAAGGTCTGTCCCTGATTATGTGTGTCCCTTCCTACATTAGAATCTGTGGGTTCAGTATTCATGGACATTTAAAATAAAGGTATGCCTTTGGAATGTGCAGCTTCTCAAGGCAATACTGATGACATGATTCGAGATTTCTTGTATGGAATCTAATGATTCTTAAATAAATTAGAATCTCAATGGTTTTGCTAGTCAATGGTCCTTATATACTCACTTAGATCTAAGCCTTGAGGAATACAATTCCAACTAGGAATAATAACAAATGAGAATAGGGCTCTTGAAATACTAGCTCCGTATCCTAGGATTTTATTGTAATGTGACTATTATCACTTATATAGTTTAATTTATAGTATGTATACATTTTTAAATTTCATGATTTTATAAGGAAAAGCAGTCTCTAAGAAAAATTAAAAGCCATCTATATGAATGTCCAAATTTTCAAGAATGATTTCATAGCCTGGATGAAAATTGTGTGCTCTCTCCATCACCTTGCAATTTGAAGAACTGCAAAATCATGAATAATAAAAAAGGATGTTAAACTTTTCAACAAATCCAGATGGGTACCAATGTCATTGAGAATTCCTGAGAATCACCTTGATTGCTGCTTCAGACGAGGAGCCTGAACTGGATATCACTTATCAGTTGCGATGCATGGGCTTTAAGTGACAACAGTTTCTATAATTACATTTTAAAATTGTACAGGCATTAAGTCTGTATTTGTGGCAAATGAAAAACACCCCAACTTTAAAGGGCAACATTGACTCATTTCAGACTCTATTTCTGCCTCAACCTATTAGACTTTGGGGGAACAGAAGGAATGATGGATTGTGCATTGGAAGCCAGTGTTAACACTAACTTTTGTTGGGAATTTGCAAGTTTCTTCTCATCCTTGGGCCTTAGTTTTCCCTTCTACAAAATGAGGTCATTGTACTAGAATGTCCCCTTTGGTCATTATTCTAGGGTTTTTTTCCCTTGGGTATGAAGAGAAATCACCAATGAAATGACTGAGCAGCCAAACAAGTTATTTTTTGCAGGGCTTGAGGCTGGGTGTAAAGAAGGCTTAAAATCTTCATTTCCAATATTAGCAGTGAAATGTGTCCATTTGTGGGTTCAGCTGCTCATCAACGTACTGTCCTCTCTCTCCCTTTCTCCCCACACTATGCTACGTCCTGGACACTCAGAGCCACTGGTGGTTTCTAAGAGCAGGAGACTCACATTCGTCAATTTCCTCTGCTTATCTTGTTCCTTTGCCAGAGATTCCTCTGGCCCCTCTAGCTGGCAAATTCTGACTCACTCTCTGTATTTTTCCTTTTAATTTTATATTTTGACATAAATTCAGACTGAAAAAATTGACAAGTTAGTACAAAGAATTCTCATATACTTTTTCCTAGATTCTCAAAATGGTAATTATTTTTTACCACATTTGTGTCATCCTTCTCCTCTTTCTCTCTTCTTCTCCCTTCCCCAACACAATTTTTTCCTGAACTCCTTGAGAATGAGTTTCAGACATGATGCCCCCCTTTTTTTAGAGAGAGGGAGGGTCAGAGGAAGAGAGAAAAAAAATATTTTTTAAGACTTTATTTATTGGGGCACCTGGGTGGCTTAGTCGTTAAGTGTCTGCCTTTGGTTTGGGTCATGATCCCAGGGTCCGGGGATCAAGCCCCACATTAGCCTCCCTGCTCAGCGAGAAACCTGCTTCTTCCTCTCCCACTTCCCCTGCTTGTATTCCCTCTTTCACTCTCTCTCTCTGTCAAATAAATAAATTTTTAAAATCTTAAAAAAAACTATTTATTTATTTGATAGAGTATGAGCAGTGGGGAGGATCAGAGGGAGAGGGAGAAGCAGGGTCCCCACTGAGCAGGGAGCCCAGCACAGGACTTGATCCCAGGACCCCAGGATCATGGCCTGAGCTGAAGACAGACACTTAACTGATAGCCATCCAGGTGCCCCAAGATACAATGCCCTTTTACTCCAAGTATTTCACTGTGAGTAGCATAAAAAAACAAGGACGGTCTCTTACATAACTGTCATATAAATACAAAAACCAGGAAAATAACCTTGATACAGCACTGTCAGCACATGTAAACCTATTTGGATTTTGCCAATTATCCCAATAACATCTTTTATGGGAGGGGTGCCTGGGAGGCTCAGTGAGTTATAGCCTTTGCCTTCGGCTCAGGTCATGATCCCAGGGTCCTGGGATCGAGCCCCACATTGGGCTCTCTGCTCAGAGGGGAGCCTGCTTCCCTTCCTCTCTCTCTGCCTGCCTTTCTGCCTACTTGTGATCTCTGTCTGTCAAATAAATAAAAAAAAATCTTAAAAAAATCATCTCTTATGGGAAAAGATATGGTCATGCATTGCATTTATTAACTGGCATGTCTCTTTTACTCTCGTTTGGCATGGAGTAACTCCTTGTCTTTGTGTTTTGTTTTGTTTTGTTTTGTTTTTTAATTTATTTACTTATACATATACATATACATATACATATACATATACATATACATATACATATACATACATATGTATATCCTTTAAAAAGATACCAAAATGGGGCGCCTGGGTGGCTCAGTGGGTTAAAGCCTCTGCCTTCGGCTCAGGTCATGATCCCAGGGTCCTGGGATTGAGCCCCGCATCGGGCTCTCTGCTCGGCGGGGAGCCTGCTTCCTCCTCTCTCTCTGCCTGCCTCTCTGCTTACTTGTAATCTCTGTCTGTCAAATAAATAAATAAATAAATCTTTAAAAAAAAAAAAGATACCAAAATGGGTATATAATACACATTTTGCTGAGCAATTTGCATTTTTTCACTTAACCATTTGTCTTGGGTATCTTTCTGTGTCTGTATATACAGATCCATCTCATTCTTTAAATAGCAGCATAGTTTTTTTGTGTGGGGGGTAAGAATTTGTTTATTTATTTGAGAGAGAGAGAGAGTGTGAGAGAAAGAGTGTGTGAGGCAGTGTGAGAAGGAAAGTGTGGGAAGGGGAAGCAAACTCCCCTCTGAGCAGGGAACATGGCTTGGGGCTTGATCATAGGACTTCAGGATCACGATCTGAGCTGAAGGCAGACACTTAATGGACTAACCCACCCAGATGCTCCCAAAAGCAGCATAACTTTTTAAAAAGTAGTATAGATGTAGCCTTGTTTATTTTATTCCCTATTCTTTTTTTTTTCTTTTGGTCATCAAATGATTCTTTGTTGAAATATTTTCCTTTGTAGTTTTTAACTAGCTGGGCATTCCACTGTACCGCTATTGACGTCATCTATGATGTCATGAGGGTGTGGCCATCAACATTGCAGCGCACAGACTGAGCAGTCCCCAGGATCTCTTTAATGGTTCCAGAAAGTTCTCTGGCTAAAGATTGGTGTTGCATCTGTTGGGCAATGTTGACAATCTAATCAAAAGTGTAATTTCCACTGTGCTTAATGTTTTTCTGCATCTTTCCATCTCCTAGTGGTTCCTTGAGGAATCAGGGAAGAGGCAGAGGTTACCACTTCATCCTGGGCCTATCTGCTCTGAATGGTCAGTTTCACTATAATTCTCAGGCCCTTCCTATCACTAGCTGCCTTGATGATGTCATCACCAACCTTTTTTGGAGACAGCCCTAGGGCGATCTTCAGAGCCAGGGCAGAGGTGACATGAACTTCCCCACCAGTGTACCTCAGGTATTTGATTTTGATCCCTTTGGGGTCAAACTTAGGTGGCATGGTGGAGGTGGCTGGTGTTGGATGAACCGGATTTTGGGAAGACCGAAGACAGTTGCACCTTTGCCTCCTCGGAGCAAAAGCGAAAAACTATTGTATTCCCTACTGATGAATATTTGTGTTGTTTCCATTTTATCTATCACAAACAATCTTTGTACCGATGTTTGAAGACATAGCTAGTTTACAATTTTGATACTTCAAAAGGCTTTTCCAATTTGTACACGAATCTACTATGTAGGAGATTGTTTGCATTTTTCTGATCATTAGTGATGTTAGACAGCTCTTATCATAGTTCATGGCCATTAAGATTTCTTTTTCATGAATTGCTTGTTAGTGTTCTTGGCTGTTATAATGCTGGATTGCTGTTTTTGTTTGTTTGTTTTTGTTTTTGTTTTTTTTTAACTGATCACTTATTTGGCCTTTCCCTTAGCAGAGGGAGGCTTTCTCCACTTCTAAGCCTCCAGCTGCTCCCTCTACTGTGGTCCCACAACATGGTTCATACTGCATCCAGGTCTTCATTTAGCAGACATTCCATACAAATCCACTCATTTCACAAGTGTTCTTTGTATGCTTGGCCTTGGGCTAGGCGCTGGGTATGGAGATAGCAGTAGGCCACCACAGTCTGCACCCTCACACAGTTTAGTTTGTTTTGTTTTGTTTTTAAAGATTTTATTTATTTATTCTGACAGAAGTAGGCAGAGAGGCAGGCAGAGAGAGAGGGGGAAGCAGGCTCCCTGTTGAGCAGAGAGCCCCATGCAGGGCTCGATCCCAGGACCCTGGGATCATGACCTGAGCCCTGAAGGCAGAGGCTTTAACCCACTGAGCCACCCAGGCGCCCCTCACACAGTTTAGTTTTGAAAGGCAGCTTTGGGCATAGAAAAGAGCATGGGTTTTGGATTCAGACAAGACTTGAGTTTGAATCCCAGCTGTGTGATTTAGAGCAAGTAACATGACCTTACCAAGTTGCAATTTCCATAGCAGTAAAATCTGTTAACCTCTCCCTTGCAGAGTGAGGATGGGAGAGAGGACAGTGTACCTGAAGTGGCAAGCAAGGGCCTCTTACATAGTAGGCTCTCCGTGAATGAATAATCATCTAAAGACAACTGTTAAAGTTCAAAGCGAGGGCACCTGAGTGGCTCAGTTGGTTAAGCAACTGCTTTTGACTCAGGTCGTGATCCTGGAGTCCCGGGATCAAGTTCCACATCTGGCTCCCTGCTTGGCAGGGAGTCTGCCTCTCCCTCTGACCCTTTCCCCTCTCCTGCTCTCTCTCACACTCTCTCTCTCTCAAATAAATAAATTTTTAAAAAAGATTTTATTTATTTATTTGTCAGAGAGAGAGAGTACACAAGCAGGCAGAGTGGCAGGCAGAGGCAGAGAGAGAAGCAGGTTCCCCACTGAGCAAGGAGCCTGATGTGGGACTCCATCCCAGGAACCTAGGATCACAACCCGAGCCAAAGGCAGCCACTTAACTGACTGAGCCACCCAGCTGTCCCCAATTAAACAAAATCTTTAAAAAAATATTATATAAGAGGTTAAAATGATTAGTTCTCAGAGATACTAGGTATTACCTATTAACTGGAATAAGAGAAAGGAGGGAGCTCCCCCCTCTGCTTTGGGGGGGGGTAAAGATGGGTAATATGTGACATTCCCCCAGGCCTTGCTATAGAATATCCCCCATCTTGTTGGCCCTCCATAGCAGATTTCTGCTTTTCTGGACCCTCACCCCAATTCAGCTGCTCACTGTTGATGCAGTATGCCACTGTCTTGGGGGAAAACAGGTGTTTCCTTCCTCAAATAAATGGGCTCTTTAGAACATTCCCTGTGAGAGAGGCTTCAGGGTATTTTGCATAGTGCTACTCATGATCTCAAGCAGTGTAGACTAGAGACTGTGGGAGGTAGAGACAGAATGACTGTGAGTGTGGCACAGGAAGAGACTCAGAGACCTGGATTATAGACACAGCTGTGCCTCTGCAACGTGACTCCTGGCATGTCTCTTACTTCTTGGCTTCAGTTTCCCCATGACTGCAGTAGGAGACTGGAGCAATCGAGTCCCACATCGGCTCCCTGCTCAGTGGGGAGCCTGCTTCTCCCTCTGCCTCTGGCCCTTTGGCTCTCTCTCTGACAAATAAATAAATAAAATATTTTTTAAAAAAGATTTTATTTATTTATTTGAGAGAGAGAGAGAGAGAGTTTAAGTGCATGAGCTGGCAGGGGTGGGGTGGGGATCCTGACTGAGCGGGGGATCCCAATGCAGGGCTCCACCCCAGGACCCTGAGATTATGAACTGAGCTGAAGGCAGATGCTTAACCTACTGAGCCACCCAGACACCCCTATATCTATCTTAATGTCGTGGAGCACAACACTGCCTTCCACTTATCTGGGATCATGACATGGTTTTCCCACTGATCTGACAGCTGGTGGATTCACACCTAGTTCTCGGTTTCCTAGAGCCTATGGGGCCTTAGGTTGCCTTCATTTCTTTAACATCTTTAGTGAGTGCTTGCTGTCTGCCAACTACTACGTTAGCTGGTAAAGATACGAAGATAAAAATGTCAAGGCTTCTGCCTTCAGGGAGTCCACAATTCAGCTGGGCGACAACAGGAAGGCAGACACAATACAACTGCCTGGATGGAGATTTGTCCCAAGTGTAGGATAGACCAGGGCAAGGAATGCCTGTTCTGTCTAGCTGACTTGGAAGGTCTTCTTGAAGACCCAGGGCTTGAGCACAGTAGGGTGAGTTGGGGCATATTAGAAAGACAGAGAGAGGGGAAGTGGGAGGTAGTAAGAATGCCTTCTGCAAAGTTACAGATGTGGGAGAGCATAGTGTCTTCTGGCAACTGCTCAGGAGGCAGAAGTCAGCTCATGAAGTGCCCTTTTTGCCATCCAAAGGACTACAGGTCTTATTACATAACCTAAAGGAGGTAACTAAAGCATTTTGAGCATGGTAAATAGTAAATCTTTGTTGAATACATGAGTAATAGTAGGATGATTGGGTACAGTACTCAGGAGCATTTCCTAACCTTGTGGCCCAGGGCAAGTTCCTTAACCTCTGAATCTGTTTCCTTTTTTGTGAAATGGGAATTTAAAATCAACCTCAATGGTCACCTGGCTGACTTAGTAGGTAGAGTGTGTGACTCTTGATCTCTGGTTTGTGAGTTTGAACCCATGTTGGGTGTATATATTACTTATAAATAAATAAAAATAAAAATCAACCTCAAAAGGTTAAAATTTGAGTAAAGGTGTTATATATAATGCACTTATTGAGTAAGACTGGCACTTGATAAAAGTTTAACACATTATTTTTTTAGAGATAACTTTTGTTCTACACCATACACATTACCTAAACAATTTAAGAATCTCTTTGACCCCTTTCTTTTTTTTTAAGATTTTATTTATTTATTTGAGAGAGTGTGCACAAGGGCAGGGGAGGGAGCGGCAGAGGGAGTGGGAGGGAGAATGTCAAGCACACTCCTGCTGAGCTCAGAGCCCCACACAGAGCTCAACATCAGGGACCCTGAGATCACGACCTGACCTGAAACCAAGAGCATCATGGCATGTGGCTCAACTGACTGTGCCACACAGGCGCCTCTCTGTGATCTATTTCTAAGTATGTTTCCTCTTCTGCAAAATGGTTCCTCCAATCTTACCTTTTCATTGTAACCTGTAACATTGTAACCATAGTGTTGATTAACATTTCTAATTATTTTTCTGTAACATCGTTACCATAGTGTTGATTAAAATTTCTAATTATTTTTCTGATTACACTCTTAGGCTATATCTAAATTGTATTTTGTTTTCCCAGCCAGACTCAGGTCCTGGAGACCAGAGACTAAAAAATTTACCACTATATTCACAGAAGAAACAATGTGAAGTTTATCTTTCAGCACTATTGCCAAGGATCAATGAAGGGATAAAGTGCTTTGTCATTATGTAAAGTTGTACAGATGGGTTTATTATTACTAAGTATTGAAATAAGGCGTGAGAAGAGGAACTGAAGCCAGAGGCTTGTAACACAATCTTGTAGCCTCTGGAGGCATACAAAGGGCAAGTATTAACTCCAATCTTTGGCAAGAGTGCAGCTCTTCATGGGTGCCTGGCTGGCTCAGTTGGTAGAGCAAGTGACTCATCTCCCAGTCAAGACCCAGGTTAAGACTAGAGCTTACTTAAAAAAAAAAGGGGGGGGGGGAGAGTGCAGCTCTTCAAGGTTCACAAAGAGTTAAATCTAATGCTTCGAATTTTAGGAAAAAGCCAGAATCAACCCCAGAGCGAATTTAATTCAACTTCAAAAACTAGAGGTGGAAAGGACCTGCCTAAGGTCACCTAGCGCTAGATGCCAGACTCTGTCAAAAAGATTTCCTCATTGGTTGAGGTGCCCCTGCTGGCTGGATAACGCGCCACCAGACCCTGCACTCCTATCCTATTTTGGTCTCAGTTCGTCTCCCACGCCACGTGGCACAAAGCAGGTGCCTCAGAGGTCAAGCAAGGAGGAGGTGGAGCCCATCCGGAAACCAGCTTGGTGGCATCATGGGAAATGTAGTTTTCATTCTGGGCACAGAAAGGGTGCCTCTTTTCCCCTAGTTTTGACTACTGAGAAGCATCTCCTGCTTGCAAGTCATTCAAACCAAGTGTTTCCAATTACAGACGCAGCCCAGGTATCTTTGAAAGAAGCCATGAAGGGGAAGGGGCAAAGCAAAGAAGGCAAACCAAAAGATTGTCGGGTGCGGGGAAGAGAAAGGGTTAACAGTTATTACGCACGCGCACAGAGGGCCCGTAGGGTGGGCGGGGACGGAAGACGACTCCCGGGAGCTGTGTTTTCCCCGGAAGTGCCTTCCCTCCTCCCGGGTCCGCGCGGACGCTCTTTCCTTACCTCATTTGTCCTCGCCCCTCCCCGTCCCTCTACGCGTTTTGGTTCCTGGTTGGTGCTTCCTGGTCGCAGCCGCGGCAGTGAGTATGTGTGTGACGGACCCCCAGCCACCCGCGGCCGGGGGACCCCTGCCCGCCCTCCGTCTCTCCCGCTGGGCTGTGGAACTAGCGCGTGTCCCCTCGCCGGCCTCTGTGTCCTTCGTCTTGCCCCCGCTCAGGGCAGGGTGCAGCTCGTGGCCCCTCAGTCGTGTTCTGCCTCACGCGGCTCGGCTGACCGGCTGGGATGTTCGCTTCTCTTTACCCGGCCAAGGGCGACGTCGTGATTCAAAAAGCTCTGGGCGCCCATGGCCTCGGTGGGGGTGGCGTTTCTGCCTGTTATTCCTTCTCCCCTCCCCCAATTCCCCTGTGTTTCGGGGGAAGCCGGTCAGCCCGTTACACACGTAGGTCCTGCCGCCCGGAGGGAGCCTGGCCTGTGAGGGCCGGACAGTCCCAACTCCAGCCTCTGCTGTCAGAAGCAGCAGCTACAGCTGTGGGACAAGAAGAATTTAGGGAATTGTGCCCCTTTCCCCATGTAAAACAGGGAGATTTGGAATGTGTTAACTAAGATTTGCTTTATCCCGCACATTTTGTGACCCCACAGTTAACTCCAACTTTAAGAGCTGCAGATGCTGTGGGAAAACTGGGAAATCAACAGGCCTCGGCTCTCGTCGCGGCTCCATCTCTGACTCGCGGCTCCACCTCTGACTCGTTGGTGACTCTAGGAATCTCTTGTTTAGGCTGAATTTATTTCTATTTCAGATCACAGGAGATCTTTACGCTCAGTGAATAAACAAGCTTTTCAGAGCCCGTTTCTCTAGGAGAGCGTGCAATTTAGTGACTCTTTCAGGCCCTTTCCAAAGCTCTTGACTTTGTGTTTTGAATATTTGGCTGTCAACATCCAAAGACTTTGAAGTGGGCTGTGTATATTTCAGACAGCATTAGGCTTTGGAGACAGTGTTGCTGTTTTCCAGAATCTGAGGGTAGGGAATGAACTGAGGAAGACGGGAAGTCAAGATTATAAAATAGCCACAAGGCTAAGGTACTGTGTAGTTAAGAAGGGACTGAGAAAGGTGAGGGAAGTGTTTAGAGATCGGATTTGTTACCATAAAAAGATTGTATACTAAGAACAGCTGGACTTGTTTGAATAAATTTAGCATAATACTCTCCACCAATATCTTGGATTCTGTCTTCCTTTTTTTTTTTTTTTTGATGAGCTTTGTTTTGCACATTTGGATTCCCTACCACAGTCAGATTTGCTTCAAAGTGAAAATCATATTTGAAGAATGGACAAATTTTAATACTAAACTCAGTAGTGTTTCCAATCTGTCACTGTCAGGATAGCTCACTAAAAGTATGTCCGAAATTTTAAGTTGAAAATCAGCTGTCTATTAATCAGTTTCCTGTGAGCATTGGACTTAAAATCAAGCTGTAAATTTGCTTTAAATCTTATACCTATGTCATCAAGAAGAAACATTTAGCACAGACCTGTACCCCTGGGGATAAAAATACATTATATGTTTATTAAAATAAAAAAATTAAAAAAAATAAAATTAAATTAAAAAAAAAAAAAAAAGAAGAAACATTTAGGCCAGAAGTTCTTTGAAGGGAAATAAGGGCAAAAGGCTCAGAATGACCAATTGATATACTGTTAGAGCAGAAGTATTGGCTTTAAAAATAGCGTAGTGAAATCTGAAAGCTTAAATAAGCCTTAAGTTGTGTAGTTTAAAAATTTTTAGTGAATGGAAAAAAAGGAACCTGCTCCCACTTTTGAATAAAGCCTTTTCAGTTATTCTCTATAGCTGTTTTGTATTTGTTAAGCCACTTTAAGTAAATTTCATTCTCAAGCTGGTGTTGTAGGTTCTTACATGAGAACTATCTTTTTTGGTCCTGGGATTGGTATACTCTAAGTATGAGCTTGCAAGGTTCTTGTATAGGAAACTGACAAATTCAGATGTATGCTTTCCCTTTCAATTAAAATGCCTCTTTCAGTTTTTACTCTCTCCTGGAAAGTGAAATGGATATTTTTAAGGTAAATTTAGATGTTAAGGCCAACACAAATGTAACTTTGAAGGAAGTTTTTTTTTTTTTTTAATGTTTATTTGAAAGTATTTTGGAAAATTCAATGAAAAAGTCTTAGTGAACACTTGCCTGAGAGCCAGGGAAATGTGAATCTCTCCTACCTATGTTAATCAGCTGCATAACCTTAAATAGCCTTCCTTATCTCTTTGGATCCTAATTTCCTTATGTGAAAATTGAGGCGGTAGTATGAGATAATCAGAAGGGTCTCTTGAAAATTAAAATTTTGTGGCTCTCATAGGGACTTCATGTTACCCAGTTAAGTATGCTTGAGAATCGTATGTAATGATTAAAAAGCTGAGAAAGTCTTCTGGTTCAAGACATATGTATTTATTTCATATTTGTCCTGTGAGTACACATTTAAATTAAATGCATTTGAATGTAATTAAAGTAGTAACATAAACATAAACCAAAATAGCCTCAGGCAAACCTTAACCTTGGCAAACATAAGCTACATAAAAAGAAGAACAAGTTATGCTGAGCACAATTTTCAAGTACAGAAAGTACAAAATCCTCTTAAAGGCCATAGGGGCTAAATTGTTAAATTCATTTTTCTACATTTCAAGGAAAGAGATAAACCCCTAGACCCAAGGAAGTCAGTTTTTATTACATTTCTGTAGTTTATTTTTGGCATATATTCACAGGTGTGCCCATGGCTCTTTTCTTAATCCCTTTCCTTTGGGATGGCTCCAAGAGTAGTACAAATTTGTAACTCGGTAATTTAGCTGTTTTAATTTTTTCTGGGCTGCACTGGAATTATGTTATTTATGTTTTATCAGTATGGATCCAGTGAGGATTTTGAAGGAAGTATAATTCCTTTGACTTATTTTAGAATTAATTTACCTATTAAATAAAAAGGAAAGAATTCATCTTTTATTTGAATTTCTCTGAGGCTAACATTTCAATATAAACTGATAAATGCTATGAGCATTATTATTCAGACAGCCACATTTAAGTTGTGTGACAACAACAGCATAGCAACCTGAAGGACAGTGCAAGAATGGAACAGGTGTATTGTAACTTTTAGAAGAAAAGGGCATTGAAAGTTGGTTTCTTTCCTCCCTACCTTTATTGGGATATAATTGACAAATACCATTGTGTGAGTTTAAGGTGTACATCATGATTTGATACATAAAATGACTACCGCATTAAGATTAGTTAACACTGCCATCACCTCATGTATTTTCTTCCTCTTCTTCCTTTTTTTCCCCTCAGTGAGAACATTTTTTTTTTAATTAAAAAAAAAAAAAGATTTTATTTATTTATTTGACAGATCACAAGCAGGCAAAGAGCCAGGCAGAGAGAGAGGGGAAGCAGGCTCCCCGCTGAGTGGAGAGCCTGCTGCGGGGCTCAATCCCAGGACTGGAGATCATCACTTGAACTGAAGGCAGAGGCTTAACCCACTGAGCCACCCAGGCACCCCAGTGAGAACATTTTAAGACTTACTCTCTTGGCAGATTTCAGGTGTGCAATACAGTGTCATTAACTCAGAGTGTAGTTATCATTTTTACTCCCAGATTTATTGAGGTATAATTGACACAGAATAAGTTTAAGGTGTATGAGAAAAGTTGGTTTCTTTATTTCTCTAAACAACAGCAAAAACCTCCAGCATGAGGGTAGTGCATTTTTGGCTCTTGTTCATTTGGTTCTTGGAGTCAGCTGGTTGTATTACTAAAACTACCATCAGAACACCCTGACATTTTGGGCAAAGAACTGGTAAACTAAGAACAGCTAGTCTTTCTAAATTTGTATAGCTAAAAAGGAAGTGGAAAGAGTAAATTGTCATTGTTAATTGTTTTTTAGGCTGTCCCTGATTTTTGAACAAACATGAGTTATTTTTCTAGAGCTCTCATTTTGATCAATATTGTATCAGTACCTAATTGAAACATCTTCTGTGTAGATATTTGGTTGATGATAAGAGAATAGTGGAATAGTTGGAGACAACTGTGAAATTCATCCCACCATAATTTCCATATTTTAGACACATACTAGATTTATTAGGGTTGATGAGAAAATGCTAAATGATATTCATTTATTTATTCATTACTTCATCAGACATTTATGGAAGTCCTGCTAAATACCAGTTACTCTGCTTGGCTTTGGGAATCTATTGTTTAACAAAGTGCATATAGTTTCTGCTGTCCTGGGGTTTGTGATCAGTTTTTGTGAGACATTTACATTGATTAGTAATTAGAACTGTGGTGTTTTGAAAAGCCTATAAAAGGGATACAATTTAGTCTGGTGGGTCAAGGGAAGCTTCTCAGTAAAAGGGATGTTGGGGCGCCTGGATGGCTCAGGTCATGATCCCAGCGTCCTGGGATTGAACCCTGCATCAGGCTCCCTGCTCAGCAGAGAGTCTGCTTCTCTCCACACTTCTCCCTCCTTCCTGCTCATGCTCTCTTTCACTATCTCTGTCTCTCTCACATAAATAAATAAAATACATATATGTAAAAAATACGGGTGGGCTGGGTGGCTCAGTGGGTTGAGCCTCTGCCTTTGGCTCAGTCATGGTCTCAGGGTCCTGGGATCGAGCCCCGAGTTGGGCTCTCTGCTCAGCGGGGAGCCTGCTTCCCCCTCTCTCTCTGCCTACCTCTCTGCCTACTTGTGATCTCTCTCTCTGTCAAATAAATAAATAAAATCTTAAAAAGAAAAAAAGACAAAAAGGGATGTTTAAGCTGAGTAGAAGGATGAGCAAGATTTAATATGCCCACAGTAGGGAGGTAAAGTGCTCCTATAGCTAGAAGTTTTGCCTGTTTTAGGTCCTTAGTATGTTTTTTATACACATCTTTATTGCTAGTACGAAAGTAAACCAAGGTTTATCAGATATTTTTATGTATTATTTTAGTCAAGGATAAAAAGGCCATGAGATTAATTTTTTAGTTGAGAATAGAAATCTGCACTAAAACAGTAAATATTATGATTGTTTCCTGTAGTGGATTTTAATAAAAGTTGAAGTAATAGTCATATGTGACAGTGCATACCTGAAAAGATGAGATGCAGAACCAGAAGCAGGGAAGAGATGAAGAATGGATGGAATAATGAGAATGACTTAAACTATTCTGGTGATTTTTCACATTTTAGAGAAAAAATTGGTGTCTGAAGCAGTGGATCAACCTGTCTTTCCTTTCTAGCATACATGCAAAATATGGTATTTCCATTAATAACTACCACTCAGTTTGTTGGAGTAATTTTCATTTGGGAGGGGTGAGCATTATTAAAGCAGGTCATAGCAGGATTTAGAAATCCTCGAAAAAAGGGTACTCTTAAGAGAAAAAGGTATTTTAATGTGTTATTGAGAACAATGATGGCCTTCACAGAAGTTAGCTCTAAGGTGATATCATTATGCATTAAACAGGCATGATCTGAGCTTTTAAAATATATTCTTTGTATGATTTTCTCTTTTACAGCATCAAGGTTACTGACTTTCCATGATGTTTGGTGGTTATGAGACCGTAGAAGCATATGAAGATGACCTTTATCGTGAAGAGTCATCTAGTGAACTGAGTGTTGATAGTGAGGTAGAATTTCAGCTCTACAGCCAAGTTCATTATGCCCAAGATCTTGATAATATAATTAGAGAGGAAGAACATGAAGAGAAGAACTCTGGGAATTCTGAATCGTCCAGTAGTAAATCAAATCAGAAGAACTTAATTATCCTTTCAGATAGTGAGGTCATCCAGCTATCAGATGGGTCAGAGGTCATCACTTTGTCTGATGAAGATAGTATTTACAGATGCAAAAGAAAGAATTTTAGAGTCCAAGCAAAAGAAAAGACCGGAGGTCCTCCTGCCTCTCTTCATTCTAATAAGTTGACTGATAAGAAATGCAAGAGGAATATTGAGAAGCCTAAACCTGAAGAGATAACGGGTACAATCCGAGAGGTTATGATTATAGAGGTCAGTTCAAGTGAAGAGGAAGAGAGCACCATTTCAGAAAGTGATAACGTGGAAAACTGGATGCTGCTGGGATGTGAAGTTGATGATAAAGATGATGATATCCTTCTCAATCTTGTTGGATGTGAAAACTCTGTAAATGAAGGTTAGTATCATATTGGCCATTTTGAAAAATAATACCATCTTTAATAAGGAAGACTGCTTTTCCTAGACAAAAGACCAATAGGGTCTGCTCCATTTAATTCCTCATCTTTTGGTCTTGTTTTTTGGCTTGTTTCTCATGAGACTCTTACCAGTGGCTACTCTAATGGTGGTCTGTCTGAACGTCAGAAAGAGTATGTCAGAATATCAAAGACGCTCTGCTTCTACTGTAAGCAAATTCATAGCTGCTTCTTCTGTTTGGCTAGAGCCGGTTCTGGACCTGAAATCTTAGTCCCCTCTCTTTCGCCTGGTATCACAGGTGAGTACTGCATCCATCTCAGACGTTGGTCCTGTGCTCTCATTTGGCCAACTCTATTGAGACTGCCTCTTCCTAAGTGATTTGTTTGGTCAGGAGTTAGCCAGGCAGCCAGCATGGGAAATGCTTGATATACTGAGAATACGGAATTAGTATTGAGATTTTAGGAATTCCGCGGTTAAGATAGGAGGCTCTGAAGAGCTGTAAGTCTAGTAAACTGTAGGAGGAAATGCAGGTTCTTAGAACCACATCATTCAAGGATTGAAATTTTGGTGTGGACTTTGTATTCTCTTTCTCATAGTCTTGATGCTTAATTCCTCTAAGAACTCCTTTTTGTTTTTCTTCCTGTATGCCTAATGCCTAGTCTCTTGCAATAGTTTCCTAAATGATCTTTTACATCTTCCCTGCACAATATTGTTAAACTAGTAGTCTTGAAATGCCCTTTTACTCATAGTACTTTACTGTGCCCCAAACCTTTAATAGTACCTACTTGTTCTTAGAGGAAATGATGATATTGAATGTAGGTTATGCTTTGGAGCCCCAGTGACTGACAGACCTTTTTTTAAGGATACAAACTTTAGGTTTCCAGGCCATAGGGTTTCCTTACTATTTAACTCTACCCTTGTGGGAAAGCAGCCACAATACCTAAAGAGATGGGGTGGGTATTCCAACAAAATCTTATTTACAAAAACAGGTGGCTGGCTCAGTCTGTCAAAGGCCAACCCTGAGAAGTTGACAGCAAAAGGAAGAAAAGAAAGAGAGTGGTAGTTAGAACACAGAGTGGAATTAAGTGAAGTTTTATATTTAAGTGAAGTAAGGTAGATTTGATCATGTTTTTAGATAGTCGGGGGCAAGGAGGGGGACACTTTTGAAGGATAGATTAAACCTGTTTGATGGATTGGGCTAGTGGGGCCAATTAAGAGATGGGATCAGGTGTGTATGTCTGAATTAGTCTTAAAAGGGAAGAGACACACCATTAACTCCTAAATCATCAGATATTTCTAGAGGTAGAGAAGAAAGAATAAATTCAGATGGGTTGCAGATGAGGGAATATGTGAGGATGTGTTTGATTTTCTTGGGAAAATGAAAACAGAATTGGGAGTGGAAGTGGGCAGAGGGTACTTACAAGCTTAGAGTGTGGAAAGCTTGTTTGAGTCCTTTGGGGAATACTTTTAGACTGTGATTCCCAGTGTTTTGAAGATGGCAACCTTTTTAACTTCACAGCAATTTGTGGGCCCCCACATGATTGTAGTTATAGTTCTAGTATTTATTAATTAAGAAAATGCATATTAGCTACTATTTTAGTATCCTTTTATGTGATGGGGTTTTATTAACCACAATGTCTGTACATTTGAAAAATAGTAGTGTATATATATGTATATGTCTTTATATAATGCATGCCTCTGGGCACCAACTGTGGTCACCAATCATGCAGGTCCCCAGGAGTCTGAAGCTCATAGTTGGGAAATCATTGTGCCAACAAATCAATAATAGGTTTACTTAGAAGTGGTATTCAGGGGACGCCTGGGTGGCTCAGTTGGTTAAGCGGCTGCCTTTGGCTCAGGTCATGATCCCAGCGTCCTGGGATGGAGTCCCACATCGGGCTCCTTGCTTCGCGGGGAGCCTGCTTCTCCCTTTGCCACTCTGTCTGCCTGTGCTCACTCTCTCTCTCTCTCTCTCTGACAAATAAATAAAATCTTAAAAAAAAAAAAGTGGTATTCAGTCCAAATTGCAACAATATGAGCTTGTAATGAACTCACTTTGAAGGATTTCATAACTTTTTCCAGTAATATTTGGCAATCTGGAGCAAGATTATGGAATCCAAATGATTCAGGGCTAGGCATACCATCACAGAAGGTCCAGAAGGTCGAAAGCATTTAGCCCAGTCTTTCTCTAAATTGCCTTCTCCTGACATCACACTTAGCTTCATCAAACACTAACGTGTTCATGATGATGAGCCATTTTTCTTGAACTCAAGTTTTCCATGTCCACCATACTGATTTTTCCATTTGGTTATCTTATTGTCATTTCAGATTTAATACACTGAAAGGTTTGAGAAATTGAAATGAAAGGTTATTTTTCCACAGAAAGAAGAGCGGGTTAACTGAGAAGTAACAGTAGAACGAGGGTTTCTCAGGGCAAAATGAAAGAGATTGGTGAGGAGTAGTGAGAATGGGGTAGAGGGTGGCTGAACCATATGGAAATGAGGATTCTAGAAGAAAGGGAATGGTAGATTTAGTTAGGTATGTGTTACAGGAGTGAGGAAAAGAAGGTTGGTAATTAGGTATATTAAGAAATCTCCGGCAAACAGTTTTAGTGTTTCATGTTATAAGTAGAGAATAAGAAGCATGTTTGTTCTTGAACTGCATTTTTGGAGGAGGGGATATTTGTGTTTATTTTTATTGAGGTGAAATTAGCACAACACAAAATTAACCTTTTTAAAGTGTTCAGTTTACTGGCGTTTAGTACATTTACAGTATTATGGAACCAGACCAAAGGAAACCCTACTCTCATGGAGCTCTTTATTCCTTCTCCCAGACCCTGGCAACCGCTAATCTTCTTTCTGTCTCTGTGGATTTACCTATTCTGGATATTACATGAAAATAGAATCATATAATATGTGACCTTTGTGTCTGACTTCTTTCGCTTAGGGTAATGTTTGGGAGGTTTGTCCATATTGTAGCATGTATCAGTACTTCATTCCTTTTCAAGGCTGAATAATATTCAATTGCATTGTTATACCACATTTTGTTTATCTATTCATCTGTGGATGGGCATTTAGGTTATTTCCACCTTTTGGGTATTATGAATGGTGCTACTGTGAACATTCATGTATAGGTATTATTTGAATACCTATTTTGGCTATATACCTAAGACTAGACTAGAATAGCTGGGTTTTCTTTTTCTTTCCTTTTTTTTTTTTTTTTTGGAGATTTATTTATTTATTTTAGAGAGAACGTGAGTAGGGGGAGGGAGGGAGAGTGGGGGAAAGAGATAGGCAGACTCCCCCTGAGCTTGGAGCCTGACGTAGGGTTCGATTCCACAATCCCGAGATCATGACCTGAGCTTAAGCCAAGAGTCGGTTGCTCAACTGACCAAGTCACCGAGGTACCCCTAGTATATCTAGGATTTTCATGTTTCGCTTTCTGAGGAACCACCAGACTTTTCCACAGTGGCTGCACCATTATACATTCTCACAGTAATTTAGGAGGGTTCTACTTAACTGCATTGTTTTTAGCAATGACTTGTGATGTTGCATATTCTATTTTGATGTGGTGGTATGCTCTTTGTTATTTCTTAACAGTTTTTTCTCTTAGTATTTTGGTTTTTGTACTTGTTTATGTTGGCTTATGTTTTCCTAGTATGGCTTTTATTTTATTTCTTTTTAGAGAGAGAGCGGGTAGGGAGGGGCAGAGGGAGAGGGAGAGAGAGAATCCCAAGCAGGCTCCATTGCCCAGTGTGGAGCTGGATGAGGGACTTGACCCCATGACCCTGAGATCACGACCAGAGCTGAAATCAAGAGTCGGATGTTCAACTGACTGTGCCACCCAGGTGCCCCTCTAGTATGGCTTTTTTTTGCATCAAATTTTCCTTACATCTTTTCATCCACTTAAGAGTTTGTAAAGAAACTGATTCTTACAGCTGTTCTGTTTAAGTTTAGTGTGTATATGTGTATAAATTTGTAACACCTTTTCTGCAACATTAGTAACATTAGTAATAAGTAATATTAGCAATTAGATGCAAGACCTAAGTAATTCGGAGTGATTTTTGATTCCTTGCATTCAGTGTATATTCCTCTTACACATATTGAAAATTTTCCCTTTGCTTCTAGGATTTGTTTCTTTGTTTCAGCCAAATCTAAACAAATTTTGCAATTTTGCAAATTAACTTGCCTGACTCTTATAACTCTGACAGATATTCAAATATATATCTCCTGTTTTATATCCTTGGTCTGCTAATGCCATAATCCTGTTTCTTTTTAGTTAATAAGCAATATATTCTGTACTAATGTTTATCTGAGTGTGGTCTTACTCTCTCACCATTATTATCCTGTTCATAAATAGATCTGAGTTCAGTTTGTATAGTAATCTTTAGAAGATTTCTTCATGTTGATGGAAATTTGTAGAAATTCTGACATACTTTTGAAATGACGATGTTTAACCATAGCAGTAGCTATTTGGTATACTGCTTCTCCTCCTCCCCAAACCCTCAAACTATGGCATATTTAAATTACCAGTCTGATAGGAGAGATTAAAGACTCCTTGAAGGTGGGTCTTTTCCATCCTCACAAGTTTCCCTATGATATTTAGAGTAATTCTTTGACATGTATTTGTTCTGTATTAATTGCTGAATGATCAAAATATTGGGCATCTACTCTGTAGTATACACAGAGGGGATTTAAAATGATAAAAGACATAGTTTTAGCCTTAAGTGGCATTGTGTTTCATTGGAGAGACAGAATTTATGTAATATTTATAGAGTTATTATTTAAATATTTATTTATTTATTTTAGAGGGAACACTTGAGTGTGTGTGGGGGATGGGACAGAGGGAGAGAATCAAGCAGACTCGCCACTGATCAGGCATCCTACTACTATGCAGGGCTTGATTCCCAAGACCAAAGAGATCACGACCTGAGCAGAAACCAAGAGTCTGATGCTTAACCCACTGAGCCCCCAGGTGCTCCTGTAATATGTGTGTGTGTGTGTGTGTGTGTGTGTGTCTGTACCTGTACACACACGTATGTACTAAAAATAAGCTAATACTGAGAAGAAGCAAAGTAATTTATGGAAGTCTCTCCTTAACCTTGGGAGATAAGTGTCTTAAAGTCCTGATGATAGGTGTAATTGTAAACTTAACACTTTATAAAAAATAGGATTAGTGAATTTGCGGTAGTAATGAATGAATGAAGGACTATGTAAGTACATACCTATTTCCCATTTACTATCATTAAATTTGTAGTAATGAGTGCAGAACCATTCTTGTTCTGTGGAAACTTCAGACCATCCCCCATTACTTAAGTTTCAGTAGAGGCTAATTACATTTATTTTCTCTTAATACACAGGCAGATAGTACATTACTTGGAGGCATTTTTTCCTTGCTGTTCTTCCTCTGAATGTTTGATACTTTTCTGATTATATGATTTGATATTCTTTTTATTATGTTTTTAAGATTTTGTTTTTTACGTAATTTCTACACCCAGTGTGGGGCTCAAACTCACAATGCCAAGACCAAGAGTCACATTCTTTATTGACTGCGCCAGCCAAGTGCCCCTGATTGAAGTTTCTTTTAAAGATTTTATTTATTTAACAGAAAGAGAGCAAGTGAGAAAGAGAACACAAGTGGGGGGTGGTAGGCAGAGGGAGAGGGAGAAACAGGCTCCCCACTGAGCAAGGAACCTGACGTGGGGCTCAGGATCCTGGGATCATGACCTGAACCAAAGGAAGACACTTAACTGTCTGAGCTACCTAGCCACTACTGATTTGAAGTTCTTGATTAGCTTCCTGAGGTTCCGCTGAGGACTTGTGGATGTAACACATAACTTGCTCAGCCTACCTTTCTTCAACTAATGATGAGGACTTTGCTTATAGTAAATATGCCAAAACATTGGCCCTTAGTCCCAATTTTATCTGGCTCTCAGCTTTCTCTACTGAGGGATGTAGGAATTTATTTCTAAGTTCTAGACTTCATTTCCTTCACTTTCTTTACTCTTTCCTAAGCCTTCTTTATATAGCAATGCCTGCACTGTCATTTGTTTTCCTTTTTGAAATTCTTACCCTTTAATTTCTTTTATTCTCTCCAGTACAAGTGACTTCAAATTCTCATATATTAGAAAGGTTGATCTCCTGGTTGAAGAAAGAGATGCACCAAAGGAAATCAGTGTGTTTCTTAATTTGTGAGAAGGATCTCAAGTTTGGGGAGGATTATTACATAAGATTGCCAGGTAATGGGGGAAGACAATAAGTGCTTTAGGAATTAAAAATAAGCCACTTATTTTCCTGCATAAGGAAGGGATATTAATAGCTCTAGGAGTAATTATTAACTTTTTGTTAGTTTTTATGGAGATTTTAAAGTATATAAAAATAGAATGTTATATCGGACTCAGTGTCCCATAAACCAACCTATGACTAGTCTTTTCTCAATTATAACTGCATGTCCTTGTATTATTTTGAAGCACATCACACCCATCATTTCATTCATTCATATATGTGTGTGTGTGTGTGTGTGTGTGTGTATATTTCAGTGTGTATTGCTGAAAGGTAAGTTCTTAAGAAACATAATCACATCCTGATTATCATATCTAAACAAATTACCAGTGTTTCTTTTATTATTAAATACCCAGTTGGGGGCACCTGGTTGGCCAGTCATTTAAGTGTCTGACTCTTGATCTGAGCTCAGGGTTGTGAGTTCAGGGCCCGCATTGGGCTTCAGGCTGGGTGTGGAGCCTATATTAAAAGGAAAAAAAAAAAAAAGAACCCAAGAAGAAAAAACAAAAACCCAGTCAGCATTCAGATTTCCCATCCTGGCTCTCAATTTTTTTTCTTATAGTTTATTTGAATCAGATCCATTTATTGTAATTGATTGATAACTTAAGTGTCCTTTATAGGTTCCATCTTTATTTTTTTATTCTCTTTTTTTTCTTCCTTGTAATTTATTTGTTGTATTAACTGGATTGGTTGTCCTCTAGAATTTTTTGTAGTCTGAATTTTGTGGTAATGTTTAACATATAATTCCCTGCCCCCTGTGTTTTATATGACCTGGTAGTTAGATCTGGAAGCTTGATTAAATTCAGGTTTCTTTCCCTGTGATTATGCTATAAACTAGAAACATGGATAGTTCATTTGTTTCATTTTGCTTTGGATATGTTTATTTTTCAGTATTGCCTTTTACAAATTTAATTTGTTTTATAATTAGTAAAATGTCTATAAGATTCCACATTTAAGTCAACAAGACAAGGTAAAATATATTCAGAGAAGTCTGTCTTCTGTCCAGTCTTCACCCTATTTTTGCTATTCCCCTTATGGATAACTGTTCAGAGAAGATTGATGGTTTGTTCTTACACTAAAAAAAATAAGCAAATATGTATATATCTTTATATTCTTTCTCCCCTTCCTTAAACAGTGATATATTAACCACATTTTGCTCTACCCTTTTTTTTTCTCTCTCTAACAGTATAGCCTGGAGATCTGTCCATAGTAGTATGTAAAGATATTCCTCATTTTTAGGACTGTGGACTATTTTTGGGTTGTCTGCACTACTTTGAGCTAGATACGTTAGGTATGTAACAAATACATTTTAGAGGTGAATGAATAGTAATTTAAAATATTTTCTGAATAAAATACTTTTACAGTCTTTCAAACACATGTGGAATAGTCTAATTGCACTTTCACAAACATGCTTTTATACTTATTCTTGGTCTTAATGTTTGTTTCTCATTTAGTAATTTTGGAAGATTCAGATTTAGTGAAAAATTAGACAGATTTTAAAAAGCAGTAACTTTGAAGAATGAAGAATATAGCATGTTGAAGAAGCTGTATTAGTTCCTAGTACGTAACTGTTACGTTATAGAATTTTACATTAACGTAGAGCTCATTCAGTATTACAGTTTGACACATTGCTTTTTTAGTTCATCAGCATTTGGCGCATAGTGGATAATCTAGTAAATCTTAGGTGAATTTAATTGAAGTCCTACCTTTGCAAATAGAGTAGTGCTCTTTACATCATACTACCACATGAAGTTGAAGTGAAATTATGGCTTGATTGAAGTGAAATTGAAGTAAAATAATGAATTTTTGAATAAAGTTTTTTGAATTTGAATTGAAAAATTTTTGAATAAAGTTTTGAAATTGAAGTAAAATAATGGCTTTCAGTGACTTAGTACAGTAAGTCATATATATATGACATATATGACATATATATGATGTATATATATATGACATATATATATATATATATATATGACTTACTGTGTGTGTGTGTATATATATATATATATTTTTAAAGTCAGCTCTACCCCCAACGTAGGGTTCGAATTCATGACCCTAAGATCAAGAGTTACATGCTCTACCGACTGAGCCAACCAGGCGCCCCAGTGTTATAGTGTCTTTGTGTCAAGTCCCTTTACTCCCCCAGAAGATGCATATAAAAGTTTTGGGTACAATTTCAGAGGATAAAGAACTCATCTAGAGGTAATTGCAGGATCCTTGGCATTTATTGAGCACTCAACCAAGACTTGATAACTAATTAAAATTTGAGTAGAGTGGGCTACCTGTTTGAATTTCAGTTTTTCAAATTGGTCATGTTTTATTTGATCTGGATCTTTTACGAATGCTGCTTTTTTCTGCCTGGATCACTTTCTACCTTGCTTGATACCTACTCATCCCTTGGGTCTCCGTTTAAAGTTTGATTCTGAATGAGGTTACCTACAGGCTCTTAATCAGTTGTAGTTATTATGTCTGTTATAGTTCATCAGTTGACTAGCCGTGACTTCGGGTAACTTAATCTCATTATTGGTAAAGAAATAATTTTATTAAAGTTGTAAAGATAAAATGAGACAATGGATAGACTAAATTAATGTATAGAAAAATGTTTGGCTAAACTCTTCCAACTACAGGATGATTTTGGCAAGTATGGGCATATAGTTTCCACTTGGTATTTTGAATGGAAAGTTCTCAGCTTTTTTTGTGAACCCAAGTGCTTTTGAACATGTGTCTAGTATGGCACTTTCTTTAAATAAATTTTATTTGATTTGGTGACATTTTAGTTAAACTAAATCTAAAATCTTAAAATCTGTCCAATAATTCCTGGATACATGCAGTGTACAAGTCATAATACCATTTAGGCATTGGGACTCGAGAATTGCTATGTGATCCCTGCCTTTAGAAGCCATAAAATGCCTGACAATATGGAAGTTTCACTGTAAACCAGAGTTAAATACATTTCTACAAATTTAAGAGAAGCTCTATCACATTTCAAAATATTTCCAGATGAATGTAATAGACTTTAAAAAAAATCATTACATGGATAGGCAAAGTACAAGACCGAATTGGAAAGTAGCCCTTTGAGCTGTGTCTTGAAGAATGCATAGAATTTTCAGTTCAGGGTAAGTGCAGGGAGGAAGAATAGAAGCTGAAAACCCTAGTAGAAACTTAAGACTATATGGTACCACTAATGCTAAATTAATAGTTTAGTATGTGTCTGGGTATAATTAAATATTTTAATAGCATGTCTTTTTAGAAACTTCCTTAGCCTAAATGAGAGAGGGTATTTATGTTTCGTATATGTTTTTTGTATGTGTTCAGAGTGCTGTTGGAAGATTTTTTGGTCATTATTTTGTTCCAGTGTTTTCTACCTGTTTCTTGTTTGTATATCTCCCTTTCCTTTAAAGAAAACTGGATATTTTATATAATTTTATGGCAGGTAGAAAAATTCTCTCAAATGGGCCAGGTGTTATAAGGTTAGTCAGCAGACATGACCAGCCCTGTAAAGTGTATATTTTATGCAGGACTGTTCAAAGTAGAGCATGCCTTAAAATAAAACTTTGGCTCCTCATAGCTTATGTTCTTTACCATCTTTTAACATAGGGAAGGAACACATTCTGTTCCTTCTGTTAGTTTGGGAACATTAATAAATTAGATTTTGCTTTCAATAATCTTCAAACCTTTAAGGTGGTGTCCTCGTGTCATTGCCCACCCCCCCTCCTTCTGCATTCATCAGATAACAAGTCAGCTTAATTTCAGTAAATACAGTTTCTTTGGCCTTTTAGGTCATAAGGCTGGGTTGCCATTTGACATATTTCTCATTGATGTATAGTTTAATTTCTGCCTTATAATTGAAAAATGGCCACATGCTAGAGTTCCAGTGACCGAGAGCATCAAGGAGCTCCCTCCCTGATGTTTTCAGCTTTTGTAAGCCTGTACTACACAATTCGTAAAGCTGCTTTTGAACTGTGTCTCTGGTTGTAGCATGTCACCTTACACTTAACCATTGTAAGGGCATCTTTTTATTTAATTTCTAATTAGCATAATGACTTGAGCTGTGTTATTCACTGTTCCATGGTGAAGTTGTCATAGGGAGAGAAGAAATAAAAATGTTCAATTTCAACTTTACTTGTGAATGGGGTGAAGTTTGAAAGCCTTTTATGGCCATTGTTCAGCAGACTGAAAATCTCATTAGAAATTCCAGAAATGCTAAGGCAGTTTTGGGTTGGATTTTAATAACATTTTGGAATGTTGATATTGTATGTTGCTAATTTCTGTGATTTCACTTTTGATCAGCAATTTAGGTATGCATTCTTCCAAAGTCAGTTTATGACTTTTAGTCTAAATTCATTTACAGTAGCTTTTCTTTTCAACAGTGATACTTAGGAAGGGAATTAAATTTTACTCTTTTTTTGACATTTCTTTTAGAAACCGATTTGATTTTCATATAAGATATATTAAATTTATTAGAAACTGCTTAATATGAAAATAACATGTATTTATTGAATGAACAACCTAGTTTAGTTGCCATTCAAATATTATTTATCAGCTACAGTTTTATATTTTTGGGGGGATGGAGTAGCATAAAATTAGATGGACAGGCAACATTTTCATTTTTTATCTACAAGTCATAGGAACTTGAATCTTGATGTCTGGGTAAAGAGTGTTGAAATGTAATTTTCATATAGCTGTTTGCTTTAAAAATAATCTATTGCATATAGTGATCACTTGTGTAAGAAATGAGTATAATTTATAGATAGTTTATTTTTATGGTCAGAAAGTAAATTTGATGTTAACTGCATATGATTAGACTATAAAACATTTTTCAAAAGTACAGAATGGAGAGCATTTACTCTTTTTCCCTTGTAAAAATAAAGACCATTCATGTCCCTAAGTAGGAGATCCTGTTTTTAAGACTCTGCTAAATTTATATTTAATTTCAAAGTAATTTACTAATCTCTTGCTAACACTCTATTGGTTGTTAACACTTAATGAAATAAAAGTGTTGAGTTAATGGAAGTTTTTCAGCCAGAAATTTTTACATTCTCAATCATTGTTTATCTTTGTTTTGTTATACATTATTGTCATGGTCAAGTTTTTGGCATTTTGAGTTACTTGCCAAATTGTTGTTGATTCTTCTGATAATAAAGAAATACTTTAATTGAGCATCCACCATGTGTAAGGACACATTTTCTTTTTAAATTATACAAATATACTTAAGAATATGTAAAGGAATAGATTTTACTTGTTTTTTTAAGTGTTTGAATCTTGATCTGATAGCATTAGCTCTGGATAGAGATGCAGTTCTGGGGATAAAAATTATTTTTGTAATATAGATTTGGATCCAGATATAAATGCAGTGTAATAATAGATTATTTAAAAGTGAATCTTGCCTGCTAAATACACAATTTTTATTTTTATGACATTTTTACCTTAGAATTTCAGCTTTGACGTAGTTTTGAAAATTAGTTAACCATGTACTTGATAGTATCTACTGTTATCCTCATCTTTTACAAATACATTTTAAGGAAGACAGTATAATTCTATAGTGAGAAAATAATTTGTACCCCCACCTTTTGCCTAAATATAGAGTTAATTTGTAATTACCTCAAAATGAAAGAATGGCTGTTTAGAGCTGTTTATTGAGGGTAAGTGTTTTTATTGGCAATTCCCTTGAAGTACGTAGGTCACATTTGATTTTGCCTTGTAACTCAGTAGTGTTTGTAATAGAATTACCTACTGTAGGGAGAGAAAGCCTAAATTTCTGGAAAACTTTTTAATACTCTTTACATTTGTAGTTAATGAGAAATTCTAAAGATGTAGGAAATAGACTGGTTATGACTGGTAAATAAGTTTGTTAAAGTAATTGAAAAATTTTGCTTAGAAAAGTCAGTTGAGAGGAATTCAGGACATGGAGGAAAATGGCATGTAAATTTAACTGAATGAGGGAGGTTTAAAAGAAAAAAATGTGCAACCACAGTGATTCTGTATGTTACTCCTTATGTATTAGTCATTAATTAGTGTTAAGGGTCTGATTTAAACAAAAATGCATTTTTGTCAGTGGTTTTATTTAGAAATAGAATTGCTTTCCACTTTTAAGGAGGATTTTAATTGCCAAAAAATTTCATTGTTCTAATAAGTACTTGAAAAATTGCCTCACTCCCATATGGTCAATATTTTCTCTTCATTCCATAACTTATGTTTACTCTGGAATTTTGGTTTGCTTTAAAAATTATATAAAAGTTTTGTGGGAGAATAAATGTGACTTAAATATTGCCATAAATGTGTTATTTTAAGCTGCTATGATTGGCTTTTATGTATAAGAAATACTTCCCTGGAAAGGTTCATAGTATTCAATCTAAATATTTCTGGATAGGTGAATTACTCGTTAAAATCTCTCAGGTCCTAAGTTGTGGAATACTTGTATTGGTTCTTAATACCATGACTATCTTGGTTGTTGTAGAAGTCCCTTAATTCTTCTGTTTGAGATGTTGTAGTTTGGGAAACATTTTTTTACTTTCGGATTTAACCGATGAAACGTGATGGATGTGTCATAGATAATCTAATTTTCAGACTGTTTTGGTTAAACTAACTTTGACATATAGTTTTTTGCAGGGCAAAGAGGAGTTGTGTTCAGCTGTGTGATTTTGCCACCACTTAGGTTACCATCAGAAGGGTCTTATCTCTGACTTTTCTTCCTTTTGTTAAATTTTAAAATAGTTTTAACATTTAAATACGGAAGGAGATAGAGTTGTGAAGCAAATATGATTTGCTGATACTCAGTATTAAGCAATGAGAATCCTTTCTCTTCCTTTAGATACATCACATACATATGTTTTGTTTTAAGTGGGGGAGAAAAGTTAATCTGCAGAATGATATAATGTGGATATAGTTATTTATTTTTTAAAAAATTAGTAAAACAAATAAAGCTTGTTTGGAAATTTCAAAAGATCTTTATTAGTATACCTGCACCCTCAGCAGTCCCTTTTTATCTCTACAGATTTCTCTGCCTATTGTGGTCCTTTGCTCTAATTTAAATTTCCCATGGCTTTGGGTTGCAGACTTGGTTTTCTGCAAGAGTGCCCATGCTTACATGGTCATATATTCTGGGTGACTTTTCCACTTTTTCTTTTTTGTTATTTTGTTGATTGCTAAAGGGAAAGAGAGTTTTTTTTTTTTTTTTTTAACTTGTTTCTTTGTTTTGATCTTTCTTCCTTAGCCCATCTATTTGTGTTTTGTTTTGTTTTGTTTTGCAGATTGGGAAGAATTATTGTGTGGCCTTAGATCCATGGGGACTAGCAGGGAAAAACTAATTTTGTTCTTGGTTTTGTTTTCTTAACAACAGTAGCAATTTAATTTTTGAGCCGTTGAGAAGCTCAAAAGATACGTTAGCTTTAATCATGAAATTGATAGAAAATTATTAATCCCCAAATTTTCTATTTTAGTCTACTGTTGGAATAAAAATGTTATAGTTGAACTAAGTAAATCACTAGAAATACTAATTAGCCGTAAGTAGCTATTATAAAATTTTAATTTAAATATTACTGTATATTCAAAAGGTATTCATAGGAAATCACTTATAATCTGATACATGATTTCTCTTACATTCAGTTTTTGTTGTCCATGTAATGTATATATTCAAATGAATGTATTAATATACATTGCTTGGGAACATACATTTTTAACTTGACCAGATCTTAAAAGTGCTTATTCCTTCAAAACATGCTTGTTTTTCAAATGCGAAGTAATTTACTTTATAAAATAACTTTATGTTGGTGAATGTTAAGTCCTTGGAGAAGTGCTGTGGCAATTAAATATTGAGTAATTTGTTATGCTGTTAAGGGAACAGTAGAGGTCTTTAGTCCTAATACCTCCCCAGAACATTTTTTATTAATACTTGAAGACTTCAAAAATAGCAAATTAATGTGGTCAAAGTTACTTCTGTTTTACATTTGTTTTGTGAGGGTGCATCATACAGTAGCATTATTTAATTGACTTTTGTATTCACTAAATTACTAGAAGATAATAAAGAGGTTCATTTTAGCATTTTAAATAACTGCAATAATTTCCCAATATACCATGAAAAATGGTGTCGTGTCATACTATTAAGTAATAGGCTGAAAGAACTTTCTAATTTTGATAAATAGGATCAAAAAAGAATTAATTTTGATAGGTTTAATTTTAGGGTTTTTCATTTAATTGATTATATACCATGTTAGTGAGGTATCTAAAATTCTCTTTCTGAATTTCTGTTAAATACTTTGGGAATTAGGGTTAGGGGAACCCTTCTTCTTTCTGTGTCTGCTAATTTTAGTGTTTTCTTATGGATTTTAGTTTTCCTAGCATAGGAAACTGATTTATAGAATTTGTTATTACCAAGAAACAAATAACATTATTGAATTTTTGTTTTATGTAACTATTATTTTCTAGTTAGAGTTCACATTTTGATTTCTATCAAATGACTTCTCAGAAAGCCATTTCTTTTAAAATTAGTGAGAGTTTCAAACTATGAAGGAAATGTATCCTAATAGTCTAATAGCTGTGATTTTCCATGGCAATTAATCTTTTGAATTTCTACTCTTTTTCATAGTTACAGAGCCTTCTTAAGTTTGTAAAATTATCTTCCTAATTCTGATTTGTATTTTGAAAGGTATTTTATAAGTTTATTCTCGATATTTGTATGTAATTATTGAGAAATATAAATAACCTCTAAAATATATATATTTCTTAAGATTTATTTCTTATTTGTTATAATGGAAAACATTTATATTTAGATATGAGTAATTTTGGTATTCATATTGAATCGGAGTATAATATCGTGATACTGAGAAAGTGATCCAACTGTGAAAGTATGCATCTTTAAAAATAAGAAGGAATCCTTCCATTAGCACATTTTACTAGTTTTACAAATATTTGTGTAAAATGTTTTTAGTTCTTAAAGCTCATGGTACAGATTATATTATGTTTAGCTTTAGTAGGAGAGCACTGTAGAGCCAAACTTGAAATTTATTAAGAAAAGAACAAACTCTTGAAGTGCTTTCATGCTATTAGAAAACTTCACAGACAATCATCAGACAACTTTTTTTTTTTAAGGCCATCATTGCTTGATGCCTTTTCCAGTCTTTATTTGAAACTCTTGTTTTGTAGGATTTCTTTTTTCTTCTCCCTCCCTTTCTTTTGGTAGTGGGTAGAAGATTATTTTAAAACTGAATGGCTAAACATGTATAGTAACTATTCAGGTATAATGGAAATACTTTTATTCTTGATATTCTTTTACGCCAGAAAATGTTGTGAAGGTAAGCCAATGAGGGTAAAATTTACATTGTTTGGTGTGGAAACTTTAGCTTTAGTTTTCTGTTTAGAATAGTAGGCTCTGATTAGAGCTTTAAGTAGAGGTTGTTTGTGAAATATGTAGTTCTCTTATTGCTTGGTAAGTTTGAGGTTTTTTTGTATTTCACTGTTCTAGTTGATTTTGGGTGTTTCTACAGTCTTTCTGTGAAAGAGAGAAGGCAGGGAATAAGAACAGAACACGAACTGGAGAGAAAGAAAACTTTCCCCAAAATGCTGTCACCTGACAGGTGGATTTATATGCCTTTACAGATTTTCAAAACATAGAGGGCTGGAACTCTCTTATTCTGAGAGTTCACTTAAACTTTGACATACTCACAAAGTTTGATTATGATAAGCATTAAAATTTTAACTCTGTTCTTTATCCTAAATTAATTTCAGCCTTTACAGAATTAATAAAACAGTGCGTTAAGGCTAATTGCTAATGTTCAATGAAGTCATCATGTTCAGTTAATAGTTCTTTGACTATGGACTTTGTTTGATTTTGTCATTTATGATATGCTAAAATTATAAGAGTACAGAAACTGAATTATGTACAGTTAATTTAGATATTTGCCATAAAGACGAAGTATGCCTTGGTGTGTGATAATTTTATTTCTTTGTGCTATAAGGACATCTGTTGGCTTTTAGGATACAGAAAATGTAGACCTTTTAATTTTAAATATTGATGTAAATTAACTGAAGTTGTATTTTTTTAAAATTGTGAAAACTTGAGGCAAATATATAAAATATGGTAGTGGTTGATTTGTTAGATTTTCAGTGATCAGACATTGTGAAATAAGAGTAAGGCATGGAATTTTATTTTAATGAAGAAAATATACTTAATTTAAAAGTACTAATATTAGATCTAGAGAAATCTTGTCAAGTATAGTAAATCCACATCCATAATTACTTTAAATCACTAGTTAGAGAGGAATATATGAGATGCTAATATATTCTTTGTTAGAAGTCAGAGTGTTTCGAAAAAAATGCAAAGGAAAAAGTAAACTGCTTTCGGACATGTTTATACCACTTCGACATTGTTTGCTATTCGTGGGTTCATGGCACAAAAACCTGCAGAACTTCACAAAGAATTAGGTGTGTTTTAATTCAGTAGGCTTGCTGAAAATTGTCTTGTAATTAAATCTAGAAAGATTTACATAAGGTATTTTTTAAAATCAGTGATTCATCTTGGTGTTTTGTCTCAATTTCAGTCTTGTTAATTTAGACATATTATTATTTGTTTTAAAGATGTATTTCCAGTAATTTTATTGCTTGGATATATTGTTATTGTTCAGTTACATTTTATCCATCTATGACATTTTATCAGCCAACTATTACTATTTTATTGTTGTTTTTGTATTGGTGTTTTAAAGTACAGACTTCAAGTCTAAAGTAAGAACTAGGGTATGTTACAGTGTGTATGACCATTTCTAATTTGACCTGTTACTGTAAAGAAGGCTAACAAGTGTGTATGACTAGCCCACCCCTTCTGGAGCAGTTGAAAACAGGCCTCAGAAGACTCAAAGGAATTCTTTTAACTCCTAGCAGGGCCACGGGGTCAATGTCAGATTTAGTCATGCTGTTATTTTAGCCCAGTGGTCCAGAGAGATGACTGAAAAGTGAGTCTTTTATTTCTTTTTTTGTGTGGTTATTAACAGGATTAAATGTAAGCCATTGTGTACTTAGTACCAATTAGTTTCTCATCTGAGAGGTTCATTATGATTTTTTGTCAGCCTTCGTCTTGTAATATTTGTTTCATTGTTTGATTAGTTAAGGGGCTGAATGGAGTAAAGAAAAGTTTAGTAGCAGTGTTTTTAAATTCATTGAGAATTTTAATAAGTCACTTTTCAGATATGTAGACCTTGATTGAAAAATGGGCCACATTGAAAATTGGCATGGAGGAATGTAAAGTTCAGTACATTGTTTAAAATTTTCCTTTTCCTGTTGTATTTCTCTGCAGTCTTAAAAATAGTCTATCCTTATTATAATACTTTCACATTTTTTAGAAGTCTGCTTTATCTTCTTAAACATATTTCTAAAAACTATCTTCAGTTTGCTGTAAATATGTAAATTATTTTGGGGAGGCACATACACCAAAATACTCCAAAATTTAAAAACTCTTCCATTTTGTAAATTAGAAACAGAGATTGAGCTATTAAAAACAGAACATATGAATTCTAGAATAAAGATATTGTCAGGTGAACAAGCCGTAATTTAAAGGGAAACAGCCTGAAAGCTGATTCTTCATGGCTATTATAAATAAATAAAAATACAAAGTTATAGGAGTTCAGGGAAAGAGGAGCCTGCCAAATTTTAATTGCTTATTAAAATAGGTAGGGGTTTTTTTTAGATCCTTCACTTAAAAAGATTCTTATTAAAATAAGTGTTTCCTTGAGTAGCATTCCTCATTTAAAATATTGAGATATTTCAGTATAATTTTGGATAAAAATTGTTCTAATAATTGAATTGTGGATGCTGATTTCAATTAGAAGTAAGGAATATAACCCACAATTAAAAGGAGATAATTATTTTGTTGGTAGGTAATTATCTGGGACAGTAGGTCTTAGATCCTGTTGAAGTGTACAGTATACATTTTTACATGCATTCACTTTTAAATAAAGCTGATTCAGGCTTGATATTGAATTGTTTTTTACACATTAAAAATGATAAATACCAATTTATATTTTATGAAAGTTATATAAAAATGTGATTTTTATTTTTTATGAAAATAGTACGCCATTAAAAATATAAAAAGTACAAAAAAGTATGAAGAACATAAAGATAGGCACAGTCCATCCTATCACATGGACCCACTAGTAACATCTTTGTGTATATCCAATTTTCCCTCCTGGGAATATTCATATATGTATAAATCGAGTCTTAAACAACATGTACAATTCTATATCCTGTAAGTAAATTCTTAAACAACATGTACAATTCTATATCCTGTAAGTATATTGTCATTACAATAGTCTCAGAAAATATGTTTTAATGACTGTATAACATTATACTGTATAAGCACATCATAATTTATTTGGATCTTTCCCCTATTTTGTGGGGAGGTTGGCAAAAAATTACCATAATAAATAACTCGAACATTTATCTTTGTGTGTGTTCTTACGTCGCTCAGAATGCATGGCCCAAACCTGCCACTTTCTGGGGAAATCTTTTTGAACATCAGCCCTTAATGGCCGTGTTATATACCTTAGGATAATTACGTTAAAACAAGTGTAAATATCTTACTATTTTAAGATATTCTTTTAGCTTGATTTATCTCATCTTGTTGGATGTGCTATATATAGATACAGTACCTTTGTACCACGTCCTTTGCTACTGCCAAAGTTTTTTGGTACCTAGATTACTTTATTATAGGTGTTGGTTATAGAAGATTTTATGATCCAAATAATTATGAAGCATATAGATTCTGATGTATGTTTTTTTCTCAAATTGGTTTTAGACAGTGAATTTATAGTACTTGTGTATCTAGTTTTCTGAGAAACGCATTTCTTTTAAGTCAATATGTATGCTGTTTTTCTTATTTTACTCTTTAATTGTGATTTGGAAAAGATTTAGATCCTCAAATTGAAAAACCTTATTTCTGACGATATGACCAGATTACCAAATTATTTTTGCCTACCAGTCAGTCTCTCTTTATTTTCCCACCCTTGTTTTTAAAACTAAAAATGTCTGGTAGTAGCTGTGGTAAGTTACTGGGAGAATCTTCATTAACAGGAAATAAATCAATAGTAATTTCCTCTGGTGATTTGTTTTCATCAAATATGAAACTAGTTTCTTTTGATAGAGAAATGTAATTTTTGCTCAACATTCCCACAAGATCTTTGGAAGATAAGTCTTTTTATACAATGGCCTTGTAATATGAAAAAGTGCAGATTTAAGATAAAAATTTCTTTTATTATTTTGTATTTTACTTCAGAGGAAGTTAAAAGAAGTATGTGTGTTAAGTTGAAAATCTCACTCAGTATCAAGTGCTCTGATATATAATTTAAAATTAGTGAGTACCTGTATTGATTGACCTATTTAAATTTTTAAATATTTAAAAAACATAGCTAATAACATCAAGTATTGGTAGCTTCTCTTTTAAGGTTGAGTTAACTTTAAGTACCTAATAGAGTAGGTCCAGAATTTAACATTGAAATAACTAGGAAGTATGAGGTGAGGTGAGGGGCAGGCTATTCTAAAGATCATTCTTTAGGACTTCTGTTTCTTATCGTCTTTTAATGTGTTGTAATATATTGACTTAGTAACCATACCATTAATAATATTTAGCCCCATTCCTTACAATTGCTACCCAAACAGCTTTTTAAAAAAAATATTTTATTTATTTGACACAGAGAGAGGGGGAGAGAACAAGTAGGGGGAGTGGCAGGCAGAGGGGGAGGGAGAAGAAGCCTTCCTCACTGAGCAGGGAGCCGGATTTGTGGCTCGATCCCAGAACTCTGGGATCATGACCTGAGTGGAAGGCAGACGCTTAACTGACTGAGCCACCTAGGCATCCCCCAAACATCTTTAAATTATGCTATTTTAAAAACAGTTCAGTGGAAGTTTGGGAATTTAAAGTAATAGTATTTCATCTTAAATCTACTACAGACAGTCTTTCTTTATAAATAAAGTTCTAGGGGTAATGGACATTGTAATGTAGGTGAAAAATGTTTTGTCCTGTAAAAACTACTTTTATTTCATACTTTGTCTTTCTGTCTAACCAAGTGAGACCTAACAAATATAGCAAAAACAAACAAAAAAAAACCCACAAAAAGCACTTCGTTGACAGTTTCTAATATTGGCTAACATAGAGATGTGGGTGTGTTATTTATTCCATAAAATTGAAACATAAAGTTAGAAAAAACCCTCCCAAATATCTAAATCCCAAAAAGATAAATGGAAGTTGAGTGAAGAGTGAATAGGATATAGAGATGTCTGCTTGCTAAATTTTATATCCAAAGCTTTAATTTTTTGGGCTTTTTATATTTCCTACAATGTAGATGACTGTCTTTGTAAAAGGCATGACAATCATGGTAGGATTAAAAGTAATAGCTCATATAGTGCTTTTTATTAGCATTTGAGGAACCATCATCCCTATTTGAGTTACTATATAGTAACTTAGAATTGATTATTTTTTTTATGGCTTTTTAATATAGACCAAACCTTTGTGGTTTTTGAAAGGAAAAGAAAGCTTTATTTTATTTTAATTTATTGTATTTGATGAGTTTTATTTCATTTTGCATGAAATGTACTATAGATCCTTATTCACAAAAAAGTCATTTATATACAATGATTTTATTGGTTCATTCAGACCCATTGACCACTTAAAAACATTTAGATTTTATTTTTTAATCTTTTTTTTTTTAAAGATTTTATTTATTTATTTGACAGAGAGAGAGATCACAAGTTGGCAGAGAGGCAGGCAGAGAGAGGGGGAAGCAGGCTCCCCGCCGAGCAGAGAGCCTGATGCAGGGCTCAATCCCAGGACCCTGAGACCATGACCTGAACCAAAGGCAGAGGCTTAACCCACCGAACCATCCAGGTTCCCCCAAAACATTTAGGTTTTAAAGTCACAGCATTTATCAGTGAATTTTTAATATATTGTAACATATCAGTGTTTGATTATAATGGAATTTTGCCTATTTTAGAAAGGTGTCTTATAAGAACACTGATGGTAGTGATGTTTTATTTGTATCTTCTATTGACTTTTTCTGGTATCTTAAACTACCAGTGATTGTTTCTTCATACAGACAAGGAAGAAAAAAGGCTAGACTTGCTTTTTTTTTTTTTTTTTTTAAACTGTGTAAGCATGTTGTGGGAATTAAAAAGTCTGTAAACTTTTGATAATTTAAGAGAACAGAGACTTATATAATCTGAGAGAAAATAGTAGCCAAAGGAATATATTCCCCATTCATTAATTTAGCCAGCAAATAATCAGGGCCTTTTGGGAGTCATCTTGTAAGAGTATGCTGATCCATATAGAGATGAACCAGGTATAGACCCTGACCTCAAAGATCTGGTAGTTTAAGAGAAGAGATAAGAGATGAGTGGTGTTAAGAGAGCTATTGGGGTGCAGAAAAGGAAAGATACTGCTTCATGAGTGTAGGGGTATGTGGGGAGGATAAACTATGTAATATGATTAGGGAATAGCAGATTCTTATTTCAATTTTGAATAAAGCAGTGTTTCTCAGACTAGGTTCCTCAAACTCCTAGGCTCCTGGAGGGGAAGGTCTTTTGAGTTCTGTAAGAACTGTTAAAATTTGTATGGTGGTGTTGATTTTTTTTTTCCCCCGAATCATCAAGTCTTTTATTAATTAATTTATTTTTAAAGATTTTATCCACTTATTTGACAGAGAGATGGAGAGACCACAAGTAGGCAGAGAGGCAGACAGAGAAGCAGCCCCCCTCAGCCAAGCAGAGAGTCCGACGCGGGGCTCCATTCCAGGACCCTGAGACCATGACCTGAGCCGAAGGCAGAGGTCTAACCCACTGAGCCACCCAGATGCCCTGGTTGTTTTGATTTTTTAAAAAAGGAATTGTACCAGTTTTAAAGATAACACTTTGCAGTGATAATTTGCAACTGAAAGACATTTGTCGTAGAATGAAACTTCAGTTTCTTAAGTTAGTGGTTCTCAATTAGGGATTTGTGGAGCAATTTGAAATTCAAGAGAACTTCTCTAAAGTGGTTTATACATTTCTTAGGAAGTTTGAGAAACAAAGGCTTAGACTACTATTTTGTACTTTTTGGGCCGCATTCAAATTTGTGGCAAGAAATAGATGGCCCACAAGTATGTGAGTGGCAAGGGGATCCATTTGGGGATTTAATTTTTTTCTGGAGACAAGGCAATTCAGAAAGGTAGCCAAGAGTTCACTGTAAGTCCCAAAATTCTTTGTGGTTTTTGGAAGTCACTACCATTTAGGATTTAATTTGGTGGCAGTGTTGATGAGTGGGCACAGCTTGTGTGATTTTAAATAATAACGGACTCTGAATTTATTAAATGGAGGGTAAAATTCCTAAATACAGTCTGAAGATAAACTATACCTGTTAGAATGGTTTCTGTTGTAAGCCTTTTATTCTAACTGTAAAGAGCATCCTATACGATAGCCAAAGCCTTTGTGTAATTGATTACTTTTGGAGTCTGATTTTATTTTCTGCTTATAGTTTTACAATAAATTAGCAGCTTAATTTCATTAAAATTAATTAAGTTTACATTATTTTGTAGCATATATAGGATTTTGTTTTATAAATTGGGAAGAAATGCATAAGGAATAAACAAGTACTTCATAGTTTATTGTCTAAAGAAATTCTAGTCTTACATTGGGTAAATTGAAGATAGCAAATTTAAGAATATCTGTATGAAACATTGCAAAATTTTTGAGAAACAGTACTAAAGAATATTTCCCTTTTTTTTCCCTCTTTGAATTTTTTTGGGGATAAAAATAACTGTGTTATTTTTAAACAAAAATGGTTTTCAGTTCCTTATATTTTTCTGACATCTATCCAGGTTTTTAGATTGGGGAATTCCCAGGAATACTGTTATTACCTGGGGAAAAGACTGTTTGCTCACATCATACATAGAATAATTTTGGTTCTTCTGCAGCTTATTTTCTTTACAGTGTTTTGCATGTAATATGCTACTTTGAGAATATTCTATTACCATTTGAGGTTCTTAATAGTTCATGTGTCAGCTTGCTTTTATATAAAAATATATTTAAGTTGCTTTGACAGATACTTTAAATAGCAAATGGGAAACACATAAATTTAACATTGCCATGTTCTCTTTTGTTTTTGCCTTTTCTTATTTTTTTAAATCCCTAAGCAATTATAAGCATTTCTCATAATTTCCTGTGCACAGAAATTCCCTGAAACATTAAGAAGCTACTAAAAGACTCAAGCTCTGAAAGAAGTCCCAAGGATACATCACTGCTTGACTGCAAACATTTTTAAGAAGTCACTGATTATAATGAACACAGCCTTTAATGGCAGTTTTTCCTCTCCTTTTCACGAGAATGTGACAGAGTGTCATTAAGGTTTTAGAAATGAATGCTCCTGAGGAAAGGAGGATCACTAGGACTACAATGATGCCCAGTATGTGGCCGTGGGATTCTCAGTTGGGCTCTTTTTAGGTTTTTAATCAGTTTGGAGAAGGGGGATGGAAAGGAAGGGAATGGGAATAGGCAAGCGCTTTGGGACACCTGTACAACAGAATAGTTTACTTTCTCATTGATCTCTTTAAATGTTGAATTTGTAGGGTCTAATGTAGAAAGGTAAACCAAATTCTGAATATTTGAGGCAATAAACAAAATCAATCCTAACGGTTTATATTTTTAAGCACATAATTCGTTTTTGCATTTAACTTAAACTGTTTGGATATATTAAATCTGAAATTTCATTTAAATTATAATTCTACTTCTACTCTAAGAATATTATTTTAACCCGTTGTTCATTTGTATGGTGACAGTAATTGCCCTTGGTACATTCTGCAGGTCAATCAGATTGTATCACAAAAGAGGGCAAATACTAAACATGTGCCAGAAACAACTGTGTTTCAGTACAGGAACAGAAAAGCATATTTTTGCATCAGACATTGGAATAATATCCAGAAGGCATTGCATCACATGTATATAGATCTTTCTAGTGGAGTATAGAGTGGAAAGAAGAGTTATTATACAACATACAACCATAATTTCCTGTGGTTGGTTTCTTACCAATAACAGACACTATAAACTTTATACTTAATGTATAACATTTAACATCTATGAATTGTTCTGTGATTTTTGTAGCATTCCAGTGTGCATATCGGGCTTGATAAGTTATTTTTCCTGTTTAATAAGTCTCAGTAGGGTTTTTTTTCTTTCCTGTGAACCACTAGCATTGGAGTTTATAAAGACATGATTATTTGTTTCTTCACTTTTTTTATCAGCTGAAATGAGAAATTTCTGGAATACTTCAAGCCTGTTTCTCAGTGAGAGTAAACCTTTTTTCTACCTAAAATGATCCTTGTATCCTTCATTTTACTTGGGACTTTCTGATGTTAAAGCTCACATTGAAAAAGGTAGCTTTCATTTTACTTTTTAACTTAGCTATTTTAGGTTTTATGAAAAATTATAAAATGATCTTCATATCTTAAATCTTTAAAAAATTCTTTTTCCTTTGATTCTAGTGACGTCAAAGCCCTTTTTTTATTTTTTTTTAAAAGCCCTTTTTTTAAATACGCTTAGCTCCTATGGGTTGTTTCTTGATAGAGTTCCTGGTAGATTATTGCTACATTAGCAGTTCTTTTTTTGGCAGTGTATGTCCTCAAACAAATACAAACTCTTGAACTCCCTTTTTTTAAATGAAGGCTTGAGACCAGCAGTATTCCGATTTCTCCTGGGAAAATAGGCTTAAATTAGAGCAAAATGACAGTGATGGTAGTATATACTAGGAAGGATTTGGGAATTTCTGAGTCTGTGAGTATGGACTCATGGATTTTTATTTTTTTAATTTAATTAATTTATTTTTTAAGATTTAAAGTAATCTCTATATCCAATGTGGGGCTTAAACTCACGACCCCGAGATCGAGAGTTGTGTGCTTTCCTGACTGAACCAGCCAGGTGCCCTCCTTTTTTTTTTCTAATGTTTTACTTTAGAGCAGCTTTAGGTTTATAGAAAAATCACGAAAATGGTACAGAGAATTCTCATGTGCTCCACACCCAGTTTCCTCTGTTAATAACATCTTACCTTACTTAGTATGGTGCACTTGTCCAAGTTAATGAGCCAACATTGATTCTTTATTACTAACTAAAGTCTTTATTCATATTTCTTTAGTTTTTACTTAATGTTCTTTTTTTGTTCTAGGATCCCGTACTGCTAGGATAGCACATTACATTTAGTTGTCATGTCTCCTTAGGCTCCTTTTGGCTGTGACGGTTTCTCAGATTTTCCTTTTTTTAAGATTTTATTTACTAGCGAGAGAGCATGAGAGTGCATGAGTCTGGAGGGGCAAAAGGGGAAGGGAGGAAGACAGTATCTAAAGCAGACTCCACACTGAGCACAGCCCAACAACCACGAGACCTGAGCCAATATCAAGAGTCAGCAGGAGTTGAATGCTTAACCAACTGAGCCATTCAGGCATCCCCTCTTCAGACTTTTCCTTGTTTTTGATGGCCTTGCCAGCTTTGAGAAATACTTGATCAGATACTTTGTAGACTATACAGATGGGATTTGTCTGATACTTTTCTCGTGATTAGGGTAGTTGATAGGTTTTGGGGAGGAAGACCACAGAGGTAAAGGGTCATTCTTATCACATCAAGTGTAAATGATTTATAGATGACTTATTACTGATGATTCTAGCCTTTATCACCTGGCCAAGATAGTGTCTGGTTTCTCCACTGTGAAGTTACTCTTGTTCCCTCTAGATCATACTATACTTTTTGGAAGGAAGTCACTAGGCACATGCCTATATTTAAGGAGTAGGAAGTTAATGTTCCACCTCCTTGAGGGTGGAGTATATACAAAAATTATTTGGAATTCTTCTGTGTGGGAAATTTGTTCTTTGTTTATTTATTTACTTCTATCTGTATAGAGTCATGGATATTTGGGTTATAATCCAATACTAAATTTTGTTTAAATTGTTCTAGCTTTGGCCTTTGGGAGCTCTTTCAGTTGATTCCTGTGTCTCTGACATAATCCTGTCATATAAAAAAATACATTTTAAAGGTTTATTTATTTGAGAGAGACAGAGAGTGTGACTGGGGGGGAGAGGCAGAGAGAGAGGGAGAGAGACAATCTCAAGCAGACTCCTCCCTGAATGCAGAGCCCAATGCAGGACTCAGTCCCAGGATCCTGAGATCAGGACCTGAGCCAGAATCAAGAGCTGGCCACTTAATTGACTTAACTGACTGAACCACCGAGACACACCAAGGGATTTTTTTTTTTTTTTTTTGGTAATTAATCCCTACACCCAGTGTGGGGCTTGAACCTACAACCCCAGACCTAAAATAGCTATTCAACCTTGTTCTTTATATTGGAGAATGATGCTAAAAACCAAGATTTGAGCACTCAGTGTTTGTCTTTAACATAGCTGTAATGAATTTAATCAAATCAGACATATCTGAGTACCTACTAGTTTTTTGTTTTTGTTTTTGTTTTTGTTTTTTTTAAGTAAGCTCTATGCCCAAATGTGGGGCTTGAACTCAACAGCCTTAAGATCAAGAGTCCTTGCTCTATCGATAAACTGGAGCCAGCCAGGAGCCTCCAGGATTTTTAAAATTTTTGACTGGATTTAGAACCTGCCTTTCTCTTCCTCTTCCCTTTCCCAGCCAACCACAATGGCAACCCTGTTTGGGAGATAGTGAATATGAAGGGGTTGAGAGCTCAGGCTTTGTAATTGGATTTTGCCACTTACTACTTGCCATCTAATTTGGGGCAAATTCTTTAAATTTTCCAAGTCTCCTTTTTTGATCTCTGGTGAAGATAATTGTGCCTACCTTTTGGGTTTGTTGTGAGGTTTAAATGCAGTTAATACATGGGAACACTTAAACATAATCCTTGGAACATTGTAAAAGCTAAATACATGTTAATAACTATTGACCGAGCATATCACTGACTTACTTTGAGAGATGAACTGTTTGAAATGGCAGTGTTTTACATTGGCAAGTAAGATTGCTAAGGTTGTATATCCTTAATTGCATGGTGTGTTACAGTTAACTAGTGACTCTTGATCTCAAATTCATGTTTTTAGAAGTTAAGAGAAGTGATGACATTTTATAAAGTAATCAGTTAATGGGTTTTGAGTTCCGTTTTATTAAAAATATAGAGTGTAGAGTTAAAAATTAATGTAATATGTTTTGCTTTTAAGAAAATGAAATTCATGTAATTTTGGACATAAACGGTGGTATTTAATATTCTGTGGATCCACATTTGTGAGTGTTCTAATTACACTTGGATATTGGAAGCTAAATAAAATTGGCCATTAATGGGGGCACCTGAGTGGCTCAGTGGGTTAAAGCTCTGCCTTCGGCTTGGTTCATGATCCCAGGTCCTGGGATTGAGCCCTGCATTGGGCTTTCTGCTCAGCAGGGAGCCTGCTTCCCCCTCTCTCTCTGCCTGCCTCTCTGCCTACTTGTGATTTCTGTCTGTCAAATAAGTAAATAAAATATTTTAAAAAATAAAAAATAAAAAAATAAAATTGGCCATTAAGATGACATTTAAATAGTTTACTTAACAATAACTAAGTCAACCAAATTAATTTTATTAGTATATTATGATATATATAATATGACATAAAATAATAATGCTTTTATAGTTTTAATAGTAATATTTTATTTAATGTATTCCAGTAAATGGTTTGAATTCTAGTTTTACCTTTAAAATTATTTTTTCATACAAATACTTAAAAATTCAAGTTCAGTGATTGGATATCTCATATTATCAAGAACATTCAGTTTTGTATGCTAGCCATTGATGTTCTGAGAAGTTGAATATTAAAGAGTGCTTATTTTAAAAAGTCCTGTTCTCAGAGAGCAATCCAGTAAATTTCATCAAATCCAGAGTTTTATCTAACTCCCTAAAATAGATGGTCTTTGTTCTCTTTAAGTTTTTCCAAATAACCTCATCACCTGGTAATGGTTAAGAATGTGAGTACAGGGGTGCCTGGGTGGCTCAGTGGGTTAAGCCTCTGCCTTCAGTTCAGGTCATGATTTCAGGGTACTGGGATCGAGCTCCACATCAGACTCTCCTCTCAGTGGGGAGCCTGCTTTCCTCTCTCTCTGCCTACTGCTCTGCCTACATGTGATTTCGCTCTCTGTCAAATAAATAAATAAAGTCTTAAAAAAGAAAAAAAAATGTGCGTACAGAGAAGATTCTCTTCTGGCATTGCCTGTCATGCAGTGTAGGTGCCCCATCAGTTCATATTCATTGACTGCTTTCTTTGTTAAGTATTAAAGGTGAATAACACTAGAGTTTCAGACCTGTGAGAAATAACACCATCTGGTCTACCTTCCATCTGTAGCAAAGTGACCCCAGCTTTGCTGTTTTTAGGCTTTCTTTATTGGCAGTTTCATTAGTTGGTGTATTAGATTTTGTTTTGTTTTTGTTTTATTTTAGTGGGAGACACGCTAAAAGTCGTGGTTAAGTTAAACACGGATCAGATAGGCTTTATCAGATTTCTTCATGGATTTCTTTGCTTAAAGCTGTGATTTGTCTTTCTTGTTTCCCTCTTTAGTAAAGCTAAAATTTTTTGAATATTTATGTGAATTGGATTTTCTTTTTTTTTGGTGCCTTTTTTTTTTTAAGATTTATTTATTTGAGACAGGAGAGAGAGAGAGAGAGAGCGCGCGCATGAAAGTGAGTGCAGGAGATGTGCAAAGGAACAGGGACAAGCAGACTCCCTGCAGACTCCCTGCTGAGCAGAGAGCCCTATGTGGGGTCAATCCCAGTACACTGAGATCGTGACCTGAGCCAAAGGCAGATACTTAACTGACTGAGCCACCTAGGCACCCTGATGTAATCCATTTTCATGAATTTTCTCTAAATCCATACATTAACATTAACTCATTTATTTTTAAGTGACCACTATGGTTCAATATATTTTGGCTATAAAAATGCTATTTTAGCTTTTCTTGCGTTTCTCAGCCTTTTCTCTCCTGACCTCTGTTAATTCCTGGAGGAAGGGACCATGTTTTATTCCTCCCTGTAAGCCCAAAACATATAATAGAGTGCCTTGTTTATGCCAGGCCTTCAATAAATATTTGTTGTTGGGGTGCCTGGCTGGCTCAGTTGGTTATTTGTCTGCCTTCGGCCCAGATCTCGTGATGTCAGGGTCCTGGGATCGGGCACCATGTCAGGCTCCCTGCTCAGCGGGGAGTTTGCTTCTCCCTCTCCCTCTGCCTTTCTCCCCTTGTGTTCTTCCCCCACCATAAGTAAAATATAAATGAATGAATGAATAAATAAATAAATAAATATTTGTTAAATGGATTCTCTAAATGGAGTAAAAATTTTTTGACTTTTTTTTAAAGATTATTTATTTATTTGACAGAGAGAGAGACAGCAAGAGAGGAAACACAAGCAGGGGGGAGTAGGAGAGGGAGAAGCAGAGTTCCTTTGGAGCAGGGATCCTGATGTGGGACTCGATTCCAGATCCCAGATGCAGGGCTTGATCCCATGACCCTGGGATCATGACCTGAGCCGAAGGCAGATGCTTGACGACTGAGCCACCCAAGCACCCGCTGACATTCTTTTTCATAGAGTGGATAATCCAATGACCATAAAAGAGTTTAAAAATACCTTGTATAAACACTTTCTAACTTTTGCTTGAGCTATTAAATTTCTTATAAAATAGATAATTGTTTAAAAAATGTTTATAGATAAAACAAGCTCTGTGGTAACTGGAAGAATGTTGAGTTTTTTAGTTGGTTACTGGGAATGGTTAGATAGCTAGGCCTTCATTGTCATCTTTTTTCTCAGCATTTGTTAAGGTAATACTGTCACTTTTGTAGCCTCCACATTAGTTTATATTTATTTACCCATGTTACCAGTGTTCTTTCATTAAAACCTTCCTTCTTGTAGTAACAGCTTTATTGTGTCAAGGCATTGTGATAAGTAAATGAATTTCCTGGCCCAAAGAGTTTGTAATTTTAGTAAGATGTTTCTCAGAACATGGGCTGTGGACCTGTATTTTCCTGCAAGGTCAGGACTGTTTTCATCATAATAAGATGCTTTTGGGGCACCTGTGTGGCTCAATGGATTAAGCCTTTGCTTTCGGCTCATGTCATGATCTCAGGGTCCTGGGATTGAGCCCCATATTGGGCTCTCTGCTCAGCAGGGAGCCTGCTTCCCCCTCTCTCTGCCTGCCTCTCTGCCTACTTGTAATCTCTCTCTCTGTCAAATAAATAAATAAAATCTTTTAAAAAAAAATAAGATGCTCTTGGGGCGCCTGGGTGGCTCAGTGGGTTAAAGCCTCTGCCTTCCGCTCAGGTCATGATCTCAGGGTCCTGGGATTGAGCCCCGCATTGGGCTCTCTGCTCAGCAGGGAGCCTGCTTTCCTCTGCACCCCCCCCCGCCCCCACCTCTCTGCCTACTTGTGATCTCTGTCTGTCAAATAAATAAATAAATAAAATCTTAAAAAAAAATAAGATGCTCTTTTCCTTTTTTCATTGTGCTGATACTTGCTCTTTCAGCACAGAAGTGGTGGTGGGTAAAACAGATGATTTCTCAGTATGAATCTGTGGTATGGCACCAAACTGTAGTAGGAACCGTTGGCATTCTTCACCACCACAAACTCAAAGAAAAGAGCCAGTTTCACTTAATGTCCTTGATGAAGTACAAAAAATTAGTAAACTTTTAAAATTTCTATCCTTATAATCACTTTTACCCAGTGTTGTATATGGTGAAATGGGGAGTACTTGTGTCTTGAAATATGATTGTTGTCTCAAGGAAAAGCACTTGTTAACTTTTGCATTTTTACCTCAAAGAGTAACTGACAAGCTACAGCTATTGAGAATTGGGTATTTTGCAGACACTTTTTTGAAATTGAATGAATGAATGTACATCTCCAGAAAGGGTATTTGAATGTGATAATAATTGTGAATGATTTAAAATTCTCCATATTCAGAGGAGAGAGGCAGTTTATCCCTTGCTGACAGGAAACCAAGTAAACTTCATGAAGGAAGTATGTGTGTTTTGTTTTGTTCTTTTTTAAAGTAGGCTCCACACCCAGTATGGAGCCTGGTGTGGGGCTTGAACTCACCAACTCGAGATCAAGACCTGAGCTGGTAACAAGAGTCAGCTGCTTAACCTACTGAACCACCCAAGTGCCCCACAGTAGTATGTATTAAACTAGGTCTTGGAGGAGAATG